>NC_064626.1:276507411-277887411 GCF_023864275.1 Schistocerca cancellata
ATTCGTCAGTATTTGATGTGGTTTGCGAAATATATCCAGCGGTAATGTTAGGTGACTCACCCTGTATATTCTATTATTTGCTCCTGTGAACGTAAAGCCGGCCGCGGTGGCCGTGCGGTTCTAGCGCTGCAGTCCGGAACCGCGGGGCTGCTACGGTCGCAGGTTCGAATCCTGCCTGGGGCATGGATGTGTGTGATGTCCTTAGGTTAGTTAGGTTTAAGTAGTTCTAAGTTCCAGAGGACTGATGATCTAAGATGTTAAGTCCTATAGTGCTCAGAGCCATTTGAACCATTTTTTGTGAACGTAAACGCGTTATGTAGGTATTGGGGTCACTCACGTCGATGTAGAGAGTATTTACTGAGGTTAACGAAGGCGATGTTGGCCTGATGTACTCGATGATACCCTTTACCTACACTGTCTAATTGATCGTCCTACGAAATGCCATATTAAGATCAGCATGAAGATGCCTAAATAAGGTGAAACGCGTAGTTGATAAATAAAAAAACTAAAATTGCAACCAAGACTGTTTTCAACTAATTCTTTCCTGTAGACCTTTTTCTTGTCAGTCTCTCTTGTTTTCCTACTTATTCTGCCTTCTTCTTTGCTTTCAGAAGCGCTCCATACACTTGTATTCACGATGTTTTATTCGCAGAACATGTGTTTTATAGAGTTGGAACGCACTAACGCGTGCTTTCACACTCGTTCCCTCTGTAACTAATCTTGAAATATATAAAGGACATTGGATCCAACGTATCAATAAATTCAGAATCTTTGACAAAGTTATATGTTTTAGGGCATCTTTCGCATACAACCGCCTTTACCAATTCATTTGTATCCGAAATGAGTATAATTCACACAATGAATCAACTTAAATATGTGGAGAAGCAAAGATAACACATTCAGTTCCGAAGTTGAACACTGTGCGCTATGGGATTTAGAAATGGGTATAGAAAATCTCTTCTGACAACGCGAATGAAAGATGCTCAGCGCTCACTAGGCGAAGTCACCAACGATACAGAACTACTGTAATGTATCGTATTAGGTAATGAAATATGGATATGCGAATATGAAATCGAAACTAAGGCTTAGTCTTCGCAGTGGAATAATTCTGGATCACCAAGACCGAAAAGTCTCGACATGTACTGCCAGGTCTGAAGGTCTGAAGGTCTGAAGGCGTCATAAGCTCTTACCACAAAGTTCAACGATTAGTACGAAGAACTGTTTCAAGTTCAACGCCGTTTGCGTGAAGCAGTCAAAAAACGACGAGTTCATGGCTTTTGCTCAACTTCACTGCATCCGCACAAACTTAGTGGCTTGTTCGTGAATTTTTGGCCAAAAATGTTCCTGCAATGATGTCCCATATTCGCCAGACCTGACCCATGTAAATTGTTTCAGTTTCCGGAAATAAAACTTTAATGGACCGTTGTTTTACAATCAAAGATGAGACTAAAACCGCATAGCTGAGAGAGTCAAAAATGATCCCAAAGAGCGAGTCCCAGAAATGTTTCGGAAATTGGAAACAGCGTTAGTACAAATGTGTAACATCTAATGGGTAGTATTTTGAAGACGGTAAGTTGATGTAGAAGAATAAATAAAATTCTTTCAAGAAAAACGAAAAATCCGTCACTTTTTGAATACATTTCGTATTATTCATAAATTTTGGCTGATAATAGTGCAGGTTAAAGGCAATCATTGGTTTATCGAGGTGTTTAATTCCAACACCGTATATCCTTCTTTCTTATATTGTTGCAATTTCCGTCTCGACAGCAGGGACAGTGGGTGAAGCACGTAACACCTGGGGTGTACCTTGCGACGCACCAGACTCCCCACTGCCGCTACACTCCGAGGCAGCAGCCTGAAGACGGCTGACCGCGGCCATCAATACGCTCAGCTGTTCGCGAACAGTGGCCAGCTCCTCCTGAGTCCGTACACAGCAGTCACACATCCTATCCATCCTAAGAAATCGATTTACTGTAGAGAGTTAATCAACTTTTAACTAGACTGCTAATTCACTAAAGGCGGCTGATAGCTGACTAAACTGTGGTTACTAGACACTTCTTGTTGAAAACAATGAAAATAGCACCACCTGTCTCTGGGCTGTATTCAAAACAAACACTAGAACTACTGGCACTATCGCTGACTAAAGGGACTCTCTCTGACTGTATTCAAAACAAACACGAAATCTATGGAACACTATTACTAGCACTCGAAAATTAAAGCTTCCAAAAGCAAAAACACACGGAAGAAGAAGTGACAAGTAAGAAAACTACAGTTAATACTTAAATTAACGTAGCTCGCTGCTAAGTCCAACAGCACGTATAGACAGTGTCACAGATCATGTGGAAGAGGCAACTGACGTACCGAATAAATAAAAACTGACTAAATTAAACAGTTACTTACCTTCTTTTGGAAGGAGGCCACTGCGAACCTGAAGTGCAAACTAGGAGACCCAAGCGTTATAATGCTGTTCATTTAGGAACAGTATTTGTACGGGGGAAAGAAAAAACAAATCAGTGAGCTTATAGAGAAGAACAATGGAAGGTTGCGTATGAACAGGTGCTCGCAGCAGAGGAAATATCAAACAAAGAGAAATAAATGAGACTGCAGCGTGATTACTAGTAAACAATTCGCTGTATTAATCAAAGCTTTAATCATTAAATGTATCATCAGATTACTGAGAGGTTAAAAAGATATTTAAAATATCTTTTGTTTCTATCGACTTAGTTGGCGAACTGTTGTAGGCATTATTAGTTTCGATGTAACAAAACTGTCTGTCGTCAGGTCTGCGTACTTGAGTAATGCACGTGAATGAATAGCAAGAAGTGAAAAAATAAAAACTTTGACAGTTTAAAATTGTACTGTACGTTGAAATGAGGTTTATTCTAATAGCAATGACTGCTGCATAGGCCACAATATAGAGTTTTTAGACTGCAAATAGTAATCAGCGTAAAAATCGGCAACTTAGGCGATGGAAAATGAAGTACAATTTTAATTCCACTAAGAAGTTATGGTTCTCTTCCTGATAAACATACCAGCAATAGTGTCTTGCTTACGTACTGGCGCATCAAAATTTCTTGAGAATTCTACACGGCATGGAATTTTATCTTGAAACCTGCCCTCCTGTTTGTGTAATGTAGTTCGTACGATATGTTCAGTACATTGGAAGTTCTCTACATAATAGTATACAATTGTTTCATAACTCTGTTCATGAAGTATTAAGGTACTAATTTAGGCAATATAACTTAATAATGAGTATATACACTGAAGCGCCAAAGAAACTGATATAGGCATGCATATTCAAATAGAGAGATATGTAAACAGGCAGAATACGGAGCTGCAGTCAGCAACACCTGTATAAGGCAACAAATGTCTGGCGCAGTTGTTAGAAGGGTTACTGCTGCTATAATGGCAGGTTATCAAGATTTAAGCGAGTTTGATCGTGGTGTTACAGTCGGCGCACGAGCAATGGGACACAGCATCTCCGAAGTAGCGATGAAGTGAGGATTTTCCCGTTCGACCATTTCACCGGTGTATCGTGAATATCAGGAATCCGGTAAAACATCAAATCTCTGATACTGCTGCGGCCGGAAAAAGATCTTGCAAGAACGGGACTAACGCCAACTGAAGAGAAACGTTCAACGTGACAGAAGCGCAACCCTTTCGAAAATTGCTGCAGATTTCAATACTGGGACATCAACAATTGTCAGCGTGCGAACCATTCAAAGAAACATCATCGATATGGGCTTTCGAGGGCGAAGGCCCGCTTGTGTATCCTCGATGACTGCACGGCACAAAGCTTTACGCCTCGCATTGGACTGTTGATGACTGGAAACATGTTGCCTCGTCGGACGAGTCTCGTTTCAAATTGTATGGATGGACGTGTGCGGGTATGAATACAACCTCGTGAATCCATGGACCCTACATGTCAGCTGGGACTGTTGAAGCTGGTGGAGGCTCTTAATGGTGTGGGGCGTATGCAGTCGGAGTGATATTGGACCTCTGATACGTCTAGATACGACTCTGACAGGTGATACGTACGTAGGCATCCTGTCTGATCACCTGCATCCATTCATGTTCACTGTGCATTCTGACGAACTTGGGCAACTCCTGCAGGACAATGCGACACCCAATACGTCCAGAATTGCTACATAGTGGCTCCATCAACACTTTTCTGAGCTTAAACACGCTCGCTGTCCATCGAACTCCACAGACATGAACATTATTGAGCATATCTGGGATGCCTTGCAACGTGCTGTTCAGAGGAGATCTCCACCCCCTCATACTCTTGCGGATTTATGGACAGCCCTGCAGGATTCATGGTGTCAATTCCCTCCAGTCGAGTGCATATATATATATATATATATATATATATGTATGTATGTGTACACTACTGGCCATTACAATTGCTACACCACGAAAATGACGTGCTACAGACGCGAAATTTAACCGACAGGAAGAAGATGCTGTGATATGCAAATGATTGGCTTTTCAGAACATTCACACAAGGTTAGCGCCGGTGGCGACACCTACAACGTGCTGACATGAGGAAAGTTTCCAACCGATTTCTCATACACAAATAGCAGTTGACCGGCGTTGCCTGGTGAAACGTTGTTGTGATGCCTCGTGTAAGGAGGAGAAATGCGTATCATCACGTTTCCGACTTTGATAAAGGTCTGCTTGTAGCCTATCGCGATTGCGGTTTATCGTATCGCGACATTGCTGCTCGCGTTGGTCGAGATCCAATGACTTAGCAGACTATGGAATTGGTGGGTTCAGGAGGGTAATACGGAACGCCGTGCTGGATCCCAACGACCTCGTATCACAAGCAGTCGAGATGACAGGCATCTTATCCGCATGGCAGTAATGGATCGTGCAGCAACGTCTCGATCCATGAGTCAACAGATGGGGACGTTTGCAAGACAACAACCATTTGCACGAACAGTTCGGCGACGTTTGCAGCAGTATGGACTATCAGCTCGGAGACCATGGCTGCGGTTACACTTGACGCTGCATCACAGACAGGAGCGCCTGCGATGGTGTACTCAACAACGAACCTGGATGCACGAATGGCAAAACGTCATTTTTTCGGATGATCCAGGTTCTGTTTACAGCATCATGATGGTGGCATCCGTGTTTGGCGACATCGCGGTGAACGCACATTGGAAGCGTGTATTCGTCATCGCCATACTGGCGTATCACCCGGCGTGATGGTATGGGGATCCATTGTTTACACTTCTCGGTCACCCCTTGTTCGCATTACGACCCGTGGCTCTACCCTTCATTCGATTCCTGCGAAACCCTACATTTCAGCAGGATAATGCACGACTGCATGTTGGAGGTCCTGTACGGGCCTTTCTGGATACAGGAAATGTTCTACTGCTGCCCTGGCCCCGAGCAACTGGCTCGTCACAATATGCCAGTTAATACTCTTGATGAACTGTGGCATCGTGTTGAAACTGCACGGGCAGCTGTACCTGTACACGCCAACCAAGCTGTGTTTGACTCAATGCCCATGCGTATCAAGGCCGTTATTACGGCCAGAGGTGGTTGTTCTGGATACTGATTTCTCAGATCTGTGCACCCATAACTGCGTGAAAATGTAATTACATGTCAGTTCTAGTATAATATATTTGTCCAATGAATATTCGTTTATCATCTGCATTTGTTCTTGGTGTAACAATTTTAATGGCCAGTGGTGTATATTACGTCAGACAACGTATAATATTTGACTGCATTACGATTATCTTGGTACATTCAAAATTGGATAGACGTATTTAGTTGCTTACACATAAAAATTTGACAAGCGTCTCCAATGCTTTATTATGTGTTCATGTGGTTTCTCTCTGGAGACATTATACTGTTAAAACTATATACTCTTGCGAATTTATGACAGTGGAATGGTGAACACCGAAAACTACAGAATATAGGACACCAAAAATCCACATGAAACCCTAGAACAAATTCGCGAGAGCACCAAAGTTAATGTATTTTGCGCCCTTAGTAAACTGACAATGTACTGCCCTTTCTTCTTCATGCAGAAAAGTATCACTTGTATTGCGTATCTGAATATACAAATCGATAAATATGACCGACATGGGATGGTTTACTTCCAGTAAGACAGCGCACCACGTCATTTCCACGGAAGTTCGAGGTTTCCTCGATAATCGCTACCCAGGTCTCTGGACTGGTCATGAAGAGGCAATCGCATGGCGAGCTAGCTCCTCACATTTGACACCACTGGATTTCTTCTTTAGAATTTCATTAAAAGCCGTTGAATGTTCCTCCCTACCAAACGGTTTAGCTGACCTGAAAAATCGAATCTACACTGCCGTTGCTCAAGTTACGCCCGATTTGCTGCAACGAATGTGGGAAGAAAGTCATTACCTGTGGGATGTTTGCCGCATCGCAAATTGTAGTCACATCGAACCAAAATGACATTTGACACTTTCATGTGGAACTTGAGGTTGTTTGCTACAAATTAACACATCTACCGAATCCGTATGTTATCTCAACAAATTTTTGTACCGTTCCAAAGTCGTTAAGCCCTTTTTGAGTCACCCTGCATTGTCCGAAACGTTTAAAATTACATTTACAATTTGTTGTCCAGTTGTTGTCAGTGCACCGAACAGGCGTGGTACCTGATGTGACGGCGTTAGATGTCCTCCAGCCTCTTCGTTCAGCGCTGCAGAAGTGTGCAGTTCTACAGGGCGCCGCGGCTCACCACTTGCACTGCCAGCTTTGTACCCTGTTGACTTCAGGTTCGCATGCTGATGTCTCATGCTGACCGGAACGGCCCGTCGGGTCAACAGGAGACAATCGAGGCGCGCGCCCCCTTTTATAGGAAGCTGGGCTGACGCATGGCGGCAGCTCGCGATGCACGCCGGCGCACTCTGTCACGCACGATTCTCTGACAGCCGCAGTTCGTCGCCCTCTGTCGGAATGCGTTGCCGACAAACAGCTCTGCGACCGGCTAATTCTGCATACGACCCGCTTTCCTTTTATGTTTCCAGCAAAATCTTAGACTGTCATCTGTGGACACATACCAGAAAAATCGATCCGCGCTTGTGAAACATTCTCGGCAATTAGGAAAATTTTTTATGTCTTTGTTTCCGGGAACAGGTCCGCGAAGAGAAGCGTGAATTACGGCGATCGTCCGGAGACACAATGAAACGTTCAGGCAAGAAAGAATGACGTTTCTTCTACACTCCTTATTGTTTCATGTAATCTCCTTCCCGTTCTGTGCCCTTCCTCCAGCGGAACACAACGGCGTGTATGCACTGTCAGTACCACTCCTTGTTCTGGTCAAAAAGCCATTTCCTCACTGTGCTTGTCACTTCTGTGTCGGCCGCCCCAGGTGGCCGAGCGGTTCTAGTCGCTACAGTCTGGAACCGCCGACCGTTACGGTCGCAGGTTCGAATCCTGTCCGGGGCATGGATGTGTGCGATGTCCTTAAGTTAGTTAGGTTTAACTAGTTCTAAGTTATAGGGTACTGATGACCTCAGAAGTTGAGTCCCATAGTGCTCAGAGCCATTCGAACCATTTCACTTTCTTTGTCAACCTCAAAATGTCTTCCTCGAATGGCATCATTTAATCGCCCAAATAAGTGGAAGTCCGAGGGTGGAAGGTCAGAGCTGTAGTGTGGAAGGGGTAACAGACACTGTCCAGCACTGTTCACTGATATGTTCCAGTAAAGCGTATTTAAAAATATTATTCATACTAAACGAGATAAAACTTGAAACTTCCTGGAAGATTAAAACTGTGTGCCGCACCGAGACTCGTACTCGGGACCTTTGCCTTTCGCAGGCAAGTGCTCTAGAGTGGTAGAGCACTTGCCTGCGAAAGGCAAAGGCCCCGAGTACTAGTATCGGTGCGGCACACAGTTTTAATCTGCCAGGAAGTTTCATACCAGCGCACACTCTGCTGCAGAGTGAAAATCTCATTCAAGATCAAACTTCTTTAAGTAACCTATGCTCTTCCCAAGGATTCAAGTTATCTCCATACCATATACTACTGGAATCGGTTCAGCTGTAGAGTCGTGAAAACATAGTAGAGTGAGTTACTTTCGCAATTAAAAATACTGCTATTATTATAGAAGTATGGATTAAAGACGTTGAGAATTGTATAAGCATTGTATTATAGCAGTTACCTACAGTTGCGCACTCACATCAGTAAAATAAATACCTATACAGGGTGTTAAAAAAGGTACGGCCAAACTTTCAGGAAACATTCCTCACACACAAAGAAAGAAAATATGTTATGTGGACATGGGTCCGGAAACGCTTACTTTCCGTGTTAGAGCTCATTTTATTACTTCTCTTCAAATCACATTAATCATGGAATGGAAAGACACAGCAACAGAACGTACCAGCGTGACTTCAAACACTTTGTTACAGGAAATGTTCAAAATGTCCTCTGTTAGCGAGGGTACATGCATCCAACCTCCGTCGCATGGAATCCCTGATGCGCTGATGCAGCCCTGGAGAATAGCGTATTGTATCACAGCCGTCCACAATACGAGCACGAAGAGTCCCTACATTTGGTACTGGGGTTGCGTAGAGAAGAGCTTTCAAATGCCCCCATAAATGAAAGTCAAGAGGGTTGAGGCCAGGAGAGCGTGGAGGCCATAGAATTGGTCCGCCTCTACCAATCCATCGGTCACCGAATCTGTTGTTGAGAAGCGTACGAACACTTCGACTGAAATGTGCATGAGCTCCATCGTGCATGAACCACATGTTGTGTCGTACTTGTAAAGGCCCATGTTCTAGCAGCACAGGTAGAGTGTCGTGTATGAAATCATGGCGGTGAGTCGTGGAAGTACAGTACATACTGACGAAACTAAAATGAGCTCTAACATGGAAATTAAGCGTTTCCGGACACATGTCCACATAACATCTTTTCTTTATTTGTGTGTGAGGAATCTTTCCTGAAAGTTTGGCCGTACCGTTTTGTAACACCCTGTATAGGTTGGGGCCAACGGCCTTGCCTCAATGGTAACATCGGTTCCCGTCAGATCACCGAAGTTAAGGGCTGTCAGGCTGGGCTAGCACTTGGATGGGTGACCATTCGATCTGCCGAGCGCTGTCGACAGATGGAGTGCACTAGCCCTTGTGAGACAACCCGAGCAGCTACTTGATTGAGAAGTGCTGACCACATGACCCTGCAATCCGCATCCAGTGATGCCTATGAGCAGAGGATGACACGACGGCCGGTCGGTTTCGTTGGGCCTTCCAAGGCCTGTTCGGAAAGGGTTTAGTTTTAGTTCTAGTTTCTTATTGGTTGGGAGACCCCTCTACTTGCAGGTCTTGCACGTCGATGATAATGAAACTATGAGGACAACGCTCACATCCAGGCGCGAGTGAAGTAAAAGCCGACCCGAGCGAGAACTGAACCTCGGGAACCGATGAACGATAAACAGCAACGATAACCGCATGACTACGAGTTGTTCACGCAGATTTGAACGCAACTAGGAATTTATAAGCTGCTAAAATGTGACTGGGTTATGACTGATATCAGCATGGAAGTCTGGATGAAACATTAGAGAACTGTATAAGCATTGTATTCATTACGTTGAATCGTATGATCTAGAACATATCAAACAAAAAAAAAGCATTTTCAGAAATATGATACGAGTTCAAAAGCCAAAGAGTAAATAGCTTTTTCAAAGAGTAATTATTGTTCCGTATTCGGATTATATTCTTCAAATCACTAAAAATGTTGCACTACACACTTTTTAAAGTAGCCTATCTTCTCCCTCAGCGTTCAAGCTGTCTTCATAACAAATTTTATCAAAATCGATTTAGCCGTTTAGACGTGAAAGAGTAACACACAGAGTTACTTTCATTGTTATAATATCAGTCGTAAAAGCGTAACACAGATACTTTCGTAGTTATAATATCAGTGAGGATAAACATAGTTATAGGCATATATTGCCATAACTACGAGTCTCCCTCCGCCATGGACATACTTTATCAGATCAACCAAGTACCCCAGTTCATTATACAGCTAATACTTACGTTCGCATAACTATAATTTGAAGTTTATACTATCCATCAATTGATGAGAGTTATGTTGCAGCGCCAGATGTGGCAAGAATTTCGTAAAGTTATTCATTATTGCTTAATAAAGATTCCAGTGTTTCATTATGTTACAAATTGATGAAGAGTATTTACTATATTATATAATTTGTGTATATATGAAATTTATGTTTAAGTTTCTTGAGTTGTGGTCGTGTTGCAAGCAATTGTGATGAACAGAGTAGTGCTCAGGTGACAGAGTCCTTAAATAAGTGTACACAGCTGAGGTTATGGTCTTTCCGTTAGTGTTCGTTAGTGTGGTGAGACTGGAGAAGTACGCGCGGCCACATCGCCGCGAGGATGTGGGCTGTATCAGTAGGACTTAGTATAGTTTTGGAGTCACCAGTTGAACTCTTGAAAATATTTTAGGAATTCGAATTTTGTTGCGATTTAGTATTTCAAGTCGCTATCTATTACTGACCGTTTTGTGACCACACGAATGTTATCGTTATATAAATGTTCATAAGCAGCTGAACTTAGTAAAACTGCTCCATTTTATGATTTCTGTTGTGTGACAGACTTTAAGATTTTCTTACTGCTTCATCGTGAATTATTGTTCGGTGTTATGCAGTTATTCTGCACACGCTATTGTCTGTAAATTCCCTGCATGCACTATGTAACTATATTTTGCTTTCCTACTTTAAATATATTTCAGTAGCTTTATTAACTTATGTGAGGTGAGCATTTACGCAAGTTTTTGTGCCAATTTCATATAAACGTTTTGCTTCAAAGTCTAAACAACATGATGTAGACAACATCAGTATTTTTCTCATTTATTTCTCCCTTATTTACTTATTTATTTGTAATTTTTTTGTCTCTAAACCTCCTTCTTTGTTCATAAAAAGTCTTGGAATTAATACTGTGTTAGGATTAGAGCTTAAAAACAATGGAGGAGAAGGCAGCACCCTATTGACTTGAATGAGACAAGCCAAAATTGCTCTCGGTAATCATATTACTCACTCACAGTTCAGCTGTCACGCCGGCCGGAGTGGCCGTGCGGTTCTAGGCGCTACAGTCTGGAACCGAGCGACCGCTGCGGTCGCAGGTTCGAATCCTGCCTCGGGCATGGATGTGTGTGATGTCCTTAGGTTAGTTCGGTTTAATTAGTTGTAAGTTCTAGGCGACTGATGACCTCAGAAGTTAAGTCGCATAGTGATCAGAGCCGTTTAAACCATTTTTTCAGTTGTCACACATAATGACATAGGCACATTTCGTGGCATCCTTAAGAATGCAAGCCAAGTAACTTAAACATTACGTCACTTGAGTGAAGGATAACGGTTACTTTTGTTTAAATATTTCAATTATAGTACCGTCCTCTATTCAAAACAACATCCCGTAACTACTCATCAAATGTCATTCCAGTCAGTCCATTACAAGCGTGAAGTAAAATGTAAAACACTTTAACCTCATCATGAACATGACGAAGTGTTTAACTATAGGCGTGACAATTACACTCTTCCAGTGTCGAAATTATTTGAGTCTCACTTGCTCTAAGTATCTGCGTAATAATACACACATCAAAAAAGTTTTGCATCACCCTGGTTCCACAGACTGTCGATATTGTATCACAGACACAGTCCCTTTGACTGTTCAGAGATGTCGCTAAACCCGCCCAAAGATGTAAATAACCATGCGTGAGCAGCGCATATTAGACGCAGGGAGTTCGACAGCCGATCAGTTCCAGTCATTCCACCAAGAAAGAGGGACACGGTTCGTGTCGTCCGTAGTTCAACCATGCCTAGAAGGTCAATAGCACGGTTCGATAGCGTCCGCATTTTTACATAGTGCCAGGAAGGGCTCTAACAAGGGATGTTTCAAGGCGTCTCTGATTGCACCAAAGCGAAGTTGTTCGGACATGGAGGAGATACTGAGAAACAGGAACTGTCGATGACCTGTATCGCTCAGGCCGCCCAAGGGCTACTACCGCAGTGTATGACCGCTAACTATGGATTATGGCTCGGAGGAACCGTGACAGCAACGCCACTATGTTGAAAAATGCTTTTCGTGCAGCCACAGGATGTCGTGTTACGACTTAAACTGTGCGTGATAGGCTGCATGATGCCCAACTTCACTCCCGACGTCCGTTGCGAACACGACACCATGCAGTGCGGTATAGCTGGGCCCAACAACATGCCGAATGGAACGCTCAGGATTGGCATCAAGTTCTCTTCTCCTATGAATGTCGCATATGCCTCCAATCAAACAATCGTCGGAGACATGTTTGGAGGCAACCTGGTCAGGGTGAACGCCTTAGACACACTGTCCAGCAAGTGCAGCAAGGTGGAGGTTCCCAGCTGTTTTCGGGTGGTATTATGTGAGGCCGACGTACGCCGCTGGTGGTCATGCTAGGCGTTGTAACGTCTGTACGATACGTGAATGCCATCCTCCGACCGATAGTGCAACCATATCGGCAGCATATTGGCGAGGCATTCGTCTTCATGGACGAAAATTCGCGCCCCCATCGTACACATCTTGTGAATGACTTCCTTCAGGATAACAATATCGATCGACTAGAGTGGTCAGCATGTTCTCCAGACATGAACCATATCGAACATGCCTGGGATAGATCGAAAAGGGCTGTTTATGGAGACGTGACCCACCGCCCACTCCGAGGGATCTACGCCGAATAGCCTTTCGGGAGTGGGACATTCTGTACTTAAAGTGCCTTGATGAACCAGTGAATAGTATGCCACGACGAATACAGGCCTGCATCAATGCAAGAGTGAGTGCTATTTTGTATTAGAGGTACCGGTGTGTACAGCAATCTCGGCCACCACCTCTGAAGGTCTCGCTGTATGGTGGTACAACATGCAATGTGTGGTTTTCATGAGCAAAGAAAAACGCGGAAATGATGTTTATGTTGATCTCTATTTCAATTTTCTGCACAGGTTCCTTAACTCTCAAAACCGAGGTGATGCAAAAGTTTTTTTGATGTGTGTGTTATGTGTTTCAGTAAGACAACATTTTCGCTTTCAATCTGCGTTTTCTGTCACATCTTTGGCATACGAAAGTAACAGACAATGGCGAGGAGAGAAAATGAGATTTTATAAATGGATGTAGAAGTATCTGAGTACCTTCTTCGATTTACAGAAGAGTTTAAAAACGAAATGACAGAGCTACGTGATTCATCATGTGGATGTATATCCAATGTGAGTAGGCTAATTTTCAGAAATGCTTCGCATCCGAACATATTTGTAACGTTTTGTGTATGGGGCGAGTTATTCGTCCTCCTAGGGTAGGTATTGAGGAGAGATGAATTTGTCTGCTCGGCAGGAGGAGCACATGGCGCGGCCGTCCCAGGCGAGCGCACTTCCGAGACAAATCCCATTAACGGAAATTTTGATACAGAGAACAGACAATGCTCCAAGAAATGGCATGGTGTCAGACAAACTGAAAGATGGCTTCTTACACCTCTTACAGACTCTACAATTATTTACAGTCAAGGTTTAAAGCAAATCTGAATACATCTGCGTATTCAGAAAAATGAAGTGCATCCAGTGTCAGAACAATATTTAAATATCTACAAAAATTAATATTTCACAGTAAATAAACATTTTCAGTATGAACGTCTGAATTAAGAACTTTTAAACAATTCATGCGACTTCAATACACGATATCTCAGATTACAACATTGCAGTATACCTATCATCTCTGGAAGCTACACTATCTGATCAAAAGTATCCAGACACCCCCAAAAACATAGGTTTTTCATATTAGGTGCATTGTGCTGCCCCCTACTGCCATGTACTCCATATCAGCGACTTCAGTAGTCATTAGACATCGTGAGAGAGCAGAATGGGGCGCTCCGCGGAACTCACGTACTTCGAACGTGGTCAGGTGTTTGAGTGTCACTAGTGTCATACGTCTGTACGCGAGATTTCCACTCTCCTAAACATCCCTAGGTCCACTGTTTCCGTTGAGATAGTGAAGTGGAAACGTGAAGGGACGGAGACCGCCGACAGTTGAAGAGGCGCGTAATGTGTGATAGACAAACATCTATCCAGATCATCACACAGGAATTCCAAACTGCATCAGGACCACTGCCACTGCAAGTACTATGACAGTTAGGAGGTGAGAAAACTTCGATTTCATGGTCGAGCGGCTGCTCATAAGCCACACATCACGACGGTAAATGACAAACGACGCCTCGCTTGGTGTAAGGAGCGTAAACATTGGACCATTGAACAGTGGAAAAACATTGTGTGGTGTGACGAATCACAGTACGCAATGTGGCGATCCGATGGCAGGGTGTGGGTATGGCGAAGGCCCGGTGAACGTCTACTGGCAGCGTGTGTAGTGCCAACAGTAAAATTCGGAGGTGGTGGTGTTATGGTGTGGTTGTGTTTTTCACGGAGGTTGCTTGCATCCCTTGTTGTTTTGCATGGCACTATCACAGCATAGGCCTACATTCATGTTTTAAGTACCTTTTTGCTTCCCACTGTTGAAGAGCAATTTGGGTATGGTGATTGTATCTTTCAACACGATCGAGCTCCTATTCATAATGCACGTCCTGTGGCGGAGTGGTTACATGACAATAACATTCCTGTAACGGACTGGCTTGCACAGAGTCCTGACCTGAATCCTATGGGATAGGACACCTTTGGGATGTTTTGGAACGCCAACTTCGTGCGGGCCTCACCGACCGACGTCGATACCTCTCCCCAGTGCAGCACTCCGTGAAGAATGGGATGCCATTCCCCAAGAAACCTTCCAGCACCTCATTGAACGTATGCCTGCTAGAGTGGAAGCTGTAATCAAGGATAAAGGCGAGCCAACACCATATTGAATTCCAGCGTTACCGATGGAGGGTACCACGAACTTGTAAGTCACTTTAAGCCAGGTGTCCGGATACTTTTCATCACATAGTATACGTATCTGTATTTATTTTATTTCTTGATTTATTACATTTATATATCTTTTCAGTATGTAATATTTGTCAGACATCTTATCCTCCACAATTACATCTACATCTTCATGGATACTTTGCAAACCACATTTAAGTGTCTGGCAGTGTGTTCACCGAACCACCTTCACAATTCCCTGTTATTCCAATCTTGTATAGCGCGTGGAAAGAATGAACAACTATATCTTTCGGTACGAGTTCTGATTTCCCTTATTTTATCGTGGTGATCGTTCCTCCCTATGTAGGTCGGTGTCAGTAAAATATTTTCGCATTCGGAGGAGAATGCTGGTGATTGGTATTTCGTGAGAAGATTCCGTCGCAATGAAAAACGCCTTTCTTCTAATGATTTCCAGCCCAAATCCTGTATCGTTTCTGTAACACTCTCTCTCCTCTTTCGCGATAATACAAAACGTGCTGCCCATCTTTGAACTTTTTCGATGTACTCCGTCAATCCTCTCTGGTAAGGATCCCACAACGCGCAGCAGTATTCTACAAGAGGGCGGATAATCGTAGTGTAGCCAGTCTCCTTAGTAGATCTGTTACATTTTCTAAGTATCCTGCCAATAAAACGCAGTCTTTGGTTAGCCTTCCCCACAACATTTTCCATGTGTTCCTTCCAATTTAAGTTGTTCATAATTGTAATTCCTAGGCATGTAGTTGAATTTGCGCATTTAGATTTGTCTGATTTATCGTGCAACCTAAGTTTAACGGATTCCTTTTAGCACGCATGTGGATGACCTCACACTTTTCGTTATTTAATGTCAACTGCCAATTTTCGCACCATTCAGATATCTTTTCTAAATCGTTTTGCAGGTTGTTTTGATCTTCTGATGATTTTATTAGTCGATAAACGACAGCGTCATCTGCAAACGACCTAAGACTGCTGCTCAGATTGTCTCCCAATTTGTTTATATAGATAAGGGACAGCAAAGGGCCTGTAACACTACCTTGGGGAACGCTAGAAATCACTTCTGTTTTACTCGATGACTTTCCGGCAGTTGCTACGAACTGTGACCCCTCTGACAGGAAATCACAAATCCAGTCACGTAACTGACATGATATTCCATAGGCACGCAATTTTACTGCAAGCCGTATGTGTGGTACAGTGTCAAACGCCTTCGGGAAATTCAGAAATACGGAATCAATCTGAAATCCCTTGTCAACAGCACTCAACACTTCGTTCGATTAAGGAACTAGTTGTGTTTCTCAAGAACGATGTTTCCTAAATCCATGTTGACTTTGTGTCAATAGATCGTTTTCTTCGAGGTAATTCATAATGTTCGAACACAATATATGTTCTAAAATTCTGCTGCATATCGACGTTAACGATATGGGCCTGTAATTAAATGGATTACTCCTACTATCTTTCTTGAATATTTGTCTGACCTGTGCAACTTTTCAGTCTTTGGGTACGGATCTTTCGTCGAGCCAACGGTTACATATGATTGATTAGTATGGAGCCAATGCATCAGCATACTCCGAAAGGAACCTAGTTGCTATACAGTCTGGAACAGAAGACGTGCTTTTATTAAGTGATTTAAGTTGCTTCACTTCTCCGATGATATTTGCTTCTACGTTACTCATGTTGGCAGTTGTTCTTGATTCGAATTCAGGAATATTTACTTCGTCTTCTTTTGTGAAGGCATTTCGGGTGGCTGTGTTTAGTAACTCTGCCTTGGCAGCACTGTCTTCGATAGTACCTCCATTGCTATCGCGCTGAGAAGGCATTGATTGTTTCTTGCCGCTAACATACTTCACATACGACCAGATTCTCTTTGGATTTTTTGCCAGGTTTCGAGACGAAGTTTCGCTGTGGAAACTATTATGAGCATCTCGCATTACAAAGCAAATTAATAAAGCATGAAAGCTTTTGATCTTGATATACTTGTGTAATTATTTAATGAAGTTAGCCTTTTTGTCAGTAACTTTGCTTAAATATTAATTTACAATTGGTAAGACAAAATCATGATAATTTAAGAAGTGGTCAGTTACCTGTGTTAGCACTACCTTTGTAAAAGGGTGCCCGAAGACGCTTCTGGTAAGCAGACCTAAATAAATGTTTAACCAGTATTTAATGACAGTCTGTTTGCTATTTATCATGAGTACACTTGCGCAAGACTATTAGCTTTTTTATTTATGGACGGACCTATATTTATAATTATTGTGACTGGTCTGAGAGTGACTGAATGCTTGTAACATTTATTTATTTAAATATTGTTCTGATACATTAGTTTAGTCCAGGAACTGGTCACATCATACCTGTAGAACTTGGTGGGGACACCCTCCAGCCAACCGAAAAGCAGACAGTAGTGGAACGCTATGGTTGTCAAGTGGACACTGGGACTTTTCATATGAAGATCTCAAGGGAGAGGCTGGGAATTTTTTGCACGCAGACCTGCCTGTGGTAACAAGTGGTATTCGGTTGTGGAGGTATTTGATTCTGGCCACTGAATGGGCGCTGCTATTCTTCAACTTCTGAAAAGACTTTATATTTCGAGAGGTCTTTTTGTGTTCTTGATTAGGCCTCTGACTTCTTTCACTTGTATTATGGAACTGAAGTTAGTCAGGTTACAAGTTACTATTCTTTACATCATGTGTGATAATTTGTAAATCTAGTTGAATTCTGAAATGTTTTGAGTTGGTGAATATTTCGTGTACTGTGATCACGAAATGGAGTTAGTTTCCACGTATTTTTGACTATCATTTAGTTTGGGGAATTTTGCCACCATTATCCATGACACCATCAACTTTACTTTCCTGCATTTGATAACGACATTTTCTGCCTGTATTTTAACTGAATATTGTAGGGAAACTTCCCATTTATCTGAGATGTTCTTTCTTGAATAAACATTATTCAACATGTATGAATGCAGAGTCTCGCGGCGATAACATTGAATAAAATGTTCTCGGGTTTCCAACCGCGTCAATTGGTTAAAACTACACGAGCTTTCGGCCAAGTACTCCTTGGCCATTGTCAAGTGTTATGACTGCCGGTGGGCTGTTGGTGCGCCCTTATATACGCTAGCTGCCGGCTGTGACGTCACTGGTGCCCGTGACATTGCCATATATGGGCATGTTTTGAGTCGGCGTTCGATGTGCCCTCTTCAACCGCGCGATCGCTGGATCCCACGCAGCGCTGAGCTGTAAGCCACCGTCTCTATTCAGGGTGTTTGTGGTAATTTTTATTTCAATATCGTCCTGTATTTAACTGTCCCAGAAGCCGTCAGTGCGAGCCACGACAGAGGTATCGCCAAATTTTATGTGGTGACCGTTTTCTAACGCATGCTCAGCTAACGCAGATTTCTCTGGATAGCGTAGGCGATAATACCTCTCATGTTCTTTCCTGCGTTGTTCCACAGTGCGCACTGTTTGTCCGATGTACTTCTGGCCACACTCACAAGGTGTTTTGTAAACTCCAGGTGTTCTGAGACCTACAGCGTCTTTAACTAGACTCAGTAATTGACGGATTTTCGTTGGAGGCCTGAAGATCGATTTGATCTTGCGGCTTATCTTGCCCGCCACAGAGCCACAGAATGGCAGCAGAGCAAGTTTCTTTTCCTGCTCTTCGTCGCTGGTCTTATTCTGATATTTCCCAGAAATCACTTCTTTCAATTGATGTGTGCTGTAGCCGTTATTCCTGAAAACCTTGCGTAGGTGGCTCAGTTCGTGGGGCAGGTTGTCATCGTCTGATATTACTCTTGCACGATGCACCAATGTCTACAATACTGTGCGCTTCTGTGCTGGATGATAATGGCTGGTAGCGTGCAGGTACAGGTCTGTGTGGGTGGGTTTTCTGTAGACGCTGTGGCCAAGGCACCCATTTCGTTTACGGTGGACAAGGACGTCGAGGAAGTTCAATGCATTATCTTTTTCTACCTCCATGGTGAACTGGATATTACTGTTGATGCCATTGAGATGTTCCAAAAACTCGTCTAATTTCTCGCGTCCGTATGGCCAAATGACGAACGTGTCGTCAACGTATGGAAAGAAACACTTAGGCTTCAATGGCGCAGTATCTATGGCAATATCCTCAAAATTCTCCATGAAGAGGTTTGCAACAGCTGGAACCAACGGGCTACCCATTGCTACGCCGTCTGTCTGATCGTAATACTGGCCGTTGTACACGAAGTAGGATGACGTAAGAGTGTGCCTAAATAGCTTGACCACGTCACTTACAAAGTACTGGGAAATTAGATCCAGAGAATCTTTGATAGGCACATTCGCAAACAGCGCCACTACATCAAAACTGACCATAATATCGTCCTCACTAAGGCGTAGACGGGTGATTCTGCTGATAAATTCTGAGTTTTTTATATGATGTTCGCAGTGTTCCACATGTGGAGCGAGGAGCTTGGCCAAGTACTTTGCCAGCTTGTGTGTTGGAGAACCTATTGTGGACACAATAAGGCGAAATGGCGTCCCGTCCTTGTGTATCTTCGGTAAACCATAAGCAGTAGGTGGTCTAGGCACCTGTGGTAGAAGATTCTTAACCACACTGTCTTCCACTGAAGATCGCTTAAGAAGTTCTGATGTTTTTCTTACTATTCTTGATGTCGGGTCGCATGGGAGCTTCCGATAAGTATCTTCGTTCAGTAGCGCACAGATCTTCGTGTCATAGTCCTCGAACTCCATTATTACGGCGGCATTGCCCTTGTCAGCGGGAAGTACCACAATGCTTTCATCATTACGTAGTGCTCGAAGGCCGTTGCGCTCAGCCCTGGTAATGTTGGATGCTGGTAACTTGGCTTTTGTCAGCATACGGCTGGTTTCTCGCCGTATTTCGTCCGCTGTTTCATGTGGGAGCTTGTGGACTGCCTGTTCAACACCGCTTATTAATTCACAGACAGGAATGTCCCGCGGTGAAGGTGCGAAATTAAGTCCTTAAGTGCCGACATTGCACCCGCGTCTACATCTCTCGCCGTCAAGTTGATGACGGTACGTTCTGAAGATCTGTGGTCGGCACCATGTTGTTGTTGCGAAGGGCGGCCGAACTTTCCTTTCTGCTTCTCTGTAGTTCGTTTCTGTGCTGACGTCTGTTGAGAAACCCTGAATAGAGACGGTGGCTTACAGCTCAGCGCTGCGTGGGATCCAGCGATCGCGCGGTTGAAGAGGGCACATCGAACGCAGACTCAAATATATGTCACGGGCACCAGTGACGTCACAGCCAGCAGCTAGTGTATATAAGGGCGAACCAACAGCCCACTGGCAGTCATAACACTTGACAATGGCCAAGGAGTACTTGGCCGAAAGCTCGTGTAGTTTTAACCAATTGACGCGGTTGGAAACTCGAGAACATTTTATTTAATTATTCAACATAATTCTCTTTCGTCTAAATCAATTACAGGCGTTAGAATAACGCTTTTAAATTTGTATATCTGTATATTTTCGTAACTCGTATTTATAGCCAATACACAGATTGGTCACAGGATTGCAGCTACAGGTTATTATTTGCAGCAAATTATTTACGGGGCATGAAAGCAGACGACCGCTGCTAAACCATGTGACTACGTCGAGCTATCCTTTTTACGGAGCCGTGCATATTCCAAGTACGAAAAGTACGAGTACCCACAGATAAATACGCAACTAGTTTGCTCGTATTGGGTGCTGTTTGGCAGAGAAACTACTCTGCCAGTAATCTTTAGGTACCGTCGCATATTATAAAAAAATGTATGTATGTATGCATGTGCATGTATATCTGTTAATGTTCCACATCTGCTCCTAAACCGATTGAGCGATTTCAGTCAAATTTGATGCACAGTCTTTACTGTCGGGCAACAATAGCTCTGCGGTTTAGAACAACTCACCTAACATCGTTCAGGAGATACATAATAAACAATGGGATGCGTGACAAACTGGTTCATTATGCATTACATTTAAATGTACACTGAAGAGTCAAAGAAATTGGCAAACGTGCCTAATATCGCTTAGGGCCCCGCGAGCACGCAGGAGTGCCGCAACGCAACGTGGCATGCGCTCGACTAATGTCTGAAGTAGTGCTAGAGGGAAGTGACACCATGAATCTTGCAGGGCTGTCCGTAAATCAGTAAGAGTACGATGGGGTGCAGATCGCTTCTGATCAGCACGGTGCAAGCCATCCCAGATATGCTCAGTAACGTACTCTGGAGTGTTTGGTGGCCAACGGAAGTGTTTAAACTCAGAAGAGTGTTCCTGGCACCACTCAGTAGCAATTCTGGACGTGTGGGGTGTCGCATTGTCCTGCTGGGATTGCCCAAGCCCGTCGGAATACGCAATAGACATGAATGGATGCAGGCGAACACACAGGATGCCTACGTACGTATCACCTGTCAGAATCGTGTCTAGACGTGTCAGGCGTCCCATCACTCCAACTGCACACGCCCGCCGGCCGCGGTGGTCTAGCGGTTCTGGCGCTGCAGTCCGGAACCGCGGGACTGCTACGGTCGCAGTTTCGAATCCTGCCTCGGGCATGGGTGTGTGTGATGTCCTTAGGTTGGTTAGGTTTAAGTAGTTCTAAGTTCTAGGGGACTGATGACCTCAGAAGTTAAGTCCCATAGTGCTCAGAGCCATTTGAACCATTTTTTTTTGCACACGCCCCACACCATTACAGAGTCTTCACCAGCCTGAACAGTCCCTGCTGACATGCAGGATCGATGGATTAATGAAGTTGTCTACATACCCGTGCCGGCCGGGGTGGCCGATCGGTTCTAGGCGCTACAGTCTGGAACTGCGCGAACGCTACGGTCGCAGGTTCGAATCCCGCCTCGGGCATGGATGTGTGTGATGTCCTTAGGTTAGTTAGGTTTAAGTAGTTCTAAGTTCTAGGGGACTGATGACCTCAGAAGTTAAGTCCCATAGTGCTCAGAGCCATTTTACATACTCGTACACGTCCATTCGCTCGATACAATTTGAAACGAGACTCGTCCGACCAGGCAACTGTTTCCAGTCATCAACAGTCCGATGTCTGTGCTGACAGGTCCAGGCGAAGCGTAAAGCTTTGTGTCGTGCAGTCATCAAGGGTACAAAAGCGGGCCTTCGGCTTCGAAAACCAATATCGATGATGGTTCGTTGAATAGTTTTCACGCTGACACTTCTTGATGGCCCAGTATTGAAACCTGCAGCAATTTGCGCATAGGTTGCATTTCTGTCACGTTGAACGGTTATCTTCAGTCGTCGTTGGTCCCGTTCTTGCAGGATCTTTTTCCGGCCTCAGCAAAGTCGGAGATTTTATGTTTTACCGGATTCCTGATATTCACAGCACACTCGTGAAATGGTCGTAGGAGAAAAGCCCCCATTCATCGCTCCTCAAAGATGTTGTGTCCCATCGCTCGTGCGCCGACCATAACACCACGTTCTAACTCACTTAAATGTTGATAATCTGCCATTGTAGCAGCAGCGCCAGATAACTGCGCCAGATACTTGTCTTATACAGCCGTTGCTGACCGCAGCGCAGTATTCTGCCTGTTTACATATCTCTGTATTTGAATATGCATGCCTGTACCAGTTTCTTTCGGTGTATATACTCATTATTAAGTTATATTGTCTAAATTAGTATCTTAATACTTCATGAACAGAGATATGAAACAAATGTATAATGTTATGTAGAGAACTTCCAATGTACTGAACATATCGTACGAACTACTTTACACAAACAGGAGGTTTTAAGAGGGAATATCGAAATAAATATTCTCAACATGACGTGCTACAGATGAATAAAATTCCTTCCATGCGTGAAGAAATCTCAAGAAAATTTTGATCCGCACCCTACGTAAGCAAAACACTATTACTGGAATGTATATCAGGACGGGAGCCACAACTTCTTAGTGGTATTAAAATTGTACTTCATTTTCCACCGACTCAGTTGCTGATTTTATGCTAATTACTAGATGCGGTCTGACAAGTCTATCTCTGACCTATACAGCTGTCATTGCTATTAGAGTAAACCTCATTATAATGTACATTACAATTTTTAACTGTGGAACTTTTTTATTTGTTAACTTCTTGCTATTCATTTAAGTGCACAATAGACATGAATGGATGCAGGTGATCTGAGAGGATGTCTACGTACGTGTCACCTGTCAGAGTCGTATCTAGACGTATCTGTGGTCCGATATCTCTACAACTGCACACGCCCCACACCATTGCAGAGCCTCCCCAGCTCGACAGTCCCCTGATGACACGCAGGGTGCATGGATCCATGAGGTTGTCTCCGTACCCATACACGTCCTTCCGCTCGATACAATTTGAAACGATGCTTCTCCGACCAGGCAACATGTTTCCAGTCATCAACAGTCCAATGTCGATGTTGGCGGGCCCAGGTGAAGTGTAAAGCTTTGTGTTGTGCAGTCATCAAAGGTACACGAGTGGGCCTTCGGCTCCGAAAGTCGATATCGGTGATGGTTCGTTGAACAGTTCGCACGCCGACACTTGTTGATGGCCCAGTATTGAAATCTGCAGCAATTTGAGGATGGGTTGCATTTCTGTCACGTTGAACGATTATCTTCTGACGTCATTGGTCCCGTCCTTGCAGTATATTTGACTTGCTCAGGTCGTGAAGCATTTTCTCTTAAATAAATCAGCCAGTTTTTCTGAAATTGTGGTCATTTGTCTGCACATGCACATAATATCTACAGATTTCTGTTCCATTCGGATAATTCGTTCGTGGGGTGTCTGTTTTTCACATAGAATGTGTGGTGTCACCGCCAGACACCACACTTGCTAGGTGGCAGCTTTTAAATCGGCCGCGGTCCGCTAGTATACGACGGACCCGCGTATCGCCACTGTCAGTAATTGCAGACCGAGCGCCACCACACGGCAGGTCTAGAGAGACGTACTAGCACTCGCCCCAGTTGTACAGCCGACGTTGCTAGCCATGGTTCACTGACAACTACGCTCTCATTTGCCGAAACGATAGTTAGCATAGCCTTCAGCTACTTTTGCTACGACCTAGCAAGGCGCTCTTACCAATTGATATTATGATTATAAAGCCTGTACAGTAACGAGAGATGTTGTACAAATGTGGATTAAAGTTAAGTACTCCAGAAGCTACGTACTTTTCTTTATAGCATTCATTACGTATCCTGTTTCAGACCTCACGCCAGCCTGCGTGAGCTTATAGCGTGCATTTCGGTCTCCTCCAACAAAACAGTGTTGGCATGTCTGCCGACACTTCAGAATGTGTCTTGCACTCTTTCTATCCTTCTCGCCCAAAACTTCTTTCGATCCACAATGAAAAACTCCCTCCCCCCGGCCTCTCTCTCTCTCTCTCTATCTCTCTCTCTCTCTCTCTCACACACACACACCCACACACACACACTGTTGAAGCAAATTAATGTCTCACAGGAGGGACGAAAGAGGTCCGGCTCGCCGGCCGCGTGGTGTATAATACATGCGCAGTCAACCGGTCAGGGTGGGCCACACAGGATCCCTCCCAATCGAGCGCCAGCCAGCCTATGCAAATGTAACAGGACTAATGGCTGGCAACGTGAGCCCCCATAAAGTCGACCTCATTACGCCACACCTGCAGCAGGCGCCCCCTTCCGGCGCTGGTAGCAAGCGCACGACCCCGACCCTGCGATCTCGAAAACGCTATGCTCGCGACTACATTGAAGTGCTGCGTGTTTGCGTACTTTAAGACACGTGTTGCGGCGTGTAGGGCGCCGCCTGTCGGCTCATGTTACCACTCTTTCAACTCACTCTGCTTGTGGCCGCTTTCAAAAGACTCTTTTACCCGAGTTTGCTGTGTGGCCTACGTGCACGCCGCATTTCCAGCTCTTCGTCAGCCACCAGCATACGAAATACCAGCTAAAGCGGTAAGCTCTTTGGGCAGGAGAAACAGGTGCGTCTTTCTTAAGTTGGTCAGAGAATGTGATGGAAACCTAAGGGTCCACCCTTTCCTGGATAACCCAATGCAGAGTAGCTATTGCGGACGGACTGCGCTGCAAGCTGTGAGTACCGAAACTGCCATTGTTCTTACACATGACTCGCGAAAGCTCTTAGATCACTGCTACTGTTTGCGTTATCCGTTGCAATTGAAGTCCCATTTGGGCCTATTGTGGTACATAATTTTAACTAGTTAGTTTTCTCGAATCATAATGTACATAACGACCTGTTAGTATTTATTTGTGGACCTACGGCTATATTCGGGAACGTGACACTGTGGAATAAGTAATTATTTGCACTTTCTGCTACAAGTTATTTTGACTTTTTATATTTAACATCGGAGATTTGATGTTTTACCGGATCCCTGATATTCACGGTACAATCGTGAAATGCTCGTACGGGAAAATCCTCACTTCATCGTTACCGCGGAGATGCTGTATCCCAACGCTCATGCGCCGACTATAACACCACGTTCAGACTCCCTTAAATCTTGATAACCTACCATTGTAGCAGCAGTAACAGATCTAACAACAGCGCCAGACATTTGTTGTCTTATATAGGCGTTGCCGACCGCAGCGCCGTATTCTACCTGTTTACATATCTCTGAATTTTAATACGCATGCCTGTACTAGTTTCTTTGGCACTTCAGAGTATTACTTCTGTGCTATTAACTGTATTTGTAATAAATTTCGTAGGCGGCATCCATATGTGCGGTTCAATGCTCATACAACTCTTACGATAGTATATCAACGTACGAAACATAGTTCAGGAGATATTACGTCATAAACACTAAGATGCGTGAAAAATTGCTGCACAATGCAAGAAATTTTAATACATCTACATCTACATCCATACTCCGCAAGCCGCCTGACGGTGTGTGGCGGAGGGTACCTTCAGTACCTCTATCGGTTCTCCCTTCTATTCCAGTCTCGTATTGTTCGTGGAAACAAGGATTGTCGGTATGCCTCTGTGTGGGCTCTAATCTCTCTGATTTTATCCTCATGGTCTCTTCGCGAGATATACGTAGGAGGGAGCAATATACTGCTTGACTCCTCGGTGAAGGTATGTTCTCGAAACTTCAACAAATGCCGGTACCGAGCTACTGAGCGTCTCTCCTGCAGAGTCTTCCACTAGAGTTTATCTGTCATCTCCGTAACGCTTTCGCGATTACTAAATGATCCTGTAACGAAACGCGCTGCTCTCCGTTGGATCTTCTCTATCTCTTCTATCAACCCTATCTGGTACGGATCCCACACTGTTGAGCAGTATTCAAGCAGTGGGCGAACAAGTGTACTGTAACCTACTTCCTTTGTTTTCGGATTGCATTTCGTTAGGATTCTTCCAATGAATCTCAGTCTGGCATCTGCTTTACCGACGATCAACTTTATATGATCATTCCATTTAAAATCACTCCTAACGCCTACTCCCAGACAATTTGTGGAATTAACTGCTTGCAGTTGCTGACCTGGTATATTGTAGCTAAATGATAAAAGATCTTTCTTTCTATGTATTCGCATCACATTACACTTGTCTACATTGAGATTCAATTGCCATTCCCTGCACCATGCGTCTATTCGTTGCAGATCCTTCTGCATTTCAGTACAATTTTCCGTTGTTACAACCTCTCGATATACCACAGCATCATCCGCAAAAAGCTTCAGTGAACTTCCAATGTTATCCACAAGGTCATTTATATATATTGTGAATAGCAACGGTCCTACGACACTCCCCTGCACCACAGCTGAAATCACTCTTACTTCGGAAGACTTCTCTCCATTGAGAATGACATGCTGCGTTCTGTTATCTAGGAACTCTTCAATCCAATCACACAATTGGTCTGATAGTCCATATGCTCGTACTTTGTTCATTAAACGACTGTGGGGAACTGTATCGAACGACTTGCGGAAGTCAAGAAACACGGCATCCACCTGGGAACCCGTGTCTATGGCCCTCTGAGTCTCGTGGACGAATAGCGCGAACTGAGTTTCATACGATCGTCTGTTTCGAAACCCATGCTGTTTCCTACAGAGTAGATTTCTAGTGTCCAGAAAAGTCGTTATACTCGAACATAATACGTGTTCCAAAATTCTACAACTGATCGACGTTAGAGATATAGGTCTATAGTTCTCCAATTCTGTTCGACGTCTCTTCTTGAAAACGGGGATGATCTGTGCCCTTTCCAATCCTTAGGAACGCTACGCTCTTCTAGATACCTACGGTACACCGCTGCAGGAAGGGGGGATTCTTTACGACTAAGAGACTCGTACAATTGAGTCAAATTAAGGAAAGTCCTGACATCTGGCAGCGCTTTCGACAGCTTTCAACAGCGAAGTGCAAACGGCTGTAGACGAAAAGAGTAGCCGTTTGTAGAGCAATGAAGAGACATTGCTATACATACGTTTTCCAAATAACATTGTAGACATGCGAAGCAGCTG
The DNA here is from genome assembly GCF_023864275.1 of Schistocerca cancellata. Taxonomy (NCBI): domain Eukaryota; kingdom Metazoa; phylum Arthropoda; class Insecta; order Orthoptera; family Acrididae; genus Schistocerca; species Schistocerca cancellata. Next base: position 276,534,681 of record NC_064626.1, read on the forward strand.
CGCTCAGCGTGCAGAGACTTTCTGGGATTATGTTTTAAATTTGGGACGTTGTACTTATACATTTGTGCATTATGTGTAATTATTTGTCGGAATGTTTCATTATTTCAGAGGTGTTTTCACGAATACATGGAAATGAAAGTTTTTCGATATTTCACTACAAGCAAAGTTCATTTTTTTGTTTTGTTTCTAATAGACAATTGACTTAATGAATATCCGGATTACTCTGACTGTTGGTTAGTTGTCAAATAATACAGGCTGCAAGTAACAGCATTGCTCGCGAAAAGGAACCGGGGTCTAGCGTCATCAATGTGGTAGACAGTTTTAGTCTCATACGAACATTAATCTGTCAGACTCGGCTGCATAATGAAACATTCAATATGAGAACAAAACATTCTCCGTCTCTAGGCCACTCGCAGCGGTCTCTTTTCTCTCAAGAATGATAGTTCTACAAGGTAGCGTCACAAGTCATCGGTAGATCACCTTTCTGGTAAGAACATTCCCAGTGAATGGCAAAGCTGTGGATGTGAATCCTGGTCCGTCAAAGAGTTTCACCTGTGACAATGCTTTACTGCAAAGAAAAGATAAATACCATGGTCCGACGTTCAAAGTGAAATCAAAGAATATACCGGTTCCTTTCGCTCAAATCTCACACAACGACATTCTCACTGATAATCCGCCTTATACTGAGATGTATCGACTGTCGTTCTTTCTTTGCAGATCGGTGGAAGGAGAAAATGAGTCTGTTACACTATGACCCTCCAAAAGACAACCTGAAACATGCCTTCCGTCTCCTTCGTCCATTTCCGCGGTGTGGCGCGAAGTGACGGCGGGATACACACTCCCTTAGCTCTGTACGATGATTCACCAACCTCGCATTGACTGCCGAGACGGGATTTATATTGTCACTACCCCTAAGATTATCACCACAGCTGTACCAGTAATAAATGTCATGCAGCAAGCCAACTACTCTCAAAAGACTTTCAGATCCGACCATTAGAAACTAAAAAAATATTTTGGACATAAAATGAACTTCTCAGTCACTACAGCATCTACATCTGGTTTCTAGCAACTTCTACCGATAATCTGCTCCATAAAAAACCACGATAACAGTTTAAAGTTGAAAATGAGGACACTCTCAAAGCATCAGACTTCAAGTTTCTACTGAATCAACGTAGTTTATTCTCTTCAGTTATACTTCGCCAAGTCCGTCATATTCATCAAACACCTCCTCCATCTAGCTATCTACAGTCTCCACGATGTCTTGTGGGGCTTTTGGCTACGGAGCACGTGGTAATACACTAGATCGCATCATTCGCACAGAAAATCGGAGATGTCGCGGGCAGAATGTCACGGATGCGCACGGGAACGTAACTAGGATTCTACCAGGCTTTCCATGTTTATAAAATATCTTGACTGATCTCGGAGGATCACTGATTATCTGCTATAGACATTCACTTCGATAACACAACCTCTGCTCCAATGGACCTCCTACACGCCGCGAAGACTGCCGGCCGAGTACTGGTTTCGCGAGCTCCAAAACCGATCAGCAAAATAGTTCCAATATCCGTGGATTTCTCAGACCAGCATGTAGACAATTTCAGTAACAATTTACGGGTCACCGTAAAAGCGCTCCACTGGTAAAGTGCTGCTTCCTGCCAGTGATTTTCAAAAGTTTATTTTCGGCAGGCAACCCATAAGGTAGGAAAGCACTCACCCCAAGAGCGCCTAGTAGCCCCCAACCACAACCCATTTAGGTGGTTTACAGGAAGACCGGTCCATAAACTCGAGGCTGGACAAAGCATCCTTTCCTCTGGATACGGGAAACCACGTCTGGCGTCTACAGTACGACCAACGCCTACTATCGAGCTTCACACTACATCTTTGCCGACCTAGTGTGCTGGCGACATTTTACACCAGTTTACACCAGTTGGTGGAGAAAAGGATACTCCTAGTATAGAAAGAGGACAACAACTGACAGTCGGTGTAAGTGTGGTAATGTGTAGATCCCAAAAGATGAAATTGGAGCAATTAGCGTTTTTGAAGTAGAGAAATTTATTAACATCGCATATAGGTTTGAGTGTTAGGTGAAATTTTCTGCAAGTATTTGTATGGATTGTAGTCATGCATGAAAGTGCAATATGCACAATACATAGTTCAGACAAGAACATACAAGAGGCTTTCGAAATGTGATGCTATAGAGGAAAGTTGAAGGTTAGATGGATAGATCATGTGGCTGATGAGGTACTGAACAGAATTGGGCAAAACAAAAGTATGCAAGACCTGACCATAAAAAGCGATCAGTTGATATGATACTTTCTGAGACATCAAGGGGTCACCTGTTTAGTATTAGAGGGAAGTGGGGTGAAGTTGTCACGCGTATCTTGCGGGATTACCACTCCAGGGACAATGGGTATAGCTGAGAAACGGCTGAGCCACAGCCCAGGGGACTGTTTTCGCAATTAACTTTCACCCTGCAGCGGAGTGTAGGCTGGTCTGATACTTCCTAGCATATTAAAACAGTGTCCCGGGCTGGTACTCAAAGTAAATGCTCTACTACCTCCTAGGTTGGCAACTAAGATAAAAACATTTTGTTAATTAAAACTGTTAGTGTGCTACTTACTCAATGGACATTCCCTGGATACTGACCTACTAACTCAAAAGGTGAAATACGAGTGCTCACAGGAATCTGCTATACACTACTGACACAAATAAAGACTATAATTATGTAAATCCCTATCGCTGAAGCATAATAAATATGCAATTACACTACAAGGTTCAAAATGGTTCAAATGGCTCTGAGCACTATTCGACTTAACTTCTGAGGTCATCAGTCGCCTAGAACTTGGAACTAATTAAACCTAACTAACCTAAGGACATCACACACATCCATGCCCGAGGCAGGATTCGAACCTGCGAACGTAGCGGTCGCGCGGTTCCAAAATGAAGCGCCTAGAACCGCATGGCCACTCCGGCTGGCACTACAATGAATTTAAATAAACATATACTGAGAAAGAAATAAAATCATTCTCATTGACTAAAGTTCTAACACCAATAAGAGTTATATCATACTACGATGATGTGCAAAGTCCGTCTTTTCAGTTTAGCTGCGGCACGGATGAAGAAACGTCTTGCCAGTTTAGCAGTGCGCCAATCTCTCTATGTTGTTCACTCTCCATATAGTTGTACACTTGCTTCTAATATAAAATTCATGATCAGATACAATGTCTGTCGTTGATCGTAAGTGATTATTCCTCTTTAACTAACTTCTGTTACATTACCGTTAGCTCGCTGTAAACAGCAGGGAAATTTTTGCATGTCAACATCAGACCACAGAAATAAGCTTACTTCTGACGTTAAAGTATCACTGCTACCAAATGCACGTAAATCTTGTACCGTTGCGTCTCAAACATTAGTTGTTTTAAAAAGGAGTGACCCTTACTCTTACAGTAAATAGTATTGGTCCCATATGTGCGGACACAAATACTTGTTGAGATACGCATCATTCTGTGTTATGATAGCCGTAGGTCTATTGACAATATAAAGGGTTCCCAGTGTTTTTAACATATCATGAGCCTTCTCAAACAATCACAGTCACTCGCAAACACATCTGGCTGCCTTCAGTTTAATTACATCCCTGGAACACACAGTACTTTTGTGTTTAATCGCCATTCACATATAAGTATTTACCTTATCTCGGGATTTGTTGCCAGTTTCGTTCTGGGTAAAATTATGCAGCCTAAGATCACAAAGACTCCGTGAAAACATTCTAAAGTTCTCAATCTGAGTCACAGCGTTCGGATACCAATCACTTTCTCGTGTGCATGAAGCGGAGAAATCGCTTAGATCCAAGATCGGGCTGTAGGGCGGGTGCTCAGAAACGTTCCATTTGATGCAACAGTTTTTGTATTTGCCGTGCATTGTGCGACAAAAAAGCGGCAGCGGTAATCAAGAGACCGTGACGCTTCTTACGGGTGGCTCGCCTCAGTTTTCTTAATGCCTCATGGCTAGCTTCAGGATTGATTAATTTCCCACGTTCAGTAAATTTCACAAAATAATTTCCTTAGCTTCCCGTGGTGGTATGACCAGGCATCATTGACCAAACTTCCGTCTCTCTGTTACCACAGAAAACGCACGTCACTTTGCTGGTCGCGTTTCAGATCTTTTCTATTTGCAAGTTAACGAAAGAGATCATCAGAGAAACAATCATCCGTTTAGTTTCACCGTTATCATAAGGTAGGTTTGCAACCCAACAACGAAAGAACTATTTCCTTGTGGTTTGCAGATAACAATTTGTTTCTGATTTTTTGATAGTGGGATTACCAGGAACTGTATTTTTCACGTAATAGTATCGTTCTGCACATTCTTATAACAACACTTCCTACAGCTATTAGCAACTAACTGTACTTCCAATCATTTACAATGTTAACCGTAAGCAAGGTTAAAGGATGACTTCCACACCTAGTTTCTTCTCAAAACAACTGATTTATATGTTTACTGTTGCTATCAGAATAATTAATTCATGTATTTACTGCTGCATTTTGAATTTATTGCATACGGATAGTTTACTTAGATTGATATTAAATTTCAATAATTAGTATTAGTTTACGTATCCGATTGTGAGATGTGTCAGTATTCTATATGTTCAGTATTTCGTATGAAATTCTCACGTTGCAGAACTGACAGAAATAGACAGTAACTTTCACTGTTATTTATGGCATAGTAAATGCCTAATGGGAGAACCATGAACTGTCAGTTAATTAACTATGCGTATTATGAGGCAATTGTTCTTTGTCCTATCTTGCGTTAATATCACGGAGGTATTATTTCTGTATGGTTAATGAGCAGCCGATGAAGTATAATATCTTTGAAGATGGTCTGCGATGTCGTTAGCTCGGAACACTGAATGGCAATACCAGTACCATCGATTAATTTATTCCGGACTCTGCAGTCCCTCAATGATCCACATAACAAATTATCAGCAATATTACATGACATGGAGCTGTATTAGGAATAATTTCAGATAGGGAACGTCATTATTTGACTCGTTCACAAAGACGTAATACTAGAACATTCGCTAGCGCAGCATCTAATTAACGTACGTCGCGAAACTTATTGCAGCGTGAAAACACTAATTACAGTTTCTTAACCATAAATAACTTCCAAGTCAAAGTTCATCACCATTTAAATCAAATACTTTCGTTACGACGTGTGTTCTTGTCCATCTAGTGTGATACTTTCAAGTCAAACTCCCGTAAACCAATTATGCTCGTTTTCATATTACTTCTGTTCATTTCCTCCGCAAGCTGCCAAAAATGTAACCCACTATAGTGTTCTGTCTTTGTAAACTACTTCAGATTTCTCCATGGACAAAATTTCAGACCGGTGCAACACGAGACTTATACATGAACGAACTCCGAAAAGTTTCAACCGTTCCACAGACGACTTTCTTAACGAACTTCGGCAGTGAACTTTGAGGATGGATGCTCGCAAAAACAAAAGTTTCCTCCTCTTTTTACAAAACTGATATTCAGATTAATCTAAATCAGCTTTAAAGAATAGTAACATGTTGACAGAATTTTATAGATAACATCATAATGCTATCAGTCAGAGTACAACGCCATTGACTTTCAAGTACCTACACTCATGACATCTTCCCTGTGAAACATGAAATTAGCGATCAGCGTCAACGGTTCTTAGATTTTCTTGTGACTAAAATAACATGTTTTAGAATGAATTTCACATGTGGTGGAATTTCAGAAGCAAGGTTTATCCTGAGTAGCTTTCGTAGGCGAACTATAGGTCGTGTGAGGTTCCCACTCTTCAGATAAAAGAGTAATGACTTACTGCGTGGGTCAGCATAGTGACTTTTTTCTTCTGTTGGTGGGAAGCAACACCCATTTGACCAGATACAGTTATATAACGATATAAGCAGGACATTTGTTGGTGCTAACTATAAAAGATAGAACACAAATCAAAATAAATAACCATAAGTGAACAATTGTGGAAGATAATGTCTCTAAAAAGTACTTCAGTCTGACTGCCCCATTCAAATATTTAAGAACTTAAACTAAAAATTTCATTTTACAGAGCTGAATGGAACGCCAAATACATTTGAAAATGGGCCTATTCGTGGAACTAAGAGAAAAAGTAATCCATGACTTTCAAAATACTGTACATTTCAACTGATCTTGGAAGTTTGTATTTATCACATTTTGTTAGCATATGATCAGTGTACTACATCTGCAACCATAAACCAGAAGGCAAGTTACTGTGTACGTACGTTTATGTACCATTATCACTCCCCTCCTTCCTGTTCCAGTCACGAATGGTTCACGGGAGAAACGATTGTTGGTAAGTCTCTGCATGAACCGATATCTCTCTAATCTTACGTTCATAGTCTTCTCGGGAACGAAGTATACGCCAGAGGCAGCAATGCATTGGATGACTCTTCTGGGAACGTTCGCTCTCGAAATTTCAACAGTAAATCACCCTGTGAATGAATTTTATCCATAGTGGAAGATGTTGAACTCCGTGACTGTTCCTTTACAGGGTGTAGAAAAATTTCCGCTACCAGTCACAATAAAATGTTATTTATTTGTCACAGGACTGGTTTCAATTGTCCTACTTGTATCTGTTTAGTCACCAGCAAATAATTTTTTGTATTTATACAGTGATCTCCAGCAATATAAACATGTACATGAATGTATAAATACCTGAGGATGGGCGCAAGCCCGAAACTGGTCTTGTGACAAATAAATAACATTTTATTGTGACTGGTATCGGAAATTTTTCTATACCCTGTGATCCAGAATGTCGATCTTGCAACGTGTGCCACTATAGTTTCTTAAGCATATCTGTGACGCTTTCACACATACTAAATGAACCTGTAACGAAACGCCTGCTATTCTTTGAATCTTCTCTGTTTCGTCTCTCATATCTCTTACGGATCCCTGACTGACAAGCAACATTCAAGTTTTGGTCAAGGATTTTGTCAGGCTAGACTTCCCAAAGATTCTTTTAGTGAATGTCGGTCTGGCATATATAGTACATGCGATTAATTTTATGTGAACGTTCCACTTCGAACAGCTCCATGCGCTTACTCCTAAATATTTTATAGACGTGACTGTTTCCAGTATTTGTGCCGAAATCTTGTAATCATACAATAAAGTGTCTTTCTGTCTGTTTATGCGTTATACCTTACATTTGTTTATGTTGAGGTTCAACTACCAATTCCTGCACCAAGTGTCTAACCTCTGCAGGTCCTTCTGCATTTCGGTTCCTTTCATTGAGTCAGGAGTTTGTGTGGAGAGGGTATCAATTTTGACGAATGTCTTGTTTTATTGATATTCATGAGAATCGCTCTTAGACTGTTGATAGTAACTGTTTCTTCTCTCCTGAGCTTCACCTGAGTAACCAAGGTTAGAGATGAATTTGTTGCTGTATCTTCCAGTACTTCGTCTCCTTTATATCATAGTCCTGGTCCACTAATACGGTTCAATCTGTTTTTTTTTCCTTTATTGGTGAAACTATGAATGTATGGTAGGATTAGTTCGCTAAGAAGTATGTGCTTCAATTTTTTGGCCAGTTGGTCTACTTTTTCATTGACCCCCACAGTAACATGACCTGTTATCCACTACACTGTAGATAGTTGGCTGATGCAGTTCGTTTACTCTCTTGAGAACTCTCGGTGCATTCTGTGCCAAGGGATTTATCGTTTTCTCGTCAGTAGCCCGCGTAAGACTGTAGGGCACTCGTCAAATATAGATCATTTAAGGATTTGCTCGTCTCGTAAATAGACTGCATAAAGAATAGCTTGTTGAACGGCAAACAAGTCAGCAATTAACGCTGACATTTCTGCAGGTAAAGAAAAGTATTTTCGTGGCTCCGTTTGATCATAAGAAAAGCAGGACCTGCAGAGACCATTCCGTTTCCCATTTTACTTCCCGTCCTTTCTGGGTGGCTGTCTTAATATGTGGGACCATCCTTCCCTGTTACCTGAGATCCAGAGAAGAAATAAGCTCTTCCTGTGCCCATTATGGGTGTTGTACAAACAAACAAAATATTGTAAATTTACGATGAGGATCTGTCACTTCCCCTTTAAATAAGTGCGTGATAGGTACTACCGTTGTCTGATAATATCCGCTGGCGAAATTGCGCTACAATGGTTGACCTAGGATATATTAGAATGAAAGTATGCAAAATGAATACGCTTCTACATTTCAGCGTCAGAGACAATGGGTATTACTCGTGTCGGCATTGCAGTGGATCCTAGCAAGACCAGATTTACCTCCGGAGAAGGTCGAGCAGATAGTGCAGCATACACAACATTTTAGATAACTTTATTAAAACTTGAACAATATAAAATACTTAATACAGAAACAATCCATGTTCACAGGAATGTCGCTATGCTTTTGTTACTGACGCTGTTCACAGAATGATGGTTCAAAAAATGGTTCAAATGGCTCTGAGCACTATGGGACTTAACATGTGAGGTCATCAGTCCCCTAGAACTTAGAACTACTTAAACCTAACTACCCTAAGAACATCACACACATCCATGCCCGAGGCAGGATTCAAACCTGTGATCGTAGCGCTCGTGCGGTTCTAGACTGAAGCGCCTAGAACCGCGCGGCCACTCAGGCCGGCTAATGATAGTTCCATCTCACTGTACAACTGACTACAAACTTTGAAATATAGTTGTGTCTTCTAATAGCGTTCACGCTGCTGGACCTGAAGTAAGATGACCCTGTCGTCTTAGGCGATTACTACCCAGTGGGCTGAGCGGCACTGCACTCTGACCTATGTACTCTTGCGGCATCTGTGGCGTATGGTAGAGATCAGAAACGTTGCGGGTTGCATACACTGGAGTGCGAGGCCCGGTGTTATTTCGGTTTTACGCCTGCTACCTCTGTTGCCTCGAGCATGCCGAGTCTGAAAGGTGGAGCTGCATTCGTTTCATACTCGTTGAGTCGTTCCTCTATCTGTAGCGTACAGAAGCATAAATCTAGCCATGACATAATACGGCTGTTGAGTGCACGATTTTGCTATATTGTGTAGCAGTGACAGGGCGGAAATGACCGACTCTACCGGAGCTGTGGTTTCTGACACTGTAGAGGATATAGAACGAAAATTCCATGATGGAATGTACATAATTTCAAAGATGCTCCAGAAAACGAAGACTGCAGTCTGGAAAAGCATCGACACTGTTTTGTACGCTGTAGACGGAAAACACGAAGTTCGTACAGTGCAAACAAAATGGTTGATTTCTTCTTTATTCTGTAAGTAGGCTATGTAAGTAGACTGTAAAAAAAATTTTTTTTTATTAATTTTTTTTTTTTTTTTTTCAGCCTACTTACATATATGAAACGTCCCCTTAGAAAAATTTGTACATGACTGTGCTTAAACTGACACACAATATTTTTAGCGCAACGCAATCTGACTTTCAAAAATCCCTAGAAAAGAATGGCCCTGACTAACATTAACCTATACCTTTCACAAATCACTTACCTCACAAAAATCTTGGTAACTCGAACTACTGCAATACAGCGAGCGCCACTACTGCCAGCTAAATAAAAGATTCAAACTACGGAAGGCACTACCTACTAGTAGGCATATTTAGCAAATGAAAGATTTTAGTAGAGAACAAACAATGTATTTACCTTAATAGTCATCAAAAGTCATAATATATACAGCAGTTCATGACATCCATTTTTACAAACTTTCAAAACTCCGCCATTTCTCTCCCCACATCCACCACTGCTCGCGGCTCACCTCCAACTGTGCAACGCTACGCCCTGTTCACGTCCAGCTGCCCAACACTACAATGGCAGACAACAATGCAAACCAACCACAGACTGCACGCAGCACAGCCAGTGATTTTCACACAGAGCGCTACGTAACGTTGCCAATAAGAAAACATAAACAGCCTACTTACATAGCCCCCACGCTCCCCACAAAAAATTTTACAAATTGTTTTGGGCAGTGGCCAATAATGATTTGATAAAATTTTTCATAATTACAATAACAAAGAAATCAAATGCACAAAAATTTTTTTTAAAGCCTACTTACATAGCCTACTTACAATTCTACTTCCACCACGAAGAAATATACGTGTCCATCAAAAGAAAAAAGGATACAGATCGAAGCCACTCTTGTGTCTCTGCAACCAAAACCTGCGCTATTTGGGATTCAGTGGCACTCATGTGCTGCAAGATATGAGAACATTCAGTACGGTTCATGGATCCGGTTTCAGAAAGGTAGCCCAAGCACTCATATGTCTAGGTGCTGAAGTAGGTTGTGACGTTGATGTGAAGGCTGTGCTACCTCATCCGACAACGGTTAGGAACAGAGTAATTGCTACTGCAGGCGATATTGAAAAAGGTCCTGGTCCCACAGGTTACTGCTGGTATTACCGATAGAAGAGCCTCTTTCCAAACTGATATGTGGATGGAGGATACACATAAAATAACATACACTACAGTGACTGCATCCATTATTAGTGAAATGTGGCAGATGGGGAACAAAGAACTTTGTAACACTCCATTTCCTGATGAGGTAAAAGACAGCAATCAACGCTTAATCGGAGCCTCTTCGCCGTTTCGAGTACATGAAAGTTCCTGAGCACTTAATGAACTCAGCGTCATACGTAAAAAATCAAGCTAGAAGTATAGTGAGAACCCTGAAAGACATCACAAGACATCCTTCTGCTCAAACATACTTTTAAGTCGGAGTTTCTAACATCGCAGCCGGAACTAACTAGTGTAGAAAAGATGATAAACTCGTGTAAAGCGCTAGTGGCATATTGTAAGAGGGTTATTTTTTCAAAGAGATCAAAGTCCGATGGAACAATTTGCTAGGCATGCTAGTCTCAGTACGTGATCCTTTGATCAAAGTTAAGGGATTGCTCCCACAAAAAGAGTGCAGTAGATTTCAGAACATAGACGAGCATACCCTAAATGAGCTTGCCATGTTCCTCAAGCCATTCAAAGAAACTAATAAGGATCTAGAACCTCACAACAACCCAACTCCCCATTTAGTACTTCTTTGGCGATATAAATTTCTGGATGAGTACTTGAAGCCTAATGAAGTAGATAGTGATACCATGGCTGCGACATCCGTTCTTTCTAGTTGCTTCTGGTTCACATGAAAGTACCACAGCCTATCGAAAATGCCGCAGCCGTTGAACTTCCTGAGGTATGTGAGAAGTCTACACCACGAGGTAACCTTGTACGTCTCAATCTGCGCTAGCGAAAAAGAAGCAGAGACGGAAACTGACATTGTTGGATGGTGCAAAGAACATGAAAAAATAGTACAGTCTCTAGCGTTTTGACTAACCGTATACTGTGTAGCCCAGTCTCAGCTGGAACTAGTGAGAGTAGCTTCTATGCTGCAGTTTTGCTGTTGACGAACGTCGCAGCCATCTGGACACTAATGTTTCCAGCCGAGTACAATCCGCCAATTAACAACCGACAACTGACAGAAGCGTACTCGAAAGACAGAAGAGTAGCTCTCGCCCACTTGGTTATAGATCATCGTCCAGGGCTGACTTAGACAGGGAATGTCGTTTAGTGAACTCTTGGAAGTGAATAGACAGTTGTTGTAAACTGCATTTGGTAAAGTATGTACTGAGAAGTTTACCTAAGATTACTTGGTCTTAGCTGTTGAGGGCCCTTTTTGTGTTGTATTACATGCAGTGTTGCAGACTTCATTATTCAACAAGTCACAAAGATAAGTGAACCTTTTCACTCATTTGCGACTTTTTTACCAATTTGTTTAAGTGTTGTAGAACCTTCGTTCTCCTAGCCTGTTACCTGACGCCAGGGCATAGCTGTGTAATAGTGGCAGGGAGAAATTGTCTTAGCGGTGTACTGCACCAGAAGCCGTTTCACGAACTCACAGACTCGGCCTACCGCAGTGGCGGCGTTGTCTTCAAAAAACTGGCGACGAGGGTTTACAAAATATTCTTCTGCCACCGCGGAAAGGAGAGCGAGTATAACCGAGGGTTCACGGCATCGTCGCTACTCGCACATGGTCGGGGATGGTCACTAATCGATACATAGCCTAGCTTAAAGTCGGCCGTCGCGCCGTGAACTCGTATACTCGGTCTGCTTTCCGCTGTAGCACAGTACGGTTATACCCTATAACAGTCTCAAGTGGCGTGTTGTCGGTTAAACGGCCAGCGACGGAGACTCGCGACTCGTGATTCCGAGCACACGGACACGGCGAGTTCGGAGATGACATCAGGGGGCACGCTGGAGAGTTTAAAGCGAGTATACGGAGCGCATATCTGATCCCTAAATAACTGGTGTTTTCGAACATTTTTAGGTTTGGAGATAAATGAAAAGCTGTTTTAGAAGTATCACGTTCGGGATTTTGTGCAGAGACAGAATCTTTACTCTGATGTCATCCGAAGAACCAGATTGCACGTCAAACCTGACGAAAACACGAGTAAGTACAGTCGTTGCCTGACGCAGCAATGAGTCACTTCTTCGTTGCTGCGTCAGGCAACGACTGTAGTTAATAATGGTTCCGTCAAGTTTGACGTGCGATCTTGTTCTTCGGACGACATCAGAGTAAAGATAGCAGCATTCAGTCCTTGCACAAAGTCCCGAACCTGATACTTCTAAATGAGATTTCTATTTATCTCCAAATCCTAAAATGTTCGAAAACGCCAGTTATTTGGTCACCTTCTAACATTAATATTTCGCTTCTAGATTTTCGTGCCAGAAACTGTATTCACCGTGATTTGTAGCTATAAATCGCAATCTGTTTTCTGTATGGGAACACAGTTACAGTATATTTCCGATCCGGAACTTGAAAGCCCTCGTTCACGACGCTGTGAGCAGGCTATAGAGTTCAGTTTCTTTTGTATTGTAGTTTCTTATTATTTTACCATCTAGTTTGTCTTTCTTTTTTAACACGACATGTCATAAGTTACCAAAAAGTCGAAATTGTTCCAACTGACTGTATTTGTGTTGTGTGCCATGAGGATGAGAAATACAGTAAAAGAATTCCATTCCAATTTATCGACGGTCATTGAGTTCCTCTTAAGCAGTGTATGTAGTTTAAGTTTGTCATAACAGTCTGTAGTGGTGGGTTCCAAACAACTTGTTTAATAATGAAATGAAAAATATGAACAATGCTGGATTAGATATAAGATTTAATCATTGCAATATAACGAAATCAATAAATAAAATAATTACAATTTCTTTTTGTTTCAGGTAAGTCATAGAGAACGGTCAACGAGATACCCTAGTAAGTCAAGATACAGTAATTGGATTCCTCTACGAAACCGGGAACAATCCAACATAATCGATTCACAGCATCTTCTTCCTAGTCTATTGGGACTACAACATGAATCGAAATAACGTATTTAGATGGCTTCAGAGGTTATGGCTTGGCGGTCACGGCATCCCAGATCCGGTACTTTCAGGTAGGTTGTCAATTGTCACAACTAGAAACATATCGACCGCAGGTGAAATTATCCAGAACGTGTCATGCATAATCATTAGACAGCTCATGTAGCTCGAAAGTGTACGGAAAGAATGTGTTATAATGCTAATCGAACGGTTGGCAAGCAGAAAAAATTTTGCGTTCTTGTTTCCACGACTGTTCTCAAGAGGTATTGTGCAGATCGGAAAGAGCATGTGTGCTGGCTGTTTTGCAAAGTTTCTGTGGGGCTGTCCACAACGTTTTCATGGAACCATCACGCGTGAAGAAACCTGGCCGCATCGTTGCTGTTAACAGAGTGAGGGCATATTGCACCTCCAAGTTAAAAGATGCCAGGATACAAACGAAACTGAAGACGACGTTTATCGGAGGGAGGAAAGACAATATTGCTTCCTTTGAACTTTATCGAACGCGGAATGACCATTACCAAAGGACGAGGTTTTTCGTCGTTGGACGAAGTGTGGCGTCTGCTATGGTTCAAGGGACCAGAGGCACACGAAAGGGACAACGCAAGACCACTTGCTACGCATATGAAAACTTCAGAAGTATGGCCAACGTGGGACTCGTGTCTCAATCCTAATTCATTTCGAACTAGTATTAGCCAAGTCTTTTTTGAACTTCTGATGTCACATTTCCTTGATAAAGGGCAACGAGATGACATTCTGAAAGCGGCGTAGCAAAGCAGTCAGGCAGATGCAGTATTTCACGACTTCAGAGAAACCTTTGACTCAGTACCACGTTTATTCATGAACGCGTATTGGTGAAAGTACGGTCATACCGAGTATCAAGCGAAATTTGTAAGTGGACTGAGGATTTCTTGATAGGGAGGATACAGCATAGCATCTTGGATGGAATCATCGACAGATATAGAAGTAACTTTAGGCGTGCCCAAGGGCAGTATGTTGGTATCCTTGTTGCTCATGCTGTAAATTTATGACATGGAAGACAATTCTGCCAGTATGGTTTACTATCAAACGTATTTCAAGTGCGTCTCTGCAACTATTGAAAATGTGTATTTATACACTTACAGAAAAAAATCACTTTTAAGGCGCCATTATCAACACCTCACTGGGTTCGAACGATGTCGTACAGCGTCTGGCTCTGGCGTATCGTACTGTATCTGCAGCACCAATTTGAGCAGAACTTGGCATCACAGTAGCACAAAGAAATGTTACAAGTCGGCTACCTCAAGTCGGTTACCGAGCCAGACGCCACGTAGCGTGCTTTTCACTGACACCAAACCACTGCCATTCGCGACTTCAGTGGGGTCAAGCAGAACCTCTTCTGCGAAATTTGCAGGACTACCACTTCGAAAAGGAAGAATATTGAGGAGACATGGCTTAGCCACGGCCTGGGAGATGTTTCCAGAATGTTTCTAGAAAGTGGAAGACGAGGTACTGCAGGAAGTAAAACTATGAGGACGGATCGTGAATCGTGCTTTGGTGGCTCAATCGGTAGAATGCTTCCCCACGAAAGTCGAAGGACCCGAATTCGACTCTCGGTCCAACACATACACTCCTGGAAATGGAAAAAAGAACACATTGACACCGGTGTGTCAGACCCACCATACTTGCTCCGGACACTGCGAGAGGGCTGTACAAGCAATGATCACACGCACGGCACAGCGGACACACCAGGAACCGCGGTGTTGGCCGTCGAATGGCGCTAGCTGCGCAGCATTTGTGCACCGCCGCCGTCAGTGTCAGCCAGTTTGCCGTGGCATACGGAGCTCCATCGCAGTCTTTCACACTGGTAGCATGCCGCGACAGCGTGGACGTGAACCGTATGTGCAGTTGACGGACTTTGAGCGAGGGCGTATAGTGGGCATGCGGGAGGCCGGGTGGACGTACCGCCGAATTGCTCAACACGTGGGGCGTGAGGTCTCCACAGTACATCGATGTTGTCGCCAGTGGTCGGCGGAAGGTGCACGTGCCCGTCGACCTGGGACCGGACCGCAGCGACGCACGGATGCACGCCAAGACCGTAGGATCCTACGCAGTGCCGTAGGGGACCGCACCGCCACTTCCCAGCAAATTAGGGACACTGTTGCTCCTGGGGTATCGGCGAGGACCATTCGCAACCGTCTCCATGAAGCTGGGCTACGGTCCCGCACACCGTTAGGCCGTCTTCCGCTCACGCCCCAACATCGTGCAGCCCGCCTCCAGTGGTGTCGCGACAGGCGTGAATGGAGGGACGAATGGAGACGTGTCGTCTTCAGCGATGAGAGTCGCTTCTGCCTTGGTGCCAATGATGGTCGTATGCGTGTTTGGCGCCGTGCAGGTGAGCGCCTCAATCAGGACTGCATACGACCGAGGCACACAGGGCCAACACCCGGCATCATGGTGTGGGGAGCGATCTCCTGCACTGGCCGTACACCACTGGTGATCGTCGAGGGGACACTGAATAGTGCACGGTACATCCAAACCGTCATCGAACCCATCGTTCTACCATTCCTAGACCGGCAAGGGAACTTGCTGTTCCAACAGGACAATGCACGTCCGCATGTATCCCGTGCCACCCAACGTGCTCTAGAAGGTGTAAGTCAACTACCCTGGCCAGCAAGATCTCCGGATCTGTCCCCCATTGAGCATGTTTGGGACTGGATGAAGCGTCGTCTCACGCGGTCTGCACGTCCAGCACGAACGCTGGTCCAACTGAGGCGCCAGGTGGAAATGGCATGGCAAGCCGTTCCACAGCATTTCTACGATCGTCTCCATGGGAGAATAGCAGCCTGCATTGCTGCGAAAGATGGATATACACTGTACTAGTGCCGACATTGTGCATGCTCTGTTGCCTGTGTCTATGTGCCTGTGGTTCTGTCAGTGTGATCATGTGATGTATCTGACCCCAGGAATGTGTCAATAAAGTTTCCCCTTCCTGGGACAATGAATTCACGGTGTTCTTATTTCAATTTCCAGGAGTGTAGTTTTAATCTGCCAGGAGTTTCATACCAGCTCACACTCCACTGTAGAGTGGAAATTTCATTCTGGAACCAGTCTGCATGCTAGACTAACTGAACCTACACCTGGCGTTACGGTCTGGTGTGCGATTTTATGTGACAGTAGGAGCACTCGCATGGTTGTCCCACGCACTCTGATGCAAATTTGTACGTCAGACTGGTGACTCGATCTGTTGTACTGCCATTCATGAACAACACTGCGAGGGTCGGAAAGGGGGGGGGGGGGGTCCAATAGGGAAAGACTCGCCCACATACTGCTGTTGTAACGCAACATGCCCAACAGACTGTCGACATGTTTCCTTGGGCTGCTCGATCACCAGATCGGCTGCCAGCCGACCACATGTGGAACACCATAAGATGCCAATCCCCGCGACATCCACAAACAGCATTAAGCGTCCCTTTTATTGAACGACCAAGTGCAACAGGCATAGTACTCCATCCCATAAACTGACATCCAGCACTTGTACATCACAATACATGCACGTTTGCATGCTTGCATTCAGAATTCTGGCGTTTACACCGGTTATTAATGTATCAGCATTTCACATCTGCAATGGGTTATCTCGCGTTAATATTAATCTGTGATCTTGCAACGTTAATCATGTAACATGTTACCTAGACAAATGTGTCACCGCAATTTCTGTACTCCACATTACTTTTTGGTATTTTTTTCCGTCAGTGTATTACAGTACCCGTTTCTTTTTATTGCTATAAATCAACGTCAGTGGTCTAGTATGAGAATATTAATATTTTCGTTTGCTTTCAGGCTCTAAAACCATATCGTTAGAAAAGATATGGAAGTGTGATTTCTACTTACGGTGATTTCTCACTGATTTTACTTACTGTAATCTGCGAGTGTCGTCCACTTAGTCATTATCCAGGTATTCCTGCGTTTGGCACTTACGTTTTTAGTCTAATCTCTAAGTGATAGATTTCCTTATCAAGAAAATCAATGAAAAAGCCAGAGGCGGCTGGCAGTCACAATGAAATTCGACAGAGATATCAAAGGGAGTACAATATGGCCAGCTGCAAACTAAAATGCCATTATTCACTTGGTTTACTGACTGGAACAGGAGCGGGTGATTCACAACGACTATATCGCGCATGCGTTAAAATCATGGCGAATTTCCAACCAACTTGTTTCGAAGAGGATTGCAGGAATCTCCATTATGTGAATTACGCAATGGAGAAGGAGACGTAGATCATGTACCATTTTCATGTACAAGATTGGCGAAAGTCTGGAGAACTTTACCTAGCATGACGTGTAGTGCCAACATGAAGTACAGAGGAGTTGGTGTTAAGGTATGGGGTCGCTTTCCGTGGGAAGGATGTGGTCATCTTATTGCTCTTAGGAAGTGCTAAATGCAGAAGGATATAAACATACTTTACAGCGTTGTGTACGGGATACAGTAGAGGCATAGTTCGGAGGTGATTATTACTTTTTTTGTATCAGTGTGGTAACGTACCCTGTCATAAATCAGCAGGGAACCCATACACCATGCGAGACTGGCCCTGAGAGTTACAACACCAAGAAAAAATCGCTTTTCGGCTTCTGGCAAGACCAATGTGTAGTCTCATTTATTAAGTAACATAAATAAAATACATTAAATAGTGTTATACGCAGTGATATCTCTAACCAGTTTAAATTTCATAGATGTATCACAAACTCTTACAAGTACAGATACAGTATCGTCTTTCAACAACTTACACATACGACGCACATATAGGCTTATCAACAAAAAAACAAAAAGAAAGACCGGAGGTATCAGTACGTGTGGCGACTTCAGCTTACGTAACCATAAACGTCCTATACGCCAGTTGATCTCGAGGAGCTAAATTATCCAAACTCGTAGCCAATGATCGTAGAGCAGCATCAACACGACCATTAGCGACAGTTATCAAAACTTGTCTATGAATAACCTCAACATCAATTAAAGCAAAATCAAATCGACTACCGCGAAATACAATTCACCCTTGATGTGTCAACATTCATATTATATTCTGATTCGACATACAGTATGTCAAAAGGCGAGTGATGGGCAGATGCCTTATTAATGCCGACTAATATATGTCCGGATACTTTTGATCAGACAGTGTACGTGTAGATGACGATGGGGAATGCAACGTACATATTCGGTGTCTGAAGAAGTAATGAAATGATCAACCACAAATGCTTTACGATTGTGTATTGCTGTCACGGGTACAAGGATGGCTGTAAAGGCTTAAAGCAATTCGACCATACGGATGGTGAGTGGCATTTGTAACTGGCAAAGGTATCAGTTTTCTTCGAAAAAGGTGATTCGATGTGATATATCCGTGTAATTATACCTTCAGGCACCATCTTCCAGTATAGGCGAAGATATTGATGATCGCCTGAGTGGCTTGGTGCCAGAAATAGGCCGTTGGCCCATGTGCTCTTAAAGCGGTGAGTTCATTCCCGGCTAATGCAGGCGGCACACGTGTGCGAGGTGAAGCGTGGGCGCCAGCCTGTCAGACGCATGTCGGAGCCGCGCGCGTGCGCGATGTGCAGATAGGCGGCCGGTCGGTCACGTGTTACGTGTCTCTGTTGAGGCTGGTCGCGGCCGCCGGCTGTGGGTCGCCGAGGCCGGAGCTGCGTTCCCACGGCGGCCACCGTGTCTGGCCTGGCCGCCTGCCAGCACTTTCTTCTGGTTGCACCGTTCCGGCGCGCTGCGCACCGCGCGGTGCGAACGACCGCACGCTCAAGGCTGTGTCACAGGGCCACTTCACTTACAAAGGGAGCCAGCGCGAGAGCAGTGTGCTGCTGGATGCACAGAAGGTTGGGGTTTAACGTCCCGTCAACGCCGTGGTCGTTCGAGACGCATTGCGAGCATTGGAAGCGGATGCGGGAAGGAAACCAGGCGGCCTTGGCGGAGGAAACCAACATGACGTTCTCATTACGTCGTTAAACAAAAGATAAACACGAATGGTCGGGCGGAAATTCTAGCCCTTAGAGTTCAGCTGAACTGCACTGCTCTTATTTTTTAAGGTGAAGATATTGTATATCAGAACTTCCGCTGAAATTCTTACACATGTTTGACACCACGCTACTGTTCAGATTCCACCAAAGTCGACTGTTCAAATGGTTCAAATGGCTCTGAGCACTATGGGACTTAACATCTGAGGTCATCAGTCCCCTAGAACTTAGAACTACTTAAACCTAACTAACCTAAGGACATCACACACATCCATGCCCGAGGCTGGATTCGAACCTGCGACCGTAGCGGTCGCGCGGTTCCTGACTGAAGCGCCTAGAACAGCTCGGCCACATCGGCCGCCCAACTCGACTGTGGAAAACTTTTTAAAGTCCACGAACTTGTGCAAAAATTTAACAAGTTAGTAGACCTGTCGCATGAAAATTTCAAACACCTTTGGTAGCGACTAATACGTCACACATCCGTACAGATGAGCTCGCACAGCTAACAGACCCACGCCAATACGGCCGCTGCCCACAAATATTCTCCCTTCTGCCGTTGCAAAACTCACAAAAAAAATCTGTATATCTACGTATTATTTCTATAACTACACATATAAATAGTTTACATAACTGTTGCCTAATCGTTGGTATCTTTTGACAAATCGGACTGAATGTTATACGGAATTCTTGCATAATGTCTTGCGTCGATCGCGTACGGACTTTTCAACGAATAAAAAATGTACTAAACTTGTTGCTATCATAAGTATTGTGAAGTAGCAGAACTAGACTTCATAAAATTTCACGTGGAACCATAAACTGCTTGATGAGATCCTTATTTTTGTGATTTATTTGCATCTCACTACGATGACTTGCTCACAATTAGCGTCATTCGCCATTAATTATAATAACCCAACATGAATTATTCACCTATAAATAGGTCTAGAGGGGAATGTGATGGAGTCTGGGTAGGTCCATTACTGTGAAAGATTTCATAGTGTCACACATCGTGGGATATTGTAACTCGAGTTCGCTAGGACGGTGTGTTTGACTGGACAAGGATTCTCATTCTCTCTTCTTCCACCGGCATCCATGGACAGCGCTCTTCGTTTGCTGCGGTGATTCTGTTGACTTGCAAAGCTTTGTCTTCTGATACTGAGCTGGCCACAGAGTAAGATGTTTGGTGGATCACACTGCATTTGCGTAATTATGTGTTACACAATTTTTCAGGTTTACTTACCTGAGGTACTTTGCAGTTGATTTCATGTGAGCAATGTGTTCTGATTGTTGAATGCTACTCTTAATTCACTCCAAACATCCACTGTAGCAGAAAAATGTTTCCCTTCTGCAGTTCCCTAATGGGGGCTGTTGCACGCTATGATTATTAAACACTTGTCTGATAGGGCAGCACTATAAAAAAGATGTGAAAACGCAAAAAGAGGTAACAAATAACATTTATTAAGAGTATGTTACAAATGATACCAAACTTTGGTACAATTTTATGCATGGCAAATGGTGTCTTAAATCCACTATAATGATATACAACTAAATTGGCAGTCAACATACTGTTACTATTACTGTAGTTTGAGCACACAGTTGACAGTCCAATTACTGAGTAAACAGCAACCGCTACGTCGGAGCTAACTGCAGGCACTGATGTGAACTGTCTATTTACTAGTGCAGAGCTATCTGTGTGTCTATGGCATATCGTGTTTTGAGCCCATGTTGGCTAATGCAGGGCAGAAGCGAAGTAGTCTGCAGTCGACAGCATTCCCTATTGGCTGTCTCCACTATCGATGGAGACACGACGCACCAGAGGAAGTGTCGGGGATGCAGGAAGAGGTCGGTGTTTGTGAGGGCCACCTGGTGGCTGCTCCATAGGACTGCGAAGCGCCAGGCGAGTGGCTGTGCCTGTGGGGTGGAGGCCTCTCGTGGTGTGTGTTCACAAGGGAACCTCCCCATCGCACCCCCCTCAGATTTAGTTATAAGTTGGCACAGTGGATAGGCCTTGAAAAACTGAACACAGATCAATCGAGAAAACGGGAGGAAGTTGTATGGAACTATGAAAAAAAATAAGCAAAATATACAAACTGAGTAGTCCATGTGCAACATAAGTAATATCCAGAGTGTCTAAGATAAGGAGCGCCATGGTCCCGTGGTTAGCGTTAGCAGCTGTGGAACGAGAGGTCCGTTGTTCAAGTCTTCCCTCGCGTAAAAATTTTAATTTTTTATTTTCAGACAATTATCGAAGTTCAGGCACTCACACATAATCAACTTCGCTCTCCAAGATTCCATGACATGTTCAGATTTGCTTGGACATATGCAGGATTTGACGGTCTACACACGGAAAAATTTGAAAACGTTAAAAACTTATGTTTTGACAGAGCACAGGGAAAACTGTGCGACTGTGAAACTGTTGCATTCATTTGTTGCAGTTTATGTGACAAACACTCATGTTTTAATCACTTTTTTGAAAGTGATTATCACATCCACAAGAAAACCTAAATCGGGCAAGGTGGAAGAATCTTTTTACCCATTCGCTAAGTGTACAAGTTAGGTAGGTCGACTTCACATTCCTGTCATGTGACGCACATGCCGTCACCAGTGTCCTATAGAATATATCAGATGTGTTTTCCTGTGGAGGAATCGGTTGACCTATGACCTTGCGATCAAATGTTTTCGGTTCCCATTGGAGAGACACGTCCTTTCGTCTACTAATCGCACGGTTTTGCGGTGCGGTCGCAAAACACAGACACTAAACTTATTACAGTGAACAGAGACGTCAATGAACGAACGGACAGATCATAACTTCGCGAAAATAAACTTTTCGCTCAAGGGAAGACTTGAACGAAGGACCTCTTGTTCCGCAGTTGCTCACGCTAACCACGGCACCACGGCGCTCCCGAGCTTCCGCCGTCCTTGATATTACCTATGTTGAGCATGGACTACTCAGTTTGTATATTTTGCTTATTTTTTCATAGTTCCACACAACTTCTTCCTGTTTCCTCGATTGATCTGTGTTCAGGTTTTCAAGGCCTATCCACTGTGCCAACTTATAACTAAATCTGAGGGGGGTGCGATGGGGAGGTTCCCTTGTTAATACACAACGCAAAGCTATTTCGTGGTTCGAATTCGCGTTATGGTAGAGTACCTAGGGATCTATATCTAATTTCTCTTCAGCCATCGGATCATACACGCTTCTTGTTTCATTATCTTCTCGCTTATTAAATAATTTTACATCTGTTTGTATGAACATGGGGATATTTCCCTCTCTTTTGTAAGTATATGAGTGTATAAAGATATCATCCGTTGAAGTACATTTTGTATGAATTATTCATGAGCTTTTGTATCCACTTTCTGAACAATACTGGGTTTATTATGTCGTTATTTTTTAATCCATTGACCTTTACGTTAATCTGTACATGTGCCCACCTAAACATTTTAGAAACGAACAAGTGCTATATACAGGGTGTTCCATTGATACTGACCGGGCCAAATATCTCACGAAATAAGCACCACACGAAAAAACTATAAAGAACGAAACTCATCTAGCTTGAAGGGGGAAACCAGATGGCGCTATGGTTGTCCCGCTAGATGGCGCTGCCATAGGTCAAACGGATATCAACTGCGTTTTTTAAATGCGAACTCCCATTTTTTATTACATATTCGCGTAGTAAATAAAGAAATGAATATTTTAGTTGGACCACTTTTTTCGCTTTGTGATAGATGGCGCTGTAATAGTCACAAAAGTGGTATCACGTAACATTCCGCCAGTGCGGACGGTATTTGCTTCGTGATACATCACCCGTGTTAAAATGGACCGTTTACCAATTGAGGAAAAGATCGATATCGTGTTGAGGTATGGCTATTTTGATCAAAATGCCAAACGGGAGTGTGCTATGTATGCTGCTCGGTACCCTGGACGACATCATCCAAGTGTCCGGACCATTCGCAGTATAGTTACATTATTTAAGGAAACAGGAAGTGTTCAGACACATGTGAAACGTTAACCAGGACCTGCAACAAATGATTTTGCCCAAGTAGGTGTTTTAGCTGCTGTTGCGGCTAATCTGCACATCAGTAGCAGACAAATTGCGCGAGAATCGGGAATCTCAAAAACATCGGTGTTGAGAATGCTACATCAACATCGATTGCACCCGTACCATATTTCTATGCACCAGGAATTGCATGGCGACGACTTTGAACGTCGTGTACAGTTCTGCCACTGGGGATAAGACAAATTACGGGCCGGCCGGTGTGGCCAAGCGGTTCTAGGCGCGTCAGTCTGGAACCGCGCGACCGCTACAGTCGCAGGTTCGAATCCTGCCTCGGGCATGGATGTGTGTGATGCCCTTAGGTTAGTTAGGTTTAAGTAGTTCTAAGTTCCAGGGGACTGATGACCTCAGATGTTGAGTCCCACAGTGCTCAGAGCCATTTGAACCATTTTTAGAAATTACGGGACGATTACAGATTGTTTGCACGCGTTCTATTTAGCGACGAAGCGTCATTCACCAACAGCGGTAAAGTAAACCGGCATAATATGCGCTACTGGGAAACGGAAAATCCACGATGGCTGCGACAAGTGGAACATCAGCGACCTTTGTGGCTTAATGTATGGTGCGGCATTGTGAGAGGAAGGATAATTGACCCCATTTTATCGATGGCAATCTAAATGGTGCAGTGTATGCTGATTTCCTACGTAATGTACTACCGATGTTACTACAAGATGTTTCACTGCATGACAGAATGTCTATGTACTTCCAACATGACGCATGTCCCGCACATAGCTCGTGTGCGGTTAGAGCAGTATTGAGTAGCATATTTCGTGACAGGTGGATTGGTCGTCGAAGCACCATACCATGGCCCGCACGTTCACCGGAACTGACGTCCTCGGATTTCTTTCTGTGGGGAAAGTTGAAGGATATTTGCTACCGTGATCCACCGGCAACGCCTGACAACATGCGTCAGCGCTTTGTCAATGCATGTGCGAACATTACGGAAGGCGAACTACTCGCTGTTGAGAGGAATATCGTTACACGTTTTGCCAAATGCACCGAGGTTGACGGACATCATTTTGAGCATTTATTGCATTACTGTGTTATTTACAGGTAATCACGCTGTAACAGCATGCGTCCTCAGAACTGATAAGTTCAGAAAGGTACATGTATCACATTGGAACAACCGAAATAAAATGTTCAAATATACGTACGTTCTGTATTTTAATTTAAAAAACCTACCTGTTACCAACTGTTCGTCTAAAATTGTGAGCCATGTGTTTGTGACCATTACAGTGCCATCTATCACAAAGCGAAAAAAGTGGTCCAACTAAAATATTCATATTTCTTTACGTACTACACGAATATGTAATAAAAATGGGGGTTCCTATTTAAAAAAACGTAGTTGATATTCGTTTCACCTATGGCAGCGCCATCTAGCAGGACAACCATAGAGCCATCTGGTTTCCCCTTTCAAGCTAGACAAGTTTGATTCTTTGTAGCTTTTTCGTTTGACGCTTATTTCATGTGATATTTGGCCCAGTCACGATCAGTGGACCACCCTGTGTATTCGGTGATGAGAGTGGATGAATTGCTTTCAGCAGGAACAGAATTTCTTAATTTTAATGAGCTATGCAGCCAAATAAGGTGAGGGTTAGTTGCAGTAGATTTTCGAGACTTGTGTTCTACAGCGACGAAGACTTCGAGACTTCAGCGTTAAATGAGTTATTTCGAATTGGTTCGTTATTACTTATTACAAAACACAGTGTGCAAGCTTATCTGCATTGCACATATCATTCCTACAAGTCGTAATACACCAACACTGACAGGTTACGTTCGCTGCAGTCTGGAACCGCGCGACCGCTACGGTCGCAGGTTCGAATCCTGCCTCGGGTATGGATGTGTGTGATGTCTTTAGGTTAGTTTGGTTTAAGTAGTTCTAAGTTCTAGGGGGGTGATAACCTCAGATATTAAGTCCCATAGTGCTCAGAGCCATTAGAACCATTTGAACAGGTTACGTTAGATCAGTTGATGATTTGCATTGGAGTTTATCTTAACGTACGTTAAGAGCCCGTTTATTATTCCGTTGCGCTATGATAAAGTTGGTTCATTACAACATATGTATTTATTAAGGCCGGTTTCACATACGTAACTAAAGTGACGCCACAGCTAATAGCATACTGCAGTAGTTGTGCAGTTGCATATGTGAAGAACCACTTTTCAGTAGCGTCACTCAGTTACCACAACTTTTGTCATGCCACAAAATGTTCAACTCGGTAGTACTTTGTCACACCACTTACCTTCCACCGCCACTCCCTGGTGGCTGTATTTTGAAATCACGAGCATTCTGTCGCAGTTATCGTGGAGTAATAACTGCTGTACTCCGTTTCAGGTGTTTTCATTTTATTACCGAAAAAAGGCAAAACAATCGCTGGCAGGTACATTTTCGCAGCATCTGGAACTATAGAAACAACCACCTCGACGGGTATGAAAAGATTTTTGGATAAATAAATAAATGAAATTAATATGTCACAAAAAGCAAGTCGTATAACCTTTGGGGTTTGTGAGACCAAGCACTGTATAAACTGTGGATTATACCAACAAATTGTCCCCGATGTTGATGTGGCAGTTATTAAGCTGAAAAAATTAGTTATTCGAAATGCCTACATCGGTATTTACATGCCGGATGTTGATTTGTTTACCATAGCAGATAACATTTTCGTCTTCGCGTGTTATTTCTTTTGTAAATATGTTTGTGGCCCCTGATTTACCCCTGCGCGAAACCCAACATTTGGATTTCGTCATCCTTGCATTCAAATCTTCTCACAGCTCTAATGCCACAAACTGCACTGTAACATTAATATCCGCCCACATGATTTCAGTTGACGCCATGTTTAAAGCTGTGCAACTACGCAGAATTTGGGGCGTCCGGTGCGAACGTAGCTCACGCTGCCACTACAGTATACCACAAACTGTGGCGTCATATTAGTTTCGTTTGCGAACTCGGCTTAATAGTCGGACAGGGTTGTTGTTTATTTATAGGCCAACGTTCATACAATGGAGAATTTTTTCACGACATTACATGCTGTGTATTCACGGGTTAAAATTTAAATTTACTGGCACCTTTCAAGTGTTATTGGTGTTGTAGCAAGAGGCAAACAGAATGGCGTTCTACGCGGTGTGAGTACTTGCGGGGAACGGCGTAGGCGCCCGTCGGCACGTTGGCGGGACGGGGAGCGAGTATTGCCCGAAAACAGAGACGAGGGAGGCTGCCAAGTGGAGCCACGGCTTGCATAAACATGAGGCGGTCCGGACGCCTCCCCAGGGTGGGCAACCACTGCCGGATGCGGCGAGATCGCCCACCATCGTCTCCACCAGCGCCTCCTAGCTGTTCACTGCGATCACCCGGCTGCTGGCGCCACCCACTTCACAAACTCCCCTGGCTATCTCTCTTCCTTCCCAGTCCAAGCACTTTCACACCGTCTCTAGACATGTCAGGTGTAATATAAGGGGCAGTGAAATGGAAAAAAGTGAGTGAACTGTTTATTAATTGAAAAGTAATCGCTATAACTGTTTATACAATCATCCCATTGTGAGACAAGACAATCAGTTGCTTCACGGAAAATGTCTGCTGTAACCTACTGAAACGAATCTATACTTTCGTGAGATCTGTTCGGTAGTACATGATGAAACAGCTGTGTCAAACGGACCTTCTGGTACCAATCTTTCTCCGACGTTGTTTCTTTGAAATGTCTGTTATGTTGAAAGCGGAAGTTTTCGAGACTACTATAAAAATTTGGCGACTACCAATCGAAATTTGATTTAGCAGATTATATTGTTTCCATTACATTTTTTTTAAAATCTACATATTTGTAATTTCACTTTATATCTTACAATGTTAATTACCCTGTGAAATCAGATTTTTTTTTTACTTTTGCCAGTTACCGGCAAATAAATTTATTTTTGGCAAACTCAAATTATTAAAGATGTGTTATAGATACTATTTTGATGATTACGAAATCATTCAATATTTCTAAACCTGATGTGGATCTTCAGGTTTTGGCGGCGCGAAGACTGTTCCATTAAGTTTCGGGTGTGCAGCCGCAAGAAATCTCTACAACTTATTGAAAGAAGTTTTGACAAAGAGATTTCAGCTTTATTTAAACATGTCATGATCTCCACATATTTCTTATTTAACAACGAATTTTTTGAACAGACGGACGGAGTCGTCATGGATAGTCCCTTATCCCCTCTGGTAGCCAATTTATTTATGGAGGACTTCGAGGAGAAGGCGCTTGAATCTGCTGACTTGAAATCCACGGTATTCTGGAGGTATGTTGACGACATCTTCGTAGTTTGGCCCCATGGTGAAGACAACTTGCAAGACTTCTTAAGACATCTGAACTCCCTCCACGATCAAATAAAGTTCACAATGGAAATTGAAAAGGAGGGATGCCTTCCATTCTTGGATGTTTTGGTTCGGCGCAGAGAGGATGGCACTTTGGAACATGAAGTGTATAGGAAGCCGACGCACACCGATCTGTATTTACGTGCAAATAGCTGCCACCATCCTGCCCAGACGATGAGTGTTCTCCGAACTTTGACTCACAGAGCGCATATTATTTCTGACGAAAGCAGTCTGCAAGATGAACTTTCCCACTTACAAAGAGTGTTTGAAGACAATGGGTACTCTCCACAGCAAATACTGAGGGCACTGAAAATGAAACCGAAAGAGGCCACAAAGAAAGCAGAAGAAGATGAAGAAACCTTTAAATCGATGGCCTTCCTGCCATATGTGGGTAGCCTCTCATCAAAAATAGGACGCATTCTCGGCAGAAACAAAGTAAAAGTGATTTTTCGTCCTCCACCCAAGACAGCTGCCCTCGTGGGCTCCGTCAAAGATGATTTGCTGCTCCGAAAATCTGGAGTTTACAAAATTCCATGTGAATGTGGCCTTTCTTACATCGGACAAACAACTCGTACTGTCCAAGAAAGA
This sequence comes from Schistocerca cancellata, assembly GCF_023864275.1. Classification (NCBI taxonomy): domain Eukaryota; kingdom Metazoa; phylum Arthropoda; class Insecta; order Orthoptera; family Acrididae; genus Schistocerca; species Schistocerca cancellata. The sequence goes on from NC_064626.1 coordinate 276,563,012, forward strand.
TGTACAGAACACCAGAGGTACACACGACTTTTACAACCTAACAAATCGGCAGTGGCAGAGCACTGTATTGATAATGGTCACAGTATGTTGTACGACAACGTTGAAATTTTGGCAACTACATCATCCTTTTGGGACTCGATAGTGAAGGAGGCAATTGAAATTCGCTTGACGACGTTTTTAATTAATAGAGATAGTGGTTTCAATCTTGATAAATCATGGAATCCGGCACTTGCTGTAATAAACTCGCAAAGACGTCGTCACAGTGCAGCTCACAATGATATATCGATATGCCAACACAGATCAACTGCGATGCCATAGATACAACTAGCGCATTATACACGTCTCTGCCGCCGACCAACGTCTCTGGCGCATTTGCATCTGTGCGCCGCATGCGCAGTCGCGCGGTACACGAGTATAAAGGGACGAAGCGAGCACTGGAGTGGCTCCCTCCAGATCCTTGAGCGTCATGCACTCCGCCTCGCCTTCCGTATCCGCCTCCCGTCCCCCACGCGGATCCTCTATGATCTCATTCCTTTCCCCCATCTGCTCCTATTCCTCGAACATATCCGCATCCTCTACACCTCCTGCCGTCTTGAACCCCCTCACCCCCTGGTTGCTCCTCTCCTCTCCCATCCCCGCCCCCTGCCACGTCTTCACCGTTGTGTCCCCCCTACCCTTCGTCTCTACACCCTCCATCTCCTTTCCCAAGGTGGCTTCCGTCAACTCCCTCTCCCGGACGATGCCCTCTCTCCCTCCATTTATCCTTCCTATCAACTCTAATCCTCACTCCCCCTCCTTTCCTCTGTCCTTTCCCTGGGCTCCCTTTTCCCCCTCTTCCGTCCTGTTTTCTCCCCACTAAACCTCTCCCTACCTCCCTTCTCCCCCCCCCAAGTCCTTTTGTATTCCCCTCCTCTGCCTACCCCCCTCCCTGTCGCGTCTGCCCCCCACCCCTCTTATGGGTCCTCATCCTCCATCAGCTCCTTTCCCGGTTTCCCCCTTCGCTTTTACTCTCCTTTCCCCCCTTTTTTGTTTTCCCATCTTCTGTCCAGTTTCCCCCCACCTGCTCACGACTGTGGTATGTCACATTTGCCAACTTTTTAGTGCAGTGTTCCAGTGACTATTCAGTGTTGTTTGTCTTTCTCGTGTTGCGAACAGAAACCATGCTGTCGCTAGGTGTGAATTTTACGTCTTTTGCGAACAGAATCCAGACTGTCGCCGTGTTTTTTAATTGTCTGTCTATTGTTTTCCCTGTCTGCTTCGTATGTATTTTATTAGCATCATCATCCCTCTGTTGTTTGTTTTAAGTTCCACGATTTCTTTTCGCCATGTTACTCTTTAAGTCTCCGATTTTATCGCCTGTTTTTAATTATTTATTCTCTAGAATTTTTTCACAAAATCTGTAGGCTGAAGAGCGGCATGCTAAGCTGCTGCCAGCCCGCCCCTTTCGGGGGAAATTGAAATTCAATAAAGCAAAAAAAAAAAAAAAAAAAAAAAAAAAAACAACTGGAGTGGCAGTCTTGCGGCTCATTCTGAAGATGGCGGAACGTTATACAGCCGAAATATTACAAGAAGAAGGAGATTTCTTGCGGCTGCACACCCGAAACTTAATGGAACATTTCTAAACCTGTTTATGTTGCGAATAATATTTGCTACATAAAGATTATCGCAGCTTGACTGCATTGACATCCATGGAACTGTTTTTACTATGGAACTGTAACATCTTTGTTAACTTGTTCCATCTGGAAAGAGTTGGGGAGAGGGAGTCAGTGCGAAATAGACAATGGACGTCAAGGGATTGTTTCCAGTATAACTATGTAGTAGGCATTTGCAAAGGCTGGACGTCCTCTGCCCTGACCGAGGGCAGGCAGCCACCCTGTCGACAAAGACACTGAACAGGCTGCAGCACAACTTCTGGGAAAACTGCCCAACTTCCCAGGGATGCTCGCTCCCCCTAATGAGGATCACTGTCTGTCTTCTGCCTACTCTAATCTGGCAGTGTACATTCCTAGTGAGCAAGAAGCGAAAACTTTTCCCCCATACACGTATGTCTAGTACACTCGATAAAATAAACGCTAAATAGTGTCAAAAAATTAAACAAGCGGTATGTGACAGCCATGACACAGTTAACAGAGTAAGAAAAAAAGAAAGAAAGCAGGAAGAATGAAGTGATAGTAGAATAAAAACCCACCACCAAACGACCCATCGCCCGTAAACCGTTAATATTTGAATTGCTTACCATGCAACTTGAGGCATCTAAGTTTATCCCTGTATGAAAAAACTACTGACAAATGATACTGCTTTGTTAGGCAGCTCTGGAGCCTCTGAAATACCGTATGGTTCTCATGCCTAAATTTTTTATGCTGTTCAGACAACTGTGCCTTCGAAATGAAGACATTACATTGTTAATTAGCCTAGTCGTAAATTTCCCGTTACGACTGTCATCGCCTCCTTCCGAACTCAGGAAGTCGGATGAGCATTCCACCTCGTTGTTTCATTGTTTAACTCCTTCCGACGTTATCTTGCTATCTTGCTACCGTTGTTGAGCGGTTCTAGGCGCTACAGTCTGGAACCACGCGACCGCTACGGCCGCAGGTTCGAATCCTGCCTCGGGCATGGATGTGTGTGATGTCCTTAGGTTACTTAGGTCTAAGTAGTTCTAAGTGCTAAGGGACTGATGACCTCAGAAGTTAAATCCCATAGTGCTCAGAGCCATTTGAACCATTTTTTGCTACCGTTGTTCTTGAATGCGGAAACTCCAAACCTCCCTGATTTTTACCGTTTGTTTGCTACCTATATCAGCCGTACGTCATCATCAGTATCCGTGTGTCCCCTATTGTAAATCTCTGTGATCTATGTAGGAACCACTTAAAAGCATTTTAAGGCTCTCAAAAATTATCCAGAAGTATGACTGCAGCGCAAAAAGAAACAGTACTTACATGTCACGTATAAAATAAATATCAAGCGATAAAGCTTTAGTCAAATTTTTAAAGTAGAATGCGTGGAAAGCAAGCCGCTACGGGCTGCTCGCATATGTCTAGCTACGGGTAGCATCAGGTAGCATCAGATGCTACCCGTAGCTCGACATATGCGAGCAGCCCGTAGTGGCTTGCTTTCCACGCATTCTACTTTAAAAATTTGACTAAAGCTTTATCGCTTGATATTTATTTTATACGTGACATGTAAGTACTGTTTCTTTCTTGTACTGTTAGTCAGTACTTACACTTTTATATAAAATCTTTTCCCATAATTTTGTACTTATGTTATAGGCAGATTTGAATATTTAATTTCTGATGTAGGCACTCATAGAAGTGTCGAAACCAGGTCAAAAGACTTAATTTTTACGACCGATGTCTGTAACTGCTGTAACTTTAGATGCAAAGTACATGGTCCAGTAACATTAAGGTGACAGTGGCCTACGTGCTACGTCAACTGTCAGGGGGTGGCAACACTAGGAGTGTAAAGTACACAAAGCGTGTCGGAGGGACGCGAAACACAGTCGTTGTCGTAATGTGGAAAGGGAGAGACGTATCTGACGTCCACTCATTATGATCAGTGGCTTTCCTGAAACGTCTAAGTTTGTGAACTATTCGTGTGTTGCCGTGGTTGAAGTATACCGTGCGTGGCAAAATGGCGCCATTCAAAACTGGCGTAGAGACAGCTGTGGCGCATCACAGGCCATGGACGACACGGATGAACGACGACTGCACAGATGTGCGTAGGCGAGCACACGTGCAGTTGTTGAGAAACTGACCCCACCAAATGAAGCAAGGCACTCACAGTAGCGTCTCTTCGACGACCGTTCAGCTAACGTTGTTGCTTATGGGCCTCCGAAGCAAGTGCCTGGTTCGTGCGCCCATGATGACTGCTGTTCATGGGCGACGATGGCTGGGATTTTCACCCTAGTACTACAGCTGGACATCCACTGAGTGGCGACAATGACGACTGAAAGCAAACAATGTGAGAGCGTTACGGTCTGGGGAATGTTTTCACGGCATACCCTGGGTAATCTCGTCATTCTGGGAAACACAAGTATGCATCTACTCTTGGGGACCATGTCGCCGCTAAATGCAGTTGGTTTTTCCTAAGAACGATGGCATCTACCAGCAGGACAATGCAATGTGTCACACAACCAGCAATGTACAAGCCAACATTCGAAAAGCACCTGGATGAGTACATCATACTCCCGTGGCCACCAGACTCTCCGGATTTAAATACAATCGAGAATATGTAGGACCACCTCGAATGTGCTGGCTGTTTGCGCCATGAATTCTCAACCGACAAACCTAGCGGAGCTGGTCGCGGCACTGGAGTCAGCATGGTCCCACATCCCCATCAGTGTGTTCCAGCACCTCATTGGCTCTCTTCTTGCAAGTCTGGCAGCGCTCCGCGCTGCAGAAGGTACTTATTTGGGCTTTTGACAGCTGCTGGACATTCTTCCGGGTTGTATGGCCGTGGTCCACGGAACTCTTCTATCCCTGACGTTTCATCCAAGGCTACGTTGGACATCTTCGGAGGTGTTCCTGGTCGTGCTGAGTCTTGCCGACTGACGAGCCTGACGTCGAAGAACGGCCCAAATACCGTGGAAAGTAGGCGTGGTCTGGATTTCACATGATAGCAGATATAAACCTTATCAAGGATAAAATAATACTATTGATGGTAGTACGTCAAAGATAAAAACTTCTCATCGATTCTGTAGCGCCATTGTCCATATATCACTGAGTTTCATAGCTTCTTCTTTTCTGTTAAGATTATCCCCATGTTTATATATTTCGATGGCTTCTCTTATAGCCGTGGATAATAGTTCGTCATATGGCGATAATTTTAACAGAAAAGAAGCTACGAAATTCAGTGATATATGGACAGTGGCGCTACAGAATCGATGATAAGTTTTTATCTTTGTTGTACTATGACCGATATTTATATTTAATCCTTGACAAGGTTTATTTCTGCTATCATGTGAAATCGAGACCACGCCAACTTTCCACAGTATTCGTTCTTCGATGTCCGGCTCGTCAGTCGACAAGACTCAGCACAGCCAGGAGCACCTCCGAAGATGTCCAACGTAGCTTTGGACGAAACGTCAGGGACAGAAGAGTTCCATGGACCACGGCCATACAACCCGGAAGAATTCTAGGTAGCTGAAACATCCGGTCGTGAAAGCCTTCATTGTATGAGCACTACAGCTGTTTTTAAATTCCATAGTTGGGCGCCGCAGAAGGCTTTATGTGTAATAGCGAGGGATACAGATCGAGGCGCCATTGTGGTGTGCTCCTCTTCGAAATGCTAGTAGAACAGACGTTTATAAATTTTCTGGACTGGAATTATCTTAATGGGTACACAATTTGCACATTTGTCATGTAATGTTGTCCACCCAGTACATATGCATGCGCAAATGAGTGGAGAACTATTAATTTTTGTGGAACCGGATCCTCCGACCGGAGGCTGTCTATGTTTGGTACCATCACGCCAGAAACGGCATAGACGTTTTGTACAACTGACCCATTCGCAAAGAATCAGGTTCAAGTCAAAAACGTATAACCTATGTTCAGTTTGTCTAAGGAACTTTCAGTGTCCCAAGTCATTATTCCGTTCGTCCCAAAAAATACTTTTCAGGCGAGTTCTTTTCTAGCCTCACACGACCCCCTCTTTGTCTAAAGGTCTAAAGGAGAACGGCGAGATGCTGTAGACGTCTAAGGAACGCAGTTAGTGGAAAATTTTGACGTACGACTGAAGAATATGCCATGGACACATCGGGATATGAAAGTGAATGTTGGACCAAGGCGACAGATGATTAATGTTATGAAGATATTTAAACGTGGTTCTGCAGGTGAATATTAATTATTGAGTGGGTGGCAAAGTAACGAAATAAAGGGGCCCTGGAGAGGAAAGTTAGGAAATGCCAGTGGGAGGCCACAGAAAAAAAAAAGTTTTATGTTTGTTAAGCCAACGATAATCGGGAATTTTTTACACCTTTGGGCATAGACAATAGAAATATATCAAGGCCACCCAACAGCACACTGCGCTCTCCACATAGTACACCATACTGATATCCTCTAGGACTCTCTAAAATTTTAAGATTATAAGTTAAACACTGAACTTGAAATTCTCAATCTTCACCTTATTTGCTGTACATGATTTCGAACATCATTAAAAGGCGTGTCAAATGCTTCTCTTGTCTATTTTTTCTTACCTTTGATAAAAATGATGTCACAAAGCATTTAACTTTTTTCCAGCTTCCTTTACTTTCGTGATTTCTTCACTAAGCACGAAATAAAATTAATACCGATCGGTATTCTATTATTATTATTATTATTAACAGTACTTAGATTAAGACAAAGTAAAAAATTTTCATTTTTTGCTGTAATTTAATTATTTTACAATTTTCAACCTGAAAGAAAGAAATTAATGTTTCCTGATGTTATGAAAAACGAAATTCTGATAACTTCTTTAGCTGTTGAGATGGTCGAACTCCTTGCTCGTTGTTGTCATCGATTATAGTGAAACGGTGAAAGGCCTCTCAAACGCATATACAGTTCGACAACTTGTGGCGAGGCGCAGTCATAGAATAGACGATCCTCATCGATATCGTCCAAAATGACAAAAAGAGACTGCTCAATATAACGTAGGCTTGATCGGTAACGAATATGTGCCTGCCCGAGTACACCATACCTGTAGGCAACATGCGAACAATTACTCAATACGAAAATCCAGTGACTTATGCTGCCTATGAGATAAAGTTGAACGATAATCGACAACTGTCAGCTGAACAAAATAAAGATGTTAATATCAGATGAAATGTTTAAAGGATAGTCGAAGTGAACCATAAGTTCTAGTTTTTGTTGATCTTCGTAAAGCTGATGTCGATGCGCCCGTAGAATGTCAACAATTTCATCCAATGTGCCATTGATGAGACCAGCACCAACTGAAATGTTTACTCTCATCGTAACTCGACCACCGATTGCGATACTGATTTCATCAGCAAGTCCATTGTAGTTACGGGCATTTTGTTTACGCTGCTTTTTCAGCGGTGGCTTTTTCAGTCTTATCCTCCAACATTTCTTAATATGTATCGATCGAGGGAATTAAACGATTGCAGTGAATTCTGCAAGCCGTTACTTGTTTCCGGCAATTTACTGTGCAGTTTTTGCTGAAATGTGAAGCAGGCGCTTCACTCCCTCGAGATCTCAAATCAACTTCAGAAATAACTCTCTCATAGAGTACATCTAAGTCACCAGAGGTGAAGTTCCCTCCGCGAAGTTGCTTAAGCAATTCAACGAAAACATTGCTGTCGCACACCACGATGGAGTTTCGCGAAAGCGGGAGGTGCCACAGAATAAAAGCATGCTCGTAAGACCTATTCAGTAGCCGAGTCGACGTAAGAAGAATTCTGACAGCCAGTAGGGTTATTGCCAGCTTTTAACTGTGAAGCACAACAGCTGCAGGACAAAGAATAGTCTACAGAAGCTGCGACACCACTGTGGCCTTGCAAGGAAAAGATTACAAAAACCATTTCCAAGCGTCATTTGTTCTATGAATGTCCTCAGTTTAGCACTTGGTTCTAAGGAAACCATTATTACAGTTAAATGTCACACTATTGCAAATATTTATGCATAAAATAGATAGGCCTTGAAGAGATGAACTTTTTGACACCTAATTTACGTAGGTAACAGCTGATGTTCGGGAAATATTTCAGTTTCCCCTTGAATCACTGATTAAGATTTTCGTATTACCCTGATTTTCGAGCAGTTCATTTTTTATTTTATTTATTTGCAAAACTATACCTCACGCTGGTCAGTTTGATACCCCATTTGTCCATCTCCCACTTTTCGTTTGGCTATGAAAATGAACAAAAACCCATTGTGGGAAGTTACGCTTTCATTACACTCAAACATTTGACCAAACAGAGGCAATGGAAGCTCATTTGACACACGACAGAGACAGAAATATGGTAGTTCTCAGTCATTATGAGTAGTCGTCATTCCTTGATTTCGAAAACATCAAAGCCTAAGATGCAGTAACAAGGAGCTATCGCAGACCACCCAACAGTCGATTTGTGTTCCATATCCACAAGCAAGGCAAACATATGTTTAGCCACAGTGAAGAATGTGGTGCAGTTAGCTTCTCAAGGCGTTTTCTTATTATGTTTTTAGGGCGTAAAACTGCTACGGTCATAAGCGCACATTCTGTGGCTTATTGAAGTAAAAAAAAAAAAAAAAAACACCAATTTGAAATCGGCATCAATGGGATCGAAACTCTCGAAGGAGGGAAACTAAAAACGAAAGGAAATTCGAGATAACTGGTGTTGATGGGAGGGGGAGAGGTTTGTTTTCCCAGAAAAAGAGATTCTTATGACCGATGTCATCTCACAGACACTGATAAACTCAAGGACGCGATCCACTGAGCGCGTGTCATCTGCTAAAAGGGAAAATACATCAGGCGGCAGCTGTAAACGGGTGCGTAGCGGATTAAAATAGGCGCACTGAAGTGAAAGGTGTCTCACCGTCCACGGTTGAGAGCAGTGGGGACAAAGCGGGGGAGGGTCGCCACTTAAAAGGTGTCGATGGCTAAAAAGGCAGTGCCCTATCCGGAGTCCAGTTAAAATTACCTCCTCCCGAAGGCGAGGCCGGGTGAATGAGGTCCAAGCAAATGGAAGAGGTTTTACGTCCCGTAATTTATTATTGGGAAGTGCAGACCAATGTGTGCGCCACAAAAGAGCAACACGACGACATAAAACGCTCTGTAGAACGGCAAAGAGAACCATGCAAACAGAGGGCCGCTATACCGGCTGCCTCGTTTCCGCGGATACCGACGTGCCCTGGGATCCAGAGCAATGCCACAGAGACACCACCCCAAGTGGGGATGTGGAGGCAGTCCTGAATCCGGTGGACCAGAGGGTGGACGGGATAGAGAGCTTGGACGCTGAGAAGAGAGCTGAGCGAATCCGAGCATACAATTACTGTATCCGCTTATTTATTGGACAGCCTGGAGAACAGCGTAAAGCTCCGTGATAAAAACCGAATACTGTCGGGAAGCTGAAATCTAATAGGGGTGTCGCTTCCAATATAGGCACTCCCAACACCAAATGTGTTCTCTGAGCCGTCGGTGTAAATAAATGTGGCATCCTCCATTTGTGCGCATAGAGAAGCAAATGTCAGACGGTAAACTGTAGGGGGGGGGGGGGGGGAATTACTACCCTTGGGAAGTTGGGAAAGGTCACAGAGAAGGCAGGTCCGGGGACGAAGCCAAGGTGGCACCGTAATCCCATTGGTCAAGAAAGTTTTAGGAAATTGGAAGGAAAGGGAATGTAGCAGTTAATGGAAGCAGACTCCTGATGGTTGTAGAGAGGAAGGGCGGCCTGCATACCCTTTATCTATGGAGGCGTCGGAAAAAAGGGCATAGTCGGATGAGCAGGCATATAAGACATGACCAGCGTAACGACTCAGGAGGGCAGCTCGCTGATTGGACAGTGGAGGGTTAGCAGTCTTAGCGTAAATTCTCTCCACAGGGCTGGCGCAAAAAGCTTCAGACGCTAAACGCAATCCACGGTGGTGGACAGAGTCAAGACACCGAAGAATAGACAGCCGTGTGGAGGAGTAAACTATACTTTCATAGTCCAATTTCGATCGCACTAAGGCGCTATGTAGGCAGAGGAGGACCTCCCGGGAAGTACCACTCAGAACACAGAGAATGTTGATGGATCGCAGACAGCGATCTGAAAGATATGAAACGTGGGGAGACCAACACAGTTTTCTGTCAAACATAAGTCCCAAGAGTTTGGCGACGTCCGCGAACGGAAGGTCGACAGGGTCTAGACGTATAGAAGGCGGATAAAACTCCACACGACGCAAAAAATTTACATAGACGGTCTCGATGCTCCACGAGTGGAAGCGATCAAGACATCCTTGACGACGTCGTTGAAGTAGGCTGGTCCGTTGAGAGCTGTAGATTGTAAAAGAGGGAGCCCGAGACATCGGGAAGGAGACAATCCATAATTGGATTTATGGTAATGGCAAACAGTACATCACTTAGCACGGAGCCCTGGGGCACCCCGTTTCCTTGGGAGAAAGTACGGGAGAGAGTAGTGTTCACCCGCACCTTAAATGTGCACTCTGTCATAAGTTCAAGAATGAAAAGGTGAAGCCGTCCTGGAAAGCCCCAAGAGAAAAGTGTGTTGAGGATGCCTGTCCTCCAACAGATATCATATGCCCTCTCCAGATCAAAAAATATAGCTACCGTTTGGTGTTTGCAGAGAAAATTTTTCATGATGTAAGTGGAGAGAGCAGCAAGATGGTCAACTGCAGAACGATGCCTTCGGAAACCGCATTGGGCAGGTGTTAAAATTTTTCGGAACTCCAGCCACCAGCTCAAATGGCAATGTACCATTTACTCCAAAACCTTACATACACTACTCGTGAAAGAGATGGGGCGATAGCTAGAGGGGAAATGTTTATCCTTTCCAATTTTCCGGACAAGAATGACGATAGCTCCCCACCATCTTCTGGGAAAGGTACTGTCGGTCCAAATTCGATTATAAACACGAAGGAGGTAACCAGATTACGGTATGATAAATGCAGCAACATGTGGACATAGATGCCACCCGGCCCTGGGGTGGAAGAGCAAGAGGAAGGGAGTGCATGTTAGAGTTCCCGCATAGAAAAAACGGTATTATAGCTTTCGCGATTTTGAGAGCAGAAAGCAAGAGGTCGCACTTCCACTGCTCCTTTCTTCGGGAGAAAGGCTGGCGGGTAATTTGAAGAGATCGAAATCTCATCGAAGTGTTGACCCAATGAGTTAGAGATGGCGACTGGATCCACTAAGCTATCTTGTGCGATAGTTAGCCCAGAGATCGGAAAGAAACTAGAAGGGCTGGATAGCCGTCGAATCCGACTCCAAACTTCCGAGGAGGGAGTGAAGGTGTTAAATGAGCTAGTTAAGAAGTCCCAGCTTGCCTTCATTCTATCGCGGATGATGCGACGGCATCGCGCACGTAACTGCTTATAGCGGATACAGTTGGCCAACGTAGGATGGTGGCGGAAAACGCGAAGAGCACGTCTCCACTCGCGTATGCGTCACGGCACGCCTCGTTCCACCAAGGAACTGGGGGGCGCCGGGGCAAAGGGGAGGTACGAGTTATTGAACGTTCCGCGGCTGTAAGAATAAATTCCGTAACATGAGTGACCTGGTCGTCGATGCTAGGAAACTGATGATCATCAAATGCTGCTAGAGAGGAGAAAAGTGTTCATTTCGCTTGGGAAAGCTTGCAGCGTCTTGGGCGTATAAGTGGCAGTTGTGGCTGTAGTCGAAGGACACATGGAAAATGGTCACTCGAGTGTGTATCAGCAAGAGCGAACCATTCAAATAGCCGAGCTAGCCGAACAATACCGGCCGAAAGGTGCAAATGAGTGAAGGTTGACTTGGAGACAGACAAAAATATAGATTCGCCAGCGTTGAGGCAAACAAAATCCGCTTGGTGGATGAGACCAATCAGTATGGAGCCTCTCGGACAAGGAGGTGGTGATCCCCAAAGCGTGTGGCGGGCGTTGAAGTCCCCAACCAGCAAGTAGGGGAGGGGGGGGGGGGGGGACTGACCAAGGGGATGAAGGAGATCGGTTCTTGCCATTGGTGTGGACGATGGAATGTTTATGGTACAAAGAAAGAAGGTGTATCCAGAAAGGGAAAGACGTACTGTGACAGCTTGGAAGGAACTGTTTAAGGGCCCGCCTCTCGTGGTCGTGCGGTAGCGTTCTAGCTTCCCACGCCCGGGTTCCCGGGTTCGATTCCCGGCGGGGTCAGGGATTTTCTCTGCCTCGTGATGGCTGGGTGTTGTGTTCTGTCCTTAGGTTAGTTAGGTTTAAGTAGTTCTACGTTCTAGGGGACTGATGACCATAGATGTTAAGTCCCATAGTGCTCAGAGCCATTTGAACCATTTTTTGAACTGTTTAAGGGGATTGGGTGATAATGTATAGTATCATGGAGAAGAACCCTAAGTGCCCCATGTGCCAGGGCGCCCTCAAGAAAGGGGAGATCGAACCAGACTGATTGGAAATGAGGGAAGAAAAAGTGATCATGGGGATGTAGCTTTGTTTCCTGAAGACAGAAGACAACCGGGGCGTAGGATCGTAAGAGGATCGACAGTTCATCCCGATTGGAGCGAATTCCGCGGATATTTCAATGGGTAATTGACATAGGGTGAAGAGAAAAGGGAAAAATCTCACCACGGTTGCCGTCAACTCAACGCCCAGTGAGAGCCAGCGGCAGACATCGTGGAACTGCATTCAGCCAAAGGCAGAAGATCCTGATCCATAGGTTGTTGAGGGACAGCTCCTGCCTCCAGCAGTGCGTCTCGGCGACACGGAAGACGGCCGACAATGGGTACCGCTAGATGCCGCTGTAGAAGAGACACGCCGTTGTGGAGAAGGAGAGGAACTTCGTTTCTTATGAGCCTTCTTGGAAGCAGGACGTTGAGATGAGGGGGAAGTCGATGGTTGTGAGGTCTGGGTACATAAAAAAATCATTAGATTAAAATCCATAATCATGTTTGAGATATGGGCTAGACTGATGAACAACAATTTGTGTGAAGAGGTTCGGCGGAAGTTGCTGTTACAAAGACCTTATGCAATTACGAAGATGATCCACACATGTGTCATAGGTATCCCATATCTATCTATCAGCGTGTATATAGGGCTAAGAGCATTACGTGACTTTAATGATATTGCAAATAACCATAGAACTTCGTTGGGTTATATGGTACACAGGGAATGACTGATTCTCCTGCACTGTCGCTCATAACAAAGCAATAGTTTGAGGTCATCTTCGTACTGGGAAACATTAAATGGTGTAAACCGAAGCACACCACTTGGGCCGTCAGGGCTGAAAATCCATCAGGTAAGACGAGCTATAGTGCTGAACAGTGCTTATCTGACGAATAAACAGAAGGCAATGCCGTCATTCTCAGTGTCTGAGTCGGTTTCAGGTGAAGTTCCAGTTAGCCTTTATAGCAAAGGAAGCGAACATTGCGTATAAAGCTCTTGGTGAAACAGGTCCGAGACACGATTGGAAGCCGTATGCAGCAGAGGGAACCATGTCACGTATGGTGGAGCAGGTACGTGATATATCTTCGGGACATGCGCGACGTGCAAGTTCGGATGGGGGCGAATGTATGAAAGGAAATAATAAGTATACTGTGGGCAGAGCGCTCCATTCTTCTCTCTCTCTCTCTCTCTCTCTCTCTCTCTCTGTGTGTGTGTGTGTGTGTGTGTGTGTGTGTGTGTGCGTGTGTGTGTGTGATAACTGCGCATGCGCACGCTCGAGACCGTAGCGTAGTTATTTTGTGCGCGGGCTCCCGCGTCTCTGTACCTGTCAGTGCTGAGAAATACGCGCTCCTCCCGAAGCTGGTTTAGCGCACGAAACGTCTGCAAGTTTCGCTTCCCAAACCCCGAATCATTCGTTCCTCCGTCGAGACGGTTCCTTAATCTGCTCGCCGGGAGAGACCATAATTTACAAAGCGAGCTCCGCTCTGCGACGTAATACTGCACGCACGTAGCGGCGGGCCGCTCTCGCGTTAAGAATGCGGGCCGTGCCGGGGCAGGGTCGCAGGTGGTTCGGCAAGCCTCCGCAGAGGTTTGTCACGCGCACCCTGCCACCATCTCGCCTTATCGGCCATAAAACACGGGGCCGCGATACTCTGCCCGCGGATTAACTTTACATATGGGGGCCACTCCTGCATTTTGTTTCCGAGCCAAAAAGGTTGCGCGGTTCCGCTTCAGTCTCCCGTGGGTCAGAATGCGGATGAAAAGCGGAACGTAATACGTGCGCACTCTCCTTTGTTACCGAGGAGTGAGGGAGCGGTGGCAACGGGGGGGGGGGGGGGGGGCGAGACGAATGATATGAAACTTTAGAATCTATTAATTACTATTAAGCACTACGTGATTTAGAATCTGAAATATTTCCACCATTTTCTTACGTCAGCAGTGCTTCCACTGGGCCGGCCGCTGTGGCCGAGAGGTTCTAGGAGCTTCAGTCCGGAACCGCGCTGCTGCTACGGTAGCAGGTTCGAATCCTGCCTCGGGCATGGATGTGTGTGATTTCCTTAGGTTACTTATGTTTAAGTAGTTCTAAGTCTAGGGCACTGATGACTTCAGATGTTAAGTCCCATAGTGCTTAGAGCCATTTGAATCATTTTTGAACCTTCCACTGGTCAGTTCCTATTCCTCATCCTTTCCTTTCTGATGTTCTTTCCATATCTACGTTACCACTAAACCGAACATCCTGTTACATGTATTCTTCCCTGTGTCTGCCTTCAACGGAGCGGGCTGTACAGTGGCTAGCACACTCTGGAGGACCGTGGTTCAAACCTACGTCTGTCCATCCAGATTTAGGTTTTCCGTTCCCTAAGTCTCTCCAGGCAAATACCCCGATAGGTCCTTTGAAAGGACGCTGCCGGTTTCCTTCCCCATCCTTCATACAATCGGAGCTTGTGCTCTGTTTCTAATGACTTCAATATCAACAAGACGTGTAACCGAATCTTTCTTCCTTTTCCTTCTTGCCTTTAGCATTTTCACTTCTGCTGATCCTTCCACCTCACTTTCTAGTAAGGGTCTTTCATGTTCTTATTGCCTTGCCTATTCTTTTTAGTACTTTGATATAGCACGTGCAGTGATTATGTAACTTTTGTCTTTCCTTTCTTTTGAATCTTTACCATCTTATTAGCAAAGCAAGGGGAATGACTAACTAATGTAAATTCGAATAAAAATAAGATTATAAACATTTCTTTTTGTTTCTAATATGAATGAGACGAGACACCTGAGGTCATAAATATTTTCCGGCAGATCACACCTCCTGATCCAGAAACGATAAATGCTGCATGCAACTCCTGATCCAGAGACAATAGACACTACAGGCGGGTTTTTGAAAAAACCATACAGAATATAATAAGAAGACCCTAAATGTACATTACTGGCCATTAAAATTGCTACACCAAGAAGAAATGCAGATGATAAACGGGTATTCATTGGACAAATATGTTATACTAGAACTGACATGTGATTACATTTTCACGCAATTTGGGTGCATAGATCCTGAGAAATCAGTACCCAGAACAACCACCTCTGTCCGTAATAACGGCCTTGATACACCTGGGCATTGAGTCAAACAGAGCTTGGATGGCGTGTACAGGTACAGCTGCCCATGCAGCTTCAACACGATACCACAGTTCATCAAGTGTAGGGACTGGCGTATTGTGATGAGCCAGTTGCTCGGCCACCATTGACCAGACGTTTTCAATTGGTGAGAGGTCTGGAGAATGAGCTGGCCGGGGCAGCAGTCGAACATTTTCTGTATCCAGAAAGGCCCGTACAGGACCTGCAACATGTGGTCGTGCATTATCCTGCTGAAATGTTGGGTTTCGCTGCGCTCGAATAACGTGTAGAGCCACGGGTCGTAACACATTTGAAATGTAACGTCCACCGTTCAAAGTGCCGTCAATGCGAACAAGAGGTGGCCGAGACGTGTAACCAATGGCACCCCACGCCATCACGCCGGGTGATACGCCAGTATGGCGATGACGAATACACGCTTCCAATGTGCGTTCACCGCGATGTTGCCAAACACGGATGCGACCATCACGATGCTGTAAACAGAACCTGGATTCATCCGAAAAAATGACGTTTTGTCATTCGGGCACCCAGGTTCGTCGTTGAGTACAGCATCGCAGGCGCTCCTGTCTGTGATGCAGCTTCAAGGGTAACCACAGCCATGGTCTCCGAACTGATAGTCCATGCTGCTGCAAACGTCGTCGAACTGTTCGTGCAGATGGTTGTTGTCTTACTAATGTTACAATCTGTTGACTCACGGATCGAGACGTGGCTAACGATCCGTTACAGCCATGCGGATAAGATACCTGTCATCTCGACTGCTAGTGATACGAGGCCGTTGGGATCCAGCACGGCGTTCCGTATTACCCTCCTGAACCCACCGATTCCATATTCTGGTAACAGTCACTGCATCACGACCAACGCGAGCAGCAATGTCGTGATACGATAAACCGCAATCGCGATAGGCTACAATAAGACCTTTATCAAAATCGGAAACGTGATGGTACGCATTTCTCTTCCTTATACGAGGCCTCACAACAACGTTTCACCAGGCAATGCCGGTCAACTGCAGTTTGTTATGAGAAATCGGTTGGAAACTTTCCTCATGTCAGCACGTTGTAGGTGTCGCCACCGGCGCCAACCTTGTGTGAATGCTCCGAAAAGCTAATCATTTGCATATCACACCATCTTCTTCCTATCGGTTAAATTTCGTGTCTGTATCACGTCATCTTCGTGGTGCATCAATTTTAATGGCCAGTAGTGTATATTATCAAACGGTTAATGGCGTAGGTCCAATAACATTAAAGTTAATGAATCACTTCTAAAATATCTTTGTGAGCTTAGAATCTATCATCGTAACGGGATGGTTAGCATACAGTTTATCTTGTTAATAGATTCTGCCAGGTGAAATTTCGTCGTCTCGGAACAGTGAATTAGTTAACTGAAACAAGAGAATCAGTCATAGCGAGTGACCGCCGCGTAATCCTCTGCCAATGGCATCATTGGACGCTGTATGGAGGGGTGTGGAGTCAGCATTCCGCCATCCTGGCCGTTATTGGTTTCCGTGACCTGCAGCCGATGGCACACGGTCAGGCTCCACAGTTGGCATGACGAGGCTGAGTGCACCTCTTTCCAGTCCTCCCACCAAGAAAAAAACCCTGACAGTTCGAGGTACTGAACCCGTGCCCTTCGCACGGCAGTCAGCAGCTCTGAGCAATCAGGTACGGAGGCGGACAAGCATATTTAGTTACTAGAGAGCCATTAGAGCTAAATATTTTAACGTAAAATAAATCTTAGCATTAAGAAAGCTGAAATCTAACTTTTCATTGCAATTTACAGTCTTTCTAGTCAGTTGACGAGTCTGATGCTTGGTTCAGCAGTACATGCAGGCTGCTAACAAATGCAAGCAAGTACTAGCGTGGCCGTAATATTCCTGTCATAGCCAACACAATACGGAAGAGCGTTGACTGGAAGCAGTGTTTAACTGAGGGAGACAGGCTATTGGAGAGAGTCACCCGGTAGTTTGGACATTGTGGGCCCATTAGTTAGTCAACAGAAAAATTTAAGATTTATCGTGAGACGATATGACGTCTCCTACTAACAAATAAAATATGATAGTTGCAAGGAATTGTTCCATTTTCTACTACTCTCTATCGCCCTCTTGTTTACCTTCTTTGAACTTACTTATGTAAAACGCTGAGCAGAGTATGCTGACATTATCTAGAGCACATCAGATGAATTCGCGAATAATGACTACGATCAGCTGTAGAATGGAATGACGACAGTGAAAATTTGTGCCTGGCCGGGTCTCGAATCCGGATTTCGCGCTTATCGCGAGCGGTCGCCTTACCATTTGGCTACCCGTGCAACACTCACGGCCATACCCCAAACTTACATATGTCGTCAATCATACGTCTACGATCGCACTCACACATTCACTATGTGTATTCTCGTACAGATCAGACGTTGTGCTTCAAATGCGCATGGGTGGCCACCGCAGTGCATCGTCATCAGAATAACACCCGCACTGCAATATCGTATCTTATTTAGAACATGTCTTCGAAGACTTCCTCATATCCTCCTAGAAGGATGACTTCGTCTCCGAACCTGAGTGTTGGTATACTGGTATTGTGCCCCTTGCTGTTTTTTTACCTCTTCGGAAACTTTCCTTCACACTATTGATTGTTTCATCGATGCAGTAGTTGAACAACAGCGACTACAAGCTGGCACACTCTCTTACACAATTGTTGGGACAAATACGTTTTTCTTAACCTTCCACTTCTGTTACTTCTAGTTAGGTCTAATAGTAACTGCTGTACGCTGCCTGATCAAAAGTATCGGGAAACCCCTATGCGATTCGGAACTGACAATTACACATCGTGAGCGCCAGCATAAAAAGAGGCGGGAATCAATGTGTCGTCAGTAGAGACCCAGTAACAGCGGAATACATCTGTCAGGACAGCGTAGTGACTTCGAAACGAAGACTAGTCACTGAGTGTCACTTGAGTCTCAGATCCATCAGGGACATTTAACCCTTCAAAGATGTCCAAGTTGACTATTAGTGAAGTGACTGTGAAGCGGAAACAAGAAAGAGCAACCGCATTTACACCAGTGCCAGACAGACGTCATATACTGACGGACAGGGACCGTCTAGCATTGCAGAACATGGCTCCAAAAAATCGCTTGTAACTAGCGTAAGAAACTACTCTTCAGTTACAAAGCACTACCAGCAGTTCAACTGGCACGATGACTTTGCGCAGAGCGTGAAAAAGACTGTGGTACAATGGTCGAGCAACTCCTCATAAACCACCGCTTGCGGGCTGCGGATCCTCCCAGTAAGGTGGCGTAGGGCCGCCACGTTGAACGGAGATTATGTTGAAAAGTGGAGTTGGGAATAATGTGGTGCATATGTGAAGTCCTCGCAGGTTGTCAGCCGAGTAGCGTCGTCATCTCGTAGCAACGTTTCGATGGAATGCGTCTCCATCATCTTCAGGCGAAGATGAAGGAGACGCATTCCATCGAAACGTTGCTACGAGATGACGACGCTACTCGGCTGACAACCCGTGAAGACTCCGTATATGAAATTTGCCGAGAAAGCCTGCTCTCACAAGTACTATGGTGCATTGGTATCCTGAATAAAACCAACCCGTTTTCAGGAAAAGAAAATTGTTGCGTTAGTTGCTGACCGCACCTCGTACTTTCCGGAGCCAGGTCACGAGCAGCAACGGGACGGGCCCCACGTGGCGGCCTGCGAGAAATTGGTCACACTTTCCCCTTGCAGAGCTTTACGCCGGCCATCTCAGCAGCGCCCCCGACGGACGCGTGGTCGTTCTCAGACTCGGTGCCGGCGCCACTAAATGAGGCAGCAGGCCTCCTAATGTGTATAATACGCTTCGTGTCGCCGGGCCGTAGGCGTGAAATATGCGGCTAAACTAGCGGAACACGGGCCCGTAATTGCGGGGACCAGTTCTCCGGGCGCTACCGCTTCGCCACACAGCTCGCAGCCGCGCAGGCGTGCTCCGGCGCTGTGCTCAGGCGGACTCACCTGACAACACTCTCACCAGCTCCTCCGCTCCTCAGACGGCAGGCTGCGGTAAATACAGACCTGTCACAGCTGCTAACGATGCTGCCGCATCCGATATTCCAAGCTTTCTGGGAGGACGGCCACCGTGGCTGTAACTAAACATAAAGACCAATTCTTTACTAGTCTCATCACTATTACTCTATCAGGAAATACGGCGTGCGGCAGAAATAACTCCCGAATTTTCAGCGTAAATAATACAACAATGCAAAATGACATCCACAAATTTAATACGCAGTTTGAAAGACTATTGTTTACCATTTACAACAATACACGTACGTAATACGTTTGAAAATTATATCTTCCAAATGACGGTCGTTCAAAATGGTTCAAATGGCTCTGAGCACTATGGGACTCAACTGCTGTGGTCATAAGTCCCCTAGAACTTAGAACTACTTAAACCTAACTAACCTAAGGACATCACACACATCCATACCCGAGGCAGGATCCGAACCTGCGACCGTAGCGGTCGTGCGGTTCCAGATTGTAGCGCCTTTAACCGCTCGGCCACTCCGGCCGGCAAATGACGATCGTCTTGTTTTGAAAAATGACTTCATGCAAATGTCTACCGTCATTTTCCGTGCACATCTGAAACCTCTCCCTGTAGTTCCCCGTGACCCTCCTACTCGTATCTTGCAGCTGCTGTAAGCTACTGTAGACTATCAAAACTAAGCGGAGACTACGTTAGTTTTCCTAGTAGCTTTCGTCAGTTAAGGTCGTAGTCGCGTTATCTGTAAGTTAGGTGTGTTGCGTACCGATCGGGCATTACCTCATTTCGATAGCTTTTTTGCGTATGCAAAAAAAATTGCTCTGAGCACTATGGGACTCAACATCTTAGGTCATAAGTCCCCTAGAACTCAGAACTACTTAAACCTAACTAACCTAAGGACATCACACACACCCATGCCCGAGGCAGGATTCGAACCTGCGACCGTAGCAGTCCCGTGGTTCCGGATTGCAGCGCCAGAACCGCACGGCCACCGCGGCCGGCTTTGCGTATGCGATCAGTGTCTTACCGTAGTAGTTTCCCCTAGAAACCGGGAACGGTGAACCATCTGAAAACCAAGTGATGATATATAAAGCGCTACACGACCTAGGAACGTTGTTGTTTGACATAGTTACCCTTCTGTTTGTTATTTAAAAATAAACAACATTTATAGCAAAATTGAAATTGTCAGTGGTTAATGCAGTTTTATTCGAAAATTGCTCATCTGTAATGTGAAACAGAGGGATATCGTACTAAACATGTAAAAATACATACTTATTATTAGCGCTAGAAAACGCAGTTTCCTCAAAAAAGACAAAAATTTAAAGAACATGTCCGAAAGAACAGATACCATCGGTGACCATGCAGCTCGTTAGAATGAAATTACAATGAAATGAACACCCTTAGCTGCTTACAGGCGTTGACATACGTCAACGGGGACAGATGAAAATGTGTGCCTCGACCGGGACTCGAACCTGGGAACTCCTGCTTGAGAATGTGGGTTTCGCGGGAGGCGTGCTCGGTGGCTCAGATGGATAGAGCGCCTGCTATGTAAGCAGGACATCCCGGGCTCGAGTCCCGGTCGGGGCACACATTTTCATCTGTCCCCGTTGACGTATGTCAACGCCTGTAAGCAGCTAAGGGTGTTAATTTCATTGTAAAAACATATCAGATATGGCTTCAATACTTAATCGAGCTTATTTACAACACGTTTCTGTTATTCATAAAAAAAACTTTCGTACTTATCAATAAAACGAGAAACCCTTGCCTTAGATCATAATTGTGGACGTTCTATTCAACAGAAAAAAACAAAAACATTAATTATATAGATTTTTATGTTTTGCATGTAAACCGTACTTGCATTAAAACTAATTGCTTCGGTTACATAAAAGAGCAGAACCTACCCAATCACCATTACTTATACACACATCAAAAAGAGTTTTGCATCACCCCGGTTTCCAGAACTCCTGAAAATAGACGTTGACCGTGGATGTTCTGTCACAGACACAGTCCCTTTGACTGTTCAGAGATGTCACTAAACCCGCCCAAATATGTAAGGAACCACGCATGAGCAGCGCCTATTAGACGGAGAGGGTCCGACAGCCGATCAGTTCCAGTCATTCCACCAGGAAGGAGGTACACGGCTCGTGTTGTCTGTAGTTTACCCATGCTTAGACACTCAATACCGCGGTTCGAACACGTCCGCATTGTTACTTTGTGCCAGGAAGAGCTCTCAACAAGGGAAGTGTCCAGGCATCTCGGAGTGAACCAAAGCGATGTTGTTCGGACATGGAGGAGATACAGAGGGACAGGAACCGCCCATGACATGCCTCGCTCAGACCGCCCATCGGCTTCCACTGCAGTGGATGATCTGTACCTACCGATTATGGCTCGGAGGAAACCTGACAGCAACGCCACCATGTTGAATAATGCTTTTCGTGCAGCCACAGGACGTCGCGTTACGACTCAAACTGTGCGCAATATGCTGCATGATGCGCAACTTGACTCACGACGTCTATGGCGAGGTCCATCTTTGCAACCACGACACCATGTAGCGCGGTACAAAGATGGTCCCAACAACATGCCGCATGGGCCTGTCAGGATTGTCATCACGTTCTTTTCACCGATGAGTGTCGCATATGCCTTCAACCAGACAATCGTCGGAGACGTGTTTGGAGGCAACCCGGTCAGGCTGAACGCCTTAGACACACTGTCCAGTGCAGCAAGGTGGAGGTTCCCTGCTGTTTTGGGGTGGCATTATGTGGGGCCGACGTACGGCGCTGGTGGTCATGGAAGGCGCAGTAACGGCTGTGCGATACGTGAATGCCATCCTCCGATCGATAGTGCAAACATATCGGCATCATATTGACGATTCATTCGTCTTCATGGACGACAATTCGCGCCACCATCATGCACATCTTGTGAATGACTTCCGTCAGGATAACGACATCGTTCGACTAGAGTGGCCAGCATGTTCTCCAGACACGAACCCTATCGAACATACCTGGGGTAGCTTGAAAAGGGCTGTTTATGGACGACGTGACCCACCAACCACTCTGAGGGATCCACGCCGAATCGCCTTTGAGGAGTGGGACAATCTGGACCAACAGTGCCTTGATGAACTTGTGGACAGTATGCCACGACGAATACAGGCATGCATCAGTGCAAGAGGACGTGCTACTGAGTATTAGAGGTCCCAGTGTGTACAGCAATCTGGACCACCACCTCTGAAGGTCTCGCTGTACGGTCGTACAACATGCAATATGTGGTTTTCATGAGCAATAAAAAGGGCGGAAATGATGTTTATGTTGATCTGTATTCCATTTTTCCGTACAGGTTCCGGAGCTCTAGGAACCGAGGTGATGCAAAACTTTTTTTGATGTGTGTATAATGCTATTTATGTTCTTTAGAAACATAAAATACACAATGGACCAACACTGAGCGATATGCAGCTCTAATTATGTTCAATACAAACAAACAAACCAACAAAGAGAAGTTGTCTGCTTACAGTTTCTCTCTCACACATTCTTTTATGCGTCCTACCCTTATTATGCCACTACCTGTAATCTTAACCTTTACTTCGTCATTTATGTACAGTGCCAAAACTACCGAACAATAGTTATGGTAGAGCCTAACTTTACTTGTAGCACTGCCTCGATTTCATGACGAATGACAGCTTTCAGGTCATATAGTGTTCGCAGTTTTTGAACAAAGACGCGCATTGAGGTGTTCCCTGAGTATGAAATCGCAAGAGGAGAGATCGGTGAAATGGGCTGACCACGCAACATTGTCCCCTAAGAAGGTTAGAGGTTTTCTCTGAAAGGCCCACTGGCACTGTTTGTTAGAGCTACACAGCAGGTTTTCGTAGGTCACTGAATATCGGGTGCAGGAAGTTACTTAGCAGCTGGACGTTACGACCTGACGTTAATGTCACAGTTGTGTCTTCCTTTGTAAAAAAAAAAAAGTGTGGTACTGCAACTGACGAAATCAGTGAAAGTGTGCCAAGCAGTAACAAGTTCGCTGTGGATAGAGCGCTCAAAGATCTGTAGATGATTGTGTGCGGAACAGTATCGAAAATTTTATTTCTTGCCGCAACATGACAGATGAAAGTGCACTTCACCCCGCTAGTCAGGACCGTGGTGTCAGCTACAACAGCCCGCATGAGAGCCTCAAAACACGTTCTGCGGTTAGGGCACACGTTCACTGAATGCCTGCATACTCACCATTTTTTACGGTGGAACCCTGCCTCTATGTATAAAATTTTCTCTACATTGCGGTCCGAGAGTCCCATAGCAATTGAAAACCTACAGACCGAAGTGTTTTCTGAATGATGGACACTACGGGGCCTACTAAGCGGATTCGAACCGTTCTTCTCAAATTACAGGCCCACAACAGATTCGTTTTCCTATTTGGAACTTTCAAGTGAAGACCTTCCTTAAAATATCTACGAAATAAACGCTGTGTTGCGGTTTCAACCACGAAATCTTTATGTTGTCCACTCAACGCCATGATAGCGACTGACTAGTTCCGACGATGTGACGCACGTCTTCTTGCTGCGCGCGGCACTAGCTCAACAGTGTATGTGATACAAGCGTCAAACACTACACTTTCGAACTGTATATTAAATTTGCGAATGGCATTTCGCATCTGCTGTTTTATTTAAGCTGGAAATTCAGGAGTCATTTCTGCTGCACTCTGTATAAAAGGAAGAGGTTGGTGTTTTACGTCCCGTCGACAACGAGGTAATTAGTAGGGCCCGGATGTTAAGGATAAGTCGTATGTTTTTCCTGAGCTTTAGGATGAGTTCTGTAACAATTTAAGCATGAATCCAAGTATTGTAGCTTAAAAAATGAATCTCTACTGTGCATAGCAAGTCATGTTTATTCTTTTCTAGAAATAGTTCACATTTCAGTTAAGTTTTGCCGTAACAGGTCACATTCCGCCCAGCTTTTGCCAAAAATGCATATGTTTATTGTATCTTTAAGGACAAAGGAATAAAGATTGGTTCAAATGGCTCTGAGCACTATGGGACTTAACTACTGAGGGCATCAGTCCCCTAGAACTTAGAACGACTTAAACCTAACTAACCTAAGGACATCACACACATCCATGCCCGAGGCAGGATTCGAACCTGCGACCGTAGCGGCCGCGCGGTTCCAGACTGTAGCGCCTAGAAACGCTCGGCCACTTCGGCCGGCTACAAAGGAATAAAGCATGAAAATGTTTCTACATGACAATTTTTCAGGTGTTAATGTTACAAGTAAACACAACAATTATTGCGAAGCTTTATTTATCAGGACTATAGCAGACAAGCAGCGTAACACACTAATTGGTTCGCTGGCGTAAGACATTGCGGCGCGGAGTGGACAAACGCTCTCGAAGCAAACAAACTCGGTTTCTGACGTAATAAACATCTCTCACATGGTCGCCATATTCAATTTAAATACAAACTCAGTCTGGTCCAACGTGTCGAAGGTACACTGCTCCAACAGCTATGAGTCGCGAGCGTTTGTTCGTGAGCTTGGAAAGAAATTATTTAGCACTGACGGGGAAATATTAGTTTGTAAACTAGGTGAAGTTAGTCAGCGCAGAAAAGCCCTTGAATCTGTAACATTTTTATATAGCCAAATGCAGCAGCTGTATGAAGAGAAGGGCCGAAAATTACAGTAGACGTGCACTGTTATTAGAGCAGAGAGAGCAATCTTTAGGCGTGCTTTTTGCAGCATACAATTGGAGAAGCTGTAGAATCCATAGTTCAGGCAATTCTTGGAGGAGTACATTACACATCGGGTTCGAAATGAATATACACTAAGAAAAAACCATTTATTCGTGTGCTACGAGGAAGAGTTTATCAAAATACAAATTAGTGTTGTTGACCAAAATGTCTAGGTGTCCATAAAACCACCGATGTGGGTGGCCGCTATGTTGCAAATGTTGTTCGTGTTCTAGAAGCTGATGAGCCTGGAGAAATGTTCACCTTAACGTGTGAAGCCCTTGAGAGAAGAAAAACTCGCCAATTGCCATATTGTTTCACAACTCTGTAAAGATAATCTGGCCGGATGGTGTGAACAGAGACAATGTTTTGTTGCTGGTAGCAAATTGTGCTTCATACATGGCTAAAACAGCCAAGGAGTTCAGGTTCTCTATACTAGTACAGTGTACGTCACTTGTCTTGCACATGCGTTGCAGAGTTGCTGAAGAGGTGCAATCAAATTACCCTGATGTGAACAAATTAATTTGCTGTGTCAAAAAAATCTATGTGAAAGCCAGTTTTCCAGTGGTGTCAAAAGCCATCACACTGGCGTTAATGCATGCCGTTTCCAGATATAGAATCTATAAAGAAGACTGGTAGCACGTTGCAAAAAAAAAAAAAAAAAAAAATGGCTCTGAGCACTATGGGACTTAACATCTGTGGTCATCAGTCCCCTAGAACTTAGAACTACTTAAACCTAACTAACCTAAGGACATCACACACATCCATGCCCGAGGCAGGATTCGAACCTGCGACCGTAGCAGTCGCGCGGTTCCGGACTGAGCGCCTAGAACCGCTAGACCACCGCGGCCGGCAGCACGTTGCAGAGCATGTATTGCCGTCCGTGGTGAACATTCACCATGTTAAGGGTGTTGCCCGCAGTTTGTAGTGTCCAGGAGACCATTATGGATCCCAGTGATTTCAGTGTAATTATTGTCTTTGAAAAAGTATTATTTTTGTTTTTTCTCATTTCGTTGCTTTCTGTAGCAGTTCTTTTCATACATGGCCAAGTTTCAATGAGCTATGTTAGTTGTCACTGACATATCACACTTTCGCCCCTAAGTTTTGCATACCAGTGTGTTTAGAAGCAAGATCGAGAAACAATATGAAATAGGACGATGCAGTAGAATCAGTGTTAGGGAAGGCGAATGTAAGACTCTGATTTGTGGGAAGGTCTGTAGGAAACTGCAGTGCATCTCTAAGGGAAAGCGTCTACAAGAACCTGGTGCGACCACCTCTAGAATACTATTCCAGTGTTTGGAGCCCTTATAACGTTGGCATGACAAAAGACATCGAACTAATTCAGAGACACTCTGGTAAGGGCGTGACTGGTTCGTAGAGACCTTACGAAAGTGGAACGGAAATTCTCAGCGAGCTTGAATGCAAATACTAGGAAGAAAGACGACGTGGTTCTCGCCAAACTCTGTTGGATAAATTTAGAGATGCTATATTCCAAAAACAGGATGCACCATTTCTGCTACTACCATCGTATTCCCGCACAGGGTTCGTGAAAATGAGGTAGGATATATTAGACCGCGTACAGAGCCACATAGACATTCATATTTTCCTCGCTCAAAAAATATTTAAATAGAATACAAAACTCATAATTTTGTTGCAAAGTTCACTGCACAACGGGTAGTGAAGTGTAAATCTATACAACGATAAGCTACAACTTTATGACCACCTGTTTAATAGTGTGTTGGTCCTCCATGTCGAACGCTATACGACGATGATTGTGCGTGGAATGGATTCAATAAGTTCACCGGATTCTATGCATAGGTCATGCAGTTCCCGTGTATTTCGGGCCAGTGGTTAGGGGAGTGGAGCTGTTCAGATCAGGCGCTTTTCGTGCCTAAGACACCAACGTATGTTCAGCATGGCACTCTTCCGACCACTGTAGCGCCTTGTGATGCGGACTATTATCCTTTTGACAGTATTCATCGCTGTCGCGGACGACACAGTTCATGATGGGATTCAAGCGGTCCGCAATGACTTTCACGTAGTCCACGGCTGTCATAGAGCCTTCGATTACTGCCTCATGAAAGCCTAGGTGACAGTCCCAGTAGCATAATACTGCCAACATTGGCTTCCGTCGGTGTAACGGTGCTTGTTTCAAGTAGCCCTTCACTTGGTTGATGAGGTATCCAGATACGACAACCGATGTGGTGTGACTTAAAACCTGGTCTGATTCCTTCCGACAAGTTTCCATTGGCGCACGGTCCATTATCAATGATCCAGTGCTCATTGCAATCGTGGCTGACGAAGTTGTTGCGTGAACATTGAAACAAGTTGTCTGCTGCAGACTCTTTATATTCTATAATGTGCGCTGAAAACGTATGTCGGCACCTGTATCGTAATCTACTCTCGTGTCACCTGCCACGGACGCCGCCTATCCTGCTTTACAGAGCAGCGCGTCTCCGACCTCCACCTTCTGTAATGAGGCCTGGACGCCCAATATTTTCTTGTCCACTGGTAGTTTCACCGTCCTTCAACCACTTTCCAAAGAAGCTTACGCCACAGTAGCAGACGAACCGACGACCAACTTGGCCCTTTCCGAAGCACTCGTTCTCTGTTCTCTGTCAAAGTAGCTGATGTCAGTGGGTTTCCCATTTGCACCCCGTATCGTTGCCAGAATGAGTCCCCATTTACCTGCTCCACTTGCAGCCTGTACTTTGCTTATCACATCAAGTGCTCACAACGGCACCAGAGGGCCTTAAATCTCGCTGTGGGCAGTGTTCATCATGCACAACAGTTGAGGTTTTCGTGGCCACGTGTTGCCTTATTGCCCGTTGGTGTCATTTGTTGAACTATTTAAGGTTTTGAAGCAAAGCTATTAACTAACATGAAACCAGTGTTTCCTAGACTGTATGGGCTTCCAGAACTACACAAGCATAATGTACCCATCTGTGCAGTAACACCATCATTCACTGCTCCATCTTACAAACTGGCTGGTAAACTGGACACTTTAATTAAATGTAAGACAAAATTCACACCAGAGCATAGTAATGTATTTTAAACTCAGTGGACCTTGTAAATGAGATAAAAGATCTGTCTATCTCACATTGAGCTAAATTAGTATCCTCTGATGTCTGCAGCCCGTTCCAACTTACCAGTACGAGTATGTGTTGATATTCTCATGGTGTTGATGTACTGGTCCCCTGTGGAAGCTAATAACTGGAGACATGCTTGGCACAAATATATGTGTTTTAAGTTCCAAGAGACTCTGTGTATACAGTTAGATGGCTTAGCCACGGAGTACCCTCTTTGTTCACTTTTGGCCGAAATATTCATAGATCATTTTCAACAACATTTTTAAATAAATAACCATTGCAAATACGTATTAAATGTGATTTCAGATATGTAGATGAAGTATTGTTTAGGCGCTAACAAAAAAATATTCAGTTCACAATGGAGATCGGTAAGAAACTCATAAACTTCCTAAACCCAACCACTGACATCAGTACACAAACCCATTTTCAGAATTTATAGCCGGCCTGAGTGGCCGAGCGGATCTAGGCGCTACAGTCTGGAACCGCGCAACCATTACGGTCGCAGGTTCGAATCCTGCCTCGGGCATGGACGTGTGTGATGTCCTTAGGTTAGTTAGGTTTAAGTAGTTCTAAGTTCTAGGGGACTGATGACCAAAGAAGTTAAGTCCCATAGTGCTCAGAGCCATTTGAATCAGACTTTATAGAAAATCTTCAACTTCAGACACCCTAATACCTTCTTGCTCACAATACGTGCCGCTTTCCACCCAATTTGGCACACTGCCTCATATCTGTTCCCACGTCCAAAGAAGAATGCGAAACAGAGTTAGACATAATAAAATGTACAATGTAGGCTTTCACTTTTAACTGAAGATAATAAAATGTGTTGCCTCAGCCAACGACACCAATCCTGTCCCACGTGACACCTTGTATAAAAGGTTCAAATGGCTCTGAGCACTATGCGACTTAACTTGTGAGGTCATCAGTCGCCTAGAACTTAGAACTAATTAAACCTAACTAACCTAAGGACATCACACACATCCATGCCCGAGGCAGGATTGGAACCTGCGACCGTAGCGGCCACGCGGTTACAGACTGAAGCGCCTAGAACCACACGGCCACAACGGCCGGCCACCTTGTATGCTCTTCCTCTATGCTCCATCTGCTGCACATTCCACTGTTTACCGGAAGTTGTGTACAGTCCCATATCTACGACAGGTATCGCATAGTGTAGCAAAATTCCTGCAAGTAAATGTTTTCCTACTATGTGAGAAACAGTACAGCCCATTGCTATTCAGTAGCAAAGGCCACTGGTACCAACCACAGTACCACGTCGACTTAGCAAATAAAGGCCAAACACTCGATCTGAAAATGAACAAACATCTGGTCCACAGTCCTGATTTAATATTAAATGACCAAACACAGCTCAGTACTTCGCCGCATCTAAACCTCACCTAATCCTCAAAGTTTGCCAAATGTTTCCCATAGTACGTTCCTTTCTGTTCTACATTTTTTCGTATTTATTAATTTTGTCAATCACCATCCGTATATAATACCTCTTCAAACTGTTCTTTAGTACTCTTATTTTATTTTATTGTGACGGGTAATTTAATTGAAATCGTTATACACAAACTGTTTTTCTATTTTAGTGTTAATGTTTTTCCTGGTTTGCTCCCTTTACGCATATATTTACCGTCCAACTTTTCACTACTTTTTAATTACATTACTGCTGCACTGTCAAAGATGATTATGTCCGTGCCTTAGACTAGATGAGTAGCATTTTCCAGTGTTGTTTACAAATAATGCAACTTCTTTTACGGGGATAGTTGAAGTCTAACGATGACCTTGTAAGCAGAAAACCGATTAGATGAATAAATCAGTCACGTGGAACATACACAATATTGGGTTTTTCATTTATAATTCTTCTGACTTTACGCCAGCACGAGTAGTGGGAATTGGCAGTACGAGGTGCATTCAAATTCTAAGGCCTCCGATGTTTTTTCTGCGGACTGGAAAGAGATAGAAACATGCGCATTGTTTTAAAATGAGGCCGCGTTCATTGTCAATACGTCCCAGAGATGGTAGCACCGTACGGCAGATGGAATTTTACCGCCAGCGGCGAGAATGAGAACTGTTTTAAATACTTAAAATGGCGACGTTTTCCTTACTTGAACAACGTGCAATCATTCGTTTTCTGAATTTGCGTGGTGTGAAACCAATTGAAATTCATCGACAGTTGAAGGAGACATGTGGTGATGGAGTTATGGATGTGTCGAAAGTACGTTCGTGCGTGCGACAGTTTAATGAAGGCAGAACATCGTGTGACAACAAACCGAAACAACCTCGGGCTCGCACAAGCCGGTCTGATGACATGATCGAGAAAGTGGAGAGAATTGTTTTAGGGGATCGCCGAATGACTGTTGAACAGATCGCCTCCAGAGTTGGTATTTCTGTGGGTTCTGTGCACACAATTCTGCATGACGACCTGAAAATGCGAAAAGTGTCATCCAGGTGGGTGCCACGAATGCTGACGGACGACCACATGGCTGCCCGTGTGGCATGTTGCCAAGCAATGTTGACGCGCAACGACAGCATGAATGGGACTTTCTTTTCGTCGGTTGTGACAATGGATGAGACGTGGATGCCATTTTTCAATCCAGAAACAAAGCGCCAGTCAGCTCAATGGAAGCACACAGATTCACCGCCACCAAAAAAATTTCGGGTAACCGCCAGTGCTGAAAAAATGATGGTGTCCATGTTCTGGGACAGCGAGGGCGTAATCCTTACCCATTGCGTTCCAAAGGGCACTACGGTAACAGGTGCATCCTACGAAAATGTTTTGAAGAACAAATTCCTTCCTGCACTGCAGCAAAAACGTCCGGGAAGGGCTGCGCATGTGCTGTTTCACCAAGACAACGCACCCGCACATCGAGCTAACGTTACGCAACAGTTTCTTCGTGATAACAACTTTGAAGTGATTCATTATGCTCCCTACTCACCTGACCTGGCTCCTAGTGACTTTTGGCTTTTTCCAACAATGAAAGACACTCTCCGTGGCCGCACATTCACCAGCCGTGCTGCTATTGCCTCAGCGATTTTCCAGTGGTCAAAACAGACTCCTAAAGAAGCATTCGCCGCTGCCATGGAATCATGGCGTCAGCGTTCTGAAAAATGTGTACGTCCGCAGGGTGATTATGTCGAGAAGTAACGCCAGTTTCATCGATTTCGGGTGAGTAGTTAATTAGAAAAAAAATCAGAGGCCTTAGAACTTGAATGCAACTCGTATGTCAGTCTCCATTACTGTGCGATGAAGGGTGAATCTGTGTCAAACCCTGTCTGTCGTGCTGGCGAAAGGTCAGAAAAATGGTTAAACAAACATCGGCTGCAGACCCTGAGATAAAAGCCAACAGGCTGTACGCCATTGATCATAATATTTTGACTCTTCAGTGTAATTGGGACACTAAAATCAAACGTTTGTCTCTATTTTTGCTGGAAAATGGGGAAACTTTATGGTCTTTACACTGCATGGGCACCGTTTGTACCGTCACTGACAGCTCTTAGAGAACGTACAGCCTTAGGACAAGCGCGTGGGCGTCCCCAAAGCAGCCTCAAGCCCCGCCACCTGCCACATACCAACACGTAGGAAGGCTGCACGTGTGTTTGCCAGCGTGACTCGGAATGCCTGTCTACTACAGAATTTGCTGGTCGATAATGTGTAAACAGCCTTAGCATTCAACACCGCGGCGGTGCTCACGTCGTTAGAGAACCGATGGTAAGTTGTGAAGAAACGCGAGAACGGATCACATGTTGGGATGTTTGTTTGTGACTCTGTCACAGATACAGGTCTGTGGTTCTTCTACTGAAGAAAGCCCTATACTCTTTGTGTAATATGATCCGTAGTCCATCTGCGTCGTAATTTTTTAATTTTACTGGTATCTTTGGTGTATTTAGCTGGTTATTAGGCGGTGTCAAAAAGAAAAGAAAGTGATAATTGAAACAGATACCATAACGAGACATAATAACACACTACTACTGGCAATTTAAGTACAGACCTGCTCGTACAGCGAAACGTACAGCGCTCTCACTTGCAAGGCAGAGAGGTGAACCAGATCCCGATCGAATCTACGTGGCGGACTAACGACCGTAGGCTAGAACACAGGCCAGCCTGAATGCGGTTTTCGGCAGTTTTCCACGCTCGTTTAGGCAAACGCAAGGCTGGTTCTCAAACTCTGCTTCAGTTAAAATATGGTGACACACAAAAAAACTTTACTCGAGTCACAGGTGCATGGCGGACATATTTCCATTTTCAGTTTAGATTAACGACTGCAGTGTCGAAAGCGCCATCCGGCCATTGAGTTCAGTTCTAAGTACAATTAATGTGCAGCTGTTCACAGAGGTCTAGTATGGGCTGTAATTATCGTACGGTACAGAAACTTGAGAGATATTCTAATGCGTTAATTCTGAATCGATCTATGATGAAAAAAATTAAAAAGGAAATAAAAAATTAATTCCGTCTTTGGTCACCAGGTGCAAATATGGGCTATCGATGCAAAAAAGACAGACGGAAACGTTTCCGTATCTACCGGATTACGAAGGAGACGTGGGCAGGAAAAATCGAACAAGTGAGAAAGGCACCATGTTGATTTCATTGTTAACTACCACTTACGCACTTTGTTCAGTAAGAGTACCGGAGACGTCAAAGAAATGATGCACCCGAAAAATGACGCGATCAGCAGTTGTTCGCAGCAGTTTTGGTGGAATCTGAGTAACATGTTTCTTTGTTCAGGCCTTCAGATCAGGTAGAGACCGAACGTGTCTCTGGTAAACGCGTTCTTTTAGATATCCCCAGAGTCAAATGTGAAATGGATTCATCAGTTGATGTTGCAGGCCATTAATCTGGAAAACCTGCGGAAACAACACATTAGTGGAAGGTTGTATTAAGCAGATATTTCACTGGGCGAGCGACATGAGGTATTGCTGCATCCTGCGTGTAAACAGTGGTCTCCACACAGTTGCGCTCTTCCTCATGAGGAATCACCTGCTGTGTCTCGATAACCTGCAAACGTCACGGTACACGTCACACGCCCTGTGGGCATAGTCTCTTCAAAGAAGGACGGACTGAGAATAGAGGTGCTTGTGAAGCCACACCTCACAGTCACAGCGAGTGTAATTGGCTCTGCGTGCACAACACGCGGTTTAACGGAACCCCAAATTCGGCAGTTCTGTGGATTCAGTGCATGCTATAAAGTAGAGTGCGTCTCTTCATTCCATAGAAAATTGCGTCTTCACATGCCATCAACTTCGATCCGTGGCAGAAACTGAAAAGCAAGTTCATAACCTTCCTGTGGATCATGAGGTTTCAGTTTCTGTAGCATATGGATCATGTGGATCTTGTATGGGTGCTGTAAGGGTGGGGTTAGTTTTGTTTTTGCTTATTCTTGAATTGAGAACAACTGTTTGAGGTGGAATGACAAGTTTAATGTCGCAATTTTTCTCACTAAATTACAGTTTTTCACAGTTTCCAACTCGCCAACATAAAAACAGCTCAATGGATAACGCATCTTGCCAACATCAAAAAGTGAAATAAGTTAATACACAACAATGTTAAATATTAACTCTCTGAAAGAACATTAATCTTAAGCACAATATTATGAAGGTTTAATTGGAAGTTTCTTTACATTAACCCTAATCACAATAATATGAAAGTTTAATTGGAAGTTTCTTTACAAAACTGCTCCTACACATACGTTATGATGTTGGTCAGTACTACGAAAATCGTCCGATTCCGGTTCAAAGTTCGGTCCTATTTAGGATGACAATCAAGTCTATGGTGGTTGCTTACTCAAGTGACAAATTTGAGCGCAAGATTACCCAAGACCGCTCGAGTTTACAGTAGACGCAAGCTGGTGATTCAACAAAGTTTACGCCTTACCTTAACCTGCGACGTACTGCTGTCTGCAAGGCCGCTCTCTCCCACTGAAATTCCTACAAAACTAATCTGGTCTTTGCTGAACTTTCCAGCAGAAACTTTCCCTATGTTTCTCGTTATGCGAGAAAACATGTACTCAGCCCCAGTCTTATTATGTGGCGATATACACGCGCATGGTTGGAGCAGCGTGCATATTATAGTGTTCTCTCAGTTCTCTTAAGAACAGTTAACTAATTTGGCTGGTTCGTTTCTCCACAGTTGGAGCTAAACTTTGCTACAGCTAATTTTAGCTGGAGTTCAGCCGCTGTGAATGCAGTGTCCACACCAATTTCTTTCCTGCTTCGTACAGAGCGCTTAACGCTCCGTTCTGCACTTGACACCAGTTCAGAGAAGAGTCCCCCACACCAAATTTTTCTCTTGTCCTACTCATGGCAGAACTGCCTCTCCCCATTTCGGTTCCTTTTTCACATTACGGCTTTTTTCGACCAATAGGAGAATTCCTCTTATTTCGTAGAAACACCCTCTTCCAATCGCAACGTCCCTTCTATCAAACTGCGTCGAATCTTCAGTAGTTTTCTCCTTCCTAGTGAGTTTCCGCCAATCAGACGTTTTGTGCCCATCCTAGACCCCTAAAGTACATTGACCTTTCTATGTGTCACAAACGCTGGACGAAAATGCACCACTTGCTTTTGTTCATATCCCGTTGGATTTTCGAAACGCAGTTTTCTATGCTTCTTCTCTGTTCTTGTACCGACGCCCTTGCTACAGGCAGCCCTACAGCTTGAATCACCTGGCCCGGGGTCGCTGTCTTCTTTCCCGCCACCCCTTTATGTGGTTGCTGTCGTAACTCCCACAGTGTGGCTTCGCTATGCTGTTGTGGAGCTGGCTTTTCAAAACTAAAAGCGACTCGACTCGCATTCCCTGTTCTACGTTCCGCTCAAAGACATGCATTGCATAGGAATGATGTGTAAATTACCGTCGATTGACTTTTTGCACGTTCTGCCTGCAGCAACAACAACCTGGTCACTGACTTCAACTGGAACAGGATGCCTTCCTCTTCCAGGTGCCACATCAAGCTCACCCACGTTTTCTAATTCCATTATCGTCTTCTTTAAACAATTTAATGACATTGGGCTTCTCACAGACCTTCCAGTCGGCGATACTCTGCCAATACAGCACTGTAACTGCTGCCGTTCACATAAAACAGTTTCACTAACAGTGTACTGTCTCTCTTCTCGACAGCCCTGCTGTTCACTTACGTGATGGCTTGACAAATGACAGTGTGGATGTCATATCATGATACAAACATTGTACAGCGCCTGATTTGCACCTGGTGGCCACAATTGGAAATACAGTGATACGTTTTCCAGTGTAAATCGATTCTGCATTAACGCATTAGCATATTTACCAAGTTTCGTTGCCATACGATAATTATAGCCCATACTGGACCGTCTTGAGTAGCTGTGCATTAATTATAACCACTCAGTACATGTCGAAAAATCCTGAAAATGTAAGGAAAAGTAGATTAGCAGTTTAAATACAGCAAATTTTCCAGACCTTCTGACGAAATTGAACTATTTGCTTCTTGAAGCATGCTCTGAATGAGTAATGTCCCTGGAAGAAGGCATGTCGTGGACAAACGGCTAAACAACAGCCTAAGGATTGCTTCCAGAATGAGTGTTTCTGTCTGCTACCTATGTGCGCTGCAACAGCCTGAGAATTACTTCCAGAAAGAGAATTTCAGTGTGCAACGCATGTGTGCTGTTTTGAAACTTCTTGAGAAACTGTCTGCCTGGCCGGGACTCGAACCGGAAACCTTGGTAGACGCAGCCAATCGTCTCCCCGACTAAGTTGATCAGATACTTTCTTTGGTGCAAGAATGTCAGTCCAGTAAGGTATGCAGGAGTACTTCCGTGAAGTTTGAAAGGTGTAAGAGAGGTTCTGGCATGAGTGAAGCTGAGAGCAGGTCTTGAGTCAAGTCTATACAGCTGAGTAAGTAAGAGCATTGCTTCATTCACGCTCCAGCACGCGGTTTTAGTGCACTAATGTGTCTCAGCAGAGCATATATTTTGCTGCAGATTAAAAGTTTCATTCTGGAATGGTAACGTATGGACCTACACTATCTGATCAAGAGTATCGGGACACCACTACATAATGCAGAACTGTCCATTAGATCTCTCGAGAAGCGGACACACCAGTGCAAATGGAAGCAAGGAGTAATGTGTTATTAATGAAGAATCAGTAACAGTAGAATGGGCCAGTCACAAAACCTCAGCAATTCCGAACGTGAACTAGTCATTGGACGCTACCTGAGTAATAAATGCTTGAGGGAGGTATCAACCCTTCTATGGCTGCCCAAGTCGATTGCTAGTGATGTGATAGTGAAGTGAAAACTGCGAAGAAACAACTACAGATAAAACAAGTCAAGGCAGACTTCATGAACTGACGGAGAGTGACCGTCGAACATCGCGTAGGGGGAAGGGGGCAGGGGGTTGTAAAAAATCGCATGAAATCAGCCGAAGGAAACAGGAATCACTACTCAGTTCCAAAGGGCTACCAGCATTGCAGCTAGCACAGCTGTTGTGTTCTGGGACTTAAACATAATGGGGTAGAGTGGTCGGGCAGCTCCTCAGAACCACACATTTCTGCAGCCAGTGCTAAGCGACACTTGAGCTGGTGTAAAGGACGACGCCACTGATAACGAGTGATAAGTCACGCTATAACCAGTGGGAATCAAACTGAAGCGTTTGGGTTTGGCGAATGTGTGGAGAATATTACCTGCCATCATGTGTGGTGCCAGACAGTGTTAAGGTTTGGAGGTGCTTTTCTTGGTTTGAGTGTGGTCCCCCTATTGTGCTGTATGCAGAAGGAAGTGAACGCATTTTACAACATAGTGTGTGGCATACAGTACACGAACAGTTCGGAGACGATGATTCATCATCATCATCATCATTTAAGACTGATTATGCCTTTCAGCGTTTAGTCTGGAGACGATGATTGTATAAAACAATTCACGCTGGCGTTCAGAAGCACGATCTGGTAATGGTTTGTGGACAATGAAATTCGTGAAATGGACCGGCCATCCCAGAATCCCAGCCACAACAATGGAACACCTTTGGCATGAGTCACAACGCCCACTTCGCTCCAGATCCAGCGTCCAATATCGCTAACTTGTCTGGTTTCAGCTCTTGAGGGAGAATGAGTTGCCGTCCCTCCACAGACATTGACACCTCACCGAAAGTGGTCCCAGCAGAGTTCAAACCGTCATAAAAGTGAAGGTTGGACGCACCTCAAATTCACGTCCACTATTAGGTGTACGGATACGTTTGATCAAATAGTGTATGTCCATCCGAAAGTTCAAAAATGACTCTGAGCACTATGGGACTTAACATCTGAGGTCATCAATCCCCTAGACTTACAACTACTTAAACCTAACTAACCAAAGGACATCACACACATCAATGCCCGAGGCAAGATTCGAACCTGTGGCCATAGCAGCAGCGCGGTTCCGGACTGAAGCGTCTAGAACCGCTCGGACACAGCGAAAAGTTCATTTATCTAACGTTCAGACTTCTTCCACGAATACCAGTTGCTAAATTTTATCTCTGCCAAAGAGATCGAGGGAGATGGTACAGTGCTGAAGAAAAAAGACATGCAGTCGGGGTAAGGACTACCAGATTTAGTTCTTTTTTTTTCTCTCTAAATCGCTGAAGTTGAATTCTGGGTAGACGAGCGACTACTTTCTTTCCCCATTCTATTATAGTCTTACCTCGCACACCAATGATCTCTTTGTCGACGGGGCGTCCGCGCATACGGTCGGGAGTGGCGTATGCAAAGGCGCCCAGCTTGAAGTCCCTTGACTTCTGAAAGGTATTTTTCTTCACTGGTGTTTAATGAACAAAAATGATAAGGTTACCGAGAAATAGACCAGATCTGAGAGTCAGTTTAGGACTTCCTAATAAACAGAAAGCAACGCGTTGTATTTCACGAGACGAAGCGGACAGAAATATAATTTTGGGAGCACTCCAAGAGAGTGCTACAGAGCTATAATTTTTTACAATATATAACAATGATCTACTGGATAACGTCGGAAGCTCCCTGGAGCTCTTCGCAGACGGTGCTGTTGTCTACAGAAAAGTTGCAATACCAGAAGCCTGAAGCAAAATACGAGAAGGCCTGCAGAGGAGCGATGCCAGGGACAGGGGTTTGCATTTCACCCGGAACGTAAATAGTAGTAACATGTTGCGCATAAACAGGCGGAAAGACATTGTAGTATGATTACGCGATTGTCGAACAGTCACCAGCAATAGTTAGATCCATTATAAGTCCAGGAGTATGCATACTAAGCGATTTCAAGTGGAGAAATCGACTTAGTATGCATAATCCCGACTGGGAGTTATCGGAAGAATCATCGACAAATGTAGTCCATTCACGAAGCAGATAGCTTACAAAACCCTCGCTCGACCAGTACTTGAATATTGCTCATTAGTCTCGGATCTTTACGAGACAGGACTGATAAAGGTAATAGAGAAGATCGAAATACGTCACATTGCTTGTTCGTATAGGAGAAGGGCAAAAGTGTCAGTGAAGTGCACATCCAACTCCAGTGGCACACGCAACATAAGAGACGGTGTCCTTCACTGTAAAAATTACGAGTGCATACTTCTTTTTTTTAGGAGAGTCAAACATTTTATGGCTTCCTTCTATCTATACCTCGGTAAAAGGCCACTGTCGTAAAATCAGAGAGATTCGAGGTCACACACCCGTTTGCCAACATTGGTCAAGCCTCCCCCCCCCCCCCCCCCCCCTCCCCATCGGAGCATTCACGACTCGAAGTGGAAAGAGGAAAGCGACAGGGATACACAAACTTACCACCAACACGTGTAATAATGTGGCTTGCGACGTATAAATCTACAGTATATGGCAATGAAAATGTACAATACGTCCATTTATACAGATGCAGCAAGAATAGCAAGAACGGATAATCAACATCATAATGCAGTCATTTCAATACGTAAGTTAGTTTCGGAATGAATTTGGTGTTCCGTCACTTTCACCGCACTGGCTGTAATAAATAGTAAGCACAGGGAGGTGTGATGACGCAATAGGAAGCACGGAAGTTAAGAAAACTGTAGCAAGGCATCGTGTGCGACATAACCTACAGACGCCAACTGTACATTAGAGCTACTGTTAAATTTCAACAGAGCTAGTTCCCTGTATTTTTAATACTTCCGCACGTGTGTTAGAGATTCTCACTAAGTCAGATTGTAGAGACCAAAAGAAACCGGAAGCGAACTGCTAAAGTTGTAATCGGCTATTTCAGTGTAATGAAGATATTTATGGAGTTTAGAAGTGGAGTGGATGAGAGTAGGACGTTCTTCTATCGAATACCTGTTGGGCATGTTTAGAGATTCATTATTTGAGATAAACACCAATACATTTCTATTTAGTCCACCGAGAGAGGTGACGTAGCGGTTACCACAATGGATTCGTACCTGTGACAAATCGTATTTAGATATCTGCCTGGCCTGGCTGTCAAGATTCAACTATTTCGTGATTTCCGGAATAGCTTAAGGTGTATGCTACACGTTTTGATGAAAACCAGCCAGATTATTTCAACATCCTTTTCCTATCTGAGCTTTTATTTCGCCCCTGATGCTATTGACAAAAGTGAGGTCTTAAACCGAAATACTTCCCACTCCCTCCCATCGATTTTCTCCACTGTAATTTTGCATACATTAGAAATGACAAGACAAACAGGATATATACTCGCATTGATTGTCTTGATAACGTCGCTTGTTGCAAATAAGAGCGAATAATAATAGTTTGATCGGCAGGATTTACTTTTTCTGGTGGTTCGTAAATATAATTCTGCACAAAAGCTATTCCCCCAAATTAGATGATATTTTACGCTTGTGATTTGATGGCTCCTTTATTCATTAAAAACTGCAGACTCTTTAAAACATAATATTTAGAGGATTCATAGAGACTGCAGTACTGTAGATGGCATATTTGTAAGATCTTGCACCTACGAGTAAATAGTTCCTAAATACTAGTCACAACAAAGAAGAAAGGTCGAGGCGCTGGTAGCTACAAAGACGTGTCGACTCTCGAATAGACGGTGTAGCTTTAGTCGTCTACAACTTTGTACCTCATCACCGCTACGCCATCACTCTGACTCAGATAAAAGCAATGAAACTTAAGTGTTAAGTACCCTGCATAAGAGGCAGTAACGGTGTCATTCATAACACCATAATCCATGCTTGAAGAAGACTACGTTTCTGCTTAGTACACTTTGTCTTCTTTCCACATGCCGCCATCATCTCATGCTTCGCGCTTAGTAGAAAGGTGTTAACACCTGTGTCAGTACGGTAAGGTGTGACAGGTACTAACCACACGGCTTCTTCTTTGAAAAACAAACAAAAAAGATGTGATTAAAATACCTTGTGCAACGAGGTTCCAGCGGACGGATGAACGCGCCGTTGTGTAACGGCAGGTGGCAGCACATTAAGATGCGCTAAGTCTTGTTCACTGCGTAATGACACCTTTATCCACGGGGCGACAAGCTTCGTAAGGATGGTACATTTCTGTCTACTCCGCGACTAACTCACATTAATTTGAATGAAGAGATTGTAGATATTTGAACCTGACCTTATAAAACAGTGCAATTAGTTGGCAGTTACGTCGATAGTTACCCTTCACCGATTCCAAAATGGCCGTCTTCCTGAAGACTCGATGCGAAAGTCAGTTTCAGCCTCAGGCTAAATTATAGGACGAAACCGGAACTGTTTTTGACCGGCTGAGTATATATCCCTTAAGTTCAAAAAGTTTCGAGACGGGAACTAATGAAAAATAAAGAAAAGTTAAGATGCTTGGTTTAATGGTTCAGGTGGTGTACACAGTTTCCTCCCACTTGTGAAACTGTCAGAAAATCCCTCATTTGTGACCTTGATCAATTCGCGTGTCACTTTGGCTTGAATGTCGATTGTGTCGTCAAAGCATTGACCCTTCATGTGAAATGCTGAACTTTGTCATTCTGAGATATGTTCCCAATAACACCAAATTACGTCACTTGCGATGATTCTTTCAGAAAAGAATTGTCCGCGTTTTGGAGTTCGCCGCAGACGTCCAATCGTTCTTTTTTTCCGAATGTCAAGGTGCGTGGGACAAACATTGCACACATTTTCTCTTCTTCAAAACATTGTTACTTAACTACCTGCGGATAAATCGATAACTGACTGCTCAAATACACATCTCTCATTTACAGTTGTTAGTTCAAGCTGCCACCATAGCTACTGCGCTGAAGTAGCTTATAAGCAAAAACAAAAAGTCTCTGAACTTTTTGGACTGACGGCGTGCGTAGGGTGAGACACAGGATGCCCAGGATGAGAGCAGTTGTTCTTGACATCACGGAAGCATTTGATTAAGAAATGGCTAGCTGATTTCACTTACAGATTGTTCCAGTTAGACGTTTCGTGATTCAATTATTCTCATGATTGACTCGTTCCTCGCGATGCGGCGGTTCTCTGTGAGATGCCGACAACATCTCAGGGGATCAGTACTGATGAAAGAGGGGTCCGCAAGGCTCTTTGCCAGACCCCCATCTTGTACACGTCGGCCTCCGTAGCGCAGCGGTAGCGTTACTGCCCACCACGCAACGGGGCCCTGGTTCGGTTCCCGGCAGGGGACTGCGTGTTGTATGTCCAGCATCATTTTCATCATCATCGGCACGCAAGTCACCAAAGTGGCGTCAACTAAAAAGACTGGCAATACGTCGGCCGAACCCCGAAGGGGATATCCCGGCCAATAAATGCCATACGATCATTTCATATCTTGTACACGCTGTGTATGAGTGAAGCGTCAAACTTGGCGGGTGGGGAGATTTCTACGCTTATCGTTGATAAAGTTACGATCATTTTCACACAGAAAACTTCAGGAGATTTTAGAGTCTCTCGTCACTGGTATAAAATTTAGAGAAGCAATATTGCTCCCGAAAGGGCTTTGCAGACATGGACGGAGAGAACAGAAGAACTAGTCGAACAAGAGTTTTGTGCTCTATTTCTTCGTGGGTCAATCACACTTTCCTGGGACTCTTCCAGTAAATCTCATTCTGGTATCTGCCACTCTCACAATTTGATTTGAATGGTCGGTCCGTTTTAAATCGTCCCGGACGGATACTTGGAGATTACCGACAGGCGCTTGTAATCGATTCCACTGTCCGATCGATAATGTATTCATACAATTTCTGGTGCTTTCGTCTGTTTACGTCAATTTCATTACATTTATTGGTGCCAATTTCAGCTACAAGTCTTTCTTGAAAACCCTGATGATTTTCAAGCGCTCCTGCATATCGTAACGATGGAGTGAAATGATCGTGTGGCATTGGTGGTCGGGAGGCCCCAACCGGGTAAGTTCGGCCACCGAGTTGCAACCCTTATTTCAGGTGACGTCACACTGGGCGACTTGCGTGTCGCTGAAAATGAAAGGATGATGACAACACAATACCCAGTCCACGGGCGGAGAAAAATCTCCAACCCGACGGAGAACCGAACCCGGGCCGGCTGCATGGTAGGCAAATACGTTATTACTCAGCCCTAGCAAGCGGACATTGTAATAATTATAAGGGACGATCAAAAAGTTTCCGTTTGAAGG
The DNA here is from genome assembly GCF_023864275.1 of Schistocerca cancellata. Classification (NCBI taxonomy): domain Eukaryota; kingdom Metazoa; phylum Arthropoda; class Insecta; order Orthoptera; family Acrididae; genus Schistocerca; species Schistocerca cancellata. The sequence continues at coordinate 276,605,491 of NC_064626.1, forward strand.
CGATGCTGCAGCGTATATGTAACGTAGCACGAATCCGATCCAGGTATATAAGCACCGACATGTTGTCAAAGGATTAGTGTGACATTTGTGTCTTTATGACGTGCGTGCGGTAAAAAGGGAAACGTGATCTATAGCACCGTTGTTATTAAATGCGCCCAAACATGACCAACGTCCTGTTACTCTTTTCTTGGTTGCCGTTGGACAATCACCAGTAGACGTCCATCGGAGAATGAAAAACGTGTATGGGCAGCATGTATGTCAAAAACCACTGTTACGGAACGCTGCTACTTCAGATAATGCACGAACACGTATCGCAAATTCAAGCGGAAGTTCCGCCAACTCAGGTGGAAGACACACGAGCACCCTCCCTATACTCTTGATCTCTCCGCAGGTGATTATCTCGCGTCGGTCTCCGAAAATGCCTTGAAGGGTCGATGATACCTGTCGGACAAGAATGTCCAGCAGGAAGTTACGGATTTCTTCACGCAGCAAGAAACGCAATGTTCAAATTGGTGTGACGGTGGGATGATTGCCTCAGTGTCCATGGCGATATTGCCTGACTGGAAAACCTTTTCTGGACCGTACGGCCTTCGAACGCTGACCTTTTGATCTTCCCTTTAATAAAACGAGATAACTTCGTTGCGCACAACTTCATTGCCCATGAACATCCTTTGGAAGCTTGTAAGGCTATCTATATCTTTTTTTCAGATCGTTTATATATATTTAGTTTCTCAACTATCTTACAACAACCGGACTTTAATTCGACAGCTGACGGTATGTTTCCATTAAGAAAGACGTATTGTGTTCAGTCGTTGTTCAGTGGTCTGCAATAGACTCTTCTTTGAAGAGAGGGCGTATATTGTGCATATGGAATGTAACTGGCGCCCACTGAGGTTCAGTAATCTTTCCTCTATCATCATTTTTTCCAGTTGTTTTCAGTTCCGAATTGACTTATTGCCCTGCGATTTTCCTGAAGGTGGGAAATGAGGACTTATTGCCCTGCGATTTTCCTGAAGGTGGGAAATGTAAGCTCTATTATGATACTTTTTGCTGTACAAGAGTGGTCGCAAAGTTTTAATGGAAGTTTAGAAATAATAAAGTTACGTCATCAGGTTTTTGTTTCACATATCTGCGATTCCGTTAAACATTGAAATCCCAACGCCTCAGCACCGTAACATAGCGCTAGAGCGTTCGTATCAAACAGGCGCAAGTCAGTGATAAAGTGGAGATGGACTGCGCTATTCTGTTTTGGCGGATCTAGCAGCGTCCTGCGGTTCTGTGGCGCAGCGATTTCGATGTTTAACAGAATCGTAGACACGTACTTCCAAACAAACTTATTTTCGCAAGGTAACAGTTAAATACCTCGTACATATTTTGGAGAAGAAATGTTACTAATTTTGCTTCTATTTTATCATTTTCATTTTCTGTCCTATCATGATCGACGAGCATTCCGACAGACGACGTTGTTTCGTTGACTAATTTGACGAATGACCTAAACATTTTAAGGTCTTCGATTACGTGACAAGTGAGATGTTGCTTTCTAAGTCCCTTCTCGCTTGTCGGCTTATTTTGATTTTGTTACGTCTTCCGTAAACAGACGCTCCAAAGAGGCGTCTTGCATCGTGGAGAGGCTTATGTTGAAATTGCATGAGCTTACGTTCCAGAAAGAAGCAGGAAGCATATTCATTGCTCTTACACGCCTCTCGTGAAATGAAGGGGAAATTAGACCTAATACGGAAATTTAGCGACACTCCTTCTCTCCAACCACCGTTCGCGAAAGAAACACAGAAGGAGGAAAAGCGTAGAGGCTGCGGAAGTTCCGTCCGCCACACACCATAATGTGGCTCCCGGAGCATAGATGTACATTTAGTTATGCGTTTAGTCTCGATCTAACAAACTGATAACCCACCAGTGTGTATATAAAAACATCATCGAGATGTTCGGGTAATCAGTAAGGAAAGGCACAGAACGAAGTACGATATACGATAAAGGAAGGACAGATTTTGTCGTTAGAAGCATAAGAGGAGAGAGCACCATTTGCAGAGACCATTCGGCGTTCTTAATGCAACAGCACAACAATATAGAAAGTGGGGACCTGGAGCAAAATAAAATATCATTCCCTATGCAAGCTACTGGAACGGTAGGAGGAGTTATCGTGACAGTAAGATAACCTGAGTGGCAAGAGACATTCATAAAGATGCCCTGTCCTTTCATAAATTGGGAACGTGAAAAAGACGTAGACATTTGTTTGGAAAAGTATCCTACAAGTTTGTAATCGAACGGTACATCGTGCACCGGCCAAAGAAACAGATAAGGTAACGTCAAAGGTCGCATAATAATGTAATAAATTATAGCCTCGATTGCAGGACCGTCCAGGTGGTACGGCTGCTGCCCGATGGAAGAAAAACAAGATGCGTATCAGTTTAACGCACTGCTGTGATCTTTCGGCTCGATAACAATCCCTATCCCAACGAACGAGGAGAAAAACACCGTAGCGTTGCCAGCCCCCCCTACTATATTATGTATGCTGAGCACGAAAACTGTGGAAACCGTGAATGCTCGTGGAACAAACCGCAACAGAAGGAGATTTGAAATATATTTAAAAAGAATCTGCTGTGTGTGTTAATGAATCCGAAATAAAAATAAAAATGTCTTGCCAGTACAGTCCAAACCCCCTGGCTTTTTGTGACAGTGGTATTCTCATTTTCACGTGTGAGCCATCTGTCGGATCCAGGCCAAGAACTGTCCTTCATCGTCAAGGAAACAAATATAAAACACGCGAACGAAGGAGTGATTGCCAAATAGCCGGCTGAACCAGTTCTCATTGTATCTGTCACCAGTGTCATACGAATTTTTCTCACTTACTGTATGTGGCAACTTTGCTGTTTGGTACAGCGATACAGCACTGGTTGTTTTACAGTTCAACATATGTCTGCGTTATTCCGAAATATGACGAGGAGTGGAGGGGGGGAGGGGGGGGAGGCAAGTGGATAAATGTATGCCACGAGTGAATGTATAATGTGTTCTAAGTGTCTTCACCACTTTACTGTCATAAGATCTAATACTTCGTAAATATCTTAAATGTCTCTTAAAAGTTTGTGTTAATCTACATTTCACGACTAGTCTGCTCACTATCTGCCTATCAGAACGAAATTCTTCATGTCACTCTGTAGTCCCTCTCACATGGCGAACCATTTTAGAAATAATACATTTAGTCTGATGAAGATTGTTGCTGAGCAGTTAATTGAATAAAAAAAGGCACCCTGAAGAGAACAAATAGATTAATAATGATCGTGTGACACCTATGAAATGCGTTCACACAATATCACGAACTTGTGTTGGTGGTTGTAAGGGACAAGATGATGTTCGTAGGTGTTATGGTGACTGCTAGGTAAAGATGAAATAAGCAGCTGCCATCAATCTAACAGCTGTTCTTTTTCCATATTTCCTATGCCAAACGCGTTTCGGAACAAATGGGTTCATCTTCGGCTGCAATGAATAATATTTTAGGTCTGCGACTTCCCACAGTTCCGTAAACTCCTGAAAAATATGTATATTAAATGAATATAACCAACTTGAGTTACTAATCGACACGTAGTGACAGGGTGTAACATCTTGGCCAAACAAGTAGAGATGAAGAGACTTGCTAGGAACTGTCTTTAGTATCAGCTCCGTGAACACATTCTGACAAATGTACTTCACCCTAAAAAATGAATATTATTGTGGTTACCTTCGAAGCACTATTATAGTAAAGGATAGGCGGGTTAGAGCTCCTACCACCTTTTCAAATCAGTTTTGGGACTTTTTTGCAGCAAAAGTGTTTACAGTTGCAGTCGTGTTACTTCTTAAAAACATCGAAATGAAATTATTTCAAAGTACACTCCATACTAGTGTAAAGAATGACGCCATTAGAGGCGAGGACAGATGAGTACGACGATTGTCTGGCAAAGGCAAAAACCTGAGAGTTCTGTTGTTGCGATGCACGAGTCATGAATTGTTGGCGGAAAATTCAGATCAGTTCCTTGCACTTTTCACACGCAAGCTTGCTAAACGGTGCTCTGAAATAATGAAACACTCGGGCTGTAGTGCAGCTATCGTCGGCACGCAGAGGCGAGTTCGTGTACTTCACTGGTAGATTGCGTAAAATTTTGACTGCGAAAGTTCATTTTCGAACTCTATACCATTTCAATTCCTATAGAACCATAAATATTTAAACCAGTTTATTCGACCAGTCAAAATATGTTAAAGTGAACTAGACGTCTAACGCGAATGTACGGACCGGTTAGAATACTGTATTTACAGAAAATAGTTTCTGTGAGGAGAAAGCCTGACTAAGGATTTAAAAAAAGATACGCATATTGGCTACCAGGCGAATTTGAACAGACAGGGTTCATTTGGAACACTGCCACCACAGTTAACGAGGGAAATCGTTAATTCATTTCCACCACAGATCCTGATATCAATTACGATGTGAGGAAGGTGCCAAATCAACTCCGCGTTTTATACTTGGATCAATATTCGTGCCTAAAGTAGCGAGAGCCGTGTGAAATACAGCACACGCTTAATTTTCATTTACTGCCAAGAAGCGAAGATAGCTGCAGATGCTAGATTTAGTGTCTGCAGGGCCCACCAGCAATTTTACGGCCCATAAATACGTTTTTCTGGACGAGTGGGGTGAAGTCGCCTTACCGTTCGTTAGCAGAAGGCGAGAACCAAACGTGCGTAAAGAACACTTACCCGGTTCTGCTTCGTTGCTCCCTGTCAAGACGTAGAGGCAAGCTACCTCCCCCCCCCCCCCCCGCGCCCTTTCGACGCCAGTTCAATTCTCTCTCTCTCTCTCTCTCTCTCTCTCTCTCTCTCTCTCTGTGTGTGTGTGTGTGTGTGTGTGTGTGTGTGTGTGAGAGAGAGAGAGAGAGGGCTCGGCGGGGGAGGGTAGGGGAGGGAGAAGAGAGGACAGACATACACATCACCACGCATGCATTTCTGTCCCACATTTCTGGTACTGCATCAGGGATCTTATCGTACTAATCACGGTACCAACGAACTCTTCGCTTGTCACTACATAAAAACCTCTAAAATTCACCATTAAATTGTTGACACTTGTCTAGGTGAAACGTATATGTATTCTATGATAATATTCCAAGTGTATCGCGACCACAAACAACCAGTGAATTGCCGTGAGTTCACTTTTATACTAATGTTCCAGGAAAATGAGTCTGTTAATTGTTTAAATCCGCTGTTAAAGTATGATCGACTAGAACACGATATGTCAATAAGGAAATTAGTGTGACCTTCTATATGCGACTTCTGCATAGATAAGCAATTCAAAAGACATGCCATCATTAATTAGATAACAATCCGCCTTCAGTCACTGTGATTTTTGTTTCACTGCACGATAATTTCAAGCCGTGGAAGCTGATCGTCAAGTACTCGAGCAGTTTACCTTATTTTCTGAAATCATGTTAAATGTAGTCCTGTTAAGCGTACGTAGGTACATTAGAAGGCAATATACGAGGGTCACTCCAAAAGAAATGCACACTATTTTTTAAAGGCGTCTTTTATTCTACGTGTTTGAAAGTTTTACAGTGTGTAGATACATCCTTTAGGAACAATATTTTCATTTCTCCACATAATTTCCATCCCTCTCAACTGCCTTACGCCATCTTGGAACCAGCGCCTGTATACTCGCACAGTAAAATTCTGGACTAACCTGTCGGAGCCACTGTTTGGCAGCGTGCACAAGGGAGTCATCATCTTCAAGCCTTGTTCCACGAAGAGAGTCTTTCAGTTTTCCAAAGAGATGATAGTCACACGAGCCAGGTCAGGACTGTAAGGCAGGTGTTTCAGTGTTGTCGATCCGAGTTTTGTGACCGCTTCCATGGTTTTGTGACTGACATGTGACCGTGCATTGTCGTTCAACAGCAAAACATGCTGCTTTTGCCGATGTGGTCGAACACGACTCAGTCGAGCTTGAAGTTTCTTCAGTGTCGTCATATATGCATCAGAATTTATGGTGGTTCCACTTTGCATGATGTCCACAAGCAAGAGTCCTTCGGAATCGAAAAACACTGTAGCCATAACTTTACCAGCAGGAGGTGTGGTTTAGATTTTTTTTTTTGTCCATGGGCGAAATTGCATGATGCCACCCCATTGCTGGCCTCTTCGTCTCTGGTGAAAAATGATGGAGGCATGTTTCATCACCTATCACAATTCTTCCAAGAAATTTATCTCCACCACTCTCGTACTGTTCTAAAAGTTCGCTGCCCACAGTTTTTCTTGTTTCTTTGTGAACCACTGTCAACATCCTGGGAACCCACCTGGCACAAACCACCTTTTTTAAAGCCAACGCTTTCAGTATTCTGCAAACACGTGCTTTCCCTATCCCAAAGTAGTGTGACAATTCGTCACCAATTCGTTAACTCTCTGCACATCGTCTGGAGTGTGTGCAGTACGAGGCCTGCCGCTGCGAAGTCAATCCTCAATATTGCCGTGCCCGTTTTCATCACATAAACTGCTTGCCCACCGACTAACTGTACTGCGATCGACAGCAGCATCTCCATACACCTTTTTCAACCTCTTGTGGATGTTTCCTACTGTCTCATTTTCGCAGCACAGGAATTCTATGACAGCACGGTGCTTCTGACGAACGTCAAGTGTAGCAGCCATCTTGAAGACATGCTGTAACGGCGCCACTCACGGGAAGAGGTTGAACTAAGTTTGAAAACAAGCGGGAAGGATGTATCTACACACTGTAAAACTTTCACACATGTAGAATGAAAACTGTATTTTTACAAAAATAGTGTGCATTTCTTTTGGAGTAATCGTCGTATTATGTTGGAATGCACCTAAAATTTTAAAAAACTACTATAAAAAAGAGAATTGCTTACTGTTTCCAGTACATAGTTATACATAGTTATATAGAACACAGGAACAGCGCGTGCAAACACATATACATGCATAGAAACATTTTATGTTTCAAAGAACGTTTGCACAAAATGTAAACAAGCCTAAGAGTATCTAAATATAAAGGTTTATATATCTGGCATCTGTAAACAGAAGTTATATGCGAAACGAAGTGTTTCCTGTATATATCAGATGTCACTGTTTGTTGTAAAATGGTTGTAGCTGTTAAATTCTGGCTTTTTTAGGAAAAAAAACTTTCGAAATGTGTGAAAAAATTTTGGCTCTTAAACTCAGCGATTTTAGTTTTCAGAAAATAATAGCCACGAGAATTGAATAGACTGAAGCCTAGGCAAGGCCAGTACAAAGTACTATCGTGAAAGCGTCGCTAGCTGCATCGCATCGGCCGATTGAGATGCAGATCGTTGCATTTCTACGAATTCACTACCGACATATTGACTTTTGCGTTACAGAGAATGCGAGACAGCTCTAACCCGAGCTGTGAGGTCCACTGTTGCTTCTGAGAACAGTAAGCATGCACAGGGACACATACTGGCGGCATTGAATATCACGAACCGACTCCAACGAAGAACAGTAGCCAGCCGTGGTGGTCGAGCTGTTCTAGACACTACAGTCTGGAACCGCGTGACCGCTACGGTCGCAGGTTCGAATCCTACCTCGGGCATGGATGTGTGTGATGTCCTTAGGTTAGTTAGGTTTAAGTAGTTCTAAGTTCTAGGGGACTGATGACGTCAGGAGTTAAGTCCTATAGTGCTCAGAGCCATTTGAACCATTTGAAGAACAGTAAACAACTGAGAACGAGAGGGCTTCTCTCGTGAGTTTTTTTGCCGAAGGTAGTGCACCGCATTGTGCGTCCGCCGGAGGAACAGGCGCCCGTGGCCAACCTAAACATTTCAGAAGTTAGGAGCTGTTTTGGCCAGTAAGGCATGGTCTCGCGGTTCACAGGTTGAGGTCCGTGGAGTGGCGGCAGTTCTGCGCAAGGGCGGGACGATCCAGTCTCCGTGCGTCGCGAGGCCGCCGTGGCAAGGAATTCAAAGCACCGGCTCGCCCAGCCTTTGTGGCTAGTCGCCATGTTGCGAATTATTATGAATAATTAAATTATTATCATAAGGTTTGGAAAATTCCTCCGTCCCTACGAGACAGAAGCCCTCCGATTAGCCAAGCCTACGGTGATCTCTAAACGCCCGGGGTAAATTTATTTGGTTCCATTTAATGAATGATTAATTTCGGGATATTTTTCGGAGCGACGCAAGAAATATACCAGAAGATTCGTAAGTTTACATGCTATTAGTATCTACCATCTGAAATGCAGATTACGCTTTATTGGGACACACACTCGTTATCAGGAAGGACAGATATAACAGCAGTCATTCCTATTGCACACTTGTGGTAGCCTAGAGAAAACTCTCTGCTCTACAAAGGTTTGAATGGGGATGGTCGTAAGAAAATGCCTCTTGTTCTGTCAGCTGTTGCATCTGCACTGCAGCTCCCTATACTGACCGTGGTTCAGGCATCAAAGGACTCTCACTCTTGGAGGTGTAATTAGCCTTAGGCTCTCGAGTAATGATTATGATCAAGTTACTAATAGGAATTAAGGATAGATGTAGAGGTTAAAGCTAAGTAAATGATGCTCGTGGACATAATTCAAGAGACGAATATACTAAATAAAAACCTTAAAAAATGGTTCAAATGGCTCTGAGCACTATGGGACTTAACATCTGTGGTCATCAGCCCCCTAGACTTAGAACTACTTATACCTAACATATCCATGCCCGAGGCAGGATTCGAACCTGCGACTGTAGCAGCAGCGCGGTTCCGGACTAAAGCGCCTAGAACCGCTAGGCCACAGCGGCCGGCTTGAAAACCTCATTTATACAGGGTGTTACAAAAAGGTACGGCCAAAGTTTCAGGAAACATTCCTCACACACAAATAAAGAAAAGATGTTATGTAGACATGTGTCCGGAAGCGCTTAATTTCCATGTTAGAGCTCATTTTAGTTTCGTCAGTATGTACTGTACTTCGTCGATTCACCGCCATGATTTCATACGGCATACTCTACCTGTGCTGCTAGAACATGTGCCTTTACAAGTACGACACAACATGTGGTTCATCCACGATGGAGCTCCTGCACATTTCAGTCGAAGTGTTCGTACGCTTGTCAACAACAGATTCGGTGACCGATGGATTGGTAGAGACGGACCAATTCCATGGCCTCCACGCTCTCCTGACCTCGACCCTCTTGACTTTCATTTATGGGGGCATTTGAAAGCTCTTGTCTACGCAACCCCGGTACCAAATGTAGAGACTCTTCGTGCTCGTATTGTGGACGGCTGTGATACAATACGCCATTCTCCAGGGCTGCATCAGCGCATCAGGGATTCCATGCGACGGACGGTGGATGCATGTATCGTCGCTAACGGAGGACATTTTGAACATTTCCTGTAACAAAGTGTTTGAAGTCACGCTGGTACGTTCTGTTGCTGTGTGTTTCCATTCCATGATTAAAGTGATTTGAAGAGAAGTAGTAAAATGAGCTCTAACATTGAGAGTAAGCGTTTCCGGACACATGTCCACATAACATATTTTCTTTCTTTGTGTGTGAGGAATGTTTCCTGAAAGTTTGGCCGTACCTTTTTGTAACACCCTGTAGGTGCAAGAACCTCACTTAACCAATTGATGTGGTATCGCAGAAATGAATGGAGATGCGGCTTAGACGGTTCAGTTTATACATGTTATTGGATCGACATTCACCGCTCGGTCAACAGGAGAAACACACACACACACACACACACACACACACACACACACACACACACACAGAGAGAGAGAGAGAGAGAGAGAGAGACTAAAACGTTGAAGTCGAGCAAGAAAAAGAAATTCTGTCGATTAACGCTGCTGCAGCAGTAAAACCTCTAGCGGTATATGAGAGTCAGCATGGCTGACAGAGGTTTGATTGTGGTCGTTCATTCGAGTTATCGTCGTCAAGTTGTCACTGCGAGCAACCAAATATTTTGCACGTTGAAAACCAGCAGCCTTCCCAAAACCTCGGAGACTGCAGTTCCTTTGGTACACTGCTACAACGTGGCGCCTAAACTGCTGACCCATATGTTGGAAAGACAAACTGTACGTACTGCGAAAGTGCGTGTTGACTTCCTCATGTCGGCCCACAATGTGAGACCCACGTCTCTCTTTGGGTGCTATTTGAAACTGCGGTTTGCAAAGAAAACAGACGACAGAGCGAAGTGGCACTATTTTTTATGGCCAACCCTTTTTTCTGAAACAACGACTCTATGACATTCAGTCGCCAGGCAGTGGCCGCTCCTAATAGCATATTTCACCTCGCAGGTCTATCCCTGCGAGTGAAAGCGTTCAAACTTCTACAAAGACTTGATTTTAACAGAAATCACGAACTTAACGAACTACACTCCTGGAAATTGAAATAAGAACACCGTGAATTCATTGTCCCAGGAAGGGGAAACTTTATTGACACATTCCTGGGGTCAGATACATCACATGATCACACTGACAGAACCACAGGCACATAGACACAGGCAACAGAGCATGCACAATGTCGGCACTAGTACAGTGCATATCCACCTTTCGCAGCAATGCAGGCTGCTATTCTCCCATGGAGACGATCGTAGAGATGCTGGATGTAGTCCTGTGGAACGGCTTGCCATGCCATTTCCACCTGGCGCCTCAGTTGGACCAGCGTTCGTGCTGGACATGCAGACCGCGTGAGACGACGCTTCATCCAGTCCCAAACATGCTCAATGTGGGACAGATCCGGAGATCTTGCTGGCCAGGGTAGTTGACTTACACCTTCTAGAGCACGTTGGGTGGCACGGGATACATGCGGACGTGCTTTGTCCTGTTGGAACAGCAAGTTCCCTTGCCGGTCCAGGAATGGTAGAACGATGGGTTCGATGACGGTTTGGATGTACCGTGCACTATTCAGTGTCCCCTCGACGATCACCAGTGGTGTACGGCCAGTGTAGGAGATCGCTCCCCACACCATGATGCCGGTTGTTGGCCCTGTGTGCCTCGGTCGTATGCAGTCCTGATTGTGGCGCTCACCTGCACGGCGCCAAACACGCATACGACCATCATTGGCACCAAGGCAGAAGCGACTCTCATCGCTGAAGACGACACGTCTCCATTCGTCCCTCCATTCACGCCTGTCGCGACACCACTGGAGGCGGGCTGCACGATGTTGGGGCGTGAGCGGAAGACGGCCTAACGGTGTGCGGGACCGTAGCCCAGCTTCATGGAGACGGTTGCGAATGGTCCTCGCCGATACCCCAGGAGCAACAGTGTCCCTAATTTGCTGGGAAGTGGCGGTGCGGTCCCCTACGGCACTGCGTAGGATCCTACGGTCTTGGCGTGCATCCGTGCGTCGCTGCGGTCCGGTCCCAGGTCGACGGGCACGTGCACCTTCCGCCGACCACTGGCGACAACATCGATGTACTGTGGAGACCTCACGCCCCACGTGTTGAGCAATTCGGCGGTACGTCCACCCGGCCTCCCGCATGCCCACTATACGCCCTCGCTCAAAGTCCGTCAACTGCACATACGGTTCACGTCCACGCTGTCGCGGCATGCTACCAGTGTTAAAGACTGCGATGGAGCTCCGTATGCCACGGCAAACTGGCTGGCACTGACGGCGGCGGTGCACAAATGCTGCGCAGCTAGCGCCATTCGACGGCCAACACCGCGGTTCCTGGTGTGTCCGCTGTGCCGTGCGTGTGATCATTGCTTGTACAGCCCTCTCGCAGTGTCCGGAGCAAGTATGGTGGGTCTGACACACCGGTGTCAATGTGTTCTTTTTTCCATTTCCAGGAGTGTATTTATCGATTGGTAAAAATCAATGAAAAATAGCTCCGCAGCCGTGTACCATCATTATTTGTTTGCCATCTTTCAGCCGCATCTCGCATCACATACAAAACTGACATGTAAAATTACGCAAAACAACAGTATCAACGAAGTGAGTTGTAGACAAGTATTTTGGGACTCGCAGGTGGTGTTGCCGGTTGATTTCAAGACCGATGGAGGTACCGTGATTATTGCTAGTTACTGTTCCAAGTTGGAACGATTACAAAGTGCTATTCGGAAGAAACGCCCGGTATTACTCTCGAGAGTTGTGTTGCAGCACAACGCCCGACCGCCTCAGATGCACAGTACTGGGTCCAGCGTTTCCGACGCACTGTATTGGAACACCATTCATACAGCTCGGATCTCGCACCAAGCGACTTCAGGATGCTATTGGAAAATGGCTCCTAGACCTGGGCCCTCATTTCTTTCATGTTTCGACAGAGTGGTGATGGAAAAAATGCTAAGACATACAAGGTGACTATGTGGATAAATAATGTGTGCCAGACTTTAAAAACTTTTATTTCCAGAAGAAATCTTTTCCTGCAAGAGGACTTACTCTTGTATTACCAGTTGTAATAGCATTTTTCCACGTAGTAGCATTTTTCTGTCGCTATCATTGTCATTATAGTGAGCCAAATATTTCTGTCTGTATTTGGATGTACGTACCAGATGATACAGTACTTACATAACACGTTAAAACTTAGTAAATTAATCCCCTCTGCTATAAGTGATAAACTCCACGGAACAGTATACTCAAATAAACTACTTCCTTAGTGAGTTCTCTTTAAACTACGTGGATTATACACATTTATTGCTTCAGACACAGCATAAGAATAGTGGATGCTAGTTCTTCAGTATTCTCTCTTCGAACTACGTGGATTTATTGCTTCAAGCACACTATAAGAACAGTGAATATGGTGTTTGGGTAGCAAAAACAGTAGAAATAGCGCGTCAAAGCTGTTGGGTCTGGAGTTTGCAGAACATGATGGATGATAGTAGGGAGTGGCAGATTCAGACAATATCTACCACTGTTCCTTACATTTAAAGCATTCCTACAGCCTAAAGTCAATCCTGAATTTCTAATAAATTAGTAGTGACTCTTACTAGGATAACTTACAGCAGTGTTTGTGTCTATACTGCGATGGTTTGCTATTCATCCACGATGTTATCGTTATTCTGTTATCGGTGACCAGCGATGTATTTTTATTAACTTCCTATCTCGTGACGTCAACCCCAGATGCGCTTCTGGAAACTGCATTGTGTCTGTACTTCTCCCGTTGTAACTAAATGACGATAACTGCTACAAGTGCCGGAATTCGACAGCCGTTTATGAACAAATTTCGTTGAAAATAATTAAATCCACAGTCTTGGTTCTGCATGGCGACGGGTACAAAATAAAAATTTTAAAGGGTCCAAATATACCACCGAATGGAATCTGAGGCGATATCTACGAAAAATGCAAATTGTCACAACAACAAGTACATGCCCCACTGAATTAAAAAATATATATTACTCCTTTTACGGACACAGTCCAAATTACTGTTCCTTCACGTTTCTCTTTTACCGCGTGTCATAAAGGCTGCAAACTCTACCGCACTACCATTTCCAGCTCGTTGCTCCACAACAGCTCCCTTCATCTTCCCATTTCGCTTGAAACGCAGATTACATTTAATCCTAAATAGGCATAGCACGTGAATAAATTTATGAAAAATTACTATATCGTAAAGCTTTCATAGTAAGAATACTTTCACAAACAGGAATTTCGCGTGCAAAACACATTCATGAATAATTCACTTCTGCGCTAACAGAGATAGGTCAATACATCTAACACAGTTTACATTCAGAACACTCAAAATCATAGCATATCGGCTAATCAGAATAGTTAATTACATATTAGCAAAATTTCAGTCTCAGCCTCCATGTACTGTGAGAGACCAAATACATCATTCAATACAATCATTCTCATTTAAAATGAGAGAGAGATGTCACTAATGCCTTAATTTTTCAGGGCAGACATCCCGAACCGTAGATGAAAGTACCGTTTACTCTTGCTAGTTCAAACCTTGCTACGTCAGTAAATCAAACTAGTTGTTGTCACTTGAAAGAATGCCATGTACTTTGGCACACACTACAAATCGAAGCTGTTGTCATCACAGGCCATCCTAAAACACTATGTACTTCGAAGTGAGCGTTTACGTAGTGTTTGATAACTGGAATTGTTTCGTCAAATGTTTCGGTAATTGTCCCTCATTCAACTCTTCGCTACACTTCTTTGCTGAATAAACGTGGTCCAGCGTTTCCAACAGACTGTATTGGAACACCGTCCATACCGTTCGGATCTCGCACCAAGCACGTAAATCAGGTCAAAAAATAACATCGGAGAGTTGCAGTTCTTTGACTCTTGTAGAAAAGAAGCGGCTTACTGAGGAAGGTGGATCGAATGAAAAGAATATAGCGAAAACTTGCGGGATACCGCCAATCACGCTGTCAACAACTGTGAAGCAGAAAGATCAGATTGCTGAAGTTTTGAAACTATAGCGCTGTTCTTTGACTTTGTCTTAGTGGGAATACACTTATTTCAGCTTTTTCTTGATTCCAAAGTCATCAGTAAAACTTTCAATAAATCGAACTCTCAATTATTCTAATTTTTATGATGTCCGTTACCTCCGAATTACCGACGGCAGATTGTAGGTGGCTAGTTTTATATCTTCTGCTGAGGTAGGAGTAAACAAACTTTTTCGTATGACGGAGTGTTCTTTAGTTCCCGAATGACCTTCACATCTCAGTGTCTATTTTCATCCGCATGTGTGCCTACATAAACGAATATGTGTGTGTGTGTGTGTGTGTGTGTGTGTGTGTGTGTGTGTGGTGTTTGTGTGCGTGCGCGTGTGTGTGTCTGTTGATCCATTGTTGATGGAAACGAGTGCGGAGAGCCGTTCCCAAACACGCGTTTTCCCGAAAGCAATTACTGTGCCCAACGAACTATGAGTCGAGATCAGAGATAGAGTGCGTAAGACGTTATTTCTTCCGTCTTGCGTTGCCGGGTCTACAGACACGCAGCCGACGTATGCCTGAGATACCCGGCGAGATAGTGCAAAGAATTAATCTGAGCCCCAAGCGATGCCTTACCCCGTATTTTCATCCTAGACGTCCCTTAAACAATTCTTGAGGAAGAGCCAATCGCATCGAGTGAAAGTATACGTGATATGTTTTCTTTTGTACTGGTGGAACACATCATACAGGGAACTTTTATCTCGTATTTTTCATCATAATTCCACATATACATAATATTAGTTGTAAGAAATGCAACTTTCACCATAGTGTATCATGTACGTAGTTTCTCTGTTTATTATTTCGTTGGGTTCATTTAACAGCCTGACGTCACCTGCTGTGTTGTCCGCCCCTGGTAGCTGAGTGGTCAGCGTGACAGACTGTCAATCCTAAGGGCCCGGGTTCGATTCCCGGCTTGGTCGGAGATTTTCTCCGCTCAGGGACTGGGTGTTGTGTTGTCCTAATCATCATCATTTCATCCCCATCGACGCGCAGGTCGCCCAAGTGGCGTCAAATCGAAAGACCTGCACCAGGCGAACGGTCTACCCGCGGGAGGCCCTAGCCACACGACATTTCCATACCTGCTGTGTTCAAGATAGCAAACGATCGAGGTGACACAATGACACCATAATCTGACATTCGTAGGAGGGTTACTCGAAGTCCGTTCTGCCAACTAAATGATTTCGCTCAATTAATTTAAGGAAATTGTGGGTGGTTCCTTTCAGAGGAAGCATACATTCTATTTCTCAACTCTTGCGCGATCTGATCTCTCGGCCCATCTCAGTTGATCTCGGTATTGACGGAATATTAAATTCTAACCTTTCTAACACGAATTCTTTACAGACGAATGGAAAAACTAGTAGAAGCCACCCTCGGGGAAGATCAGTTTGGATTCCGTAGAAATACTGGAACACGTGAGGCAATACTGACCTTACGACTTATCTTAGAAGAAAGATTAAGGAAAGGCAAACCTACGTTTCTAGCATTTGTAGACTTAGAGAAAGCTTTTGACAATGTTGACTGGAATACTCTCTTTCAAATTCTAAAGGTGGCAGGGGTAAAATACAGGGAGCGAAAGGCTATTTACAATTTGTACAGAAACCAGATGGCAGTTATAAGAGTCGAGGGACATGAAAGGGAAGCAGCGGTGGGGAAGGGAGTAAGACAGGGTTGTAGCCTCTCCCCGATGTTATTCAATCTGTATATTGAGCAAGCAGTAAAGGAAACAAAAGAAAATTTCTGAGTAGGTATTAAAATCCATGGAGAAGAAATAAAAACTTTGAGGTTTGCTGATGATATTGTAATTCTGTCAGACAGAGCAAAGGACTTGGAAGAGCAGTTGAACGGAATGGATGGTATCTTGAAGGGAGGATATAAGATGAACATCAACAAAAGCAAAACGAGGATAATGGAATGTAGTGGAATTAAGTCGGGTGATGCTGAGGGAATTAGATTAGGAAATGAGACACTTAAAGTAGTAAAGGAGTTTTGCTATTTGGGGAGCAAAATAACTGATGATGGTCGAAGTAGAGAGGATATAAAATGTAGACTGGCAATGGCAAGGAAAGCGTTTCTGAAGAAGAGAAATTTGTTAACATCGAGTATAGATTTAAGTGTCAGGAAGTCATTTCTGAAAGTATTTGTATGGAGTGTAGCCATGTATGGAAGTGAAACATGGACGGTAAATAGTTTGGACAAGAAGAGAATAGAAGCTTTCGAAATGTGGTGCTACAGAAGAATGCTGAAGATTAGATGGGTAGATCACATAACTAATGAGGAAGTATTGAATAGGGTTGGGGAGAAGAGAAGTTTGTGGCACAACTTGACCAGAAGAAGGGATCGGTTTGTAGGACATGTTCTGAGGCATCAAGGGATCACCAATTTAGTATTGGAGGGCAGCGTGGAGGGTAAAAATCGTAGGGGGAGACCAAGAGATGAATACACTAAGCAGATTCAGAAGGATGTAGGTTGCAGTAGGTACTGGGAGATGAAGAAGCTTGCACAGGATAGAGTAGCATGGAGAGCTGCATCAAACCAGTCTCAGGACTGATGACCACAACAACAACAACAACAAACCTTTCTTCCTCTCTTTCTTTATACTACGTAGTAATCCTCGTAACTGAATTCATTACGAACTGATCTAGTCAAACCGTGGTAAAGTAGCGGCCAACATCATATTATCGAATAAATTCTACGAAAGTCTTCGTTCTCCTTCAAATTAAATATCATTTTCAGTTTTATTGATAAGCGGTACAGAGTCCTGTCACATCGTTTCACGCTGTAAAATTAGAGTAACGGAACACACACTTATAGATGAGAACTACGTAGTGAATAATTTGGCTGAAGAGAATTATGCTTAGTTCGATTTTCGGTGGAAGTTTACCCATCCACTGAAACCACTTTTACATTTGTCAGATGTTGAAAGCTAAAGTAGTTACGCCTGCCATATATATATCTTTACGACTTTAATTGTGTAGATGTAACTACTGGCTGCATGTTGTGTGTTGGAAAGAATATAGGCTAAAATGATTGTAGCTCTCAAAATCATTCAGAAACCAGTATATACTGAAAAAGCATATTTTCGTTCTGTATACCATAAATAACGCAAAATAAATTTTACGTCTATGTTCTGATATACACTGAAGGGCCAGAGAAACTGCTACAGGCATGCGTATTCAAATACAGAGATATGTAAACAGGCACAATACGACGCTGCAATCGGTAATGCCTATATAAGACAACAAGTGTCTGACGCAGTTGTTAGATGGGTTACTCCTGATACAATGGCAGGTTATCAAGATTTAAGTGAGTTTAAACTTGGTGTTATAGTCGGCGGACGAGCGATGGGACGCAGAAGCTCCGAGGTAGCGATGAAGTGGGGATTTTCCCGTACGACCATTTCACGAGTGTACCGTGAATATCAGGAATCCCGTAAAAAGTCAAATCTCCGACTTCGCTGCCGCCAGAAAAAGAGACAGCAAGAAAGGGACCAACGACGACTGAAGAGAATCGTTCAACATGACAGAAGTGCAACCCTTCCGCAAATTGCTGCAGATTTCAATACTGGCCCATCAACAAGTGTCAGCGTGCGAACCATTCAACAAAACGTCATCGATATGGGCTTTTGGAGCAGAAGGCCCACTCTTGCACCCTTGATGACTGCACGACACAAAGCTTTACGCCTCTCCTGGGCTCGTCAATACCGACGTTGGACTATTGATGACTGGAAACATGTTGCTTGTTCGGACGAGTCTCGTTTCAAATTGCAGCGAGCGGATGGACTTCAGAGTCACAGAAGACCTTCGTCATGACTTTACCGACAGCGGGTACGGCTTTGAACTTTTTCTTCCGAGGAGAGGTGGTGTGGCGCAACTCCGTGCACTCCCATTTTGTTTTCGGTTCGAAGCGATGTACCCATATTTCATCGCCTGTGACAATGTTCGACAATAAATTATCACTATCAGCCGCTTAACGCCCAAGCAATTCCGCAGAGATGGCCCTTCGTGCCCGCATCTCGTGGTCGTGCGGTAGCGTTCTCGCTTCCCACGCCCGGGTTCCCGGGTTCGATTCCCGGCGCGGTCAGGGATTTTCTCTGCCTCGTGATGGCTGGGTGTTGTGTGATGTCCTTAGGTTAGTTAGGTTTAAGTAGTTCTGAGTTCTAGGGGACTGATGACCATAGATGTTAAGTCCCATAGTGCTCAGAGCCATTTGAACCATTTTTGGCCCTTCGTTGCTGTTGCGTCGTCCGAAGAAGGCACCCAGGGCAAAAGCGCCGAGGCTCAGAGATGCGAGCTAGTGCCGGTGCCTTAGAGACTCGCCACTTGCGCGACTTCCACGAGCGCACGGGAGGCGCTGAGGATGAAGATATCGACTTCGCCTCGGCCAATTCCCAGCCGAGTAAATCCCGCCAATGACCGGACGACAACGGACAGAAGCCTACTCTGATGACAGAAGAGCAGCTCTCGCCCACTTGGTTATTAATCATGGTCCAGGGCTGACTTAGACAGGGAACGTCGTTTAGTGCACTAGTAGAAGTGAACAGGAAATTTTTGTAAATTGCATTTGCTGTGTACTGAGAAGTTTACCTACGATCATTAGCACTCAGCCATTGAGGACCTTTTTTGTGTTATATTACATGCAGTGTTGCAGACTTCAATATCCAACAAGTCATAAAGATAAGTAAACCTTTTTAATTCATTTATGTGACTTTGTTACTAATTTGCTGAAGTATTGTACAACCTTCGTTTTCCTATCCTTTTACCTGACCCTGGGGCATAGCTGTGTAGTAGTGACAGAGAAAAATTGTCTTAGCG
Source organism: Schistocerca cancellata (assembly GCF_023864275.1). Lineage (NCBI taxonomy): Eukaryota > Metazoa > Arthropoda > Insecta > Orthoptera > Acrididae > Schistocerca > Schistocerca cancellata. Next base: position 276,624,649 of record NC_064626.1, read on the forward strand.
GTGTACTTCACCAGAAGCCGTTTCACGAACTGACAAACTCGGCCTACCTTAATAACATTGGCAACTCGGCCTCCACAGCAGTAGCGACGAGGCCTTAACAAAACTGGCGACCAGGCTTTATAAGAGTTGCTCTTTAAGGTCTTGTGTTAGGCGGCGGAGAACCCAGTGTGCACACACCTTTGAGTAACACAACTTGTGGACGAGAGTGTCAGCACTACCAACAGAGACGTCCAGTCGAGCAGCGAACCGTCGATCACCTCGTGTGATACTGTCCGCACGTTCGAATATTGCAAGTTTACAACTGTGTGCGGCCGCGGGCGATTGAACAGGTTTGCGTGACTTTGTTGCCATTGTGACAGACACCTCGCCCAACGACTCACCGTGCTTTTGTTCACTGCCAGGCCTCCACAGACATTTCGCAAGCTTCTATGAATATCAGCAATGCTCTGGTTTTCCGCCAAAAGAAACTCATTGACACGTCTCTGTTTGGAACACACCTCCGTTAAAGACGCCATTTTGAGGGCTACGAGTAGTGCTGCCACCTATCGGGACTTCATGATACTACAGAGGCTGAAGCGGGAATATTCCATGAGGTCCCACAACAAATTTTGTATATTTTCAACCGAAACTGGCCGAGAAGAAGAATGTGATACGTTATCCATTGGATGCTACTCGTAAATATTAAAATTAACGGGAGAAAGGTTGCTTCAGCTCAATATAATACAATGTATATACAGATGTGGTAAAGAAGTGATTTACCAGAAATTTGGTTTTATTACCACAGAGCCGTACTTACATTGGAGGTCACTTGGTCCATCCTTTACGCGACATGCAACAGACTAACCCACAGTATTTCAGGGCGACTATGTGGCATTGACTGCTAAACATGACATGATGAATCGTTATTTTTTAAGGAAGCAAGAAGCGTTCTTTTCTGTTTTTTGAGTCATTTGTCTTCTGACTGGTTTGATACGACCCGCCACGAATTACTTTCCTGTGCCAACCTCTTCATCTCAGAGTAGCACTTGCAACCTACGTCTTCAATTATTTGCTGGATTTATTCCTCCAGTCTCTGTCTTCCTCTACAGTTTCTGCCCTCTACAGCTCCCTCTAGTACCATGGAAGTCATTCCACCATGTCTTAATAGGTGTCCTATCATCCTCTCCCTTCTCCTTGCCAGTGTTTTCCAACTATTCCTTTCCTCTCCGATTAAGCGCAGAACCTCCTCATTCCTTACCTTATCAGTCCACCTAATTTCCGACATTCGTCTGTAGCACGACACCTCAAATGCTTCGATTCTCTTCTGTTCAGGTTTTACCAGTCCATGTTTCACTACTGTACAATGCTCTGTACATTCTCAAAAATTTCTTCCTCAAATTAAGGCCTATGTTTAATAACAGTAGACTTCTCTTGCCCAGGAATGCACTTTTTGCCAGTGCTAGTCTGCTTTTGATGTCCTTGTTCCGTCCGTCACTGGTTATTTTACTGGCTAGGTAGCAGAATTCCTTAACTTCATCTACTTCGCGACCATCAATCCTGATGCTAAATTTCTTGCTGTTTCATTTCTACTACTTCACACTACTTTCAACTTTCTTCTATTTACTCTCAATCCATGCTCTGTACCCATTAGACTGTTCACTCCATTCAGAAGATCATGTAATTTCTCTTCACTTTCATTCAAGATAGCAATGTCATCAGCGAATCGTATCATTGACATACTTTAACGTTGAATTTTACTTCCACTCCTAAACCATTCTTTTATTTCCATCATTGCTTCTTCGAAGTACAGATTGAACACTAGGGGAAAAGACTACACCCCTGTCTGTTACCCGTTTTAATCCAAGCATTTCATTCTTGGTCGTCCACTGTTATTATTCCCTCTTGGCTCTTGTAGTATTGTATATTACCCGTCTCTCTCTATAGCTTACCCCTATATTTCTCGGAATGTCGAACATCTTGCACCATTTTAAATTGTCAAACTCTTTTTCCAGGTCAACAAATCCTATTAACGTATCTTGATTTCTCTTTAGTCTCGCTTCCATTATCAACCGCAACGTCAGAATTGCCTCTCTGGTGCCTTCACCTTTCTTAAAGCCAAACTGGTCGTCACCTAACACATCCTCAAGTTTCTTCTCCATTCTTCTGTTTATTATTTTGTCAGCAACTAGCATGCATGAGCTGTTAAGCTGATTGTGCTTTAAGTCTCGCACCTGTCAGCTCTTGCAGATCTTCAAAATTGTGTGGATAATATTTTCCCAAAGTCGGACGGTATGTCGCCAGACTCACACATTCTACACACCAACGTCAGTAGTCGTTTTGCTATCACTTCCCCCAATGACTTTAGAAATTTTGATGGAGTGTTATCTATTCCTTCTGCTTTATTTGGTTTTAAGTCCTCCAAAGCTGTCTTAAATTCTGAATCAAATAATGGATCTCCTATCTCTTCTAACCCGACTCCTGTTTCTTCTTCTTGCGCATCAGATAAACCTTAATTATCGGAGAGGTCTTCAGTGTACTCTTTCCACCTATCCGCTCTCTCCTCTGCATTTATCAGTGAAATTTCAGTTACACACTTAATGTTACAACCCTTGCTTTTAATTTCACCGAAGGTTGTTTTGACTTTGCTGTATGCTGAGTCAGTCCTTGTAACAATCATTTCTTTTTCGATTTCATCACATTTTTCATGCAGCCATTTCGTCTTAGCTTCCCTGCACTTCCTGTTTATTTCATTCCTCCGTGACTTGTACTTCTGTATTCCTGAATTTCCCTGAACATTTTTGAACTTCCTTCTCTCATCGATCAACTGAAGTATTTCTTCTTTTATACATGGTTTCTTCCCAGTTATCTTCTTTGTACCCATGTATTTCTTTCCAACTACCGTGATTGCACTTTTTAGAGATGTCCTTTCCTCTTCAACTGTACTACCTACTGAGCTATTCCTTATTGCTGTGTGTATAGCCTTAGAGAATTTCAACCGTATCTCGTCATTCCTTAGCACTTCCGTATTCCACTTCTTTGCTTATTGATTCTTCCTGACTACTCTCTTGAACTTCAGCGTGCTATTCATCATTACAACATTGTGATCTGAGTTTACGTCTGCTCCTGGGTAAGCCTTAGAATCTCTTATCTGATTTCGGAATCTCTGTCTGACCATGATGTAATCTAACTTAAATCTTCCCGTATCACCCGGCCTGTTCCAAATACACCTCCACCTATTGTGATTCTTGAACAGAGTATTCGCTATTACTAACTGAAATTTACTGCAGAACTCAGTTAGTCTTTCTCCTCTCTCATTCCTTGTCCCAAGCCCATATACTCCTGCAACCTTTCCCTCTGCTCCTTTCCCTACAACTGCATCCAGTCCCTCATGATTATTAGATTTTCATTTCCCTTTACGTACTGTTTTACCCTTTCGGTATCCTCATGTACTTTCTGTATCTCTTAATCTTCAACGAGCTACATCGGCATGTATAACTGAACTATCGTTGTCGGTGTTGGTTTACTGTCGCTTCTGATAACAACAGCCCTATCACTGAAGCACTGAACTGTTCACAGCAACACACTCTCTGCACTACCTTCCTGTTCAAAAGGAATCCTACTCCCGTTGTACAATTTTCTGCTGCTGTTGATATCACCCTATACCCATCTGACCAGAAGTCCTTGTGTTCTTTCCAGTTCACTTCACTGACCCCTACTAGCGTATCGATTTATATTTATTAGTTGAGAGACCCCGAGGAGTTGGTAAGCGCCAAACCGTAAAGGATGTTCTTCCTCTGCGAACAATGGTCTCTTTCTACGCAGCTTATGAGGTCTGCGGATTTAGAGTATCTACTGAGTGAGTATAGGTGTTTGTAATGGGTTTGACTATAGTGTGCTTGTTTCTGTTATGTGATGATGGCAAAGGGAGAGGGTGAAACGCGGTGCTGTAACGTAGCCTTCTCTTCTCTGCAACGCCAACAGGGCTGCCTCACTAAGCACTCCACAGGAACTTCACCCTTTGCGTCTCTTTCCCTTCTCGTCCCAATACTAACGCTGAAGGTCTTTTTTTAACGACCAGCAGTCGAAGTCTACCGGGAAAAGCATAGGCGGCGTGCATTAGCGGCCTCGGCTACGAAGGCGGGTAATTTTGTTGTAACTGCATCCAGCATGAAAAATGGATATTCTGGATGTTCTGGTAAGTCTCTCTCTCTCTCTCTCTCTCTCTCTCTCTCTCTCTCTCTCTCTCTCTCTCTCTCTCTCCCCCCCCCCTCCCACACACACACACACACTTTTCTTTGAGCCATCAAGCTACTACGTAGCGAAGGAAGATGGAAATATGTGCACTTCCATGATAAACAATCATACGTGATCAAAGCGTATATGATTTCTACGAATATCTCACATGTATGCTTAGTAAATCTCGTAGAACTTGTTCAAAGTGACAGTACAAATATTTGTAAAAATGTTGGGACACAACCGCTATACGTTGCTTCAATAGCAAATAATTACAGTAATCTTTTCTTGTCGTTTCAGGTAAGTAACGATGGATGATCACCATGCAGCGCCAGTTCGTGAACGTGCAATAATCTACAATCCTTGGATAACTCTGCAACATCGATTCACAGTAAACTGCTGCCACTTTGTTGCAAAAACACGAATGGAAGTACTGGGTTTTGGTGGATGCAGATACCTCGGCGTGGTGAAGGAAGCATCAACAGACAGCCACGTTCAGGTAGGCCTTCAACCATGAGAACAAGTGAAACCCGAAACAATCATTGCGGAATTCATCTTAACTAACAGATGCACTGTCAAAACTCACATCACGGATCACTCAGCTCCGACAAAGTCGAATGACGGGTCTACAGAAAAATTTGTGCTCGCTGGTTTCCACGGCTGCAGGGACTGTGTTGCAATAAAGAGCAACATCTGTGTTGACTTTCTGAAACTTGTTTGTGGCGATTGTCCTCATCGATTTCAGAGGGTCATCTGCGTGGTGAAATTCGGATGATTGATGCCGTTACTGCCAGCAACAGTCAGTTGATGAAATTTAGATACTCGGGATATATTATCGAAAGCGCGAATTACTCGACCGCACATCAGGCTGATGGCGATCTTATTTTGCAACGCAATGGGGTGATTTTCGTAGCTTTTCTCTAAGGTGTACCGTTCTCCATCAATGATATTTCCGTCCTTTAAAAAACTACAGCGTATGTTACGAACAAAGATGCCATATGTCTGGTAAAACATCCGAGCAGAGGGGACGTGCTCACTGTCTAAAACTGTGTACTAACGTTTCGTCTCCATCTGCGAGAGACATCTTTAGACATAAAACTGGCATCAGCCTCTGACAGTCTGGACCGCAGATGGTGATGGGACGTTAGTAACAAATTTTGTATATCCCCAAAGGCAACTGCATAGGTGTAGACAAATCGTGAAAGGCCAAAGGAGTATTAACAGAAATAAACCTCGGCCATGAAAGCCTTTTTATACTATAGAAGCCAGAACTACGACATCAAGGTACGGCTGCACTCTATACAGTTCAAAACACTGGCCGCCTAAGATGGACAGTGGGTAATAGCCCCCGTAACACTCCATATCTACACTGCGCACCACAATGAAAGGTTCACTTTTTCAAAACCTGTAAATGTCTCCCAATGCAACGCAAAAGTTTGAAATTTGCCTCAAAGTTGCCTACAACCTTCCTTCGTAACGGTGGAACTTTTTACTAATATGAATGAATCATGTAATCTCTGACATTTTACTATTAATATCTCTGTTTCTCGTAGACTGTCCTTTACCATTCTTTACTGCCGAGCCCCTCAAGTGTTTAAAACGTCTTCATAAACGAACTAATATAATCACAATATTGCGATAGGACACAATGGCTCTCTTAAACAGGGGCACTTCGAACCGCATGGCCAACCTGCCAAGCTGTATTTTTCTAAGTTATTACTCTTAGTAACTTTAATAGGTCCAATAGTATGAGTAATCCACAAAATTACCGGCCCATATTGTTAACGTCGATATGTAGCAGGAGTTTAGAACATATATTGTGTTCGAACATTATGAATTACCTCGAAGAAAGCTGTCTATTGACACACAGTCAACATGGGTTTAGAAAACATCGTTCCTGTGAAACACAACTAGCTCTTTATTCACATGAAGTGTTGAGTGCTATTGACAAGGGATTTTAGATCGATTCCGTATTTCTGGATTTCCGGAAGGCTTTTGACACTGTACCACACAAGCGGCTCGTAGTGAAATTGCGTGCTTATGGAATATCGTCTAGTTATGTGACCGGATTTGTGATTTCCTGTCAGAGAGGTCACAGTTCGTAGTAACTGACGGAAAGTCATCGAGTAAAACAGAAGTGATTTCTGGCGTTCCCCAAGTTAGTGTTATAGGCCCTTTGCTGTTCCTTGTCTATATAAACGATTTGGGAGACAATCTGAACAGCCGTCTTCGGTTTTTTTGCAGATGACGCTTTCGTTTATCGAGTAATAAAGTCATCAGAAGATCAAAACAAACTGCAAAACGATTTAGAAAAAATTTCTGAATGGTGCGAAAAGTGGCAGTTGACCCTGAATAACGAAAAGTGTGAGGTCATCCACATGAGTGCTAATAGGAACTCGTTAAACGTCAGTTACACGATAAATCAGTCTAATCTAAAAGTCGTAAATTCAACTAAATACCTAGGTATTACAATTACGAACAACTTAAATTGGAAGGAACACACAGAAAATGTTGTGGGGAAGGCTAACCAAAGACTGCGTTTTATTGGCAGGACACATAGAAAATGTAACAGACCTACTAAGGAGACTGCCTACACTACGCTTGTCCGTCCTCTTTTAGAATACTGCTGCGCAGTGTGGGATCATTACCAGATAGGACTGACGGAGTACATCGAAAAAGTTCAAATAAAGGCAGCACGTTTTGTATTATCGCAAAATATGGGAGAGAGTGTCACAGAAATGATACAGGATTTGGGCTGGACATCATTGAAAGAAAGGCGTTTTTCGTTGCGACGGAATCTTCTCACGAAATTCCAATCACCAACTTTCTCCTCCGAATGCAAAAATATTTTGTTAACACCGATCTACATAGGGAGGAACGATCACCACGATAAAATAAGGGAAATCAGAGCTCGTACGGAAAGATATAGGTGTTCGTTCTTTCCGCGCGCTATACGAGATTGCAATAACAGAGAATTGTGAAGGTGGTTCGATCAACTCTCTGCCAGGCACTTAAATGTCATTTGCAGAGTATCCATGTAGATGTAGATGTAGTAAAGGTCTAGATAATATTCAATGCAATTTTATGTAAGAAAATTGTCTTGAATTGATTTTAACCTGGTAATATTCTTCGATATTTGATTTTTTTCCCTTCCCAAACCAAGAACTTGTCTTTAGGTATTCAACAAAAACGATTGTAGAATATATTTGTAAAATAAATTTGTAATTATTACTTACAGGTCATTGCGGAACATATATTTTGTAACATCAAATCCACGTATATCTTCGAATGTAGTCATGATTTTACTAATCGTCCTACTATCGTTTTGTTTTTAGGGTGGTTCGAAGAAAAAAAGGAAAGTTGAAAGAGGCAATGTATCTGAAGCAACTATGAGATTATCAATGATAGAAGTAAAACAGAATGAAAGATCTATTAGGGAAGTGAGTAGAGGATTTAACATACCTAGAAATACATTAGAAAGGTACTGCAACAAATCCAAATATTTAGAACCTTCTGAAATGCCAGCAAAATTCTGGGATAGGTTTGGCTTCGCAAAAAGATTTCAATTAACATATTGCTTTGTTATAAAGTGTTGTACTTAACATTTTAGCTACTTTCATATTAACATAAAATATAATGGAAATACGGTATAAAAGTAAGTTCGCCAATAACTTTCCAAACGCTTTATTAATTCAAGGGTTATCGAAATATGAGCTACATAGCTAAGGGTAATCTGTGTTTCCAGGCATCTGAACCTGAACAGAAAACCTTGCTTGTAGAGTACCTTACTAAAACTAGTGACATATACTTTGGACTTTCACCAAAAGAAGTTCGACGATTTGTCTACAACTATTAATTTGCCTGTTAACGCAAAATACCCTAATCTTGGACTGGCTGGGCCTGATTGGTTTTCAGGATTTCTGAAACGACATCCGACACTCTCCATCCTCACACCTCAGGCAACTAGTTTGGCACGATTTAGCAGCTTCAACACGAACAACTTAGGCTTGGTTTCTGACAACCTGATCAATGTTTTGATGAGACTAAAACTGATGACTAGTACATGTAGACTGTAGATAAAACTGGAATCACTACAGCCGAAAGACCTGACAGAAGAGAAGCTCGAAGGGGATTACGTCAAAAAGGGCGGGTAACATCTGCTGAAAGAGGATCACTTATGACTATGGCTTTGGCCATTAGTGCAACTGGGAACATCGTGCCTCCATTTTTCATATTTTCTAGGCTTAACTTCAAACCTTACTTTATCAGAGACCGTCATGTTTGTAGTGGTTGATGATGTTTGGTTTTGTGGGGCGCTCAACTGCGCGGTCATCAGCGCCCGTACGAAGTGCCAATTTTTACACTGTCAGATTTTTTCACAGTCCAATGTAGCCACTGTCACAAATGATGATGATGATGATGATGAGGGCAACACGAACATCTGGTCCCCGGGCAGACAAAAATACCCAACCCGGGAACCGAACACGGGACACCGTGATCTAAAGGCAGCAACGCTAGCCACTAGACCACGAGCTGCGGATGTTTGGATTGGTGGTGGTGCCCATCCCTCAGTGTCACCGGCAGATATTAGCTTCTTGAAAGATAAGCAACATTTTCTGTCTTATATTCGATGTTGCAAAGACCATCCTTGCTTGGTACTAATTGACAACCATAGTTCACATTTATCAGCTGAAATATTAGATTTTTGCAAGGAAAATGGTATGACACTTTTGTCTTTCCTGTCTCACTGTATTCACAAACTATAGCTCTTAGATCGAAGTGTTAACGGACCGTTAAAAAGTCTATGAACTCACTGTGCAATGCATGGATGACAGCAAACAAACAACCAGTGACAATATACGACCTCCAAAACATTGCGAAAACTGCGCTACCAAATGCAATTACGCCCAGAAACATACAGGCCGGATTCAAAGTGAAAGGGATCTTCCCTCTTAAACAGGGACGTCTTTTTCGAAGATAGTGACTTTCTGCGTTTGGACTTAAGAGACAGACTTGATCCTAATGCTGTTGGTCGTCGTTTTATTGCTGAATAGGCCGGCCGTGGTGGCCGAGCAGTTCTAGGCACTTCAGTCCGGAACCACGCGGCTGCTGCGGTCGCAGGTTCGAATCCTGCCTCGGGCATGGACGTGTGTGATGTCCTTAGGTTAGTTAGGTTTAAGTAGTTCTAAGTTTAGGAGACTGATGACCTCAGCTGTTAAGTCCCATAGTGGTTAGAGCCATTTGAACCATTTATTGCTGAATCTGGCCCTTCAAGTGTTCAAGAACACAATGGTAGGCCTATTTTGTCGGTTACAACGCCTGGTAAGTTGAACGCCATGTTATGTGGACAACTGTGCTTGCCAACGCCTGAAGGAGTCAGGCCGTTTGAGAGGTCGCGACCAAGAAAAGAGACAGCAAAAGAAACGAAGAAATGAAAGACACATTACAACACGAATAACAAGCTCCAAAGAGCGAAAAGAAAACACTTTAGAGAGAATACTAACGTTCTGCACAGAAGTAGCTTATAAAGCTCCCCAAATAAAGTGCAGAAAGAAAGTAGACATTCGTAAGAAGATTCTTCAAGATAGAGAATATGAAGATGCGGATGTCTTGAACCATTTTCTCACAGCAATCCAGGTGATGAAAGGATTCAATGCAGACGTCGCAAGCGGTGGGCACATCCGTCAAGTGTAAAAAATGACGCCGAAGGGCTTTTTTGATGAATATTTGTACTGTGAAGATTCTGCTGGAAAATGAGACTAAGACTGATTAAACCTCTGGACATAGTTTTCTGTTAAACTATTAATATAACAATGGTAACACACTTTATGATTGTCGTTTTTACAACAGAGCTGCAAGAATTTATATAAAATAAACTGTGAGTATGTCGCAAATAGTTTATGGTAAAATCGTGTGGGTCAGTTTGCCCCAAGTGCTGGGCAAGTGGTATTACTCAACTAAATATTATTTTCATGCTTAGACAGAGAGACGCCATAAGTACTTAGTTGTAAAAGTGGTGAAGAATTGCACCAATGTTTCCACATAAAAAGGGCACTGGAAACCAAAATACAGGCTGTAAAAAAATCAAGAAAAAATGTGGGCCAACCTGGCCCGGTCTTCCCGAAACGAGACAGCCTGGATGACGCGCAAAGTGGCCGAGCCCGGCCCACTTTGTACCGGATGTCCTCTGACCGAATGGACTACGGTAATTATTTTCTGTATGTTGTCCATATCACATAAAAACTTTTACCGCGCTACGTCCTCTCGGGACAGCTCGGTATTTTAAGACTAGCTGGGATGTCACTCCGCCAACGAGCCCGGCTGGCGAGGCGGTTGAACGGGTGCTTGAAATGCAGCGCCGTCTCCCCGAGCGCACAAAAAAGACGGAGGGCAGGACACTCAATTCTACTTATGACGCCGGGCCGGCGCACGCGGCGGCTGGCTGGTTATTTTTAAGGGGCCTCTCCGTTTTAGGACAAGTCGGCGCGCGCTCGCGTTGCAGGTGCCTGTACAAAGGAAAGGCGTCGATCGTTCGCGGCAGCCAGAGGAGGAGGCTGCTCTTCCAAACACGAAGTAGGTGGGCTTGCGACAGCGTGCGCTACCTAATGTGTTCCAAAACGCCGCACGTAATAACGGGATTTTTCCGGGACATACCTCGGGTTCTATAGGCCACAGAAAGGTAGGGTAAAGTTCAAATGGCCCTGAGCACTATGGGACTTAACATCTGAGGTCATCAGTCCCCTAGAACTTAGAACTACTTAAATCTAACTAACCTAAGGGCATCACATACATCCATGCCCGAGGCAGGATTCGAACCTGCGACCGTAGCGGTCGCGCGGTGCCAGACTGAAGCGCCTAGAACAGCTCGGCCACTTCGGCCGGCTAGAGTCAAGTGTTTTGGACATTCCTTGGGCTAGGTACGGTTTGTATACCCAACAGAAGGATCGTCTAATGGTAACTACCCTACAGTACAAGCTCAGAGTGTGAATATTACGTATTTCCTCCGATTTGGGTAAATGGAGCAAATCTGTCGGTTTTTTTTTTTTTTTTTTTTTGCATTTGATATGGTCTACGGTCGGCCTTAAGTGGCTGATGGAGACTTTATTTTCTTCATGGGCAGCTCCTGAGAAAAGCCGAAAAACATGGGACTTTGGGTACCAAACCCGATCAGCGAATTCCAAGACGACTATCCACAGCAAACAGCAAATATCTGAAATTTTTACGATGAATTCCGAAGTTCCCGACCTTAAACAACTTCCAAAATTTCCTGGTGTCTTTATCCGTTTCCTAGATACAGAGGTTCAAATTTACCATACTTAAACACGTAAAATACGCACGTAAAGTCGGGTTTGAGGCGAAGGCGTAGTTTATAAATTGGCATATCACGGAGAAATACGCTGTAGAGGGTCTCCGTTGTAAGTGTAATACGCGGTACGATCGGAAATACTCTCACTCCGACTAGTCCATTGCTGCAAGTCACTCATACCCATCATTTCCACATTGTCCATTCTCACTCACTCATTCAGCCCAGCGTTCTGGGAACCACATGTTGTAGTGTTGAACCCTATGCAAAACTTTTGAGCACATAAATAGCGGTAGGGGTGTAAAATTATGTAGTTTCGCGTTATTTCAATGCGACATAAGTAAATTTTCAAAATTTTCCTGACCCTTAAAGTTTTTTTTCGTATGGCTGAGATATCCTGTTGCAGTAGGGAAAAGAAGGAAATCAGTGGAAAAATGCACCTACTGGAGCACAGAAAAGGCGACATGCTCCTGTTTGAAAAAAAAAAAAAAACGATTCTCGCTGGAAAGGGCGTGGGGGGGATCAGTTGCCTCATTCTACCTTCCTCAGCACCTTTAAACATTTTCCTAAAACTTTTGGCGTGCGAACATAGTCATGCTTTTTTATGCTTATTTATTTATTTATTTTATTTTATTTAATCGTATGGCTTGGGCCTCGCGTCGGGCAGGCCGTTCGCCAGGTGCCGGTGTTTCAATTTGACGCCACTTCGGCGACCTGCAGTCGATGAGGATGATAGGGACAGCACAACACCCAGTCCCTGGGCGGAGAAAATTCCCCGACCCAGCCGGCAATCGAACTCGGGCCCAGGGGACTGACAATCCGTCACGCTGACCATTCAGCTACCAGGTGCGGAGTTTATACTGAAAGAGAAGGAGACCGCGACAGCGAGAAGGAGACGCATAAATAATAAATACAGGAAAATACTAGAAATGGCAAAGGATTCAATGGCAGTGTGTGAGAAAGAGAGACCCAGAGCAGTGGAACACAGGTGAGAATTACAGAACATTGCTGGCGGAAGAGTGAAGAGGCCAATGCCAGTGGGAGAGGGCTAAAGAGAAGGAGAAAGTGGAAGTAGGACAGAGCCAATGATAATGAGAGACAGGGTCTATGACAATGGCAACGAGGAAGAGAGCGATATTGACAGTGAGGTGAGACAGCAGCAGTGGGAAGGAAGGAATGAGATGGTAGCAGTAAGAGAGACCAAGAGGGAGACAGTGAAAGTGAGAAGAGACAGTATTAGTAAGACAGAACGAAGGAGACTGTGGCTGTAACAGAAAACAGTGACAGTTAGAGAGAGACAAAGGGATAATGACAATGAGTTGGGCTGAATGAGTGAGTGAGAATGGACAATGTGGAATTGATGGGTATGAGTGACTTGCAGCAATGGACTAGTCGGAGTGAGAGTATTTCCGATCGTACCGCGTGTAACACTTTCTTCCAGTTGCATTCGCGTATGAAACAGGGGAAAAATGGTCTCTCACATATCTCTCTGCACGCTGTAATTACCTTAGTCTTCGCGGTACCTGCATGAGTGATAATTAGGGAGTTCTACAATACGTGTTCCTGGTTCCCGAAACAGGATGTCGTCGGATAGTTGGTGCCTGTTTTCAAGGGCCTACCAGTAGAGGATTTTCTACATCTCTGTGACACTCTTCCAAGGGGTCAAACAAACCTTTGACAATTTCTGCCGCCCTTCTTTGTGTGCGTGTATGATTTCCCCCTCCCCCCCTCCCCCCGTTAGTCAATTTTGTGTGTATGTGTCCCATACGCTTGAAAAATATTCCAGGACGAATTATATTGATTTTTCTGAGCAACTGAATTTTCCCAGTATTCCACCAATGATCTAAAGCCTGATACCTATTTTACCTGCGAATGAGCCTAGATGATCATTTCTTATTCTTACAAACTGTTACAGCCAGATATTTGTATTAGATCATTACTTCCAGTTGTGATTCATTTATATTATAGCAATATTTTAGTACGTTTTTGATTTTTGTGAAATGCACAAACTGACATTTCTGTATGTTAAAAGTAAACTGTCAGTCAGAGTGAAGTTTCCAGTCTGCAGCGGAGTGTGCACTAACATGAAACTTCCAGGAAGGTTAAAATTGTGCACACAGTTTTAATCTGCCACGAAGTTTCATATCAGTGCACACCCCGCTGCAGAGGGAAAAGTTCGTTCTGGAAACATGCTCCAGGCTGTATCTACGCCACGTCTCCGCTATGTTGTTTCTTCCAAGAGTGCTAGTCGTGCAAGACCCATAGGATAACTTCTGTGAAGTTGGGAAGGCAGGAAGTGAGGTACCGGCGGAAGTACAGCAGTGAGGACGGATCATAAGTCGTGTTTGGGTAACTCAGTCGGTAAAGCACTTGCCGGCGAAAGGCGAAGTTTCCGACTTCGAGTCCCTCTCCGGCACCCAGTCTTAATCTATCAGTAAGTTGTCAATATTTGCACTCTATTTGAAATCTTATACAGAAGTGACTGAATATTTGTGCCGCTATTTTCAGTCAGTAGCTCAGGAAAGATAATAAATGGCTTGTTAGGTGACTATGTTGTCTGCCATATCATTAATATAAAACAGGAGCATCAATGGTACCAACACGCTTCACTGGGGCACACCTGAAGTTTTTTCTACATTAGTCGATAACTGTCCATCCAAGATAACATGTTGCGTCCTCCCTACCAACGAATCCCCAATTCACTCATCCCAACATAAGACCGTACTTTCTTAGTAAACGTAGGCGTCGTACTGTGTCAAAACGTCTTGGAAGTTAATAAATAGTGCTGCTACTTGACTGTACAGTCCATCGCTTTTAGGACGTCAGGTTCGCAGCTCGTGATCGCGCGGTAGCGTTCACGCTTCCCGAGCACTGGGTCCAGGGTTCGATTCCCGGCGGGGTCAGGGAATTTCAGCTGCCTCGAGATGACTGGGTGTTGTTGTGTCGTCATCATTCATCCCCATTACGGTCGGAGGAAGGCAATGGCAAACCACCTCCGCTAGGACCTTGCGTAGTGCAGTGCTGCGGGTCTCCGGCATCATCCCTTACTCTCTGTCAAGGAGTATGGGACTTCATCATCATCATCATCATCATTTAGGACGTCACGTGAGAAATACGCAAACTGAGTTTTGCATGACCTGCAATATGGAAGCCATGCTGGTTAGCATGGCGGTGGGTCACTGTCCGAAATACAGATCATGCAGATGCATGTCAAAGATATTGGATGGTAGTTTCGTGGCTCGCTCCCGTTAGCCTTCTTGTAGACGGGTGAGTCCTTTCTTAAAACTACTGAACAGGGTTTTTTGCTTGCGGGGTCTACGACATGTTTCGGCTGAAAGAGGCTCTGAATCAATCACAAATTCCGTACAGAATCTGATAGGAATTCCATCTGGCCGCGGAGCTTCGTTCTATTCTAGCGATTTCATCTGTTGTTTTACGTCAATGACTCTGACACCTGTATCACTCACCTTGCAGTGGAACGAGAACTAAAGTGGGGCAGTAATAGTAGAACATCTTTTGTAAAGGAAAATTTGAAAATGCAGTTCTGCGTTTCTGTTCTTGATATCATACCTGTACGACAGCGATCGTATTTAACAGTATAACAATAAAAGACATTCAAAGTAATAATTTATTTATCAAATTTATTAACAAATAAGTTAATAACTGATAAATACATCTAAAAATAAATAAAGTATTATTGCGTTGTGTACTGCTTTTGCTTTACTACGGTCAATATCATTTCCTGTGTCATCCACAAGTGTCCGAAAGTTAAGGGCTTTACATATGTAAGTTTGTAAACTTTAGTGGCGGATTCCGTTGAAGGCTGAAATCTTCTAGGTTGCTGGACCACATCATGTTCTTTTCCACATTTCTTCTTACGAAAGCTAAGTTTCGACCCCACTGCTGGATTCTTCTTCAGCTAAGCGGGAACACCAGGAGATCCTCCTATAAGATTTTAACCTTCACATACGACCAGAATTTTTTTCGCTTCGAGGAACCCCAGGTTAATACCCATCGCCATGAAGGTAGGCGCGGAGTTCCAAGCCCCGGTGTGAATGCAGTGTTGGCAAAGAGGGCTGGAACTATTTTACAGCCGCCTTTTTTCTCGTTTCTGCCGTAACGGGTGCTCGCCGCTGTGAAAGTAGCGGCATCCATCAGCTCGGGCACCGGACGTCTTCCTCGCGCCCATTTTATCTCCTGCAGTCCCTGGCCGGCAATTCGTTTTGTCGGCTCGCACACACGCATCCGAAAGAGGCAGTCGGCCGGCCCGGCTGAGAGAGTGCGATGTTATTAAACGCGCACGCGCGCTAATTTATGCAGCTTGACGGGTAGCGCTTTCAGCGGTCCGCATAATAAACGTTGATAGCGCGCCGGCAGGGAAGGTGATTGAATAATCTGGTGCCGTTCCTCTCCACCTGTCCTGAATACATTGCGCACTGGCGCGATTCCCAGCGCACACTGAAAGGAAAAGAGAGAGATAGAGAAGTACACAGACAGACCGAAAGATAATTCCATGTCTGTCACGTCTTCCTTCTTTTTGTGGCCATCTCTTTCCGAACGCGAAGGATCTGCAATTACCTCGCCAACAAAAAGAAACGCAATCTTGCTGTTCAAACACGGTGAGCCTCTTACTCTAGCTGTGTTTACTTAAACACACAAACATTTGTCACGCTGCCAGCACCATAAAGAAATCATCTGGAAAGCATGTGTTCATGAAATACAGTTACAAAAGAAAACAATTTAAGTTCTACAACAATACAAGCACACTCGCAGCACAACATAAGTGCAGGGTTCTCGAAAAATAATGGGGTTTGGCAAAGAATCTTTCGGCTGGTTTGTTACGCTCCGCTATCTCGCACAACTTTTTAGTTAATCTTTTAATCTCTTCTCTATACATACAGTTTCACGAGATTCTTCTTCAGTTACATCTGAAAATGCACTGAATAGCCAAAGAAATTGGTACACCTGCCTAATATCGTGTAGTGCCCCGGCGAGCACGCAGAAGTGCCGCAACACGATGTGGCTTGCACTCGACTACTGTCTGAAGTAGTGTTGGAGGGAACTGACATCACGAATCCTGCAGTGCAGTCCATAAATCCTAAGAGTACGAAGAGGTGGAGATCTCTTCTCAACAGCACTTTGCAAGGCATCCCAGATATGCTCAATAATGTTAATGTCTGGGGAGTTTGGTGGGCAGCGGAAGTGTTTAAACTCTGAAGAATTAGCCTGGAGCCACTCTGGACGTGTGAGGTGTCGAATTGTCCTCCTGGAACTGCCCAAGTCCGTCGGAATGCGCAATGGACATGAATGGATGCAAGTGATCAGACAGGATGCTTACGTACGTGTCACCTGTCAGAGTCGTATCTAGACGGATCAGGGGTCCCGTGTAACTCCAACTGCTGACGCCCCGCACCATTACAGAGCCTCCACCAGCTTTAACAGACCCCTTGTTCAAATGCAGGTTCCATGGATTCATGAGGTTGTCTCTATTCCCGTACGCGTCCACCCACCCGATACAATTTGAAACGAGACTCCTCCGATCAGGCGACATGTTTCAAGTCATCAACAGTCCAACGTCAGTGTTTATGGGCCAAGCGAGGCGTAAACCCTTGTGTCGTGCAGTCATCAAGGAGTGGGCCTTCAGCTCCGAAAGCCCACGTCAATGATGTTTCGTTGAATCTTTCGCTCACTGACACTTGTTGATGGGCCAGCATTGAAATCTGCAGCAATTTGCGAGAGGGTTGCACTTCTGTCACGTTGAACTATTCCCCCCAGTCGACGTTGGTCCCGTTCTTGGAGGATCTTTCTCCGGCAGCAGCGATGTCGGAGAACTGATGTTTTACCGGATTCCTGATGTTCAAGGTACACTCGTGAAATGGTCGTACGGGAAAATGGTTCAAATGGCTCTGAGCATATGGGACTTAATATCTATGGTCATCAGTCCCCTAAAACTTAGAACTACTTAAACCTAACTAACCTAAGGACGTCACACAACACCCAGTCATCACGAGGCAGAGAAATACGGGAAAATCCCCACTTCATCTCTACCTCGGAGATGCTGTGTGCCATCGCTCCTGCGCCGACTATAACACCACGTTTAAACTCACTTAAATCTTGATAACCTGCCACTGTACCAGGAGTAACCGATCTAACAACAGCACCAGACACTTGTCGTATATAGGTGCTGCCCACCGCTGCGCCCTATTCTGCCTGTTTATATGTTTCTGTATTTGAATACTGTTGCCTGTAGCAGTTCCTTTGGCGATTCAGTGTATTTTCTAGCAGAAGTCTACCATAAGTCTTTCGGGGAGTGAAGTTTTCCCGACGATTAAAAATGCGCAGGTCATTTCGTTTTCTTGAGCGTCCGTCGAACAGGCGTACAAAACTGCACCCTGCATTGCTGACGACAGTCTGTTGTAGAATTTTGGGACGTGTTTTATGCTCGCTTATTATGCCACTTATGGAGACCGAAAATCTTCTCCGTAGGAATCTACACGGATTCCAATAACAACACTCCTGTGATACGCAGTTCGCTCTGTTCGTCCCCGAGACCCGCAGAATAGTATGAACACACACCAAGATTAATGCTGTTGTCCTTGGCTTCCAAAAGGAGTTGAATACAGTTCCGCACAGCCATCTAATGAGCAAAATAAGAGCTTACGAAATATCAGAGCGTTGTGTGTGACTCAATTAAAGAGATTCTAGCAAACAGGACGCAACATGTCATTCCCATCGGGGAAACATCTTTAGATGTAAAGATATTTTCGGATGTACGCCAGTAGAGTGTTATAGGATCATAAATGTTCATAATATACTGTATATAAGCGATTTAGTGGTTAACGTCGGAAGTTCCACGAGGCTTTCCGCGCATGAAGCCCTCGTATACAGAGAAATCGCAACGCTAGAAAGGTGTAGCGAAATGCAGGAAGACCTGCAGAGATTCGCTACTTGATGCAGGGATTAGCAGTTCACAGTCCACGTAAAGAAATGTAACGTATTGCTTATAAATAGGCAGGTACATCCATTATCGTATTATTGCACGATTGCAGAACAATCGCTAGAATCCGGAAGAACCCTTTATATACCTAGGAGTATGCGTACGGAGCGATTTAGAGTGGAGCGACCACATACGACTTATTGCAGGTAAGGCACATGCGAAGCAGATACACTGGGAGAATCTTCAGAAAGAATAGTCCATGCACATATAGGCTTACAAAACCATCGTTCGATTAATACTTGTATATTGCTCGTCAGTCTGGGATCCGTACCAGATAGAACTGACAGAGGAAATAGAGGAGATTCAAAGAAGAGCAACGCGTTTCGTTAAAGTTTCATTTACTAACTGCGAAAGCATCAGAGAGTTGCTCAGTCTACTCCAATGGTAACAAGAAAGGCGATCTGTATCACTGTGTGGTTTTCTGTTAAAAATCGGAGACCGTACGTTGCTAGAAGAGTTAATGAAAATATTGTTTCCTCCTACGTGTATCTCGCGGAAAGACAGTGACGGTAAAATTAGAGACGTTTGAGTTCACATGGATAGTCATCAACAATCTTTCTTCCTAGGGACCAGTCGCGAATAGAAGACGGGAATTGACAGGGTACACAAAATACCCTCCACCACATACCGTTAGCTGTCTTGCGAAATACAGCTGAAAAAGTTGGTTTGGAAACATTTTCTATTTTATTTTGAAATCACATGCGCAATGGTAAGTGATACCTCTAACCGTGTAGAAAAAATGTTTCGAGTTGAAAATGAATAGCATAACTGTAACATTACATCCTGGCCGCCCCTAGATGCTCTTCCTGTGGTTAATATGTATGCCCTCTTGGGATAGGGAGGAGTAGTTTTGTGCTCTTTGGGGCTGAGTCGTTTAACCTTCTGAAGTCGATAGTCATAGATCCTTTGTGATCAACAAAGTCACTGTCCAAATAAGAAAACACTGCAAGATTAGGAAGTACATACCTGTACACAGGTGAGGAGCTGTTCCAGCTTTACCAGGCAAGTGTTGCGTTTTAGAGAGGGCTTACGTACTGAGTAGTCAGAAGTGTTAGATTACAAAACCAGTAGTTCAGTGGACGTGGTGTCGACAATCGAAAATGAGTTGGTGACGTTTATCAGAAGCCAATAAAGTAAGTTTACTTCCATCGACAATTGAGAGTTTTGTTTTTGCTTCACATTTTCTGCTTTGACTTTAAACTGTTTTCCTCTTTTGTTGTTGAGAAGATTTTCTGTGCAAGTTGACAGTGTGGTATTGTCCAAAGATCGTGGTGCCACACCAGAGTCAGCAACATGTATCGATACCACAGACATTATCGATGTTGCTGCAATGATGATGATGATGAGCGTTTGGCGTCAATGGCCGGGAGGCCCCTCGCGGGGCAGGTCCGGCCGCCTCGGCGCAGGTCTTATTACATTCGGCGCCACATTGGGCGACCTGCACGCCGGATGGGGATGAAATGATGATGAACACAACACAACACCCAGTCCCTGAGCGGAGAAAATCTCCGACCCAGCCGGGAATCGAACCCGGGCCCGGAGGACGGCAATCCGTCACGCTGACCACTCAGCTACTGGGGCGGACGTTGCTGCAATTAGCAACAACGAATGGGGGGTGCTCCCAAAAACACGTCCTCTCTCTCAGCGCAGCCGCGCCACCCCACAGAGAACAGTATAGAAAAAACATAGACTCGCTCTGGCCCAGTTTCAATGAAACAGTCGACATAATTAATTAGGACAGCAGTCTTATTCATATCTCAGACGGAAATTTACTTTTGTAAATGCTGAACTTGAAGTTCAAATCAAGTTTTTGTAACTGTGTGCATGAAGTGCTGATTTATTGTTCAACGACAGTTGAAAATATTCGGCTCGTTTCTGTGGCAGTGGGTTGTATAAAGTCAAGTCCACCGTTTTATTATTCTTGTAATAAAGTCAACTAACGTTTCATACGGTGTAGCTATGATCAACCATCTCCCGGAGGAATCAAAGAACGCACAGTTATAACGGGACGATTATAGTTTCGTCAGATCATAACAGATAGGATCCAGCTGGTAGCGGCGTGTCAGTTGTTAGTGATCTGCATTTTCCACTCTAGTGGTTGTATCTCTGAATCTTTCTGAATGTAGTTAAATAACTAAAGGACTTTTAATTATTTACTCGGATGTAGCGAGACGTTTTACCCCGTTTCGTGGGTCAAAGCGACGCTGACGACCATCATTTAGTCTGATTTAACAGTAAATCATTGCAGAGAATTAATCTGAATCAGCTAATAAAGGGTTCCATGTAAATCTGCGGAGCAGTGCGTCACGTGTTATCTCGCACGCCACTCGCTACAAACGGTATGCCTATTCCTACCGCTGCAGAGACTGGGGGGACGCATTACGTCACGGTAAACCGCGGACAGACGTAAAGAACGTTCCAAAACACTATCGGTTTTTAAGTAATGAATTTGGAATAACAATTTTACGTATGAGAAACGACGACAAATAATGAAGTTCCTCGGCGGCCGTAGGAAACGTACTTCCAGCCACACAATCGAGATCTCCACATAGCAGACAGCCCTTTGATGCATGGATTCTTGCTCCAGCGAGGGGAGCCACCATTGTCTGGTGTCTGCGGGGTACAGTACACAGCCCCCCCACATTTTAGCTGACTCTTTTTTTATGCTCAGATAAGAAGGTAGCGGATAATTTAACTGCGGTTTTGCCCCCTATTTTATCTGCCAATGAAATGACTGTGGTATGGTTTTCAAGTATGTGAAATGTCCGACGTCCATGTCCATTTGAAGTCGTCGTATCTGTGTTTTAATAATATGAGAACTTTTAACATTGCAGCGCGTCAGCAATCGTGAATAATTGAATGATTATAAAGAATCCGCCTCGATTGCAAATTGAAATCGGATATTGACCTAGGTTTCGGCGCGGATAACCCCGCCTTCTTCGGAACACACTAAAACTACAAAGTGCCTAAAGAGGCTTGGTCCAACATTAATAATATTTTAATAATATCCTTGTGTAGTTATTTAAGCCTGCTTCTTCTTTTATCGGAGAGTAAACGGAACATTTTTGGAAATTTGATCAAATTTGCAGTATTTTCATGGGTGCATGGTAATGTGATTGTGCGGCTGAACGTGAATAAGATTGGGAGAGGGAGTAAGTGCGATTTTAAGTAAAATTCTTTTACTAAGGGCACTGACAACCTCATCGTTCAGCGCCCAGAAATCAAACACACACACACACACACACACACACACACACACACACACACACACACACACCGCGCACACCTAGGCTATTTTTCCCCGATTTTTGCTGTTCAATAACTGCTAACATCAGTAACTTACAAACTATCGGCAAGATGTGAATTTCCGATAAAAGAAAGTCTTTGTGCGGAGCAACGCGCCTTCAGACGTAGGGATATCGCTGGAAGGAGAAACTATCGATAGTAAGGAGACGTAGCCTGGAAGCCTGACGTTACGGAGAGCGTCCTTCAGAGCTTGCTCAAAAAAGAGCCATTTTTGTTGGTCACAAAAAGCCCTCCCTCATTCGTCTGTGGTTGGTCGTTTCGTGGTATAGATTCCTTTAAATAGGACCAGACAGAACAGCCGCTCTCACTTTTATGAGTATAGTCTGCCAGGCGGCGTGGACTTCCGATTTAGACGCCATTTGAGGAGAAGTTTCACAGTGCTCTGATGCGTCAGAAGAATAGGGAAAGCAACTACTTCGTGGAGCAAACATTTCGTTAGTTTTGTTACTCGTGAGTCGCGTTATCCCAATGGATAATCTATTGATACTAGCACGAATGTACAGTCACCACGATTCCTCGATATCAGCCGTGCTGCTGCTCAGGTTACGACAGTGTTCTACTGCCGCTGAATCTTTCTCTCTCTCTCTCTGCTCGTCATTTAATGTTTCTTCTTACCTGGGAATTGCTTTCTATTTAATTATTTCGGGCTACAGTGTGGCTGTAATTAAATTTTCGCAACTGGAGCAAGTGTAGACGGAAAACTGTTTATGTATTGTTACGCAAGGATTTACGTTGTTAGTAAGGCCAGTGTCATGACTTGCTGGTAGGCGCCGGTACTGGCATTGCAACTTAGGAGGAACTTGGTTGCGGACCAAGGGCAATGCAGCGTGAACTCCATACTTTAGTGTGATCCGCTCCGCCAACGCGTGAGCCCTTCTCTTTAGGGGGGTAAGTTCTTTAGACTCAGTTGTTTTGATAGAAGATGGCGCTCCACCTCACAGTGATCGAGAGGTCACTCGGTTAGTCCGTAACGCATTTGGAGAAATCGGAATCATTGGCCGATCGTTACAAGGTGCGTTGCCACCAAGATCATCAGATTTGAATCCGTGTGATTTTTGGTTGTGGTGTTACGTGAAGGGCATGGTTTATCAGCGGCGAACTAAACAAATTGGAGGTTGAAGATAAGCATAGGAAGGGAGGTAGCCAACATCCCATCTGAGATGTTTCGGGCAGCAGCAGAGCAATTTCTACTGTGGTCATGGATGCAGATGGTCGTCACACTGAGTAACCTTCGTAACCTGGTACGTAAACATGGTACGCAATTAACATATGTTACCCGCTCCTGTGGCAATTAAAATGTGTTTCTTTAGGGTGTTTATTCGTTATATCTCATCCGCATACCCTTACAAATATTTCCACAAAGTTTCAGTGTCTTACGATACTCGTTTTTTATGGGGGCCTTCTCAAGTAGCGAAAGTTTAATTAAAACCACCACCTTAAATTATGTCTTACAAGAATGAGCAGAAATACTGGACATAGCCTCACTCTACCAGTAGCGAAAGAAGTCTTATTCTTCGGCTTCACAGATCGGAGAGGAATATTTCAGGCAGCTAAAAACTTTTTTTGTAGTGCGTAGCGAATTCGAGGCAGCTGTGTGGAGGGACGTTTTTATGGATATGGAAGGTGTTGACATTTCTGCGGATCGCAGTGATCGCTAACCACCTACATCATCGTTACCCGAACTTTCCGCTATTTTGCGGAATGAATGATATTAAATTCCCTTGAAAACCACACAGGACCTGTATTTGTCAATTTGAGACGAACTGAAGCCGTTTTGAATGCCAACTGGTTTCCTACACCACATTAGGCATGGTAAAGTGTCGTGTTTTTGTCGCTTCTATATTTTTGTACACTCTCTGTAACAACAGATATAGCGGTGGCATACTTCTAAAATATTACGCGACGTGTCCTATCCAAGCGCGTAGGGATGGAGAGTCGAAAGAGTAATTACATATTCCCGACATAGTGTTCGTTGGAACACTGACTAACACAACGAGAAAAAAATTGCTTCGGTCTACAGCTGCACATTTTTCGTGTATGATTACCGGTTTCGGCAGCAGGTACCACCATCATGCTACCCTACGATCAAAAACATTATCGTGCATTGTTAAATTATTCTTCAGAAAACATGTAATAAAATATTTTTTCTCTGTGATAACTAATGTGCGGTACAAAGAGTAACAATAGAACATAGGCAGTCCTTTACCCCTGGCGAGCAGTTGTCAAGCTCGGTTTCCCTACTAGGTATGCCATATACCAAAAGTAAAGATCAATGGTATTCTTCAAATAGACGCTAATTGCAACCGGAAGTGAGAAGAGTGCCCCCCCCCCCCCCAGTGTAGAGAGGTCATTTCCCTATTTCTTAAAAAATAATCATACTGTTATAGACATCTAAAAATAAACATTGCATAAAACATGGAATGTAAGAAGGTGAATAACAAAACATAATTAATATACAATCTCCACTATAAGAAAATAGTAAAGGAAAAATGTTACATCTAAGCTGATACATTTTCATCCACCGTATTTGTACGGTGCCTTCCTCAAGAGGTACCTCACCATGGTCGCGCGGAGTGGCCACGCGGTTTGAGGCGCCATGCACGGATTGCGTGACCCCTCCCGCCGGAAGTCCGAGTCCTCCTTCGGGCATGGGTGCGTGTGTTGTTCTTAGCATAAGTCACTTTCAGGTCTAGGGACCGATGACCTCAGCAGTTTGGTCTCTTAGGTATTCACACACATCTCACCATGTGACGCGACTGGAATATTTCACTGCTGCGAGAATAGAGTCATCATGAAGCACCAGCTTGCTATGTTATTGCTGTCTAAGAATATCCTCGATATGTATTTTACTCTGAAAACTGTACAGTTTCCTTTACTTCAGCTTTTGCCAATTCTTGGGCAATAGATAATGAGTTGAATTGGGAAAAATGGGAAATTTGTGGCAAGGTCTTATGGGGCTAAACTGTTGAGGTCACCGGTCCCTAAGCCTGCACACTACTTAATCTAACTAAAACTAACTTACGCTGTGGACAACACACACACACACACACACACACACACACACACACACACACACACATGCCCGAGAGAGAACTCGAACCTCCCACGGAGGGAGCCGAGTTGAACTGGGAAATCAAAATACTGCACGTAATGAGGCGCTTTAGAACGACTTCTTTCCCTTTGCACATGGTTATGAGTTTAGGCGAACTAAAAATTAAACTCGTGACCTGTT
This sequence comes from Schistocerca cancellata, assembly GCF_023864275.1. Taxonomy (NCBI): domain Eukaryota; kingdom Metazoa; phylum Arthropoda; class Insecta; order Orthoptera; family Acrididae; genus Schistocerca; species Schistocerca cancellata. The sequence continues at coordinate 276,649,699 of NC_064626.1, forward strand.
CTAAACAGTTCTACTCAGTAGTAGCTACAGAATGATTTGTTTGTGGGAAATTGGAGAATGCCGAAGATTATTATAAGACGTCCTGCAGATGCCAAAAAGCTTGGTAATTTAGCATTTGTTTTAGTGATTCTAATTTATTAAACTTAATGAAAATTCACTTCTCAGATATCTGTCCAAATCTCAGAGGTCCATAAAATAAAATTCATGTAAAGCTGTGTCCCAAGAAGCGATAATGCATTATTTCGGTTCAACAAACATCAGTTTCTTACAAAATATGTTGCATGCACTTAATCAGGAGTAAGTAATCACAAAAGTAACTTTTCCTTACATTTATTCTCTGTTACATCACGTCGATACAATCACACTTGATTTGAGTGTTCTGTCCAACAGTGGTAAGATTTTGTGTTTCCACAAACAACATTTTATTTTTATTTTGAGCGATCGTATACGCTCTTTTAATTTGAAGGTCTTATGTTTCTGTGCTTCTCTGTCAGCATACATGTGTTTAATGGCTTTGCAGATTTCGTTTTCCGCGTTTGTGTAAAACACGCCTATGAAATCGACTTCTTTTACAATTCTGATCTCGCAAACAAATTTTCTTTTCTAAATATAAGCTGTTTCCCATATATAACTTCTGACTGTGTGGCTCCTTATGATTTTAAGATGATTCAAGTTTCTTATAATTTCTTACAGCTTTAGAACATCAAAATGTTGTCTGTCTTCTCTTTGGTATATCTTATCTATATTCTTATTTATCTGTTTTTACTGGTTCGTACGCTTATTGGATACGTTAGCACGGATTTTTCATCGGCTTTTGGTGTTAGACTATATCTGACACGATTTAAATTCTCCAATTTCCTTTCTGGATTGCTGTAGCATATGAGTCTGACTTCTAGCTTCCATCACATTTGTTAATTGATTACCTCTTTAATGTGTTATTTTTATTTTAATACTAGTTTTAGTAGCACGTAACGATGAAACGTGTCTTATAAGATGCATTTTTCACCATCAACCGTAACGGTAATTACTTCACTTAACTGCGCGAATCTTTAAAGATTTGATACGTAACCGAAAATTTTATTTATTATTACGTTAGGCTAATTAATCTGACGTAACGTTTTAGTGATACATCAGAATTTTAGGTGAATGTAAATTGGGAAAGTCTTAACTGGGCTCGATATTCAGAGTCAATGAGGGGAAAAAATGAAACCTTAACTCGATTTAGAAAAAATTCCTTCGTCTAAGACGAGCGGTATAGGTAGACGTCGTTGATCACTGGCAATCTGCACGTCTTTCACAAGCTAAAGTTCGCGAATGCACCAGTAAATGCAAATTACAGTGTCAGAACTTTAGAGTGGAATCAAATGTCAGAGTGCATAATTAAGTGGTTTGCTGTGGCCGACACTTTTGCACGATTTCATTAACCTGTTAGACACGTTATGCATTTCTAATGAGGAAATGTCCAGTTAAATTCTTGAACGAATATTTTCACCTTAACCCTAGCATATTGGCCGTGATTACCGCGTCATGAACTGCTTCTACGCTGTGGAAGACTCAAACCAAGACTCAGAGTGCCCGTAACCTGTACTGCAAAAATATCAGTGGATCGTGAAACGAGTGTTGTCAGACAGGAAACAAATTGTCGGAAGTGAAAATTTAGCTATTTATTGACATAACTTACACCTTCCAACAACAACTTGAGCTGATAGGAACTGTTCCATGTTATAACATCATCAGTCTCAATAAATTTGATGATAGAGAATCATTCCTGGTTACCTGAACGGCTTATTGGTGTGGGTTATCATCATATAGCTGTGGCTGCGGCGGCATCACGGTTAAAAGTGTCTTCATGCCTGAACAACAAATTCGGCATTGGAGTATTATGCATGAGGCGCCGCTTTGCTCTGTCGATCTCAGTGTGTAATATACGAGGGTTGGAACTTAAATATTGGCAACTACTTATTTACAACAGGTACAAAAGAGTTACATGTTTGCACCTGTTAGTGTCCTTCAAAGTAGTCACCAGCGTTGTGTAGAACCCGTTGCCAGCGATGTAGAAGGCGTAGTGTACAGTTAGCAGAGCCTCTTCTGTTGATGGTGCGAATTGAGGAGGTCTACTGACTGTCGAATCTCTGGAACAGTTCTGAAGTGAATGCCACCAAGTGGTTCCTTCATCTTCGGAATCAAATCAAAGTCACAAGGACTTAAATCGGGGGATTATGGTGGATGGTACAGTACTTCCCAGTCCCATCGACCGAACAGAGCAGCCACAGCTTGCGCTGTACGCCCCCGCACATTGTCGTGCAAAATGACGGGTGGGTTGCGCAGAAAGTGTCGCCGCTTCTTTCACAAAGCTAGTCGCAGGTGATGCTCCAAAAACGAACAGTAATACTGTGCATTGACGGTCTGCCGTGGAGGAACGCAATGCGTTCGGATAACACCATCACAGTCGTACACGAGAATCACCATAACTTTCACCATACTGAGGCTCTGACGCACTTTCGACTTACGCGGCCACCCATAATGACGCCATTCGTTGGACTGGCGTTTCAGTTTTGGCTCGTTCGATGTTACTCATCCAGTGTTACGAAACGGCGTAAGAAAGCCTCTCCTTCGCGCTCATAGCGCTCCAAGTGCATCTCAACAGCGTTGTAACGCATCCATGTCTGCATTTCCTTCAAGTCATACGAAACTCATCGTGATGCAATTTTTCGCATGCTCATGCGTCCCTTCAGGATGCGAAGCACAGTCGTATGCGCTAATCCGGTTTCGTGGGCGAGCTCACGAATCGTATGGCGTCGATCACTGTCCTCTAACGCGACAACAGCATGCACGTCTTCTTCAGAGACGCAAGGACGACCTGCCCTTTGCATGTATTCCGCAGTCTGCCTACCTTCGTTGAAGACTTTTATCCAACGTGCCACTGTTCTGTACGGCAATGCCGATTCCCCGAACGCCTCTTGAAGACCTTGATGACCCTGTCGTGCTGTACGACCTCTGGCACATTCAACCTTGATCCTACTTCGTTGTTCCTGTTTCGAATACACAGTGACACCGTTACGTTAGACCGCTCGCTCACAAGTGGCTGTGTTTCCCTCAATTGTGCGCACGCCGGCGACGTGGGACGAGCGAGTCCATTTGCTCGGAGATAAGGTAGGTATGTCAACAACGTGTGGTTCAAATGGCTCCAAGGAATATGGGACTTAACATCTGAGGTCATCAGTTCCCTAGACTTAGAACTACTTAAGCCTAACTAACCTAAGGACATCACACACATCCATGCCCGAGGTAGGATTCGAACCTGCGACCGTAGCAGCAGCGCGGTTGCGGACTGAAGCGCCTGCAACTGCTCGGCCCCAGCGGCCGGCAACAACGTGTGCTATCAGCGAAAATAGTGGATTCTTAGTGTCTCCACAGCAGTTTTGGCACTATTTAAGCTCCCACCTACGTATATACATGTATAGATAAATGCACGTTCCCACCCTCCCCCCCCCCCCCTCCCCGCAAATCATAATGTGAAACCACTAACTAAAGACGATTTTGTGTGAGATTTTATGTAAATGATAAAGTTGTATATTCTAATTCATATTGATTGGGGTTAAGTTTCACATATATTACGGCCACGAGACGTAAGAGGTGACGGCAAAGGCATCTAACGAGAGCCTCAAGATAACGGACCACATTCTTTTGGACGTCAACGCCGTCACGGGGCAGCGAAGATAAAAACTGAGCTGGCTGTCGAAAATGAAAGCAATTATTGTAACACCTATTGTAAAACCCCAAAGCACTACAGCTTTGTCCGTTTTATTAGTGATATTAGAGAATTCAGTTAGTTTTATGCTTGAGCCGGCATATGGAGCATAGTGATATAGAACTGTAATTTACGACGCGAAAATGCTTGCAAAGTAGGGTGGTTTGCATCTCCATGGCGTGAATTCTCGGGCCTTTGCTTTGTAATATTTTAAAGTAATAGCGAGTGCGGTCTATTTGGGCACAGGGTAGTAGGCAATGGTTGAGGACTAAGCCGGCCGTTGTGGCCGAGCGGTTCTAGGCGCTTCAGTCCGGAACTGTGCGACCGCTTCGGTCGCAGGTTCGAATCCCGCCTCGGGCATGGATGTGTGTGATGCCCTTAGGTTTGTTAGGTTTAAGTAGCTCTATGTTCTAGGGGACTGATGACCTCAGATGTTAAGTCCCATAGTGCTCAGAGCAATTTGAACCATTTTTGAGGACTACGTATTTGATCGCTAGGATTTATGATGTATTTCTTTTGAGTTTTGAGCACAGGTTAGGTACGGGTAGGGAATTAGCTGAATTTTAAGGAGATTTTTTTTAATCAACACCACTTCGCACATTTTGCGTAATAAATAACATACCTTTCCAGTATGTATTTAATTTCAATGACTTTAAAAAGATAAGTAATAATAAATATTAATTAATTGCTGGTAAATAACAATTTGACAAAGGAATGATAATTAATTAACAAAAGTCATGGGATGCCTGCTAATATCGTGTCGGACCTCCTTTTGTTCGGCCTGGCATGGACTCGACGTGGCATGGACTCAACAAGTCGTTCGAAGTCCCCTGAAGAAATATTGAGCCATGCTGCGACTGTAGCCGTCCATATATCCGAAAGTGTTGCCGGTGCAGGATTTTGTGCACGAACTCAGCTCTCGCTTATGTCTCAGAAACACTCAATAGGCGAGACGAGTGGCTAAACCATTCGCTCGAATTGTCCAGAATGTCCTTCAAAGCAATCGCGAATAATGTGGCCCGGTGACATCGCATTGTCATTCACAAAAATTCCATCGTCGTTTGGGAACATGAACTGTATGAACAGATGCAAATGGTCTCCTACTAGCCGAAGATAACCAGGGACCCAGTCCATTCCATGTAAACACAGCCCACGGCATCATGAAGCCACCACCAGCTTGCACAATGCCTTGTTGACAACTTGAATCCATAGCTTCGTGGGGTTTGCACCACACTTGAACCCTACTCGAGCTCTAAAGTGGTCTAGGGTTCAACCAATATGGCCACGAGACCAAGAGGGGCGCTGCAGCCGATGTAGTGCCGTAAGCAAAGGCAGTCGCGTCTGTCGTGTGCTGCCATACCTCATTAACGACAGACTTCGCCACGATGTCCTGAAGACTACGTTCGTCTTACGTCCTACATTGTTTTCTGCGGTTATTTCACGCAGTATTGCTTGTTTCTTAGCACTGACAACTCTACACAAACGCCGCTGCTCTCGGGCCGGTCACTGTGGCCGAGAGGTTCTAGGCGCTTCAGTTTGGAACCGCGCTGCTGCTACGGTCACAGGTTCGAATCCTGCCTCGGGCATGGATGTGTTAATGTCCTTAGGTTGGTTAGGTTTAAGTAGTCTAAGTCCAGATGGCTCAAATGGCTCTGAGCACTATGAGACTTAACTTCTGAGGTCATCAGTCCCCTAGAACTGAGAATTACTTAAACCTAACTAACCTAAGGACATCACACACATCCACGCCCGAGGCAGGATTCGAACCTGCGACCGTAACGGTCGCGCGGTTCCAGACTGTAGCGCCTAGAACCGCTCGGTCACTCTGGCCGGCTAAGTCCAGATGTTAAATCCCATAGTGCTCAGACCCATTTGAACCATTTTGAAGGCCGTCGGCCACGGTGTTGTCCGTGGTGAGAGATAATGCCTGAAATTTGGAATCCTCGGCACACTCTTGACACTGAATCTCGGAATATTGAATTCCGTAACTATTTCCGAAATAGAATGTGCCATGCGTCTAGCTCCAACTACCATTCCGCCTTTAAAGTCCGTTAACTCCCACCGTGCAGCCATAATCACGTCGGAAACCTATTCACGTGAATGGCCTTAGAACAAATAACAGCTCCGCCAGTGCACTGCTCTTTTATACTCAGTGTACGCGGTATCACCGGCATCTACACTCCTGGAAATTGAAATAAGAACACCGTGAATTCATTGTCCCAGGAAGGGGAAACTTTATTGACACATTCCTGGGGTCAGATACATCACATGATCACACTGACAGAACCACAGGCACATAGACACAGGCAACAGAGCATGCACAATGTCGGCACTAGTACAGTGTATATCCACCTTTCGCAACAATGCAGGTTGCTATTCTCCCATGGAGACGATCGTAGAGATGCTGGATGTAGTCCTGTGGAACGGCTTGCCATGCCATTTCCACCTGGCGCCTCAGTTGGACCAGCGTTCGTGCTGGACGTGCAGACCGCGTGAGACGACGCTTCATCCAGTCCCAAACATGCTCAATGGGGGACAGATCCGGAGATCTTGCTGGCCAGGGTAGTTGACTTACACCTTCTAGAGCACGTTGGGTGGCACGGGATACATGCGGACGTGCATTGTCCTGTTGGAACAGCAAGTTCCCTTGCCGGTCTAGGAATGGTAGAACGATGGGTTCGATGACGGTTTGGATGTACCGTGCACTATTCAGTGTCCCCTCGACGATCACCAGTGGTGTACGGCCAGTGTAGGAGATCGCTCCCCACACCATGATGCCGGGTGTTGGCCCTGTGTGCCTCGGTCGTATGCAGTCCTGATTGTGGCGCTCACCTGCACGGCGCCAAACACGCATACGACCATCATTGGCACCAAGGCAGAAGCGACTCTCATCGCTGAAGACGACACGTCTCCATTCGTCCCTCCATTCACGCCTGTCGCGACACCACTGGAGGCGGGCTGCACGATGTTGGGGCGTGAGCGGAAGACGGCCTAACGGTGTGCGGGACCGTAGCCCAGCTTCATGGAGACGGTTGCGAATGGTCCTCGCCGATACCCCAGGAGCAACAGTGTCCCTAATTTGCTGGGAAGTGGCGGTGCGGTCCCCTACGGCACTGCGTAGGATCCTACGGTCTTGGCGGGCATCCGTGCGTCGCTGCGGTCCGGTCCCAGGTCGACGGGCACGTGCACCTTCCGCCGACCACTGGCGACAACATCGATGTACTGTGGAGACCTCACGCCCCACGTGTTGAGCAATTCGGCGGTACGTCCACCCGGCCTCCCGCATGCCCACTATACGCCCTCGCTCAAAGTCCGTCAACTGCACATACGGTTCACGTCCACGCTGTCGCGGCATGCTACCAGTGTTAAAGACTGCGATGGAGCTCCGTATGCCACGGCAAACTGGCTGACACTGACGGCGGCGGTGCACAAATGCTGCGCAGGTAGCGCCATTCGACGGCCAACACCGCGGTTCCTGGTGTGTCCGCTGTGCCGTGCGTGTGATCATTGCTTGTACAGCCCTCTCGCAGTGTCCGGAGCAAGTATGGTGGGTCTGACACACCGGTGTCAATGTGTTCTTTTTTCCATTTCCAGGAGTGTATTTCCGAAATAGAATGTGCCATGCGTCTAGCTCCAACTACCATTCCGCCTTTAAAGTCCGTTAACTCCCACCGTGCAGCCATAATCACGTCGGAAACCTATCCACGTGAATGGCCTTAGAACAAATAACAACTCCGCCAGTGCACTGCCCTTTTATACTCAGTGTAGGCGGTATCACCGGCATCTATATATGTGCGCATATCGCTATCGCATGACTATGTTACCCAAGTGCAAGTCAGATGCGTTATATTAAAAGTAAGTAAAACTATTTTTTTAAATAGAGGGTAAAAATAACTAATTGTGCGAAATATTACGCCTCAATACCCCTGAGACAAAGATCGAACGCCTTGCACCCCGTATATCTCGTCGATTCTTAAATATATATCTAAGAATTAATGATAAATTAGAGTTCATCTCAGTGATTATCACTCGCCGATATTCAAGTTAATAATTATGAAACAGAAAATTAGCCCAAAATCATACTGACGACATACAATTTTGGGTTTCCCTTTTCCGGGCGTATCAGATACTACATTTTAACATGAGCAGGGCAAATCATTGTAAAAGGCAAGTGTTGTAATGTACTCGTAAGACACCAACGCCACTTTTACGTAGTTAGTTCAGCATCCCAACAAGCCGTTATCTGATATGTGCTGGATAACCCAGTGACAGAACCGAACTTTGCATTAAAAATCATTTGTCCCCGTTGTCTGCACACGTTGTTTATCATAAGGGGCATATCTACTGCTGTATTCTTACAAGTGTGTACAACGCGGACGAATGGACGGCTGTTGTTGGCAAACCTTCTCCTACACGATCCAAAACCACCTCCACGAATTCGACTGTGTCATTAATTTTTCGTCGAGGACCTTGGCCAGATGTCTGTCCTTGAATCTCCCAGTTTCTCATGAGTGTCTACGCACGACTTCCAATTTCTTCCAATTACTTAGGCACTTGTTTCGAAGGTTTTTTTCTGTCAATAGTTCAGCATTCCAGTCACTACTTCTTTCTATAAACATTAAACTCATGTCTGCTGGTTGACAACATACCGATTCCCGGACGAAACTGATAAAGAGTAGTAAAAGTGAGAATCACCACTCGCTTAGCGTCAGACTTTCAGAGAACGTAGTAATAGAGGAAGTCAAAGTACATTTATGAAGCAAGATTCGACCGAATGGGGCAACAAGGACGGTATTAAAGCAGTGCCAAAGAGCTACCTCGGTTCAAGCGTGATAATGTCTGTAGTATTCTCTGCCTGCAGCTACGTCGATGTTGAAACATTTGTGTGGGATGACACTTCTTGCGACAGACATTTCTGCAGAGGGCGAGCTCTTGCTGGGAAGCCAACGAGTCTCAAAGAAAAAAAAACATGGTTGTGGAGACAGACTGCTCTGTAGCTTAGCCTGGGGTCTAGGTTTTGTTGGAATGTGACAGTTTGTTTGTGAGCTGGAAGAAGACAGAGAACTTGAAAGGAAAATCTACAAATGCACTCACGTAGCCACTGTGACGTACATGGCAACGCATACGTCCCACTTTACCTGTTATTGGAGTTGTTTTCGGTTCCATTCACCTACAGAGTGCGGGAAGAATGATCGTTTGAATGCCTCCGTGCGCGCTGTAATTAATCTAATCTTATTCTCACGATCCCTGTGGGAAGGATACGTACGAGGCTGTAGTGTATTCCTAGATTCATCATTTAAAGCTGGTTCTTGAAATTTTGTAAGTAGGTTTTCTCGGTGTAGTTTACCTCGGTCTTCAAGAGTCTGCCAGTTCAGTTTCTTCAGCATCTCTGTGACTCTCTCACACATCTCAAACAAACATATGACCATTCTGGCTGCTCTTCTCTATTCATTGTTAGTCCTGTCTTGTATGGGTCCCATACAGTTCAGCAGTATTCTAGAATCTGTCACAGGAGTAATCTGTAAGCATCCTCATTTGTAGAGTGGTTGCATTTTCCTAGTATTCTACCAATACACCAAAGTCTGCTATTTGCTTTACCCACAACTAAGCCCATGAGATCATTCTACTTCATATCCTTGCAAAGTGCTACACTCAGATGTTTGTATAAGTTGACTGTCTCCATCTGCCACTTATTGATATTATAGTCACAGGATACTGCGTTTTTTCGTTTTGTAAAGTGCACTATTTTACATTTCTGAACATTTGAAGCAAGTTGCCAACAGTCACCACTTTGAAATCTTTTCAAGATCTGACTGAATATTTATGCAGCTTATAGATATGGGCATCATCTACAGAGTCTGAGGTTATTTCCGACATTCTCCGCAAGGTCATTAATATACTACATGAACAGCAGGGATCCCACCCCACTTCAATGGGGCACACCCGAAGCTACTTCTACATCTGTCGATGACTTTCCATCCAAGATAACTTGCTGCGACCTCCATATCAAAAAATCCTCAGTCCAGTCACAAATTTCGGTTGATACCCCATACAGTCGTACTTTCGATACTAAGCGTAGATGTGGCACTGAATCAAATACTTTTTGAAAGTCAAGAATTACGGCAACTACGTGACTGCCTTTCTAAAGCTTTCAGTAGGTCATGCCAAAAAAGTGCAAGTTCGATGTCACAAGATCGATGTTTTTGGAATAAAGACTGTATTTGAGCTCAGAATATGTCCTAAGATTCTACAACAATTGGATGTCAAGGATACTGGGCGGCTGTTTTTTGGATCACTTCTGCAACCCTTCTTGTAAACGGGTGAGATCTCTGCATTCTTCAAGGTACTGGACACCGTTTTTTGTTCAGTTAATCTAAATAGATTATAACTAAAAAAAGGGGCTAATTCAACCGGAATTTCAGTAAAGAATCTGATAGGGATTCAATCAGTCCCTGGAGTTTCGTTCGGTTTTAACGATTGCAGCTGTTTCTCAATGCCACTGACTCTAACACTTATTTCACTCGTCTATTAAGTGGTACGAGAGTTAAATTGGAGCAGTTCTCTTGGATTTTCCTCTGTTAAGGAAATGTTTAAAAATGGATTTATGCGTTTCAGCTTTTCTTTTCTACCCTCAATTTCAATTCCCGCTGACTAGCATATGCATTCACCTTCAGGCAAGCATTCCTCGCGGTGCTCCGTAAAACTTCTGGCGTGCAGCCGCATAAAATCCGCTTCTTCTTGTCATATTTCGGTTTTGTATAATTCATCCATTTTAATAGTGAGCCGAATGGATGTCGCTCCTGCACTTGCTCCGTCATTTTAAACTCGTCGACCGCGCCACTGCGCATGCAGCCACAGATACACAAGGTGGCCAGGGACTCTGATCAGCGGGAAGAGATACAACATACACTCCTGGAAATGGAAAAAAGAACAGATTGACACCGGTGTGTCAGACCCACCATACTTGCTCCGGACACTGCGAGAGGGCTGTACAAGCAATGATCACACGCACGGCACAGCGGACACACCAGGAACCGCGGTGTTGGCCGTCGAATGGCGCTAGCTGCGCAGCATTTGTGCACCGCCGCCGTCAGTGTCAGCCAGTTTGCCGTGGCATACGGAGCTCCATCGCAGTCTTTAACACTGGTAGCATGCCGCGACAGCGTGGACGTGAACCGTATGTGCAGTTGACGGACTTTGAGCGAGGGCGTATAGTGGGCATGCGGGAGGCCGGGTGGACGTACCGCCGAATTGCTCAACACGTGGGGCGTGAGGTCTCCACAGTACATCGATGTTGTCGCCAGTGGTCGGCGGAAGGTGCACGTGCCCGTCGACCTGGGACCGGACCGCAGCGACGCACGGATGCACGCCAAGACCGTAGGATCCTACGCAGTGCCGTAGGGGACCGCACCGCCACTTCCCAGCAAATTAGGGACACTGTTGCTCCTGGAGTATCGGCGAGGACCATTCGCAACCGTCTCCATGAAGCTGGGCTACGGTCACGCACACCGTTAGGCCGTCTTCCGCTCACGCCCCAACATCGTGCAGCCCGCCTCCAGTGGTGTCGCGACAGGCGTGAATGGAGGGACGAATGGAGACGTGTCGTCTTCAGCGATGAGAGTCGCTTCTGCCTTGGTGCCAATGATGGTCGTATGCGTGTTTGGCGCCGTGCAGGTGAGCGCCACAATCAGAACTGCATACGACCGAGGCACACAGGGCCAACACACGGCATCATGGTGTGGGGAGCGATCTCCTACACTGGCCGTACACCACTGGTGATCGTAGAGGGGACACTGAATAGTGCACGGTACATCCAAACCGTCATCGAACCCATCGTTCTACCATTCCTAGACCGGCAAGGGAACTTGCTGTTCCAACAGGACAATGCACGTCCGCATGTATCCCGTGCCACCCAACGTGCTCTAGAAGGTGTAAGTCAACTACCCTGGCCAGCAAGATCTCCGGATCTGTCCCCCATTGAGCATGTTTGGGACTGGATGAAGCGTCGTCTCACGCGGTCTGCACGTCCAGCACGAACGCTGGTCCAACTGAGGCGCCAGGTGGAAATGGCATGGCAAGCCGTTCCACAGGACTACATCCAGCATCTCTACGATCGTCTCCATGGGAGAATAGCAGCCTGTATTGCTGCGAAAGGTGGATATACACTGTACTAGTGCCGACATTGTGCATGCTGTGTTGCCTGTGTCTATGTGCCTGTGGTTCTGTCAGTGTGATCATGTGATGTATCTGACCCCAGGAATGTGTCAATAAAGTTTCCCCTTCCTGGGACAATGAATTCACGGTGCTCTTATTTCCAGGAGTGTATGTATTGAATTAGATCTGTGGCTATGCGGTCGATCCAGGCTGGCATGTCGACGTATCACTGCGAGCTGTACTGTGGCGACGTCTTCCTGAGTTTATTACACAAAGTGCCTGATTCCACGATTTATCCAAGCTGAAGCCGCTATCTTTATTAATCAAATTCGCCGAGAACCGAGTTTCAAATGCTTGTTTCACAACTGAGCCGCAGAAACATAAAGTCGTGGCTAAAATGTCAACGTTTTCGTCCACCATAGTGTGTTCAAGGTCAGTACTGTTCTGTGCTGTCACCACAGATCTAATTCGTGCTTATGTTGTACCTCTTTGCCGCCGATCAACGTCTCCGGCGCCTTTTTGTATCTGTGACCACATGCTCAGTGGCGCGATCCGTGAGTTTAAAAGGACGGAGCGAGTGCTGGAGCGTCAATCATTCGGCTCACTCTGAAGATGGCTGAACGGTACGCAGTTGAAATATGAGAAGAAGTGGACTTCATGTGGCTCCAACCTGCAGTAATTTGCCGAGAAAACATGAAGATGCGCCTTTCCCGCGGCGTTTTCATATTTTTGTCTGACCCCTGCGAGTGACCCCTGCAGAGTAGATCGTCTGCTTGCTGAATACCGACTGATACGAGGTGCATTCAAGTTCTAAGGCCTCCGATTTTTTTTTCTCCGCACTGGAAAGAGATAGAAACATGCGCATTGTTTTAAAATGAGGCCGCGTTCATTGTCAACACGTCTCAGAAATGGCAGCAACGTACGGCAGATGGAATTTTACCGCCAGCGGCGAGAATGAGAACTGTTTTAAATACTTAAAATGGCGACGTTTTCCTTACTTGAACAGCGTGCAATTATTCGTTTTCGGGATTTGCGTGGTGTGAAACCAATTGAAATTCATCGACAGTTGAAGGAGACATGTGGTGATGGAGTTATGGATGTGTCGAAAGTGCGTTCGTGGGTGCGACAGTTTAATGAAGGCAGAACATCGTGTGACAACAAACCGAAACAACCTCGGGCTCGCACAAGCGGGTCGGACGACATGATCGAGAAAGTGGAGAGAATTGTTTTGGGGGATCGCCGAATGACTGTTGAACAAATCGCCTCCAGAGTTGGCATTTCTGTGGGTTCTCTGCACACAATCCTGCATGACGACCTGAAAATGCGAAAAGTGTCATCGAGGTGGGTGCCACGAATGCTGACGGACGACCACATGGCTGCCCGTGTGGCATGTTGCGAAGCAATGTTGACGCGCAACGACAGCATGAATGGTACTTTCTTTTCGTCGGTTGTGACAATGGATGAGACGTGGATGCCATTTTTCAATCCAGAAACAAAGCGCCAGTCAGCTCAATGGAAGCACACCGATTCACCGCCACCAAAAAAATTTCGGGTAACCGCCAGTGCTGAAAAAATGATGGTGTCCATGTTCTGGGACAGCGAGGGCGTAATCCTTACCCATTGCTTTCCAAAGGGCACTACGGTAAGAGGTGCATCCTACGAAAATGTTTTGAAGAACAAATTCCTTCCTGCACTGCAACAAAAACGTCCGGGAAGGGCTGCGCGTGTGCTGTTTCACTAAGACAACGCACCCGCACATCGAGCTAACGTTACGCAACAGTTTCTTCGTGATAACAACTTTGAAGTGATTCCTCAAGCTCCCTACTCACCTGACCTGGCTCCTAGTGCCTTTTGGCTTTTTCCAACAATGAAAGACACTCTCCGTGGCCGCACATTCACCAGCCGTGCTGCTATGGCCTCAGCGATTTTCCAGTGATCAAAACAGACTCCTAAAGAAGCCTTCGCCGCTGCCATGGAATCACGGCGTCAGCGTTGTGAAAAATGTGTACGTCTGCAGGGCGATTACGTCGAGAAGTAACGCCAGTTTCATCGATTTCGGGTGAGTAGTTAATTAGAAAAAAAAATCGGAGGCCTTAGAACTTGAATGCACCTCGTATATCAAGCGCACGACATTTCATTTCATCAAGCGCTGCGGCCGTCGGTGTTCTCCCGCAGAGAGGGCCTTGCCACGAAAGTTCGGGAGGCACTGGAGGGAATGCTGACGACGCCGTACGGAGGGCATAGCGGGATAGCGGCCGCCGTAATTGTCCGTATTACGCATAGCGGTCCGGCGGACGCCGTTACGCCGGTGTTTCGGTAAATAATGCAGGCAGGCTGCGCGCTGCTACCGCGGCCACGCCCCCTCCTGCTAGCTGACGGGCGGCCTAGGGCGGACCCGAGTCATTCTGGTCCCGCGCTGCCGAGGTGTGCCGAACACGACTGCTGTTCGGACTGGCAGCAGAAACAGTGCGTTCCCGCTACGAGCCCCTGAGACGCGACCCATGAAATGCATGACGTCAGCTGTTTGTCCCACGGAGACAATAAGGTTGCACACTGAGCGTCGGGCAGAATCAGCGCTGAATACGACACTCGAGGGAAATGTAGGGTGTTGGATAACTGGACTGTGTAGAGAGATAACGCAAGGCAGTCTTACCGTAGGCGAAACCAGCACTGGAAAGACTAGGATGTAGCACTGAAAGTATAGTGCAGTTTACCTGATTGAAAAATGGCTCTGAGTACTATGGGACTTAACAGCTGAGGTCATCAGTCCGCTAGAACTTAGAACTACTTAAGCCTAACTAACCGAAGGGCATCCACACACATCCATGCCCGAGGCATATCTGACTGAAAATTAAATGAAAGTATCCTGGTTTATGCTTTCTTCCTTACCGATTACTACGAAACCGTCTTATCGAAAATACATGGTATTTCTATTAGTGGGCGAGGCCCACAACTAGTGTGCAGTTACAATCGATATTAGTGATCGCAGTCTCGACATGAATCAACACAATCTCTCAGTGCACTTGTCTCGCATCTTGTAGACTCATACAGCGGCATACGTACTTCGTATCCTGAGAGCTCAGGTGCTTAGAAAAAGGAGGAATTGTGACCATGGGACAGATAGGCCGAAGATTACGTAAGATTATGCGGAGGCTGTGTAAAGCCGGTAATAACAATTTCGACTAAGTCTTGTATTGAGTCGATAGTAGGAAAAACAACAGGGCTCCAATCACAACGTAAGTATACAGGGTGGTCCATTGATAGCGGGCCAAATAGCTCACGAAATAAGCATCAACCGAAAAAACTAAAAAGAACGAAACTTGTCTGACTTGAAGGGAGAAACCAGATGGTGCTATAGTTGGCCCGCTAGATGGCGCTGCCATAGGCCAAACGAACGTCAACTGCGTTTTTTTAAAATAGGAATCCCCGTTTTTATTACATATTTGTGTAGTATGTAAAGAAATATGAATGTTTTAGTTAGACCACTTTTTTCGCTTTGTGATAGATGGCGCTGTAATAGTCACAAACGTAGAGGTACGAGGTATCACGTAACATTCCGCCAGTGCGGACGGTATTTGCTTCCTGATACATTGTTGTTGTTGTTGTTGTGGTCTTCAGTCCTGAGACTGGTTTGATGCAGCTCTCCATGCTACTCTATCCTGCGCAAGCTTCTTCATCTCCCAGTACCTACTGCAGCCTACATCCTTCTGAATCTGCTTAATGTATTCATCTCTTGGTCTCTCTCTACGATTTTTACCCTCCCCGCTGCCCTCCAATACTAAATTGGAGATCCCTCGATGTCTCAGGACATGTCCTACCAACCGATCCCTTCTTCTAGTCAAGTTGTGCCACAAACTCCTCTTCTCCCCAATTCTATTCAATACCTCCTCATTAGTTATGTGATCTACCCGTCTAATCTTCAGCATTCTTCTGTAGCACCACATTTCGAAAGCTTTTATTCTCTTCTTGTCTGAACTATTTATCGTCCACGTTTCACTTCCATACATGGCTACACTCCATACAAATACTTCCAGAAACGACTTCCTGACATTTAAATCTATACTTGATGTTAACAAATTTCTCTTCTTCAGAAACGCTTTCCTTGCCATTGCCAGTCTACATTTTATATCCTCTCTGCTTCGACCATCATCAGTTATTTTGCTCCACAAATAGCAAAACTCTTTTACTACTTTAAGTGTCTCATTTCCTAATCTAATTCCCTCAGCATCACTCGACTTAATTCGACTAAATTCCATTATCCCCGTTTTGCTTTTGTTGATGTTCATCTTATACCCTCTATTCAAGACACTGTCCATTCCGTTCAACTGCTCTTCCAAGTCCTTTGCTGTCTCTGACAGAATTACAATGTCATCGGCGAACCTCAAAGTTTTTGTTTCTTCTCCATGGATTTTAATACCTACTCCGAACTTTTCTTTCGTTTCCTTTATTGCTTGCTCAATATACAGATTGAATAACATCGGGGATAGGCTACAACCCTGTCTCACACCCTTCCCAACCACTGGTTCCCTTTCATACCCCTCGACTCTTATAACTGCCATCTGCTTTCTGTACAAATCAACGTCATTTTTTCGGATGAATCCACGTTCTGTTTACAGCATCATGATGGTCGCATCCGTGTTTGGCGACATCGCGGTGAACGCACATTGGAAGCGTGTATTCGTCATCGACATACTGGCGTATCACCCGGCGTGATGGTATGGGGTGCCATTGGTTACACGTCTCGATCACCTCTTGTTCGCATTGACGGAACTTTCAACAGTGGACGTTACATTTCAGATGTGTTACGACCCGTGGCTCTACCCTTCATGCATCCCTGCGAAACCCTACAGTTCAGCAGGATAATGCACGACCGCATGTTGCAGGTCCTGTACGGGCCTTTCTGGATACAGAAAATGTTCGACTGCTGCCCTGGCCAACAAATGCTCCAGATCTCTCACCAATTGAAAACGTCTGGTCAATGGTGGCCGACAACTGGCTCGTCACAATACGCCAGTCACTACTCTTGATGAACTGTGGTATCGTGTTGAAGCTGCATGGGCAGCTGTATCTGTACACGCCATCGAAGCTCTGTTTGACTAAATGCCCAGGCGTATCAAGGACGTTATTACGGCCAGAGGTGGTTCTTCTGAATACTGATTTCTCAGGATCTATGCACCCAAATTGCGTGAAAATGTAATCACATGTCAGTTCTAGTAAATATATTTGCCCAATGAATACCCGTTTGTCAACTGCATTTCTTCTTGGTGTAGCAATTTTAATGGCCAGTAGTGTAGTTGAGGGCCACAGCACATCATTTCATTCTTATCGGAAAGCCCGCAATCCCCTAACGCTAAAACGCTAAATGGGGAAGAATATGAACACATTTTAAAGCAATGTGTATTGCCTGCAGTAGAGGAACTATTCGAAGACGACGATTATTTCTACCAGCATATCAATGCACCATGTCATATAGCAGCATCTGTGGGGCAATGATTTGTGGACATTACCATTCCTGGAATGACAGGCCTGCCCAGTGTCCCGACCTGCAACAAATGGAACATCTTTGGGATGAATTAGAATTTCGACTTCGTTACAAATCTCCGTGTCCAACAGCCTTCTCTGGTTTCAGCTCTTGAGGAACAAATGGCTGCCATTCCTCCACTGGCGGAAGTATTCCCAGCAGATTTCAAACCGCCATAAAAACGAAAGGTGGACACCATATTAATATCCACTAATAACAGTTCGCAGCTCGTGGTCTAGTGGCTGGCGTTGCTGCCTCTGGATCAGAGGGTCCTGGGTTCTATTACCAGCCGGGTTGGAGATTTTCTCTGCCCGGGGACTTGGTGTTTGTGTTGTCCTCATCATTTCATCATCATCATTCGTGTGTAAAAATTGGGACTTTGTACGAACGCTGATCACCGCGCAGTGGATCGCCCCACAAACCAATTATCATCATCAAATGATAATTGAACTGTCTGTTCAAAAGTATCCTTTTGATACTTTTGAACAGACAGTGTAGTTCGTACACCACAGATCAAGACTTCACCAACAAAAGGTTTTAGACACTATACATTTCAGACAAAGGACTATTTCTTGTTAGTACTCGTAATCACAAGGCATAGCCGTGGGCGTATTGTTATTTGAAATTGTTTCACACATGTGAACCTTTGCGTTATCTAAGTCTCGTTAATCTCGCGTTGCCGGACATTTTCTTCCGGCCACGTGCGCTTATCCACCGCTACAAGCGCGCTGTCGTCTCTTAGCGCTGTGGGGCGAGGCTCGGCCAGCGATGCGGACGGATCCGGTCAGAGGCGACGGCGGTCAGCTGTCGATGCCAGTATAGTTTCCGGCCCGCTTACCCCGCGCCACGGCCGGGGTTCTCAGCAGGTACGTGTCCCCTGGGTCTCGGGCGCTATTTCGGTCGCTGAACAATCTTGTTTTACGGTATCGGAGCACGGATCTCTAATGAAGGCATGCAGCGGCAACGGAAAGTATCAGCCGAGCTGGTGTCGAAATATGATCATTCAGGTCATTCCAGCACGACCAGTGGACGTAGTGCGTCAAAAACGGTCTTGCACTGTTGCTTACTCTGTTCGCCACTCTGCGAAATGGGTTGGAAACTAATTCTTTGGTTTTAAAGTCCCGTCAAAATTGAGATCTGTTAGGGACGGAGAAGATGGTCATTTAGACAAGGTCTTTTTTTTTACTGTTAATTATTAACAGGAACATATAATTCCATCAGATCAATAGATCACTCGTACCGGAGATACAGGTAAAAATTCCCTATTACGTACAAATCTAACTAAATTGTCTTGGAGTTGTACCACTGTTATTCCGATCCATCAAATATAAATATTTTTTGGGGTGCTAATCCAATAACGGAGACCCTCGGCAATACTGACGACTTAAGGGGAAGTTCACTATCTTTTGGTTCAAAAAATCGATTTTTTTTAAATTGCATTTTTGGATCCACAAAAGTGTTTAGAATCCACCCCTGAAACGGTTTTTCCGAATACGGAACGGAAATGTTTGTTATTCGCGGTTGAACCTACACCTGCCTGAAATCGGCCTTTTTCACGCACCAGTTTTTTTCTTTCGGAAGACGAGTTATCGTACCGGTGCTTGGGAGGAAACACACAAAATTCAAATGAAAGTTTGAACGGGTGTGTTTGGAAGTTAGCCCCCAAGCGTTTGCATTCTGGTGCGAAGACTGTGGAGACTGCGACTTTACTGGCAGTGAGCAGCTCCAACGACGGGTATTCAGCAATTCTGAAGACCATGATATCGATGGACGTCACCCTGGGACTCTATTCGACGCAGTTCGCCAAGCATTCGGACGACCACCTGGTTCAAGCGGCCGAAAACTGATTGTCACCGGCCGTACGAGCGATTCTGGAGCAGCGCAGGATGGCCCAAATCGAGCAGAATACCCTCTATGAGGAAGAGGAAGGATTAGTTTATGGACCTGGAATAGCAGATTGAACGTAAGTTGCATAATATTTCATTTATATCTAGTCAAAACTCCAAACGCGTTTTTCTCGAGATGACTTTTTTTTATCGCGCGACGTGGTAACTTCAAATATACTGAACCGATTGGCATGATTCTTTGTTTCCGACGACGTTAACTAAATTCTCTAGGAGCTGTACCACTTTTATTCCGATCCATCAACTATAAATATTTTTACTTTGCCGACGAAGTCGAAAAATCGATTATAAAAACCGTAGTTTTTTAAATGGCAGCCGTTTTGTTTCGTATGGTCCAAATAACTTAAGCGAGGTACAACTCCTAAAGAATCTTATACACTTCGCTAATGTCAACTCATTTCAGGTGAGCCGGCTGATTTGTGACATTCTGCGCGTGGAGGTCTACATCGAAATTTTGTTTCGTTCCGACGGCACTTCCGCCTTTGCTCGTTTGTAGAGGAACTATCAATAAACATTTTGACCAAATTTGACATTGATATCTATAGCCTATCCCGAGAAAAAAATTCTCGAAGAACATGCTTTTGGCGGGCCACAGATAGTAAACCTGCCCTTAAGAAGGAGAAAATGGGCTGAAAGTGGCTACTGAAGTTTGTGTTATGGAGGGCGACGGACGAAAGTAGTCCATGCGGCTGCGTTAGCCGTATTGCGATGGTGATGTAATGGATATCAGCTCTATTTCATAAGCAGGAAACGTTGGTTCAAGTCCCAGCTGTGGCACAAATTTTAATAAATTTCTTCAGCTTCTATCACTATCGATGTTAATTATTACGTAATTAATTTCGAGTGCACTTACATTTTACTGTTGTTGATGAAATCAATCCAACTATAATTAAAAATACACTACTCTTTACTCGATCCTAGAGCAGATAGTGCTCTTAACGATTTGAAGATGATCAAACATTGATCGTAAGTGGTCACCTTCTTAATAAAACAATTATTTTATGCAGAGTGAACTGCTTTTATCGTACTCGTATTTGTAACAGTACTTTTCGACTACTGACATTTACAAAACCTATGTATCAAAAATTGCAACGATAATTTTTTTATTTATTTTTTATACCTCTATTAGTACTACGCTGAATTTACTGCTGCCACTACTGTTCCACCACATGCTCCGTAGTCTTTCTTTCCTGGCATCAGTCTTCATTCAAAGTCGAGTCTCCTTTTCAGATGACGAAAAAGAAATAGCTATTACTACCCCGCTCGTAATCTGCAATTATTATTTGTTGGCCTATTTGTTGTATTAGCATTCACCTTATTCTATTACTGTCCGCCTCCGCAGCTGAGTCATCAGCGTGGCTGTCTGCCACGTGGGTGACCCGGTTTCGATTATCGCCATTGCCAGGGGTTTCTCCTTGGTGTTAGGACTCGAATGGGGTGCGATCAGACTTGTGATTTGGATTGTGGAACTACTCGACGTAGTAGAGATACCTGATGTACTAAACCAACAACAGCCGTATGATGTGCTATCCCCACCCTTCCATACCGAAATCATTTCACACTTGTGAACCTCTGCGTTGTCTAACCATTGGCAGATGATGACACGGCGGTCGGTTCGTCCCAGTTGGCCCGTCTGTGGCCAGAATGACGATATTTATCGTGCTGACATGCTGTTATTGAGATAGCACTATGATTTTTATAAAATGTTCTTGGTGTTAAGGAGTTGTCGGTTTGGAGAAGGAAATCGAGCTGTACACCTAAGACCCTACTCATTGTAGGATTCGACTGTTTCAGATATAGCCCATCCAGCAGAGAGTGGGGCAGAGGCGTTCGCTATTGAGAGTATCATAGGACAAAAGTTTGCAACAGAGTAAAGTCGATATGACTCTAGCATGTCACTATCAAGGGTTGTTTAGGCAGATTTGTGTTTCTTACACAGGGCGTTCTAATAATGTGTTGATGTAGGGAAGGTGTCATTGGCAAGTAAAAATTTGTGGTAAGGACATTGTTATCAATTCTGTTCTACACTATTTGCACGTACCCTCTCTAGCTCCCTTCCCAATGCCCCAACGTTTCTGTAGTACTTTTTCTCTCTGCTTTTCATTCCCTATCGGAAGGTCGAAGTTGCTGATGGAGATCTCATCACATTCTAGAGATCAGATCTTTTCAGCAACGTGCAAGCGAAGATTATATGTAGGTTTCCCTGTCGGGAATATGTTAGAGGGAATTACGAGTTTCACCACTTGCCTTACAATCAAAGGAACTGATGTCGGATCTGGGGACTGAAGCTATTTTTAATCTATGTCTGGAACATATTGTTCCAGACATATTACCATGGCTTGGTGTGTGTAAGACGATAAGTCGGTGATTTTCACACTTCAAAGCTATCAGTACTGAAATTTCCACTCTGTGAATAACTACACTCCTGGAAATTGAAATAAGAACACCGTGAATTCATTGTCCCAGGAAGGGGAAACTTTATTGACACATTCCTGGGGTCAGATACATCACATGATCACACTGACAGAACCACAGGCACATAGACACAGGCAACAGAGCATGCACAATGTCGGCACTAGTACAGTGTATATCCACCTTTCGCAGCAATGCAGGCTGCTACTCTCCAATGGAGACAATCGTAGAGATGATGGATGTAGTTCCGTGGAACGGCTTGCCATGCCATTTCCACCTGGCGCCTCAGTTGGACCAGCGTTCGTGCTGGACGTGCAGACAGCGTGAGACGACGCTTCATCCAGTCCCAAACATGCTCAATGGGGGACAGATCTGGAGATCTTGCTGCCCAGGATAGTTGACTTACACCTTCTAGAGCACGTTGGGTGGCACGGGATACATGCGGACGTGCATTGTCCTGTTGGAACAGCAAGTTCCCTTGCCGGTCTAGGAATGGTAGAACGATGGGTTCGATGACGGTTTGGATGTACCGTGCACTATTCAGTGTCCCCTCGACGATCACCAGTGGTGTACGGCCAGTGTAGGAGATCGCTCCCCACACCATGATGCCGGGTGTTGGCCCTGTGTGCCTCGGTAGTATGCAGTCCTGATTGTGGCGCTCACCTGCACGGCGCCAAACACGCATACGACCATCATTGGCACCAAGGCAGAAGCGACTCTCATCGCTGAAGACGACACGTCTCCATTCGTCCCTCCATTCACGCCTGTCACGACACCACTGGAGGCGGGCTGCACGATGTTGGGGCGTGAGCGGAAGACGGCCTAACGGCCGGAGACGGTTGCGAATGGTCCTCGCCGATACCCCAGGAGCAACAGTGTCCCTAATTTGCTGGGAAGTTGCGGGTCGGTCCCCGACGGCACTGCGTAGGATCCTACGGTCTTGGCGTGCATCCGTGCGTCGCTGCGGTCCGGTCCCAGGTCGACGGGCACGTGCACCTTCCGCCGACCACTGGCGACAACATCGATGTACTGTGGAGACCTCACGCCCCACGTGTTGAGCAATTCGGCGGTACGTCCACCCGGCCTCCCGCATGCCCACTATATGCCCTCGCTCAAAGTCCGTCAACTGCACATACGGTTCACGTCCACGCTGTCGCGGCATGCTACCAGTGTTAAAGACTGCGATGGAGCTCCGTATGCCACGGCAAACTGGCTGACACTGACGGCGGCGGTGCACAAATGCTGCGCAGCTAGCGCCATTCGACGGCCAACACCGCGGTTCCTGGTGTGTCCGCTGTGCCGTGCGTGTGATCATTGCTTGTACAGCCCTCTCGCAATGTCCGGAGCAAGTATGGTGGGTCTGACACACCGGTGTCAATGTGTTCTTTTTTCCATTTCCAGGAGTGTATTACTTTACTAACACGGATGTATAAAGCAGAAAGTACCGATCATAATTCAACTTCTTCCTAAACCACCAATTATTACAATTGATATAAACTAGAATTTCAAGGTAATGCTGTAGCCCTGATGTCAGTATATTACGAGAGACTAGAGATAATTTCCTGTAACGGGCTAATGTTTTTGTCTCATATGCTTCCATCATTCGTTGTTTACTCAGTGACTGGACAGTTGACTGTAATGTTAAATGTCGTCTTCTTGTTCCTTGAATTTATCTACTGCCCTCCTCTGCGGCTGAGGCGCTCGTTGCGCTCCTAGTTAGAACCGAACGCAGTCATGCCCACTGTTTCTTTCTAAAAAATGGATCAGCAGAACGATTGGGGACGTCAAAGCTCTCTCTAATGCTACTTACAGGGTGAGAATAATTGAACTATATGAAATAAAATCGTCATAACTTCTGAGCGGCTTGCGTTAGGACGTTCAAACCGCACGGTTGGCCGCGGGGCATGATGGGAATTAGTATGCGCATGTGCACGCGCCCTGTTGTTGTCAGCCATTTGCAAATGAAAATGTCACCGTATAGCGCGCCTGAGCGTATAACGCTTGCAGAGGCGTATCACGCAAGTAGTAACAATAATTTGATTCGCAAGTTTGCGACAACAGGTAGTTTTCGAGTGACAGTATTGGCAATGTTGGTCATCCAAAAAGGATGAAAACGCCTGAAAACATCGAGAAGAAACGCGCTATGTTTCAAACCAGCCCCAGGAAATCGATCAGAGTAGCTGCGCAACAGGTGGGAATCAATTGAGAGATATTGCTACAAATTGTTGTTGGAGACCTGCATCTCTTCCATTACAAAATTATAAAACAGCAGCCATTAAGCCCCAGGGCCATGGAACGGCGGTTGTTTCGCCAGTTCTATTGTCCACAGAATTGACGAAAAGGACTTTGATGTGAATAAGGTTTGGTTTAGCGACGAAGACCACTTTCATCTGGATGGGCTTGTCAATAAGCAAAACTGGCCCGTTTAGGAGACTGAGAATACGCATTTCGCGATCGAGAAGTCTGTTCATCCTCAACAGGTGACTGTGTGGTGTTCAATGTCCAGTCACGGAATAATCAGTGCGATATTTGTTGATGGCACGGTGACTATCGAACGGTACGTGAGGGTTTTGGAAGATGATTTCATCCCCATTATCCAAAGTGACCCTGATTCGACAAGGTATGGTACATTCAAGACGGAGTTCGACCCCCTCGAAGATGAAGAGTGTTCGATGTCCTGGAGGAGCACTTTGGGGACCGCATTCTGGCTCTGGTACCCAGAGGCTAATGGCAAGGGCTCGATTGGCAACCATATTCTCAGGATCTGAACGCAAGAGTCTCCTTTTTGTGGGGCTATTTTAAAGCTAGGTGTACAGCAATACCCCAAAAAACATTTCTGAGCTGGAAATAGCCATTTAGGAGGTCATCGACAGCATCGACGTTCCGACACTTCAGCGGGTCATGCAGAATTTCGCTATTCGTCTACGCCACATCATCGTCAATGATGACTGGCATACCGAACATGTCATAACATAAATCTGAATATCTGAAATGACGTTTACATTTGAATAATGTGTGCGCACGCCGTAGTTTGTAGCTAATTTAGGTTTTCTCATGTACTTCAATAATTGTCACCCTGTATGAAGTATATAATGTCACCCTTTAGAGCCCATCTCTCAGTGCTTGTTATAACCTCATGTAGGCGACGTCTCCATAGGACGGAATCTAGTATTTCAGGTTCACCTTAGTCACTACTCGTTGTTCTTCTGTTATCAATGAATATGTGAATGAGTGTCGGGATGACTTGGAGTGGGCGGGAGATTCTCTACCAGACACGGATGTGGGTGCAGCAGAATAAGGCAGCACATGGATACAGACATATTTTGTTGTCTACTAGCCTTTTTCCCATAGGTTCACCTGCATATGCGTTCAGTACATACACTGAACACTCCTCCTCCCATTCTGTGTCCACCTATTGCTTCCTCTGTCTTTCTCATCCTCCCAAATCTATCTATCTCCTCACCCCAACTCTCTGTTCTTCGTCTCCTCCTTACCTTCTCTTTGTCCATTTCCCACACCCCCTCACATGACCATATCTTTCTGCTCCGCTCTCTAGCCAAATCCTCCTCCCCATGTCTCTGTCCATCTCCGCGTCACTCTCTTCCTTTTCCCCTCTAGACTTTCCACCTGCCTCATGCATCACCCCTTCATCCCCTCATTCTCCCCATTCTCCCCATTTTCTCCTTCTCCTCTCGCACCATCTGCTCCCATCTCCATCCATCTCAACATATTCCTAGCGATGATCTTCAGCATGTGAGACCCCTTCAATGCAGTTCTCCAGCAACGTTTCAGCAAGTTTCTTGCTTGCCACCTTCAGGCGAAGTGTCGGGTTCATGTCTCGTCCGGGTCTTTATAGCCACTGGAACACGGGCTTCTCTGCGTGCAGGGCGCCGGTCGGGCCAGTCATACGCGAGCGGAATCGGCGCAGCGGCGCATGGTGTGATGGTGTGTGTGGGGGTGGGGGGGGGGGGGAATGAGCCGCGGGCGCCGGGTCCTGGCATCTCGTCTCGGTACGGCATGTTTATTCCATCCGCCGCCACCAATCAGCCTCCATAGGTGCGCTGTCGTCTTATTCTTGATAATGTTGTGTTCAACGCGGTGCTAAGTTGGAAGTCACTATCCCGATTGACCAAGTTATCACTCACGCGTATCTCCACTAGAGTCCGAGAAACCTTTCACTCTACGCAGTCTCTTGGTTTCTTCAAATTGAAACGTGTGTTCTTCACTGAGGCTGTGCCCCGCTACCGCGGATTTTCTTTTTGTCCGAGGCGAACGCTTCAGAGATCGTTGTGTTATGCAACGCTGCGTCTGTCCAATATATTGCTTCCACATTCGCAAGAAATGCTATAGACACCCGGTGTTCTTAGACCCAAGTTGTCCTTCATTGAGCCCAGCATATTTCTGATTTTTACTGGAGGACGGAAGATGGTTTTTATCTTCTTCTTCTTCAGTATCCTGGCAATATTGGCCGTGGTTGGCCCTGCGTACGGGAGGAACGCCAGACTTTTGTTGTTCTCTTCTTCCTGAAGGTCCTTCTTCTTTTTCTTCTTGCTCATCTTGAGAGCTCGTCTAATCTGTGATTCAGTGTATCCATTGTTCTGGAAGGTTTTCTTCAGTTGCTGAATCTCAGTAGGTAAACTGTCCTTGTTGTATATGTCATGAGCTCTGCGAACAAGGGTAGTGATCAAGGATTTCCGTTGTGCTGAGTGTTGGCGTTGAGGTACAGGTACGTGTGTGTTTTCTTTCGGTAGACTGAGTGTCCCAGTGTGCCGTCCGTTTTCTTCTTTATTAGGATGTCGAGGAAGGGTAGGTACCCATTTTATTCCAATTGTATTGTGAACTAAATGTTCTCGAGTGTGCTGTTCAGATGATTGAGAAATTCCGTTAGAGTGTCCTCGCCGTGTGGCCCGACTGCGAAAGTCCACGTACCGATGAAAGATCTTGGGCTTAAGGCGTGCTATTTCCAAGGCGATATCCTCGAAGTATTCCATGTACAGGTTAGCGATACATGGTGCCAGTGGGGATCCCATAGCGACGCCATCCACCTTTTGGTAAGACTTGCCCCTACAAAATTGTTAAGGCTTTCGTGGCCACTTGTTGACAAACTGCCTATTGGCTTCTGTCTCGGGTTCTTCGGCCGACGTTCATCTAATGATTTTTCTGACGTTTCGCCAGCACGAGTGGCTGGCATTGTCAAAGCTTCACCCTCCATTGCCGGTCAAAGCTTCACCCTCCACCGGCAATGGAGGGTGAAGCTTTGACAATGCCAGCCACTCGTGCTGGCGAAACGTCAGAAAAATCATTAGATGACCGTCGGCCGAAGAACCCGAGACAGAAGCCAATAGGCAGTTTGTCACTTGCCCCTACGCTGGAAATACGTGGTCGTGAGTGCATGGCGGAATAAGTCCACTGTGTCCTCGTCGAAATGATTCTCCAGTAGTTTCCTCTAACGGTACCCTCGTGAAGAGGGATGTAACGTCAAAGCTGACCATAATATCATTTTTGTCAAGACGCCACTCGTAGAGTGTCTTAAAAAAGAGTCCCTGGAATTCTTGATGTGGTGGCGACATTTACCCACGCGAGGCTTGAGTAGTTGTGCCAGGTGTTTGGCTATACCATAGGTAGGAGATACCTGTCATGAAGGGACAGAAGAACAGACGATGCCTTCTCGGAAATAGATGAGATGTACTTCACAATGCCAGTTTAAGCGGAACAGGTGCAATATAGGCAATATTACCTCGCTCTGAAAAAACTGTACACAAATAGGATGTAGGATCTAACTGCCACTGTCCTCTTAAATGTCTTGGGAAAGTAGGTAAAAGCAATGAGGCAAACGTTCAGAACATTATGGGAAATTCGTGACTCTGATGTTCAGAATGCATCTGGCTGTCAACCTAAGGAATGTATGCAGGTGGAAGGTGGCTCTTGAATAACTGTCATCTTTATTCATCACCGGGACATTACTCCATGAAATCTGGCACGAGGTAAGCTTCAGGAAACGTGAGAGACAAAAATCCACACTTACTCTTCGATTAAAATGAGACAGACTCAGATTCATTTAAAAGAAGAAACCTGCAGACGTTCTGTCCCTCTTGGATTGCATCCCTCCTGCGATCATGGATTTTTCTCGTCAATAAAACCAACACGTTTGGACAGCGGACACATTTGTGACGAGAGTGATGAGTGATTGAGCACTTTCAAGCAAGTTCTACAGTTAACTTCTAGTAACACTGTGTAATTGTTCTCATTTGATTATCTATTATTATGTTTTGTTGTTAGTGTACATAATTTAGGTAAGATAATGATACCTCCATTACTGAAACATGTTTATTTTTGTATATTTCATGATTTCTAGTCTTTGTCCGGTTCTTGTAATATCTGTATGGAAGAATACAAACGTTGGAATCCATCTACAATAAAAGAGACGTTAGAACAAAATTATTAAGATTTGTGGATCGATTACAAAACTTTAAACTCCTGTATCTTGAAACTTCTGTTTTGGCGCTTACCATCTTGTTCCCCTAGCAGTGGAATTATTTGTTGTACGTATTCCAGTCTCTTTCTTACTGCACAATTTTTGCCCTCTACGGGTGATGTGGAGTTATTCCCTGGTATTTAGCGCCATGCCCAAACTTCTTTCGCTTCTTCTGCTTACTGTTTCCACGTATTCTCTTCCTCACCGATTCTGACGCTCCTTATTTTTTATTCTATCTGTTCATTTAGACTGTAGTACCCATCTGTCTATACAGTGCCGCGCTCCAGACCTGCATTATCACAGATATGTTTCTCAGATTAAGGCCTTTGCTTGGTACTAGAAGATGTTTTTGGCGACAAATGCAACCTTTGCCTGTGCTCGACTACTTTCTCCTTCTTTCTCCGAACGTCTTGTGTTGGTTTACTTCCAAGATAGCTGAATTCTTTCATTTCGTACGCAATATGTTACCCAATTATGACGCTAATTTTGTCAGTGTGAATTCCTAAGGCACCAAACTGCTGAGTTCTTAAGTCCCGGCACTAATTTTGTTGCTAATCTCGTTTCTGCTGTTCTCCAGTACCGCCGTCTTATTTTGGTTTACTCTCAATCCATATTATGAGTTCAGGGGGCCGTTCATTTCATTCAACATGTCCTGTAACTCTTCCATCTTCTCACAGACGATAACAATATCATCAGTCAAGCTTGTCATTGTTATCGCTCTTCCTGAATTTTAATTCCACTTCTTTTCTTTCATTTCTGTTATTACTTCTTCGATGTACAGGTTGAACGGTAGAGAAGAAAGAGAGAATCCCAGTCGTACTCCGTTTCTTTTCGGAACACTTCTCTTTTTCACTTTTTTGTTCATTTGTATGTTCTATAATTCCCGTCTTTCGCTGTAACGTATTTGTATCTTTCTGAGGATTTCAGTCACGTGAGAAATTTACTTAATACGAAGTTCATAAGACAAACCTTACCGTAAAACGGTATATTTATTGCTGTATCTCTTGGCATTATTATGTACGGCACAATTACTACGCATAGTGTAGTACTCGCTATGTAAGACTGGGCTTGAAGGCTACTGCAACTCTCCATACTTTATCTTTCCTCTTTTGTATTGAAGGAACGATGCCATTATCACTAGTACGGTGTTAATAAGAAACAGGCAGAAGCGCAGTGACTCATAGAGATTAAAATTAACGACAGAAATGAACCTCGAAGAACATAAAGGAATACAGTCGTCAGCTGGTTTATTTGCACGCCGCCGTGAAACAGTTGCAATAATAAACACTAATTGTAGGAGTTTAGCCGCACACATTCGAGGACTCAGTCGTGCACATATCAGCATTGTTCCTGTTCACAGAAGCGAATAAAAATTTGTCTTCCATTTCATATGTCTTCGTGTTTCGGTTACGGTGAAAGTGGAATTAATGTCTAAAGAGAACTTTCTCACTGCTGAAGTAAGAGCAAAAATGCGACGTCTAAACTGTGGAACTAAACGGAAAGATTTACACTGCTGGCCATTAAAATTGCTACACCACGAAGATGACGTGCTACAGACGCGAAATTTAACCGACAGGAAGAAGATGCTGTGATATGCAAATGATTAGCTTTTCAGAGCATTCACACAAGTTTGGGGACACCTACAACGTGCTGACATGAGGAATGTTTCCAACCGATTTCTCATATACAAACAGCAGTTGACCGGCGTTGCCTGGTGAAACGTTGTTGTGATGCCTCGTGTAAGGAGGAGAAATGCATACCATCACGTTTCCGACTTTGGTAAAGGTCGGATTGTAGCCTATCGCGATTGCGGTTCATCGTATCGCGAGATTGCTGCTCGCGTTGGTCGAGATCCAATGACTGTTAGCAGAATATGGAATCGGTGGGTTCAAGAGGGTAATACGGAACGCCGTGCTGGATCCCAACGGCCTCGTATCACTAGCAGTCGAGATGACAGGCATCTTATCCGCATGGCTGTAACGGATCGTGCAGCCACGTCTCGATCCCTGAGTCAACGGATGGGGACGTTTGCAAGACAACAACCATCTGCACGAACAGTTCGACGACGTATGCAGCAGCATGGACTATCAGCTCGGAGACCACGGCTGCGGCTACCCTTGCCGCTGCATCACACATAGGAGCGCCTGCGATGGTGTACTCAACGACGAAGTTGGGTGCACGAATGGCAAAACGTCATTTTTTTTTCGGGAGAATCCAGGTTCTGTTTACAGCATCATGATGGTCGCATCCGCGTTTGGCGACATCGCGGTGAACGCACATTGGAAGCGTGTATTCGTCATCGCCATACTGGCGTATCACCCGGAGTGATGGTATGGGTTGCCATTGGTTACACATCTCCGTCACCTCTTGTTCGCATTGACGGTACTTTCAACAGTGGACGTTACATTTAAGATGTGTTACGACCCGTGGCTCCACCATTCATTCGATCCCTGAGAAATCCTACATTTCAGCAGGATAACGCACGACCGCATGTTGCAGGTCCTGTACGGGCCTTTCTGGATACAGAAGATGTTCGACTGCTGCCCTGGGCAGCATATTCTCCAGATCTCTCACCAACTGAAAACGTTTAGTCAATGGTGGCTGAGCAACTGGCTCGTCACAATACGCCATTCACTACTCTTGATTAACTGTGGTATCGTGTAGAAGCTGAATGGGCAGCTGTACCTGTATACGCCATCCAAGCACTTTTTGATTCAATGCACAGGCGTATCAAGGCCGTTATTACGGCCAGAGGTGGTTGTTCTGAGTACTGATTGTACCCAAATTGCGTGAAAATGTAATCACATGTCAGTTCTAGTATAATGTATTTGTCCAATGAATACCCGTGTATCATCTGCATTTCTTCTTGGTGGAGCAATTTTAATGGCCAGTAGTGTACATCAGAGGAAGGGCTATGAAATTACAAGGCCGTAATCCTGGAAGTTGTGTTAAATGCGTAAGTATGAAAGAAGTGATACGAATTGTATACTGGTGGTTCGCTGTCCTACGCATCTTCAAAGTTCGGCCTCGTCCTGGCCATTCTCTCCGGACGGGAGTACAAACGCCCGTGTGCCGGTTTCGGGCCGTCGGGATTTGCCGGTACGCGCCGAACGCCAGGCGCCGCCGGCGGTGGTCCGCGCAGATGCGCATGCGCGATACGGGCGCGACTTAACAAGGGCGGCGGGCGGCGACGCTTTATCTGGCGATTAATGGCCGCCCGCAGGATTTATTCCCGCCGGCCACCCAGGCTGGAGCGGGGCGTGGGAGGGGCGGCCGGCCCGGCCCGTGCTAATGGGACGCGGCGTATCGCGAAAGCGCGCAAAACAGGCGCCCCGGGGGCCGTGCCTCACCCGCAGGCGGCCGCATCTCCCACATTCGTCTCAGCGCCGCTTCCCAGGCGCGCACCAGTAGCGCTCTGCACCCATATTCGGGAGTGGCGCGTTACAAACTCCTATGTCGAGACACATTTCGAGCCCGTCTCCCACGTGATGTTTTCTCTGTGTGAAATGTCATCTGGCTGGCGTCGTAGAAAGTATTATTTTATCGTTATTCTTTTACACATGTACACTTGTACTATCGTACAAACCAGACATCGCCAGGGCATTCATTTTGCCAATTTTCTGTTTGAAACGAAAACCAAAAGTGAAATATCCTTGTAGCGTAATATCGAAAAAATTCATTTCCTTGTCTTCGTGGAATTACAAAATACTTTCACTACCCAGGGCGCATCTGCTTCGCGTGTCTACAACGCTATTTGTGAACGTCTCTATGGCAAGGCCTCTTCATACGTATACCTCTATAGATGTCTGTTGTTTCCGCCTCCAGCCGTTTCTGCTTCGCAATTGAGAGCTGACAAAAGCGTTGTTAGGTGTCAGGTATTTCCTGAAGTTGATTATACTGTATGACTGCCTTAGTAGTGCAGAATAAATGTATTAAAACTTCACACTTGATGCGGAATTGTTTCAACGTTTTGTGACGTCATATATTTTAATCTATGTGTCGTTATATAATACATTTATGTAGGCACCATATGTGGATATTGTCAGCGAACATTTGTTGTCTGACAGTAAGGGTTATGTGTACCAAATGTGGATAAAATGGGTCCATTGGTTTATATTATAAATTGCTACACCAAGAAGAAACGCAGAACATAAACGGGTATTCATTGGACAAATATATTACACTAGAACTGACATGTGATTACATTATCAAGCAATTTCGGTGCATAGATCCTGAGAAATCAGTACCCAGAACAACCACCTCTGGCCGTAATAAAGGCCCTGATACGACTGGGCATTGAGTCGAACAGAGCTAGGATGGAGTGTACAGGTACAGCTGCCCATGCAGCTTCAACACGATACCACAGTTCATCAAGAGTAGTGACTGGCGTATTCTGACGACCCAATTGCTCGACCACCATTGACTAGACGTTTTCAGTTGGTGAGAGATCTGGAGAATGTGATGGCCAGGGCAGCAGTCGAAATTTTCTGTATCCAGAAAGGCCCGTACAGGACCTGCAACATGCGGTCGTGCACTATCCTGCTGAAATGTAGGATTTCGCAGGGATCGAATGAAGGGTAGAGCCACGGGTCGTAACACATCTGAAATTTAACGTCCACTGTACAAAGTGCCGTCAGTGAGAACAAGAGGTGATCGAGACGTGTAGCCAATGGCACCCCATACCATCACGCTGGGTGATACGCCAGTATGGCGATGACGAATACACGCTTCCAATGTGCGTTCACCGCGATGTCGCCAAACACGGATGCGACCATCATGAAGCTGTAAACGGAACTTGGATTCATCCGAAAAAATGACGTTTTGCCATTCGTGCACCCAGGTTCCTCGTTGAGTACACCATCGCAGGCGCTCCTGTCTGTGATGCAGCGTCAAGGGTAATCGCAGCCAAGGTCTCCGAGCTGATAGTCCATGCTGATGCAAACGTCGTCGAACTGTTCGTGCAGATGGTTGTTGCCTTGCAAACGTCCCCATCTGTTGACTCAGGGATCGAGACGTGGCTGCATGATCCGTTAAAGCCATGCGGATAAGATGCCTGTCATCTCGACTGCTAGTGATACGAGGCCGTTGGGATCCAGCACGGCGTTTCGTATTACCCTCCTGAACCCACCGATTCCATACTCTGCTAACAGTCATTGTATCTCGACCAACGCGAGCAGCAATCTCGCGATACGATAAACCGCAATCGCGATAGGCTACAATCCGACCTTTATCAAAGTCGCAAACGTGATGGTACGCATTTCTCCTCCTTACACGAGGCATCACGACAACGTTTCACCAGGCAAAGCCGGTCAACTGCTGTTTGTGAATGAAAAATTGGTTGGAAACTTTCCTCATATCAGCACGTTGTAGGTGTCCCCAATCTTGTATGAATGCTCTGAAAAGCTAATCATTTGCATATCACAGCATCTTCTTCCTGTCGGTTAAATTTTGCGTCTGTAGCACGTCATCTTCGTGGTGTAGCAATTTTAATGGCGTATAGTGTATATGGATTAAGTTTAAGTGTGAACTATCGAATAGCAGAGTTTTTAAAAAACAATTTTTTTTCTGTAAAATTTTCTCGATTAACTTGCAGTATAAAATTCGTATAAATCCCATGATTTCGACGATTGCTTCTAACTTCCCGCGTCCTGCTGTTCCGTAAACCTAACAAGCCCCTCTGCCACCTCTTCCTATCGTCGCATCTGCCTCATCTCCAGGTCCAGTAAGGTGTTCGAGCCCATCCTCTTTCCCCTTACCGACTGCTGCTTCCGGCCCTGCTTCTCAGCTGACGACGAGCTCCTTAACCTTACCAAACTTCTTTACCTCTACCTTAACTCCCGTAGCTCCGCTATCGTTGTTTCCCTCGACCTACAGAACGCCAATGACAGTGTCTGGCATCCTGGGCTCTTCTTTAAATTCCAGACCTATGCTCTTCCCATAAATTTCGTCCATTTCGTTGCTTCCTTTCTTTCCCATCGGCCCTCCTATGTCACGACCCACAATTCTAACTCCTATACTTTCTATCACACCGCCGGCATGCTCCAAGGCTCTGTCCTTTCCCCTCTCCTCCCCCACCTCTTCACCTCCTCCAATTGATGACTCCGCCTTTCTGGCCCTTTATGCTACCCTTCAATGATCCCAACATACCCTTCAAACTCCCCTCGACCAGTTCCGCCTGGTGCAACCAGTGGCTCCTTCACATCAATCCTTCCAAGACCCAAGCAATCATCATAGCTCATATCAGCTGCTCTTTCTGGCTCCACGATTCTTACCTCACCATTTACGGTCGCCCTATCCACCTCACTCCTGCCCTGAAATACCTTGGCCTCACCTCCGACCGTCACCTCACCTGGACTGCCCATCTCCTTACGATCCAACACAAAGCCCACAACAGACTCTGCCTCCTGAAAATCCTGTTCGACGAGACACGGGGACTGCATCCTTCCACCATCATTCACACCTACAAATCCTTGATCTGTCCCACCCTTTGTTATGCCAGCGTCACCTGGATTTCAATCCCACTCAGATACTATAAAGCCCTCCAAAACCTTGGACGCCATGCACTCCGCCTCACCTTCCATATCCACCTCCCATCCCCCATGCAGGTCCTATGCAACCCCATCCCCTTCTCACATCTTCTCCTTCTCCTCGAACACGTCCACAGACTCGATTCCCCCCCCCCCCAGCCCCTGGTGTCTTCTATCCTCTCTACCCCCAGCCCATTTCTGCACCTTCACCATGGAATCCCTCCCTCTCCCCATCTCCAACCCTCCAGCTCCTTTCCCAAAGCAGCTTCCAGTGCCTACCCCTTCCAGATGATGAGCATCGCCCTGATATCTGCTCCTCCTACCAAATCCAATCCGACCTCCCCTCCCCCATGTCAGAGCTCCTTCTCCCCTCCTCTTCCCTTTCCCTGAGCGGTTTTTTCTCCCTCCTCTGCCCCCTCCCTTTCCAGTGCACCCCTTTTGCGTCTCTTTGCTCCCTCCTGACTTGTCTTCCCACTCCATCTACCACCCATCTGTCTCCTGCCCTTTGGTGCACCCTCCGACCCCGTTGCTTTTCCTCCCAACCTCTCCAGCCCCTCTGCCCCCTCGTGTTACCCGTTTTCCCTCCTGTGTCTTCCCATCCCTTGGCAGGTCCCTCCCAGCAGTTTTTACTCTTCGTCATGTGTGCTCAGTCTCGTAAAGTGGTTTTAAAGTGTCGTCGTCCTGGTGTGTTTTAATATTGTGGCCAACCTTTAACTTGTACACGTGACTTCAGTGCCTTTTACATGCTACGCAAAGTGCCGGCTGTCCTTAACATTTTTTTAACTGCCCCACACTGAATGTCTCCATGTATGTGTATATTTTAACTCCCATCGTCTCCCCCTATTTTTTTCTTATGTCCCCTTTATCGCCTTTTATACACATCGTTTTCATCTTTTTATTAAATTTATCGCTCGGCTGAAGAGCGGTGGATTGTGCCACTGCCAGCCTTCCGCTACCCATATGGGACATGGGAATGAAACCACAACAAAGAAAAAAAAAAGATTGCTTCTATCTTCATCGCAAGGAGTGTAAAGGGGAGAACCCCACTCTGTTGCCCATAGGACGACATCCGATTGGCTTGATTACGTCATGATAACACTATGGAGATTGCGAAGGCTGAGGTGTGATTCTCTATGCTCTGTATGCAGTCGTTTGCTACACAGTGATATCATCAGAGGGCGCCCCCATCCAGGCGCTCTTCATGCTAGATGCTCTCAATTCCGAGCAGTTACCATACAGATGGTGCTCCTAAATTGCTTCCACCACGAGACGTCCAAATAGTCTGCTCTATATACTTGTACTCCTCAGGGGCTCGCGACCCTTGCGTGAGTATGTGTGTGATGAGTGCGGGGCCCCAGCTTACGGCAGAAACGGCTTCCTTTGGTATGCTAGAATCCTTCACCTCCGACTACCATTCTTGTTCTTACTACCTCATGACGGCACTTTTGATGCTGACCTAGCTATCCTGTGGGTTCTGGTTTCCTTTTTCTACACATTCATTCCTCTAATTTATATCACCTTTCAGCTGAAGTAATTTTCGGCCCTCTTCTCGGTTTGACCACAGTTCTCAAAATTATTTCTATAGTGTGGACCGACTGAGGATGAACGAATTAAATAATGTAGTACTAAAGCTCATCTGCATACGACAAGAGTGTAGGCTCGCATACGTGCTTGAAAGCCAATGCAATAACTAATCTGTTCGTGGTGTGATTGTTATGTACCTGTTTGGCAGAGTCCTCTGACAAAAGAGGGATCACACTACCCATGCCTGAATTGCAAGCTCCCCATGAATGCCAGGGAGTAGATGCGCATCTTCTTGGAGTCTCAGGACTCGAGGCAACGACCATGGTGCCAGATGACCTTTACTGCGACTGGGTAGTGCCCGTGGGGAGAGCCCATGATTGGAGTGGGTGGCAGCAGGGCGGACATTTCGGGCATAAAATAATCAAATTGTACCAAAAAGTATGGTTCTAATCCGGCTTTCTCAGAAGAGAGCTATAGAAATTTAGGTGGAAACAGTTACAACCTGCCTTCCCTACCGTGGCTACCCAATGTCAAGAGGGACAAGCCAGATGATTGGGAGCGAAATAATTTATTCAACACCTGGCATGTACTCTAGAAGATGGAGATTTACTGAGTCGAAACCATTATTTTTTGTGGAATATATTGAAAATAAGTTAGGAGAAGTTGACACATAAAAAATGCACAATGGGTCAGTATTGATTATAGTCTTCTCTGATGAGTAATCTACAGCTCTTCAGACATGTAAACGACTGGATGACATACGAGAGATCATTACTCATCACAAAATGAACACGGTCGAGGGAGTCGTCTTCCACACAGACCTGACACTGCAGATAGACGAAGAGCAGTGCTCTAATCTCGAACGGCGAGGTGTGCGTCTGACACATATAAGGATAATGGAATGAATACAGGCACTTTCATTTTAGCCGTTGAAGGAAATGTCCTCCCAGAAAAGATTAAAGTCACGACGTACACGTATGACGTGAAAACCTACGTCCGCCACCCTTGAGATGTGTTCGATGTTTACGCTTTCGACCTCGCATGTCATCCCGCTGCATGGCGGACTCAGAGTGCAGAAACTGCGGCCGATGACTCCACGAAGGTCGTCTCCTTCCGAACAATCGTCTCTGTGTGTCAGTTATACAGAACACCATCCTCGGTACTCACCGGTCTTCCCACCCTTTAATAAAGAAAAGAATATGCAAGAAAATAAATCTATCGACCTCCAGTCATACAGTGTACAGTGTAGCACGAGAAGAACATGAACGCCTTTAATTGTGACAGCTGCCACACAGGGCGCTCTTACAGGGAACTACCTTCTGCTTCCATCAGGAAGATCGCTGATACAAGATAATTACGTCGGTTGTGGATAGATGGAGGCGTACAGCAACACTCATCCAGTTGTGGTTCAACAGTTCCAGTCTACAGCTCCAGATAATACCGATCTTCAGATGATGCCGTTACATGCAATCGTTATAAACGATTCATCGTTGGACAATAATCGCCGAGAGTCATTCAAATCAGAGCCAGAGCTATAAACTATTAGCCGAGTACCCAGCGTTGTGCAGTTCTGTATTTATTACAATCTTCTATTAGTCCATGTCCGGCTCCTTCCCTGTCTCAGTGCATCTCATCCTCCACCCCCTCTCTGTCCACCTTCTCCTCCTCCTCCTCCTCCTCCTCCTCCTCCTCCTCCTCCTCCCCCTCCCCCCATCCCCCCTCTACCTGTTCATCTCCTCCTCTTCCCTCTCTCCGTGCATGTCCTCTTGCCTTTCTGTGTCCATTCCTACTCTCAATCTCTCTGTTCTTCACGTCCTCCCCCTCTCTCTGCTTAGCTCTTCCTCCCCTGTCTGTGTCCATCGCCTCCTCTCTCCTCTCTGTCTGTTTGCCCCTTCCCTCTCTTTGTCTATCTCCTCCTCTTCCCTATGTGTCTCCATCTTCTTCTTCTCCCTTGCTGTCACGCCATCTCCTCCTCAGCCCCGCTCTCCCCCCCCCCCCCCCCAAGTTATCACGTCACGCCAATAGAACACTGGTGATTCTTACCTCCAAAATATTTCCTTCCAGATTTGGCTGAAATGCTTTCACGAGTTTAGGATGAGTTTTTTACCCATGGCTTTTCCCGCGTACGCATAAGTCAAGAATGTTTCACATGTATTAAAATATTTCACACGGTTTGTACATATATTTCACCTGTATCTCTAGTGAATTTCGTCTTGCAGATCCATTTTCACGCAGATTAATGCCTATGACGTAGTATCACCTGAACTATGTCCTGTACAACGATACAGTTTTGCAAATACATCCAGTGCTATACGTCGCTGCCGTTTACTAAATGTGACCCATATCAGCCGGCCGTTGTGGCCGAGCGGTTCTACGAGCTTCAGTCTGAAACAGCGCGACCGCTACGGCCGCAGGTTCTAATCCTGCCTCGGGCATGGATGTGTGTGATGTCCTTAGGTTAGACAGGTTTAAGTAGTTCTAAGTTCTAGGGGACTGATGACCTCAGATGTTAAATCTCATAGTGGTCGGAGCCATTTGAACCACTTTTGTGAACCCATATCTTCTGGAATGTGTCGTACTATGATATAATTTTCCTGGTACATTCACTGCCCACTGAGGGATACATCTTAATATCCTCCATTTGCCCTCGCAGTGCAGCAACTAGACGCACCATGTACTCAACAAGCCCCTATAAATCCCCTGCGAAAATACTGTGCCATTGCTGCCTCCATAGCCGTCCATAACAGCGAGAGTGTTAACGGTGCACGATTCTGTACACGAACTGACCTCTCGATTATCTCCCTTAACTGTTTGATGGGATTCATGTCCGGTGATCTGGGCGACCAAATCATTCGCTCCAACTGTCCATAATTTTTTCAAACCTATGGTGTACAATTGTGGCCAGGTGACATAGCGCATTGTCGTCCACATAAATACCATCGTTGTTTGGCGAGATGAAATCTATGAATGGCTGCAAAAGGTCTCCAAGTAGCCGAACGTAACACTTCCAGACAATGATCGGTTCCTTTGGACCAGAGGACCTAGTCAAGTACATGTAAATACAGCCCACACCATTACGCAGCCGCTACCAGCTTGCACAGTGCCTTGTTGACATTTTGGCCCATGGCATCGTGGGGTCTACGCCTCACTTAAACTCTACCATCAACTCTCACCAACTGAAATCGGGACACATCTGAGAAGGTCACGGTTTTCCAGTCATCTGTGGTCCAACCCACATGGTCACAAGCATAGGAGAGCTGCTTGCTTGCGACGTCGTGCTTAAAGTGAGGCACTCAGTCGGTCATCCTCCGCGATAGCGCTCTACCGCCAAGTTTCACCGCACTCTCCTAACTTATACGTTCGTCGCAAGTCCCACATTGATTTCTGTGGTTATTTCACACAATGTTGCTTGTCTGTTGTCACTGACAACTCTGCGCATTCGCCGTTGCTCTCGGTCATTAAGTGACCGCCGTAGGCTACTGCGTTGTCCTTGGTGGGAGGTAGTGCCTATAATTTGGTATTTCCGGAACTCTCTTCACACTGTGAATCGCGGAGTATTGAATTCCCTAACGCTATCCGAAATGAAATGCCCCATACGTCTAACTCTGAGTACCGTCCCGCGTTCAAAGACTGTTAATTTCGGTCTTGCGGCCAGAATCACGTCAGAAATCTTCTCACGTGAATCATTGCTGGTCATTTTATCGACTACAAATCACAGGTCCGCAAATGCAGTACCTTTTACACCTTGTGTACGCGACAGTACCTCAATCTGTGTATGTATGTATCGCTATTCCATTACTTTTGTCATCTCAGTGTTTATATGTGAACATTGTCAGAAAAGTGTGTCGCGAATACAGTTAGAAGTGAAGAAGTTATAAATTAAAACTTCATGGTTTATGCAGCTGTTTTAATGCACGAACAGCGGAAATGTAGTTAGTGATGAACTTTTCTCATCATTTTATGTGGATTTTAAGGAAGAAAATTTTAGGAGAGGTTTGAAATTATGTGTAAAGTTTGTCCCAAATCACTAACTGGCCACATTCTCAAACACTGGATGACTAGAGTACGCCTATTCGCACCTCGTGAGCTACACTTCTGTTTCACCGCTATCCCTTTAATAGGTAGGTGGTTCTCATCCCCACAGCGATGACTTTCAGACAGTAAGTGATGTGTGTACTGAATTTGTTTAAGATCAGAACAGTGGTATAGCAAATGAGGAACTTACATACGTACTTACATAAATACATAGGTACATCCAAATTTGTAATATGTGTGGATTAGATACAGCACCCTAGACTGAATTTCTGTAGAGGACGTAGTTCTTTTTCCGTTTGTTAGGTTAGCGTGTAGGACTTGCACTATAGAACCAAACGTCACACATCAGTCTAAGCTGAGTTTTTCACTGTATTCAGGGACTATAAAGGTTTATTTTCTGGTAAACCTTCCGGGATGTAAGGTCGTGGTCCATAAAACTCTTCAGCTCATAACGTTTCGTCCAGAGCTGCGCTGGACATCTTCAGAGGGGTGTTTCACCTCCGGTGAGTCGGCAAGACTCACCGGAGGAGAAACACCCCTCTGAAGATGTCCAGCGCAGCTCTGGACGAAACGTTATGAGCTGAAGAGTTTCATGGACCACGACCTTACATCCCGGAAGGTTTACCAGAAGATATGTCATCCGGTCGTGAAAGCCTTCATACTATGACCATAAAGGTTTCGTTTTGCGTTGTCCATATTACCTGTTTGATATATCTTCCCGTGAGCACATTTATTGCTATCAAGCTTATTGCAATCACGTTATCTTGTACAGCAGCAATTATTCTGTGGTATTCGGTTCCTGCTACTTTCAATGTTGGGCGTCAGATCAGTTCTGACGCACACACAACTTTGTGTCCTGAAATTCTGTTTGCGCCCTCTGTCCACAGACGGCTGCAGGGCTCCAGCTAATATCAGGTGGTAAACTATGTGAACTTATCCTCTGTGACCTCTGCTTGTTAAGCCCACACTTCCATGCATTGCTAAATGCTAGTGTTCTATCAAAGTTTCTGTCACACGCAATATATGGTGGACGCACGCATCTAGTGCAAGGAGTGAAGAAAGTGACATCAGCGCTTCGTTTTCCTACATAGTGCAGTTGTCTGTAGTCAGTATGACAATAGTGCAGTTGTCTGTAGTCAGTATGACAATCTCATGACGTATACTCACGATAAGTTACTTAAGAGTTTGGTGTGAATGGCATATACTTTTATTTTACTTTACATCGCTTGTAAACAGAACTGGCCAAAATTTTAAAGATTTTTACTGTTTTGGTGTAGACTTTTATTGCTTTTCCTTTGTAGCTTTTGAACACGCCCTCCGTAAGTCACGATTAAAAGCGTGTTACTATGATTGCATTTAGAAGAAGTGAAAAGAATTCTGTGAGATATTTTATCGGCAGACCATGAGCCATAATCTACATTTTCATACTAGTGCGAAGCCACTCTCACTCTGGCCAGCAAGACAACTAAATTTACCTATCAATTTATTTGTTCTTTATTATAGCCTATACCTCGTCTTCCACAATAGGCAGAACATTATGGAGTGGTACACATTCAAATTGTTCAAATGGCTCTGAGCACTATGTGACTTACCGAGCGAGGTGGCGCAGTGGTTAGACACTGGACTCGCATTCGGGAGGACGACGGTTCAATCCCGCGTCCGGCCATCCTGATTTAGGTTTTCCGTGATTTCCCTACATCACTCCAGGCAAATTCCGGGATGGTTCCTCTGAAAGGGCACGGCCGACTTCCTTCCCCATCCTTCCCTAATCCGATGAGACCGATGACCACGCTGTCTGGTCTCCTTCACCAACCAACCAACCAACCAACCAACCACTATGTGACTTAAGTTCTGAGGTCATCAGTCGCCTAGAACTTAGAGCTAATTAAACCTAACTAATCTAAGGACATCACCCACATCCATGCCCGAGGCAGGATTCGAACCTGCGACCGTAGCGGTCGCTCGGTTCCAGACTGTAGCGCCTAGAACCGCACGGCCACTCCGGCCGGTACCCATTCATAATGCTTGTTGTCCATAAGAATTCAAAGAGCAAAAATATCCATCACCATTTCAGCACATTCTCTGAGTCAGAGAACTCTCCAGGTATTAAGAAATATGCTTAAGCGACTGCAACAGTGGTTACGGAGTACTGACAGTAACGCCTACATTAGAACTCACATCTGTATTTTTATAAAGTGCAATGTTTTTAGGTTTGTGTTGTTGCAAATTAAGTTATACTTCAGTTAACGTATAATTTACATAGTAGTTAAATATGTTGACAACGGGCAGGATAGGAAATTGGGACATATAGGTACATGTAGGTTGTAATACTCAATAAAAAGGCGATCTGGACTAGATTTTATGGTAAACTCTTTACCTATGAGTGTTTTGTAGCTGCTGCACGATGTATCAGAACTTTACTTCCAGCTTTGCTAGGTATAACGTATCGGGCATTTCCTGCTTCTGTTATGTACATTGTGTTCAGGTGCTACCTGAATAGTGTACAAGTTATAATCACTACACATATACACGAAACATAGCACTGTGGTTTAGCATGCAGATAAAAGTGATAAATTAAGTAGCAGAATGTAACACTTATGTCATAGGATTATTAAAAGTATTAATTTGGGGAATGTGTAATAATGTATCAAAGAATTTTTTTGAAAAAAATGGAAAGAAGCTCTTTTGTTATATACTGCAGTGCCTGGCAGTGGATATTGTTTAACAATCAGAGCGAAACCAAGCAAACGTCATAGCGAAATTTTGGGACAGGGCATCTCTGCGTAAGGGAGTGTATGAAGGGATTGTATGTACTTCACATAAAATCCTTCGGAGTTTTTCATTAGATCATGTAATGAATTGCTCCAACGTTTGCCCCTACTGGAGGGGGTTCTTCATTGGTGTTGACGTGTACAACTAAATGCTGCCATGAATTTTTCTTTGATCTGCAGAGGGGAGAAGAAGATGAAATTCTCTTCCACGACCTTCGACGCACATGAACTTTCACATCATTGTAGGCAGTCTTACGGTGGAACATTACCTGTTTATACAGAAGTAGACAGGTAAGGTATTCTCCTGCTGAAATGCGAGCTGCCTCCTTTCAAATGAGACCGCTACTATGCTCACCTGGAGGCGAGGTAGGTATCGGTTACGTTCTGCTGATTTGGATGCGTTGCATATGGACCATTGTTCCACCTCTAGCGCCGCGCGAACAAAAGAACGCCTATCAGCAAATCGGAAAGAAACAGGTTGTGAATCTCGATATAACCAACAAACAACGCTGAAATCGTTGGAATCTCTATAGAACGTATCTTTTCAATAACATATCTTCTACTCCACTCTACCAATTCAAATCTGCAGATGATAACACTGGTTTTTCTGCCATAATAACTCGCTGATTTTAGTAATACATATTTTTGCAATGTTTTCATTTGCACCGTCGGAAAGTCAGGATTATCTTTCGTTGAGACGCTTATTTTAAGTATATGGAACAAACGTGAGAAAGTTCGCTGCTACAGTAAAAGTCCAAATTACCTCTTACTTAAGGACCTTTTTTAAAATTTTCTTTAAGTGTGAGAAAGGGACTAAACGCAATCTTATATTTAGTGTAACATTCCTTTTCAGTATCTGTTTTTAAACCCGATTCATAGACAGTCTTCTGGAAGCGTCGAATAATATTTCCCCCTTTTATTTGCAACCAAAGAAAATTACGCATAATTTTCGCTTGCTAGTAATTTTCGTTCTCAGAAATGCTGCAAGCAATAGAGTGACGAGTTTCTGTTTGGCATAGAGGTTCAAAATGTATGCCGATGGATACCTAGAATGCACTGACTACGAATTACGGATAAACTCTTAATTGTCCTGCTGCAGATAATTTTTCAGTACAATGAATATTTAAATGGTTTGCCTTAAATCATTAGACGACATACGGTCTTCCAAATATTAATCTGTTTATTATTGGCAATGTTGTTTTCAGCTGTTTGGTTTCCGTAACATTAGTACAACAGAAAAATGAAGGATAAATTCAAGAAAAATATAGGATATTCTAAGTATAAAAGACTTTTTAGTAAGAGCTGAAGGCTGCTGTCATAATTTTTACCTGTTGAGAGAGGTATAATACGAAGGCGTGCTTTTAAGTAATACCTCCGAATTTTTTATTTGAAAATTCATAAAGCTTCTTAAATGAAACAAACGTTATTAACTGTCTGCTCTTAATTCTTCATGTCTACGTTTTTGCAGCCCTCTCCCGTTAGAATGCTCCGAACTGTAGCTTGTAACATTGCAGTGTGTAACGTACCTAC
This sequence comes from Schistocerca cancellata, assembly GCF_023864275.1. Taxonomy (NCBI): domain Eukaryota; kingdom Metazoa; phylum Arthropoda; class Insecta; order Orthoptera; family Acrididae; genus Schistocerca; species Schistocerca cancellata. The sequence goes on from NC_064626.1 coordinate 276,694,303, forward strand.
GTCGATGCGTGAGAATCAGCGTGCAGTAATCGAGTTCTCATTCGTCATCTATTTCCAGAACTTAAACAACACCTTCTAGGAGTCGCTTTCATAGCGGTGAAGAGGTGCAAGCAGAGATAATGTTGTGCCTCCGTCTACAAGGTCAAATATTCTACACTGAATGTATCAACAAACTAGTTCCTCGTTGGGAGAAACGTGTTCGTCGCCATAGTGGCTATGTTGAGAAATAAATACATAGACATGAAGAATGAAGATGTGGAATGTTAATAACGTTTATTTTACTTAAAAAGCTTTGAGAATTTCACGTAAAAATTTCGGAGGCATTACTCTTCAGCACACCTTCGTACATTAGCATAATCATTGGGGGAGGAAGAGAAGTGGAAGTCTACAACTTCACAGACATTTGAGTCGCTCACTTAAGACGATGTATCATTATGAAATAACTCGTCTTAAAACGTTAGAGCCACTGTACAATAGACGGAAATCTGGAGGCAGTATTTAGAACAAACAAATTGTGAGAAAATGAGCTTCACGCTGGCCGAAGTGGCCGAGCGGTTCCAGGCGCTAGAGTCTGGAACCGCGCGACCGCTACGGTCGCAGGTTCGAATCCTGCCTCGGGCATGGATGTGTGTGTTGTCCTTAGGTTAGTTAGGCTTAAGTAGTTCTAAGTTCTAGGAGGCTGATGACCTCAGAAGTTAAGTCCCATAGTGCTCAGAGCCATTTGAACCATTTAATTGTAATCGTGTCTTCGCGATACGTATGGGATTAAAAACATTAGGAATCTCCTCTTAATACTGGTTAGTGACGGTTTAGAAGTACGCTTTGAAGTCATAATTTGCGTCTGTCTTCAAGAATCTACAATTCATTTTTTTCAACATTTCGTGAGGCTCTACCGTGTTTCAAACAAAACTGTGATTAGCTCTTTGAGACATACCGTGAGACTTTCGGAAAAAATATCATCTACACAATCCCGAAGATAACAAGGGCAGATAAGAGGTGTAAATATCATTATGACACTATCAGTTTAACGGCTCATGCAGCCAAGTTGCTTACAAGAATAATATACAGAAGAATGAAAAATAAAATAAGGTATGTTAGACGATGATCAGTTTGGCTGTCGGAAAGGTAAGGACACTAGAGAGGCAGTTCTGCCGTTGCGACTGATGATGAAAGTAAGACTTAAGAAAAATCAAGATACGTCCATAGAATTTTTCGTCCTTTAAAAAGCGTTTGGCAGTGTAAAAAGGTGCAAAGATGTTCGTAGTTCTGAGAAAAATAGAAGTACCATAAGCTATAGGAAGGGACGGATAATATACAATGTGGATCCGAAACAAGAGGCAACAATAAGAATGAAAACCAAGAACGAAGCTCTCAGATTAAGAAAGGTGTAAGAGAGGGCTGTTATCTTTCGCCCGTAGTGTTCAGACTGCAAATCTAAGATGCATTGACGGAAATAAAAGAAAGGTTCGAAAGTGGGATTATAATTTAGTATGAAAGGATTTTAATCATTAGACTCGCGTGGCGACATTGCTTTACTCAGTGAAAGTGAAGAAGAATTACAGGACATACTGAAAGGAATGAAATTCTTATGATTAGGGAATATGGATTAGGAGTAAATCGAAGAAAGACGAAAGTAATGACGAGCAGCAGAAATGAGTTTAGTGATAAACTTGACATCAAAATTGGTAATGACGATGTGGATAGAATTAAGGAATTCTGCTACCTTGGAAACAAAGTAACACACAAGGGATGGAGTGGGAAGGACATAAAAATCAGATTAGCACAGACAAAGAGGACTCTAGTATTATCAAACAAAGACCTTCACCTTCAGAAAGCAATTACTGAGAATACACGTTTGGAACACAGCATTGTACGGTAGTGAATCATGGATAGTGGGAAAACCAGAACAGAAAAGAATCGAAAAGTTTGAGATGTGGTGTCACAGAACAATGTTGAAAATCAGGTGGACTGATAAGACAAGGAACGAGGAAGTTCTCCGAAAAATTAGCGAAGAAAGGAAAGTGTGAAAAACACTGACGAGAAGAAGGTACAGGATGATAGGACATGTATTAAGATACCAGGGACTAAACTCCGTAGTATTAAAGGAAGCTGTCGAGGGTGAAAACTATAGCCGAAGACAGAGATTGGAACGCATCCACCAAATGATTTAGGAAGTAGGGTGCAAGCTCTACTCTGAAATGAAGAGGTTGGGGCAGGAAACGAATTCGTTTCGGGTCGCTTCAGACCAATCAGAATCCACTATTGGTCCTAGTATGGGACCCACACACCTGAGTACTGCTCTAATATAGAACGTACAAGTGGTTATTAAGCAGTCTAATATGTAGATTGACTGCATTTTCCCATTATTCTACCAGTGATGCGTAATTTCCTATCTATCTTAACAGCGGCTTATCCTATGCGATCATTTCACCTCGTATCGCTAGAAATTGTTGTACCAAGGTATTTATATGGGATTCAATGCAATCGTTGTCATTGACACTAAGTTTTGTTTCGTATTGTGAAGTGCATAATGTTATATTTAAAGCAAGGTGCCAGTCTTTGCATCACTTTGAAATCTTATCAAGATCTGATTGAATACTGATAAAGCTTTTTGTAGACTGTTTTTGTCAACGCTCGTCGCCAATTTTGTAAAGGCCTCGTCGCTATTGCTGGGGAGGCCGAGTTGCCACTGTTGTTACAGTAGGCTCAGCTTGTGCGTTCGTGCGACGACTTCTCGTGCAGTACACCGCCAAGACAAGTCCTCCCTGCCACTGTTACACAGCTATGCCCCAGGGTCAGGTAACAGGATAGGAGAACGAACGTTCTACAAAACTCCAACAAATTAATAACAAACTCACTCAAATGAGTTGAAAGCTTACTTATTTTTGTGACTTGTCGAAAAATGAAGTCTGCAACACTGCATATAATATAACACAAAGAAGACCCTCAATGGTTAAGTGCAAATAATCGTAGGTAAACTTCACAGCACACAGCAAGTACAATTTACGACAACTGTCCCTTCACTCAAAATAGTTTACTAAAAGACGTTTCCTGTCTAAGTCAGCACTGGACGATGATCTATAACCAAGTGGGTGAGAGTTGCTTTTCTATCTCCAGAGTAGGCTTCTGTCCGTTCGTTGTCATCCAGTCATTGTACTCGGCCGGCAACTGGCCGGGGCGAAGTCGATATTTTCACCCACAGTGCCGCCCGTAACTCTGGTGGAACTCGTGCAAGTTGAGAGTCTCTATGGCACTGGTACCATCTCGCATCTTCGCGCCTCTGGTGCTTTTGCTATGGCGGTGTCTTGTTCGGACGACACAGCAGCTGAATTTCATTTCAGATAACTGCACCATCCGCGACAAGCCTAATGTTGCTATATATATTGTCTGCAAGGTCATTAGTGTACAACAGGAACAACAACGCACTTCTACGTGACATGTATCGTGTTGCCTCTAGTCCTGTCTGTGAGTCTCCATCCGAGAAAACACGCTGCTTCCTCCCTACCAAGAAATCTTGAACCCAGTCACAAATTTTGTTTGATACTCCATATAGTCTCCATATAGTCGTACTCCATATAGTCGTACTCCATATAGTCGTAGATTTGATAATAAATATTACTATGGTATCGAGCCATAACTCTTTCGGGAAAAATTGTGCATCAACTGATTGTCTCCACTCAGGGCTTTCAGGATTCCATGTGATAAAATCGCAAGTTGCGTTTTCGCATGATGGATATTTTCAAAGATGGTATCTGTCCGAAAGAATAGATACCATCTATGGTGCAGGACAATAAGTTAGGAATGTGGGTCTCACGGGATGTGTGCCCGAGACAAGTCCCTGCAGTCGCATTATCCTCTGTGTCCTCGGAGTCTCATATGGAGATAGAGCGTCTGCCATGTAAGCAGAAGATCCCGGGTTCGAGTCCCGGTCAGGGCACACATTTTCAAATTTTCCCGTTGACTTATATCAACGCCTGTATGCAGCTAGGGGTATTCATTTCATTGTAATTCCATATTAGCTGCTGTGGGCGAGGTCATCCGTTCGACATACCTCTGCTGTGAACTCCATTTGACGATGACGTTGTCTTCCGCTCCTTTCCTTTCACGCCCAATGTGAATCTATACTAAACCGTTACTATTGTTCTAGCGTCGATGCGCTAGCGACCGACGCTCAGTGAACACCGGTGAGATCGCCATGTAGACCACACTGATACGTTCAGCCAAGGGGAACGTGTAGGCGGCTTCCTCACTTGCAGGCGTATCCAGTGTGTAAGCGGAGAAGCAGTGCCAATGGGCCCGTTACATCGCGGAGCACCTGTTTTGTCGGTTATTCCGCAGCTCGGTAGGCTCCCAACGGGCTCAGATTACCGGCCGGGCTCTCTTTTCGGCCGGATGCTCACCTCTAACGAGGCGAACGGGTCCGATCAGAGAATCCAATCTCCCTGCTGCATCTGGTCAAATTACACCGCGGCTGGTGTTCGGTGGCTGGTCGTACACTAATTTTGCGCAAACCAGAACAGCAGTTGCTCCAAGAATTCTGAAACACGTTCTCATACAGTACAAAAAAGAAAAATATCATCACGCTGTAACGAAATAACAATCAGTAAGCTATTCGTGCTCGGGTACTGTACGGGGCCTTCTTCCGAAGTGCAAAGGAACCAGTGTTCTCAGACGAGGGTATTCTGCTCTGAGCAGTCCCCTAGAACTTAGAAACTACTTAAACCTAACTAACCTAAGGACACCACACACATCCTTACCCGAGGCAGGATTCGAGCCTGCGACGGTAGCGGTCGCACGGTTACAGACTGAAGCGCCTAGAACCGCTCGGTCACAACTGCCGGAGGGTATTTTGCGCTGTGGATATTTTCCAGCGCAGATGGCACGGGCTCACAGGCTACGTCCATTTGCTAAATCATACCAGAATATCACATCCACTATTTCACTTCCATTGCCAACAAGGAGTGGAAGAGAGAAAATGTGAATGCACTGCGCCAATTGTATGTAGAAACAGTAAATACATAAGCGAATCCGTTGTTGGAAGAAGGTAAAACACCATGATACTAGGCCGGCCGGCGTGGCCAAGTGGTTCTAGGCGCTTCAGTCTGGAACCGCGCGACCGCTACGGTCGCAGGTTCGAATCCTGCCTCGGGCATGGATGTGTGTTATGTCCTTAGGTTAGTTAGGTTTAAGTAGTTCTAAGTTCTAGGGGACTGATGACCTCAGATGTTAAGTCCCATAGTGCTCAGAGCCATTTTTGAACCATGATACTACCCAGGATTGACAGTACTGCACAATACACAAAAACATGACGATAATTAAAGTAGACTACAGCACGATCCGACCCTCATAACTGGCTGCAGACCACCTAATGGTAGGTAGAGTGCTGTGCGTAAGACATCATAATACCCAGCCGACATATCTGACGGAACACTGTGCCCACTAAGTGTCGCGTAAACTTCCTATAAACACGTGCTTATCTCGGTAAGTACGCGTTTCAGTTCCCTTGTTTATTGGACTAATTTTCCTTGTTTCGATGGGTACTACCACCTCTCAAAGCATTCAACACTTTTTTTTAAATACTCTGTATTTTCATTTTCTAGATGTCCGTCCTTGATTTTTAATTTAAGCACTCCGTCTTCAGGCCACAAGTGGCCTACCGGGACCATCCGACCGCCGTGTCATCCTCAGTGGAGGATGCGGATAGGAGGGGCGTGGGTTCAGCACACCGCTCTCCCGGTCGTAAGATGGTATTCTTGACCGAAGCCGCAACTATTCGGTCAAGTAGCTTCTCAATTGGCATCACGAGGCTGAGTGCACCCCGAAAAATTGCAACAGCGCATGGCGGCCTGGAGGGTCACCCATCCAAGTGCCGACCACGCCCGACAGCGCTTAACTTCTGTGATCTCACGGGAACCGGCGCAGCCACTGCGGCAAGGCCGTTGCCTTTGACTTTTAATTTAAAAAAAGTAAAACACTCCCTACAGTTTTTTCTCATCTTTATTATTTTTAAAATTCCTCTTGGCTGAAGATAGGAATATAGTACCGCTCACAGCTCCCCCCCCCCCCCCCTCCCTCTCCTACCCATTTGGGGCGAGGGGTATGAAATGATAAAGAAACAAAAAGGATAGTAAAAAAGTAATTATTGATAAAGTGATCCTATAACGGTTGCGCTCTTGCCGACCGAGGTAAGGGACTCTAGGAAGTGACTGTTCGCAAAAGGATCTCCTGTAATATCGGCTGCGAAGCGCCGCCGTATAGCCAGTATTACATAATCTATGAGAGGATATAGAAAGTGTAGAAGGGCGGACGCACGAATGGTCACAAGCCTGTCTGACTCAACAAGAACGTTTGCGGGAACTTTAAATAACTTCGGTTGGCAAACACTTGCACATGGATGTAAATTATCCCGCAAAAGCGTATGTGCAACATTTCAGTAACCAGTATGAAACAAAGACTCTGAAGATAGACTTCGACCCCGTACGCATCGCTCCCGTAGATTAAATGCGTCATTCATATAGGTATCTAAGAAGCCATTCTTCACGCAAACCATACGCGATTGGGACGGGACGAAACTGTGTCACGTGGTACCACGCTAAGTACCCTCTGCCATGCACTTCACAATGGTTCCTCCTATGGGAGGGTGCCAAGGATATGCTGAAAAACAAACCGGCAGACACCTCATAAAAAAGCAAATGTCGTCTGGTTAGGGCCTCCCGTCGGGGAGACCGTTCGCCGGGTGCAAATCTTTCAATTTGACGCCACTTCGGCGACTTGCACGTCGATGGGGATGAAACGATGATGACTAGGACAACACAACACCCAGTCCCTGAGAGCAGAAAATCTCTGACCTAGCCGGGAATCGAACCCGGGCCCTTAGGATTGACATTCACTCGCGCTGACCATTCAGCCACCAGGGCGGACAGATACCTCATGAAGGACTAGTTTCTAGAAGATTAGATTAAAAACCACAGTCGAGATCGCCATAGCATTCGTTTATTATGATCAGTTTCAGCTTATGTTAAAGCCATCCTCAAATTTTTGCGCCCCCTATTGCTGGTGCTGGCGCCTCCTCGGTTTTCCACGTGATAACACGATCTCACATAGTCAGTGTATTGTCATAATAAACTAATGTTATTGCGATCTCAGCTGTTGTTTCTGACTAAAGTGTAGCACCTGATTGCTGCACTCCATGGACAATGTTGTCTAAATTTACGCTACGTATCTCTTCCGAAGAGACTGTGAAGGGAAGATCAGACGAATTGCAGAGGTGTCATTCTTCCCGCGTTCCATATTCGAGTAGTGTGGGTAGAAGCCCTATCGAGTTGTACAGTAAGAAGTAGCTTCTGCCGTAGACGTCAGGGTGCTTTGCAGAATGCAGAAGTAGATATGAAAAAAAAGTCCTCGTCCTAGTTAGCAGATCCAGCGGCAAGACGACCTCATGTCTGGATGTAGGAATAGCCGGAGGAGGAGATGGCGGCGCGAGGCAGGAAGCGACTGGACGCTCCTGGGAGCCGCCTCGTCAGTGCTGACGGAAACTCAAGACTGCGCAACGCGCTGCGGTGCAGGCGTTCTGCCGGCCGAGACAAGGTCAGCCCTACTGTGTAGCTGGCGTGTTGCGTGCGGTCTGTCAGTGGATGGGCTACCAATAGCTCAAATTCGATGTTTTACGGAACGCTTTCGGAAGGTAAGTACCAACACAACGAGGCCACGTTCGCAAACGTTACAAGGCCAATCAGTCAATTATCCAGACTGTTGCTCTCTGCGGCTACTGACTAGGCTGCAGCTTCTTTTAAGAAACCATTCAAACGTTCTGAGTATAATTTTTTCACTAAACCCATTTTCAGCGCTATTGTGTTCTTGATATTCAGTTGCATGTCCCCAGACTTGCTCCAAGTGTCAAATCATGGAGAATATGTTTAAAACATTCGTTACTAGATGGAGCACGGTCTTCCCGCCAAGCAGTGCTTCCCTCCTGAGTTCCAATGGCCAACAAGTCTTGCATTTAGCCTGGGTCGTTTGAAGAGATGACACACAAGTTTTCGGTGAGTGGGCACAGCTTCTGAGGCGTGACAAATTTTGCAATCACAGATAAACAAAGAAAGGTAACCAAGGCATTTTTCCATCAGATTTACACAAGATTGTTGAGTCAGCTGAAGCTATGATCCAAGTCCCTGTAATTCCTCTGCATACAACCGACTTAGTTGTTTGTAAAGATGCTGCTTCAACTTTGTCGTGAATGCAGGCTTCTAAGATATCCACTTGCAGTATGATCAAAGTATCGCACACTTATCCGCCTGAGATAGCTATTGAAAAAAACGTAAACGTATTAAAAAGAGGAAAGACCATGGATGATATATGACATGACGTGCTTCTTTTAAAACACCAGTTGCAAAACGGAAAGACTTGTTGACGATGTCATTTCTTCCTCGACAGAACACGACGATCTGATCCCAACAATGGAGTTGTGCAGGAAATAAAAGTCAGTACGGAAACGGTTTTTCTTGAATTTCATTTCGTTATTCTCTTGTACAAAAATAAAAATATGTGAGAAATGGTTGCTGTTGCCTACAATTCTATAAGTTAAAACATTCATGCTGTATTTCTGTCTTTTATTATCATAAATAAAACGTAGTGCCTCGGTATTAATAATCTTGAAACGAAAGCTTTCATTGGAACTTAGAACCAGTCAGTTCCTTTGAATGGCACGCATACAGGGCCCCGATATATTGCAACCCATTCTTCCTTCCCTGGCTGCAGTTCCTCCCTGCTCCTCCCTCCCTATCCCCGCTCCTTCCCCGCTGACCCCTCCTACCCCTCTCTCGGTGTTCTCATTTATGTCGACCTGGCTATCCACCTGGTTCCCTGTACTGCTTGCAATTTTGCTCCTCCAGCCTGTTCTCTTTCATCCTTTTTGACGTCTAGGTCTCCGCTTGAGGTTTCATCTCCAATTCTAGTTTTCTGTTTTTAGAGTGAGCCATTTGGGGAAGAACTCCCTCCCTAGCGTTACAGATGCGACGTGAAGCAGTATGTCCCACCACCTATGAGGTGCTTTCAGAGCTTGCGGTTTTGGCATATGTCTTCGCACTGTACAGCAGGCGCTCTGTGTGGTGATGCTGGACACCCACTCCATGAGACAAGCTCCTGTGTTTCGCCCCCTGAGCGTGTCAATTGTCATGACCACCCACTCCCCTCGCTCGCCATATTGCCCAGCATACAAGAGAGAAAAGAAGATCCAAGAGTACAAGTCTCTGGATCGCCTATCTTACGCTGGGCTCGCCTAAAGTATGAGAGACTCTGTCTGTTGCCACGTTGTTCACCTTTTGCCTCTGTTACATCCTTTCCCCTTCCTACCTCTTCCTTACCACAGCTCCGTCCCCGTCTTCGAGCCCCCTCGCCTGCAGTTCCCGTGACCTGCCCTCCGGGATCCACTCCTCCTCCCCCGCCGAAAAAGTGCCCCCCTTCTCCGACACCTCCTGGTGAAGTGGCTCCTACCTGGGACCTCTCTCCCCAGCATCTCTCAGGCCGGAAGTCTACTACCACAACTCGGCCACGAGACGCTGTATCTGTGTGACTCAAGGTCGCCCACTCTCTTTCAGTTCCGGATCTTGCAGACACCTGTACTCCCTCTGTGCCCTGCCCTCCTCACCTCCGAAAGAGAAGAAAGAGGAACATAAGTCTCAGAACAAGGCCACCCAGTGCCTCCGGAAGTGCCATCTCCCCCCATCGCAACCTGACATCTTATATATGGATGTCACCCGACCCTTGTCGGTGACGATCACTGACCGAGTGACATGACCTCCTCTCGACTTCTTTAGTCTAACCTGGACTCTCGCCACACAGTAATCCAGTGGAATTGCAACGGATACTAGCGCCACCTACCAGAAATATAACGTCTTATTTCCTCCTATTCTGTATTCTGTCTTTGCTCTTGAAGAAACGCACTTCCATGATGACCACTCTCCAACATTTCGTGGTTAACGGGCGTTCTGTCAGAACCGTATCGGCCCCAGGATAGCATCTGGAGGGGTCTGCACTTTAGTTCGCTCCAATGTCATTAGTGACTGTATCCTCGTTCCTACCAACCTGGAAGCAACAGCAGTTAGAGTGCAAACGACTGTACCAATCACCGTTTGCAACGTCTACCTCCCTCCAAGTAGGTCACTTCCTTATATTGAACTGTCTGCCATAATACAGCAACTCCCGTATGTGTTTCTTCTCCTTGGGGACTTCACACCATCCCCTGTGCGGGAGTGCCACTTTTTTTGACAAGTAGGGGTCTTCGAATTGACCAGCGTATTACAGATTTTGACTTGTGTCTACTCAATAACAGTTCCCCTAACCATTCCAGTGCCGCTCGTGGCACCTTTACTGCTGTCGATCTCACGATCTCCTCCCCCGCTCTCGTGGCTTCCGTACTTTGGTCACCCCATGATGATCTTTGAGACAGTAACCACTTTCCGGTGATTCTATCACACCCCTGACGCCGCCCAAAAGATAGGCCCCCATGGCGGGCACTCTGCAGGGCCCATTGGCCTTTATACATATATCTGCTGTGCACTTCGACACCGCTCTCTCGTATTCCATTGACGCAGTCGTGCAGAGCGTCTCTGCCACTATTCTTTGTGCTGCTGACACTGCTGTCCCCCTATCCACAGGCCCCTCGTCCTCGACCAGTACTATGGTGGACCAAGGACATAGCAGTCTCTGTCAAGAGCCACCGACGAGCGCTGCAGTGATTTAAACGACAACCATCACGGACCACCCTCCTCGCTTTTAAGTGTCTTCATGCCACGACTTACGACATGCCCCTTTCTCACAGATTTGTGTGAAAGCTCCGTAGGCTTCTGGACAGCCAGAAACAGTCAATTGTCCAGAGTCATATCCTCCAAGATGCTCTGTGCACTGATCCATTGGTCCTCGCAGAACACCTCGCAACACACTTTGCGACGGCAACGACGTCCTCTTCCTAACCCAGAATGCCGAGTCGAACAGACAACACCCTCCCCCCCCCCCCCTCCACACACACACGTTGAACCCTATAATGAACTCTTCACTGAATGGGAATTTTTGGAGGCTCTCACCTTTTTACATGACATGGCTCCAAGCCAGGATTCCATCCATAACCAGAAGATCCAACACTTACCGAGAGGCAACATCTACTAAGGGTCTTCAACCGCACTTAGTTCATGGGTGCTTTTCCGTTGCAATGGCGAGACAATATACACTCCTGGAAATTGAAATAAGAACACCGTGAATTCATTGTCCCAGGAAGGGGAAACTTTATTGACACATTCCTGGGGTCAGATACATCACATGATCACACTGACAGAACCACAGGCACATAGACACAGGCAACAGAGCATGCACAATGTCGGCACTAGTACAGTGTATATCCACCTTTCGCAGCAATACAGGCTGCTATTCTCCCATTGAGACGATCGTAGAGATGCTGGATGTAGTCCTGTGGAACGGCTTGCCATGCCATTTCCACCTGGCGCCTCAGTTGGACCAGCGTTCGTGCTGGACGTGCAGACCGCGTGAGACGACGCTTCATCCAGTCCCAAACATGCTCAATGGGGGACAGATCCGGAGATCTTGCTGGCCAGGGTAGTTGACTTACACCTTCTAGAGCACGTTGGGTGGCACGGGATACATGCGGACGTGCATTGTCCTGTTGGAACAGCAAGTTCCCTTGCCGGTCTAGGAATGGTAGAACGATGGGTTCGATGACGGTTTGGATGTACCGTGCACTATTTAGTGTCCCCTCGACGATCACCAGTGGTGTACGGCCAGTGTAGGAGATCGCTCCCCACACCATGATGCCGGGTGTTGGCCCTGTGTGCCTCGGTCGTATGCAGTCCTGATTGTGGCGCTAACCTGCACGGCGCCAAACACGCATACGACCATCATTGGCACCAAGGCAGAAGCGACTCTCATCGCTGAAGACGACACGTCTCCATTCGTCCCTCCATTCACGCCTGTCGCGACACCACTGGAGGCGGGCTGCACGATGTTGGGGCGTGAGCGGAAGACGGCCTAACGGTGTGCGGGACCGGAGCCCAGCTTCATGGAGAAGGTTGCGAATGGTCCTCGCCGATACCCCAGGAGCAACAGTGTCCCTAATTTGCTGGGAAGTGGCGGTGCGGTCCCCTACGGCACTGCGTAGGATCCTACGGTCTTGGCGTGCATCCGTGCGTCGCTGCGGTCCGGTCCCAGGTCGACGGGCACGTGCACCTTCCGCCGACCACTGGCGACAACATCGATGTACTGTGGAGACCTCACGCCCCACTTGTTGAGCAATTCGGCGGTACGTCCACCCGGCCTCCCGCATGCCCACTATACGCCCTCGCTCAAAGTCCGTCAACTGCACATACGGTTCACGTCCACGCTGTCGCGGCATGCTACCAGTGTTAAAGACTGCGATGGAGCTCCGTATGCCACGGCAAACTGGCTGACACTGACGGCGGCGGTGCACAAATGCTGCGCAGCTAGCGCCATTCGACGGCCAACACCGCGGTTCCTGGTGTGTCCGCTGTGCCGTGCGTGTGATCATTGCTTGTACAGCCCTCTCGCAGTGTCCGGAGCAAGTATGGTGGGTCTGACACACCGGTGTCAATGTGTTCTTTTTTCCATTTCCAGGAGTGTATTTAGGATTGTTATTATTATTGCTGTTACTCCACAAAATTTGCATGTATATGCTAGTGGCAATAGTGTCTTTTTGAGTATCGTGTGGTTTGTAATTAACGAGAAACAATAATCGGAATGTAAAAAAAAAAAAAAATGATTCAAATGGCTCTAAGCACTATGGGACTTAACATCTCATGTCATCAGTCCCCTAGACTTAGAACTAATTAAACCTAACTAACCTAAGAACATCACACGCATCCATGCCCGAGACAGGATTCGAATCTGCGACTGCAGCAGCAGCGCGGTTCCGGACTCAAGTGCCTAGAATCGCTCGGCTCGGAATGTAATGAACAGTTATTAAACATAACACACACACATAATTATGACCTATCCCAACACTTCATGTCCTCGTTACCATCATTTTCACTAAGCACCCTCCCTGGCTTTAGGTTCAGATGACACTGTCTCTTCACTTCAGCAAATATCTAGTATTTTTGTTAAGTCTGTGCGTTTCAAATTTGATCTAGTAGTTTTGTTCAGTCTTTGTGTTTCGAGGCTGTTACTTGCCTCCCATCTACATATTTGGACACTAGATTGTGGAAGACACCTAGAGACATTGAGAAAATAACAACTTGTTGTCTCCCTCTATGGGACTTCAAGAAAATAGTGGTCTCCCGCAATTCCAATGAAGAATGTATTTTTTTAAACAAGAGTTCATGGCAAACTGTTCAAAATTTCAACAACACAAAATTTATGCTATGTGCATTGTTACCCTGAACATCAACTTTTCTTCTTTGTAGTGAGGTCATTAACACTCGTCAAGATTCTCAAATGGCCAGCGTCCATTTTACAGACTGGAATGCTGAAACTGTGGAACATGAGGTTATGGTAGGACTTCCCATCAAGATCTTCAGCATTTATCAAGAAACGAGCTTCAGTGTAGCAAATGAGCATTGTCACAGCTATGAAAATTTGTGCTTTGAACACATTGGAAGTGAATATCAGATAAATCAACGATAGAGCTTCTCTAAAATGTTAATGTAGACATTATAGCTGTTTTGTCGTCCACTGTGGGTTTTAGCACCGACACGAGCAAGGAGGAAGAGAAGTTGCGATGGCCTGTAGCAGGAATCCAAAATTATTTGTACATACCATGTGCTGATTAACATAACATTCTGTTTCTAAGCCGCGCAGAGTGGCCGTACGGTTTGAGGCCACAAAAAACAAAAAAAAAAAAACAAAAAAAACCATACTGCGCGGTCCCTCCCGCCGGAGTGAGTCCTTCCTCAGGCATGGACGTGTGTGTTGTTCTTAGTATAAGTTAGTTTAAGTACAGTGTAAGTCTATGGACCGATGATCTCAGCAGTTTGGTCCCTCAACACAGATGAACTTTTTTTGTTCCTAAAATGGCACTGAGCACTATGGGACTTAACTGCTGAGGTCATCAGTCCCCTAGAACTTAGAACTACTTAAACCTAACTAACCTAAGGACATCACATACATCCATGCCCGGGGCAGGATTCGAACCTACGACCGTAGCGGTCGCGCGGTTCCAGACTGTAGCGCCTAGAACCGCTCGGCCACACCAGCCGGCTTTTTTTCCTAAAAACAAAAGTAGTTTATCTTCTTTTGAATCCTGTGCTTCCCGTGTCTTCTACATACAATATTTTTTGTTGTGCCATGCATTGTAGGATTTTAAACCCGTTTGTATGGGGTTATATACTAGTGATAGGTTTGTTATGCTATGGTGTGAAGGTACGGGTACTAATACGCATTTGGGTGGCCCGAATTTGCAGTAAACATGTTATATGTTGCAGTGGGATTAGGCTGAAAGTTCAAATTTCTTTGTGTTCTTAATGTTTTTTTTTCTTTTACGGTTAAGTCGAGGAATTTTTTGTTTTATTGTTTCCTGGTTATGATGTAAATTCCATTTTACGATGCAGTGCATTCAGTGCCTCGTGTATTTGTTGGCTGTCTGTATTGCTTCCACCTGTTAGCATTTCTGTATCATTGACATATCTATAATAATACATGACTGTCTTAATCAACACATATGAATTCCTTAAAAATTTTCCTTCTGTCATGTTTCGTGATATATCCGCTATTGTCCCAGCTGTGCTACATGGCATGGCCATCCATCTGTTTGTGTATAAATTTTATGGTTAAATTGAGAGTAGTTTTGATGGAGTACTAATTTTAGCAGTCATATAATTTCCTTTCGTATAAATTCATTAGCACCTATTACGAACGTTTTTCTGTATTGCAGTAGGTTATTTTAAATTATGCTGATTATTTCATAAATCAGAATTTAAGTGTAAACATTTGTAATACTGGTCAATATTAATTTTCCAATTGCTACTATTTTATGTCTTTTATTTTTTGTGCTAATGTTCTTGAGTTCCTTACCATATATTTTTATTACATGTGTAGAATTTTGTTAATTTGTGTTAATTTTTTGCTAATTAGGTATGTAGCGTTATCTATGCTATCTACCACTGGGCCGAGTGGAGGTAATGGTTAATGGAGTCTGGTTGCCCATGTAGTCTAGGTGTTCTAGGGTTGATCACTACACAAGACCTTTTTTCCAAATTCTGTTAGCACTGTTTTACATTATTTGACAATTTTCTTTGTTTGCTCTGAATTCTATTTTCATAGATGAATTCTGATATACAGTGACAGTGTCCAGCAGTGTCATACGGACATGCAATGAATAATAAACCTAGTAACAACCAAGAAAATACGATCACCAAAATTTGTAAATAATGCCACAGTTTACGCACTATTACTACTTTACTCGCTATTACTATTCGCAGAATGCGGGCTAAGTAATGTCTTCCTGTTACTCAGTGCTGATGCTTTCTATGACTGCGACCGAACTTGGGGGCTACCACCGATGGGCGGCTGGTTAAATCATTGCCACACCTGGAGGTGTGGCGCTGCCGCTCTTTCCATTGGCGAATGGGTCAGAGCCTCCTTGCTGCCGTTTGACGTAGCTGCGCTGGTCAGTGTGCAGTAGCTACTCTACGACTGCACAGCACGGGTACATCAGTGATAAAACAGGTTCACCGTACGATCAACAGATGTCGGGAGCACTCCGACGTGCTACAACCTCAAAATCGATGGCAGTGTGTTTTTGTCCCTTATACACCACTGGCCATTAAAATTGCTACACCACGAAGATGACGTACTACAGACGCGAAATGTAAACCGACAGGAAGAGGATGCTGTGATATGCAAATGATTAGCTTTTCACAGCATTCACACAAGGTTGGCGCCTGTGGCGACACCTACATCGTGCTGACATGAGGAAAGTTACCAACCGATTTATCATACACAAACAGCAGTTGACCAGCGTTGCCTGGTGAAACGTTGTCGTGATGCCTCGTGTAAGGAGGAGAAATGCGTACCATCACGTTCCCGACTTTGATAAAGGTCGGATTGTAGCCTATCGCGATTTCGGTTTATCGTATCGCGTCATTGCTGCTTGAGTTGGTCGAAATCCAATGACTGTTAGCAGAATATGGAATCGATGGGTTCAGGAGGGTAATACGGAACGCCGTGCTGGATCCCAACGGTCTCGTATCACTAGCAGTAGAGATGACAGGCATCTTATCCGCATGGCTGTAACGGATAGTGCAGCCACGTCTCGATCCCTGGGTCAACAGATGGGGACGTTTGCAAGACAACAACCATCTGCACGAACAGTTCGACGACATTTACAGCAGCATGGACTATCAGCTCGGAGACAATGACTGCGGTTACCCTTGACGCTGCCTCACAGACAGGAGCGCCTGCGATGTTGTACTCAACGACGAACCTGGGTGCACGAATGGCAAAACGTCATTTTTTCGGATGAATCCAGGTTCTGTTTACAGCATCATGATGGTCGAATCCGTGTTTGGCGACATCGCGGTGAACGCACATTGGACGCGTGGATTCGTCATCGCCAAACTGGCGTATCACCCGGCGTGATGGTATGGGGTGCCATTGGTTACACGTCTCGGTCACCTCTTGTTCGCATTGACGGCACTTTGAACAGTGGACGTTACATTTCAGATGTGTTACGACCCGTGGCTCTACCTTTCATTCGATCCCTGCGAAACTCTACATTTCAGCGGGATAATGCACGACCGCAAGTTGCAGGCGCTGTACAGGATACAGTAAATGTTCGACTGCTGCCCTGGCCAGCACATTCTCCAGATCTCTCACCAATTGTAAACGTCTGGTCAATGGTGGCCGAGCAAGTGGCTGGTCACAATACGCCAGTCACTGGTCTTGATGAACTGTGGTATCGTGTTGAAGCTCCATGGGTAGCTGTACCTGTACAAACTCTTTTTGATGAATGCCCAGGCGTATCAAGGCCGTTATTATGGCCAGAGGTGGTTGTTCTGGGTACTCATTTCTCAGGATGTATGCACCCAAATTGCGTGAAAACGTAATCACATGTCAGTTCTAGTATGATATGTTTGTCCAATGAATACCCGTTTATCATATGCGTTTCTTCTTGGCGTAACAATTTTAATGGCCAGTAGTGTAGTTCTCAGCCCCTCAATTTTAGTTAACTAGTGTATAAACTATTACGAATTCCTTTGGATAAGGAAAGGGGTAGTAAAACTTACAATGGTTTAGTAACAATGTAGCATTTCTCCCCCTTTATTGTCCCGAATGCTATACCCCTCGAAGCAGAGAGCGCTCGTGACATTCCGATGTGCCCGCACTCTGCCCGTGGCGGGGCAGTGCGTGTGGTATGCTCGGGCGGTCTCAGGTGCACGCCGGCAATTTGCGGCCGTTCTCAAAGAGCGGACGGCCGCCGAGTCGCTCCCCGCTGTTAATATCTCCCTGCAGTAAAGCACTGCGATAGCATCGAATGCGGCTGTACTACTCGCCGTATTACAACGTGAGGGGAACGTGGTTGCGCAAATGCGCTCGACGAGGAATTTCTCCAACACGAGGAAGCGCATTCCGGTGTCGGTTTTCGCTTGAGCCTGCGGTCGGCTTCTCTTTATATCCTACTTACTTAGCTAATAGTCTTATCTGCGCTACCTGTGTACGTGCTTAATCGCTGTACAAGTCACCTTAAATGCTGACTGTATTCCTGCTACTGCTGTATGATCAGAATTAAAATATTTCGAATCATTCTACGTAATACACATCAGAATGCAGGGGTGGCACTGTTAACTTTTATATGTAGCAGAAAGTTTCTGAAAAAACTTGAAGTAAGAAAGTATGCGTCGCAGAAGCTTAATTATATGACCATACTTTCACAGGGAATAAGTTAACCCTAATTTTCAACTGTCAGGGTACATCAATGTGAACAAAAAGTGTGAAGCATATTTCGTGTATGAGAAAGAGTGCTTCTTCTTTTCTCTTACACGAAGAGCGCCTGACACGTGGGTCACGGATTTTTATCAGTTTTTGCAAGGGACATTCTGTATATTAAAAATAAAAAAAACACGAGTTTCTGCAATTTGGTAGCCACACCGAATTAAAAAAAAAATGCAGGTTAAAGTTGATGATGGAATTTCGTATTTTCAATGCTATGCATCGAAAGATCGTCTAAAAGCTAACAATTTTTGTTAATGTAATATGGAGTACAAAGTTAATAGTGTTTGAGTTATTAAAGGTTTTTGTCATTGTAAGCGTATAGCAGTGCGAGGTCGGCGGTCAGGGGTCGAGGCGTTAGACTACCAAACCACTGGCCCATGTTCGGGTCTCGGCCTTGGCATTTTTTTTTCATTCGATTTTTTCAGTGTATCTTGTAATATTCTGATAATAACGGGAATGCTTTAAGTTGACTTTTTGCGAGTAAAATACCAGGAGGCGTGATTAATAAGTGAATAAATATTTATAATGTATCTATAGTTAATATTTTATGTACTTTTGGGTCCAATGCGTAGCGTATCTTTAAAGGATATTGTATAATTATAATTCCAAGTACGCTGCTAAGTTCGATTGCTTTTATTTTTACAATTGGTCTACTTTGGCTGAATTGCCACCATCAAGTAATCTGTAAGTAAAAGGTACATAATTTTGGTACATTACCTCTGATTTTATAGGTAATTTTTAAATGGATTTCATTATTATATATTTTTACATACATCTGATATATTGGCATCCATACCATATTCATAGATTTCTCACTATCTATTTGCTTCTGAATTACGTTCCTTTGATGTTAATCTAGTAATAATGGTTGGTTATCATCTTATCTGATTTATTACTTTATGTAATTGTCAAACTATATTATTTATATGGGTATTTGACAGATAATCCTGCGCTATTGCATGGTTATGCGCAGTTCTCTTTATAATTGCTGTTGTGTAGGTATTGATAACTGGCACAGCTATAAAAAAATGGTTCAAATGTCTCTGAGCACCATGGGATTTAACATCTGAGGTCATCAGCCCCCTAGGACTTAGAACTACTTAAACTTAACTAACCTAAGGACATCACACACATCCATGCCCGAGGCAGGATTAGAACCTGCGACCGTAGCAGTCGCGCGGTTCCAGACTGCAGCGCCTAGAACCGCGTGGCCACCACGGTCGGCGGCACAGCTATACTTTTCGTGTGTAGTATATCTAAATATTTTCTTTTTATAGCTCTGGCATTATTTACAAATTTTGGTGATCCTATTTTCTTGGCTGTTACTTAGTTAATTATTGACTGCATGTCCATATGATATTGCTGGATACTGTCACTGTATACCAAAATTCATCTATGAAAATAGATGTACAGAACAAACGAAGAAAATTGTCAAATAATGTAACACAATCCTAACAGAATATGGAAACAGTTCTGGTATAGTGATGAACCCTGGAACACCTAGACTATATGGGCAACCAAAATCCATTAACCATTACCTCCACTCCACCAGTGGTAAGTATCGCAGATAACCTTACGTACCTTATTAGTAAAATATGTAAATTCACCTTGGTCAGTATTACAAATCTTTACTCTTAAATTATGATTTATGACATAATCACCTTAATTTAAATTAACTTGCTGCAATACGGAAAAACGTCCGTAACAGCCGCTAATGAATTTATATGAAGCGAAATTATATGTCTGCTAAAATTTGTACTCCATAAAAACTGCTTTCAATTTAACCATGCAATTTATACACAAACAGATGGATGGCCATGGGATGTAGCACAGCTGGGTCAATAGTGGATATATTACTGAATAAAACAGAAGAAAATTTTTTAAGGAATTCATGTGTGTTGATTAAGAAAGTTATGTATTATTATACCCGTAGATATGTCAATTAAATGCTAACAGATGGTATCAATATAGATATCCAAGAAATACCCAAGGCACCGAGTGCACTGCACCCTAAAATGGAACTTACCAAATTACCAGAAAACCATAAAACAAAAAGTTTCCTCGACTTAGCCGTAAAAAACCATTAACAACACAAACAAATTTGAAATTTACCCTAAACCCATTGCAACATATAACATAGTTAATGCAAATTCATGCCACCCAAAAGCGTATAAGTACTCGGGGGCCGAACCGCGGAATAACCCTGGGTTCGGAAGGGGGGCGGTGGTGGGGTGTGGCCGGCCGGAGTGGCCGTCCGGTTCTAGGAGCTACTGTCTGGAGCCGAGCGACCGCTATGGTCGCAGGTTCGAATCCTGCCTCGGGCATGGATGTGTGTGATGTCCTTAGGTTAGTTAGGTTTAAGTAGTTCTAAGTTCTAGGCGACTGGTGACCTCAGAAGTTAAGTCGCATAGTGCTCAGAGCCATTTGGTGGGGTGTGTGGACTGCTGTGGCCTGTTCTGGGGCTGTGAATCACTGAGGGCTACTGCGGAACGAAGCCTCTCCGTCGTTTGTAGGTTCCCTGTTCAGTACACAATACACACACACCACCAACGGGGAAACAGATTGCGCCGCCAGTTTCTTTACCACCAGACATTTCACTAGTGCCTTGGATTAAATTTCAGGTATCATTTCAGTGTCCCGTGGAGAGACTGTCTGTGATACTTCAGTGGTGTCCGACCGTCCCCTTGTGTGATTGCCTGAAAGAATCCTGAGGAAACGTATTGCACCCACGAAGGAGGCAGCGCACTAAACTCTTGCTTCAATTGCTCGTCAGTCAGGAACCCACCCCAGAAAGCATTCATATAAGGAAACAGAGAATATCCTATCGAGGCCAGTAAGTGTCGTCACAAGTTCGTATAATAAGTGTTAAAGTGAGGCAGGGATATTCCTGAAACTCCTGTGGCAGACATTGCAATAAAGACGTTGCGCAACAGAGAAAGAAAAAAAATTAGAGTTTAATGTCCCGGCGACATCGAGGTTGTAAGAGACGATTGTGTAACGCCGTACTTCACTGTTAAAACATCAAGCAATATATTGCCTTTGCTTCCTACACCTCGCCAACAACCGTGGACGTGAAATTAGAGGAATCAGAGCTCACAGTGTGTGGTACCGGGCCAACAACAGTTTTTCTCGTGCAGCATTCGCAAATGAAGGGGGACGGGGGGAGGACAGAGCTACAAGAAGTACCCTTTACTACAAACAGTAAAAAAAAAAAAGGTTCAAATGGTTCTGAGCACTATGGGACTCAACTTCTGAGGTCATCAGTCCCCTAGAACTTAGAGCCGGCCGGGGTGGCCGAGCGGTTCTAGGCGCTACAGTCTGGAACGGCGGGACCACTACGGTCGCAGGTTCGAATCCTGCCTCGGGCACGGGTGTGTGTGATGTCCTTAGGTTAGTTAGGTTTAAGTAGTTCTAAGTTCTAGGGGACTTATGACCTAAGATGTTGAGTCCCATAGTGCTCAGAGCCATTTGAACCATTTTGTTCGAATCCTGCCTCGGACATGGATGTGTGTGATGTCCTTATGTTAGTTGGGTTTAAGTAGTTCTAAGTTCAAGGGGACTGATGACCTCACAAGTTAAGTCCCATAGTAGTTCTAAGTCATTCTTAACGGTTCAAAATCTGCAGATGTAGAGGTAATTTCGGGAGTACCGCAAGGAAGCGTGATAGGACCTTTATTGTTTACAATATACATAAATGACTTAGTTGACAACATCGGTAGCTCCGTGAGGCTATTTGCAGATGACACGGTTGTCTACAAGAAAATAGCAACATCAGAAGACTCGTACGTACTCCAGGATGACCTGCAGAGGATTAATGCATGGTGCGACAGCTGGCAGCTTTCTCTAAACGTAGATAAATGTAATATAATGCGCATACATAGGGGCAGAAATCCATTCCAGTACGATTATGCCATAGGTGGTAAATCATTGGAAGCGGTAACGACCGTAAAATACTTAGGAGTTACTATCCGGAGCGATCTGAAGTGGAATGATCACATAAAACAAATAGTGGGAAAAGCAGGCGCCAGGTTGAGATTCATAGGAAGAATTCTAAGAAAATGTGACTCATCGACGAAAGAAGTAGCTTACAAAACGCTTGTTCGTCCGATTCTTGAGTATTGCTCACCAGTATGGGACCCTTACCAGGTTGGATTAATAGAAGAGATAGACATGATCCAGCGAAAAGCAGCGCGATTCGTCATGGGGACATTTAGTCAGCGCGAGAGCGTTACGAAGATGCTGAACAAGCTCCAGTGGCGGACACTTCAAGAAAGGCGTTACGCAATACGGAGAGGTTTATTATCGAAATTACGAGAGAGCACATTCCGGGAAGAGATGGGCAACATATTACTACCGCCCACATATATCTCGCGTAATGATCACAACGAAAAGATCCGAGAAATTAGAGCAAATACGGAGACTTACAAGCAGTCGTTCTTCCCACGCACAATTCGTGAATGGAACAGGGAAAGGGGGATCAGATAGTGGTACAATAAGTACCCTCCGCCACACACCGTAAGGTGGCTCGCGGAGTATAGATGTAGATGTAGATGTAGATAGTGCTCAGAGCCATTTGAACCATTTAGAACTTAGAACCACTTAAACCTAACTAACCTAAGGACATCACACACATCCATGGCCGAGGCACGATTCGAACCTGCGACCCTAGCGGTCTCGCAGTTCCAGACTGTAGCGCCTAGAGTTGCACAGCCACTCCGGCCGGTTACAAATCGTAAAGGGAGACTCGGAATCGAAATATAGAGACAGACGTACGCGCGCTCGTGTGTGTGCGCGCGCGCGCGTTGTGTGTGTGTGTGTGTGTGTGTGTGTGTGTGTGTGTTTGTGAGGGGAGGGAGAGAGAGAGAGAGAGAGGGAGAAAAAACTGCTGTAGAACTGTATTGAGCTGTCATGGCCGGGATGTGATCTGACCACCAGCAATCGGTACGTACCTGTATACCAATTGTGAGCTGATGAGAGTCAAGCTGTGCTGCTCTGTGCTGGAATTGCGCGCCTGTTACGGGGAGCGCTCGCCGCGCCGGGGTAAGTAGGGGTCCCGCCGGCTCGGTAGGCGGGTCCGCAGAGCCCCGGGGACTTCCGCGTTCGTTACCGCCTGCGATTGAATCCGCCCTGCCGCTGCCTTCCCGATGCTCTTCGCAACTCGCTCGTGACTCTGGACGGGGAAGACTGGCCGCCTCGGGGTCACGTCACCGGGTCCAGGCTGCGTTAGCGTCTGCCTATCTGGTGCTAGCACGCAACGCGGCAAGTCATTACTGCTGCCAGATGCAGTTCTCGCAGAATGTCCCGATTTTTAGGTGTGTCATGTGTTGTGTTGGCAGAAGAGCCAACACCGTGTTACTAGTGGAGGCCGAAATGCACGCGTTTTAGCTCACGCAGGCTGGCGTGAGGAGGGAAAGACTATACTGACGTGAGGTCTGGAACGTGACAAGGAATTAGAATTCAGAAAGCGGACGTAATTAGTTTGATACTTAACTTTAATCCATTAATGATGAACGTCGCTCTTGACGGTACATGATTCACAATGTTATCTGTTCAGAATACATTCATAGTAACTGAATATGGCGCCTTGCTAGGTCGTAGCAAATGACGTAGCTGAAAGCTATGCTAAACTGTCATCTCGGCAAATGAGAGCGTATGTAGACAGTGAACCATCGCTAGCAAAGTCGGCTGTACAACTGGGGCGAGTGCTAGGGAGTCTCTCTAGACTAGACCTGCCGTGTGGCGGCGCTCGGTCTGCAATCACTGATAGTGGAGACACGCGGATCCGACGTATACTAACGGACCGCGGCCGATTTAAAGGCTACCACCTAGCAAGTGTGGTGTCTGGCGGTGACTCCACATCATGACTTGTCCCACGGGATGCCGAATGACTCGACCTTTGAACGCTGCTAAGAATTCGAAATACACTGGCGGAAAAAAAATCACAGTACGAAATAATAATTAATATAGAGTAATGAAATTTGGGGAATACATTTGTCTAGGTAACGTATTCAAGTGATTGACATTGCAAGATCACAGGTTAATGTAAGCGTCAGATAAGCCACTGCAAATGTGAAATTCTGATACATTAATAAGCGCCAGAATGTTGAATGGAAGCATGCAAACGCGCGAGCTTTCTATTGCACAGGTGCCGGATGTCAGTTTGTGGGGTATAGTTCCACGACTGCTGCAATTGGTCTGTCAATACAGATGGTTCATATGGCTCTGAGCACTATGGGACTTCACATCTGAGGTCATCAGTCCCCTAGACTTAGAACTACTTAAACCTAACTAACCTAAGGACATCACACACTTTAAATGCGACCATTTTTTAGGTTAGGATTTACCGTGACTGTTATTGACATTAAATGAAACAACAAGTTTACTGTTACCAGTCACCTTTTTATTTATTTCCTACACGCGTTTCAAAGGTTTAAACCTTCATCATCGGGTGGATTTACATTAGCTAGTATGACATTTGTGTCTGTGTTGTGTTACTATTTCTTGGAGGAACTTGTGGCACTGCCTAGTGGAGAAACAAGACACTATTTCAGAACATGGTTTTGGATTTCTTCTGACAAAAAATTAAACTGATATCTTATGGTAAACATAAAATAAGTAAACTAGAGTATCTCCAGTGGTCACAGTGTTGCGACAGCGAAAGGAACATGTGACCACTGGAGATACTCTAGTTTACTTATTTTATGTTTACCATAAGATATCAGTTTAATTTTTTGTCAGAAGAAATCCGAAACCATGTTCTGAAATAGTGTCTTGTTTCTCCACTAGGCAGTGCCACAAGTTCCTCCAAAAAATAGTGACACAACACACACACAAATGTCATACTAACTAATGTAAATCCACCCGATGATGGAGGTTTAAACCTTTGAAACGCGTGTTGGAAATAAATAAAACGGTGACTGGTGACAGTAAACTTGTTGTTTCATTTAATGATATCACACACATCCTTGCCTGAGGCAGAATTCGAACCTGCGACCGTGGCAGCAGCGCGTTTCCGGACTGAAGCGCCTAGAACCGCTCGGCCACAACGGCCGGCGGTCTGTCAATACAGAGACAGTTAATGCCGTTTGTGGACTTTACTGGAGATGTCGTCCGACGATGTCCCCGATTGGCGATTGGAGACACATCTGGTGATCGAGCAGGCAAAGGCAACTTGTCGACACCCTGTAGAGCATGTTGGGTTACGACATCGTTATGTGGGAGAGCTTTACCCTGTTGGAAAATACCCCTTGGCCAGTCAGTGCGTATGAGGACGAAGGGCGCAATAATACAAGAATGGGAGGCACGCGGTTGCTTTCAAAACGTAAATTTGGGGCCTGCGCAGGCAGGACTTTAGTTCATCGGCTGATCGCGACCCCCTGGCGTGCCGTATTCTAACATCCTTCATTATTGCCGTAGACGCGTCCAGAAGTTCACTTTTGAAGTTGAACGTACCCGACCATTTTAGAAGTGGATACGCGTTATGCACTGACAGAAAAAAGTCACAACACCAATGAGGAGTTGTGCGACATAAGCGAAAGTTGTAGTTGTGTTTCTACATCTGGAAAATAATATCTATTCAGTTTTTGCGCCAGTCCCATAAGTGTGCCAATAATAGCGCCACTCTGAGGATGCAAATCAGGTTTCATTTATAAATACACTGTTTCGGTCGTTAGTTGTCTTTGAGACTGGATACGATGAGTTGATCTTCGTCAAGAATACCTTTAAGGCGACAAAGACGCCATTATCAACACCTCACTGATTGTAAACGAGGTCGTGTAATAAGGCTACGAGAAGGCAGCACACCTGGTCGAATCACAAGACTGACGTACTTATTTGTAGTCACGGTGTGTGGGATAAGCTCCAGTGTATTCCTGCACCCCAGACCGTGACTCTAGGTGTAGATCCAGTGTGCCTAGGTCGCAGATACGTTGGTTGTAGGTGATCCTAAGGCTTCCTTGTAACCAACACGCCGCCGTCACTGCCACCTCGACAGAACCAGCTTTCGTCAAAATACTTCCATTTTCCCCCAAATGAGCTCTCGCTTGATACCAGTGAAGTCGTAAACGGCGGTGATTTGGCGTCAGTGGAATTAATGCTACAGGACGTCTGTCTCGGTGCTGACCTTGTAGTCAACCGATTTGTAACAGTTGTGTTACTGTGGTGCCAACTGCTGCCCACATTGCTGCTGCAGATGCAGTGCGATGTGCCAGAGCCGTACGCCAAACACTATGGTCTCCACTTCGGTAGTGCCACGTTGGCGTCCGGGACAAGGTCTTCTTCCAGCCGTACATTCCCACCATGACCACTGTTGCCAGCAATCACGTACAGTGCTACATTCCTGGCAAGTATCTCTGCAATATTACATAAGGAACATCCAGTTCCTCATAGCTCTCGTCGAATTCGACCTGAATACTGAGAGGCAGGATCCTCATCGCCCCTCCACGACAATGCCCCAGGAGTTTTGGCAAGTACGCTGACCACGGTTCTGAATTACTGGCCACATTCATGGGATTTTGCTCCATACGACTTCTGGTTGTCCCCCAAATTGAAATTCTCACTGAAAGCTTACTGTTATGACGCAATTAAGTGACGGGAGGTCACCCATGGTCTGAGTGAATTGGTCAACGAGAAGCTTTAACGGGTGTCATTGGGCATCTGCCCCGAACAAACACAACTAAACAGAACGAGATAAAAAAAATGGCTCTGAGCACTATGGGACTTAACTTCTGAGGTCATCAGTCCCCTAGAACTTAGAACTACTTAAATCTAACTAACCTAAGGACATCACACACATCCATGCCCGAGGCAGGATTCGAACCTGCGACTGTAGCTGTCGCGCGGTTCCAGACTGTAGTGGCTAGAACCGCTCGGCCACTCCGGCCGGACAAAACGAGATCAGTTTTTTTTTTAAAAAAAAAGGGGGAAGCGTCCTTGAGTCATAATCAAAACGTTCTCAGTCCCGGGTTCGAAACCCGCCACTGCTTAAATTTTGATTAATAATCATACTTGGCGGTCGAAGGCTTCCGGTATAAGAAATCATTCTCATTCTGCCAACGGCCTCGTAAAACAGGGTGGAGGAGCGGACAGAGGTCCAGAGCACTCCCTTGTCCTTGGGATGGTAAACTGCCCATAAAGGCTGAAAAATCAGCAACGATCGACGGCACGAGAATGCAGAAGGCAATGGAAACCTCTGCATTAAAGACACATAACGAGTATAGACGCGACATATGGCATGTAATTGAAAAGTGTCATGATGATCTCTCCATTGGCAAAAGATTCCGGAATAGTCCCTTATGTGGATCTCCGGGAGGGGATTGCCAAGTGCCGGCCGGAGTGGCCATGCGGTTCTAGGCGCTACAGTCTGGAGCCGAGCGACCGCTACGGTCGCAGGTTCGAATCCTGCCTCCGGCATGGATGTGTGTGATATCCTTGGTTAGTTAGGTTTAAGTAGTTCTAAGTTCTAGGCGACTGATGACCTCAGAAGTTAAGTCGCATAGTGCTCAGAGCCATTTGAATTTGAATTTGACTGCCAAGGAGAAGGTGAGAAAAAGATTGAATAATCAACGAAAGGATAACGTTCTACAAATCGGGGGGTGGCGTGTCAGAAGCTTGACTGTAGTAGGAAAGCTAGAAAATCTGCAAAGGGAAATGCAGAGGCCCAATCTAGATATAGTAGGGGTCAGTGAAGTGAAATGGAAAGAAGGCAAGGATTTCTGGTCAGATGACTGTAGAGGAATATCAACAGCAGCAGAAAATGGCATAACGGGAGTAGGATTCGTTATAAATAGCCACGCGGTATAGCCGCGTGGTCAAAGGCGCCTTGCAACGGTTCACGCCCCCCCCCCCCACTCCCACCCACCCCCCCTCCCCACCCGTCGGAGGTTCGAGTCCTCCCTCGGGCATGGGTGAGTATGTTGTCCTTAGCGTAAGTTAGTTTAAGATAGTGTGTAAGCCTAGGGACCGATGACCTCAGCAGTTTGCTCCCACAGGAACTTATCACAAATTTGCGTTATGAATAGGAAGGTAGGGCAGAGAGTGTGTTACAGTGAACAATTCTGTGATAGGGTTATTCTTATCAGAATCGACATCAAACCAACACCGACATCCATAGTTTAGGTATTTATGCCGACATCGTAAGCTGAAGATGAAGAGATAGAGACAGTATATGAGGATATTAAAAGTGGAATATAATACGAAAAAGGAGATGAAAGTCTAATAGTAATGGGGGACTGGAATGTAGTTGTAGGGGAAGGAGTAGAAGGAATTTTTACAGGAGAATATGGGCTTGGGACAAAGAATGAGAGAGGAGAAAGAGCAACTGAGTTCTGTCATAAATTTCAGCTAGTAATAGCGAATACTCTGTTCAGAAATCACAAGAGAAGGAGGTATAGTTGGAAAACGCCGGATGATACGGGAAGATTTCAGTTAGATTACATCATGGTCAGACAGAGATTCAGAAATCAGATTCTGGATTGTAAGGCGTATGCAGAGGCAGATATATACTCAGATCACAATGTAGTAGTTATGAACAGTGGTCTGAAGTTTTAGAGATTAGTCAGGAAAAATGAATATGCAAAGAAGTGGGATAGGGAAGTACTAAGGAATATCGAGATACACTTGAAGTTCTCGGAGGCTGTAAAAACAGCTATACAAGAATAGTCCTGTAGGCAGGACAGTTGAAGAGGAATGGAAATCTCTAAAAAGAGCAATCGCAGAAGCTAGGAAGAAAAACACAGGTACAAAGAAGGCAACTGCAAAGAAACCTTGGGTAACATAAGAAATACTTCACCTGATCGATGAAAAAAGGAAGTACAGAAACGTTCAGGGAAATTCACGAATACAGAAATACACGTCGCTGTGGAATGAAGTAAATAGGAAATACAGGGAAGCTAAGGCGAAATGACTGCATTGCATGTGAAGAAATCGAAGAAGAAATGATAGTCGCAAGGACTGACTGAGCATACAGGAAAGTCGAAACAGCCTTCGGTGAAATTAAAAGCAAGGGTGGTTACATTAAGAGTGCAACCGGAATTCCATTTTAAATGCAGATGAGAGAGCGGATAGGTGGAAGGAGTACATTGATGGGCTCTATGAGGCCAAGATTTGTCTGATGTGACAGAAGAAGAAACAGGATTCGATTTAGAAGAGATTAGGGATCCAGTGTTAGAATCAGAATTTAAGACATCTTTGGACGACTTAATATCAAATAAGGCAGAAGGAATGGACAACATTCCATCAGAATTTCTAAAATCATTGAGTGAAACGGCAACAAAACAACTATTCACTTTGGAGCATAGAATGTATGAGTCTGGCAATATGCTTTCGGAAAAATATCATCCACACAATTCCGAAGACTGCAAGAAGTGGAAAAGTGCGATAATTATCACACAATCACCTTAATAGCTCATGCACCCAAGTTGCTGCGAAGGATAATATCCAGAAGAATGGAGAAAAACTTGAGGATATGTTAGTTGACGATCAGTTTGGCTT
Source organism: Schistocerca cancellata (assembly GCF_023864275.1). Lineage (NCBI taxonomy): Eukaryota > Metazoa > Arthropoda > Insecta > Orthoptera > Acrididae > Schistocerca > Schistocerca cancellata. Next base: position 276,723,745 of record NC_064626.1, read on the forward strand.
TAGGAAAGGTAAAGCCACGAGGGGGGCAATTCTAACGTCTGATAATGGAAGCAAGACTAAGGAAAAATCAAGACACATTCGTAGGATTTGTGAATCTAGAACAAGCGTTTCACTTTGTAAAATGGTGCTACGTATTCGAATTTCTGAGAAAAATAAGGGTAAGCTGTAGGGAGAGACGAGTAACATACAATTTGTACTAGAACCAAGAGTGAATAATAAGAGTGGACGTCCAAGAATGAAATGCTCGGATTAAAAAGGGTGTAAGACAGGGATGTAGTTTTTCGCCCCTACTGTTCAATTTGTACATCGAAGAAGCTGTGGTGCAAGTAAAAGAAAGGTTCAAGAGCGGAATTAAAATTCAATGTGAAAGTATATCAACAATACGATTCGCTGAAGACATTGCTATCCTCAATGAAAGTGAAGAAGAATTACGTGATCTGCTGAATGGCAAGGACAGTATATTGAGTACAGGATACGGAATGAGAGTAAATCGAAGAAAGACGAAAGTAATGAGAAGCAGCAGAAATGAGAACAGTGAGAATCTTAACATCAGGATTGATGGTTACGAAGTAGATGAAGTTCTGCTACCTACGCATCAAAATAACCAGTCAAAATGGGCACTCCTGGTCAAGAGAATTCTACCAATATCAAACATAGGCCTTTATTTGGGGAAGAAATTAACTGCACACAAAAGTGCCATAAGATCTGCGTAGGAAGTGAAGATTTATTTGAAAAAAATGACTGCTCCAAACACGGGAGCAGAGAAAATTGGAAGCTTTGTATCGGAAACTGGGGAACTACATAAATATGCTCGGAGATCAGAGTAAGCCCCTAAGTAAAAGGAACCATGGCTTTTTTCTTCCAAAACCTTCACGACATAGCACACATTATTGCGTTGAATATTTTCACGGTTGAAAACGATAACCAGTTTTTGGCCACTCACCAACTGAAAGGGGCGCTAAAGTTTATGGATAGATCAATCATCAGTTACTTGAACAAGAGAATTTCCGACCGAGCACAGGCAGCCATTAACAGGCGAGAGTGAAACGAATATGAAATACAATAATTCCTTAAATATATTTTAATGTACTTAAAATAAAAATTTCACACTCAAAGGTATCTGAAAATAAAAGAAAACTAAAGTTCACTACTAGTTCAATGCTGATAATTTTACACATATTTCGGTCATTTAATTCACGCCGGAAAGGGCAGGAAAAAGGTGTCAATGGAAGTCGAGCTGATAGCTTGTCAGTTAAATCATTAGTTTCTTTCATAACAGCATAAAATACGACCACTTTAGAGGTGCGTGTGATTTGATTGGAAAGAAGTTTGGAAAAAGATCTCATGTCTTTACATTGCACTTATAATACGTATGACATGATTATACGACAGTTTTTGAAATAAATGCAAGCTCTCTTCTCGAAGAGTCATCTCTTGGGTGTATCTTTCCGTGTTCCAAGGGGGTCCGTCATGCTAGGTGGATGGCGAAAGCCATATATGTATTGAAAAAGTATACGTCCATGATGAAGTTGAATTATGACCACAAGGAGAGACTGTAGTTTGTTCTAGTAGTATTTTCTTTACGAGCATGTAACTAGAATCATGACCTTGTACCGCCTCAGAAGCCGAAGCACCATACTTGACTTTTCAGAGTTCTTTCAATACTTTATTTATCACATCGTCGATAGTGATGCCCCGTGTGAGACTTTCAAACACTGAAAAATTATTTATCGTTCCTGTCTGCTGCTCCGTCGCCTTATCTTATGAATCCAGAATGAAAACAGTCACAACAATGAACCGCTAAGCAGAATTAACAGACCAAAATACAGAAGGAATCAATCAGGAATCGATCAAATCCCAAAAATTATCACAAATGTGACTGAACACTTCCTCTCTAATAAAAGAAGAATACACTGAAAGAGATTTGATTTGAGTGGCGAGTTCTTTAGGACAGATTCTTTACAATGGCGTGAAAATGAAGATGTCACCAACTCTCCACACCTATTTACTAAACTGAAAATTGTAAATTATTCGCCTCAGAGAGGCGTTAAGTTCATGGGACACCGTAATATAAAATTAAAAAAAAAAGAAAAATAAAAGGAAAAAATCGAGGGAGAGAGGCTGTATGAATTTCAGGTTGCGTCTGAGTACTCTCCCAATGTTCCAGGACATAAAGGAGAATAAGTGTGCTTAAAGTAAAGTAAAACGTGATTTTCTCGTTATATAGTCTCAAGTAGTTAGTAGGTTAACAGGTTGTCGTATGAAAATAAATGCAGCAGTACAGCATTAATAATTGAACTCAAAGCAAAAAATATTTTGCTTAACAGCTATTTTTGAACAATATTTTTGAGATAAAAAGTAAATACGATTTTATGTCATTCTACAATTTTTAAAACGGTGAGTCACTGCTCACCTTTTCCCGCTGAGCTGAAATCATACACAACTCATTTTTTTGTGTGAATAAACCAATCTAGGGGATACTGCAAAGGAAAAACTAAACTGGAAAAATAAGGGCCTCCAAAACTGTCAAGTTTTATTCTTGGAGGAAATGCGAAAATTGTAAGTTTTATGTAAACTTTCTTACACTACAATTTAAAAAAAATAATAATTAGAAGCTACCGTAAAAACCATTCGTTACATCATGCATATGAAACTTACTCTACCAGTAATAAAAGATATGGCTGCTAATTTGATTGGTAAAACAAAAAGCTTGCCTTGTGATAAATATGTGTTCTACGGTTGATCAGAATTACGAAGAAAAAAGTAAATTTCCCTTTTTTTTTGCCTGAAATATATATATGTATTATACACAAATTAAATTTTATATATGACGTAATTATAAAAAAGTTGAACTAGAACGAGTAACTACACCAAAAAGAACGAACGCGGCCGAGCGACAGTGAGGCGGGAACAAGGAACGGAGGAACTTGACCGAAGAGGAAGCTGACTAGCTGAAGTGAAGTCTGAACGACCGTTTCCTGCAATGAGCCCGATCGCGACCAAAGTGAACGGTGAACGAAATTTGGTGGCAAACTGACATCATTAAGCTACCTTACACTCCAGATGAACTTGCGACCTCTGTTTTTTTTATTTTTTATTTTTTCATGTGTCGACACCCTGCTGTTCGAAGCGTCGTGGAACCCGACGGTGACGTTTCATAGCGCTACTGTTTTGCATCTGTACGGAGGAAGGGGTAGCTGGCACCTCTGAGCGAAATTCTGATTTATGTAAGGCAATTATGGCGTTTCGAAAAAGTGATCATTTAACTGCATTACCCAATGCAGTCATGGTCATTGACGTCCACGCCATTTGATTTTAATGTTCTGTTTACGTCTTTTGTATTTCCATTTTAAGTAATGACAATAACGTATGCTGTGTGATAACACAATGGTCAAGCATGCATAAGGGAAGATATTTTTTTTTCTTTTTAAATATGGATTCCACATGTTAAATGTGCCTGTAACTACCATGGTTGTACAAAACACTTGTTACGGACGCCAACGCATATTGCTTCCACTACAGAGATGTGTGGAATGTATAATGCTGAATAGATTACTAATCTTTTGATCTCTGCAGTCCGATAACGCCAAAAGGCATGAAATTAGATAGTCACTAAATCTCTCTTTCTCTCTTTCCACGCATATATCCCGACTTGCAGGGGCTGCTCGGATTAAAAAGGGTGTAAGGTACGGATGTAGTTTTTCGCCCCTACTGTTCAATCTGTACATCGAAGAAGCAATGGTGTGAATAAAAGAAAAGATCAGGAGTGGAATTAAAACACAAGGTGAAAGGATATCAACGATACGATTCGATGATGACACTGCTATCTTGAATGAAAGTGAAGAAGAACTACGTGATATGCTGAATGGCAAGGAGAATCTAATGAGTACAGAATACGGAATTAGAGTAAATCGAAGAAAGACGAAAGTAATGAGAAGCAGCAGAAATGAGAACAGTGAGAAACTTTACACCAGGACTAATGGTTACGAAATACTCGTAGATGAAGTTGAGGAATTCTGCTACCTAGGCATAAAAATAGACAATGATGGACGGAGCAAGGCGGACATGGAAAGCAGGCTAGCACTGGCAAAAAGGGCACTCCTGGCCAAGAGAACTCTACCAACAGAGAAAATTGGAAGCTTTGTATCGGAAACTGGGGGAACTACATAAATATGCTTGGAGATCAGAGTAAGAGAGTGAAGGGAAACAAGGCTTTTTTTCCAAAACCTTCACGAAGTTGCACACATTATTGCGTTGAATATTTTTACAGTTGAAAACGATAACCAGTTTTTGACCACAGGGTCTGCTGGGTAATCGGATGTGGCATTTTAATTTGAAGGGGTGGCCAGATGCCCTTCGTCTCACCACCCCGTACCCCCTGGTAAGAAGTAAGCGAACCCCAACTGTCTGCATCTAGTGTAATCCATGGAATAGTGCGAATGTGTTCAGATGTCTGCGAGCCATGTAACTGAGGCGGAACCTGGGGACTAACCCGGTATTCACCTAGCTGGATGTAGAAAACCCCCTAAAGACCACATCCAGGCTGGCCGGCACACCGGCCCTCGTCGTTAATCCGCCGGGCGGGTTCGATCCGGGGCTGGCGCGCCTACCCGAGTTCAGTAAGCAGCGCGTTAGCCCTCTCGGCTACCCTGGCGGGTAGATAGTAGATAAATAGTGAGATAAAATACCTATTTAATAACTATACACCCAACGCAGGAAAATGATTTTCCTCAAGAAATTCACAGTGGCTATGGACCTGATCATACAGAAGAGCACTGGGATCGTCAATCCAGCTCACGAATACGACCCGGAAAACACTTACTTCTCTGTATCGCAAGCAATCCCGCTCTGTGTTACATTACACGAACAAATACAAAAGAAAATAAATAAGCTCATAATAATTTTATCATTATTAAACCCGTTATTCCGCATAAGTGCAACAAAGTACTCACCAAACAACTCCGTGGTCTAACTCAAGGCCCATAGATCAAACTCAAGTATCGGTCTGAATACTCTTCTTCTTCGTCCCCGAAATATTCTAGCAGCCGCGATAAAACTTCCCTGGTAACGACACGCCAAAGTTTTTATGCGCTGTCACATTACCGGACCGTTTATCGCACCTCCGAGTTGCCGCCGTAAACTAGTCCGACACACGGAGCCCTCTTTTCGCGGTAAGATCACCGCAATTTAACGATGAGAAAATACACGTAATACGTCAGGAGCTATAGGCAGACGCTGCTCGGGAGAGAGGATAAACGGCCCGCTGCTGGCCCGCTTGTAATCTACGACCATAAACACGTCGTTTGGTGCACTTGTTAGCTGCTGGCCCCCGCGGCTCTCGTGGGCGTGAAACGAGACAATTGCGTCGGGCAAAGGCGATCGCTTCTCGGTACAGTTTTATCGGCCACGCGTAATTGACGTTCATTGAGATACTGCACGTCGATATATTCTGTAGTGTTTTGGTACCGTGATTGGCGATCTAACATTTTCTAATTGGGAAGCTGCAGCGAATGCCCAATTACTGCTCTCTCGCAAGAGACGGAAGTGGAAAGAAACACGCCGCTAGAGGGATCAAGATAGAATACCAACAACTCACTTGAGAAACAAGAAACAGAAAAATGATCAGTTTCCTTATTCCTAAATTCTCGAAGCTCCTGCTGTTATTGTATTCAGTCCGAAGACTGCTCTGATGCAGCTCTCCATGCTACTTTATTCTGCGCAAGCTTCTTCACCTCCGAATAACTGCTGCAACCTACACTCATTTGTATCTGCTTACATTGTTCATCTCCCTTTTTTTACCTCTTACGCTTCCTTCCAATTGATGTCTCGGAAGCTATTCTATCAGTCGATCATTTTTTTTAGTTAAATTATGCCACAAATATCTTTCTCCATTTACGCGACGTACTAATCTAATCTTCAGCATTCTTCTGTAGCAACACATTCTTCCATTCTCTCCTTGTCGGAACTGTTTGTCGTCCACGTTTTACTTGCAAGCTCTTAAATTTGTATTCAATGTTAACGGATTCTTCTTCTTCAGAAACGCTTTCCTTGCCATTGCCAGTCTACATTTTATATCCTTTCTGCTTCAGCCTTCATCGGTTGTTTTACTGCCCGAACAGTAAAACTCGTGTAATACTTTCAGCGTGTCACTTGCTAATCTAATTCTCTCAGCATCGGCTGATTTAATTCGACTACATTCCATTACCCGTGCTCCCTGTACCTTAAATCCACTTTCCAATACACTATCCATTCCGTTCAGCTGCTCTTCCTTCTCTGACAAGATTACAATGTTACCGGCAATCCCCAAAGTTTTAGTTTATTCTCGCTGATCTTTAATTTCTTTTCGAAATTTTTCTTTGGTTTCCTTTATTGTTTTCTTAATGTACAGATTGAATAACATCGGGGCAGGGTAAAACCCTGTCTCACTGTCTTGTCAACCACTCCTTCCCTTTCATGCTCATCGTGTCTCAGTACAGTCTGGTTTCCATACAAGGTGAATGTAACTTTTTGCTTCCTGTCTTTTACCCTTGCTACCAACAGAATTTCAGAGTGTTCCAGCCAACAGTATCAAAAGTTTTGCATAAGTCTACAAACGGTACAGAAGTAGATTTTCTTTTCTTTAACCAATCTTCTAAGAGAAGTCGCAATGACAGTATTGTCTCGCGTGTTCCTACATTTCTCCGAAACCCAAACTGATCTTTCCCGATATCGGTGTCTACCAGTTTTTCGATTCATTTGTTGGTAATCTGTGTCAGTATTTTGCAGCCATGACTTATTAAACTGATGGTTCGGCAATATTAAAATCTTTCAGTATCTGCTTTCTTTGGAATTTGAATTATCACCTGTCCTATACATCTAGCACACCAAGTGTGATAGTTTTGCCATGACTGGCTCTTGCAAGGAAATCAGTAGTTCTGAGGAAATGTCGTGAAATGTGGTGTTACGTCATATGCGTCATTCCGAATCCTCTCAAACTGATATTCCAGTATTTTGATGTCTGTAGATTATGTTGTTAAAATTTCACCCTTACGAGAATTTATTTTCAATTTTTTCAGCATAAAAAAGCCATTTTTACGCACGAAGGATGATGGGAGTACATTACGGCTATTTAGTGTGTCTAATGTCTCTGGAACTTTTCAGGCGGAGATTAAAACATCACAGGACGTGCATGAGTAGCTTGTCGCCATGTTTCGGACTTTGAGGAAGATCGCATTATTGGAATGAGGGGCGTGCGAACATCATGCCTAGAAATCGCAAAGACAGTTGGCTATAGTGCAATGAATGTTCAATGAATAGTGACAAGATGGGCTCGGGAAAACAGTTTGGCAACAAGAATAGGCACAAGTCCTCGCAGGACTACTCCACGAGAACATCATTAGATTGTCGGAATGGCTTCCACGAGTAGACGGATGACAACTGCTGAATCAGGCAGGTTGTCATCACGAACGGTCAGGAATCGATGATCGGAAGCTGAGTTGAAATCTCGAGTTGCCACGCGTCGTTTATATTTGAAATCATGTCAGAGACAACCAATAGTTACATGGTGTACAGATACAGCCAACTTTGAGGAGGGGGAGCAGATTAGTGTTTAGCGTCCCGTCGACAACGAGGTCACTACAGACGGAGCACAAGCTCGGATTAGGGAAGGATGTGGGAGTAAATCGACCGTGCCCTTCCAAAGGAACCATCCTGGCATTTGCCTGAAGTGGTTTAGGGAAATCACGGAAAACCTAAATCAGGATGGCCGGACGTGGGTTTGAACCGTCGTCCTCCCGCTCGGTCCCAATTTTGATATTGAGTGGCATTATGGTATGTTCAGCGATGAGTCTCACTTCTGTTTACGGCCATCAGATCGACGCCGTCGTGTCCATAGACCACTTGGTAGTAGGTCACAGGAAGCGGCAATTCTCCAGACCCATACTTATCCAACTATAGGAAGCGTAGTATGAGTTGTTTGGTATGACAACAGAAGTGATTTGTTAATTGTTGAAGGGAGGTGGAATACTCGCTAGTAATTGGCAAGAATGATAAACACTGTTGTCATTTACTTCGTGACAATGGTACCAAATGGCATATTCCATCAGGATAATACAAGACCTCACGCTGTAGTTCATATCACAGACGCACTGAGGAACCTATTAATCCTTGACTGCCCTGCCTAGTTTCTTCATTTGTTACCCATAGATCACGTCTAATGTGAGCCTGTACTTTCATACAGCATGGCAAGAAATTTCTGATTACGACATTCGAAGGCTGTGTGATTCCAGGTCACAACGAATATAAGAGAAGGGGTCACACCTTCTACAGATGTTGATTCTGGACATCAGTGTCAAATGAAATGAAAGTTTAATTATTTAATATCCGTTATGTAATGCCCACTCCATAATATCTGACACATATCAGACAGCTACCTCACCTTGAAGCATGTTCCATTTCCACCATTGTATTATAAAAAAAATGGTTAAAATGGCTCTGAGCACTACGGGACTTAACATCTGAGGTCATCAGTCCCCTAGAACTTAGAACTACTTAAACCTAAATAACCTAAAGACATCACACACATCCATGCCCGAGGCAGGTTTCGAACCTGCGACCGTAACGGTCTCGAAGTTCCAGACTGACGCCCCTAGAACCGCTCGGCCATACCGGCCGGCCATTGTATTATAGAATGCAGCTTACGTTCGTGCCAGACAAAAGTAACTCGGTACCCTATGATTTATAGTTACATTTCGTTTAATGCCAACTGTCATTTCCAGATTCATTTTGGAAGAATCCAAGCTGCTCTTCTTTCTGACTATTGACGTGACCCCAAGCGAGATGATATAGTGATCGAGAACCTGGGCTCGTGGTCGAAAGGATTTGGGTTCCAAAGTCATACAGTAAAGTCGCGTTACAAGCAATGACAAATTGTGGAACACACTAATCACTTTTCTGTGGCTACATGTCAAATTTATTTGTCGCAGTATTAATTACATGTATAAAATTTATGCAGTTATGTCACAGCTTAATGCCGAGTATCTTTCGTCTTTTTAATGACTCAACTCTACAATCCATGCGGTAGTTATCCAAATCGTACCAAAATTTGCTTTAAAAAATAAAAGGGATTATAAAGGGTACAGGAAAGCAGTCACCGGACGCGCGAAACATGGAAACAGATTGCGTGATGCTACATTCCGATGCCATGTTATGGGTCCATCGAAACAACCTGAGGTGAAGTATTCCGCGTCTGGTTAGGACAGTATTGAGGAAGGTTATGGAGCTATTGTCGTATGGAAGATATTTATTTGAAATGAAATGAAACGAATGATATGACTGCCGTAGTTTCTCACCGACGAACGACACAGGAACCAAATATCCTTGTCTCGTGCATCCATTTGTTTGTCCATAGCACACTGCAGGCGATTTGCACGTCCAGCATGGTAGTGCTCCATTCTATGACTCCAGAGCAGTGGCGGTAAAATTATAGTATCAATGACGCATAGGAAACGGTGTACTTATTCGCCTCCCCCCCCCCCCCCCTCTTTCCCGACCACGCTCTTTACACCACCACTAGCGACGCTCAACAGCGATAACAGAAGTGTGTAGCTTACGCTCAACAATTGTACTGCATTTTTCTAACTGCTTACAGACAGTCATTGCGGTAACCATCCAAGATGTTACTCCAGGCGGGTGTAAAATGAATGTGCGCAACGGAACATACTGAAGGCAAAAATGAAGATCTGGCCCTGTCTGACTACCCCCTGAAGCATGTCTTCGGATCTCTTAATGATGACATTATCTCCTCCTTCTTGCTCATTAACATATAAATTACAACATAAACATAAGTAAATGATTAAGGGAGCTAGTAACCACAAAAGATAAATGTTGTTTTTCCTTATACATTTATTATGGATTAAAAACCCTTTATAAGTTACAAATGTTTATATATCAATGTCCAATGGACATAAAGAGATGCAAATGGATTTCCTAACAAATATGATTGATCAGTTGCCCAAATCAGCCCCCTTTTATGGCTATGCGACTAATATAAATAACGCGAGATGAAATAAATGTTCAAATGTGTGTGAAATCTTATGGGACTTAATTGCTAAGGTCATCGGTCCCTAAGCTTACACACTACTTAATCTAAATTATCCTAAGGACAAACTCACACACACCCATGCCCGAGGGAGGACTCGAACCTCCGCCATGACCAGCCGCACAGTCCATGACTGCAGCGCCTAAGAACGCTCGGCTAATCCCGCTCGGCAACGCGAGATGACTGACATCACCTATGTACCAAACACTAGAAGACACTACTTTCAAAGATGATCTACAGTGGTGTCCAACCTCAGTGGAAAAAAAATTTACGTGATCACAGTTGTTTAGCTTTATAGCCCTATGAAGCTGAAGCAGTTAGCAATATCACCGTATGTACTGCGTCCGGTGCGTCGGAGTGCTGGTTCTCGTACACGGATGCGACGACGGAAGAACTCTAGCCACAAAATATACAAAAAAAACTCATCGAAACACTAGGACGGCAGAAGACGGTCCTCTAACTACTATAATTTAATACTGTCTTCTCCTCTCTGTGTTCTGCAGACGAGAAACGCGAACTACCAGCCGCAAGAACGGAGTTCAGATAATGTCTCAACGTGAGTGTAGGCAGAAGTAGCTTTCTCAGTCACTGAACGCTGCATACTCAATGACGACTCCCTACGCGGGGGCGAAGTCCAGAATTGTGTAAGTTCACAAGAGTACAGTGCCTAACCTTTCTAAGTATAAAATTACCTCAGAGCAAAGACACCAAGTCCGTCTGTACCAACAAAAACTGATACTGAGCGACCGTCAACAAGGGCGCTCAAAACGAGACCACCTTGTCTCCACCGCTGGCTTCCCAGCTAAGCTCGGCTCCTCTCCCTCGTAACTGCAGAAGCCGAATCATATTCTCGAAACCACGGAATATTCTCCCTCTCTACAGATTCTTCCGAAAGCCGACCAACCATATTTTAGTCTCTTGTCGCCCAGCGCGGAAAGTTTGCGAGGAAATACCTATCCCCGTTAATTAGGAATTCATACAATGGTACGCTTCTCAGAGTAAAAATCCTCGGAAATAACCTAGCCTGGGTGATTTCCGAAGTAAGGCTGCCTTGTTCCTCTCTACTGCGTCCAAGAATTTCGGAGTTTCCGCTTATTCTTCCGGCCTAGCTACAAACCGGTCAGCCGCCACTCTATTGTCCTTCAGCGCTGAGGTGCCCCGACCGTCCGGGTAGGGGTACTCCCTCTGACAAGCAGGACCAACACACCTGTGCGGGCTTTTCCACCCAGCGCCTGAGTTACGGCTGCCGTTTCATTTCCACTGGCGTTCCAACCTCTACTAGTACAGGAAATCATTCATTACGCCGTTTTGATAATAAACACACTCCATCACCTTTCATGCGATAAGCGTTAACAACTATTTACAAGGTATACGTGACAATGTCAGTCTTATTTAAATATTGATATATACGATGTAAAACCTATCAAATGATACCTAATTCCGGTTGTAAATCGCGGAAAAGTATGTGGATGAGTGCTTGTAAGGTGCGAAATTATAGCCACCTTACAACCAGACCTGGGGTTGCACTTTGGAACTAACGAGTGATTCCTTGTGCCGGTTTCATGTTATTTTTACAACGTCCTTCCACAATGATCGACGGTCCCTGTCCTCTATCACAGGAGATCTATCTGATCTTAGTTTAGCTGTGGTTGTTCCTGCACCTTTTCACTTCACAAATACATCAACAGTTGACCTGGGCAACTTTAGAAAATCTCCCTGACAGATTTGTTGCTCAGTTGACATCGAATGACTAGTCCGTAGTCCCGGCGGAGGTTCGAGTCCTCCCTCGGGCATGGGTGTGTGTGTGTTTGTCCTTAGGATAATTTAGGTTAAGTAGTGTGTAAGCTTAGGGACTGATAATCTTAGCAATTAAGTACCACAAGATTTCACACACATTTGAACATTTGAACTAGCCCGCGTTCGAAGTGACTGAGCTCTCCTGAGTCACCAGTTCTGTTGTTATTGCTTCTCCACTGACAACACAATATTATCCGCAGCCTCGCACACTAACGGAACCGCCTCTTCTCTCATCTAGTGGTCAATTTCGCGTTACGTAAAGGTATCCGGATATTTTTGATCATGTTGTGTACCTTTGGACAATATCACTGTATGCTAATGATTCATGGGCTTGAAAAACGAAAAATAAAAGAATCTTAACGTTTGTGATTTGGTGCTTTAAAAGGATGTTGAAAATTGAGTGGACTTATATAATAAGGAATGAAAAGATTCTTCGCAGATTCTACGAAGAAAGGCACAGGATGACAGGATATTCCTTATCAGGGACTAGCTTTCATGGTACTGGTGAACGTTGAACGCAAGTGCCACTTTGAGGTGAAGAGGTTGGCAGAAGAGAGGAATTTGTGACGGGTTGCATCAAGCCAGTCAAAAGACCCATGAGGAAAAAAAAAAGCACCTACATGCTCTCCCGTTGAACACTTACCCTTCGATTCATTCTGAAATAAATATTTGGAAATTTGTGGTAAGGTACTATGGGACTAAACTGCTGAGCTCATCGGTCCCTAGTCTTACACACTACTTAATCTAACTTACGCTAAGGACAATACACACACCCATGCCCGAAGGAGGACTCGAACCACAGACGGGGGGAGCCGCGCGAACAGTGGCAAGGCGCCTAAGACTGCGCGGTTACCCCGCGTGGCGATTCATTCTAAACACAACTGGCGAGCCCAGAGATATTTGATTTGTTTTTAGTATTCATTCTCAACAGCGTTTTACTAATGATGTGCAGTTAACTTGTATCACTATAAACTAAAGTAACCGTCCGATAGAAATACGGCATTTTACTCAGGTCGACGATCTGTCTGTTGATAAAGAATTTTAGCCCTCCCCACTTGCCGACGAAATAATACTGTAAATAAAATACATTCCGAAGAAAATTATGTCAACCAAGAAGTACGTGAAATCTACACTCCTGGAAATGGAAAAAAGAACACATTGACACCGGTGTGTCAGACCCACCATATTTGCTCCGGACACTGCGAGAAGGCTGTACAAGTAATGATCACACGTACGGCACAGCGGACACACCAGGAACCGCGGTGTTGGCCGTCGAATGGCGATAGCTGCGCAGCATTTGTGCACCGCCGCCGTCAGTGTCAGCCAGTTTGCCGTGGCATACGGAGCTCCATCGCAGTCTTTAACACTGGTAGCATGCCGCGACAGCGTGGACGTGAACCGTATGTGCAGTTGACGGACTTTGAGCGAGGGCGTATAGTGGGCATGCGGGAGGCCGGGTGGACGTACCGCCGAATTGCTCAACACGTGGGGCGTGAGGTCTCCACAGTACATCGATGTTGTCGCCAGTGGTCGGCGGAAGGTGCACGTGCCCGTCGACCTGGGACCGGACCGCAGCGACGCACGGATGCACGCCAAGACCGTAGGATCCTACGCAGTGCCGTAGGGGACCGCACCGCCACTTCCCAGCAAATTAGGGACACTGTTGCTCCCGGGGTATCGGCGAGGACCATTCGCAACCGTCTCCATGAAGCTGGGCTACGGTCCCGCACACCGTTAGGCCGTCTTCCGCTCACGCCCCAACATCGTGCAGCCCGCCTCCAGTGGTGTCGCGACAGGCGTGAATGGAGGGACGAATGGAGACGTGTCGTCTTCAGCGATGAGAGTCGCTTCTGCCTTGGTGCCAGTGATGGTCGTATGCGTGTTTGGCGCCGTGCAGGTGAGCGCCACAATCAGGACTGCATACGACCGAGGCACACAGGGCCAACACCCGGCATCATGGTGTGGGGAGCGATCTCCTACACTGGCCGTACACCACTGGTGATCGTCGAGGGGACACTGAATAGTGCACGGTACATCCAAACCGTCATCGAACCCATCGTTCTACCATTCCTAGACCGGCAAGGGAACTTGCTGTTCCAACAGGACAATGCACGTCCGCATGTATCCCGTGCCACCCAACGTGCTCTAGAAGGTGTAACTCAACTACCCTGGCCAGCAAGATCTCCGGATCTGTCCCCCATTCAGCATGTTTGGGACTGGATGAAGCGTCGTCTCACGCGGCCTGCACGTCCAGCACGAACGCTGGTCCAACTGAGGCGCCTGGTGGAAATGGCATGGCAAGCCGTTCCACAGGACTACATCCAGCATCTCTACGATCGTCTCCATGGGAGAATAGCAGCCTGCATTGCTGCGAAAGGTGGATATACACTGTACTAGTGCCGACATTGTGCATGCTCTGTTGCCTGTGTCTATGTGCCTGTGGTTCTGTCAGTGTGATCATGTGATGTATCTGACCCCAGGAATGTGTCAATAAAGTTTCCCCTTCCTGGGACAATGAATTCACGGTGTTCTTATTTCAATTTCCAGGAGTGTATATCTTATCCCCTGGAGTCTTTAATATTCATGTGCATTCTGTAATTAGAGAACGGGAACTCGGAGTAAGCCCGGGGATGAAAATAATTGAAAGAATTCTCTCAAATACAATACTATTTGTTAATGTTGTTATTACCCATCAACCTGAAGATTACTTCAGAGATGTGTATATTATCTTGAACGGATCTGCTTTGGGTACAAGATGAAAATCTCTGCACGAACGATCAAGATTATGGCTTTTGGAGTCAAACACCCCATTCGAACAAAAATAACTCTAGATAATAAATCTGTTGTGGGTTGGCAGGAGAGCCAACACCGGTATGAGAGGAAGGCGAAAGGCACTCGTTTTATCTCACGCAGGCTGGCGTGAGGTCTGGAACAGGACAAGGAAATTAGACTGTAGAAAAAACTGACGTAGCTGGTGGAATACTTAACTTTAATCCATAAATGGTGAACGTCGCTCTTGACGGTACATGTTTTACAGCATCAATAGTAACTGGTAATGGCGCCTTGCTAGGTCGTAGCAAATGACGTAGCTGAAGGCTATGCTAACTATCGTCTCGGCAAATGAGAGCGTATTTTTTCAGTGAACCATCGCTAGCAAAGTCGATTGTACCACTGGGGTGAGTGCTAGGAAGTCTCTCTAGACCTGCCGTGTGGCGGCGCTCGGTCTGCTATCACTGATAGTGGCGACACGCGGGCCCGACGTATACCAACGGACCGCGGCCGATTTAAAGGCTACCACCTAGCAAGTGTGGTGTCTGGCGGTGACACCACAAAATCTATTGACCAAATGTCTCGCTTCCAATACCTTGGGTACAACATAACTAATTACTTTCATTTTTAAATCGATTACAAGCTGAGCAAGTACCAGGCTATGTGTGGAACGATGCGAAGAACCTTAATTAGGAAAATGACAGAAGAAACGAGTATGAAATTTTGTAAAGTGATAGCTGTTCCAGGTTTCTCTAAGACTGACAGATGTGGATGACGAGTGCTGGGGATCAGAAAAGAGATTCCTTAGATCCATGAAACGCTGCACGAAGCTCGATAAATTTAAAATAGTTGCGTTTTGGGAGAAGTGAATATTTTTAAACGGAAGACGGAATCAACGAAAGTAAATAAAGATAGCTGTCCGACCTGCACAGTATGTAAGAAGGAAGAACACCCAATAGAAGTATTATGGTGGGAAGAAAACGCTGAATCGCCTACTTCTTGAAAAAAGGAGACGAAGAAGTATAAAAATAATTACTTGGTGTAGTAGGGCTCGACCCAGCTACCTCCTAGGCGAGTGTCTGCGCAATAGCGTGGGTTAGTGACCCCTCTTAAGGAGACGGTGAGTACCGCTACGGAAGTGTGACGATGTTGAGCTATTAACGCGAGAAAGTTAATAAGCAGACTGAACGACGATTATTATGGAACGTGTGCGATGCTTTAATGAAGCCCTTACAAGTCTCTGGGTAATAGACAAGAAGAAACATGCAACGTTCGTGCCTGTGTTTATAGAATCAATCACTTCCTCGCAATGGTGGTTCGGGATTGTTCACGAACGAAGTACCTTGTACGGATACAGTAATGACTCCAATTCTATTAAAACGATTTAAGGCTGTGGTGTTGCAGGACGGAGCAAGTGGTTGACTTTTGGCACGCTGCCATTTCAGCTTGTAGCACTGCAGTGTACGCCACTCAATCTCTCGCGTTTTACAGTGCTACCCGTAGGTCGTGATCACGCTCTGCACATATCACGCGGGTCACGTCACATTAGATACTCGAGTACTTTACCCTAGACACCTAATAAGAGAGTACGCTGACAGGTCATCTGGGACGCTGAGTAGCGTTGAATGCAAGATTCGTTTAACGGAGGTTCGTAGCGTTACTGTCATGAGCTCACTGGATATTACGTTACCAAAAATGTTTACGTGAATTTTCGCATTTTTGTACCAATTCCGAATGTGTAGTTCGTTCGACCTTTCATTACTGAAGTTACTTGCTACTCATAAGAAATCTCAAGCTTCGTTAAGATTACTCCCAGAGAATTTCTTAAGGGAAACAGAGGTCACTCTTGCTTAGGCCATTTCCACGGTAAGGATACTACCGCTATTTACCACGAGATTCTTACGAAGATTACAGAAAAGCTGATAGACTTCGAGACAGCGTCGTTCCGTTGTTGTTGTTGAGGTCTTCAGTCCGAAGGCTAGTTTGATGCGGCCACGTTAGTTTGTCCCGTACTAGCCGCTTTATTACTACATAATTTCTGCCCTCTAAATTCTCTTTAATCTGCCTTCTGTAGCCAAGTCTTGCTCACGAACGCTAATGAATTGGCAGTGGGTTGCGAAATGGTGCCGCAGATGACAATTAAATATGTTGTATTGGATGCGAGCAATGCAATTACCATAAGTGACTTATGTTCTTGACGACTACCTACGTACCAAATATACTGAGCTGAAATTAGTCTATATGGGGAATATTTGGAGCATAAGTTTATCAGGAGCAACATACGGAACGTCTGGTGTAAGGATGACCAGCTTGCGACAGAAAATAATCTGTTTGCTAGAAGTCGTCGTAGTCTTAGAGTAATGAAACGGGGAAAGGTAAAGGCTTTCAACCAACGTTTGTTATATGAATAGTCGAAATGGTCATGGATAGTACACCAACAGGATTCACGTGGCCCTTACTGCATTGCTTAAAACACTTTATTAAACTATGAAATTATGGAGTAGTTTTATATAACCAATAATCAAGCCTAAAATGACAAAATATAAACAAATACTTGAGGTATATAACGACCCTGTAAAGTACAAAGAATTAATGAAACAAGGAATGGGAGACTATTATGGTTCAATTTGCTTTTAAATTGATTAAAGAACGACACGATTTTGGATTGGATAAGTTTGAAAAGAGACATTGTTCGTCAACTATTCAAAGAAACCATCTCAGCACTTACGGAAATCACGGAAAACCCAAATCTGGATGTTCGGAGTATAGCTAGACAGATACTTTTAACATAAAGCCACAATTCGTTGCCAACTCAAAGTATTTAGTAATGGTCGATACAGCTTGTAAGCTAACTAATGACGAGTAATAAATAGCAACCTAATGACTGTATCCATTTACATTCTTTAACTTTTCTCATAGAAAGCACGTATCACGTGATTATGAACCACGTAATCTGTAATAGTATTAACTGCAATATGGTCAACAGTTCGGCGTCACTGATGTGTCCTTGTTTAAGTACTTTCTTCTTCATTTTCAAAAGATTGGGACGTTGCATTTTGCTCGTGTTGATGTGGTTGTCTTAGAAACGAAAAAAATGTAATTTTGTTGGTATTCGTTGTTGAGTACTGTTCTCCCGGTAGAGAGCAAACACAAATCCTTAGAACGCACGCGATCCTCCCATATCTCATATCAGATAACCTACAGGGGACGAATAATCGAGAAACGATTGTCAATTTTATATTTTGCACTTGAGATTCATCTTCCTTTAGTGTATATTTCTTTCCCTGAAACCCTGAAAAAAAAAGAAATCGGTTAGAAAATAAAACTCACAAAACTTTTCGAGTTGCCGTACGTGATGCCGCATCTGTCTATGTCTCACAGTTATTTTTAATTGCAATTGGAAATCGAGGAGGTATGATGTGGGTAGACTGAATTTTGAGTTGAACACTTTTAGAAGTTGACATGCTTAATTCAAAGGTATCTCACGGTCGGGAAAACTTCACCCGCTCCAAAAACATTAACGTAACTCTGTACCTAATTAAAATTAAAAACTGCTTTTGAAATGCTCAAGAATGCTACAAATATCCAAATCATACTTGAATTTCAAATTTTTGACGTGATCTTTTTGTAGGAGATACGTACCTTGGCGATTTCCTGTTGCCGCAAAGTGAGCCAATTGGCTTTAGCCGCGTGGTATTAGCCGAGCGGTCTAAGGCGTGGACTATGCGGCTGTTCCCGGCGGAGGTTCGAGTCCTCCCTCGGGCATGGGTGTGTGTGTGTGTTTGTCCTTAGGATGATTTAGGTTAAGTAGTGTGTAAGCTTAGGGACTGATGACCTTAGCAGTTAAGTCTCATATGATTTTACACACATTTTGAACAATTCGCTTCAAAACAGCGACTTAATAGAAAAGGGATATAAAATCCTACAAAACTGTGTTCTTTTTAGATTTTTGTGGTCGCTGATTACGAATCCAATGACGGAATTATAAATTTCAGAATGGCGGATCCAATCGATGGATCAAAAGTTATAAACTTAGCAGGTTCGAGTAAAACTTCAGATATATAAAGTAGCTGTATTTTGACGTCTCTGATTACGAATCAGAAGTCGAAGTTGCCGTGTTGAAATCTTTTATTCGATACTGCACACTTTTCAATGGAAATCGTAGTCACATTCGTCGCTTGCGTTATTATCGCTATCAGATGGATCGCTGTCGGGTTGTCCACTGGGAGTCGATGGTTCTGAAAGATCTTTTACCCCAGGTGGCACCTATTTCTTCAATTCTTATTTACCAGAATCTCGATGTGAGTGTATCGACAGATGCCAAAGCAGATGGAATACGTCTTCATTTTCTCACAGGGATATTTTCACGCAAAATCTCCTCGGTAACGCCGGATATTCTTATTCTGAGATACCTACGTATCATCAGGAATCCGACCAATTGGCAAATCGAGCAGCTTCAATTATCGCAAATCCACCGACCACAACTACACTACTGGCCATTAAAATTGCTACACAACGAAGATGTCGTGCTACAGACGCGAAATTTAACCGACAGGAAGAAGATGATGAGATATGCAAATGATTAGCTTTTCAGAGCATTCACACAAGGTTGGCGCCGGTGGCGACAGCTACAACGTGCTGACACGAGGAAAGTTTCCAACCGATTTCTCATACACAAAAAGCGTTGCCTGGTGAAACGTTGTTGTGATGCCTCGTGTAAGGAAGAGAAATGCGTACAATCACGTTTCCGACTTTGATGAAGGTCCGATTGTAGCCTATCGCGATTGCGGTTTATCGTATCGCGACATTGCTGCTCGCGTTGGTCGAGATCCAATGACTGTTAGCAGAATATGGAATCGGTGGGTTCAGGAGGGTAATACGGAACGCCGTGCTGGATCAAAACGGCCTCGTATCACTAGCAGTCGAGATGACAGGCATCTTATCCGCATGGCTGTAACGGATCGAGCAGCCACGTCTCGATCCCTGAGTCAATAGATGGGGACGTTTGAAACGTCCCCTTAGAAAAATTATACGTGACTGTGCTTAAACTGACACACAATATTTTTAGAGCAACGCAATCTGACTTTCAAAAATCCCTACAAAAGAATGGCCCTGACTAACATTAACCTATACCTTTCACAAATCACTTACCTCACCAAAAATCTTCGTTACTCGAACTACTGCAATACAGCGAGCACCACTACTACCAGCTAAATAGAAGATTCAAACTACTGAAGGCACTAACTACTGATAGGCATAGTTAGCATATGAAAGATTTCGATAGAGAACAAACAATGTATTTACCTCAATAGTGTTCAAAAGTCATAATATATATAGCAGTTCTTGGCATCCAGTCTTACAAATTGACTGTCTCTGTCCAAAACTCCGCCATCTCACTCCCCACATCCACCACTGCTGGCGGCTCACCTCCAACTGCGCAACGCTATGCGCTGTTAACATCCAGCTGCCCAACACTACAATAGCCAACAACAATGCAAACCAACCACAGACTGCACACAGCACAGCCAGTGATTTTCATACAGAGCGCTACGTGGCGTTACCAATATAAAAACCTCAACAGCCTACTTACATAGCCCCCATGCTCCTCACAAAAAATTTTACAAATTGTTTTGGGCAGTGGCCAATAATGATTTGATAAAATTTTTCATAATTACAATAACAAAGATATCAAATGCACACACTTATTGATACAATGTTGGTCAAAAGCTATAATTTTCTCACAGTCCATAAAGACAGTCCTGATCATTCATCACAGTAAAATTGCAGTGTTTTGTTTTTCTCAAAGTCTGAGCAGTAAAAGAGAATGCACACGGAAGTAGTGGAATTCCATGCAGTCTTGAAGAAGTAGTGTTGTCCTTCCAACGGAAAGACAGTGCTGACTCTTGACATGCAGACAGGTAATGGGCCACAACGGAGCAAACCCATAGCAGAGTCAGTCGAAGTTTTGAAGAATATTGGTAGATAGGTCATCACAGAGCAGACCACTGTAGTCTTGTTAGAGAGTATGGTATTGGTGGGCCACCAGAGGTGCAGACCCACTGCAGTCCTTATAGAGACGGCCAGCAGCCATCTGTTGCGACTGTGCAGGTGCACAATCACCATCGAAGAGTCTTGCGAAGAATATAGCAAGTCCATAAACCACCACTTGTGCACTCACAGTCCCTTGCTGAATTATTAACACACGTGCAAACACTAACAGTCCCAACTTCTCACGTGTGCAGTGAAATGTAACTTAATTTCAAGAACTGGTGTCTATACAATTATAAATTTACAACACAAGAATACAATTACAAAGGTACAAAATACATCATTAAAGAACATAATAGAACAGATAACATTTGTAGTAATACAGGCTTTACAAAAGAATAGAAATAGACATATACATCAGTGTTACAGGAATTATGACATAAGTACATACATAAAAGATCAGAATAACTTTTGAAACATCAACTTCACACATGAGGATTAAAACAAAACAGAATAAATAATGTCTAAGCATCTTTACAAGGTAAATAACATATTATCAGAAAATTTCTACAACATAAATCTTATTAGCTAAACACATACAGACAGGAAAAACACAAATTCACATAGTGTAATAACACAAAAATACTGGACAGGATTTGTTTTCAGTGTGACATTTGGTACTGCAGTCCACCCCAAAACTTCATTCCATGTATCTTCCCTCTTATTTCAACATTTTTTTCCACCAAAAAAATTCTATCGAAGCATGCTTTCTGTATTTATATGTTCACACATTTCTTACCTCATTATTTATTTTCCATTATCTTACCTCATCATTTATTTCCAAGAAAACCCTACCTAAACCTGTGTCCCTAAACCCTACTTTTTTTCTTCATATCCTCTTTCAAAATACTTTTTTGGCCAAACCATTTTCTTACAGCTTCTCAATGCATTTCTTCCAATTCATCACAACTTGTTCTCTTATATGGCCTACCCCATCTTAAGCTAACTTAAATCTACTGAGCTCAGATGCTAAACAAAAGGACAAGACAATGCAGCAGCACAAAACAATTAACACAAACAGCAATGACAAAAAATGCAAATTGGCAAAGCAAGCAGCAGTAAATCTAAATTAACAGAGCAAATGCAACTTTACAACTAATATGAGCCAATGTGCAGCAACAAGAAAAATAAATCAGTAGTAAAACTGGCTTAACAGAGTAATACAAAGTGAAATTCAGTAGCACTATGCCTGGCACACAGCAGCAGCAAATGCAATAACTTATACCTAAACATGACAAAGCTCAAGCAGAAAAAATAGTACACTAAAGACAATAATGCAGATAAGGGAAATGTCTGTTCACATCTTTATGTCTATGTAATTAAAGTGGTGCACCACAACTTATTCTACCATAAAAATTACCAAGTACTTGAAAAGTAAATTATGTATGCAGTTACTGTTATTAGTCTCTTCTTACTGTTCTGTCCTTTCCAAGTGCTCCTTTTATTTTATTTTATTTTATTTGAAGAATGTGGATCATAAAAGTATTATCTAACAGATCTGTTGACAGAAGGTGTTCACATTAGCAAATGCATTTAATTTATTTTATAAAAACAATGATGCAACACACCTGGAAAACAGATATCAAATAAAATAAGCAACTATATACAAAGTAATGCATAAAAAATCGTTCAGTAGTCATTAGGCATTTCATAAGTTAGTAGAATTTCTCTCAATTCTCGTAGAAAGACACTTGTCATAACCAGGTGTGCAGATGTACGAATATTTCACATCAATTCGTGAGCATTTCAGTAAGTAGCACAAAGTATGAGTAATCATATGTTTTCAAGTAATGAGCGTATCATATTTGCGATGCTTTCTACAAAGGAATGTCAATAGCGAGGTTAACAGTCTCTTTTTTTTCCCCTGTGCCTCTGAAAGGCACACACTAATGGCTTTTTCCCAGGCGACTATCGTGCAGCTGGGTGCCCACCACGCATTACGTGAAGGTCACTTAACTTTCCTACCGAAATATTTATGACAGCAGTTTGCACTACAGTGACAGTCTCATATAAAAAATTTCACAGGTCGAGAATTTGCGTTACAAATGTGTAGAAACAAAATCCTATAAATACAACAGTGTCTAAAAAAATTTTAGTGGCATTGTGATACATTCACACACGTACACACATTTCATAATTCTAAAGTACGATTCTTGGTTTCCAACATCCTTTTCCACAAATCAGAGTCCCTAACCACTACTCATTATTCCTTACCTTATTATACATGTATATATTTGTCAACACTCCTTCAATATTTCATCATAAGAAATACGTAGCATAATCAAATTCCTCATATACGTTAGCATCATCTTATTGATCATAAACATACCTCAACAGCATAATAAATATCGTCGTAATAATATCATAACATCTCAGTCAATTCTCAAAATCGTTGTAGCTTCCTCCAATAATTTCAAAACCTAAAAAAAATTCTCTGCTCGTTTCAATAGTGTCATCTACCTCAAACGTACTTTAAAATCATGATCCCATACAAAATACATCATTCAGAGCTCTCATAGTATCACAATGGTTCCGAAAAAATATGAACAGTTCACAAAGTACAGACGAAATACAATTTCATGAGTGTGAAGTTATCCATCTGTGTAATTGCGTAAATATCTATCACTGATGTAGTAAAAAAAAATTTGTTTCTCTGTTAAATAATCAGATAGCTGTGTAATTCTGTGTTAGAGAAATATGGTACCGATGTGTAAAGTTGTATAAGCAAATACCATATTAGCTAGGGCTCCTTGTGTTTGCCAGACACATAGTACACAATGTAGACGTGTAACCCCTGAGGATTAATGTCATTATACCCTCAGGTTTACAGATTACAGAAATGGAATGAAATGTATCACAGAAAACCTTCTTTGTAATTCAAAAATCTTTAAAAATAAATGTTTTAAGTACAAAATTAATCACTCAAATACGTGTACTGCGGCGCTAAATTGTGCGTCTTGTAACATAGTCTCTGTCATTACTTGAGGGTAAAAAATGTGCCAAGTGTCGTAATTATCGTCGTCCGTAAGCAAAGTTCTGTAGAAGTCTACTTACCTTGTAATAAACGAAGTGAATTGCTATGTGTATAGATATCGTAGTTGTTACACTTATTGCCGTGATGAAGTAAGTACTGAACTGTAATGTATTGTTGTGCTACAGAAAAGGCTGTCTCATTGTAACTATACCACAAAAGTTACTACTAAAACATGTTTTCCTTTCCAGAAGAATTCAGAAAAACTGTGCAGATATAAAACAGATACAGCGCAAAAGCAATAATATAAATTGTGTCACTCATTAGTAGCGTCGTGATAAAATCGTGTAGCTGTCACATAAATTAACCACTGTGTCATCTGGTATCTCACAGAAAGTACTTTAAATCCATAATGTATTTTCAAGTAAACCAAAATGTTGCAGTAATATCTTATTAGCTGTGCCGGTATATGTTCTAAGTATGTGAGCCTTATAGTCGTTACGTGATCGTGCAACTAACAAGCAAGAATATACAAATAACAACACTGTGTCATCTGTTCACTAGAACAATGCATTCGTAATTTCTGTTTAAATACGTTCTCCTGGTTCTTGACTGGATATTTAACTTCAAACATTGTTGCATGTTAACAGATTCTCAGTGTGACAAATTGTACTAGTAATGTGAAGTGAAAAGTTTTATGGCAAAGACTAAGTTAAAAAGCAGATTATCTTTCAATAAACGGTTTTACATGTGAAATGTGGTGCAGTCCTTTACCCTTTCTAGTGCACAGAGTTTCAACTTCAAAGCAATTATCATGTTGCATACATCAGTAAGGAATGCTAAAATTTTTTCAAGGTTAGCGTCTGTTATTTTCCTCTGAGCCAGCCAGCGCACGTGGCTGCCTGGGGTGTGAGTCATTGTCTGCCTCTTTGTTGGCGCGCGTCGTTATTGGGATTAGGAGACCTAACTTCTACAAATTCACCTTGCCAAGAGGGCCCAGCTCTGTTTGAATCCCGCCAGTTCTGATGAAATTCAGGTCTGTCATTATGATTATATCGTCTGTCGTCATGTCGGTAGTTCCTGTAGTTTCTTTCTTGTTGGTTAAGAGGTGTAGAATTTCTCCCTGGATTATCACTGCACAGTGGACCGTTGCGTCTGAAGTTATTCTGTCTCCCGTGGTAATAATAGTTCTGTTTGCTATATTGTCTGTTTCTATGATTGTCTCTGTCATATTCATTACTACGGAAATGCGATCTTTCTCTGTAACTATTACTCTGCCAGTGGTTGTCATATGGGTGGTGTCTGTTTTGGTCACGATTTATGTTTTGAGAATGGCCTTGTCGTGTCCAGTTATTATTTTTGTCATCGCGGAATTGCGACGGATGTGACCTGTAATTGTTATGTTTCTATTTTCGCGTTCCACGATTGTCAGTGTCAATTTATAATTCTTGTAAGAGTCCCTGAAAAGCTTCAATGTCGTCTTTGCAACGTCCTGCCAAATAATATGTCGTAAATGTTCAGGCAATTTGGTTAAGCAAATGTGGATGAGTTCTGAAGGGCTGTATGGGTTTGAAAGATACTGATTCTTATGTAACATGTCTTCGAAATATTTGACAAGACCAGAAAATTCCGATTGTTCGAAATGTTTCATCATTATGATGCTGTATTTTACTCGGTCTTGAGTGGCTTGAGACCAGTATGCTGAGAGGAAGGCATGATAAAATTCTCCTTCACTGTGACAGTCGTGAATGACCGATCGCATTCTTTCAGCTGGTTCATTCTCTAAACAGCCACACATAAATTCTAATCTGTGCTCTAATGACCAGTTGGGAGGAAAACAATGAGAGAATTGATGGAGCCACGCTTGTGGATGAATGTCGTTGCCAGAATTCTTAAATGTTTTGAATTTACTTGTAGTAATGAACAGCTTATAGTCAAAATCACCGTGTCGGCGATTAGCATATCGGTCATTGTTACGTCGTGTCTGCGGTTCCATCTCAAAATTCGGTGCACCTTGCCAATTTATTTCATAATTTCCGAAATGCTCTGTGTTTTTATTTTGTCGCTTTTTCGTATTTCTAAGTTCCTCTTCCCGTGTTGGAGCGCGAGTGTCCTCTGAAATATGTAATTTTTGTATTACTTGTGCCAACTGATCTTGTACTTCCCGGATTTCTCTTTTGTGTTGCATATTAATTTGATTCTGATTTTGTTTTGAATTTCTTAATTTGTTCATACTCTACTGCGTCAGTGATGGCTACAGGTCTTGTGTCATTCAGATCATCATCTATCTTTGCAGATAAGTTAGTGAACTGATCCGAAAGTTCGGCTACTTTCTCTGATAGTGTACGTATTTCGTCAGTGTGTTTTTCTGAACCAAGTTTCAGAGTGTCCATTTGTGTTGAAATCGTATCTACTGTGTCCTTTAAGTTTTCCTGAGTTTTTGCAAGTAGCGTAACCGAATCTGTAGATGCAACTGAGTCAATTTTAGCACACAAGGTCTCATGATTTTCATGAACAATGGTTTTGCAGTTCTTTTATGGCTGCTTCGTGATTCTGTAATGCATTTTCATGCCGCGAAAAAAATAGGTTGAAAATGATCACAAATTTGTGTTTTTACGTCATTACAGACTTCTTGACATTTAGATTCAATGTTATGTATCTCAGTAGTTAAATCTTCACGTGTTTCTTCAAGTGTGGTGTCTAACTTTTGAAGCTTTTGCTGCGTTTGTCTCTGATTTTGTTCCATTGTGTCTAACTTTTGAAGCTTTTGCTGTGTTTGTCTCTGATTTTGTTCCATTGTGTCTAACTGTTGCTGTGTTTGTCTCTGGTGTTGTTCCATTGTGTCTAACTTTTGAAGATTTTGTTCCATTGTGTCTAACTTTTGAAGCTTTTGTCCCATTTGTTGCATTAATTGTAATAACAATGCACTGGTGTCTGAAACATGTTCCTCAGTGCTATTCGGGAATGTATTTGAACCGGCAATATTCGCATTTTGAAAAGCAGAAAATGTGTCTTGACTTATTTGAGAAAACGGCGAGGACGCAAAACCTGAATCTACAGTATTTGCAAGATTGTGTCCTGTCATTTCGGATTCCTGAGGCAAGCTGTTGCCGACCGATCGATCGATAATGTTTCCCTGTTCACTAATTGTTTCACTGCCTACACCATTCTTTGCAGCCCGCTCCATTTCCCTATGCACAATTACCAAATTACTACTTTGAACATTAGTTAATTCATTACACGGTGGCGCTAACACACTGCTTTCGTCTTCACTGTCATTTCACAGTTTACTTTGGAGCCTAGTATTACGTTTTATCACACGCCATTATTGTCACAATATTTCACACGGCAACACAGAAAAGCACAATTTGCAGAGCAAAATAAGAAAACACATTAACATAGCACTGAAAATGATATCTCGTTAATTGCAAGCGCAGCTGCGAAATACTTGGTGTAAATCTACATGGATGCCACAACTGTTTTACTGTACAAGAATGAAAAACTACAACTACAAAGGAAATTCTCTCTACAATTACGCACTAGCAATAAACAAAGGCTGCAATAATTGCACAAACTACAAGAAAAAAATCAGAAGATTCCACTGAGGTATCCTCGGCTAAGGGTCGACATATGAAACGTCCCCTTAGAAAAATTAATTAATTACTGTGCTGATAAACCTCTTACATTATTTGATTTTCAAACAGCTGAGCAGAACTGAACGCACCCAGACATTTCGCTCTTTACCTATTCTGATCAACACTAAACTGACACACAATATTTTTAGCGCAACGCAATCTGACTTTCAAAAATCCCTACAAAAGAATGGCCCTGACTAATATTAACCTATACCTTTCACAAATCACTTACCTCACCAAAAATCTTCGTTACTCGAACTACTGCAATACAGCGAGCACCACTACTACCAGCTAAATAAAAGATTCAAACTACTGAAGGCACTAACTACTGATATGCATAGTTAGCAAATGAAAGATTTTGATAGAGAACAAACAATGTATTTACCTCAATAGTGTTCAAAAGTCATAATATATATAGCAGTTCTTGGCATCCAGTCTTACAAATTGACTGTCTCTGTCCAAAACTCCGCTGTCTCACTCCCCACATCCACCACTGCTGGCGGCTCACCTCCAACTGCGCAACGCTACGCGCTGCTAACATCCAGCTGCCCAACACTACAATAGCCAACAACAATGCAAACCAGCCACAGACTGCACACAGCACAGCCAGTGACTTTCATACAGAGCGCTACGTGGCGTTACCAATATAAAAACCTAAACAGTCTACTTACACGTTTGCAAGATAACAACCGTCTGCACGAACAGTTCGACGACGTTTGCAGCAGCATGGACTGTCAGCTCGGAGACCATGGCTGCGGTTACCCTTGACGCTGCATCACAGACAGGAGCGCCTGCGATGGTGTACTCAACAACGAACCTGGGTGCACGAATGGCAAAACGTCATTTTTTTCTGATGAATCCAGGTTCTGTTTACAGCATCATGATGGTCGCATCCGTGTTTGGCGACATCGCGGTGAACGCACATTGGAAGCGCGTATTCGTCATCGCCATGCTGGCGTATCACCCGGTGTGATGGTATGGGGTGCCATTGGTTCCACGTCTCGATCACCTCTTGTTCGCATTGACGGCACTTTGAACAGTGGACGTTAAATTTCAGATGTGTTACGACCCGTGGCTCTACCCTTCATTCGATCCCTGCAAAACCCTACATTTCAGCAGGATAATGCACGACCGCATGTTGCAGGTCCTGTACGGGCCTTTCTGGATACAGAAAATGGTCGACTGTTGCCCTGGTCAGCACATTCTCCAGACCTCTCTCCAATTGAAAACGTCTGGTCAATCGTGGCCGAGCAACTGGCTCGTCACAATACGCCCGCACTCTTCTTGACGAACTGTTGCCGGCACGGTAGCTCAGCGTGTTCGGTCAGAGGGTTAGCTGCCCTCTGTAACAAAAAAACTGTGTTAATGGATCAACAACGAACTTAAACGGATGTCTTACGACGTCCGCCCCGAGCAGATGCAACGAACAAATGCGAACAAAATGAGATTAAAAAAAAAAACTGTGGTATCGTGTTGGAGCTGCATGGGAAGCTGTACCTGTACATGCCATCCAAGCTCTGACTCAATGCCCAGGCGTATGAAGGCCGTTATTCCCTCCAGAGGTGGTTGTTCTGGGTCTAATTTCTCAGGATCTATGCATCCAAATTGCGTGAAAATGAAATCACGTCAGTTCTAGTATAATATATTTGTCCAATGAATGCCCGTTTATCATCTGAATTTTTCTTGGTATAGCAATTTTAATGGCCATAAGTGTATGTTGACTGATGTTGGCATCGGGCATTATTTGAGAATATTGTGCATTACTGCACTATAATAGTCTACCACAAGACACATCTGCACAGTAGAAAAATGAAAAGTGCACTAGAAACGCGAAAAAATACACGCACAAATACGTTGACATCGTTAACTATACTATTAGGGCAGTAAGAGAGACATTTACAAAAGTGGACCCATGCAGAGGAAATTTTGTAGCCATCGATTTTGGATAATATCGGTAACAGTTTAGTTTTAAGTCGCTATACGTCATAACACCGATTAAAAATGTCATTAACATACCTTCTGGAGTGCTACCAATGTTATTTTATACGAATGTCACACATTAGCTCTCGCAATACCAACGCATTTTCCATAAAGTGTAATTCCAAGGAGGGGAGGAAGGGTACTTTCAGGCCATCACCACAAAAAATAACCAAAATAATCGTTGAATGTGTTTAGCTTCTATTAACAACTTGCTTTTTAAATAGGTTCTGATGTATAAGTAAGATATAGAACCTGTAAATATCTTTTAGCACAGTCTTAGGAATACTAACGTCTTTTTTCGTAACATTAACACCGAGAGGAAGGATATTTTATGACCATCACAAAATATTATAAATACACGATTCGTAAAATGTTGTTGATTTCCATTCACAACGCATCTTTTAAAGTTACGTAGATGTGTAAGAAGGGTCCTGAACCTGAAAATATGAATATGACACTGGTTGCGAAAAGTCACATTCACTTCTGAGACTTCAGAATTTAAAACAGTTACGTAATCCGACGTAAGAAATCCTTAAAAACAATAAATATTTCCTTCAGAATTTTGAAACGGAAGGTACCAGACTAGATTACCATATTTTCCAAAGGCAGGCACGTAGTAACCCCCCCCCCCCCCCCTCCTCCAAGGTACTGCGTGGGTTAACCATGCCACACAAACAGTATCTGAAAAATGTCTCGTCCGATTCACTGTTTACCGGCATTGTGGATGCACGTATCATATCAATTTCGGACTGGAATGCCACCGCAGTACTGGACAAATGTGCACCAACGCAATCTGCACGAGATTTCGCGATACTGAAGACGGAACGCGAACTCTCTTCTGTTTCTATCCCGTCCAGGTTTTAAAGCGAGATTCCAGATTTTGAAGCGCCCCGTGCGCTGCGGAAAGTTGACCTCTGTCGTGATTGATTTCGGACAATAACTGCTACCACAACTTCTCAACTTCGGAAACGTCAAATAATTGAAATGAGGCCTACAGTAATGTGACTTGCAGTGTGCAAGTACAATTGGCGCGAAGCATGAGAAATTATACGGTTATATACTCGTATCTTGTTTCTCAGGGAAGAAGAACGGCAGTGTTTCTAACAAGTATCACGTTGGCTCATTGTTACACAGAATTGTTTTCAGGCTGATAGACACTCACATGGAGGACCGTATAGGAACACCGTTCCATCCTGCCAGCCGTCTTTGACGATTAGTCACGCGTCAGCCGAGTCTCGGCGGGCACAAAGCGCGCTAGAGAAGCGTGCATACCGCGCGCTTGTGGCTGCGTAATCAAATTCCGCCGTCAAGAGAGAGGCGCACGCCTGTCAGCCGGCTCGCTAGGCGTGCAAAGCGCGGCTTTAGACACGGGGCCGCTGCTCTAGCGTCTAGCCGCCGGGGCTGGGGGTCCGCGCCAGCCTAGGCTCCGAGATTACACGCCAGTCACACGGCCCGCGCTGCCATCGAGCGCGCCAACCATTTGCATGTTTGCCGCCAGGCAGCCGCGCAACAAATGATAATCGTGGCTCGCCGCTAACTGCACACGGAGATAACTGGAGAGCGAGCCGCCGCTGCCAACCCTCACGCCTTTTCTGCTTTGCGACTCACAATTCCGATCTCCCCTCCGCCTCCGTGCTTATCTAGTGCAACATCATCGAAGTCCACCCGACAAAATGCAAAGTCCCCCGCACACGATCAAAAAGTGTGTTAAACTTTATTATGTTTGCCAAATATTTGACCGTGTACGCCGCTGTTTGCAGTGTTTGTTAAACAGAGCGTGTTTGATGTGTTTGTGGGAAACTGTGATTGACCGATATTTGAGAAGATGGGCCTTGTTTGTGTTAGAATTTTACCGCGTTTGTTTTGTGAGAAAGAGTTTCATTAAAATTTGTCACTCTATCGTAATTTCCCGCAACAGTGGGAACTACGATCAAGAATAAGAACAAAAGAGTACTGCAAATTACGAAAACGCCAGAGGTGCCACGTCTTTCCCAGTCATACAAGCCACAGGGTGATTCAGCG
Source organism: Schistocerca cancellata (assembly GCF_023864275.1). Lineage (NCBI taxonomy): Eukaryota > Metazoa > Arthropoda > Insecta > Orthoptera > Acrididae > Schistocerca > Schistocerca cancellata. Next base: position 276,755,045 of record NC_064626.1, read on the forward strand.
GCGCCGGCCAGAGTGGCCGAGCGGTTCTAGGCGCTACAGTCCGAAACCGCGCGACCGCTACGGTCGCAGGTTCGAATCCTGCCTTGGGCATGGATGTGTGTGATGTCCTTATGTTAGTTAGATTTAAGTAGGTCTAAGTTCTAGGGGACTGATGACCTCAGAAGTTAAGTCCCATAGTGCTCAGAGCCATTTGAACTATTTGATTCTGCGGCCCCTACCGCTGTCGTTTTACACAGCCCACAACAGCAACAGCTGCCTTCATAAACTACACGTGAGATTTTCATAATCTCTTACTCAGTACACGCGAACTATTAGTCCTACAGAAAAACTGAACGGGAGCTCTTTGTAGGAAATTTAATGTAGCTAAATTTTCTACTGGAATATGTTTTGCCTAGAGGCCGTAGTTTTCTAGTTGCTCAAGAAAAACGTACATAATTGAGCAATCACACCCCCACTTCCACACTCAGCCCCCACTGGTCAGGGTTTCTGGTATATTGTTTACAGCATTCCCTCCTGCCAATGTACAAATATTTTCGACTGCACGAATTATTTCGCACAAACTGGCTTAGCCGAGTACTTACAGACTGTCTAGCTGACGTTTCAGTAAATTTTACTTAAAGATTTTTTTAAAATTTTAACGACATAAAGTAACCGATTACATCATTTTATTCATCAACCTTTCTAACTACGAAAGTACTGTGCCTGTAAGGGTTACGTCTGGCTCGAATTATCAACGTAATTAGTTTTAGCTTAACGTTTATGGGCATGTTTAAATGATAATGTTAACGAAGTACTTGACTAGGCAGGTGGCGTAATAGCTCAATCAATAGAGACCAGAAAAGGTCGAATACCAGGAATAATTCGTTTGTTCATAGTGGAGGAAGTGCCACAAACAAAATAGTGAACATCCTGACTGGTGAGGGATGAGTGTGGGGTGGAGCAGTTGAAACGTCCCCTTTTGAAAAATTGTACAGGACTGAGCTTAAATTAACACACAATATTTTTAGCGCAACGCAATCTGACTTTCAATAATCCCTACAAAATAATGGCCCTGACTAACATTAACCTATACCTTTCACAAATCACTTACCTCACAAAAATCTTGGCTACTCGAACTACTGCAATACAGCGAGCGCCACTACTGCCAGCTAAATAAAAGATTCAAACTACGGAAGGCACTAACTACTGATAGGCATAGTTAGCAAATGAAAGATTTTAATAGAGAACAAACAATGTATTTACCTTAATAGTGTTGAAAAATCATAATATACATAGCAGTTTATGACATCCAGTCTTACAAATTTCAAAACTCCGCCATCTCTCTCCCCACATCCAGCACTGCTGGCGGCTCACCTCCAACTGCGCAACGCTACGCGCTGTTCACATCCAGCTGCCGCTGCCCAACACTACAATGGCAGACAACAATGCAAACTAGCCACAGACTGCACACAGCACAGCCAGTGATTTTCATACAGAGCGCTACGTAACGTTGCCAATAAGAAAATCTAAACAGCCTACTTACACAGTGTCTGAAGATCATTTTTGTAAGTTTTTTCTTGAGTAACTCGTAAAATGCGAAAACGTATCCCAGTACAATAGTTAACTACAAAATCTCCTACAAAAAGGTCCTGTTCAAGTAGCGAGCGAATGAACGTGAAAATCTCGCACGTGGTTTATTGAAGACGGGCTATAACATCGCGGGTTGCGTAAAACGATTGCGATAGGGGCAGCTGAATCACCCTGTATATTACGCAGGAAAAAGTTAAGAAGTGAATGAATATTGTACACACAACGCTCTAGCTGGAGTGCAATGATATAACATACAGCAGCTCTCCGGTTCCTCCGCTGATGATGCAGGCTGTATATTCCCATGCTGTGGCATTTTCATGGACTGTCATTAGAGGACGAAGTAGAACAGGATAAATTTTCGCATACTTGTGTCCTCTTTTTCAATGTAAAAATGTTTTACTGACCATTCGGAGAATTTTGTAACATTTCCTTTAACAGGCTTTCACGGGTTCAGGCGGTTATAATTTAACTTTTGGTACTTAAGATGGCTACCATAAAAAAAGAGTTATCGTAGGGCACTGAAACTCTGTGAAATATTTCTTAGCACATGCTGAAGTGAAATAATGAATAAGCTACTGACAGAAACACATTTTAATTTCCACATGAGAAGGTAACATTTGTTAATTGCGCACCATGTTTACGTTCCAGGTTACAAAAGTTGCTCAGTGTGACAACCATCTGTATCTATAACAGCCTGGGAGATTATACAGATAAGATTTCACAACTGTTCCCACACTTTTCGAACTGCGGACAATCGAATGTTCAGCTGTCACAAGACAGCTCGTGCACTGCCTGAAGATCGCACACTGCAGCCAGCAACAGTAAATACTTCAACAATTTTGGGACAGCTGGCGGTCGGCCTCTCCCAGGACCAATTCCTATAAATCGCCACTTAATTCGAACTTGCAAATCATGTCCTCCAGCTCCGATAAAGAAAGAGGACCTCTCCATATTCCTTTCATGCGTCGATAATCACGAAGAGCAGCAGCACTATCGCTGTTGTTTTGTTAAAACAGCTTTACGACTAACGCCCTGCTCACCTTGTCCAGACCCATGTTGACTGTCTGCAGTTGTAATGCATGCTGATGCTTGTGTTTAAACCGTACGTCGCCGTAGGAGTACCGGCGCCTAAAGGCCATGACACTAACGCTGCAAATCGTGCAGCGCACAGTCTGAATATCATTCCTTGACCCATATGGTAAACAGTTTTCTGTCTACACCGGCTCAAGTAGCGAAAGTTTAATTACAAGCAACGTCTATATTTCCTTTTCATTTTAACCCATTCCCTCAATTAGCCTCTTCTTTTCTTCTTCATTTGAGACAGTGCCAGAATCAATGGTAGAAACCCTCTATCTGCATTTTTAGCCGTTCCCACTAGTGTCGAAATACAGCAGGCACGAGCGCTTTGAAAGTGAGGTTAAATTGACAAAGTGATCGCATCGTTGTTTGACAAATCCGTGGAACGATAAGAGCGAATTTGACAAATATGTTTGATAGTGTACAGGGACTTGTAGTAACGTCCTTAAAAGAGCACACTGGTCCCTTTGGAGCGGTGTAGAACTCCCACGCTCTCGTGTGATCATCAACCACTCATGTAATTCATGGTACAGAGAATAGAACGAAGATTAGGTTTTAACGTCCCGTCGACATCGAGGTCATTAGGCACGGAGCATTAGCTATGATTGTGCAAGGATGGGGAAGGAAATCGGCCGTGCCTTTTCAAAGGAACTACCCCGGCGTTTCTGTGGCACGATTTAAGAAAATTACGGAAAACCTAAATGTTGGTGATCGGAAGCGGATCGTCCTCCAGAAAGCGATTCCAGTGTGCTAACTGCTGCGCCACGTCGCTCGGCCACAGAGCTGATCGAGTAGAATCAGTTCAGAAAGACTGGAAGCCCAAGAACGAGGTCCTATGATTAGAAACGGACGAAAGACAGGACTGCAGTCTTTCGCCACCAGTGTTCAATCTAGACAATGAAAAAGCAATGCCGCGAACAGGAGGAAGATATATGAGTGGAACTGAGATTCAGGATTAAAGAAAGTCAGGAATCTGGACGGTAGTTTCGTGAATAATTACTGCGATCGTCCTTCTAGAAGTGTGTAACCTGTGCTTTCTTCCAACCACACAGTTTTTTTACCAGATATATTATGTTTAAGGGGAAGGCTAACTCATCAACAAATTCTGTATATAATCACTTGGGCGCTCGACTGTGCTCCAGGACCTTGTTCAATTTTTGGCGAATCCAACTATTTCTCAGTACCACTGGTACCAGTTTGGCATTGCACGACTGATCACGAAAAACTGCCATGGCCTACGGACTTGGATTCTTGTGAAGTGCTGTTTTGGAAGACGGTGCTATTGCATATGACGTCTTTGGATTTCGGGACTTTCTGATTCAACTATCTTGTTCTCTTTTGACTGCAGTGGACTCTGACTCAGCACGGTCAGATTACGAACTATTTCAATTATTGTATTATGATTGTGTTTCACTTGTGTTCATTCAGTTACAGCGATTTGGTGTAAACAAAGTTGGTGAATGTACTAGATGTTTATGTGGCCATTTAATACCGCCATACTTGTTAAATGCCATGTGGAGTAGCCACGTGGTTTGAGGCGCCATGTCACGGATTGCGCGGACCCTCCCGTCGGAGGTTCGAGCCCTTCCTCGGACATGTGTGTGTGTGTGTGTGTGTGTGTGTAAGTAGCGTAAGTTAGTTTAAGTAGTGTGTAAGTGGGATCGATGATCTCAGCAGTTTGGTCCTTTAGGAATTCACGCATACACACACACACACACACACACACACACACACACACACACATAAGTAGCGTAAGTTAGTTTAAGTAGTGTGTAAGTGGGACCGATGATCTCAGCAGTTTGGTCCTTTAGGAATTCACGCACACACACACACACACACAGACACACACACACACACACACACACGCGCGCGCGCACTTGTTAACCATAAAACAGTGTGCGGTCGTTTGGTTAGCTGATACTCCCTGAAGCACATGGCATGCAAAGTGGCATAACAGCGCGCGGATAACTGGCATAAAACTGTCTTTGAAAACAAGAACAGGTGGCCAATAGATTCATTTTTGTTTAACAAATTTCAGAATGGGCCACCGTAGAACATCATCGGCTGTTTTATCACCTTGCTTGACCCAGCAGACAAACCTTTCTATCGCAACTCACACTCATACGTGCTACGTTTTACTTCGTTGTATTGGGAGACACCGGAGGACCCAAGCTAGCACACATAATAGAGAGGAAGAAAGAACGGTTCTGATATGATCGAACAGCGATTCGGAACAGGTGCGTTCGGCTCCGTATTATAGGCCGGCCGAGGGCTGGGCGCAAGTGATTGGTGCCGCGAAGTCTTAGATGCTATCGCGCTGTGCCGCAGAGGTCGTTCGTTCGCACAACACAAGGCGTATCACGCCTCCCGAACAGACACCACAGACTCGCGCAAGGCAGCAAGTTCTCTCTCGCAGAAATTCCAGACTAGAGGCGGCGTGACAGTTTTGGGTCAGGAAGAAAGGAATAAGCAGATGGATGCGTGTAATGTGCTTCAAAAGTCACTGAAATAGTTACATGCATTGTGGACTGACAGAGCGGAAAGGGAATTTTTATTCATGTTTTAAAATCGTGAACTTTTAATTTTTCAACTCTCGTTCAATTTACGACAAAGGAAGGTTCCTCTGTAGAACTGTGCCTTGGTGTGGGCCAGCATGGCATCGGATATGACTGGATATCCCCACCTACCCACGCTCGGTTCACGTGAATAGATTCTCATAGCAGGTACAGCTGACAGGGAGCGTCATTTAGGAAGGAATGTTCATCTAATGCACTCCTAGCACCCAGTCAGAGACATTTTTGGACGCAGGGAAGACTTGTAAGCGGGCTGCAGTTCCCACCCTCGCTCTCTTCCCAGCCAGCCCTTGCCGAATGTGGTCGCACCAATCTGCTCCGATTCAGGGCATTATGCCCTTTACCTATCTGCAGGCAGCCTACCGGCACCGTAGATTCACTCCTCTGTGCCTTAGCGGTAGAATTATGGCAATTTAAGCCAAGTTATTCTCTCTGGACATATGTATATCGCGTTTTTGCTCACTTAACCATCGCCCACACCCTGCCATGTCTTCTCGAAAGTCTTCGACAGTTGCCGTATAATTGGGAGACTCAGTGCGTCGACTTGCTTCTGGTATAGATGAAGCTGAATGTATATATTGTACGAGGGTGAGTCAAATGAAAACCTTAAATATTTTTTAAAATGTTATTTATTGTGCAGAAGTCGTACATAGCTGTATCACTTTTCTACGTAATCTCCCCCACACTCAATGTAAGTCCTCCAGCGCTTACAATGTGCATAAATTCCTTTAGAATATAATTCTTTTGGTAGTCCGCGCAACCATTCATGCACCGCGTGGCGTACCTCTTCAACAGAACGGAACGTCTTTCCTCCCATTGCGTCTTTGAGTGGTCCAAACATATGGAAATCACTTGCGGCAAGGTCTGGTGAGTATGGTGGATGAGGAAGACACTCAAAATGCAGGTCTGTGATTGTTGCAACTGTTGCATGGGCAGTGTAGGGCCTTGCATTGTCATTTTACCAAAGGGCACCTGCTGACAGCAATCCACATCGCTTTGATTTCATTGCAGGCCGCAGATGATTTTTTAGGAGATCTGTGTATGATGCACTAGTGACAGTGGTCCCTCTAGGCATGTAATGCTCCAAAATGACACTATTTTCGTCCCAAAAGAGGGTCAGCATAATCTTCCCTGCTGATGGTTCTGTTCGAAACTTCTTTGGTTTTGGTGATGAGGAATGGCGCCATTCCTTGCTCGCTCTCTTCGTTTCCAGTTGGTGGAAGTGAACCCAGGTTTCGTCCCCAGTAACGATTCTTGCAAGGAAGTCATCATCTTCTCGTTCAAAGCGCCGGAGAAGTTCTACACAAGCATCAACACGTCGTTCTCTCATTTCAGGAGTCAGCTGCCGTAACACCCATCTTGCAGACACTTCATGAAACTGGAGCACATCATGCACAATGTGGTGTGCTGACCCATGACCAATCTGTAAACATCCTGCAATGTCATTCAGTGTCACTCGGCGGTTTTCCTTCACTATGGCTTCAAATGCTGCAATGTTCTTTGGAGTCACAACTCGTTGTGCCTGACCTGGACGAGGAGCATCTTCCAATGAAGTCACACCATTTGCGAACTTCTTACTCCATTCGTAGACTTGCTGCTGTGACAAATATGCATCACCGTACTGAACCTTCATTCGTCGATGAATTTTAGTAGGTTTCACACCTTCACTACGCAAAAATCGAATAACTGAACGCTGTTCTTCCCTGGTGCAAGTCGCAAATGGGGCGGCCATCTTTGTACTGATACAACGACTGTATTTGTGCATCTGCACTATGCTGCCACCTACAGGCCATTCTGCACGCTGTTTGTAGCACGCTTACCAACTTGCAGGATAAGGGCGCGAAATTTCGATTTGTTATTACAAATTTAAGTTTTTCATTTGACTCACTCTCGTATAAGAAATAATTTGCGTTGGATGGAAGAATAATTAGAACATAAGCTTGTGAAATAATTGCACAAATTAGCATACATCTCGCTGATGAAAACGCTCTATGCAGGGATCGCACTTGATTATATTTTGCTCGTGGTAAATTTGGCAAAGCGTTGTTCTTGTCCGAGTGCTCTATGGCAACATGTTGCTTTAATATAAAGGAAAACGTGTCAGATACGCCACCTGTTTACGGAAATGGCCTATCTTCGGTCTCTGCCTTTCGCGTTACAACTGTTTATAAAGTTTTATCACGCATGTAAGCAATCTGCGAACTATTCGAGCAATTCCGAGGTAGCTGCAATTGCATTTTGCCGGGAATGTTGTAATTGAATGTTACTATGCATTCAGCCGAAAACATTCCCGGTAGTAGAGAAATGATTTTACCGCTACACTTCTTTATAGGTGGCAGATTGCAAGCTATTATTAATTAAACACTTGGCTGATAGGTCGGCACTAGAACAGAAATGTGGCAACACAGTAAGATGTAAGCAACAAAATTTATGAAGTCTATGTTTGAAAATTGTACTAAACTCTGGTACAGTCTGCTGTGGGGTACCTAATACAATGGAATCTAAGTAGCTTTGCTGTCTGTTAACAGTCTCAAACATTGTCACCATAATGAATGTAATATTGCAGACCCTCATGATTGCCCTATTACTTCGTGAATAGCGACTGCTAAATCAGAGTGTTGTCTTCTCAACTGAAATTGTAGAACTGAGCTCCTTAGCGTAAATGCAGGAGCTGCACTGAGCTGGCTGCAGACATTGAACGAAACTATTGCATAAACTGAAGCTGCATCTGGACTTTATGTGGAATCAACGTCGATGAGCAACCTATTTCTCCTGCCTATTCAGAGTTCTACTCGCCTTCAGACATCCATCTCTCACATATAAAGTCATTGTTTCATGCTTATTGCACATTCTCTGGCTGAGGTGTAGCTCAGTAAAAACGGGAAAGCATCGTATTCTACGTCTGGTTGGGGACAGTCTTCAAGAGGATGCCCTCAAGTTGCTTCGATTTTGCTGGAGTTCCTTCTAACTTAGATAAGAAATAAACAGATGGCGACAAACACATTCTTACAGCACCCAAAATAAAAACAGTTGTATGACAGCGATGCTTACAGCGTTCTTGGAAAAGAGCATAAAATTCAATAACGTAGAAGTATGAAATGAATAACACAAAAAGTACACAAAAGTGTCGTTGGGAATCGACACAGAATTCATCAACCGACCACGGCATAACAGCCCGAATAATTATAATGGACATCAATAACGTTCGTCACTTATTCCCTGTTCGTGGCCACAGCTACATAACGAAAGAAACCATGCCATGCAATAGTACTAACATCCACCCTTTTGCGAGAACACAATGTGGTAAGCAAAGAAAAGAACAAGAAAGATGTTTTTGCCTTATATTGAGATTCCAGAGGATGCAAAGTAGTTTTACAAAGATATCCCAGGCGGATAACGAATGCAAGAGGGAAAACTTGACAATAACAATAACAATGTGATTGTAGCATGCAGTACTTTTTGTGTTACTCATTTCATACTTCATATAGCGTTGATAGGCTAAATAATTATGTTAAAATAGTTTTCGCTGGTATCACTGTATTATACCATTGTAGTTCTATTACAAAGTCAAAAACTATCAATTTAAAAAATGCTATATATAATACAATACATGCAAAAATATGCATATTACAACCATGCAATAATAAACATTACAGCACATAAAAATATTAGTTGTGGAAAAAATACACAGAATTAAAGCAGGCATAGTAACATATACCAGCAATAATTATAAGCATTTATCGACTTTTGAAGAAAAAACTGGAAAAATCACACCTTAATAATCTAAAATAAAGATTAAATATTAATATATTTCATTAAAATGTTTTATTGGCGTCATTGAGATCTAGTAGTTGTGTAAAAATTCGAATGCTCAAACATATCTCTCTAGGTGAAACCAGAAAAACTCATTTTATGAAAAACTGTATCTGTTGCATATATGGAAATTATTTATCTGGCACTGAACTTTGGCGCCACAGCAACAATCCAGCTAAGGGATATTTACTCGTAAAGTACAGTTTCTCACTAACTTTTGGCGTTCACATTCTAAAACTTAATAATTAAGACAGTACAGAAAACTGATTTCTTTTATTAACTATTTTCACAAGTGTTCATTAAATAATATTTTGGCACTCAAAAGTTTCATTACGAGCGTATTTGTTTCCGCCATTGCAGTAAATTGTTCAGTTTAGTAACTGCACTGCCTTATCTTTTCACGTAGTTATACTGATAGTCCATGAACAGTATTTTAATGTGCATGCATTTTGTGTCAGTGATTATTGTGCCCGCAGTTTTCACATTACTAAATTATAATGTGAGTCTGTGATGCAGCACAACTCGGCCTTATCTGTTCCATGTCGACCTTCCATCTGTCGTTGCTCTTTTGTTTCATTTTATTTACAGACCGACAATACGTGAACATAAAAATAGAATCTCATTACCACGAGTACTGAAATTTCGTTAGAATACGGGGTTGGGTGGTCCCATTTCGTCTTAGTCATAAATTCAAACATTTTCTATCGCAAATCCCGACGCCCGCGTTATAGTCTGAAAAGAGATTGGGAGATTTAGTCCCATTTTATCCCAGATAGTAGAGTTAGCCTACTGTAGACTTCATTTTTGATAGTACCTGGGGATTTCAAGTTTATTTTTGATCGGTTATTAATCTTCGGTGCTTAAGTGTTTTATTGAGGAGAGTATGACTGTTGTGGACAATGAGGCAGAGGTCGTGAGGTTGCAGGGACGGAGTACTCGGGTACATTTTCCACTAACTGTTGCCTGGGTTAATGTAGGGTAAATGGAGAGGCGCCACAAGTTACATCAAGCATTGTCATTGTTAAGGTGGGTTGCTAAGGGACCCTTGAGACCAATGGAGGGTTGGATGGACGACGAGGATCGTGAAGTCATCAAGTTACTTTAGTGGCTGGTTTTGAGATATCAGCAGTGTACAGAATATGAAACGGTGGTGATAGTACAGATAATAGGAGCACACCTGTTAGTTGGTGGCAAATACGAGAGCAGCTGCTGTTTGTTGTTACGAAGGATGCGGTTGTTACATGCCACACAGATAATGGTGAGAACCACAGCAACACAAACTGTGCACAGTCACTTTTCTTTCTAATTTAAACTATAGTCTTTATGATCCAGTCAAAGTTGGTGTTGTCATTTAACAGGTGTTCAGTTATCTCACGGGACTGACAATGTTGCCACAAAGGACATGAAGTCCAAACAGGCTCTGAACTCCGTTTTGGTAGTTAGCAACCTAAGTCTGGTTTCGGCGGATGTCTCTTGTGGACTGGCGCGAAAATAGTGACCACGCGAGAACGCCTTAGCGACGTTTTTATGGTTTTCTGTAATCTGATGAAGCCAGTCAGCTAAGGGCATAACGACCCAACCTTTTCTTCTCCATCGTGGGAGGCGGCCATCTGTTGTGATGACAGTTGAACATCTCGTTGTGTTCGCTGGGGCTTTCGCAGTCCTGCTATATTTCGCTCAAGCTAAAGTCGTAAACCGAAGACTGACACGAACTAAAGTTTCAGACGTGTGGCTTTAAAGAAAGAAGGGAGAAGGTTTAAGAACATCCTACGGAGATACAAAGGACAGTGTTTGAAAGAAAAACTGCCGTAATGTTCATGCGATTCAGTACATCGTTTCGCTAGGAACAACAACGTTCCAAACATGGTCGACCGCTGCGTTTTCTTTCTAGTTAAATCTGATACGTAACATTTCTATTCATGCAAGAAGTTGATCAAAGATTCTTACCTGGTACTATTCGCTAATTTTCGTGTTTGATTGTTATTATATAAAATAAGACGCTGGACTTTGTTTTGTTTGTCCTGAAAGATTGTTTTTTTTCTTTCTAGTCTAATATTTGTTAGAGATTGGTCTTGTATTAGCACCCTGGAAGTAGGCCTAAGTACTATTTGCGTAACATACCACATCCATAACTATCCTGAGCAACAGATGTATGCTGTATTTTATTTTAAAATAACATCAAGTCCCGACTGAATGATTCAAATGGCTCTAAGCACTATGGGACTTAACATCTGAGGTCATCAGTCCCCTAGACTTAGAACTACTTAAACCTAACTAACCTAAGGACATCACACACATCCATGCCCGAGGCAGGATTCGAACCTGCGACCGTAGCAACAGGGCGGTTCCGGACTGAAGCACCTACAACCGCTCAGTCAACGCGGCTAGAAGTCCCGACTGAAACAGAGCACAATATAACATATTAATCTTACGTTTTCATTCATTGGGTAAACTTTCCAGCGAGTAGCTGCCAGAAAAATATTACATTAAATCGCAGGCGGATTTTTACTTATCACTTGTTTAACTTCAGGGCAGGGAAACGAGTTCTTTCCCTGTATCCGTCGGCCGTTTTCGTTCATAGAGGCAGGACCCGATTGCAACTGCTCTGCATTTATTATACACTCAGATTGATAATAATTCCGCACATACTCAAAAGATTTACGTGTGCGTACACTCGGTGGCGTTGGAGTATTGTAATTATTACTTGGTGACTACTTTGGATCATTAAAGCTAAGGTAATTAAAACTGTAAGTAGGCTGTTTAGATTTTTATATGGGTAATGCCACGTAGCGCTCTATATGAAAATCACTGGCTGTGCTGTGTGCAGTATGTGGCTAGTTTGCATTGTTGTCTGCCATTGTTGTCATGAACTGCTACAGCTGGATGTGAACAGCGCGTAGCGTTGGGCAGTTGGAGGTGAGCCGCCAGCAGTGGTGGACGTGGGGAGAGAGATGGCGGAGTTTTGATAATCTGTAAGACTGAATGTCAATTATGAATATTAAGGTAAATACATTGTTTGTTCTCTATTAATATCTTTCATTTGCTAACTATCCCTATCAGTAGTTAGTACCTTCAGTGGTTTGAATCTTTTATTTAGCTGGCAGTAGTGGCGCTCGCTGTTTTGCAGTAGCTTGAGTAGCGAAGATTTTTGTGAGGTAAGTGATTTGTAAAAGGTATAGGTTAAAGTTAGTCAGGGCCATTGTTTTGTAGGGGTTATTGAAAGTCAGATTGCGTTGCGCTAAATAATATTGTGTGTCAGAAACTGTTAACATGCAACATTTTGGTTTGCTTACGAGTGGATTCTGGATTTGAGGTGCTTTCTGTGAAATGCCAGATGACACAGTGGTTGGTTTGTGTGACAGCTACACGATTATATCACGACGTTACTAATGAGTGACAATTTACAATGTTGCTTTTGCGGTGTATCTGTTTGATATCTGCACAGTTTTTCTGAATTCTTCTGTAAAGTAAAACATGTTTTAGTGGTGACTTTTGTGCTATTGCTACAAGGAGACAGCCTTTTCCGTAGGACAACAATACGTTACAGCACAGTACTTTCCTCATCACGGCAATAAGCGTAATAAGTATGATATCTATACGCAAAGCATTTCACTTTTGTGTATCATGAGGTAAGTACATTGACTTCTGCAGAACTTAGCTTTCGGAGGACAATAACTACGACACTCCCCAGAGATTATCTTAGAGCAAGACGCACATTTAGCGCTACTGGACACGTATTTGAGTGATTAATTTTGTACTTAAGACATTTATTTTTAGAGATTTTTGAATTACAAAGAAAGTTTTTCGTGACACATTTCATTTCATTGCTGTAAGCTGTAATACCTGAGGATACAATTACAATAAACCTCAGGGGGGTACACGCCTACTTTGTGTACCATGTGTTTGGCAAGCACAAGGAGCCCTAGCTAATATGGTATTTGCTTATACAATTTAACACATCGGTACCATATTTCTCTAACACATAAATTACACACCTATCTGATCATTTAACAGAGAAACAAACATCCTTTTACTACGTCAGTGACACATGTTTACGCAATTACAGAGTTGGATTACTTCACACTTAAGAAATTGTACTTTGTCTGTACTTTGTGCACTGTTCATATTTTTTTGGAACCATTGTGATACTATGAGAACTTTGAATGATGTATTTGGTAAGGGAGTATAATTTTTAAAGTACGTTTGAGGTAGATGACACTACTGAAATGAGCAGAGAATTTTCTTTAGGTTTTGAAATCATTGGAGGAAGCTACGACGTTTTTGACATTTGACTGAGGTGTTATGATGTTATTTTTACGACGACGATGTGTATTATGCTGTTGAGGTATGTTTATGTCAATAAAATTCTTGACCTATGAAATGTTTTTATATGAGACTGTCACTGTAGCGGAAACTGCTGTCGTAAATATTTCCGTAAGAAAGTTAAGTGACCACCTGCACATAATGCGACGTGGGCACCCAGGTGTGTCAGACACCTGGAGAACAAGCCTTTTCAGACGCTCAGGTAGAAAAGAAAGCCATTAGGATGTGCCTTTCATCGCTAATGCGACACGCTCGTTACTTGAAAACATATGATTTTTGTAATGCGTTGTGGGCACACAGCTGTGTCAAACACCTGGAGAATAAACCATTAGGATGTGCCTTTCATCGCTAATGCGACACCCTCGTTACTTAAAAATTTATGATATTTACTGAAATGCCTAACAAAATGACAAGAAATATTTTTACATCTGCACACCTGATTATGACAAGAGTCTTTGTACGAGAGTTGAGAGCAATTAACTTATGAAATGAAATGTCACATGACTACTGAATGACATTTTTATGCTTTGGTTTGTGTAATTGCTTATTTCATTTGATGTCTGGTTTCCAGCTGTGTTGCAGCATTGCTTTTATAAAATGAGATGCATTTGCTAATGTGAACTCTTTCTGTCAACAGATCTATTAAATGATAATTTTGTAATCCACATTCTTTAAAAAAGGAGCACTTGGAAAGGAAAGAACAATAAGAAGTAACTCGTAACAGTAACACTTAATTTTCTTTTCAGGTACATGGTAATATTTTTTTTTACAATAAGTTGTTATGGTGCACCACTTTAATTACATAGACATTAAGATGACCACTTTAATTACATAGACATTAAGATGTGAATATGCATTTCCCTTGTCTGCATTGTTGTTTTTACTGTAATATTTTTTCTGCTTGCGCTATGTCATGTTTAGGTATAAGTTGCTGCTGTTTGCAAGGCATAGTGTTATTGAATTTGACTTTTGCTAATTTATGCTGCTAGCTTTGCCAATTTGCATTTCTTTGTCATTTCTGTTTGTGTTGATTTGTTGTGATGCTGCATTGCCTCGTCCTTTGGTATATATATCTGAGCTCAGTAGATTTAAGTTAGCTTAAGAGGGGGTAGACTATATAAGAAACTGACTATGGAGAATAGGTAAAGAATGCATTGCGAAGAAAGATTTGGGCCCCAATGAGTATTGTACAATCAGAAATAATTATTTTGAAAGAAATATGGATAGAATACAGGAACGAGGTATAGGTAGGATTTTCTTGGAAATAAATGATGAGGTAAGCAATGTGTGAACATATAAATACAGAAAGCATGCTTGGATAGGATTTTTTTGGTGGAAACAAATGTTGAAATAAGACGAAAGATCTATCGAATGAAGTTGTGGGGTGGACTGCAGTACCAAATGTTACACTGAAAACAAACCCTGTCCTTTCCTTTTGTGTTATCCCACTATGTGTTTGGGTACCCTTGTGTATTTGTGTTTTTCCTGTCTTTATGTGTTTAGCTGATGAGAGCTCTGTTGTAGACTTTTTCTAATAATATGTTATTTACTTTGTAAAGATGCTTAGACATTATTTATTCTGTGTTGTTTTAATGCTCATGTGTGAAGTTGAATTTTTAAAAGTGATTCTGATCTTTTATGTATGTACTCATGTCATCATTCCTGTAACACTGATGTATATGTTTATTTCTATTGTTTTGTAAAGCCTGCACTACAAATATTATCTGTATTGTTATGTTTTTAATGATGTATTTTGTATCTTTGTAATTGTATTCTTATGTTATATAATTGTAATTGACACCAGTTACTCAAATTAAGTAACTTGTAAGCATTCATTTCACTGCACACTTTTCTGTTGGTCATACTATATGGACACTATGTGAGAAGTTGGGACTGTTAGAGTTTGCACGTGTGTTACTCATTCAGCAAGGGACTGGATAACAGCATTGCTGGTTCTAAGGACAATTCCAAAAACTTTGTGAGTGCACAAGTGGTGGTTATGGACTTGCTCTATTATCCGCAAGACTCTTCAATGGTGATTGTGCACCTGCACAGTCGCAACAGATGGCTGCTGGCCATCTCTACAAGGACAACAGTGGGTCTGCTCCTCTGGTGGCCCACCAATACCATACTCTCTACCAGGACTACAGTGGGTCTGCTCTGTGATGACCTACCTACCAATCTTCTTCAAAACGTCGAATGACTCTGCTGTGGGTTTGCTCTGTTGTGGCCCATTACCTGTCAGCATGTCAAGAGTCAGCACTGTCTTACCGTTGGAAGGACAATACTACTTCTTCAAGACTGCATGGAAATCCACTACTTCCGTGTGCATTGTATTTTACTGCTCAGACTTTGAGCAAACAAACTGCAGGTTTACTCTTATGATGAATGATCAGGACTGTCTTTATTGACTGTGAAAAAAATTTTAGCTGTTGACCAACATTGTATCAATAAGTGTGTGCATTTGATATCTTTGTTATTGTATTTATGAAAAATTTTATCAAATCTTTATTGGCCACTGCCCAAAAATATTTTGTAAAATTTTTTGTGGGGAGCATGGGGGCTATGTAAGTAGGCTGTTTAGATTTTTATATGGGTAATGCCACGTAGCGCTCTATATGAAAATCACTGGCTGTGCTGTGTGCAGTATGTGGCTAGTTTGCATTGTTGTCTGCCATTGTTGTCATGAACTGCTACAGCTGGATGTGAACAGCGCGTAGCGTTGGGCAGTTGGAGGTGAGCCGCCAGCAGTGGTGGACGTGGGGAGAGAGATGGCGGAGTTTTGATAATCTGTAAGACTGAATGTCAATTATGAATATTAAGGTAAATACATTGTTTGTTCTCTATTAATATCTTTCATTTGCTAACTATCCCTATCAGTAGTTAGTACCTTCAGTGGTTTGAATCTTTTATTTAGCTGGCAGTAGTGGCGCTCGCTGTTTTGCAGTAGCTTGAGTAGCGAAGATTTTTGTGAGGTAAGTGATTTGTAAAAGGTATAGGTTAAAGTTAGTCAGGGCCATTGTTTTGTAGGGGTTATTGAAAGTCAGATTGCGTTGCGCTAAATAATATTGTGTGTCAGGTTAAGCACAGGCTTGTATAATTGTTCTAAGTGGACGTTTCACATGTAAAATTGTTCAAAGGGGACGTTTCAAAACTATCGCTTCTTATTTCTAACAGTAGACCCAGAAGTAATGCCATTGTTCAACACTACATAGACATTTTGTGTTAAAGCATAACTTATTCTTTGTGTTGGCTATCCGCAATTTTTACCGGGTGGATTTCCAGTTTTGTTATATGCCTAAGTGTAGAGAGCCTGGTCCCACACAGTCCAGACAATGACAGGCCTGTATGTATTCGTACATCAACAACCAAGTAAGATTTAATACAGAAATGATTGATAAGATTTCATTCTTAATAAATATTTTATATTCAAGTGTGCACTTGTCGGTATTTACATACATTTCTACCTGGCATACAAAAAAAAATTGAACCATCAGATACATTGGCTCAGGAAACACCACAACACGTTCGGATTACGATGGAGATGTAATCGGCCGTGTCTTTCTCAAAAAACCATCCAGATATTTGTCTTGAAAGATCTAGAGAAACCACTTAATAACTAAATCTGGACATTTGATTTTATCCATACTGGATGAGAGGTCGTGGTTGTGAATGTCAACGTTAAAAACTATATCGGCTCAACCACTTGTTTATAGTGTAGAACACTAAGATTGACGCGTTTCGGACGTTAAGCTTCCATCATCAGAATAATAAAAAGTAAAAGAACCTGTTAAAACTCGCTAAAATGGAACATGCACCAGGCACAGTAAAATTCAGTTGCCAGGAGAAGCATTGAGGTGTATTTATAAGTACAAGAACCTGAAGTGAAAGTGCTTAATATTTTATTGTGCCTGGTGCATGTTCCATTTTAGCGAGTTTTAACAGGTTCTTTTACTTTTTATTATTCTGATGATGGAAGCTTGACTTCCGAAACGCGTCAATCTTAGTGTTTTACACTATAAACAAGTGGTTGAGCCGATAAATTTTTAACATTAAATCTGGACAGCTGGTAGGAGATTTGAAACACGGTCATTCAACATCACAGTTCAGTGTCTTAATCGCTGCACTGCCTCGTTCAACGGAGCTTATACGGCGTGATCAGAAACAATCTGAAAAGCCTATAAGGGTGTTGCAGGCTAGGTTGTGCTGAGAAATAACTGTTCTGAAAAAAATTGGTATGTTGCATCGTTTCCTAGTTAATGAGCATTTAAGTTAGTCAAACGATTAGTGTCAGTTGTTCTCATAGCGTAGATGATAGCGCACTAGACTGCTCAGACTCTGACTCTGGTTCGATCCTTACTACCGTCTGAAGTGTTGGCAGAAGTGCCAACACCTTGTAGCTAGAGGAGGCCGAAAGGCACGCTAAGCTCATACAGGATGGCGTGAGGTCTGGAACAGGTCAATGTAATTTAATGTAGCAAATAAAGTACGGAGTTGAAGTAATACTTAACTTTATTCCATAATTGGTGAACATCGCTCTTGTTGTTACATTATATAATCTCAATATACACTGGTAATGGCGCCTTGCTAGGTCGTAGCAATTGACGTAGCTGAAGGCTATGCTAACTATCGTCTCGGCAATTGAGAGCGTATTTGTCAGTGAACCATTGCTCGCTATGTCGGCTATACAACTGGGGCGAGTGCTAGGACGTGTCTCTAGACCTGCCGTGTGGCGGCGCTCGGTCTGCTATCACTGACAGTGGCGACACGCGGGTCCGTCGTATACTAGAGGACCGCGGCCGATTTAAAAGCTACCACCTAGCAAGTGTGGTGTCTGGCGGTGACACCACACCGTCCCTCATTCAGTTTCTGTATCGCTTTCTTGTTCGGTTTTAGGAAACCAAATCTGCGAGCACAACTGCCTGATTGGCTAACTTCAACGATAATTAACTCAGAAATGGCGCAACATATCGAATCTATTTTTTTAACAAACATTTCTGAGCACAGCCTATCCTGCAAAACGCTTACAAGCTTTTCAGACTGTTTCTGACGGCACTGCATATAGGTCTAACTAGGTTCTTGCCCATGGCTAAGTTCGCGTACCCTTACGTCACGTATGTTTCACGCTGCAACTGCAACTGTCTGATTCTCCGTTGATTTGCAACATGCGA
Source organism: Schistocerca cancellata (assembly GCF_023864275.1). Lineage (NCBI taxonomy): Eukaryota > Metazoa > Arthropoda > Insecta > Orthoptera > Acrididae > Schistocerca > Schistocerca cancellata. The sequence continues at coordinate 276,773,571 of NC_064626.1, forward strand.
CGCTATAGACGCCGATCAACGTATGCTATGGGCATCCAGCGAAACACGCTGACGTAATTATTGGCTTCCTGCAGCGCTTTTTTGCAACCTAGTTCACGCGTAGAACAATGTACATAACAGACTGCGCTTCGTACTTTTAAAATATTAGAAGTCAATTAATTTTGGGAAAGAAACACCAACAGATTTGTTTTCGCACGTTTATAAGTTCACCCCCTCTCATCGTCATCCCCACTCCAAGCGGTAGTTGGAGTAGCTTACTTCCATAGTATTTTTATATAAGTAATTATTCATGTGTACACTAAATTTGCTTGTAATTGCCGAAAGCGTTCCTGAGTTATGCTTTTATGTTAGCCTTTTTCACCCCCACCCTCCTCCGTGGGGGTGTCTTACTGTCACTTTATTTTTCTCCAGAGAGCAGGTGTTAGGTGGGCCAAGTTTGTCAGAAATTGTTTCATGCGTTACAGAGATATGCTATCATGTCGCTGTCGCCGTCAAAAGCTCGTTAACTTAAATCTGATGTACCGAGAAACCCAAGAATGTGTTACCCGTTCGTCACAGTCATTCAAGGAACACTGAAATGCATTTGGCACTTCAATAAGCTTGGAGGAAAACTAGTTCAACTAGAACATCGTCCATGACTGCGATAAGGAATTCGCGTATTGTTATCACAGCTCCTCAACCTAAATATGGCACTGGGTTTGAAGTTTTGTTTTGTGAGGACAATGAAACTCTGAGTAGTTGGTGAGACGGACTAAGATTATCCTGTTGTACTACATGGGAAGAGAGTGTTAGTAAAAACATGTTAGACAGCAGAATGGTTCCCACACATTTTGGAATCTGACTTTGCATCAGCACAGAGCAAGGACCAGTTCATCGTTATTCGATGAATATAACGTTGATTAGTGATAAAAAGATACTCAGCCGAACGTCCCACAATTCCTTGCCCCGTCAGTTAGATTCCAACGTGAGATGACACATTCACAGTGTTGAACGATCAGTGGTAAGTAAGACTTATACCAGCCCTGTACATTCTTGATGTCGTCGAATGGGCAGCTGCCTGTCGGTGGAGTGTTCGTGCTTCGTGATGCGTTCGAGATATAGAGAAATAATGTTCACGGAGGACTGTCTATATCGCCTGTGAGCGTTTAGTCCTCCACGTTGTTGTGCTGTTCCAAGCAGTGAAATGAAATAACACCTTCCAATTGTATCGTGTAGTTTACGTTGTATTAGTGTAATTTAAAATGCCTATGCTGTATACAGGGTGAGTCATCTAACGTTACCGCTGGATATATTTCGTAAACCACATCAAATACTGACGAACCGATTCCACAGACCGAACGTGAGGAGAGGGGCTAGTGTAATTGTTTAATACAAACCATACAAAAATGCACGCAAGTATGTTTTTTAACACAAACCTACGTTTTTTTAAATGGAACCACGTTAGTTTTGTTAGCACATCTGAACATATAAATAAATACGTAATCAGTGCCGTTTGTTGCATTGTAAAATGTTAACTACATCCGGAGATATTGTAACCTAAAGTTGACGCTTGAAACATTGTCCGCACTTCATTGCAGGGGCCCAAACAGCTGCAACATACATAGCGTTTCTACAGAATGATCTGCCAACGTTGCTCGTAAATGTCCCACTGGAAACGCGTCGACGTATGTGGTATCAGCATGATGGTGCACCTGCACATTCCGCAATTAACACTAGGCTGACCCTTGACAGTATGTTCGACGGGCGTTTCATAGGACGGACGTGGAGGACGCATAAATTGGCCAGCCCGTTCTCCTGATCTTACACCTCTGGACTTCTTTCTGTGGGGTACGTTAAAGGAGAATGTGTACCGTGATGTGCCTACAACCCCAGAGGATATGAAACAACGTATTGTGGCAGCCTGCGGCGACATTACACCAGATGTACAGCGGCGTGTACGACATTCATTACGCCAGAGATTGCAATTGTGTGCAGCAAATGATGGCCACCACATTAAACGTCTATTGGCCTGACATGTCGGGACACACTCTATTCCAATCCGTAATTGAAAACGGAAACCACGTGTGTACGTGTACCTCACCCCTCATGGTAATGTACATGTGCGTCAGTCAAAAAGACCAATAAAAAGGTGTTAGCATGTGGACGTAATGTGCTGTTCCAGTCTCTTCTGTACCTAAGGACCATCACCGTTCCCTTTAGATCCCTACGTAATTCGGTGCTCTCCGATAAACACGATCGAACAGCGGAGGAGTGGCACTCAAGCGTCAACTTTAGGCTACAATATCTCCGGATGTAATTAACGTTTTACAATGCAACAAACGGCACTGATTACGTATTTGTTTATATGTTCAGATGTGCTAACAAAACTAACGTGGTTCCATTTAAAAAAACGTAGGTTTGTGTTAAAAAACATACTTCCGTGCATTTTTTTATGGTTTGTAGTAACCAGTTACACTAGCCCCTCTTCTCACTTTCGGTCTGTGGAATCGATTCGTCAGTATTTGATGTGGTTTACGAAATATATCCAGCGGTAATGTTAGGTGACTCACCCTGTATATGGTATCGAATAACAGTTTGTAACTACTCACTTCCCTGGCTAATTGGCTAACACTATAGCACATTTAAATAAATCACCATGTACATTTTGAGGTTAAACATCTTTTCTTGCAGCAAAACCAAGAAACTTTAAGCTGATTGTACCATCTTCTTCTAGGTCGTCCTATCCGTCTTGTATCCTTTGATCTGTAATGGAATGTTTTCCTTGGTATCCTATCTTGATAACATACATAGTAGACGGGTGTGTCATTCCTTTTTGTAATTCTGGATGTTTTCCTTTATTCCTAGAACATGGAGGTCCTCTCTTATCTAAATCTTTTTTGATCTTCTACTTTCCGTCCTGCCAAAAGTCTTACAAGTCTCATTTCTAACGCTTCCATTCTCTGTAATTGTTTGCTCGTTGAAGTCCATATGTCGGATCCATAGAGCAGCTAAGATACAGTTATAGTATTACACGATTTAAGTACTGTCTCTTTCCTGGTGTTGTTTAGGAGCGTTCTCCTAATTGTACCTAACATGGGTAAGGCTCTTTGTAGTTTCATTTCAGAATCATTATCATTAGCATAAAAAATACCACACGACAGGTAGCTGAATATATGGAATTGTTTCAGTTCTTATCATCGATTATTATTTTGGCTCTAAGACGTTTTTTTCTACAAAAGGCCTTACTTAGTACAAGGTTCCACGGGTCATTAGTAAATCGTAATGATGTAGAACGAGTCATTTTACATTCAAATAACAAATTAATTTTTAAATACGGTTACATGCTGACAATATTTTTTTCTTGCGGATGTGAGTTAATAATTCGTATCCATCACGTTTACACATTATAATAACAGAAATTCTTCTATGGAAATAGAAGAAATTGTCAGGCACAAACTTCTTCTGTTTGTTTTCAAATTTTACTTTGTTGTCTGTCAGACATTTTATATCACTAGGTAAGTGGTCAAAAATTTTGGTTACCGCGTTACACACCCCTTTTTGTACTAAAGACAGCCTTAATGTGGAGTAATGAATGTCACTTTTTCTTCTGATATTGTGATTGTGTACATCATTGTTCTGTTTGAACTGCAGTGGATTATTTGCAACAAATCTCATGACGGACTAAATATACTTTGAAGCAGTAGTCAAATTGCTTCACTTAAACAGTTATCTACGAGATGATCGTGGCTGAGCACCACATATTATTGTTACATCACCGTTTCGACCAATGCAGAACATTATTCCATATGACATTTTTGAATGAAAATATTCAAAATATGTCAACTTACTGATTTCGCTCACCTGAAGACTTAATGATGTGAAATGCAAATCTGGCTGGATTAAGCTTTTTTTAGGAGTTCCAAAATGCGCTTTTTCCGGTTGAAATTCTCATCTGTACCACCAACTAAGAGTTATCCATCTTGTTTATAATTTCCTCACCATGTCTTACATTCATCATTTGTGTAATAACTCTAGATGTGCAGAACTGAATAATTATGTTCCTGTTTTTAAAAAATTGAGAATCGGACCATTCACGAAAAACCAGTCAATGACACTTTTAAGAACACCATTTCCATTTCCCCTGTTGCTGTTTGTATGCTTGGAATGTTTACAATACTAGCGTCATCCGTCAAAAGAACCACTCTACTTGTAGTATATTAGATGAAGGATCGTTTACTTATGTGGAACAAAAGCGGACCTAAGACTGAGCCTTGGGTAATCCTGTACTTCGTTTATGCCTAGCGAGAAGAATGTCCTTTGATTACACTGACTGAATGACTAATTACAACTTTCTGCATCTTTTAATTAGATATGACATTACCGATAAGTTATTCGACTGGTTGTCTATAGCATCAGTGCATAAAACGTCACTAGTCAATAATGATTCACTATTTCCTTGGATAGGTAGCAAAAAATACAAACCTGTGCTGTTTTGTTATTTGGTGCGTTAACACGTAAACCGGATTCTCAGTTGAGCAGCTCTTCTGAAATCCAGACTGTGGTTTACTGAGAATATCACTGTTGCTCAGATGGGATACTATTCTAGAATACATGGCCTTCTCAAAAATTTTCGATAATGATTTCAGGAATGAAACAGCTGCTCTATCACGTTTCTTATAGAGGAGTTTACAGTGGCATATTTCAAGGTCTCTGGAAAAAATTCCTTATTTTAGAAAATATGGAGCTTATTAGGTAGGAACAAATCTGTAATACTCTGTTGGAAACGCCAAATGAGCTTTTATTTTAGAGAGAATATAAAATTCTCTTAATTTTACAAGGATATGTTGATAGTGAATTTTATGGAAGTTATTTTTTCAATATAGTAGAGCGATTTTTCTCTTGAACTGTTTGTCTCTATATTTTCTACAAAATGTCGGCTACTTGTGACTGATCGTTTATAGCCCCTCCATTTAATTCAGCAGTGATGTTGTCCTGTTCTGTGATCTGTGGCCTATTGTCTTGTCCCTCGTTCCACTACATTCGAAACACGTTACTCGTACATGACACATCCACGTCAGCTAAGGCCAGTATTACACTATCAAATTTCTTTGTCAAATATCTTTGTGTAATAGGGACCTTTATCAAATGTCGTCCAATATTTGATCAAATCTAGGGCCTCGCTGTAGATTTGATCAAAGAAGTCGCTTCTCTTCTGTTCACTGCAATGCGACATGTTACCGCATGGAGCGCTAGCATCGCTGCAGCGTTCTGTCGTCTGTAGTGTTTTTATGAACATTGCCGGTAAATACAATTGGCGTGTGCCGACAACTACAGAATTAATAGATATGTATGAAGCTGATGAGGCACTTTACAGCGTGAGACACCCTGAATATAAAAACAGATTAAGAAAATTGGAGACCAGACCTGACCTGACCTAACCTAACCTAACCCTCTCCTGTAGAAGGGAATCGGAGTGTTACAGTCAGCCTGTCTTCTGCAGATGTAGCAATTCTTAAATGAATATTGTGCTTTGTGATATGAGGATACACTTCACTCAGCACATACAGAGATCTATGTTCAGCCAGTCTTAAGTAACTGATGTACGACTAGACGCCCTCCACTATAAGCTCACGTAACAAGTTTTGTTGAATGCTTTTATCGTGTCGTCGTAAAACCCACGGCTTCACCCAGGTATGTTTCCTTTTTTCCCCCACTTCTCTTACGCATGCGCATACAGTGCAATTGTGGTACATGCAACTGCTGCGGTTAATAACGAGTTGTTGTTGTAAGGCATCTTGAATTATGACGAAAAATATTATTTCAGTGTAATACCCCTTCTAGCGCTACGTCAAAGATCTTTGTCAAATACACTCCTGGAAATGGAAAAAAGAACACATAGACACCGGTGTGTCAGACCCACCATACTTGCTCCGGACACTGCGAGAGGGCTGTACAAGCAATGATCACATGCACGGCACAGCGGACACACCAGGAACCGCGGTGTTGGCCGTCGAATGGCGCTAGCTGCGCAGCATTTGTGCACCGCCGCCGTCAGTGTCAGCCAGTTTGCCGTGGCATACGGAGCTCCATCGCAGTCTTTAACACTGGTAGCATGCCGCGACAGCGTGGACGTGAACCGTATGTGCAGTTGACGGACTTTGAGCGTGGGCGTATAGTGGGCATGCGGGATGCCGGGAGGACGTACCGCCGAATTGCTCAACACGTGGGGCGTGAGGTCTCCACAGTACATCGATGTTGTCGCCAGTGGTCGGCGGAAGGTGCACGTGCCCGTCGACCTGGGACCGGACCGCAGCGACGCACGGATGCACGCCAAGACCGTAGGATCGTACGCAGTGCCGTAGGGGACCGCACCGCCACTTCCCAGCAAATTAGGGACACTGTTGCTCCTGGGGTATCGGCGAGGACCATTCGCAACCGTCTCCATGAAGCTGGGCTACGGTCCCGCACACCGTTAGGCCGTCTTCCGCTCACGCCCCGACATCGTGCAGCCCGCCTCCAGTGGTGTCGCGACGGGCGTGAATGGAGGGACGAATGGAGACGTGTCGTCTTCAGCGATGAGAGTCGCTTCTGCCTTGGTGCCAATGATGGTCGTATGCGTGTTTGGCGCCGTGCAGGTGAGCGCCACAATCAGGACTGCATACGACCGAGGCACACAGGGCCAACACCCGGCATCATGGTGTGGGGAGCGATCTCCTACACTGGCCGTACACCACTGGTGATCGTCGAGGGGACACTGAATAGTGCACGGTACATCCAAACCGTCATCGAACCCATCGTTCTACCATTCCTAGACCGGCAAGGGAACTTGCTGTTCCAACAGGACAATGCACGTCCGCATGTATCCCGTGCCACCCAACGTGCTCTAGAAGGTGTAAGTCAACTACCCTGGCCAGCAAGATCTCCGGATCTGTCCCCCATAGAGGATGTTTGGGACTGGATGAAGCGTCGTCTCACGCGGTCTGCACGTCCAGCACGAACGCTGGTCCAACTGAGGCGCCAGGTGGAAATGGCATGGCAAGCCGTTCCACAGGACTACATCCAGCATCTCTACGATCGTCTCCATGGGAGAATAGCAGCCTGCATTGCTGCGAAAGGTGGATATACACTGTCCTAGTGCCGACATTGTGCATGCTCTGTTGCCTGTGTCTATGTGCCTGTGGTTCTGTCAGTGTGATCATGTGATGTATCTGACCCCAGGAATGTGTCAATAAAGTTTCCCCTTCCTCGGACAATGAATTCACGGTGTTCTTATTTCAATTTCCAGGAGTGTATATTTGACAGAATATTTGATCACATCTTTGATAAAATCTTTGACAAAGAAATTTGATAGTGTAATATCGGCCTAACCTCAGCCAGTGTGCGTGGTAAGGGAGACAGGTGAGGCACGACCAGCGCGGCATCAGTAGCAGCTGCCTTGCGGTCGGCAGGCGGAACAACTTGCAGTGCCTGCAGCGCGATCAGAGTATGCGGGGTCAAGCGCGGATACCTCTCATCCATCTTCAGGGGTCAACAGTCTGGCGATATAGCTCCTCGGACTGGCGATTCTGAAGTAACTACCTTTCTTTTGTGTTCTATGCTCATGCGGCAGTTCTGGAAGAGTCACCGCACATTTCTGCCTGCACTCGGGTATACGTCGACACGGTCTGAAACTGCTCCCCTTCTAACAATTTATTGTAGGACTCTGGAGCAATTACGTGTGCCGAACGACTGGAAAGAAGCGTAGTCCGTTCCCGTTTTCAAGGTGGATCCTCCGATAGATATTATATTATTGGCCTACAGTGGCATGCAAATTAATTGGGACAAGCTCTTATTACGTAAGGCCTTGAAGTCAGTTAGCTGTAACCAATTTTATCCGCCCAGCTGTTGGACTCTCGGCGGATAATTGTTTCCTTGAGTGCGAACAAAAGTTGTAGGTCCCCTGAAGGTCAGCTGAGTGCTTGTGTGCGTAGCAACATCGTGTGTTATTTCTGTGTTCTCGGCAGGAAAACTAACTTTGTCTCAAAATGGCCATTTCACCAAGATGGCAAAAATAGTTGCTCTTCATGAACCCACATGTATGACTATAACAGACATCTATGTTGTTGGTGTGAAGTCGGCCGCTGTGGCCGAGCGGTTCTAGGCGCTTCAGTCTGGAACCGCGCGACCGCTACGGTCGCAGATTCGAATCCTGCCTCGGGCATGGATGTGTGTGATTTCCTTAGGTTAGTTAGGTTTAAGTAGTTCTAAGTTCTAGGGGACTGATGACCTCCGATGTTAAGTCCCATAGCGCTCAGAGCCATTTGAACCTTTTTTTTTTTTTTTTTTTTGGTGTGAGTAAACCTAGTGTTTCAAGACTTATTAGGGAATATAATAATACTGCCTTATTGTCTCCGAAGAGAAAAGATAGATGTAGACGAAAACGAGAAACCACCCTTATAACTGGCAAAACTCTACTCAGAAACAGTGTAATTTAACCTCGCGATACTGAGAGATTCATTGGCTGCTGGGGTTGAACTTGATTCTTCAATGGTACAGCGTAGGCTTCTTGATTGTGGGCGGAAGCCACGAAAGCCAATAATGAAGGAGCTGTTAATACCTGCCAAAATATATATAGATCTTGAATCTCCAGTGCCTGGAAACGTGTAGTTTTCAGTGATGAGCCACATTTTATTGTTCAAGGACTGTCAGGCCAAGCACCCGTGAGACAGTGCCAGCTGAGCATCTTCAAAAAATGTAAAATATCCTCTCAAAAGTATGTTTTGGGGTTTCTTCACTGCAAGTGGCCCTGGGGCATTAGTTCCAGTTCATGGCAAGCTGAATTCCATCACATACATGGAAATACTTAGGCGCAGGATTGTGCCACTCCAACAGACCTTTGCCGATGGTGGGGGAACATTTCAGTATGATCTCACCCTGTGTCAACTTCTAAAGCATCAAGAAATCCACGGAAGGAAACAACATTCTAGTGCTTCAGTGGCCTGGTAATTCACCAGACATAAATCCTATCGATAATTTGAGGAGTATTGTGAAAATACGCCTTGGTAAAATGGACTGTTCCGCAAAAGAATACACGTTAGTAAGTTTGGTTTCATGACGACGAACAACGAATCATTTGCTCTAACCTAGTTGAATGTACGCCAGAAGCTCATTAAAGTAAAAGGAGGACACATTAGTCATTAATATTCAGTAAGCTACTAACTGTATCATACAAATAGTCAGAAATGTACACTGCTGAAGTTAAACCGTCTTGTCCCAATTAATTTGCACACTGCTGTTTATCACTGATGTCAATCAGCTGTAAGACTATTGAACATATTTTATGTTCACACATCGTGATGTTTCTGGACAAAGAAAATATAATCTATAAAAATTAACATGGATTCCGCAACCAGTAATCTTGCGATTCTCGCCTCGCTCTGTTCGTCCATGAGATCCAGAAGGCCGAAAGCAAAGGCGCCCAGATTGAGACCACCTTCCTCGACTTGTGGAAGGTATTAGATACAGTTGCACACTACCATATGCTGAACAAAATACGGACTTACCTAGTATGGGACCAGATTTGCGATTAGATTCAAATCTTCCGTGCAGATACAACTCAACACGTTGTTCTTAGCGGAACTACATCGACAGATGTAAAGGTGAAACGTCCCCTCAGAAAAATTAATGAATTACTGTGCTGATAAACCTCTTACGTTATTTAATTTTCAAACAGCTGAGGAGAACTGAACGTACTCAGACATTTCGCTCTTTACCTATTCTGATCAACACTAAACTGACACACAACATTTTTAGTGCAACGCAATCTGACTTTCAAAAATCCCTACAAAAGAATGGCCCTCACTAACATTAACCTATACGTTTCACAAATCACTTACCTCACCAAAAATCTTCGTTACTCGAACTACTGCAATACAGCGAGCGCCACTACTCCCAGCTAAATAAAAGATTCAAACTACGGAAGGCACTAACTACTGATAGGCATAGTTAGCAAATGAAAGATTTTGATAGAGAACTAACAATGTATTTACCTCAATAGTGTTCAAAAGTCATAATGTATATAGCAGTTCATGATATCCAGTATTACAAATTTCAAAACTCCGCCATCTCTCTCCTCACATCCACCACTGCTGGCGGCTCACCTCCAACTGCGCAACGCTACGCGCTGTTAACATCCAGCTGCCCAACACTACAATGGCAGACAACAATGCAAACTAGCCACAGACTGCACACAGCACAGCCAGTGATTTTCATACAGAGAGCGCTACGTGGCGGCGGCGTTACCAATATAAGAACCTAAACAGCCTACTTACAAAGGTAACTACTAAAGGAAATGTTGTAGAGCCATTACTGTTTATTATTTATACTACCCACAAAACAGATAACGTGCAAGGCTCCGTGAACCTATTGGCCGGCAGTACTGGTGAGAAGAGGAACACTGCAACGCCAGATGGCAGTAGCGAAGACCTACAAAGGATTGACGATTGGCTTAGAGGCGGGCAGCTGACTCGAACGTAAAGATACATATTATAAAAATGCATGTAAGTATTTATATATGTGTGTATGTTCTACGTCTCCTCCTAAACCACTAGATCGATTTCAACCAAACTTGACACACATATCACTTGCTGTCTGGAAAGGCTCGGTGTGGGCGTAAGAAGCACCTGCCTATCAAAGGAGTGAAAATATCAGTGCAGACCACGACGTGTAAGTTTCATTCATCCAATATTTAAGAATGAAAACTCTCAGTGACCTGCAACAAAAAAATTTCCTCACTGACAACCCCCACAAAGTGATGAAAGGGACAAAAAAGTAGATTGCTTAATACATTTCAGCTCTTCATACAATAAAACTACCGCATAAAGAATTTTATTTTATTACTTCTTTACTACTAACTGTATGATACCTTTTCAGACAGTATAATCATAAACTGAGTGACAAAAGTCATGGGATACCTCCTCATATCGTGTTGGACCTCCTTTTGTCCGGTTTAGTGCAGCAACTCAACGTGGGCATGGACTTAACAAGTCGTTGGGAGTCCGCTGCAGAAATACTGAACCATGCTGCCTCTATAGCCGTCCATAACTGCGAAAGTGTCGCCGGTGCAGTATTTTATGCCCAAACTGATCTCTCGATTATTTCCCGTAAACGTTCGATGGCATTGATGTCGGGCGATCTCAGTGGCCAAATCATTCGCTCCAACTGTCCAGAAAGTTTTCGAAACTAATCGTGAACAACTGTGGTCCGGTTGCATGGCGCACTGTCATCCACAAAAACTCCATCGTTGTTTGGGAACATGAAGTCCATTAGTGGCTGCAAATTGTCTGGCTCTGAGCGCTATGGGACTTAACTTCTGAGGTCATCAGTCCTCTAGAACTTAGAACTACTTAAACCTCACTAACCTAAGGACATCGCACACATCCATGCCCGAGGCAGGATTCGAACATGGGACCGTAGCGGTCTCGCGGTTCCAGACTGTAGCGCCTAGTACCGCTCGGTCACTCCGGCCGGTGCAAATTGTCTCCAAGTGGCCATGTCCACTCATGATCGGTTAAGCTGGACCAGAGGACGCAGTCCATTCCATGTAAACGCAGTCCACACCATTATTGTGCCACCATCTGCTTGAACAGTGCCTTGTAGACAACTTGGGTCCATGGCTTCGTGGGGGTCTACACCTCACTCGAATCCTACCATCATCTCTTCCCAGTTGAAATCTGGACTCATCTGACCACGCCACGGTTGTCCAGTCCTCTATGGTCCAACCGAATATGGCCACGAGCCCAAGAGAGGTGCTGCAGGCGATGTCGTGCTGTTAGGCACTCGCGTCGGTCATCTGCTGCCAGAGCCCATTAACGCCAAATTTTGCCTCCCTCTCCTAATGGGCACATTCGTCGTACGTTTCACATTGATTTCTGCGGTTATGTCACGCCGTGTTGCTTGTCTGCTAGCACTATAAACTCGACGCAAACGCCGCTGCTCTCGGTCGTTAAGTGAAGACTGTGCTGTCCGTGGTGAGAGATAATGCCTAAAATGTGGTATTCTCGGCACACTCTTGGCCTTTCGGTTCTCAGAATACGGCATTCCCCAACGATTTCCGGAGTGAAACATCCGGTAGCTCCAACTATCTTCCGGCATTCAAAGTCTGTTAATTCACGACTTGCGACCATAATTTCCGAAGAATCACTTGAGTACAAATGACAGTTACGCCAGTGCACTGCCCTCCTATATCTTGTGTACGCAATACTACCGCCATCTGTATAACTGCATATCGCTATCCCGTGACTTTTGTCACTTCAGTGCATAATACTAATGCAAGTAAATGGATTTCGCTACTTGGTAGGTACGATAAGAGATAACAAGGGAAATGCAATGGGTACTGAGAGAAGAATTTCAGAGACTAGGCAATCCTTCAGAAATGAGTCACTTTTTGGCAACTACCTTAATACACAAGCACGAAAAAAATTCATCAAGTTATTTAATTGGAGAAGTATTGTTATGAAGGGTGGGCTCATGGCAAGCAGAGAAAAACAAAAATAGAAGCATTAGGATACGGAGATACAAAGGATAAAAACTGCATTAATTGTATACCTAATTTGATCCGACAGCTGTATAAAAACATCTTAGAAGGAAAAATCCTGGAAAAATTGTCATAACGACATCCGTAATACAAAGTTGTCATGGAGTGAACGGCAGGAACTACATTCATGCTCATAAATTAAGGATAACGCTGATACATGGTGAAACAACGCTCTGATGGGCGGTTTGCGGGTTTAAATCACCTCGAGGTATGACCATACGGTGCATTTGACCTGCGGTCGTCGCACGGTGGCGCTGGCAGCAGTCCACATACGCAGAGGTGTGTTGGTGCATGTCAGAGTACGGTGCAGCGAGTAAGTGTGCAGGCGTTTTCAGACGTGCTAATGGTGACTGTGTGTTGGAAATGGCTCAAAGAACACATATTGATGACAGTATGAGGGATAGAATACTAGGGCGACTGGGGGCTGGTCAAACACAAAGGTCGTAGCACAGGCCCTCCGTGTGCCACAAAGTGTGATCTCAAGATTATGGCAACGATTCCAGCAGACAGGAAACGTGTCCAGGCGCTACAGTACGGGACGTCCACAGTGTACTACACCACAAGAAGATTGCTATCTCACCATCAGTGCCCGCAGACGGCTACGGAGTACTGCAGGTAGCGTTGCTCGGGACCTTACTACAGCTACTGGAACAGCTGTCTCCAGACACACAGTCTAGAGACGACTGAACAGACATGGTTTATTCGCCCGGAGACCTGCAAGGTGCATTCCACTGACCCTTGGTCACAGGAGAGCCCGTACAGCCTGGTGTCAAGAACTCAGTACATGGTAATTGGAGCAGTGGTCCCAGGTTATGTTCACAGACGAGTCCAGGTATAGTCTGAACAGTGATTCTCGCTGGGTTTTCATCTGGCGTGAACCAGGAACCAGATACCAATCCCTTAAGGTCCTTGAAAGGGTACGGAGATCGTGGCCGCGCGGGATTAGCCGAGCGGTCTGGGGCGCTGCAGTCATGGAGTGTGTGACTGGTCCCGGCGGAGGTTCGATTCCTCCCTCAGGCATGGGTGAGTGTGTTTGTCCTTAGGATAATTTAGGTTAAGTAGTGTGTAAGCTTAGGGACTGATGACCTTAGCTGTTAAGTCCCATAAGATTTCATACACATTTGAACTTTTTTTTTTTTTTTTGAGATCGTGGTTTGATGGTGTGAGGTGGGATTATGATTGGTGCACGTACACCACTGCATGTCTTTGACAGAGGAACTGTAACAGGGCAGGTGTCTCGGGACGTCATTTTGCACCTGTATGTCCGCTTTTTCAGGGGTGCAGTGGGTCCCACCTTCCTCCTGATGGATAATAACGCAAGGCCCCACCGAGCTGCCATCGTGGAGGAGTACCTTGAAACCGAAGATATCAAGCGAATGGAGTGGCCTGCCGGTTCTCCAGACCTAAACCCCATCGAGCACGTCTGGGATGCTCTCGGTCGACTTATCTCTGCACGTCTTCAAATCCCTACGACACTTCAGGAGCTCCGACAGGCACTGGTGCTAGAATGGGAGGCTAACCCCAGCAGCTGTTCGACCACATGGTGCAGAGTATGCCAACCCGTCGTGTGGCCTGTGTACGTGTGCATGGTGATCATATCCCATATTGATGTCGGGGTACATGTACAGGAAACAGTGGCGTTTTGTAGCACATTTGTTTCGGGACGGTTTTCTCAACTTATCACCAATACCGTGGACTTACAGATCTATGTTGTGTGTGTTTCCTATGTGCCTTTGCTATTAGCGCCAGTTTTGTGTAGTGCCACATTCTGCAATTATCCTTAATTTATGGGCATGTGTGTAGAATCAAATGGTGAGGGCGAGACGAGCATCGTTGCACTGGGCGATCCCTATAGCGTCTGATGAGTATGATTATATGGGAAGCACCGTTTGGGGTCCACTGACCTTGACGGAGTTTCCGCATGGTGTCAGATCGTAGCTGAAGATCATCAGGTGCGTACAGAAGCTGTAAGTGGTTCCAAGAAGGCAGGGTACTGGAAGGGAGATGTACGACAAGCAGAGCGCGGCGTGGCGCAGAGGATCCGCGTGTCGCCTTGAGGCGTGTGAGAGCAGCAGCAGGTGTGGTTATTGAGTGAGAGCAGCTCTCCGTCACGGTCGACTGGGCCGCGCCGCCACCTGGCCAGCAGCGGCTGCAGCGACTGGCGAGCGCTTATAACGGAACGGGCGGTCGCCGGTCGCTAACCTACCGCCACCAGCAGGCGGGTGGCCCAACCCAACAACCGAGTCAACAGCCAACCACAGCTCGAAGCAAAACCACTGCTGTCTGCGAGGCGCCAGGCTACAGCAGTACCTGAGGAGAGCCCACGCACAGTGAAGCCCAAACTACAGAAGTCGATTATCGCTTTCCTGCAGTTTTCACTACCTGCCGTTATGTAGACAGGAGTGACACCACCAGCAGTCGACCAATGGGAAACATATTTTAAAATTCACGTCATTTTAGCTGTTGTATAATGGAGTCTTTCTGATGGATATCTATAATTTCACAGTGTAAACGCCCAGATGACCCCTACGTCGGGTTGAAACCGGTTGGCGGTATAATAATAATAAATGCGATTAAGACTGTTTTTGAATAATTGATTAATCATACTAATCGCTGCTTCATCTCCACAACCATGTTGTCCAAAAATAAATTGTTGGCCGGGAGGCCCCACCCGGGAAAGTTCGGCCGCCAGCTGAAAGTTTTATTTCAGTCGACGCCACATTGAGCGACTTGCGTGCCGGCAATGAGGACGAAATGATGATAACACAACACCCAATTCACGAGCGGAGAAAATCTCCAACCCAGACGGGAATCGAACCCGGGCCCGTTGCACGGGAAGCAAGCACGTTACCACCCAGCCAGGCAAGCGGAGTTCATCTCCGAAACATACTATAATCAATATATAGAAAAAGATGTGTATTTCGAAACGTTTTTGTCTGGACACACAAAGCACATCTTACTTGTTGCAGGGTAATAGGACAATCGCCAGTTCATCTGAGACACATATTTCAGCGAACTAGCCAACTCAGATCTCTAAACTCAGAGTTTCAATAAGTAAACCAAAATTCTTAATTAACAGTTTCCTGAGAGAACTGTTTGGAGGAAGCAAGCAAAAATGTTCAAATGTGTGTGAAATCTTATGGGACTTAACTGCCAAGGTCATTAGTCCCTAAACTTACACACTACTTAACTTAAATTATCCTAAGGACAAACAAACACACCCATGCCCGAGGGAGGACTCGAACCTCCGCCGGGACCAGCTGCACATTCCATGATTGCCGCGCCTTTTTTTTTTTTTTTTTTTTTTTTGTTTTTATTAAGAGTGACGCTACTCATTACGCTTTTTTTTTTTTGTTCTCATTTTGTTCGTCATAGTTCGTTGTAATTGTTCGTGGCGGACGTCCCCTGACGGCCGTTGAAGTTCATTATTGATCGAGTAACTCAGTTTTTTTTATTACAGAGGTCAGCTAACTCTCTGACCGAACACGCTGAGCTACCGTGCCGGCAACTGTGAATCCTCCAGCCTTAGACCGCTCGGCTAATCCCGCGCGGCAGGAAGCAAGCGTTCACTAGTGTTTTAATATTGTTCTTTATTATGCGATAGGGGTCTATGAATTAATATAAAATCACTTTCTCACACTAACGATTACGAATATAATACGGATGGTTCTGAATAAACCAACATCTTCAAGTAATCATGAAAGTTAATCTGCAAACTTACTTTCTTTACATAAATACTGTATTAGCATAAGTGCACGTGGGTGAATATGCTCGCGTCACACACGAAAAAAATAGAATGCATAACAAAATATAAACATTACATTTGTTCAACAGTAGAGGAGTGTGCTGTAATTTGCAAAACGTTTCAAAATTTCCCCTCTAGCCGGTGCTGTAATAGAAGTTTAATGTATTGGTGAACGCACATTGGAAGCGTGTATTCGTCATCGCCATACTGGCGCATCACCCAGCGTGGTGGTATGGGCTGCCATTGGTTACACGTCTCGGCACCCTCTTGTTCGCATTGACGGCACTTTGAACAGTGGACGTTACATTTCAGATGTGTTACGACCCGTGGCTCTACCCTTCATTCGATCCCTGCGAAACCCTACATTTCAGCAGGATAATGCACGACCGCATGTTGCAGGTCCTGTACGAGCCTTTCTGGATACAGAAAATGTTCGACTGCTGCCCTGTCCAGCACATTCTCCAGATCTCTCACCAATTGAAAACGTGTGGTCAATGGTGGCCGAGCAAGTGGCTCGTCGCAAAACGCCAGTCACTACTCTTGATGAACTGTGGTGTCTCGTTGAAGCTGCGTTGGCAGCTGTACCTGTACACGCCATCCAAGCTCTGTTTGACTCAATGCCCAGGCGCATCAGGGCCGTTATTACGGCCAGAGGTGGTTGTTCTGGGTACCGACTTCTCAGGATCTATGCACTCAATTTGCGTGAAAATGTAATCATATGTCAGTTCTAGTATAATATATTTGTCCAATGAATACCCGTTTATCATCTGCATTTCTTCTTGATGTAGCAATTTTAATGGCCAGTAGTGTAAATTAATACTGTATGCCCTTATTGCAATGAATTATGTAACAACAAATAGATCACCAACTCAAGATCCATAATTATAAAAGCTGATGGGCGGTAGGGTGCTTCGATCTTATTGGTTCAGGGGTGGGGGAGGAGGTGTGCCGTTGGTAGGTGGGGGAAGGGAGGGGGAGAGTTCCTCTGGGTGACCTTGATCAACTGCTGATGATTCCCAGGAGGGAGGGGAGTTATGGCTAGCCTTGAGTATAATAGCACAAGTGTGTAACCTCACACTGAAAGTCCTTATCAGTGACCATGAGATAAGATCATTGTGAGAGCCAGAAAGAACCTGCCGTGCTACTGTCATCATCTTGCTCTTTTCTTTCTTTTCTTCACTAATTATTGCTGTGTAGACATCCCACTAGACAATTTTCGACAATGCATTAGTTTTTATTTAGGTTTTTAACCATAAATAACATTATATTAGTGTACTAGTTTTATAACAGAAGACAAAATTAATTTTTGTAGTAGTCTACAATAGTTTCATAAGGGTGCATCAGCCATCTTAAACAAGCAAACCGGACAAAACATTAGCCGCCCCAGGAGACGTCGGGCTACCAGGTATAGAAGTATGAAACCGGAATTTCTCTATAGATAGTGCTAGCCGTCAGTGCAGGGCGCGTGAGACGGCGTCTGCAGCACCATCTGCTTCCTGTAACGGCTGACGACGAATGTTAACACACCGTAACCCAAGTTTCATACATCAGTATCTTTTTCAAACCCGTGAATGTGTCGAGTTTTGTGCCTAAGAACTAAGATTTGCGGGAACCGTTGGTTTTTCTGTAACCATTTGAGGAAAACTGCTGCAGAATCGCATCGGATGCTTGTCAAAGCTTTAGGCGAGCATGCTCTTAGGAAAACACAGTGTTTCTAGTGGTTCAAAAAATTAAAAAGTGGTGATTTTGACGTGAGAAACGACGAACGCGGGAAACCACCGAAAAAGTTTGAAGACAACGAATTACAGGCCTTATTGGATGAAGATTATACTGAAACTCGACAGGAACTCGCGGAACTTCTCAATGTAACGCAGAAAGCCGTTTCTCTTCGGTTGAAAACTATAGGAAAGGTGCAGAAAGTGCGAAAACGGGTTCCGCATGAACTAAATGAAAGATAGCAAGCAAATCGAAAGACCACTTGTGAAATGCTACTCGCCAGATACAAAAGAGAGTCGTTGCTCCAAAGAATAGTGACAGGTGATGGAAGAAGGATATATATTGAGAATCCTAAGCTTCGTAACTCATGGATGAATCCAGGAAAACCGTCGACGTCCATTGCAAGACCAAATCGCTTTGGAAAGAAGACAATTTTCTATGTTTGGTGGGACCAGAAGGGAGGTGCTAAAACCTGTTGAAACCGTTAACACTGATAGCTAATCGATTTAAATCGAGCATTGAGTGAAAAATGACCTAAATATGGAAAAATGAGACATAAAGTCATATTGGTTCATGATAACGCCCCACCACACAAAACGAGTCAGGGAAACGATCGAGGCGTTCAGTTGAGAAACACTAGGGGATCCGGCTTATTCTCCAGACTTGGCTCCGTCAGATTACCTTCTATTTGCATCATTGGGACTCGCTTTCGCTGAACAACGCTTCAGTTCGTATGAAAATGTACAAAATAGCTCGCTAACTGGTTCGCTTTGGTGTGGTATTCATAGCCTGCCGGAGTGGTAGAAGAAATGTATAAACAGCAATGGAGACTATTTTGAATAAAATATTGTTTATTAGTTTCAAGCAACAGTCGTGTAATTATTGCAGCCAAATTCCGGTTTCATACTTCTACACCTGGTAATACCCTATGACACTGTCTCTAGCCTCGACAATGGCCTGATGAAGATGTAAATGAAAAGATAACATTTGGCTCTGAAAACATTGACAGTCATGTTCACAATAACCACAATGAGCGAGCCCAAGTGATGGTACGATAACCACATCAAAAACATCATAGAACACTTTCAACGACAAGTATATCTTCCACAAACCACGAGTGAAATGCCCCATTGGATCGAGTGTGCACTAGACACCCTGTATCATTTGAAAAGAGGAAAAATCGTGTATTGTTGTACCAGTATAAATTTCTCTATACAGCTGTTTTTCTCACTGTTGTTTGGGGCACTGAAGACGTAACAGCATCCCGTGGGCTCCTCGACTCCAAATGCCCATTACATGCAGTCCCCTCCACTATCCTCACTCGAAAACTGATTGAGACGGCCCGCATTTACTGACAGTGGTAATTTCTGTAGGATATGAAATGGATTACCACCGACAAGGCAAGGCACTCTTTTTCAGTATGTATCGATTAGGATCTTTTTAGGACCAGTGTTCCTACGCCGCTTTACATGGCTGCAAGCGGTGTAACGTTCACTGCAGTTGCGTTGAACATTCCAACAAATCATGTAGTTTCATTCACAATGCAGTCATGGGTACGTCCAAACACAGTAGCTCTTTTCTGATATTCCGACAGGACTCCAAGGTGGCCCATCTTTATGCACTAAATCTATATAACAGAATGGTTTGTACCCAATGATCCACTGTCGTGACTTATGCCAGTAGTAGAGGATCACATCAGTGCGTGGTACTAGTCCTGCACTATCTACACTACTCAAAAGCGACTAATGCGCTATATGAACAAGTATTTGAATTTATGTCTGATGAGCTTATTAACAGATCTTCTAGAACATAGAAATGTCCAATTGATAATAACAGACTCATCTGTCAGGCAGTAGTGCCATAGATCCATCACCATACTGAATACATGGTGCAACGATAAAAATAAGTGGCAGTTTCATTTCAGAACAGATTAGCATGTTTGTGGTGTTTAACTTGTTCTCCTCAACAAAATAAAATAATCTTTCTTAGTTGTCGCCAGTTTATGTGATCTGTGTACGTTACACAAATTTTTTAATCATCAGTTTATTGCCTTTTTGTGAAAGCTTTTAGCTGCATTGTATTTAAGTCAAATACGAATACCAAAAGAATAAATGTTTTACCACGATAACAAGGTAACAATATTCATGTTATATCACTGGCCCCCTAGAGAGAAACTTAAGCATCATTTGCATATTATTGGTGATGAACGTAAGTATTCTTTCACGTGATACTTGTCTTATTTCCTCTGTCCAGCCGCTGCCCTGTTTTTCCTCTTTGCGTAAGTTTTTGAAGGTACCAGTTAGCTACCAGCATTCTGCTGTATTTAAGATTTTATAAAGGATTTTTTTTCCAACCTTTACTAATTCTTTACTGTATTGTAAACCCCTGTGGTATTTCTAACATATAGCATGAGTAAGTGTGATTGCTTAATTTGTCCCCACACTGGAATTCTAATGCCTACAGATGATTAAAACGATCTTGCCATTGACAGCTTACCTAAGAATTTTATACAACGAAGTATCACGTCATGGTTTTGCTTCACGTCAGATTGTCGCAGCAAACAAACCATTCCCATCGGGATGCTACTAGAATGAATCACAACTTCGTACCGTAAATGATTTAGTTTTAAAAATGTTCTAGAGTGCAAGAAATTGCATAAATATTAAGTACACAATATTGAGTTCTAACCTACATGTGATTTCGTAATTGGTACAACACATGTTAAGATTTTCTTTAAACCGTGCTGTCCATTATTAGACAGATCTAGCTGATAATGATTAGCGATGAGAAACAGAAGACCTACACCCCTATTGGCATTTTCAGAAAAGGCTCAGTGGACAACCAAATGGAACTCAACACATTTACTGCGAGTGTCCCCCTATCCGCTGAATCAGAGTGTGCGTATCACCTATTAAAGTATGGACGCAGTTCTACTACACCGATGATCTGGATGCTGGGCCATTGACCATTGTGCAGATAATGTACGCGGTGTAGCTGCAATTCTCGGCCTACACAGTGGGTGCAATATGCTGTCCGCAAGCTCCTAGCTGTAAAATTGCCTCCCGGCGGAGGTTCGAGTCCTCCCTCGGGCATAGGTGTGTGTGTTTGTCCCTAAAATAATTTAGGTTAAGTAGTGTGTAAGCTTGGGGACTGATGACCTTAGCAGTTAAGTCCTATAAGATTTCTCATACATTTGAACTGTAAAATTGCCTCAGTGCAAGACAGAACACAAGTCGAGATTTTTGTTTGCTCACTAGCCAGGGACAGAAATTCGACTCAAGTAGTCTTCCATAAAGTAGCACTTCTATGAGCATCATGATGAACATACAAGCAAACAGAATAACAACTCTGTTCACACAGAAACGACTTCATGTGCTTCTTGAATCGAAAGCAACACTTCTCAAACTACCAGATTCTCCGCTGTGACTCTCACCAGAGAGTGCCCAGTGGGATGTGTCTTCGATCAGTCCCTGCAGGGACGTGCCTTCGATTGACTCCCACATGGAAATGCCTCTCCGTTTCGTATGCACACTCCCTACGCCTCTACGAGGTGCATTCAAGTTCTAAGGCCTCCGATTTTTTTTCACCGGACTGGAAAGAGATAGAAACATGCGCATTGTTTTAAAATGAGGCCGCGTTCATTGTCAATACGTTCCAGAGATGGCAGCACCGTATGACAGATGGAATTTTACCGCCAGCGCCGAGAATGAGAATTGTTTTAAGTACTTAAAATTGCGACGTTTTCCTTACTTGAACAGCGTGCAATCATTCGTTTTCTGAATTTGCGTGGTGTGAAACCAATTGAAATTCATCGACAGTTGAAGGAGACATGTGGTGATGGAGTTACGGATGTGTCGAAAGTGCGTTCGTGGGTGCGACAGTTTAATGAAGGCAGAACATCGTGTGACAACAAACCGAAACAACCTCGGGCTCGCACAAGCCGGTCTGACGACATGATCGAGAAAGTGGAGAGAATTGTTTTGGGGGATCGCCGAATGACTGTTGAACAGATCTCCTCCAGAGTTGGCATTTCTGTGGGTTCTGTGCACACAATCCTGCATGACGACCTGAAAATGCGAAAAGTGTCATCCAGGTGGGTGCCACGAATGCTGACGGACGACCACATGGCTGCCCGTGTGGCATGTTGCCAAGCAATGTTGACGCGCAACGACAGCATGAATGGGACTTTCTTTTGGTCGGTTGTGACAATGGATGAGACGTGGATGCCATTTTTCAATCCAGAAACAAAGCGCCAGTCAGCGCAATGGAAGCACACAGATTCACCGACACTTTCCGTGGCCGCACATTCACCAGCCATGCTGTTATTGCCTCAGCGCTTTTCCAGTGGTCAAAACAGACTCCTAAAGAAGCCTTCGCCGCTGCCATGGAATCATGGCGTCAGCGTTGTGAAAAATGTGTACGTCTGCAGGGCGATTACGTCGAGAAGTAACGCCAGTTTCATCGATTTCGGGTGAGTAGTTAATTAGAAAAATATCGGAGGCCTTAGAACTTGAATGCACCTCGTACATTTGCACTCAGGCGACGAATACCTGCGGCCATTAAAAAAACGTTACCTCCCACTACAAGGATCATAAATCTGCCTGCCAATCACCTGAAAATCATACTCCTTCCAGAAGATTTTCTAGGAGTTTTCACTTCCTGGTTGAAATGGCTCTAAGCACTATGGGACTTAACACCGGAGGTCATCAGTCCCCTAGACTTAGAACTACTTAAACCTAACTAAGGACATCAGTCCCCTAGACTTAGAACTACTTCCACCTAACTAAGGACATCACACACCCATGACCGAGGCAGGATTCGAACCTGCGACCGTAGCAACGGCGCGGTTCCTGACTTAAGCGCCTAGAACAGCTCGGTCACAGCTGCCGGCTTCACTTCCTGTATCCTCAGCAATCCTCCAATGAAATAAGCATCTCTGTTTTTCTGTGGGAAGTACGCTCTAACACTTCACGTGACAAAATTCCTTGAAGGTCAGATTGCAACCATTGTTTGCGATCCCATGTATTCCTTTGCACTAGAAGGATGTCTTTCTGTCTTGTTCCACCACCGAGGCTCTTTCGCCAGGTACGCTATTCTGATTTTTTTTTTCGTCCCACCAAATTCCTCCTCACACTGCCCGTGTTGTGAGGTTCTGCGTCTTCGACGTTGTAAACCGCCTCCTTGTCGCTCTGCTCTCTCTCAGGGCAGTAAACGCCCTCCTCTGCATAACACGACAAGTCTCTTCCCATCCCCTCTTTAGGCGATAGCGGCTTCTGAGGAATGTGCAGGCCACGTTGGCCCTTCTGTCAGTGCTCTGCTCTAATTCCCAGACTGCAGTACTACAGGACTTGTTAGTACGTGATGTTAGCCAGTATCAGCCAATAAAATTATTAATAATCCTATTGTGCATCATAAACATTGATCTAATATAAATAAAAAAGAATTTGCTGGGTATTAAACGTATGGTGACAAAATCTTGCCGCCTTACAGTATATATGAAATTTGAAAGCTCCCAGTAGTGGGAAAGGCAAAAATTTCAAAGGAGAGACCCATCGCAAAATAATAGGTCTAAAGGTGGGCAGTATAGCCAAATGCAGTGAACCGAATCATACCATAATGATAAACTACACGTGACTGATAAAATGTGACAAACGAATTTTTTTTAGTCCTGGTCAGTGACCTAAAGTTTCAAATTGCTTAGAGAGAACAGAAAAGACTGACAAGAAATGTTAGAATAATGTACGTGTTGTCTGGCGCGTCATCGTCATGTTTGGAACTCGTTTGAAGCACGGCGCTACATTCAGTCTATTTGTAGGCCATAAAGGGTATCTTGAACTGTCATTGGTTCTGGTAAGTAGTATTAGAATCTATACGTTCACTACATTCATCTCCAAACTTGATGTTGCGCGGTAACTTTAGGTACGTTTTCGCCAAACGTTGCTGATGTCTAACACCACGAGTTATTTGTACAACATGCTTTTATTACAGCGTCACTTATATACACAGTGATAGTTAACGGTGAATTACGTTTTAAAACTGTCGACGTTTATTCGTCACGAAAAAATTTAAAAGATAGTGCTTGGTGATTTAGCTGATTGCCATGTTACATTGATCTCCTAATAAAATTGTATGCTGTTGTTATGTACATCGTTCGGTTAGATGACGAATTCAAGGTTGAAACTACGTGCAGAACAACTGAAATAAAATTTTTTTAGACGCTTGTAGTGGTTTATTACAGCAAAATTATTTGAATAAAAGCTGCACAGGTCGATTTTAAGACGTTAAGAGAAGTTATTTTAGTTTATATATGATGGTAACATGTTCCCCATTTGAGAAATACTTTTCTTGCTACAGGCATTCTGCATATTATATTCTGTCAACTTCGGCAATCATTAGCTGCGTTGCTGCGCAAGTAGTAAAAATCATCCAGTTTCAGTAAAAATCATATTAATCTTCTAGTGTCTCATTTCCTATCCGAATACCCCAAAGCATCGCCTGATTCGGAACTTCCTGTCAGATTAAAACTATGTGCCGGACCGAGACACGAAATCGGGAGCTTTGCCTTTCGCCGGCAAGTACTGTACAAGACTGAGCTACCCAAGCACGACTCACGACCCCTCGTCACAGCTCTAATTCCGGCGAGTGCCTCGTCTCCTACCTTCCAAACTTCGCAGGAGCTCTCCTGCGAACCTTGCAGGACTAGCACTCCCGGAAGAAAAGATATTGCGGGGACATGGCTTTGCCACAGCTTGGGGGAGGAGGGGGGGGGTGTTTCCAGAATGAAATTCTCACTCTGCAGCGAAGTGTGCGCTGTTACGAAACTTCCTGGCAGATTGAAACTGTGCGCCGGACCGAGGCTCTATCTCGGGACCCGAGTCTGTCCGGCACACAGTTTCAATCTGCCAGAAAGTTTCGCAGCAGCGCACACTCCGCTGCAGAGTGAAAATTTCATTCTGGAATCGTCTGATTCATTTCGACTACATTCTATTATCATTGTTTTACTTCTGTCGATTGTTACCATACAACATCACATGTTGTTGTTGTGGTCTTCAGTCCTAAGACTGGTTTGATGCAGCTCTCCATGCTACTCTATCCTGTGCAAGCTTCATCTCCCAGTACCTACTGCAACCTACATCCTTCTGAATCTGCGTAGTGTATTCATCTCTTGGTCTCCCTCTAAGATTTTTCCCCTCCACGCTGCCCTCCAATACTAAATTGGTGATCCCTCGATGTCTCAGAACATGTCCTACCAACCGATCCCTTCTTTTAGTCAAGTTGTGCTACAAGCTCCTCTTATCCCCAATTCTATTCAATACCTCTTCATTAGTTATGTGATCTACCCATCTAATCTTCAGCATTCTTCTGTAGCACCACATTTCGAAAGCTTCTATTCTCTTCTTGTCTAAGCTATTTATCGTCCACGTTTCACTTCCATACATGGCTACACTCCATACAAATACTTTCAGAAACGAGTTCCTGACATTGAAATCTATACTCGATGTTAGCAAATTTTTCTTCTTCAGAAACTCTTTGCTTACAATTGCCAGTCTACATTTTATAGCCTCTCTACTTCGACCATCATCAGTTATTTTGTTCCCCAAATAGCAAAACTCCTTTACTACTTTAAGTGTCGCATTTCCTAATCTAATTCCCTCAGCATCACCCGACTTAATTCGACTACATTACATTATCCTCGTTTTGCTTTTGTTGATGTTCATCTTATACCCTCCTTTCAAGACACTGTCCATTCCGTTCAACTGCTCTTCCAAGTCCTTTGCTGTCTCTGGCAGAATTACAATGTCATCGGCGAACCTCAAAGTTTTTATTTCTTCTCCATAGATTTTAATACCTACTCCGAACTTTTCTTTTGTTTCCTTTACTGCTTGCTCAATATACAGATTGAAGAACATCGGGAATAGGCTACAACCCTGTCTCACTCCCTTCCCAACCACTGCTTCCCTTTCATACCCCTCGACTCTTATAACTGCCATCACATACAGGATGTAAAATGGTTATATGGTTATTGGCTAGTGTTACACTGGGCTGAAATCAGTAATATGGCTACTGCACGGCTTTTACCTCCCCCCCCCCCCCCCGTCTCTCCACTCTCCTGTCACGTGGATAGACGGAACGAAATTAACAGTAAAGAGGAAAGAAGAGCAGACGCCCTTCTGCAGCACAATCACTGCTGTGCCTCGTCCCGCGCGTGTCTCTCTCGCGCCTGCTGGCTGACCACCAGAAACCCGGGACAGCAGCGCAGAGCGAAAGCAGCCGCAGTGCCTGGCAGCGCTGCTGCACATTCTGCTCCCGCATTAAAGCGTATGACTGCGGTTCCCGCGAGAGCCTACTTAACTTCGCTCTCTTCTTATTCCTTTCCATTATAACGTCAGCAGTAATCTCGCGACGTTCGAAGAACGTGCCACTGTTTTTTTCTGTGCAAAGACTCACTAATGGGAAAGTTGCTCTGAAATACAGTGCGGCATGGAGAAAATTGCCACTTGGTGCGATGATTGTGGAGTAAATTCAGGCTTACCGAGATGAAAGGTAATTCATAAATGTCAACCGGCTTGTAGTTTAGCGGCGGTATCAATGGCAGTACGGAGAAATACGTATTACCGGCGCCCACTCAGCTGAAAGCCTCCGCAGAGATGCCGTGTGCTCCACGTACCGGCCACCGTCATATGGCAAGTCGGCTGATTAGGTGCGCGTTTCAACAGTGGAGCTTCGTTATCCCAGTAGGAATCAGATAACTTAATAAAAATCGAGAGGACAATTTTACTGTCAATATTGATGAAATTGGAATTTCTTATAGTGTCGGCATGACGTTGTCACGCTACATACACATCTGTACCAAGAGCGACAATACCCGGGGGCAAGGGGGACCCTCGCCCCCCCCCCCCCTATCTCTCAGGTCTCAGGGAAAGTAAAAAGTATAGTGTAGTCAGGTGGATTTTCCTTTTTTTTCAAGAAAATTATTTAAAAGTCGGTATTACAGATTCTTAACAAGGTTGGAACAGGAACTTTTTGTGGCTCCTTAGAAGCCGCCATTCGTCTTGCAAAATAATAAAAATACTGCATACCCAGGTCTAGCCCCCTCTCATCCCTGCAGACTATTGCCTGGGTGCCCTTGGTCTGTACTCCACGAACCACGTCGTGCCGTGTGGCATTGGGTTTCGGGTTGTACTACTAATTATAAGCTCTCTGGACGAAATACTTGTTACTTCCATTACAACAACACACTGTTCGCCTTGGAGCACTGCAGCTGACTCACAACTGGTAACAGGCGGTCACGCACCTGGGCCAGTTTGACATTTCTCCACACAATCGACACATCATGTGCCGCTGCCCCCCCCCCCCCCCTGCCCACCTTATCCCCTTATCAACGCCCTCAGACAAAAGATGTCTTTCGTTGGCCTGTTGACAATACCTTTAATAATAAATGTAAATCTAGTGATCGCGGAAGTGGCCTATTCTTTTTTTTCCAAAATAAGTACTAAATGGACATTTCTTTGTAATAAATGTCCGAATTTATTTCACTGCTAAAAATTAAAAGAAGAAAAAATTTATTACCATTTACGGTAATTCATGAGATTCTTAAAAGCTTTTGGCGAAATCAGAAAGAACTAGACCCATTGTATTATTCTAACTGCAATAAAAATGTGCCATCTACTGAACAGAATGCGGCCGAAGTGGCCGAGCGGTTCTAGCCGCTTCAGTGCGGAACAGCGCGACTGCTACGGCCGCAGGTTCGAATCCTGCCTCGGGCATGGATATGTGTGATGTCCTTAGGTTAGTTAGGCTTAAGTAGTTCTAAGTTCTAGGGGACTGATGACCTCAGATGTTAAGTCCCATAGTGCTCAGAGGCATTTGAACCATTTGAACTGAATCGAAAACACAAAAATATAAGATTTCTGTCATTATTTTAATACTGAATCTTTTTAATTATATAATTCGAAATTATTTCATCGGCAAAGCGGGGCAGCGATCCAAAAATAAATTATATCTAATTTTATATTGACATGTTAGACGTAACGCACTGCTTCACTGCGTAAGATGTATGTTATATGTGTAGAAAACTAAATGGTAAGTTGTTCAGTATTAAAAAAAAAGTTGCCATGAAAGCAGTTAATAATTGATAAACATGGTCAGTCTTTTTATGTATGCAATTGAAAAGGCAAATGCAAATTTGTGTGTGATACAAAAGAGAAAAATTCGATTCAGAAAGTAAGGTTTATTTCGTACAATCGTTCAGTATATATACTGATAATTTTTCCCTGGGATAAGACATTATATTGAAATATTTCTACCCTTTACTAGAAAAGCCTTTA
This sequence comes from Schistocerca cancellata, assembly GCF_023864275.1. Classification (NCBI taxonomy): domain Eukaryota; kingdom Metazoa; phylum Arthropoda; class Insecta; order Orthoptera; family Acrididae; genus Schistocerca; species Schistocerca cancellata. Next base: position 276,801,913 of record NC_064626.1, read on the forward strand.
AAAATAAAATCTGTACATTTTGGCTTTAAAGTGTTGCTTTCAAAACTTGAGTTGACAGAAAGTGTTAACCTAAGATATTGTTTTATCGGCATGTAAAGTATTGAGGTTGTATTGTATTTCGTACTAAGGTAGGGCTTGGATGAAATTTGCGACCAGTTGCATTACATTTCAAATATATTTGTTGTAACTAGAATAATATTTGATACTGAAGTCAGTGCCGGATTTAAACACACACTCACAGTTATCTCGCAAACAGCTCGCGTGTCGGCCAGTGTTCACTGGAACGTTTTTGCTTCTAATGGCGCATACTTCCACTCGTCAGTTTGCGCTACTACTTATGGTAAAGCCGGCATGTGTGGCCGAGCGGTTCTAGGTACTTCAGTCCGGAAACGCGCTGCCGCTACTGTCGCAGGTTCGAATCCTTCCTCTGGCATGGATGTATGTGCTGTCCTTCGTTTAGTTAGGTCTAAGTAGTTCTAAGTTCTAGTGGACTGATCACCTCAGATGTTAAGTCCCATAGTGCTCAGAGCCATTTTGAACTTATGGTAAACCCTGTATATAAATTTTGGACTTGGGCACCTCTGGCGCCCCCCTCAATTTGACAGCCTCAGGGCCTCCTCTGTCACATGGGCCTTAAATCGGACCTCCATCTGTCTCTGCAGTTGCAGCAGCCAGACGAAATAATGGTCGTCAGGACACACTTGTGGGGTCTTTGACTTCTCGATGAGGCGGCACATTAAACTGGGGCACATGAAATATTTGTTCACTTTATTACATAAATGAATAAAAGATGTACTTAACTTTGACACAAATCTTTGCCACAACATTGCTTAATAATTTACGATTGTTATTGATTATTAATGCATCACTTGATGCACAGATTAACAAACTGTTCTCTTGCAGTATAATGTTCCACTTCTAAATGATCAGGTCCATCGTGTTGGTCCTATACTACGATGTAGATTCCTTCAGATGAGGTCACGAACTGAGGTAAGCTCTTGCATGCTCGATACTGTACAGGTGAGTCACCTAACATTACCACTGGAAACACCTCCCAAACCACAACGAACACCAAATAACCAATTCCGCAGACCGAAAGGGAGGAGAGGGACTGTTGTATTTGGTTAATACAAACCATTGATAAATGCACGGTAGTCTGATTTTCAACACATACTTATGGTTTTTTTTAATGGAAATCTGTTATTATTTTTAGCACAACTGAAAATAGAAACAAATACTTAGTCAATGCAGTTTGTTACATTGTAAAATTTAAGTACATCCAGAGTAATTTGTAGCGAACTATGCACAGTAGGAAATGACAAGGTCGCATGTACAACAGTGTGTACAGTATTGTAAGAACTGTGAAAATGGTTTATTCTAACTCTGAAGGGGCATCTATGGCGAGTGTAGACAAAATGCAGCTGCAGCTTAAATGTTGTATGCAGAAGGGTACCCGGACAGAGACCATCCAACGCGTCGTATATTTGAAAACATCTACAAACAATTGTATGCAGCAGGTATGGTCGGAACACACAAAAGGGTCCGTAAAAAACTCATCATAGGAGAAGTAGGTGCAGTTGGTGTGGTAGCTGCTGTTGCCGTGAGCTCACACATGAGTTCACGTGTGATCGCTAGAGGCAGTGCAAAGAGTCAGAGTAGTGTAATGCGCATACTTCACCGTCACAAATTTCACCCGTATCATGTGTCGCTGCATCAGGAATTACATGGAGATGACTTGAGTAATCGAGTGAATTTCTGTCAATGGTCATTAACAGAGAATGCGTTGCATTTCTACCTGTTTACCGATGAAGCAGGTTTCACAAACCACGATGCAGCGAATTTACGGAACATGCATTACTGGTCCGTGGACAATCCTCACTGGTTTCGACAGGTAGAGCGACAGCGACCGTGGAATGTAAAAGTATGGTGTGGAGTAATTGGTGACCATTTCATTGGTCCTCACTTCATTGAAGGCGCCCAAACGGCTGCAAAATACATCGAGTTTCTACAAAATGTTCTGCCAACATTGCTAGAAAATGTCCCGCTGGAAACGCGTAGACGTATGTGGTATCAACATGAGGTGCTCCTGCACGTTCTGCAATGAACACTAGGCTGACCCTTGACAGCATGTTCGACGGGCATTTCATAGGGCGTGGCTGACGCATAAATTGGCCAGCCCATTCTCCTGATCTTACACCTTTAGACTTCTTTGTGTAGGGTACGTTAAAGGAGAACGTGTACCGTGGAGTGTCTACAACCCCAGAGGATATGAAACAAAGTATTGAGGCAGCCTGTGGCAACATTACACCAGGTGTACTGCGTCGTGTAAGACATTCATTAGATTGCAAATGTGTGCAGAAAATGATGGGCACCACTTTGGACATTTATTGGCCTGAAATGTCAGGACACACACTTTTACATTCTGTAATTGAAAACAAAAAAAAACAAATTTGTAAGTTTAGTTAAATTCTCATGTTATTGTGTATTCTTTCTAGCAAATAAGTCTCGTACAGTATTCTTCAGAGAAAAAGACTAATAAAAATGTTAGCATGTGGACGTAACGTGCTGTTCAAACCTCTTCTGTACCTACATCACTGTTCTTTTTGTATACCTAATTAATCCGATTCTCTCCGATACACACGATTGAACTGCTGAGGAGTTACTCAAGCATGAACTTCACGTTACAAATTACTCTGGATGTAACTAACATTTTACAATGTAAGAAACGGCATTGATTAAGTATTTTTTTTATTTTCAGCTGTGCTAAAAGTAATAACGGATTTCCATTTTAAAAAAACATAAGCATGTGTTAAAAATCATCTTCTGTGCATTTCTCAATGGTCTGAATTAACCAATAACACCAGGTCCTCTCCTCACTTTCGGTATGAGGAATTGGTTGTTCCGTGTTCGTTGTGGCTTGGGAGGTGTTTCCAGTGGTAATGTTAGGTGACTCACCCTGTATTGACCTCAGCATGAGGACGCTGCTGTGTTGAACTGAGAAGGGAAGTATGGTCTTCAGGAGCGCCTTCCATACGTCGATGCGGATGGCAGCTTCGCTAATGCCTATGGTATTGATTCGCGTTACCAACTTCGGTCTGGCAACGCGATTCGGTACGCTACCACACGAATGCTGATACGTCACAGCAGAAAGTGCTGTTTACGTGAATGGGGGCTGTATGGAATCAGCGCAGTAATGAGTTGACATGGAGACACTACGTGATAGGAAAAAAGTCGACAAGGAATGATGTACGACTCGCAGAAGTTTGTTTCAGCCTTATCTATGATTATGTTTTCGTGATGTGTATGCTGTGGACAATTCCGTCTTCCAAGATGAAAATAGCCGAATTCATGGGGCTGCACATATACCTCGTATGACGAACGTTCAGGAACGTCATAGCACATCGACTGGCCTGATTATTTGCAACGCTGGGTGAAAGGTAATCACCGCAATTAGGTACTCCTGGCTTGGTTGGTTGGTTTGTGGGATTGAAGGGACCAGGCTACGATACCCCTGGGATGTGATTAACTACGAGTGGCTTCAGCTGGGTGTCGCATATCTGCATGTGCTTTTGGACTCTACTGGAAGGGGGCTAATTTTTTGTGCTGTTTCCTTATGTCTTCCCTTTCTCCGTTCTGCACAACTGTGCCCGGACAGATCGACTGTCGGCAAGGCTGCGTATGAGCCCTGATTTTTCTCGTCATTCTTATTCCGTGAATGTATTTGCGACGGAATAATATGATGCTAACCGTTTTGGGAACACACACTCTCATTTTGTGAACAGTAAACGTCTACGTGGTGCACAACGCCCATTTGTAGCAACTGCCACTGCGGCTGAGGTAGTATCTCGTAACGGTCTCACGCTTACCAAACGGACCAATGGCGAAACGCTCCGCTCTTTTTTTGATCTCTCGATTAATCCCATCCAGTAAGGTGACCAACTGACAAAAAATTCCGAACAAGCGTGGGTCTCATAAGCTATCTCTTTCATGGTTAACTGCATTACGTGATTATTCTCCCCACGGTTCTTAGTCTAGTATCTACTTTTCCAACAACTAGTTCGATATATTCGTCCCACTCTAGGTAGTCCGACCGGATAGTCCAGATATTTCACGGTCGTTGCTGTCCCCAGCGATTGATCGCCAGTCATTTAGTCCAGCGATAGTAAGTTTATACTCATTTATTTGCGCTCTACGTTTGTTTGTGTTAAGAGTCAGATCTCAGTCCTTGCACCGAGCGTCGATCCTCTGTAGGCCTTCCCCCATTCCGCTACATTGTTTTGTCCTGACAAAGCTTTCTTCCTTCATTATCAACCAGAAAATTTACGCACATTGTGAATACTAGTCTTCATATTTTAACCGCATGGCGTGCACCCGAATTCCCTTTTGCAGCTTAAGATTTCACCCCGTTAAAACAACATGTTTTGTAACTGCTAGAAATTTCTAAATTTAATCTCTTATTGCATAAACACTTATTTTGTTCACTGGGTGACAACGCGAAACTCCGTCGAATAAAACGGGGAACTCGACATCAACGTCGCACCCATTATGTACTGATTCTCATGCATAAACAGACCGATTTCAGTTTCCCAAATGGATTTTTGCGGAATCGAAACAATGTCGCTACACAAGAAATAAAATATCTTAAAAAGGGAAATATATTATTCTGAAGTGAGACGTGCGTGATTACTATTAGAGTACTTGCCAGAAATCCACCTTAGCTCCATGAGCTACTGATTAATTGTTGTCCATGTGCCCAGACATACATGTAGCGTATTTTACGTGTAGCCGAATTTTTAATCCACTCTTGTTATGGGAGATGTATTTGCGAATATCTGTCCAGTTAATGTTTCTATTCTCCTGCACGACATGTCGCAGACCGACCTAGCCATTTTCGTCGGGTGCTTGTTGGCATGATCCTAGTTATGTTCGCTGCCTGCGTTTCAGTCAGATTGGAGATATTGTCGATAATGCACCGGTAATCCTAGCCCAGTTCAACTCCTAGCAATTGTGCGTCATTTATGCTTACATTTGGTTGTCTGTTACTGTTATTTCTTTAACTCATTCTTCAGGTGTTCATTATCTTGTCAACAGACCTGGCCACCTTGTGGCTGCACACGGAAGGACTTAATATCCAAGCATTTGACGATTCTGACACTACCACACCTCCGCGAAAGAATCGTGCAGACTGCCGAAATCGCTTTATAATGGGGATAAAGTCCATCATTCGCTGCAGTTGCGCTGTGGGGAAGTTTCTCGGCCGTTATGCTAGCTGCAGTACACGGTCAGGTCAGTATGTACGAGCTGGATGTGGGAGTCAGCTGCATTTCCCCACATTACGGCGTCGTACTCCATGACTGTTCGTAGCGGCGGCTTGTGCAGGACGACCCTGAGTTGTTCTGGCAGTGCTGGGTTTAGCAGTGGTTAGAGACGCCTGGGTGCAATCAAGGCCTTCCTCTGCAGTTCCTGTACATGCTGGCGCTGTGAGAACCGAATGTCCAACCCAACCACAACGTACGAGCATTGGACCCCCACCCACAGATGAATGAGAATGGTTCTTGGGTTGGGCGGGATGTTCGGACGACTGTTGACAACTGCCTATGTGATCACTTGCTTCTATCAGGCATTGAGCAATGTTTTCACCATTCATTCTCCTACCGAAAACAGCTCCGTAGTCTGCATATCTCCATGAACATCTATACTCTGCAGATCATTGTGAAATACATGGTATAAGCAATACATTTTTCTACTATCATATCAATGAACAGAAGTCTGCCTGTAAAAAGAGAATTGGAAAGAAAGCATTAAAAGGGACAATCACTGGAACTAATTAATATATTTTGCATTTATTATGCAGAGTCGGAGAGCGGATATTTGATCATGGGAATGAGCATGAAAATATTCTGAAATATATTTATAGTTGGTTTCAGAGAAAAATGGCCAGACAACTTCAAGCACGCACCTTGGTGTTTAACTGCAACACGAACTTACCCGGCAAGCTAAGAATTTCATTGAAAAATACATTTATTGAAATGTAGTGGAAGCGAAACATAGCTCATTCGAGAGAGCAATTCTTAATTGAAAACATCTAAACACTTGAATAAAAACCAGTGCAATGAGAAATAAGTTGATAAGAATCCCATATTGTAGACATAATGAATTTATTGTTCGGAAAATGAATACAAAATCTCATTTTTCAGATAAAAGTACCCTCCAGCGAACCACGTCGCTTTACATGACCATACATTTACAAAAGTTAAGGAAATTCGTCCTACATTTACTTTAACGCCTATAATATTCTTTAATGAGTGGAAAAGCAATGTGGTACTCGCATGATGAATATAAATTCGAAAATGATTCCCACGTGTTCTAACGAAACTGTGAACTCGAATAAAGAAAGAATATTGTCCTAGTGAATACGACTGCGAACTGTCTTACATAAATAAGTCTGATGAGCCACAAAGTAGAAAACAAAGAGTCAATAATAGATCAGCGCAACCTCATGCCACCAGGCGGAAGAAAAGTGTGTGTTCACAGCAGCAAACGAAAGAGCAGAGTGTGTCCATTTGTCCCCTGGCCATGCGCTCCTCGTTAACCAATTCCGCCTGTCATCGACTCTACTACTCGGCTCACCTGAGAATTTAGGCAACTAACTTTGGGTATGCCTCGTAGTTCCCAACCAAAGATAAATACTATAGCAGACGAATTAATGATTGTAAGTTCATTGAGACAGACAATTGCTTATCAATGTGTGCGTGAAAACATGCCATGAATGGGGTCTGCAGCAAACGAGTTTCAACTGTTTCTTCATAGGGACTGAAACGTTTGTGCATCATGTGTCATCTAAAATGAAGAACGGATCGCTGTCATGCAGACACCCCTCGTCTTTCCCCCAGAAGTAGTTTAATGAAACTTCTAAATATAAATTTTACTTAAACTGAAATAGCTGAAAAGGTGAAATTTCTACGTTTTTACTTAAATTGCTTAGTGCAACTGAAGCAACTGAACGTTCTAAAACTGCTGAGTGAAACTGACCGTACTTTCACTTTGCTTGTCTATATCGTTTTAACACTGACCTACAGAATTTTCACTGACAAACACAGCTCAAACTTATTCTGTTCATTAAAGATCCACAATATACAAGGATAACGCAATCTGACCATTAATTAACACAAACGAATGGCCCTGAATTAGAAGAAATCCTGACACTAACCCATACACTTCATAAGTCACTTACCTCACAGAAAATCTTCATGACACGAACTACAGCAAATATATAGCCAACTAAATAAGAAGATTCTAACTACTGTATACTCTAGTTTCTAATAGGTATGTGGCTAGCAAAGGAAAGATTTTGTTGCAGAAAAAAACAATGTATTTAGCAGATTGTACCTTAATCATATGACATCCAGTTCCAAACATTACGAGGTGCATTCAAGTTCTAAGGCCTCCGATTTTTTTTCTAATTAACTACTCACCCGAAATCGATGAAACTGGCGATACTTCTCGACGTAATCGCCCTGAAGACGTACACATTTTTCACAACGCTGACGCCATGATTCCATGGCAGCGGCGAAGGCTTCTTTAGGAGTCTGTTTTGACCACCGGAAAATCGCTGAGGCAATAGCAGATCGGCTGGTGAATGTACGGCCACGGAGAGTGTCTTTCATTGTTGGAAAAAGCCAAAAGTCACTAGGAGCCAGGTCAGGTGAGTAGGGGCATGAGGAATCACTTCAAAGTTGTTATCACGAAGAAACTGTCGCGTAACGTTAGCTCGATGTGCGGGTGCGTTGTCTTGGTGAAACAGCACACGCACAGCCCTTCCCGGACGTTTTTGTTGCAGGTCAGGAAGGAATTTGTTCTTCAAAACATTTTCGTAGGATGCACCTGTTACCGTAGTGCTCTTTGGAACGCAATGGGTAAGGATTACGCCCTCGCTGTCCCAGAACATGGACACCATCATTTTTTCAGCACTGGCTGTTACCCGAAACTTTTTTGGTGGCGGTGAATCTGTGTGCTTCCATTGAGCTGACTGGCGCTTTGTTTCTGGATTGAAAAATGGCATCCATGTCTCATCCATTGTCACAACCGACGAAAAGAAAGTCCCATTCATGCTGTCGTTGTGTGTCAACATTGCTTGGAAAATGCCACACGGGCAGCCATGTGGTCGTCCGTCAGCATTCGTGGCACCCACCTGGATGACACTTTTCGCATTTTCAGGTCGTCATGCAGGATTGTGTGCACAGAACCCACAGAAATGCCAACTCTGGAGGCGATCTGTTCAACAGTCATTCAGCGATCCTCCAAAACAATTCTCTCCACCTTCTCGATCATGTCGTCAGACCGGCTTGTGCGAGCCCGAGGTTGTTTCGGTTTGTTGTCACACAATGTTCTGCCTTCATTAAACTGTCGCACCCACGATCGCACTTTCGACACATCCATAACTCCATCACCACATGTCTCCTTCAACTGTCGATGAATTTCAATTGGTTTCACACCACGCAAATTCAGAAAACGAATGATTGCACGCTGTTCAAGTAAGGAAAATGTCGCCATTTTAAGTATTTAAAACAGTTCTCATTCTCGCCACTGGCGGTAAAATTCCATCTGCCATACGGTGCTGCCATCTCTGGGACGTATTGACAATGAACGCGGCCTCATTTTAAAACAATGCGCATGTTTCTATCTCTTTCCAGTCCGGAGAAAAAAAATCGGAGGCCTTAGAACTTGAATGCACCTCGTACATAATCGTCAATAATTCCATTACCCACATTTTATAATCCATGTCCAACCAATATTAAATCTCCATGACGGACACACGTCCAGACCGTCCGCTCGCGCTAACACTGCTTCTAATCTCCATCACTGCTAACTATTAACTTCTAACTGCAAGTCCGACGAGCCACAGAGCCTCTTACAGAGGATGCACAGCGGTGTCAGTGATATTATTGCGGCCTACAGCGCTGCCAACATACAAACATATAGAGGGGCTAGTTAATTCTTCATAGGGACTGAAACGTTTGTGCATCATGTGCCATCTGAGATGAATAACGCATCGCTGTCATGAAGACACCCTTCGTCTCTCCCCTAGAAGTAGTTTAAAACAACGGATCTGAAAAAAAAAAAAAAAAAAGAAATTGTAGCTATAGTCTTCTGTCAAGTGGCGCCCAGATCAGGACCCTGATTTCTTTTACAGTTGTTCCAATGGACTATCCTGCCGATGGAACAAGAACTTGGGCACCTATGATCACTATGTGAAAAAGTATAAGGGACAGTCAAATTAAAGCGAAACAGGCGGAAAAAAGTTAGTATTTCGGAATTAATAGCCGTAACTGTTACTACATCTATCCCACTGTGACACATGATGATCAATAGCTTCATGGAAGAATGCTTGCGGTTGCCTACTATGAAGGCCTCTCTCACTTTTGTCCGTTTATAGCGAAACAGTTTTATTACGTTGTAATTACTGTTTCATAGGATAAACAACGTTTGTATTACGTAGTAAGAGCAGATGCATTATGTTTGCAGATAAATAGTACCTATCTTCCAAAGTTGGTGTGAGTGTCCGAGATGCTTTCTTTGTTTCTGCGGAATGTATTGAAAAGAATTTGTCCTTGTTTCGTTTAAATGACAAGTCGCCTGGACATAATGTTCCTTCTAACAATTTTCTTCTTTTCTTTGCTTGTTCTTGAAACAAAAATACACGTTTCAATATACATTGCGCAGTTTTTGCGAGCTATAACAAAGAACATAGTCGAACACAGAGCAACACATACCAACTCACTAGCTGCCAAAACTAGTCTGACGAAGTCTAATACAATCCTACAGCTCTGTATCTACTGATAATTTACGAGCCCAGCTTGCAATACCTTCTAGAAATTGATATTAATATGACTGTCTTAATTGAAATTGTTTTTTAGATTTAAATACAGTTTTCTAGAAATAGTTATTTACGTGAAAATTTATTGGCCTAATGATTAATAATAAAAGTTGCAAATTTTAACAAACACGAGCTTCCAGTTATTTTATAAGGTCGAGTTCATTATCGATAATAAGATCTGAAAAATTAAAAATGAAGATAGCAATTTTGTTTACAGAAAACTGAAGCATAACAATATTATGTTTTCTGTAAATTTGTTTCTAAATTATTTAAGTTGACAATTGCGATTACTAATTTTCATAATACAATATCTATATTTCGAAGTGGATCAATATGACTAATAAAAATGTAAGAACAATACTTTTTTGGCAATAAAGTATGTTCAGCGATATCTTCAGGTGAGAATTATACAGTTTAAGTAAGAAAAATAACCTGAGTCTGGCCACAAAGTATACGGAATCGAATTTGTCGGTTAACTTGCGAAACTTCCGAAGAGGCACTGTTTATTACCCAACGGAGACACGACTATATCCAGGCGCGCCCCTCTTTGTCCGAAGTAAATCGAGGGCCAGGAATGTCTTTCCCCAGAGTTCCAAAAATATGAAAATTGCATGGGGAGTGACGGAGATTGTATTGAGGATGTGTAAGGGCTTCCTGTGAAAACTTCTGTAACAACTCGAAATAACCTTGGCTGTATGAGAGTACACACACTCCTCAAGGTTGAACACTCTTCACTACACTCGTGAAAGAGATCACCAGCAGCATTAACTTGAGACAGCGTTAATTACAAGGAACGGGGCCAATTACCAAAAGCACAAATAAAAAGCGGGTCAGTGGCTTTCAAATGATCGAGTTGCTATTACTCTAAAGGCCATTAAAATTGCTACACCACGAAGATGACGTGCTACAGACGCGAAATTTAATCGACAGGAAGAAGATGCTGTGATATGCAAATGATTAGCTTTTCAGAGCATTCACACAAGGTTGGCGCCGGTGGCGACGCCTACAACGTGCTGACATGAGCAAAGTTTCCAACCGATTTCTTATACACAACAAGCAGTTGGCCGGCGTTGCCTGGTGAAACGTTGTTGTGCCGCCCCGTGTAAGGAGGCGAAATGCGTACCATCACGTTTCCGACTTTGATAAAGATCGGATTGTAGCCTATCGCGACTGCCGTTTATCGTATCGCGACACTGCTGCTCGCGTTGGTCGAGATCCAATGACTGTTAGCAGAATATGGAATCGGTGGGTTCAGGAGGGTAATACGGTACGCCATGCTGGATCCCAACGGCCTCGTATCACCAGCAGTTGAGATGACAGGCATCTTATCCGCATGGCTTTAACGTATCATGCAGTCACGTCTCGATCCCTGAGTCAACAGATGGGGACGTTTGCAAGACAACAACCATCTGCACGAACAGTTCGACGACGTTTGCAGCAACATGGACTATCAGCTCGGATACCATGGCTGCGGTTACACTTGACGCTGCATTACAGGCAGGAGCGCCTGCGATGGTGTACTCAACGACGAACCTGGGTGCACGAATGGGAAAACGTCATGTTTTAGGATGAATCCAGGTTCTGTTTACAGCATCATGATGGTCGAATTCGTGTTTGGCGACATCGCGGTGGACGCACGATGGAAATGTGTATTCGTCATCGCCATACTGGCGTATCACCCGGCGTGATGGTATGGGGTGTCATTGGTCACACGTCTCGGTCACCTCTTGTTCGCATTGACGACACTTTGAACAGTGGACGTTACATTTCAGATGTGTCACGACCCGTGGCTCTACCCTTCATTCGATCCCCGCGAAACCCTACATTTCAGCAAGATAATGCACGACCGCATGTTGCAGGTCCTGTACGGGCCTTTCTGGGTACAGAAAATGTTCGACTGCTGCCCTGGCCAGCACATTCTCCAGATCTCTCACCAATTGAAAACGTCTGGTCAATGGTGGCCCAGCTACTGGTTCCTCACAAACGCCAGTCACTACTCTTGATGAACTGTGGTATCGTGTTGAAGCTGCATGGGCAGCTGTACCTGTACACGCCATCCAAGCTCTGTTTGACTCAATGCCCAGGCGTATCAAGGCCGTTATTACGGCCAGAGGTGGTTGTTCTGGGTACTGATTTCTCAGGATGTATGCACTCAAATTGCGTGAAAATGTAATGACATGTCAGTTCGAGTATAATACCCATTTATCATCTGCATTTCTTCTAGGTGTAGCAATTTTAATGGCCAGTAGTGTAATGGAACGGTGGGATTCAACTGCAGGACAGTGGGTCCCAAAGTTTTCGAAACAGACGGCAACGGCTGAGGTTTTAATTTGTGACTGTTGCATAATGAAAACAATATGTAAACAGAGCAGCCGTCATTTGTTTTCTGGAAGACCTCCTATCCATGAGCTTATGTGCGTATCTGTGGGTGTGTTTGGTCGTTTTGAGGGACGCCGAACTATCTGGACGCTTAAAAGCGCGCAATCAGTGGTAAGCAGGCGGCTGTGATCCACCGTGTCGACGGCGGCCGCAAGTAGGTAGGCCCATACTACCACCGGCGTTGCAGGAGGCGGTCCCCGGCGTGGCGCTATATTTCCAGCGCCGCCGCTGCCCGCTTCTCCCAGCCTTCTCCAGCCTGGCCGGCTTCCAGCGCCGGCGTTTTATAGCAGCCGTAAAGCCGCTCCGACTCGCCATGTGTTGCCGCAAACGCAACTCCTCCCGAAACTGGACGTTTTCGCGGCGACCGCAAAAAGAAACAGCCGGCCGTCCGTACACGTGGTCGCCGACGCGGAACGCTGTGCGAATGTGTGGCTCCTGGCCCCAAATGGGCGAGTTTTGGGCTGAAAGCGCGCCGACAAAGCGGCCTCTGCAATTGGCGCTGGCGTTGTTCCGCGAAAGTGCGTCGCGATTTTAATCAGCGGCTAGAGAACGGCCACGCGAATGAGGCGCCGACTGCTTCCGACTGTCACGCACTTGGAGGACGTCTTATTACCTTCCCTGCACACAGCCGTGTCCTGCGGTCGGTGAACGGAAGCCAGAGAGTCGTCTTGCAGCAGTAAGGCGGCGCTTAGCGTTTTCTGGTTGTACTGCAACGTTTCAGCCCTGAGCGCACCTATGAGCTATTGTGGACGGGCCAGCCGGAGTGGCCGAGCGGTTCTAGTGTAAGTAGGTTGTTTAGGTTTTTATGTTGGTAACGTTACCTAGCGCTCTGTATGAAAATCACTGGTTGTGCTGTGTGCAGTCTGTGGCTGGTGGGCATTGTTGAAATAGTCGCTATTGTAGTGTTGCGCAGTTGGCTGTTAACAGCGCGTAGTGGTGGATGTGGGGAGAGAGATGGCGGAGTTTTGAGAGCGGATGATCTGGACGTGTGTCCATCAGAGACAGTAAATTTGTAAGACTGGATGTCATGAACTGATATATATATATATATATATATTACGACTTTTGAACACTATTAAGGTAAATACATTGTTTGTTCTTTATCAAAATCTTTCATTTGTTAAATATGCCTATCAGTAGTTAGTGTGACTTCAGTAGTTAGAATCTTTTATTTAGCTGGCAGTATTGGCGCTTGCTGTATTGCAGTAGTTAAAAAAAAAGGTTCAAATGGCTCTGAGCACTGTGGGACTTAACGTCTGAGGTCCTCAGTCCCCTAGAACTTAGAACTACTTAAACCTAACTAACCTAAGGATATAACACACATCCATGCCCGAGGCAGGATTCGAACCTGCGACCGTAGCGGTCCCGCGGTTCCAAACTGTAGCGCCTAGAACCTCTCGGTCACCCCGGTCGGCCAAGCAGTAGTTCCGAGCAATCAATATTTTTGTGAGGTAAGTGATTCATGAAAGGTATAGGATATTGTTAGTCAGGGCCATTCTTTTGTAGGGATTATTAAAAATCAGATTGCGTTGCGCTACAAAATATTGCGTGTCAGTTTAGCGATGATCAGAATAAGAGAGAAATGTCTGAGTACGTTCAGTTTTGCTCAGCTGCTTTGAAAATCAAATAACGTAAGGGGTTTACCAGCACAGTAATTCACTAATTTTTCTAAGGGACGTTTCACTAGGCGCTACAGTCTCGAACCGCGCGACCGCTACGGTCGCAGGTTCGAATCCTGCCTCGGGCATGGATGTGTGTAATGTCCTTAGGTTAGTTAGGTTTAAGTAGTTCTAAGTTCTAGGGGACTGATTACCTCAGCAGTCAAGTCCCATAGTGCTCAGAGCCATTTATTGTGGACGCCAAAGATGATCAAAACGTCTTGCAAAATGATTTACATAAGATATCTGTATGGCGCGAAAAGTGGCAATTGACCCTGAATAAAGGAGAGTGTGAAGCTATTCACACGAGTACTAAAAGAAACCAGCTAAATTTTGATTACGCGATAAGTCACACAAATCTAAATGCTGTAAATTCAGCTAAATACTTAAGGATTACAATTACAAATAACCTCAATTGGAACGATCACATAGATAATATTGTGGGTAGAGCAAACCAAAGACTGCGATTCATTGGCAGAACACTCAGAAGGTGCAACAGGTCTGCTAAAGAGACTGCTTACACCACGCTTGTCCGCCCTATTCTGGAGTATTGCTGTGCAGCGTGGGATCCGCATCAGGTGGGACTGACGGATGACATCGAAAAAATACAAATAAGGGCAGCTCGTTTTGTATTATCGCGAAATAGGGGAGACAGTGTCACAGACATGATACGTGAATTGGAGTGCCAATCATTAAAACAAAGACGTTCTTCGTTGCGACGGGATCTTCTCATGAAATTTCCATCACTAGTTTTCTCCTCCGATTGCGAAAACATTCTGTTGGCACCCACCTACATAGGGAGAAATGATCATGAGGATAAAATAAGAGATATCAGAGCTCGCACAGAAAAATTTGAGGGCTCGTTTTTCCTGCGTGCTTTCGTGAGTGGTACGGTAGAGACAGCTTGAAGGTGGCTCATTGAACCCTCTGCCAGGCACTTTATTGTGAATGGCAGAGTAATCATCTAGATGTAGATGTAGAGAGACAGTGTTCGCTATCCTGTATCCCGTGCAAGGACCATAACGTCCGTGTTTTTTTAGTCGTTGACGTTGCAAGGTGGCTTGGGTTTAAAACTGCAAGATAAGGCTAGCAGGTGTTGCAATAATATCAGAATGCCCTTCAAAATAATGACTGGGGAAAATTATAACCATTAAATGAGACGGTAGTCACAATAACTTTAATTTATTCCGACAAAATTAGTTATAGAACAAATGATATATACTGAAACGTTAATATAATAAAGCCTTGGTATATCTGACATACGATTTGGGGGAGGATGCTGATAATCACGCACATAAATTAATTGTAATCACGAAAGCACGCATAAAACAACATCCTAAATTGTAGCAAACGCATTCTCTGAGAATTATTTCGAGCAACTACTAGTTCATGAGCCCACTCGAATAGTAAACGGTTGTGAAAGTACACTTGGCCTCTTAGCAACAAATAATCCTGAGATAATAACGAATAATAAAATTGGATACAGGGGACAGTAAACACAGGGTTGTCCTAGGGAGATTGAATATAGAAACCTCCAAGTCCTCCAAAAATAAACGAAAAATGTATTTAAAAAAAAAAAATATATATATATATATATATATATATATATATATATATATATATATATATATTCACTCGACCAGATGTGGCTTGAATTCGAAGAAATAGTATCGACAGCAATTGAGAGATTTATACCAAATCAGTTAACAAACGACGGAGCTGATCCTCCTTGGTACACAAAATGGATCAGAACGCTGTTGCAGAGCCGGCCGGAATGGCCGAGCGGTTCTAGGCGCTACAGTCTGGAACCACGCGACCGCTACGTCGCAGGTTCGAATCCTGCCTCGGGCATGTATGTGTGTGATTTTCTTAGGTTGGTTAGGTTTAAGTAGTTCTAAGTTCTAGGGGACTGATGACCTCAGAAGTTAAGTCCCGTTGTGCTCAGAGCCATTTGAACCTTTTTTTTTTTTTTTTTTTTTTTTTTTTTTTTTTTTTTTTTTTTGCTGTTGCAAAAACAACAGGAAAAGCATGCCAAATATAAAAGAAACGCAAAATCTCCAAGATTGGTGATCTTTTACAGAAGTACGAACTTTAGCCGGACTTCAATGCGAGATGCTCATAATAGTTTCCACAACGAAACTTTGTCTCGAAACCTGACAGAAAATCCAAAGAGATTCTGGTCGTATGTAAAGTCGAATAGCGGCAATACGCAATAAATGACTTCTATGCGCGATGACAATGGAAATACTGTCGACGACAGTGCTGCCAAATCAAAGTTATTAAAGACAGCCTTCCGAAATTCCTTCACCAAAGAAGACGAAATAAATGTTAAAGAATCCAAATCAAGAGCAGCTGCCAGAATGAGTATTATAGAAGTAGATATCTTCGGAGTAGCGAAGCAACTTAAACCACTTAATGCATGCAAGTCTTCCAATCCAAACTGTATACTAGATAAATTCCTTTCAGAGTGTGCTGACACAATAGCTCCATACTGAACAATTATATAAATCCGCTCGATCGGCGAAAGATCCGTATCCAAAGAATGGAAAGCTGCACAGATCACACCCATATTCAAGAAAGGTAGTAAGAGTAATCCGCTAAACTATAGGCCATATCATTAACGTCGATATGCAGCAGCGTTTTGGAACATCTATTGTGTTCGAGCTTTATGAATTATCTGAAAGAGAACGATCTATTGACACACAGTCGACACGGATTTAGAAAACATCATCCTCGTGAAACAAAATTAGCTCTTTACTCACAACAAATGTTGAGTGTTATTGACAAGGGTTTTCAAATTGATTTCGTATTTCTAGATTTCCAGAAGGCTTTTGACTCTGTACTACACAAGCGGCTTGTAGTGAAATTGTTTGCTTATGGAATATAGTCTCAGTTATGTGACTGGATTCGTGATTTCCTGTCAGTGAGGGCATAATTCGTGGTAATTGACTGGAATTAATATAGTAAAAAGGAATTGATTTCTGGCGTTCCCCAAGGTAGTGTTATAGGCTCTCTGCTGTTTCTTAGGTATATAAACGATTTAGGAGACAATCTGAGCAGCCATCTTACGTTTGCTGTTGTTTATCGTCCAGTTAAGTAATCAAAAGATCAAAACAATTTGCAAAACGATGTAGAAAAGATATCTGTATGGTGGGAAAACTGTCAATTGACCATATATAATGAAAAGTGTGAGGTCATTCACATGGGTGATTAAAGGATTTTCGGTTACATGTTAAATCAGTCAAATTTCAAGTTAGTAAATTCAATAAAATATCTATAAATTACAATTACGAACATATTACACTGAAAGAAACACATAGAAATCATTCTGAGGAAGGCAAACCAAAGACTGCGTTTTACTGGCGGAATAATTAGAAAATAGTACAGATCTACTAAAGAGACTGCCTACATTATGCTTGTCCGTCCTGTTTTGGATTTCTGCTGCGCGGTGTGGGATAGAGGTAAAAGAGTAGATCGAGAAAGTAAAAAGAAGAGCAGCACGTTTTGTATTACCGTGAAATAGGGGAGAGGTGTGTCACTGACATTATACAGGATTTGGGATGGACGTCATTAAAACAAAGGCGTTTTTCGTAGCGGCGGATGCTTCTCACCTAACTTCAGTTGCCAACTTCTTCCTCCAAATGCAAAAACATTTTGCTGACGCCGACCTACATAGGGAGAAACGATCATCCTAATAAAATAAGGGAAAACAGAGCTAGCATGAAAAGATATAGGTGTTCGTTTTTTCCGCGCGCTGTTCGAGATTGGAATTATTGTGAAGGTGGTTCGTTGAATCCTCTGCCAGGCACTTACGTGTGATTTACATAGTATCCATGTAGATGTGGATGTAGATGTAGATGAAGGGCCCAGTGACTGTTGTGATATTGACTGAAAACAGACTTTAGTACAGTAAGGAATACGTCGCTCCTATGGTCGGAGTTGAAAGCAGACTGTTCGTTGGCGTTAAAATACATATCTTCACTGTGAAGCTTGACGTAATCGAATTACTATAAAATGACTTTAATGTCAGTACACACTGACTCGCAACTGCTGCTTCATCTCACCATAGTATTTCAGGTGGATGTCGATGTGGCTGCAGAATCAGTCATTGGTAGAACCAACGAACCACGCCAATGATTAAGTGCAGATCAGCCCGAAATTTTTCTAACTCGCCAACAGGTGGCGTGGCAAGCAAGCGGTGATGGCAGCTCTTAGATTGGAAATCTGGTGGTGATTTCTAATCGAATGCTAATTAAAAAGAAACCTCACATTGCTGCAGTTTGCATCTAATACTAAATTCAGACTGGCTGGTCTCCAGATCTTCCGAGTCCAAACCAATAAAAACGTTCGTTAAGAAACACTTCTCGCCTTCTTCTAGCTGGTTAACCAATAACGTTCTATCTACCATCTCCCACTGAAAAAAGTCACTTCACACACACACACACACACACACACAGTCTATGTCTCTCTGTGACAAATGAGGCAGTATTGTCATCACCATTCCATTTCCCTCTCTAACCTGTAGTTTATTTACGTTACCCACTGCTGGCGGCTCTTACATTGCATCAACATTTGATTTTTGCAGAGTCAGTACACTCAGCGGTGTCTCACGCGTTCAAAGGCCCTTATTTGCAAGTCCCCCGTCTATCTTTGAGATGTTTATCTCTGGCGACGAGTGCTTTTTCGGAAAACAGTCAACTTTCTACATTTGAACACAATAGTGCCTTCTGCTGGAAAGCGACCTTTCTCACTCCACTCCGGGGCTGTGAAATGTTTTCACCAGGAGTTGGTCCATGGGATATCCTATCTCTATTGGTTTACAACAAAGCTGAGTGCCCTGGTGTGACGCTAGAAACGTATGCGTGGACTATTGACCCCCTACTCTCCCTCGTCAGGCGTTCTGCAAACTGGCTAGAGGCATGGCGGCTGAGTCTACTGTCCCTGGTGATGCACGTGCTTTTTACACCACTTAGAATACTTTCAAAGTTCTCTTACTTCTACAAGAGTAAGGTTCCATTAGTCACTTACCGACAATCACTAGTAGTGCTGTTGATCGTATTTCTCGGCGACAATTAAATATTCCTATGAAACAGCTCTTTCAGTATGAATTTGCATAAGTTATGTGACTGTTTCTGGAAAACGATAATCTAACAGTGTCAACTAAACCAATATGAGGAACTCCTTTAAGATTAAGCATTGCAGGCGGCTGCTTGCACTCACAGTGAGGAACTTCCAATGCGTAAGGTAACAACGCATTACCTTATCAGGTAGACTTAAGATCACGGAAACGTTTGCACTACGTCATCTTGTAAGAAGACGTGCCTTTTCCTAGCACCTGATAGGCTGTGTCAGAAGGAACAAAGGTCATATTAGGCAGGAGAAACACAATGGGGAGGACAATTTTGACGGTGAGAAATTATGAACGTGCCAGGATCGGTCATGTTAGTGAGAACAATAAAGATTGATGCATGTAGAGATTTATTATTGATGTGAGAACAAGTTCAATTCTTGCAACTACAATTGTTATCATTAATGGCAGTAAAGCCATCGTGACAGTCCATTAGTGCATAAAAGAGAAAAATCTGTTCAGCAAAGAGAATCCATTGAAATGGCAAATTCGGAAACACGACTATACACACATCCTACTGGGATATCAAAGAAGTATCTATGGTAACGAATAGTTAAAATAGGTATATGTATCGACAATACCGAATACACACGATACAACATTTATTCATTACTTTTATAGCCCTACATAGACGCATGTGTTATGTTGTTTTGTGGATGGGTACTGTTGTTTCGTCTTCGTACAGGTCCTATCACTAAATTGATGGCGCTGACGACAATGTAAGCCGAGTTCTGCTAAGTTACTTTAATGGAGTGATAGGGTACAAGTCTCCTAGGATACTTAGCCCAGGCGGTTTTGGAACGGGGAGGAGAAATTGTTGTCTTTGTGGGAAGTGAATAAGGGTGCAAATATTTAAGGATACGTTTTAGGAATCCTTTATTTCCCAGTAGTTCAATCTTACAATAAGAGGAGTCTTAAGAGTGGCTTTATATCCTTACACGTCAACTATTACACCCTACCACTCTGCGTATTAGTCCCTTCCAGCAACTTCCGGTTCTTGAGTTCCATCTTTAACTATCAGAGACGAGTGCTCTGCTTACAACTCGTTCCGACAATACACGATCAAATACCCTGACCACAATAAGAGACAAATGCTCGTTGTTCTCTGTGTTTTGAGGTACAGAGAATACTTATTATCACTCGTTGTGACTCTCGCAGTTCGACAGCTTATGCACTCTAGGAGACAAGTATAGAACAACACTTGTTCCTCTATACATTCAGACACACAGGAAATGCTGATCATTACATTTTGGTACTACTATAGACAAACTCTTCATAGCTTTTTCTTTACTCATAGGTAGAGGACCCAAGATAATAACTGTTGCTGGATACTTACGGAAACTCGGTGACCTTCTCTCGAATGTGTATAGATTTTTCGTAGTTTTTACTGCACCAGATCGATGTTTCGCTCTGTAGTGAGGGTTCGCTGTTGCGCTAGGTGATCTCTCAATTGCTGAGACTCCAGCTGTTATGCTCCTGTGCGCTCGTCGTTTGTACACACTTCGAAAAAACGTTTTGCAACACCTCGGTTCCGAGAGTTCCGGAACCTGTACAGAAAATTGGAACAGATATCAACATAAACGTCATTTCCGCCCTTTTTATTGCTCATGAGAACCACACATTGCTTGTTGTACCACCATACAGCGAGACCTTCAGAGTAGGTGGTCCAGATTGCTGTACACACCGGTACGTCTAATACCCAGTAGCACGTTCTCTTGCACTGGTGCATGCCTGTAACTTGTCGTGGCGTACTATCCACAAGTACATCAAGGCACTGTTGGTCCAGATTGTCCCACTCCTCAACGGCGATTCGGCGTAGATCCCTCAGAGTGGTTGGTGGATCACGTCGTCCATAAAAAGTCCTTCTCAATCTATCCCAGACATGTTCGATAGGCTTCATGTCTGGAGAAGAAGCTGGCCACTCTAGTCTAACGATGTCGTTATCCTGAAGGAAGTCATTCACAAGATTTGCACGATGGAGGCGCGAATTGTCGTCCACAAAGACGAATGCCTCGCCAATATGCTGCCGATATGGTTGCACTAGCGGTTGGAGGATGGCATTCACGTATCGTACAGCCGTTACGGCGCCTTCCATGACCACCAGCGGCGTACGTCGGCCCCACATAATGCCACCCCAAAACAGCAGGGGAACTCCACCTTGCTGCACTCGCTGGACAGTGTGCCTAAGGCGTTCAACCTGACCGGGTTACCTCCAAACACGTCTCTGACGATTGTCTGGTTGATGACGTATGCGACACTCATCGGTCCAGAGAACGTAATGCCAATCCTGAGCGGTCCATTCGGCATGTTGCTGGGCCCAACTGTACCCCGCTGCATGGTGTCGTGGTTGCAAAGACGGACCTCGCCATGGACGTCGAGAGTGAAGTTGCGCATCATGCAGCCTATTGGGCACAGTTTGAGTCGTAACACGACGTCCTGTGGCTGCACGAGAAGCATTATTCAACATGGTGCCGTTGCTGTCATGGTTCCTTCTAGCCATAATTCGTAGGTAGCGGTCATCCACTGCAGTAGTAGCCGCTGGGCGGCCTGAGCGAGGCATGTCATCGACAGTTCCTGTCCCTCTGTATCTCCTTCATATCCAAACAACGTCGCTTTGGTTCACTCTGAGACGCCCGGACACTTCCCTTGTTAAGAGACCTTCCTGGCAGAAAGTAAAAATGCGGACGTGATCGAACCGCAGTATTGACCGTCTGGGCATGGTTGAGTTACAGACAACACGAACCGTGTACCTCTTTCCTGGTGAAATGGCTGAAACTGATCGGCTGTCACACCCCCTCCGTCTAATAGGCGATGCTCTTGCAAGGTTGTTTACATCTTTGGACGGGTTTAGTGACATATTTGATCAGTCAAAGGAACTGTGTCTGTGATACAATACCCACAGTCAACGCCTATCTTCAGGAGTTCTGGGAACCAGGGTGATGCCAAACTTTTTTTGATGTGTGTATATTGATTTTTCAGGGACTTTTCCACAAGTTTTCCTAGCAGTGTTACTTTCCCCTGCTGCTAAGAGCGAAATCTTTCTGGAACCTCCTAGAGAGTTGTAGAACAGTCCTAGGTTGAAATGATTCTCAAACATGGCAGCGTTACCAGCACTTCAGTGTTTTGCCTGTCTGTGGGTACTCCTAATACATGAAGGCCTGTATAGCAGCCCCGGAAGCGGCCATGACAGACGTACCGTTTTTTGCCTCGGAGTGCTCATCGTGAGTAATACGGTATCTGTACTAAAGCTCCAGACCTACTTATCACTGTCTCGACCTCACTGGATCCACTCACGACACAACGCACTCACACCGCGAAAAAGGAGAGTATTTCCAATTAGTCGACTGAACAATTCCTGTGCGTATCTCCCAGCCAACAAAGCACATAAGTACAATTATGAACCAACCGCGGTGGTCTTGCGGTTCTAGGCGCTGCAGTCCGGAACCGCGGGACTGCTACGGTCGCAGGTTCGAATCCTGCCTCGGGCATGGATGTGTGTGATGTCCTTAGGTTAGTTAGATTTAAGTAGATCTAAGTTCTAGGGGACTGATGACCTAAGATGTTAAGTCCCATAGTGCTCAGAGCCGTTTGAACCATTTTACAATTATGAGACACAGATATCAGAGACTCGTAACTACGTTGCGGTATTTACCACGTAAGGCACGACACGTGTTTAAAACTTTACTCCTTTGAAGACGCCGGTACGCTATCCATATATTACCTGCAGAAATCGTGAATACAGCTACGGGACGCAGCGAACCGGTTGCCGGCCGTTACTAATAAAGAAGGAAATGCACCAGGGAGGGCGCTTCCGGCAGCAGCGAAGCCGCAAAGCGAGTTGCAGTGCAAGCAGACTCCACGGACCGCGCTATAAACTCTCTGCATAGGGCGGCCCCGTGAAAAGGACCGTAAATTGCGCTCCCAGCGTATCGGTTCGCGGGAAAACCGTTCCTCCCGGTGCGCCCGCATTTGGAGATGCACTTTCCAAAAAAGGGACACGCTTGAGGCATAAATCGGGGCGGGTAACATCTCGAAGAATGGGAGGGATATTTGAGAATGGCCGCGCGGACGTGATTAATGCTGGCGACAGGCCCAGCGAGGGGTCGGCCGTAAACCGAAGCCCGGACCCCGCTGAGCAGTGCACTCGGCCCTGGGCGCCGTAAAAACGCCCGCCGTCTGTGTTTGCGAAACGCGGCGCACACGCCGACGCGGGCGAGTGAGGTCGTGCAGCGGTGAGACATTGAACTCGAAAGGGTGTTCCCAGTCTGCACTCGGTTGCGCCCCAATACACTAGTCAACAGAGTGAATCTCTGTTTTGTATCTGGTTTGTAAATGGATGGATTTGCCTAATTATGGGATGTTTAAATCAGAGGCGCAAGCAGATTTTCTCAGCCGCGTCACATTTCTAGCCGCAAGGGATTAGCCGAGCGGTCTAAGACGCGGCAGTCATGGACTGTGCGGCTGGTCCCGGCGGAAATTCGAGTCCTCCCTCGGGCATGGGTGTGTGTGTTTATCCTTAGGATAATTTAGGTTAAGTAGTGTGTAAGCTTAGGGACTGATGACCTAAGCAGTTAAGTCCCATAAGATTTCACACACTTCACACACTCACTTCACTTCACATTTCTAATTTGTGATGATCATCAGTACTCCGTCTTTCATAGTTGGGAGCTCCAACGTTAGACGCGTAATGGGCCCCTTAGGAACATGGCTGCCAAGGAGGGGAAGGAAGACAGTGTGCGTACCGGGGGAGGGGAAGGGGGGGAGTCATTCCGGATGTGGAAAGGGTGGTTCAAAAGTGGCTCTAAGCACTATGGTACTTAACATCTGAGGTCTTCAGTCCCCTAGACTTAGAACTACTTAAACCTAACTAACCTAAGGACATCACGCACATCCATACTCGAGGCAGGATTCGAACCTGCGACCGTAGCAGCAGCGCGGTTCCACACTGAAGCGCCTAGAACCGCTCGGCCACAGTGGCCGGCTGAAAAGGGTGCTTCCGGATGCCATGAAGAGTAAAGGGTGCAGCCAACTGCAGCTGGTGGCTCATGTCGGTACCAATGACGTGTGTCGCTTTGGATGGGAGAAGATTCTATCTGGTTTCGGGAGGCTGCCAGTCTTGCTTGTGAGATTAAGCCCGATCTCAGAATCTGCTGCATCGTCGATAGGTCCTTTGGTGCAGAGCCGAGTGGAGCGTCTGACTCAGAGGCTCAGGTGCTTCCGTGACCGTGTAGGCTGCAGATACCTTGACTTGCGCCATCGGGTGGTGGGTTTCCGGGTTCCGCGTAATAGGTCGGGAGTCCACTACGGACAGGAAGCGGCTTCACGGGTAGTGGGGGCTGTGTGGAAGGGACTGGGCGATTTTTTTAGGTTAGAGGGTCTCAGGAAACAACAGAAAGGGCGTCCGTCTAAAAGGGGCACGTAAAACACAGTAAGGTAGTTGTAGAAATGAACAGTGTTGTAGTTGTAGATTGTCGTAGCTGTGTTGGGAAAGCACCAGAGCTCCAAGCCCTAAAAGAAAGCACTGAAGCTCAAATAGTTATAAGTACGGAAAGCTGGCTAAAGCCGGAAAAATTTTCATCCGAAATTTTTTCAAACGACCTAACAGTATTCAGGAAGGATAGATTAAATGCAGTTGGTAATGGAGTATTAATTGCTGTCAGAAGTAGTTTACCTTGTAGTGAAATTGAATTGGATAGTTCCTGCGAAGTAGTATGGGTAGATGTTATACTTGACAATCGGACTAAACTATTAACTGGATCGTTTTACAGTCCCCCCCCCCCCCCCCCTACTCAGAAGATATAGTTCCTGAAAGGTTCAAAGAAAACATGAGTCTCATTTCAAATAAGTACCCCACTCACACAATTATAGTCTGTGGTGGCTTCAATCTACCCTCGATACCTGTATGCTGGAAAAATTATACGTTTAGAGCCGGCGACTGTCATAAAGCTTCATCCAAAATTATACCCCAGGCTTTCTCAGAAAATTATTTTGGATAATCAGTTCATGAGCCCACTCGAAGCGTAAATCGTTGCGAAAGCATACTTTGCCTCTTAGCAACAAATAATCCTGGACAAATAGCTAGTGTCGTGACGAATACAGGGATTAGCGAATACAAGGCAGTTGCTGATAGGTTGAATACCGTAACTCAAAAAATGGCTCTGAGCACTATGGGACTCAACTTCTGACGTCATCAGTCCCCTAGAACTTAGAACTACTTAAACCTAACTAACCTAAGGACATGACACACATCCATGCCCGAGGCAGGATTCGAACCTGCGACCTGAAGCACCTAGAACCGCTCAGCCACTCCGGCCGGCCAATACCGTAACACCTACAACCATCAAAAAGAAACGCAAAGTATATCTGTTTAAAAAAGCTGATAAAAATTCTTTTAATGCCGTTTTAAGAGACGTTCTTCACTCCTTCCGATCTGATCATATAAGCGTAGTAAAGTTGTGGAATGAAAAAATGGCTCTGAGCACTATGCGACTTAACTTCTGAGGTCATCAGTCGCCTAGAACTTAGAACTAATTAAACATAACTAACCTAAGGACATCACACACATCCATGCCCGAGGCAGGATTCGAACCTGCGACCGTAGCGGTCGCTCGATTCCAGACTGTAACGCCTAGAACTTCACGGCCACTCTGGCCGGCAGTTGTGGAATGATTTCAGGAAGATAGTATCGACAGCAGTTGAGAGACATATACCATATAAATTAATAAGTGATGGAACTGATTCCCAATGGTACACAAAACGGGTCAGATCGCTGTTGCAGAAACAGCGAAAACAGCATGCCATTAAAACAAAGGCGTTTTTCATTGCGACGGGATGTTCTCATGAAATTTCAATGCCGGACGCTGTGGCTAAGCTGTTCTAGGCGCCTCAGTCTGGAACCGCGTGACCGCTACGGTCGCAGGTTCGAATCCTGCCTCGGGCAAGGATGAGTGTAATGTCCTTAGGTTAATTAGGTTTAAGTAGTTCTAAGTTCTAGGGGACTGATGACCACAGATGTTAAGTTCCGTAGTGCTCAGAGCCATTTGAACCATTTGAAATTTCAATCACCAGTTTTCTCCTCCGATTGCGAAAGCATTCTGTTGGCACCCACCTACATAGGGGAAAATGATCATCACGACAAAATAAGAGAACTCAGGGCTCGCACAGAAAAATTTAAGTGCTCGTTTTTCCCGCGCACCGTTCGAGAGTGGAACGGTAGAGAGGCAACTTGCAGGTGGTTCATTGAACCCTTTGCCAAGCACTTTATTGTTAATAGCAGAGTAATCTCGTAGATGCACTAGATGTAGACGTAGAAAAGTGGTGACCCATCACACGATATTCTTAAGGGGAGAATCCACCCAAGAATTTAATTTTTCTTCTAGTCTGCCGATTTCAGCCAAATTTTAAAATCATGTCAACCATGTGCAGATGTAGCAATATCCAAGTTACGAAGTGTAGAACTTCATTGGTTTTTTAATTATGAATTTTTAACATGATTTTTAATAGTATGGTGTTATTAAAAACCAACTTTTGGTATTAAAGCCTCAATTTTCACATTCCATATTTTTAAGTACAGGCATAAGACGCAGTTCAACGGTTATATTCATTCATTTTATGAGAAATTTTATTAATTTACTATCTACATGTTTTTTTTTAGTTTCGAACTTAACGTTTCTTTAATTATCGGGACATAAATGTGCTACTAAAATAGACAAACTAAACTGTCGATTATATTAATGAATAAAAGAGTGTAAATAAGTCAGGTCTACTCCCTGCAAAAATTTCATCAATATTGGTTAAACTTATGACAAAAAAGTTGACACTGAACTTAGAAAAACAAACTTACCAGGGAATTGTATTTTAAATTTTTGTTAAAAATGAATGCTTGTGCAAGATACTCATCCATTAAAATTCACCAGCGCCAAACGTTTTCTCTTCTTGCTCCTGTAAGGCTTTTCTTCTTGTAACTTCAGTGCCATGGTAGCATTCTTATTGAAATTTTCCTTCTCCAGCCAACATGTCGTGGACCGCTTAGTTGATCTTTAGATAAGCAGATCTTCTTCTGGAAGAACAATAATCGAATGCTGGAACTGCTGCTCTTATCAGTCTTCAAAGATCACATACTAAACTGAGAAACAACTTCTAAAAGACCTAAATGTATCTTCTTTTTAGATACAAAAATTTCTTTGGGTCGCTTGGACCAAATGACACTGTGCAAACTTTCATTTGCATTTTGTGTCTTGTCATCAGTGCACCTTGCCAATAGTGCATCAGATACAAGTGTCTGTTAGGCAAGTACTAGCTTGACTACAACATCTATACTAGGGGGAGTGTTACAGTCTGGTACTCCACACAGTACCTGTAATTCGAATACAGCCAAACGCCTTGGATTCTAACAGTAAACACGTGAAAGATGTAAAAAAACTATTATTTTTTTAAATTGATGTTTTAGTGTGGTCTCTCCCCCTATCGTCTGTCTCTGTCGTTTCCATCCGTCCGCATCTCGGAGTTGCTGACCATTGTTTGGTTCGTCTTCTCCTTTATCTAGTACGTCCACCGTCTCGATCGTCTCCACTGCAATTTTATCCTTTCAGTTTTGTCCACGATGATCGTCCATTCGAAGTTATCCTCCTGTCGTCAAACTATGGGACCAAAGAACTGCAGGATTCGCTGGAAATATATACTGGACAACCTCTCTCCATCCTAAGTTCTTGACGGCCTGTGTGACCGAGCGGTTCTAGGCGCTTCAGTCTGGAACCGCACCACCACTACGGTCTCAGGTTCGAATCCTGCCTCGGGCATGGATGTGTGTGATGTCCTTAGGTTAGTTTACCGAGCGAGGTGGCGCAGTGGTTAGACACTGGACTCGCATTCGGGAGGACGACGGTTCAATCCCGCGTCCGGCCATCCTGATTTAGGTTTTCCGTGATTTCCCTAAATCACTCCAGGCAAATGCCGGGATGGTTCCTCTGAAAGGGCACGGCCGACTTCCTTCCCCATCCTTCCCTAATTCGATGAGACGGATGACCACGCTGTCTGGTCTCCTTCCCCAAACAACCAACCAACCTTAGGTTAGTTAGGTTTAAGTAGTTCTATGTTCTAGGGGACTGATGACCTCAGATGTTAAGTTCCATAGTGCTCAGAGCCATTTGAACCATTCTGAACCTAAGTTCTTGAAGGATTTACTTGGTTCGTTTGCCCATACATGAAATTCTCAGCTACTTCCTGTGTGTCCACATCTCAGAAGTATCAATTCTCTTTCATTTATTGTCCAAGTTTCAGCACCAAACAGGAAAGCTGGAAACGCCAGAGATTAGTGATTCACCTCTGTTAGCTGGCATGATCTTGGTCTTTTTCTTATTCACTGACATCCCAAGTTCCTTTGTTTCTCTTTTGACTTTGTCCACTAGTTCCTTCATTTTTACTTGCGATACTGCGCACAGCTGCGTCCTCCAACTCAGATACCATCAGTACAGCCATAAGGACTTTTTTTCATAACATACTCTCCATAGACGTTTAATAAAATTGGTGATGCGACACACCCTTGTCTAACTCCTGTACATAGTTCGAAAGCACTTGAAATTGACTTGTCTACTCTGATTATTGCCTTGCTGTCAGAGTAGAGATTGCTGATAACTATAATAAAGTGAGCAAGAACACCCATTTATTTCTGAGGTACCAAAAAATAATTATATCACAATCGATTTTTTTTTCAATTGTGTGGTCGGCATTAATAAAACCGAAATATGATACAGATTACCCGAAAATTGTTACTCTTCATGTTCTTACGGCGCATGTTTTGGCTATAAATATTGCGGGTCATGTTAAACACCCAAATCTTGCATCAGAACATACTGATCTATGAGTAAACACATACATCCAATTTTAATTTTCAAAGTTTGCAGACAAAAAAGTTAGGAAATAAAATAACAAAATTAACTAAAGATGCAAAGAAATAATCTGAAGTACGTCGGAAACGTTACGTAAATCTGTACATCTAATAGTAGTTTTTTTTTTATTCTATAGTCAGAAATACATAAGCATTGATACGTCACATACCACATGTAAAAGACAGTGTTATCAATTGTATCGAGGATACAGTGTTCTAGAGAGAGACCAGCAGTCACTGTAGAAAGTGGTACAATTCGCGAATCATGTGACGAGCAACAAACTGCATTTCGTAGCGTCTAAATCGTCGATAAAACTAATAGTTTAACAAGACATCCTATAATTTCTTTTACTTTCTTAAAACTAATTCTCTACATCATCTGATTTAATCTCGTTCTCATTTCTTTCTATGTTTTCCTTATCTTTTCATCTCCTCATATTTGCTTTGGCCAGCACTGTTGATAACCCGTTCTTCGATTCTAATCTTTATCTTCTTGCCTGTATAAGGGCTGCTCCTTTCTTTCCCTCTGCATCTTTTAACACGTAGCACTTTGCGTTGGAAATTTGTGGTATTTGTAGTAGTTGAGTTCTGAAGCACACGGTGTCATTGTATGCATGACTCATGTCGATGAGGCTGTGAATGCACTTCTACTGACCTCACAGTTGAGTCTGCAAACACACACACACACAACATAAGTAGGAACGTAGTAGCAATTTTTAAAAAAATATTTTAATTTCAGTTATCCAGCTACAAAAAACGAATTGGCATGGACGCAGTTACCACAAGTAAACACTTTAAGCCAGCAAACAGGAATAGAACGAATCGAGAAATACTATCCTTTCAGTGTCTGTCATGTATGGAACAAAAAATGAAAACGTAAATCTGCAGTTCCTCCGGTTCCAGACAAAGTTTTCAGAGATTTCCGTTGGCTGTAAGCTAAATACTGAAAATTCAAATCCCCTCCCATTCACTCCCAACTGGGACCCCCTCTGCACTCATTTCGCCTGGAATCTGGCTGAAAAGAACAGAGCGCTACAGTAAGTCTGATCTCAAACAACCCGTCCTGGCAACACGACCAGGGAATGGAAAAAAAAGATATATATTCGGGGTATGACGAATTTTCTGAATCTTACACGTACTTTCTATTTGCTGGAATTATATCGAGCCCTGAATGACGCAGTAAGCCTGAACTCTGGACCGTTTAGCACAGATTCATGTAGTTATAGCTTCACAGTGTGTTCCTCATGTCTTCGATACGGCGTCCAGCACACATCGTTGCTCTAATTTGCTCGTGCAGTAACTCAGCAAATTGAGCGCGAATCTGTGTTTTAGTTGCTTCAGGTGATATCGAATACCAGGACGTTTTTATTAATTCTATGCAGGCTGTTCACTGCAGGGCAAACAATTATCCTGGTGGATATGTTCGGAGATTATTACTGCCAAGTTAAATGTCACACAGAAGCAGTCACCTCGAACTTTATTTTTGGCATCGCCCAACAAGAAAGCCCAAACATCCGCTTCATTAGAATAGAAACGGTGCACCGGAAGCCAGCAGGGGACGTTCATTTATTCTTACACGCGTCTCGTTCCCCTGTGACACGGGTACGTTCTTGTTATTGTTTTTACTCTCCCTTTGATGCGTCTGCAAGCTTTAGAAGCAAAGGAACTCAAACGTTGTTAATGAACCCTGCAGTTCTACATGTACCATTCTATCGTTTTTAAAAATAAGATTCTATTAATACTACCAAGTAAGAGAATGTTGGCAAGACGCACATTGAAATGCCTCTATGTTCACACGTTGAGGCTCTCCCTTACAGTTACGTATTCTGTCCGGGTGATTCAATAAATAACAACAACTCTCACAGGTGTATAAATTCAGAGAACGAATTAAATTACACGTCTACACTAAAGAGACGACTATAGCTTATAAAAGCCGTCGTCAGTAAATAGTGGTAGTTGCGACGCTGTGCTTCGAAATACAATTTCAGGATGGAGGCGTTGATGGGTTCATGGTAGACGATTGAAGCGCGAAGTGTGATAGGGCTTTTGCGTCTAATGAAAACGATACCAGGAGCAGTTTGTAGAAGTTTATGGAGTGAGTGTTAAGTCCCGAAAAGTGTTGATGACAGTATGTGGCGTACGGAAGGGTTGATTCAAGCCGACCCCACATTTATTTGAGTCAGTGGACATCGCACCGGAAGACGTGTTCTTGCTGAGTACTGCGATAACTCAGACGAGAATAAAGCCAATTCTGATGTTCTCTGTCTAGCACGTAACGAGACATCAAGCGGAGGGAGTTCTATTTCTGCAACGTATTATCCTTTATAAGAAATTTTAAAAAAAACTCTGTACCCACACACAGGATGTGATCCTGCTTGGTTTCGTCACCCACGGAAAGACGGCGAATATTGCCAGTTACTGCGCCACATTGGAACGCTTACGGAAGAATATTCTAAGGAAACCACCAGAACTGATTTCGAAAGATGTCATGTTGTTGCACGGCAACTCCCGAATGCGTGCTTGCTCGATAAGAGTGATATGGTCCAATGTTTCTAACGAACCGTCTTAGGACGCCCTTAAAACACTGCTGTTGTTGCAGCAAGATGTTATCACGTCTTCGACCCGCTGAAGACGCCTGTGTCTGGACGCCATTTCAGAGACGATGTCAACGTTCAGGAGGTTGTTATGAAGTGGCTCCTAGACTTCGAGACTGCTACTGATTATACCACAATCGACAGTTTGCCGGCCGCGGTGGTCTAGTGGTTCTATGCGCGCAGTCCGGAACCGCGGGACTGTTACGGTCGCAGGTTCGAATCCTGCCTCGGACATGGATGTGTGTGATGTCCTTAGGTTAGTTAGGTTTAAGTAGTTCTAAGTTCTAGGGGACTAATGACCACAGAAGTTAAGTCCCATAGTGCTCAGAGCCATTTGAACCATTTGACAGATAGGTTTACCGATGGAACAGATGCTTAGAAAAACTTGGCAACTATGTTAAAAAGTAATACGTACTTGTTGAGCCTTGGTGATTTTATGTCGTTAGACGTCTGTCCATTTTGAAATTTGGTTTACTGGTGTGAATATAACCCAACATTCGAAGGACCTATGCCTTGTAGTATACCAAGTAATGAGCCACATAATTAATTAATAAATGCAATCTGACTGTAACATGACCAATGAAAAGTAACTGAGCATACGGCATGTTAATCGCGCAACCTAAAAATTGTAGATTTATCATCGATAAACTGATCGCAAATGAACCTGAGATTCATTTGAAAATGTCTCATTAGTGGTAAATATGTATTACCAATCCGATATCCAATAAGTTGTAGTGCAGGAGGGATGTTAACCGCGTTCCTTTAATTATAACAGTCAAATATCAAACACTGAACATAGACACTTCTGCAGAATCGCGTACGGCGTCTCTCCAAGAACGGGGTCATGACCTGTCTACTATAAAATGTTTGTAGTAGAATGACAATATATAGTAATTAAATGACTGAATTAGTATTGTTCACTAAGGCTCTTGGCTACAGAACTCGTAAGACAAAGATAGATGATTATCGTTGCATTTCTCTGCGACACGGTCGCCAGATTGCATTAGTGTTGTTCGTGTTTAGCTTTTTTACCAGGCCGGCAGGGTATACGGAGTGAACCACCTAAAACGTGCACCGCAACTGTTGCGCAAATGGAAAGAGCTTTTGATGCGCGGTTTTCACAGAATGGATAGGTAGCCAGGGGCTCATCTTGCTAACCAATGAACAGATTCTAATAATACTCAGAAAGCGTATATTTGTACAAACATACACTTCTTTAAATGGAACAATGCCTACTGACATTAACAAACTAAAAGTACTGTAAATTAGTATGTCAGTGCTGTTTATTGTAGGATTCTAGTGCGAGTCGTTTACGAGATATCGTATTTTGAAAAGTTTCCACACTGACTCTTGTACGATGACTGTGGTAGCACACACTAAAGAACAACACAAGTGCACAGAGTAGTTATGAGTATTCTGACGAGTAACGAGACAACTGACCATCACAGGTTGTGTTTAAAATGGCCACCGGCAGTGGCAGTATACGCTTCCTGTCTGGTATGGAACGACTGCTTCATACGTGCTAGTATTTCAGCGGAGATGTCCGAGCAGGCTCCAATAATACGTCGTTGTGTATCATCGGGTTTAGGTGATATGTCCTTGCACACAGCGTCTTTCAGGTTTCCCCACAGAAAAAAGTCTTCAGGTGCCAAATCCTGGGAACGGGCCAGACATGGTGCAGGTCATCTACGTCCAATCCAACTATTTGCAAACAATTCGTAAAGACATGCTGTAGTCCGCCCTGCACTATGGACTGGACAGTCATCGTGTTGATATCACGGTTTCCTCCTAGTCTACAAAGGAACATCTTCTAGCAGCCGTAGAAGATAGTCTGTTAGGAGGCTGCGCTACTTGTGTACAAAAAAATGGTTCAAATGGCTCTGAGCACTATGGGACTTAACTTCTGAGGTCATCAGTCCCCTAGAACTTAGAACTACTTAAACCTAACTAACCTAAGGACATCACACACATCCATGCCCGAGACAGGATTCGAACCTGCGACCGTAGCGGTCGCGCGGTTCCAGACTGAAGCGCCTAGAACCGCTCGGCCACTCCGGCCGGCTACTTGTGTACGTTTAGTGCTCCGTCTATGAAAAACAGCCTTTGAGCTGATGGTTCACTACTCCACACCACAGGTTTACACTTTATCGACGCTGACGTTCGGGGATAGTCAAAAGACCGGTAGTGCATGTTTCAGTGATTTATCCGGCCATGATTGGCTAATGTGTCTTCATCATTAAACAAGATACATAATACATTTGGAGTATCCTGTCGTAACCCCCACGTCCAGAATATAACACGGTTCTCATAATTGCGCCCATGCTGCTCTCTATGGAGAGAGATGTGACAGGCATGGAACCTATGGCGATGGAGAACGCATAGGACACTTGCCAGACTCATACCACTTTATTGTGTGATTGCGCGGGAGCGAACATGCGGACCAACTGCAACAGCAGCAAGAAAATTAATTTCCCCCTCTTCTGTCATCTCTTGTTTCCTTCTGTTACGTTGCCTAGCTGTTACACTACCACTTTCACCTAACTGGTTGAAGAGGTTGGTAAATAAATACCGAGATGGTTGACCTAGCCGCATCCATCGTACAAGAACTAACTGCATTCTTCCTACACTCTGCACAAAGCATGAGGATGTCGGGTTTTTCTGCATTGGTAAACCCCATTGTCCACTCACAACCTACTGCTTAGACTGTCACACACTAACTGACTAGCAAGTCGCAGTGCTCTCAAGGAACACACAAGCACACTGTAAACAAACATAACAACGTCGTACCGAGGAACTACGCAGACTGAATGGCACAACCAAGTGTCTGTGTGGAAACTTTTCAAAATACGCTGTCTCTTAAACGACTCGCACTAGAATCCTGCAACAAACACCACTGACATTCTTATTTACCCTAGTTTTAGACTGTGTATTGTGTGTATTGAACCGAGGACCTAGACACGACAGAGAGGCTTCGTCCCGCAGTAACTCTCAATGGTTCACAACCCCACAACAGGCCATAGCAGTCAACCCACCCCACACCGAACCACCGAACCCAGGTTTACTGTGCGTCCTCCCCCCCCCCCCCCACCCCCCCCCCCCCCCCGGGTACGTCTCATAAATACCAGACGAGTGTAACCTCAAACGTTTGCGTATTGAAGTAATTATGGTGTACAAGTGCGTGGAGACAGTGCACAGCAATCGCCGACATAGTGTAACTGAGGCGGAATAAGGGCAACCAGCCCGCATTTGCCGAGGCTGGTGGAAAACCTCATTAAAAACCATCCACAGGCTGGCCGGCACATTGCACCTTGACGCTAATCCGCTGGACTCCCGCTCGGGAAGCTGCGCACTAGACCGCGTGGCTAGCCGGGCGGACTTATTTTTACATTGTTAATGTCAAAAGGCATTGTTCCATTTGAAAAACTGTACATCTGCACAAAAAATACACTTTCTAAGTATTATTTCAATGTGTTGATTGGCTACAAATCCTAACTACAAATTCATTTCGTGAAAACCGCCCATTAATAGCACTCTCCTTTTTCCACAATATTTGCGGTGCCAGGTTTAGGTGATTCACCTGGTAGAAGGAGCGCGAATAGAGTCAGATGTTGTGTGGTCACTTACTGTGAAGGAACGAAGATGCCATATACTTGTCTGAGACAGAGTTATCAGCACAAGAAAGAGTTTTAAAGGGACGTCATTGTGGATCTGGATTAGGCTGGATGGTCGAAACGTGCAATACCTAGATCTGTGTGAAACTAGGATGTGATACTGGACTGGAGACGTGAGGGCAGGCAAACCTGTCGTGTAAGTCCTGATCCACAATGTCTGACTATTATAAGGGAGGACTGCCATATTGTGCCACAGGTACAGCGGAACCCTTGAACATCTTCGCCTGCCATCCGAGAACAAGTAATGGATTTCCTGCAACAATCTTCGTCATTCCTGAAACGAACAGCAGGGGGGACTAAGTTTTTACAGCTGCATGCGTATGCCGCCGTTCACAGTTTAACACAAACGGCTGTACGTGAAGTGGTGTCGTGACCGGGAAGCATGGAGCACAGATGAATGGCGTCTCACTCTGTTCAGCAATGAATCGCGATTCTACACAATCCCGCATGACCGTCGTCGGGGAGTAATACGGCGACCTCGGGAGAGGTTCCTTTCTTCCAATGTTTTGGAGAGAAACACCGGCGTTAGTCCTGATGGCGTCGTGGTGTGGCGAGTCATCGAGTACGTTTTCAGGACAGGGCTGGTAGTGATGGGGGAACTCTGACACAAACAATCGTAAGTCACGGACATAGTGCGACCTCGTGTGTTACCCCACATGAGGCTGTATAACGGCACCATTTTTCAACAGGACAATGCACGTCCGCACATGACTCGTGATACTGAGGTAGTCTCGTGGCGAGGAAGATTCTTGTCCACGATAGAACATGTTTGGGACCAGCTCCGATGCAGGCTCCCTCTCAGCGCCAGTATCCGGTATATCGAGGACCAGTTGCAACGGTTGTGTGCCAGCTTGCCTCGGGAGATGATACAAGGGCTTTATGTCCCCCCTCCCAACCGAATCAGCGCATGTATCCAAGTCACAGGGAGCGCAACGTCCTCCTGATAAGTGGACTCATACTGCCAAGTTGTCTGCAAATTGGACTCGATTTTGTAGTCGCTGAAGTAATATCACATACACTCTCAACCCGCGAAGTTTTTATTCCGTTT
The DNA here is from genome assembly GCF_023864275.1 of Schistocerca cancellata. NCBI lineage: Eukaryota > Metazoa > Arthropoda > Insecta > Orthoptera > Acrididae > Schistocerca > Schistocerca cancellata. The sequence continues at coordinate 276,838,154 of NC_064626.1, forward strand.
ACTCCTCCTCTTCTGCCTGCTTCATCTTTTTCGTCAGGCAGTCTACCCTCTAACGAGCCACCGGAGACCAAAGACTACTAAAATAGTCAGAAAAAATGTGCCTGAATAAAATCCGAAATTTTCACGCTGCAGGTATAACGTCTGTATACTACTCTGATGAAATATCGTCTGTATACTACTCTGATGAAATACAGAGCTGCTCGAAACAGCCGGCCAGTGTGGCCGAGTGGTTCTAGCGCTTCAGTCTGGAACCGTGCGACCGCTACAGTCGTAGGTTCGAATCCTACCTCGGGCATGGATGTGTGTGATGTCCTTAGATCAGTTAGGTTTAAGTAGTCATAAGTTCTAGGGGGCTGATGACCTAAGATGTTAAGTCCCATAGTGCTCAGAGCCATTTGAACCATTTGCTCGAAACTGTCAGGAAGGTGACGGAAGAAGATGGTGGCAAATTAATAACTAATAATGTCTTGTGTTTGATGTTCTATTTCAGTCTGCATCTCGAATTCAACAATGTCTCTGCCTAAGTGCTATATACAGATAGTTTGAATTAACTTTGTTTCGTATTTACCATTTATTGAGGAAGTTCTGAATTTTCCCTCAGAATGATGTACAGAAGACCGGAAAGTGAAATTGAACGTGTGACCTGGTGTCAAAATCTTCAGATCTGTAAGGTTTCTAATGATATCTGAAGAAAAATATCTTATTGTATAGGAGTTTACTGTTAATCTTCTAAGCAGAGAAAGTCTTCGACAACGTAGTCTTAAATATAGCATCCGACTCTCTGAGTTGAAGTGTCAGTGAATTATTTAATTGTGTTGGTCAAAGTTTAGACTCGACTTCTACGTGCAGTCCACTGCTTTTCCGAATGTTTCTGTTTTTATCACCAATGTCTTAGCTCACTCACACATTCGGATCATTTCTCGCAGTCCCCTACACATATGTCAGAGTCTCCTGTAACTCCTTTCATCTTATTAGATGGGATGCCACTTATTCTAAAAAATCTGTGTGTGCGTTTAGTGTTTTATCCATTTAAGAACTAAATTGTCCACCATAAAAGTCAATAGGGGTTACATAGAATGAAAGAGAAAAACTGAATGTTTTCTATAGAAAAGTAATGAGAAAAATCTGGGGACCTATGCTGCAGATGGCGTATGGAAAATTCGAAAGAACAACGAAATTTATCAATTAATGAAGCAACCCACTATCATCCAGAAATTAAAAAGGAGGAGACTGCAATGGGCTGGACATGTGGATAGAATGGAAATCAACAGGATCACCAAGAAAGCACTTGAAGGAACTCCCCAGGCAACAAGTTCACTGGGCCGACCTCGTACAAGGTGGAAAGATGACATAGAGAAGGACATCACAGAATTTCCGCAGGGTGGAGAGAGACTGCGAGAGATAGAAGGCGGTGGAAACAGAATCGTTGATACAGTGCGCAGTCTACAGGGCTTGTGATCCCTGAGAAGAGAGAGAGAGAGAGAGAGAGAGAGAGAGAGAGAGAGAGAGAGAGAGAGAGAGAGAGTGGGAGGGGGGGGGGGGTCTGCTAACAGAAGTCTTGCAAAATTCAGGCCTGTCCGTGTGTTCATGATATTCAGTCCACCGCCCAGTCCGCCAACTCGTTTCAGAACCTGGACATAATAGGAAAATTGATAGAAAATCCTACAAAACCATCTTTTTTTTAGTTGTATGGAGTCACTGATTACGAATCCAATGTCGCAATTACAAAATTCAACATGGCGAATCCAATATGGCTGATAAACAATTATAAATTTGAAACTTCCTGGCAGATTAAAACTGTGTGCCCGACCGAGACTCGAACTCGGGACCTTTGCCTTTCGCGGGCAAGTGCTCTACCATCTGAGCTACCGAAGCACGACTCACGCCCGGTACTCTCAGCTTTACTTCTGCCAGTACCTCGTCTCCTACCTTCCAAACTTTACAGAAGCTCTCCTGCGAACCTGGAGAACTAGCACTCCTGAAAGAAAGGATATTGCGGAGACATGGCTTAGCCACAGCCTGGGGGATGTTTCCAGAATGAGATTTTCACTCTGCAGCAGGTTCGCAGGAGAGCTTCTGTAAAGTTTGGAAGGTAGGAGACGAGGTACTGGCAGAAGTAAAGCTGAGAATACCGGGCGTGAGTCGTGCTTCGGTAGCTCAGATGGTAGAGCACTTGCCCGCAAAAGGCAAAGGTCCCGAGTTCGAGTCTCGGTTGGGTACACAGTTTTAATCTGCCAGGAAGTTTCATATCAGCGCACACTCCGCTGCAGAGTGAAAATCTCATTCTGGAATTATAAATTTAGTGTAATCCAGTAAAACTTTGGGTATAAGGTATTTTGAGGTCTCTAGTAACGAATTATGTCGGAATTCTCCTATTGATATCTTTTATTCGATATTTTACATTTTTTCAGTAATCACATTCCTTTCTTGCCTCGTTAACGCTACCAGAAGGGTGGCCGTCGTCGGGTTGTCCACTGGGAGAGGGTTCGAAAAGCAGATCTTTTACCTTAGGTGGCGTCAGTTTGTGTTCTTCGATTCTCATTTTCCGGATGCCCGAGAAGAGTGGGCCCAAAGACGGTAGAAGCCAATGGAGAACGTACATTGTTTTGGCACAGGAATACTTTCGCATAAAATCTCCTCGGTAAAGCCAGATATCCTTATTCCGAGCTTCATGTGTATCTTCGGATAGCTGATAAATTGGCAATAGAGCAGCTTCGATTATGGCGTGCGTCTGAGCTATGTGGACTGATGTCAGCGTTGGGTACGATGAGTGTAAATCTACATACCATCTTGCCACATTCAAGCAGTATGAAGTGACGTTCTGTGCGGTCCAGTGGACAGGGGACGACGGGCGGTGCGTGCTTCGCGATCGGAAGATTTGTAACTGTGTAATTACGTGTAATGTGTGCAGCATGACGGTATTCCTAGCGCGATGGCAACAAAAATAAGGGCGATCGATTTAATTACTTCTTACAAGACTTGCACCTTTCCAAACAGCAGAGAACAATGAGCAAGAGAAATCCAACACCTGCAAAATCAATGACTTTTTTTTTATAAATAATCGATATACTCTTGAATTTCACTTTATGAGATCTTTCCTCTCCACCACAGCGCCGCTAATTTCCAGGTAGAGGAGGGGAGGGGGAAAGGGGAGAGGGAGAAGTTAATTAAATGGTCAATTTACTTAAGCAGTCATTCAAATTGATAAGAGTTCTAGGGTGGGTTGGACGTTTCCTGAGGGGGAAGTGGCAGGGGCAGGGGAACAATAGGTTAAGGACCTGTCAATAAAAGGAGAACATTAGGTTAATGACCAGTCAATCAAAGGAAAACGATAGGTTTGCCCCTGAGTGCATACCTGCCCCTGATGTAGGAAACCTGCACTGACAAAATCCGCTAGTGCCGCCCTTGTCCTACTACTGTCTTAGACGTCATTTATTGGTGTTTGCATTAGTTCTTTTCAGTGGTGGAAACAGACGATGTTGTTTGGCGTCTGTCTTTCCACTGGTGGAAATAGAAGAATGAGAAACGGGACGGTGTAGTGATGTAGCGCTGTTGACTTCCCGCCTAGTGGTGAGTAAGGCATCCCAGTACTCTTGTTTACCTGCGGACGCTGTGGCCTCCCTAGCGTCTGTGGGTATTGCTTCGCATGAGCTGCCGTTCGGTAACGCTGTTAACTGTTGGCAGCCAAGACGCCGGAAGTCTATATCCTTCCTCTCTATTCACATTAGCGGTCCGCTTGGTATTTCTGTGGCTTCCCGATTTTCTCCCTCCTACATGTAAAAGACAGTTTCGCCAGTACGCGGGCTTCTCGAATCGTTTCGTGTTTGCCGCACTTATACTGGTGTTCTGCCAGTGCTGACTCGGTGCGTTGTCTTAGTCGGATATATCTTTCATGTTCAGATAGCCGTGCGCTGCTCGGTCGCTCCATCTCGCCTGCATACACTAGTTCAGACTCACACCCGATTTCGTAAACTCCAGTAGCACCTAGGTTATCGACTTCATCTTTCATTGAGTCAAGAACATCTTTTGTTATGCAGCTGCTTCGAAAATGGGCTTGACACGTGCGCGGTGGAGAATTTTACCTACACGTCCAGTGACCTCTTGAACGTATGGTAGTAGGGCGCTGTTTTGTTCCTCCATCTTCAGTTCCTTATTGCCTTCAACCTTTGTCGCCGTAGTTTTATCTACTGTCTTCATGAACTCTATTTCCACCAATGGAAAGAAGTTATGCAAACACCAATAAAGGACATCTAACGCCCTTCCTCCTCGTTCTGAATACAGTAACAACCTCTTCCGCCAGTATATAACAACAAAACTTCTCTCACTCAGCAATTAGCAAAAACACCATGAGGAAGGCCATTTGCAACAGTGATCGAAACGTCGGAGAATTTTGCACGTAGACAATGTGATCACATACCAAGAAGAATTTTATTGACAGATGCCATACTATCCGATTACGCACTTAGCGATAAATCACTGGAAGTAGTAAGTACTGTAAAATGCCTAAAAGTAACCAGCCTATAGTGACATGACGACATAAAACAATTTGTAGGAAAAGCAAAAACCATGTACCAGGCTGATTCCTTAGAAACTCCTTTTTTTTTTTTTCATCAGTCTGCTGACTGGTTTGATGCGGCCCGCCACGAATTCCTTTCCTGTGCTAACATCTTCATCTCAGAGTAGCACTTGCAACCTACGTCCTCAATTATTTGCTTGACGTATTCCAATCTCTGTCTTCCTCTACAGTTTTTGCCCTCTACAGCTCCCTCTAGTACCATGGAAGTCATTCCCTCATGTCTTAGCAGATGTCCTATCATCCTGTCCCTTCTCCTTATCACTGTTTTCCACATATTCCTTTCCTCTCCGATTCTGCGTAGAACCTCCTCATTCCTTACCTTATCAGTCCACCTAATTTTCAACATTCGTCTATAGCACCACATCTCAAATGCTTCGATTCTCTTCTGTTCCAGTTTTCCCACAGTCCATGTTTCACTACCATACAATGCTGTACTCCAGACGTACATCCTCAGAAATTTCTTCCTCAAATTAAGGCCGGTATTTGATATTAGTAGACTTCTCTTGGGCAGAAATGTCTTTTTTGCCATAGCGAGTCTGCTTTTGATGTCCTCCTTGCTCCGTCCGTCATTGGTTATTTTACTGCCTAGGTAGCAGAATTCCTTAACTTCATTGACTTCGTGACCAGCAATCGTGATGTTAAGTTTCTCGCTATTCTCATTTCTACTACTTCTCATTACCTACGTCTTTCTCCGGTTTACTCTCAAACCATACTGTGTACTCATTAGACTGTTCATTCCGTTCAGCAGATCATTTAATTCTTCTTCACTTTCACTCAGGATAGCAATGTCATCAGAGAATCGTATCATTGATATCCTTTCACCTTGTATTTTAATTCCACTCCTGAACCTTTCTTTTATTTCCATCATTGCTTCCTCGATGTACAGATTGAAGAGTAGGGGCGAAAGGCTACAGCCTTGTCTTACACCCTTCTTAATACGAGCACTTCGTTCTTGATCGTCCACTCTTATTATTCCCTCTTGGTTGTTGTACATATTGTATATGACCCGACTCTCCCTATAGCTTACCCCCACTTTTTTCAGAATCTCGAACAGCTTGCACCATTTTATATTGTCGAACTCTTTTTCCAGGTCGACAAATCCTATGAAAGTGTCTTGATTTTTCTTTAGCCTTGCTTCCATTATTAGCCGTAACGTCAGAATTGCCTCTCTCGTCCCTTTACTTTTCCTAAAGCCAAACTGATCGTCACCTAGGGCATTCTCAATTTTCTTTTCAATTCTTCTGTATATTATTCTTGTAAGCAGCTTCGATGCATGAGCTGTTAAGCTGATTGTGCGATAATTCTCGCACTTGTCAGCTCTTGCCGTCTTCGGAATTGTGTGGATGATGCTTTTCCGAAAGTCAGATGGTATATCGCCAGACTCATATACAGGGTGATTCAAAAAGAATACCACAACTTTAGGAATTTAAAACTCTGCAACGACAAATGGCAGAGCTAAGCACTATCTGTCAGCGAATTAAGGGAGCTATAAAGTTTCATTTAGTTGTACATTTGTTCGCTTGAGGCGCTGTTGACTAGGCGTCAGCGTCAGTTGATGCTAAGATGGCGACCGCTCAACAGAAAGCTTTTTGTGTTATTGAGTACGGCAGAAGTGAATCGACGGCAGTTGTTCAGCGTGCATTTCGAACGAAGTATGGTGTTAAACCTCCTGATAGGTGGTGTATTAAACGTTGGTATAAACAGTTTACAGAGAATGGGTGTTTGTGCAAAGGGAAAAGTTCTAGACGGCCGAGAACGAGTGATGAAAATGTAGCACGCATCCAGCAAGCATTTGTTCGCAGCCCAGGAAAATCGACTCGCAGAGCTAGCAGAGAGCTGCAAATTCCACAATCAACTGTATGGAGAGTCCTACGAAAAAGGTTAGTTATGAAACCTTATCGTCTGAAATTGGTTCTAGCACTGTCTGCTCCACTGGCCTCCAAGAAGCCCTGATCTTACCCCCTGCGATTTTTTCTTATGGGGGTATGTTAAGGATATGGTGTTTCGGCCACCTCTCCCAGCCACCATTGATGATTTGAAACGAGAAATAACAGCAGCTATCCAAACTGTTACGCCTGATATGCTACAGAGAGTGTGGAACGAGTTGGAGTATCGGGTTGATATTGCTCGAGTGTCTGGAGGGGGCCATATTGAACATCTCTGAACCTGTTTTTGAGTGAAAAAAAAAACCTTTTTAAATACTCTTTGTAATGATGTATAACAGAAGGTTATATTTGTTTCTTTCATTAAATACACGTTTTTAAATTTGTGGTATTCTTTTTGAATCACCCTGTATTCTACACACCAACGTGAATAGTCATTTTGTTGCCACTTCCCCCAATGATTTTAGAAATTCTGATGGAATGTTATCTATCCCTTCTGTAGATGTAGATGTAGATGTAGATATTATCCTTTGATGGTTGTACTACGAGTTCAGTAGCAACGCTGCTCGCGTCTGACTCTGTACAATAAGTTCATTCCAAATTATGGACTCGTAAGAGGGACCAAGGTGAAGAAATCTCGTGATATTTCACTGCAACTTTCCTCACGTCCACTGAGAGCATCGGCCAGGCTGTTAAGTAAACAGTGCCGACTCCGAGACACGGGCGCAAATCGACCCGCCGAATGACGGAGTTCGCCGCTGAACTAAACGCTCTGTCAGAGCTGTATAAATCTGGGACAGAACCGCTGACGGGCGCGGCCTCTAGTGGGTCTGAAGTTTTGCGAGAGTGGATCCAAGGGAAACGCTATATTTACGACCCCTTCCTGTTTATCTCGACCGCCGCATAAATTGCAAGAAGTTAATGGACATCTTAAGAAGTTTTTAATTTCTTAATAAAGCCATGAATTCTACTTGTATTATTGCCACGTTCTCGAAATCAAATGTGTGTGAATTCCGAAGGGACCAAACTGCTTAGGTCATCGGTCTCTAGACTTACAATCTAATTAAACTATCTTACACTAAGGACAACACACACACCCATGTCCGAGGGAGGACTCGAACCTCCGCGCAGTCCGTGACATGGCGCCTCATACCGCGTGGCCACTCCGCGCGGCCTTCTGGAAACAGGTTAACATTCTGTGTAATAACACATTCATTATGTGTCAGTATTATAGGCTGCATTGTGAGCAGTGGAAAAGAATTTTAGAGACTGAAGTGTTACAGAAAGGAATTCAAAAGAGGTGCACCTTTCCGAAAGTACTGGATTACGCAGACTTCATGCTGGATACACTCGCACCTAAAGTACCGGATGATCAAAAAGTCAGTACAAATTTGAAATCTAATAAACTACGGAATAATGTAACTAGAGAGGTAAAAACTGACACACGTTTGGAATGACATGGGGTTTTATTAGAACCGAAATGCAGGATGCTGCTCCACCCCATATTGCTAGACGCGTGTAAGATCTCTTGCGCGCGTCGTTTGGTGATGTGTGCTCAGCCGCCACTTGCGTCATGCTTGGCCTCCCAGGTCCCCAGACCTCAGTCCGTGCGATTATTGGCTTTGGGGTTACCTGAAGTCGCAAGTGTATCGTGATCGACCGACATCTCTAGGGATGCTGAAAGACAACATCCGACGCCAATGCCTCACCATAAATCCGAACATGTTTTACAGTGTTGTTCACAACATTATTCCTCGACTACAGCTATTGTTGCGGAATGATGGTGGACATATTGAGCATTTCCTGTAAAGAACTTCATCTTTGCTTTGTCTTACTTTGTTATGCTAATTATTGCTATTCTGATCAGATGAAGCGCCATCTGTCGGACATTTTTTGAACTTTTGTATTTTTTTGGTTCTAATAAAATCCGATGTCATTCCAAGCATGTGTGTCAATTTGTACCTATCTATCTACATTATTTCGTGATTTATTCAGTTTTCAAATTTATACTGACTTTTTTATCACCCGGTGTATCCTATGAAGGACGTAGCAACACACACAGGCTCGTTTCTTCAGGTGCAAAGGGGATACCAAGAATCGTGAGGAAAAAAAAACATTTGTGACATTTTTTTATTAGTTTGCTTTCTCGTTTGTTTCTGTGTTTACTATAAATTTTGATTTTAAACTAACTTCCCGAAGAGGTAGAGACTTAAAACTTCTAGCATAGCTCAAAGCTGGATCATAATACGATATTAACCCGCTTTCATGTCTGATGTGCGGCAGAGGGTACTTGATGTACCACTGCTATTTCCACATTGTCCTGTTCCAGTTTCGCGGTAAGAACGACTGCCGATAAACCTCCATGTGAATTCGAATCTCTCTAATTTTCACCCTCACACTGTTTTTGCTGAGACATACGAAGGAGGGAGCAATATACTGGCTGACTCCTACGAAGAGAAACTGAAATACACTGATGAGCCAAAACATTATGACCACTGTGTACCACGACGATAAATGCCTCCTTATGGTGTTGCGGGCACGTGACACAGTAAGGAACATAAGCGGAAGAGAGACGAATGGCTAGTCATTATAGCAAAGATCCATTGATACAAGCGGTTACGACAAAGTGCACGATGTTGTGGCGCTACGGCTGGAAACGAGAAGCTGCTCGCCTGTTGGCGTACTGATGTCACGAGCACCTATCCAAAGCGGTTGAAGGCTGATGAAATAACTAGTTGGCCGTATCGTACTGGTCGACAACGTCTCTTCTCAAAACATAGAGGACGGAGTATCGCCCTCTGTGTAATCCAGGATAGACAGCGATCTGTGGCAGATCTGGCGACAGAGTACAATGCTGGTGCAGGCACAAATGTTTCAGAGCACACCGTTCAAAGACCACTATTGAACGTGGAGCTCCACATCACACTACTACGACATGTTCCTGTGGCCGGCCGGAGAGGCCGAGCGATTCTAGGCGCTACAGTCTGGAACCGCGCGACCGCTACGGTCGCAGGTTCGAATCCTGCCTCGGGCGTGGATGTGTGTGATGTCCTTAGGTTAGTTAGGTTTACGTAGTTCTAAGTTCTAGGGAACTGATGACCTCAGAAGTTAAGTCCCATGTGCTCAGAGCCATTTGAACCATATTCCTGTGTTGACCCAACGACATCGACAGTTACGATTGCAGTGAGCACATCATCACTGAGTTTTCACCGTGGATCAATAGAAACGTGTCACCTCTGGGCTTAATCACATTTCTTGTAACACCAGCTCGATAGCTGAGTCCTTAACGCCGTCATCACGTCAAAGGCAGCACGAAACATGTACCGCACCACAGATGCAGGCCGGTGAGGGAAGAATAATGCTATGCAATACATTGATTTGGGCTTCCATGGGATCTCTTGTGGTCATCGAAGGCATCATCACAGCAAACATTGCTGCAGACCACCTGCATCGCTTCATGGTTGAAATCTCTCCCTACGGCTATCACACCTTCCAGCAGGAAGTTTGAAAAGTGGGACAATACACTACTGAACAGGTTGTCATAATCTTTTGGCTCAACGGTGTAAATCCGAAATATACGACATGTCTCTGTTATAATCTCATAAAAATGTCTGAAATCGATTGAAAACTTTCACATGCACCACTAAAAAGGAGAAATAATAAAATAAAATGCTTTTTAATTTAATACATTTTTAAAACGGACTAAAAAGTATAAAATATTTCGCCTAGACCCTTATGTATTAGTAACCCTATAGAGATAGTCCCGAAAATTTGTGCTTGTGAATTTTTGATAGCTATGACCATACTTGCAAAATTTAAAGCGAAAATCGTGGGTCACATGCAGTATATAACCGATGTATAAATAGGCCACCTAAATCACTAACAATGTTATTGCACTGCAAATGATATGAATTGTTGTGTGATTTTTATCTACGACAGCTACTCCCGACACTCCTTACTCGTCAGCCTCATGTGCCATATGTTTTTCGTTTTAAATTTTGCAACTATTTTCATAGCTATTAAAAGTTCATAAACACAAATTTTCAGGACCATCTGTGTGGGGTTAGGTATCTGTATGGTTCTAGGAAAAGTTCTTTTACACTTTAATTTTAATCGTGTTATTGTCTCATACAGTTTTACAACGTCAGTATGTATCAGTCGTAGAACTGTTAGGTTACAGCATAGAAAACGAACAATAGGGCTGAATTAAGACAGTCCAATAGAGGAAGACACCGACCGCCACTAACAAACCAGACACACAGTGCGGAGAAGAGCGCATCCAGCGACAGGGAGGGGCCGCAGCTGCCCTTGCACTTTGCTTCGCAAACTGATCAATTCAGTATCAGTTTGAAGGAATCCAGAATACACCCGCCTCCCATCCCTCCCCTCCTGTATAATACGAGGGTTGTCCAGAAAGTAAGTTCTGATCGGTCGCGAAATAGTAACCACAGTGAAAACCAGAAACGTTTTATTTGCAACAGTTAGGTACACCTTACACCTACTTCTCTACATAGTCGCCGCTCCAACTAGGAGTTTTGTCGTAGTGTTGTATCAACTTTCCAATATCTTCTTCATAGAAAGCAGCCGTCTGTGCTTTCGACCACTTATCTGCACTGGTCTGCAGCTCGTTGTCTATGGAAAAATTTTGTCTTCATTGGCAGCGGTTCATATCAGCAGAGATGAGACTCAGGGGGTCTGTATTGTGGGTCATCAAACACTTCTCATCGGAAACGCTGCAGGAGCGTCTACATTGCCCCTGCAGTGTGCGGCCGAGAAGGCATCAAGAAGGAACAGCTCGACACTTGTGTTATGTGGGCTGCATGACACAGGCGAAATCACTAACCAAGTCCTCATACTCGGCAGGAGACGCTGTTCCCTACATGTCTTTACGTGCTCACTGTTCACTCAAATCTGAAAAGAGCGACGCGACACAATCGACGGGCATACCAGAGACACTGCCCAACACTTCTATACAAAGCTTTACCGGATTTTACCAGTGGTTTTCATTTCGCGACCGATCGGAACTTACTGTCTGGACAACCCACGTAAATACTGACTAGTAGCAAGTGTACCCAGAGCTACGCATTTGTCGTGAAATCTCAGAACTATTTCACGTGCGCAAAGAAATTTCGCTGAGTCCCTCTTCCCCTTTACCACCGACCTAACAATTCAGATTCTAAGTACACTCTTGTGTGCGAAGGTGATAAAATGGTTCATGAGATGAACTGACAGTACGATATGGTATAGTTTCTGTTCTGCTTGGCATATATGAGGCGCCACAAACCACATCTGATTCCCAGGCTCTAAACAAAGTGATTGAACCTAATTGCCGTGGAAAAATTGTAGTACTACAGGTGTTTGATGCTGATAACCATCAATGTCTTATACAAGGTGAGCTCTTCACTTAAGACCGTCAAGTTAATCTCGGTTTCACACACACACACACACACACACACACACACACACACACACACACACATACACATACACAGTACGTACACAAGATGTCCAGAATCTTTGCGGTCAAAGTTATTCAGTATATTATCCTAAACTGAGTTCTTTGAGATAACGAACTAATTATCGAAAAGTAATATGAACTTTTTATATACATAAACAACCTAAAACTTTTAGCAACAAAACAACAGAAACTGAAGGAAGCAGTACTGCTCTGTGTGATCAGTTAACAAAACGGAACTCCAGCTTTCACAACGTATTTGTGATTGGAATGTAATTACTGCTGCACAGGTACTCCCTACACTGTTCCTTCGAAGTGTGGATTTAACTGCCAGGTTGACGATTGCTTAGGTATGAATCTCCTCTCCGTCTCCTCAAATTCTTCTGTGACAAAAATTCTTTAACGGGGACCTAGTTAAACTCGCTGTGGATTGAGCAACTGAAGTTCTCCTTTGTGTCCATAGCGATAAATTTCTTCAAATTCCTACGTTTCTCTGAACGTTCATTCAGCCTTACGGCCGCTACAGTTGTGAATCTGTGCTGCATGGCCACGGCCGCAGCTGGTTTTTAGTTAACATGAGTTTTGGTACTGAATCTGAGACGCCAGAATCTGCAGGAGCTTCCTGATTTCCAACGTGGGCGAGTCTAATTGACATCATAGTGTTCCAGGTGTTCATTGCTGATATACCATCATGCTCCTATTAGATTTGAAATCGTCACTTAACACCGAAAGGTTAATCTCAGGTTACACACACACACACACACACACACACACACACACACACACACACACACACACTCACACAACTGGATTGATGAAAAATAGAGAAACGCCAAGATACTTATTTAAACGCTTCAGGTGTGCTATATAATCTCCCTGCCATGCCCCCTCCCACTTGAGTACAATGCACACGACATTCATACAACCATTTGAAACTGCCAGAAGAGTCTTTCTTAGGAATGTTGTTGAATTCGCGTGTCACTTTCGCTTGAATGTCGGTTATGTCATCAAAGCGTTGACCCTCGCTGTCAGTATCTGCTCTTTGCCGTTTTGTGACAGCTTCGTATTAATAAGACCAAGTCTCGTCACCAGTGATGGCTCTTACCAGAAAAGAACTGTCCTCGTTTTGCATTCTAGGCGGATTGCGGCAGGCGTCCACAAATTGTTGTTTTTCATCGGGAGTCCAGATGTACGCAACAAACTCTGAACAAACTTCTCTTCTTCAAAGCATCCTGGAGATTTTGTCCAACACTTGATTTAGAAATGTTGCTCCATTGCGATATGTGACACAACGACGTTGACACACTGCAATCTTGTCCACGACTTAACGCAGCCTGCTCACAACAGATTGGTCGAATGCCCATCTGTTGTTTACAATTTCTAGTTCAAGCTGCCACAGTAGTTAGTGCGCTACGTCGCTGAAACTCCACGAGTAAACTCAGTCCTGGTACTTTTTGGACGAACGGTGTACAGACACAGACACACAGACACACACACACACACACACACACACACACACACACACACACACTGGTGAACCAATACATTATGACCACTGTCCACCGCGAGATTTAATGCCTACTTGTTAGAGTTGTAAAACTACCGTAGACTGCCATACATTATCATAAGTAAGCGTAGATTGTGCTAGTTTTCCTGATAGCTTTGATCAGTTAAGGTCGTACCTGCATTACCTGTACTTTAAGTGTGTTGCGTACCTATCGAGCAATGCCTCACAACGATCGCTTTCTTCGCGTTGCAATCAGAGTGTTACTATATTCCCCTAAGAAACCTGAGTGAGGAGATGTAAGAGGCCACATAACCTACGGAATTTTTTTTCTGTATAGTTAGCCTCCTGTCTGTTATACAAAAATAAACAGTATTTATAGCAAGATTGAAACTGTCAGTGTTTAATTCAGATTTCATTCGAAGATAATTGATTTGTAACTTGAAACATAGGGAAAATTTGGAAATTTGTGGTAAAGTCTTCGGTCATCGGTCCATAAGCCTACACACTACTTAATCTAACTTAAACTAACTTATGATATTGATAACACACACAACCATGCCCGAGGGAGGACTTCAACCTCCGACGGGGGCAGCCACACGGACCGTGACCAAGCACCGCAGACCGCGCCGCTACCCTGCGCGGTGAAACAGAGGGAAGTTGCAGTAAAAATGAGGAAAACAATACAGATTTATCGTACAGCACTCGAATACGCAATTTTCTCAACAAAAAATATTAAAGAATATAAATTGCATTTCACAAGTAATAAAAATTAACAGCTCGCTCAGCTTCTGCGATTTTCTACAACCAAAGTAATTACTTTTGATGCAAGGACAGTTTACATAGACCAACATAAAATGGCAAATGGCTCTGAGCACTATGGGACTCACCTTCTGAGGTCATTAGTCCCCTAGAACTTAGAACGAGTTAAACCTAACTAACCTAAGGACATCACACACATCCATGCCCGAGGCAGGATTCGAACCTGCGACCGTAGCGGTCTCGCGGTTCCAGACTGCAGCGCCTAGAACCGCACGGCCACTTCGGCCTGCAGACCAACATAAAAACACATATATAATTCGGGGACTGATGACCTTCGCTGTTTAGTCCCCCTTAAACATCCCAACAACCACCACCACATATATAATAATTATATGTTTAACAATTATTGTTGTTGTCATTTTGTACCCAATAGAACGTTCCTTATCATGACCAAAGGCAAGAGCTTCCTGTTATTACTGATAAATGCAGAAGTTTATGAAATACAGAAACGTGTTTTATACAGTATAAAACACGTTTATATAGCGTAACTCTAATCCTCTTGGCACTGTCGTCACGTGACGCGGTAAGGGAAGTATACCAGCAGAGTTGAGACGAGAGGAGAATCATTCTAGTAAAGATACGGATCGCAAATTGGGAAATCCTTTGACATAAGTGATTTTTAGCAAAGAGAAGTGTGTCACGGCCGGGCGACTGGGGACTAATAGCTCAGGAACGGCGGTGCTGGTCGGCTGTCCGCGTTTTCGTGAGTTCTATGGAGAGATTTTAAGGACTGAGAAACGACAAGTAGGCGACAAGACGTTGACCGTCTACCCCTATTCACAGAACGTGAAGCTCGGAGCCTAGTCCACTTTGTAAAGAGTGATACGTCGCGATCTGTGACAGATCTACCCACAGAGTTTGGTCCAGGCATCAAGCACACCATTCAGCGCATATTATTGATGATGGAGATCCGCAGCAGACGATTCCTACGTGTTGCCGTTTTAACCCAACGACATCGTCAGTTACGATTGCAGCAGACACCGAACCGTCCGGATGGAACCGTGGATCAGTGGAAACGTGTAGTCTTGTCAGGACAATCACGTTTACTCTTAACACCAGGCCGATGGCAGTGTTCAGATACGAAGTCATTTCTACGAAGGGCAGGTTGAAACAAACACCATGTCACTGATGCACACTGTTAGGGGCGATATTATGCTACGGGGGGGGGGGGGGGGGGGACGTTCATTTTCGCTTACCTGGGACCTGTGGCAGTAATCGAAGCCATCGTGATACATGTTGACCACGTAAACATTATTGTAGATCACCTGCACTCCTTTATGCTTAATGATTGAAGGTTTCTAAAATGAAGCTGTGACGATAGAATGAACTGAATTGGTTTGCTGCTATTTAAGCAAAAGAAGACACCGGATAAATTACACAAGCGCAAAGGACTGATAATGAATTACGTAAGTACAACTGACCGATATTGAATGTACCAGCACATCTGATTAGTAACAAATTATAAGCGCAACGGACTGATAACATATATCGCAGCTGACTGCTTAAGTAAGTGAAAAAGGATTAATTAGCTATTATTTTAACAGCAGCGCACCGGACGATATTTCTGAGTGCACTGAAGACAGTCATACTCTCCGCTCTATTGTTCTGTAGTCAACCAGACATTAAATATTTTAGCTGCCCTGTGAAGTCTGCGAAAAAATTTCAACCTTCGTACCTGTGATCCTTATTGTAGCGTGCTTAATTTTTTTTCGTCAGTCTTCTGACTGGTTTGATGCGGCCCGCCACGAATTCCTCTCCTGTGCCAACCTCTTCATCTCAGAGTAGCTCTTGCTACCTACGTCCTCAATTATTTGCTGAATGTATTCCAGTCTCTGTCTTCCTTCATAGTTTTTTCCCTCTACAGCTCTCTCTCTACTATCCGGATGTCTTAACAGATATACTATCATCCTGTCCCTTCTCTTTGTCAGTGTTTTCCACATATTCCTTTCCTTCCCGATTCTGTGCAGAACCTCCTTATTCCTTACCTTAGCAGTCCACCTAATTTTCAAAATTCGCTTGTAGCACCACATCTCAAATGCTTTGATTCTCTTCTCTTCCTGTTTACCCACAGTCCATGTTTCACTATTATACAATGTTGTACTACAAACGTACATTCTCATAAATTTCTTCCTCAAATTAAGGCCTATGTTTGATACTAATAGACTTCTCTTCGACAGGAATACCTTTTTTTCCAGTGCTGGTCTGCTTTTGATGTCCTCCTTACTCCGCCAGTCACTGGTTACTTTGCTACGAAGGTAACAGAATTCGTTAACTTCATCTACTTCGTGACCACCAATCACGATGTTAAGTTTCTCGCTGTTCTCATTTCTCCTACTTCTCATTACTTTCGTCTTTCTTCGATTCACTCTAAGTCCATATTCTGTACTCATTAGACTAGTCATTGAATTCAGATCATCATGTAATTCTTCTTCACTTTCAATCAGAATAGCAGCGTTATCAGCGAATCATATCATTGATATCATTTCACCTTGAATTTTAATTCCTCCCGGAAGATAGAATTGAAAGTAAATCGATGCTGTATTATGCCTTGTAGCAAGTGCTCGCGTAAGGTATTTGCTTGGTCCGCACCACGTGACTGGTAAACCTTGAATCTTTTAATGCAGATTTTCCCTCGCTAAGCGTCTGGCAGCAATTACGTTAATTTTCAGACATAAGGCCCGTTTTGGTTTAAAGTAGTCGAAGATGCGTACTTAGGTGGCACATGATGTGCAAGTGCTCGCGTAAGGGATTTGCTTGGTCCGCACCACGCGGCTGGTAAACCTTGAATCTTTTAATGCAGATTTTCCCTCGCTAAGCGTCTGGCAGCAATGACGTTAATTTTCAGACATAAGGCCCGTTTTGGTTTAAAGTAGTCGAAGATGCGTACTTAGGTGGCACATGATGTACAAGGGCGAAACAAGTCTCCAATACTGGTCAACAAAAGACAAGAAGAAAAAAATACGAATACATTAGTCACACATTACAAATTCACACTTGATTTACTCTGAACGAAATGCACACATGTTTTAACCATTTCGCACACTGTTCGCGTCAGGACAAGACACTCAAGAACAAACTCGGAAAGTCGATTCTTGACTTACATTATGTATTCAAAAATAGAGTTAGCAGCAGAAAGTACACGACGGGGGGTATATAATTACAAAACTTGTAATCTAAAGGCAATACCTCTTTCTCTCGCAAGTGACCGCTAGGTTTATCGCAGCTAGCGTCTCCTCCACAAGTGTGACTGAGCCACTGGCGCAATGTTCACGTGGTTCCGCCCCAAGTCCTTTGTCAAAATACTTAAAATAAACCACTTGGCTTTGGTCACAAATATAGCTCACAATCAGCTCAGCAAACATTTGTCTCACTCAAGCGCAGCTAGTGACCAACATGAAAGCGACACAACGAGTAGGAGATGAACAGCTGTTAACGATACTTGGAAAGCTCTCTCTGTTCGCGCGTTTGCATCAAACGTCTAAACATGATAGATCATGTCATGAAGACCAACTTTTGTTGGAGACCAATGTACTCTGACGTCTCTCGACGTCGCTAGACATCCGTTTGTACTGGTTATGCCCCTGAGGGGCGGTGCGCATGCCTTGTGTGTTGTCTGTAACCCAGTCATCTACTCCATTTGAAACGGAGTAGATCCAGTCAAATTAAAGTTCCACATTCGCTTCTAAAATATCTTTCTCCGTTTATAGACATTCATGCGTAATGTTTTCTTGTTGAAAATCATTCTATCGATTTATTGGGGTAGGTAGTAGGTAGCACAGTTTGTTAGTAGACTCAGGTAGTTAGGTAAAATCTCGTCGTCCCAGGGTCGCTGATCACAAAAGGGCACCTGTTGTCTCTGGAAAATGTCAGCGAACATATTTGTTCCAACAATAGTTGTTCCCCATCACGTGATTTATCAGTCCTAGGCATTTCATGCAAAGACTTCGAAATGCCCTGTATATGCGACTTGTATTAAAATAGATGCAGATACTAAAAATAACATAAAAATCTTTTTGTATAGTGTTACTAAGTTAGCCTCACTCAGCAGCAACCTTTCAACATCTTCCTCGACGACAGTGCATCTTCCAGCAATGTAACCTTCCGAGACACAAGACCAGAATGGTGGTGCAGTGGTCTCAGAAGCATGGTAGTGAACTCACATTGGTGTCTTGGCCACAGATTTCACCTTATCTAAAACCGATGGAACGCGTGTGACACGCTACCAGTCGTCATCTCCGCGCCCACAGACAGACTGTCCGTAATTCACTGGAATCGCATGACCGACGTGCAGACATCTGGTGCCACGTACCTTCAGAAAGCTGCCAAAAGATATTTCGAATGCATACAGTGCACAATCGCTGCATTGTTGCGTTCCAGAGGTCGGCCAGCTGTCTACTGCGATGGGGGTCATAATGTTTACCTTTCGGCTCATTACTGTATTCGCATGTTGCTGTATCGAGTAGTGCTTCAACTCGATTAGCAACCATGAACTCGAAACAGTGATAAAGTTCATCATGCTCGCATCACATACGACTGTGATTGGTTTTCAATATGTTTCTATCAACGTCCATGCGGCAGACATGTGCTCGCTACGAAGTACAAGTTGTTTTCAGACTCGTTCCTCACACACATTGCTCATTCAAGATCTCATACTGCGTGAAATATTCGTTTCTGCTCATTGGCTCCCTATCTCAAAATACCCCGTTTGGGGTCCACCAACTAACGTGCGTGCACTTTTAACTCTGAAGATTCGGTCACCCTAAATTCAAAACATGAGGCGCCTAATACTTCCACCATAACTGGCTTTTAATTCGTTAGATATATGTATCACCTAGACAAACAGCCACCATAGACTAACCCAGTAAAGACCAACTGATTTTATTTTCTTCCTTAGAGAGACAGAGAGAGGCGAGGAAATAAACTTTTTTTTAAAAAATGAAAGTATAGTATTTTCTGGCGCCTCATTATGAGGTTCCGATAAGATAAAGTAAGTGATAAAACGTTTTGGTGAATTTGACGAGAAGCGAACTGCGCAGATTGTTGTATTTCGTCTCCGGATCTTCGGCAAACGTTTGTTTAATGATTTTTCTGACGTTTCGCCAGTACGAGTGGCTGGAATTGTCAAAGAATCATCCTCCACTGCTGGTGGTGAACTGTGGTTTTCTGTTTTTTGTTGTGAATGTTTTAATGGCGCGCTATTTTGCACGGGAACTTGTGCTGTTTCGATAAGACATAGTGTGAAGTTTACGAAGCTCTAGACAGAAACTAGTGTCCGCTGTTAATACGTGGACGGCTGTTTTCACTAAAGCACCATTTTCTTTCGTACAAACATGTTTAGAGCTTTGTAAAGAATTTCGTCCAGTCATAACTCGCGTCTTAACCCGTGGTCGAAAATTCTCGTTTACACTGGGTTACGCGCTATTGACGTCCTGCCTCGGCTAGACAAGGTTCCGTAGACAGCGACGTTGACTTCCTAGGGGAGAGCCGTTATAACGGCGGCAAAGAAACAGAACACTCCCCATTTTAAAGCATTTGTTATGTTTCAGTGGCTTGTCAATCACTGAAATGACATCAACGACAGAATTTGACTCCTCATGATCTGCTGTTCTCACACCAAACAATAGTATAGTTCCAGTTAACGAACAAATCATATATCCTAAACCAAGTCCATTACTACATTCCCTCCTCACGACTGGTCCAAATAGATAACACGATACAGTGAGCACAGTGTTGTCAGGAAGTCACTATATCAATCTGTTATTCACATTGTTATTGTCTAAGCATGAATATTGCTCACTAAAGCCGGCGCAGAACAGTGTTAATCACTTGCTGAAACTCAAAGTACATGGCATCCACATGGTCACTACAGCCTACAGACTTCTGAGCATGCGTTTAAGGAATTCGTGTTCAATACTACAGAAATGGGCATGCGTTTAAGAAATCCGTGTCCAATATTACAGAAAATACCTAATAAAAGTGCGCAATACATGGTCTGCAACTTCGTTTAATACTTCAGGAGTGAGAGACCCCGGATGTATAAAACTTTTCTAGCGTTTCGTTCCCAGCTGCATAATACGTCTTCAGAGTCCGTTAACAGTTTATAGGCTACATCGATCACGGCCTCTCATCCCGAAATCAGACACCGACTGCGAAATCCTTAATTCTGAATACATTTATTTATTTATTTATTTATTTCATTTTGTACGCAGTATCCAAACAGGTTTTTATAACAACACAACTGCAATCATAAAATTTACATGTGCCAGCGTATTCAAACAACATAAATAAAACATTAAAGGTAGTGGTTAGAGTAGTAAGAAAACTTTTAACATTTTGGTGTTAATTAATCCGTGAAGAATTATTACATTTTTTCAGTCCATAAATTTGCCAGCTTGGAAATACTGTCTTTGGCGAAATGGAGATCTTCCAGTGTACATGATTTCAGACACAAACAGACAGGAGAACAAGTTCAGGATTTTTGATGTAGTTGAGCAACAGGTATATAATAATTTTTAAATGAACACGACGCCATTTGACTGTACTGTTCTTTATTCAATTACGACAGCAAACCAACACCGACAACAATGTTCAGATATACATGCCGACGTCGCAAGCTGAAAATGAAGATATAGAGAAAGTGTATGAAGATATTGAAAGGGTAATACAGTATGTAAACTGGGATGAAAATCTAATAGACAAAGGGGACTACAATGCAGTAGTAGGGGAAGGAGAAGAAGAAAAGGTTACAGGAGAATACGGGCAGGGACAAGGAATGAGAGAGGAGAAAGACTAATTGGGTTCTGTAACAAGTTTCAGGTAGTAATAGCGAATACTCTGTTCAAGAATCACAAGAGGAGGAGTTATATTTGGAAAAGGCTGGGTGATACGGGAAGATTTCAGTTAGATTTCATCATGGACAGACAAATATTCCGAAATCAGATACTGGATTTTAAGGCGTACCCAGGAGCAGATACAGACTTACGTCGGAACACAATATAGTAGTGATGAAGAGTAAGCTGAAGTTTAAAACATTAGCCAGGAAGAATCAATATGCAAAGGAGTGGGATACGGAAGCACTAAGGACTGACGAGGTACGGTTGAAATTCTCCAAGGCTATAGATCAGCAATAAGGAATAGCTCAGTAGGCAGCACAGTTGAAGAGAAAAGGACGTCTCTGAAAAGGGCCATCACAGAAGTTGGGAAGGAAAACATAGGTACAAAGAAGATAAATGCGAAGAAACCATGGGTAACGGAAGACATGCTTCAATTGATCGATGAAAGGAGAAAATACAAAAACGCTACGGAAAATTCAGGAATACAGAAATACAAGTTGCTGAGGAATGAACTAAATAGGAAGTGCAGGGAAGCAAAGACGAAATGGCTGCAGGAAAACTGTGAAGACATCGAAAAAGAAATGATGGTCGGAAGGACAGACTCAGCATACAGGGAAGTCAAAACAACCTTCGGTGATATTAAAATCAAGGGCGATAAGATTAAGAGCGCAACGGGAATTCCACTGTTAAATGCAGAGAAGAGAGCGGATAGGTGGAAAGAGTACATTGATAGCCTCTATGAGGGGGAAGATTTGGGTGATGTGATAGAAGAAGAAGAAACAGGAGTCGATTTAGAAGAGACAGGGGTCCAGTATTAGAATCAGAATTTTAAAGAGCTTTGGAGGACTTAAGATCAAATAAGGCAGTAGGGATAGATAACATTCCATCAGATATTCTAAAATCATTGGGGAAAGTGGCAACAAAACGACTATTCACGTTGGTGTGTAAAATATATGAGTCTAGAGACAAACCATCTGACTTTCGGAAAAGCATCATCCACACAATTCCGAAGACGGCAAGAACTGAGAAGTGCGAGAATTATCGCACAATCAGCTTAACAGCACATGCATTCAAGTTGCTTACAAGAATAATGTACAGAAGAATGGAAAAGAAAATTGAGGATGCGCTAGATGACGATCAGTTTGACTTTAGGAAAGGTAAATACACGAGAGAGGCAATTATGACGTTGCGGTTAATAATGGAAGCAAGACTAAAGAAAAATCAAGACACGTTCACAGGATTTGTCGATCTGGAAAAAGCGTTCGACAATGTAAAATGGTGCAAGATGTTCGAAACTCTGAAAAACAGAGGGGTAAGCTATAGGGAGAGACGGGTCATATACAATATGTACAACAGCCAAGAGGGAATAATAAGAGAGGACGACCAAGAACGAAGTGCTCGCATTAAATAGGGTGTAAGACAAGGATGTAGTCTTTCGCCCCTACTGTTCAATCTGTACATCGAGGAAGCAGTGATGGAAATAAAGGTGAAAGGATATCAATGATACGATTCGCTATCCTGAGTGAAAGTGAAGAAAAATTACATGATCTGCTGAACGAAATGAATAGTCTAATGAGTACAGAGTATAGACTGAGAGTAGATCAAAGAAAGACGAAGATAATGAGAAGTAGTATTAATGAGAACAGCGAGAAACTTAACATCAGGATTGATGGTCACGAAGTAGATGTTGTTGTTGTGGTCTTCAGTCCTGAGACTGGTTTGATGCAGCTCACCATGCTACTCTATCCTGTACAAGCTTCTTCATCTCCCAGTACCTACTGCAACCTACATCCTTCTGAATCTGCTTAGTGTATTCATCTCTTGGTCTCCCCCTATGATTTTTACCCTCCACGCTGCCCTCCAATACTAAATTCGTGATCCCTTGATGCCTCAGAACATGTCCTACCAACCGATCCCTTCTTCTGGTCAAGTTGTGCCACAAACTTCTCTTCTCCCCAATCCTATTCAGTACTTCCTCATTAGTTATGTGATCTACGCATCTAATCTTCAGCATTCTTCTGTAGCACGACATTTCGAAAGCTTCTATTCTCTTCTTGTCCAAACTATTTACCGTCCATGTTTCACTTCCATACATGGCTACACTCCATACAAATACTTTCAGAAATGACTTCCTGACACTTAAATCTATACTCGATGTTAACAAATTTCTCTTCTTCAGAAACGCTTTCCTTGCCATTGCCATTTTATATCCTCTCTACTTCGACCATCATCAGTTATTTTGCTCCCCAAATAGCAAAACTCCT
Source organism: Schistocerca cancellata (assembly GCF_023864275.1). Classification (NCBI taxonomy): domain Eukaryota; kingdom Metazoa; phylum Arthropoda; class Insecta; order Orthoptera; family Acrididae; genus Schistocerca; species Schistocerca cancellata. Next base: position 276,861,491 of record NC_064626.1, read on the forward strand.
TTACTACTTTAAGTGTCTCATTTCCTAATCTAATACCCTGAGCATCACCCGACTTAATTCGACTACATTCCATTATCCGCGTTTTGCTTTTGTTGATGTTCATCTTATATCCTCCCTTCAAGATACCATCCATTCCATCAAAGTAGATGAAGTTCAGGAATTCTGCTACCTAGGCAGTAAATTAACCAATGACGGACGGAGCAAGGAGGACATCAAAAGCAGACTAGCAACGGCAAAATGGGCACTACTTGCTTAGAGAAGTCTACTGTTATCAAATATAGACCTTAATTTTAGGAACAAATTTCTGAGAATGTACGTTTGGAGCACTGCATTGTATGGTAGTGAAACATGGACTGTGGGAAAACCGGAACAGAAGAGATTCGAACCATTTGAGATGTGGTGCTACAGACGAATTTTGAAAATTATGTGGACTGATAAGGTAAGGAATGAGGAGGTTCTGCGCAGAATCGGAGAGGAAAGGAATATGTGGAAAACACTGATAAGGAGAAGGGACAGGATGATAGGACATCTGCTAAGACATGAGGGAATGACTTCCATGGTACTAGGGGGAGCCGTAGAGGGAAAAACCTGTAGAGGAAGACAAAGATTGGAATACATCCAGCAAATAATTGAGGACGTAGGTTGCACGTGCTACTCTGAGATGAAGAGGTTAGCACAGGAGAGGAATTCGTGGCGGGCAGCGTCAAACCAGTCAGAAGACATATAACCAAAAAAAAAAAAAAAAAAAGCCATTTTCAAGTGACAGAGTTTATGTCATTATCACTTATTGCAGGACTGGATTGCAGTGCTGGATTGTTTGTGGCTCTCTGTAGATTCAAAGATCGGTTTGGTTTCCAAGCAGGTCCCATCTTGCCATAGATACTTTTGTTCTTCTTACTCTGCTACTTAGTTTAAGAAATTTTCCCATCTAGATTTCCGTCAGATGCAAGGTCCTCTCTAGGACAGACCATGTTCTGTAGGTTTTTCAGTATAGCTCGCCCTAGCTGGAGAGCAGATGTAATGCATAAGGTATCTAAAGGATTTGTTCTGCACAGGAGGTTTTCTCCGGTTTCCAGTTTTCGGTGCAGGTAATTGTCCGTACACAGTTTTCCATCTTATACCTTTCAACATTTTCGGCCACTGCGCGTCTTATGCTACGTAGTGCGACATAATTTATCATATGGTATATAATTTTACGTCAGACAGATTTTAATGAATTATGTGTATAATGTGTCTGTCCTTCGTTCCTGTTGCTTCCGAGATCTACGTTTTCTACCAGTCGAACAACAAACGACTTGATATTATGGCTAAGACTGTGTACTCATATTCTGTAGGAATGGTCGTCAAATCCATTATGGCGTTTCCTTATTTAGGAGTCTCGCTATTTTTGTAAATATCTTCAGGCGAACGCTGGATTGTTTCTTTCGATGAGCACTGCATCCCTGCCCATCTCGGCTACCACTCCGTCGCTCGTGAACTCTCCGTCGACGGAACGCTTAACTCTAATTATCCTTCCGCCTCCTAACTTGAATGTCACGGGCGAGGCAGTTCTGATAACAAGACGACTGCAGCGCCCACCTCAATTTACAGAGTGGAGTTTCCGCCCACCCAAGTTACACAGCCCTCACTGCCCGAAGACAACCCTGCGGCGGCAATCGTACCATTATCCTTTTACCCTTCTTGAAACCATTGGCTACTTGCCATGCTTATGAAAGCTATATTGGCCTTTATCTGAAACAAAAACCGAGTATCTCCCTATCTTAAATCAGTAGCAAAAGTTTCGGCTAGCAATTACGTAATTCAATTCGTATCAAGCAAATGTTACCCTTCGCCATTACAATGTGTTTTTTGCGCAGAGAATTATATCTTCAAGTGATTACGGTCCGCGCTTCGAGTAATACGTATCTTCTTCCTTGCCTCCCACCTTACTGGGCTTACATACACACGGACCATTGTTCGTCCACGCAAATGGCACAGTAGTTGTCGTCTAAGACGAAGCATATGCGAACATGAAAATGGGGCAGTTAAAAGTACCTGATAATCTGGCAAATTATGAACATGCACAAGACACAGATGTATGTATAGGACCTTAAAAGTAGAAAAGCCAATAGAAAGTGAAGTATAGAGTATATCAATATCAACAGCCGACCTGGGGGAAGATCAGTTTGGGTATCAAGGAAATGCGGGAAAACTGGAGACAGTACTGACCCTACGACTTAGAAGAAATATTACAGAAAGGTAAACCTACCTTTATTGTATTTGTAGACTCAGAAAAAGCTTTCGACAATTTGGTTGGAATACATTCTTTGACATTTGCAAGATACCTGAAGTAAAACACAGGGAGCGAAAAGTTTTACACTGCTTGTACAGAAACTGAACTGCAGTTACGTCTAACATCGATTTAAGTATTTGAAAGTATTTTTTGAAAACATTCGTCTAGACTGTAGCCTTGTATAGAAGTGTGAACGAGAAGCAGGAAGAGACTATAAGCTTTTGAAATGTGGTCCTGCAGAAGAGTGCTGGAGATTAAATAGTAGATTACGCAACTAATGTGGGGTCATGAAACAAATTGGGGAGGAAAGAAATTTACGGTACAAGTTAGTAAGAGAAGGGATCGGTTTAGAGACACATTCTGAGGAATCAAGGAATAGTTAGCATGGCATCGGAAGAGAGCAAATATTGTAGAGGGAAACTGTGGTGATGCCACTCTCCAAGGACTTTCGTACGAAAGCTCACGCAGGCTGGGACTGGTGAAGAATGCTTGTCTACGACACACTTGTGACATATGGTTTTTTTTTCTGCCGTATCACACGAGCTACGAACAGTTATCACGGGGACGTGCCGTTAAGCGTAGAGATTACCTTACTATATGTTTGCTCTATTGTCTTCTCAACTATTGCACTCCCACTTATTTTTCAACTATTACTCTACTAATTGAACAGTACAGCAGAAATACTCGTTCCCAACAAAGTAAAGTTCTCACTGTACCACCACATACCATAGTGATGTTTTCGAAATCACTTTTGCATCAGGAATAGGATTTTGGAACAGTATTCCTCAGAATGTCATATAATTACATTAAATATCTTCAAAACTTCAAAAGAAAGCTAATAGTCCACCGTCTATCACAACAGCCATCTCTCCTACACTCTGTGCAGCTCAATCTCGTCGCTCCCACTCCCCCAGAACTCTTATATACCCTTTGTCGGCAGAGTTCTCTACTTACATTCTGTTCATTCTCTAACAGCCGCAGTCACCGTCATATCAATCTTGTCCGCTTCCTTTATCCATTCCGGTTCTGTTAATACTGAACATGGATTCAAATGCGTTAAGCAAATCTATATTAGTGTATATGCCATTTAGGAAAATTACTATTAGAGAACTTGAGTACCGTCATTCGGCGGTTCATGCTCTATTCACAGCCATTGAACATCAAAATGGGTAGGTCTGAAGATAGTCATGCAATGATCGAAACCGGTCACTTTGAATAAATGTGCCTTGAGACCTAAACTGTTGTAATTATTTTCAAAGATTATAAGTGGATCGCTGATACCTCCAATAATGTTTTCCAAACCAGTTACTTCTATAATAATAACAATAATAATAATAATGTTCCTCCTGGTCAGACGTAAGAGAGGGCCTCCACGCCCTAATGTGGTCAGGCTAAATAAGCAATAAATAGATGAGAGACGAATATAACAAACAGGTTCAAATGAATGTAGGTTAAAATAGTTATTCGGAGGTGAATGCCTTCCGCTGGACTAGTTTTCGGACTGGACACAGCAAAACAAAAGCAAAAGCGTCGCAGTAAATATGCACTAAGGGGAAAAAAAAAACTACGCACCACGAAGGAGTTATCCGAATGGGATTCAAATTGTAGAAGTGAAGTACATGTAGAGAGAAACAAATGATTACAAATAGATCTTTTCTTCAAGAGAAAGCGCGTCACAAATTGAGTAGGTCAATAAGTCGTTGGTCCATCTCTGGCCCTTATGCAAGCAGAAATTCGCCTCGACATTGCTTGATGAAGTTATTGGATCCTCTTGTAACGTCCCCTTAGAACAATTATACAAGACTGTGCTTAAACTGACACACAATATTTTTAGCGCAACGCAATCTGACTTTCAAAAATCCCTACAAAAGAATGGCCCTGACTAACATTAACCTATACCTTTCACAAATCACTTACCTCACAAAAATCTTGGTTACTCGAACTACTGCAATACAGCGAGCGCCACTACTGCCAGCTAAATAAAAGATTCAAACTACTGAAGGCACTAACTACTGATAGGGATAGTTAGCAAATGAAAGATTTTAATAGAGAACAAACAATGAATTTGCCTTAATAGTGTTGAAAAAGCATAATATACATAGCAGTTCATAATATCCATTCTGTACTCAAAAATCCGCCATCTCATTTCCCACATCCACCACTGCTGGCGGCTCACCTCCAACTGCGCAACGCTACGCGCTGTTCACATCCAGCTGCCGCTGCCCAACACTACAATGGCAGACAACAATGCAAACTAGCTACAGACTGCACACAGCACAGCCAGTGATTTTTGTACAGAGCGCTACGTAACGTTGCCAATAAGAAAACCTAAACAGCCTACTTACACTCTTAAGGAATATCGTGTCAAATTAAATCCGATTGGTGCGTTAGATCATGAAACTCCCGAGACGACTGGAGGGCACTGCCCATAATGCTCCAAACATTTTCAGCTGGGGAGATATCCGTCGACCTTGCTGGCCAAGGTAGGCTTTGGGAAGCACAAAGACAAACAATAGAAATTCTCACTGTGTGCAGTCTAGCATTATCTTGCTGAAATGAAAGACCACGATGGCTTGCCAAGAAGGACAACAAAACGAAGCGTAAAACATCGTTGACGTACCGCTGTACTGAGGATTACCACGAGTGGCAAACGGATGTCTCCTGCTCTGAAAAGAAATGGCAATCCACGCTATTTCTCCTGGTTGTCGTGCCGTATGGCGGGCGGCAATCAGTATTGTATTCCACCGCTGTATAAGCCATCTTCGCTGGTCGTAGGGGCTCAATTCGAAGCGGGACTCATCACTGAAGACATTTTACTCCAGTCAATGAAATTATATGCCGAAGACTTGTTTGGAGACTCCCTGGACAGTGATGGGATGCCAACCTAACTGTCGCCCCCCATACGCCGCTCCACCAGAAGTGATGCCATTCATTTCTTTGGTTGTTATCCAAGACACACTTACAGCATTGCGGTACGTCGACAATATTCTACGCCCCGGTTTGTTGCTGTGGCCCAACCGGTTTATAGTATTTCGTGACTTTAATTACTTATAAATGGTATTTCAGGTAGATAAAAAAATATATAAAACCAGTTACCTATTGGCAGCGTAACAATTCGTTTGATCTCAAAAATGATTATCCCGGCTAATATTTATCACTCCGCTAAATAAATCACCCCTGACGTTGTGCAGAAATGTTGTCTGTAAAGTCGTGTGAGTGGGACTAAATTGCATATCATTAATCAGATTTTACACGACTGTTACTTAAGATGGAAGCACCTTTCTCTAGCAAAAGGAACATTTAGTCACAAGATACTACTGACGTACAACACTGACGTATGTCACCTGTTAAAATATTTCATGTAAATCGTCCGAAATAATTAGGCTTCATACAGCAGCAAATAAGAAATTGATATTACGTAACGTGCTGTGAGCACTATTTTTAAAGATTCAATCTGAGTTAAATTCTGTCTTTTAAAGTAGATTCGGGATCACCGGTACACATTTATTTCCATTCGTTTATATCTAACAACATTTATATTTGTTAAATTTCTCGATTCAAAATTGCCGCGGAGATAATTTTGCTAAGATGGCGGCAGGCAGAAGACTGTCAATTTGACTATTGTTATTCTCGATTCCTTTTATATCAAGTTATTATATTTAGATAAAATTCTTTAAGCCTTTTGCTTTCTGTTCTTTACCATTTAAAATTATTAGTGAATAATTCACTAATAATTTTAAATGAAATTACTTCATATTTTTTATACCAGCTACTACCAAACTCCGCTGTAAGTTACTAGCGCTAATGACTGCGCTCCTAATTGCGGAGCTGAAAATTAACACTTGAAAACATTAATTAGATTGAATTTCAATTGAAATAAATACAAATCCATATCTAGGCAATAGCGACTCTTATTTTTCAAATAATAATTAACAATATCGTTACAGGTTTTCTCTTTACAGACCTCACACGTCTCACGTCCGAACAGTTCATCGGCTAGCACAGGAAGAACAACTGAACCATAGTTATCACAGATAACAAAAAAATTATAATTGTCGTTGTCTATGAATGTAGTTCTCTGATAGTAATTTTAATTCACACAGAAATTAAATTATTACAGAAATAATGAAATAATTATCGTCATTTTTACACGATACAATCTTTTTATACGTAGTATCGATAATATTTGTTGAAGTTACACCTAGTTCATTTTAACATCTTGTGGCTACAACATAGTGTCGTCGATATTACATTGCCCTTCATGGTAAACCATCCTGGAATACATTTCATCTAGGTAATGCCTGCCCACTCACGGTGAGAGTTTCTACTGTTTGTCTTCGTGCTTCCCAACACCTACCTTGCCCAACAACCTCCAGGTTGAGGACGTTCGGAGCATTATAGGTAGGGACTTCCACTGTATTGAAATTTTGACGATCGAACACATCAGTTAGACAGAATATGGCACCATATCCCCCAGCAGGGAATCCAACAACTCTATCATCAATCAATGTCAACCACAATAACTGCTTACATAAGGGTCAGAGGGATACCAACGCGTGATGGACTTGCTTAGTTTGTGAAGCTCTTTCTCTTGAATAAATCATCCAATTTTCCTGAAATTGTAATCATTTTTATCTATACATGTACAGCAATTTACTGATTTCCGTTCCATTATGATAATTCCTTCATAGTGCTACCTCCAGCGAGTCGTCTGGGAGATTGTGGCCAATATGTGTGGTTACGTGGCATCACCGCAGGAGACAATACTGCCCTACTTAGTAGAAATGCACTTCTCGTTTACGTTCCTGTACAATAGTCAGCAGATTTATTTCGGTGTGCTCGTGAACTACCGTCTTAAAAGACGAACCCATAGCCGAAATGTTGACTAATAGTCTGGAGGATCCTGCCCCGATACCCAGATTACTAACATCGATGAGAGTAGTCCCATATCCATACATGATACCGGACCAGAACATGGCTAAATCACTTACCTGCTGATACTACATGTCTGATACGTAGTATGGAGCCCTGCCGCCTCGACACTTTTCTCCGATTACCATCAACAGTCAGACAGACTCCGCATTCGTCGGTGAAGGCAACCTGACACCACTGACCTAGGTTCTGTTCCAGGTGTTCTGCTACCCACCTTCTTCACGCATCATGGCAGTGGGGCGATTTGCATTATTGTCCGTAATCAACGCTTAGGTGACAAACTGATCGTTTGAAGACGGTTGCGTACTGTTTACGTCGACCCAACTCTCCCTATCGCCTCGAAAGAAGCAACGCGCAATTCGATTGCACTCTCGCCAGGTTACACACGATTCATCATTTGTAGGTAAAGGTCATCAGCTGGTGAACAGGATACCACAATACGGCTCATATTCAACGTTTTGCCTTCCGTTAACAAATGATTGTTGGAATGATGTCGCTATGGTGCACGAAAATTCAGCGGGAATCTTCCAGTGCTTGCAACACTCACTGCCGTAAGGTGACAATGCGAACATGATACTTAAGGAATGTTGAAAGACATAAATCGTATTTTCCTGTTCACGACTGGAGTCAGAGTACGCTCTAGTTATATGCAAAAGAGAAATGAGAAAAAGGTTTCCAATTTGAAACGAAAACAATGCAAGTCATTAACACGGTTTATTAATGTCGCAGAATTTTCATTTCTCGTCCTTAAAAACTGTACAGGGCATCAAGAAATATGAGTATTTCAGGCCAGCACTAATGTTAAAGGTCTGAACGTAAAACTAACTGAAACTCTTCCGTTGGTGACTGAACTGTACATGAGACAATTTACAATGAATCCGATTATTTATCTCTGCAGGCGTAAAGGACTTATGTAACAGAAACAGGCTAAGAGAGTAGCGCCTCTCAGTTCTTGCGCCTTATGTAGATTTCTTGTTCAAGATAATAATTTTGAATCCATCCCTCTCGTTATTTGTCATGACATTATGTCAAAACAGGTACATGACGATTCTTTAGGAAGATATGCACTACGAATCTATTTCTCAGGCAGATGTATGAGAAGTAACAGCAGTCAACTATAAGCAAAAGCTATCCAGAGAGAAATTATATCCCATTACGACAATGTCCTTCAATTACCTCGAAGATTATTGGTGTCTGTATCGTTCAGAACTTTAACATGACTGTTATAAAGTAAAAATTTTGAAAAAAAAAGAAAGAGAAAATGTGTTACATCGTTAAACAGCCGTGTACAGATTCAGGGGTAAGGTACAAACAGCTTTACCATCGTCATAAACTGTGCCATTTCTGCATGGTTACTATCTTTCCGTGATTAAGTCTTCTGGATTACCTAAGGAATTTGAAATAATAGATGTCGCTGTCAATATTATGTTGCAATAAACTGATAATGTAACGTACCAAGGTGCGCAGCTGCGTATCCTAATGTATCATTAAAATAAAGAATGAACGACAGTTGTTTGCCCAGAACTACAAAAGCGCAGCTGGCGTTCGTGATAATTACGCCTGCTGAGGCGTGTGAAATGAACTGTGACGAGGGTCCTCTGTTAAGAACCATATGACATTTCGCGGGTGAGTGCTCCATTCATTTATGTAATCAAACCGCGGGCTCTCAGAGGCTGTGTGCTTGTAAACACACGTCACTGCTCTGCTGGTTAGGAGTGATTATGACAACGACAGCTTCCACCAGCACGTGTTGGTTTCTGAAAGCGATAGTAAGATACATATTCTCCCCATTTACCACTGCTCACGTCGGTGTTGTTGGTTAAGGCAGTGAAATACTAGTAATACCGAATCCCCCTTTGTCACACTCACAGCGCCACAGATTACTTTTTGTCAACAACTACTCGAAATTCAGATGATTATAAATAACAAAGGAAATTTTATGAATCCACTTTGTTGGTGATCGACAGTTTTCATTAATTTCTCATAAAGATAACAAGGAATGCTGACAGGTTTGATCTGGCATCTGTCGCGTAACTGTTATCTAGCAGGTCGCGAACCAACACCTGTTGCACGATGCAGTTACAAAACTTGATCAACAGCAACCGAAGAAAGCAATGCTATACGAAGGTTAAAGATGCAAAATTAATACCGTGGAGGGGACGTTATGAAATACGTTTACGGGGTGACCCAAAAGTTTCGGTTCGAAGGCCGTGTAGTCCCGAACGGCATTTGCAACTTGGGGACGTGCGTTGTCATGATGGATGCCCTTTGTCGCGCATCCACTCTACAACGGTGGTTTTCGAAAAACATGCTGCCCATTACAGATTCTTCACTCTCCGATGGATGTCTGTCGCTGTTTGTCCTTCGGCAGCCAAGAAAAGAATAACAGCGCGTTAGACACGTTTGGACGCATTTTGTAATGAAGTCACCTTAGTTCACTTTTCCGCATTTCCTGCACCTACGTCAGACTGGAGTTCCACATTAACCCTTTTCTTACATGTCGGTGCTTTCATACCCGCATACATGTCTCGCTACGTTGCCTATACGCTGCAGCAACGTCCTCAAACGGAAACTTTTTGATCGCTCCTTGTACAAAACTGGACGGTTGGGCGTGGATCTAAAACTAAGTGAATTAATATAGTGCGACTGAAACGAGATTCAAGCATTTAACATTAATTAGTTGCATATATTATTTTATTTAGCTTCCTATTTAATAAATATGAATGTAAAGAGATCTTCAAGGAGTTTCTGGCACACCTTGGCTGGAAATAATTTGACAAAGAAGGCACGTACGATTTTCTTAAAGAGATGTATTCTTCTATTGCTGTTAATGTAGACAGAGATTGCAGTAACTGTCGTATGTGTCAGATAAAGGGGTAAGCAAGTTGCATACAGGTGTATCATAATTAACAGCACAATCTGATATTGGTGAATGTACACTGTCCAGTCACATTAATGAGACGAATCGTCTAATGGCTGACTAACCATCGGCCTGCTGCGAGACGAGCAGGAAGAGAGTCAGTAAGGTTCTGGAAGGTACCGACAGGGATGAGAAGCCATGTCCACTACTGTGCTGTGGCCAGCAGCACTAGGTTTCTCTGCTGATGATCCATGGCGAGAGCACTCCAGATTCTCAATAATTGGGTTTAAATCCGACGAATTTGGTCACCAGAGAAGTACGGCAAACTCATCTTGGTGCCCTTCCAACTACGCGCGTAACTGCCAGCTGTGTAACACGTTGCATTGTCCTGCTGGTGGATACCATCGTGCCGAGGAAAAACAAACAGCATTTAGGGGTCAACATTATCCCCAACGAAATTTGTGTTTAACCACTGAGTCTTCCAAAATGGCAGGAAGACCGAGGGAATGCGCACGAAAACATTCCCCTGCCCATATAGCTCCCTACTGGTTTCAGGGTACTCCGTACACGCCAACGACCATCTGTCCGATGGAGCATGAAACGTAATCCATCTGAAAAGGCCACCTCAGTGGACGTACAGTTGTGGTATTGGCGTGAAAATTCCTGTCTTCATAAACGATGAAGAACAGTCACCTTGCCGGCCGCTGTGGCCGAGCGGTTCTAGGCCCTTCAGTCCGGAACCACGCTGCTGCTACGGCCGCAGGTTCGAATCCTGCGTCGGGCATGGATGTGTGTGATGTCCTTAGGTTAATTAGGTTTAAGTACACTACTGGCCATTAAAATTGCTACACCAAGAAGAAACGCAGATGATAAACGGGTATTCATTGGACAAATATTTTATACTAGAACTGATATGTGATGACATTTTCACGCAATTTGGGTGCATAGATCCTGAGAAATCAGTACCCAGGACAACCACCTCTGGCCGTAATAACGGCCTTGATACGCCTGGCCATTGAGTCAAACAGAGCTTGGATGGCGTGTACAGGTACAGCTGCCCAAGCAGCTTCAACACGATACCACAGTTCATCAAGAGTAGTGACTGGCGTATTGTGACGAGCCAGTTGCTCGGCCACCATTAACGAGATGTTTTCAGCTGGTGAGAGATCTGGAGAATGTGCTGGCCAGGGCAGCAGTCGAACATTTTCTGTATCCGGAAAGGCCCGTACAGGACCTACAACATGCGGTCATGCATTATCCTGCTGAAACGTAGGGTTTCGCAGGGATCGAATGAAGGGTAGAGCCACGGGTCGTAACACATCTGAAATGTAACGTCCACTGTTCAAAGTGCCGTCAATGCGAACAAGGAGTGGCCGAGACGTGTAACCAATGGCAGCCCATACCATCACGCAGGGTGATACGCCAGTATGGCGATGACGAATACACGCTTCCAATGTGCGTTCACCGCGATGTCGCCAAACACGGATGCGACCATCATGATGCTGTAAACAAAACCTGGATTCATCCGAAAAAATGACGTTTTGCCATTCCTGCATCCAGGTTCGTCGTTGAGTACACCATCGTAGGCGCTCCTGTCTGTGATGCAGCGTCAAGGGTAACCGCAGCCACGGTCTCCGAGCTGATAGTCCATGCTGCTGTAAATGTCGTCGAACTGTTCGTGCAGATGATTGTTGTCTTGCAAACGTCCCCATCTGTTGACTCAGGGATCGAGACGTGGCTGCACGATCCGTTACAGCCATGCGGATAAGATGACTGTCATCTCGACTGCTAGTGGTACGTGGCCGTTGGGATCCAGCACGACGTCCCGTATTACCCTCCTGAACCCACAGATTCCGTATTCTGCTAACAGTCGTTGGATCTCGACCAACCCGAGCAGCAATGTCGCGATACGGTGAACCGTAATCGCGATAGGCTACAATCCGACCTTCATCAAAGTCGGAAACGTGATGGTACGCATTTCTCCTCGTTACACGAGGCATCACAACAACGTTTCACCAGGCAACGCCGATCAACTGTTGTTTGTGTATGAGAAATCGGTTGGAAACTTTCCTCATGTCAGCACGTCGTAGGTGTTGCCTCCGGCGCCAGCCTTGTGTGAATGCTCTGAAAAGCTAATGATTTGCATATCACAGCATCTTCTTCCTGTCTGTTAAATTTCTCGTCTGTAGCACGTCATCTTCGTGGTGTAGCTATTTTGATGGCCAGTAATGTAGTTCTAAGTCTAGGGGACTGATGACCTCAGATTTTAAGTCCCATAGTGCTTAGAGCCATCTGAATTTGAGCAGTCACCTTGGGTGGATGGAAAAGGCGTCCGCTGCAAAGGCCCATTCGAAGAAACGTTCGCTGGACAGTTGTTGGGGAGACGCTGGTGGTAGCCCCTTCGTTCACCTGTGCCGTTAGATGCTCCACAGTTCCATGTCGATTCGCTCGTTTACATCGCCGCAGGCGTCATTCACCCCTGTCATCTATGGCCCGTGGTGCACCAAAGTTGCCTAAGCGCCTATATATGGTCATGCACGGCGGCACACGAATAGGTCAAAATTTGGCCGTTTCGGTATTGCTTCCGTCCTTGGTCCGAAAGCCAACGAACATGCTCTGTGGACATCAGATAAATGAACAAGCCCTTTGTACATCAGATAAATCGCTCCTTTTCCGCATTACGGCAACGACTACACTGATTCCCCCCCCCCTCTCCTCCCCCCCCCCCCCCCTTCTCCTGGCTCTCCTTCCAACACGCTTTGTATACCCTCCACTGCTAGTTCTATTACCTGCCGTCTGTGAGTGGTTACTGCACGTTAACGTCGAACATAGGCGGTGGACACATTAATGTGACTCGACCGTGTATACTACAATAAAAACAAAAAGTCTCAGTGAGTACTGATCAGCAAACGAGCCGTTTGCGGGATAATTACGAATGTCTGGTTATGAGCCGTCAATGACCTTACTTTGAAATACAGCCATATTTCGTAAATATGTATTTGAAACGTAAACTTTGTTAGTAAGTCCTCATCTAACAGGGCTTAAATTACACTCGTAATCTGTGGTTGGGGAACGTGACGAATATATGATGGTGCTCCGGCACTTTTTTCGCGGATTGTAAGACGACACCTGACGCGCCAATATTGTTCAGGGTGAGTAGGTGGAACATTGCGTGCAGCTTGACCTTCAACATCTTCTGGGCTCAGTCCTCTGGGTGTTTCAGTTTTATTTAGTCTGAAACGTTTACAGCATTCCCGTTGAAATGGGTGAAGACCTCGAGCAGAGAATTTTACAGTCTTGCTAAATTTTATGAGACAGTGCGGGACTGTTTGAAAGAATTCGCAACTCACTGAAGAGACAAATACAGCATTATGCATTCCTTTGTAAGGAAGTCGAACGTCTCTTTTGACAGATACGAGTGTAAATTGTAAGATTTAACTGGTTGAAATAGTATTATATTTCTCGCTCCGTTCGGCCCCAAAGACGCAGAAAGCAGTAGATACATTCGTCAAGGTAGGTTCCTTGACTTCCGGAAGGATTCGGTACTGTTCCGCCAAACCACCTAATGAACAAATTACTAATATAAGATAAACTGTGTAATTGGACTGAAGAGTTTCTAGCAAACAGTACACTATGTGACCTTCTGAATGGAGAGAAGTCTTCAGACGTAAAAGTAATTTCGGGCGTGACCTGAGGGAGTTTTGCAGAACCATTACTTTTCACATTATACACAAACGACCAATCAGACAATGTAGAAAGCTCCATGAGGCTTATCATGGGTGATGCTGTTGTATACAGAGAAGGCACAATCCTGGACAGTTGTAATGAAACGCAGGAAGACCTACAAAGAATCGATACTTCGTTCAGGGAGTGGCAACTGATCTTCAACTTGAGCAGATGTAACATATCGCGAATACGCAGTTAGAAGGACCCTTTAGAGTATGACTAACTTTTTCCCCACAGTTTCAACCGTGTATGCGTTCGACACTTAAATTAACACACCTCCTCCACCTCTCTGTGTCCACTTATTTCTCCCTCTGTCTGACCACTTCTCCTTCTGACTCTGTCGTATCTCATTCTCCGCCTCTCTTCGCACGCTTCCTCCACATCCTCCCTCTCACCACAATTTCTTCCCCCATCTCTCTGACCATATCGTAGTCCCCTCTTCCTTTCCATCTCTGTCTCCCCCTCTTCCTTTTCCACCTGTCTTCTGCACCTTCCACATGCCTCATGGGACTCTCCCTCCTCCCTTCTCTCTGTCCACTGATTTCTCCTCATCACTCTCTCCAACCCCTCCTCTATCCATTTCAGCCTGGCTCCAGCCACACACATCGGCACATATACACTCCTGGAAATGGAAAAAAGAACACATTGACACCGGTGTGTCAGACCCACCATACTTGCTCCGGACACTGCGAGAGGGCTGTACAAGCAATGATCACACGCACGGCACAGCGGACACACCAGGAACCGCGGTGTTGGCCGTCGAATGGCGCTAGCTGCGCAGCATTTGTGCACCGCCGCCGTCAGTGTCAGCCAGTTTGCCGTGGCATACGGAGCTCCATCGCAGTCTTTAACACTGGTAGCATGCCGCGACAGCGTGGACGTGAACCGTATGTGCAGTTGACGGACTTCGAGCGAGGGCGTATAGTGGGCATGCGGGAGGCCGGGTGGACGTACCGCCCAATTGCTCAACACGTGGGGCGTGAGGTCTCCACAGTACATCGATGTTGTCGCCAGTGGTCGGCGGAAGGTGCACGTGCCCGTCGACCTGGGACCGGACCGCAGCGACGCACGGATGCACGCCAAGACCGTAGGATCCTACGCAGCGCCGTAGGGGACCGCACCGCCACTTCCCAGCAAATTAGGGACACTGTTGCTCCTGGGGTATCGGCGAGGACCATTCGCAACCGTCTCCATGAAGCTGGGCTACGGTCCCGCACACCGTTAGGCCGTCTTCCGCTCACTCCCCAACATCGTGCAGCCCGCCTCCAGTGGTGTCGTGACAGGCGTGAATGGAGGGACGAATGGAGACGTGTCGTCTTCAGCGATGAGAGTCGCTTCTGCCTTGGTGCCAATGATGGTCGTATGCGTGTTTGGCGCCGTGCAGGTGAGCGCCACAATCAGGACTGCATGCGACCGAGGCACACAGGGCCAACACCCGGCATCATGGTGTGGGGAGCGATCTCCTACACTGGCCGTACACCAATGGTGATCGTCGAGGGGACACTGAATAGTGCACGGTACATCCAAACCGTCATCGAACCCATCGTTCTACCATTCCTAGACCGGCAAGGGAACTTGCTGTTCCAACAGGACAATGCACGTCCGCATGTATCCCGTGCCACCCAACGTGCTCTAGAAGGTGTAAGTCAACTACCCTGGCCAGCAAGATCTCCGGATCTGTCCCCCATTGAGCATGTTTGGGATTGGATGAAGCGTCGTCTCACGCGGTCTGCACGTCCAGCACGAACGCTGGTCCAACTGAGGCGCCAGGTGGAAATGGCATGGCAAGCCGTTCCACAGGACTACATCCAGCATCTCTACGATCGTCTCCATGGGAGAATAGCAGCCTGCATTGCTGCGAAAGGTGGATATACACTGTACTAGTGCCGACATTGTGCATGCTCTGTTGCCTGTGTCTATGTGCCTGTGGTTCTGTCAGTGTGATCATGTGATGTATCTGACCCCAGGAATGTGTCAATAAAGTTTCCCCTTCCTGGGACAATGAATTCACGGTGTTCTTATTTCAATTTCCAGGAGTGTAGTTTTGGCAAATCAATAAAGCAGGCTGATACTACTCCACAACACGCCTGTGAGCAAGCTGCACATGTTTCTGTCCCTTGACATGTAGGCTTCCCTACAAAGCAAGTTGATATGGCAGGACAATATTGTTTCCATATGACATGCCTATTTTGCAGGGCAATCTATATGCTTGGGGCCAGAAACAACAAGTTTTTAGCCTTATCTCTGTTCTTATTGGAGGTAGATGGTTACAAATTTCATTGTGCTGTTAGTCATGAGGCCTGCTGTTTCTGTGCCAGATTTGCTTAAAATCGATCCAGAGGTTTGGAAGGAAATCTTGGACACATACATTTTCACTCTGCTTTGCATATATAACAACACACAGTTGTAGAACACTCATTGGAAACGGTTACTTGCATAAAATATATATGAGCATCCACACAAGCAATCTCAAGTGGAATGACCACATAAAATTAATCGTGGGTAAGGCAGAAAGCAGGCTGAGATTCACTGGAAGAATCCTCAGGTAATTTAATACAGAATAAAGGAAGTAGTTTAGAAAACATTCAGCTGACCAGCACTTCAACAATGCTTGCCAGTCTGGGATCCACACCAGACAGGATTGATGTTGGAAACAGACAAGATCCAAAGAAGGGCAGCACGTTTCACTGACAGTTCATCAACAAATCTTATCACTGATATCCTTTTATCATGGATTTTAATGCTTCTCCTCTGCCTTTCCATTTTTCTTAAAATTGGCTCTCTGATGCTGTAATGTTACTTAAAGCCAAAGTGATGGTCATCTAACAGAGCTCGAATTTTGTTTTCCTTCCTTGGGTTTATTTTTATTGTTGGGAACTTGGATTTCAATCTGTCTGTGTGACAGTTTTCACACTTACCTGACCTTCCTAGCCTTGGAGCTGTGCGAATGCTGTTTTCCTATAGTCTGATGGCATGTCTTCAGTCTCAGAGATTCTACAAAGCAACTTGAACAGTTTTACATTTATATGTATGGTGTCTTTTCTTTTGGACATCACATCACAGATATAATTGTATAGACACACCTCTACCGGCATACGGCTATTCAAGTGCGTATGCATACCCTCGTTCGTCCCTTTGCGGGAATACATTAAGACTGTGAGCAATGGAGAAAATAAACGGGGTCTCAACATCAGTGGTGACCAGCACTTGGGAATTTGAGTCAGACGGGAAGCGTATACAGATGGTCGTGGTGACCATTCGCAGGAAGTGAAGAATCCAGGTTCGAGTTCCAGTCTGCTCACAAATTTTCAAGTGCAGCTATTAATTTGTTTCAACGCCCAAAGCAGTCTTTGGTTATAATTTCCTCCAAGATAATTCCTAGAATTTCCGTAGGAATATTATGCGTCTTTCGCCTTACTTGATCTTTAATCTTTCAAATTTCTTGGTTATGTGCCACTATTGGGGAAACATGCTTTCTGCGAGATGCTCTCTAGCGCCGGTGACTCGCGACATTTAGCGTCGTTTAAACCCTCGCCTTGAGCGTAACAAGCGAGGAGCGAGCAATCGAGGAGCGGCCGAGTAGGCTTCGGTGACGAAGGGATACGCGCCGCGCGTGTGACGCAATCTTGTGAGCGACGCGCCGGTTCACGGCCCGCTCGCGTCTCACTGCCGGCGACAGACGAGAAAGTTCAGAGGTGACCGGGGACAGTCGAGCGCTGACTCACGTGCCGGCCACTGATTCACTGGAGCCTCCGCCGGCGCCAGATAACTCCTCTACCTGCTGCCTCTCCTTCCTCATTTTTTCCTACAGGCCAGCCAACACAGGAGGGAAACATGTCGTATCTTATCGTGGCTCCGAGCTGCGGAAGTCGATTTGTCAGACAAACACTTTGGAAAGGGGAAACGTGTCGCAGCGGCGGCTATCTGGCGACTGGGACAAGCAGCCAGCACCGGCGACGCACCCCCCGGCTGTCTCCGGAACACTGCCGAAGCTATCGCCGTGCGCGCGCTCACACGATTCTGCATGTCAGTCTCCTGTACACCGGAGATAAAACGTGAAATAGCTCGGTTCGCCAGCGGTGAACACACACAGCGAGATAAAATACAGGGTGACACAGCGGGCGAGAAATTTTGAGACTAGTAGAGGCAGCGCTGTGGAGTTGGTAGAAAGGTGGCAGCTCCTTGTCATTCAGTAATCATGGAGCTGAGCTCCAGTTCAGTCTGTATGTGTGTGTGTTTGTTATATGATTTTGTGTGTGGTTGCTCAACTACGAGATTATTGGACCACTTACTGAAATAACTAGAAGAACGAATATGCTTGATACTTTAAAAGCAAAAGTACAATCTTTCTTAAAACTGCAGTCACTTCTTCCAGTCTCACTCACGTTCACCTGCACTATCACACTGAATGCCTACTGCCTTACACCTCCTGCAGTGACTATAACTGATTTCCTCTTTTATGTGTTTGATGCTCTACTTTAGGATCGGACCGTGACTAGGTCTACCGGCCGGGGTGGCCGAGCGGTTCTCGGCGCTATAGTCTGGAACCGCACGACCGCTACGGTCGCAGGTTCGAATCCTGCCTCGGGCATGGATGTGTGTAATGTCCTTAGGTTAGTTAGGTTTAAGTAGTTCTAAGTTCTAGGGGACTGATGACCACAGCAGTTAAGTCCCATAGTGCTCAGAGCCATTTTTTATTAGTGACTAGGTCTTGCGAAATTCAGCTCGTTCTGTTCCCCAACAAGATCCATAGCGCTGTAGGCAACGGCGCTCAGGTTGACGCCGTATTGACTTCAGGAAGCTATTTGGAACCATCTCGTACTGTCGTTTAGTGAAAAACACGAGCTTATCATCGGACCAGATTTGCGACTGGATTCAAAAATTTCTTGCAGGTAGAACTCAACACGTCGCTCTAAACGGAGTAACACTGACGGATTTGAAGGTAGTTTCCGGAGTACCCCAAGGAAGTGTGATAGGACCGGTATTGTTTACACTTTACGTAAGTGATCTAGTAGAAAGCGTCAGCTGCTCTTTAAGACAGATCGCAGATGAGCCAGTTGTCTGTAACAAAGTAGCAATGCCGGAAGACAGTGTCGATTTTCAGAATGACTCTCAGGGGATTGATGAATGGTGCAGGCTCTAGCAGTTGACCCTGAACGTAAATAAGTGTTACATATTGACATACACTGAACAAGAAAGCCACTACTGTACAGCTACACCATTGATGAAAAACTACTGGAAACAGTACCTACCGCAAAATATCTAGATGTTGACGTTTGGTTTGTGAGGCGCTCAACTGCGTGGTTATCAGCGCCCGTACAAAAGGCCCAATTTTTACACAGTCCAATTTTTTACACAGTCCAATCTAGCCACAATCACGAAAGAAGATGATGATGATGAAATGATGACGACAACACAAACACCCAGTCCCCAGGTAGAGAAAATCCCCAACCCGGACGGGAATCAAACCCAAGATCCCGTGATCGAGAGTCAGCAATGCTAGCCACTAGACCACGGGCTGCAGACATGTAATATCTAGGAGTAGCTATCCAGAGCGACCTTAAGTGGAATAAATTACAACAAAAGCAGATGCCACACTAAGATTCGTAGAAAGAACCTTAAGGAAATGTAACTCATCCACGAAGAAAGTGGCTTATAAGTCGCTGTTTCGACCGGTTCTTCAGTACTGTTCATCAGTATGGGATACTTGCCAGGTCGGACTGTCAGAAGAGAGAGAGAAGTTTCAAATAAGAGTGGCACAACAATACAACATACTAATTCCTCCCACATACATCTCGGGTAATGACCACAACTAGAAAATTCGACAAATTAGAGCCAATACAGAGGATTACCGACAATAATTCTTCCCAAGCGCCTCTCGCGAGCGGAATAGGGTAGGTAGGGATGATCAGTTAATGGTACCAGTGATACCCTCGGCAACACACCATTACGTGGCTTTTGCAGTACGATGTAGGTGAAGATATACTTGAAGCACAGCACACTATTTGATCAAAAGTATCTGGGCACCTGGCTGAAAATGACTTACAATTTCGTGGCGCCCTCCATCGGTAATGGTGAAATTCTGTATGGTGTTGGCCCACCCTTAGCGTTGACGATAGCTTCCACTCTTGTAGGCAGACGTTCAAACAGTTTCTGGAAGGTTTCTTGGGGAATGGGAGCCCATTCCTCACGGAATGCTGCACTGAGGAGAGGTATCGATGTCGGTCGGTAACGCCTGGCACGAAGTCGGCGTTCCAAAACATCCCAAAGGTGTTCTATAGGATAAAGTTCAGGACTCTGTGAAGGCCAGTCCGTTACAGGGATGTTATTGTCGTGTAACCACTCCGCCGCAGGCCGTGCGTTATTAACAGGTGCTCGATCGTGTTGAAAGATGCAGTCGTCGCCATCCTCGAATTGCTCCTCAATAGCGGGAAGCAAGAAGGTGCTTGAAACATCAATGTAGCCCTGTGCTGTGATAGTGCCAGCAAGACAATAAGGGATACAAGCCCTCTCCATGAAAAACACGACCGCACCATTACACCACCTCCTCCGAGTTTTACTGTTGGCACTACACACGGCCGGCCGGGGTGGCCGAGCGGTTCTAGGCGCTACAGTCTGGAACCGAGTGACCGCTACGGTCGCAGGTTCTAATCCTGCCTCGGGCATGGATGTTAGTTAGGTTTAAGTAGTTCTAAGTTCTAGGGGACCTCAAAAGTTAAGTCACATAGTACTCAGAGCCATTTGAACCATTTGAACCACTACACACGCTGTAAGATGACGTTCACCGGGCGTTCGGCATACCCACACCCTGCCATCGGATCACCACATTGTGTACCGTGATTCGTCACTCAACATAATGTTTTTCCACTGTTCAATCGTCCAATGTTTACACTTCACTAGATTGTGTACCGTGATTCGTCACTCCACATAACGTTTTTTCCACTGTTCAATCGTCCAGTGTTTACACTTGTTGCACGAAGCGAGGCTTCGTTTGGCATTTACCAGTGTGACGTGTGGCCTGTGAGCAGCCGCTCGACCATGAAATCAAAGTTTCCTCACCTCCCCCCTAACAGTCATAGTACTTGCACTGGATCATGATCCAGTTTGGAATTCCTGTGTGATAGTCTGGCCAGATGTCTGCCTATTAGACATTACGACCCTCTTCAACTGTCGGCGGTCTCTGTCATTGAACAGACGAGTTCGGCCTGTACGCTTTTGTGCTCTATGCGTCCCTTCACGTTCCCACTTCACTATCACATCGGGAAAGTGGACCTAGGGATGTTTAGGAGTGTGGAAATCTCGCGTATAGACGAGTGACACAAGTGACACCCAATCACCTGACCACGTTCGAAGGCCGCGAGTTCCGCGGAGCTCCCCATTCTGCTCTCTCACGATGTCTAATGACTACTGAGGTCGCTGATATGGAGTACCTGGCAGCAGGTGGCAGTAGCGTGCACCTAATATGAAAAAGTTATGTTTTTGGGGTGTCCGGATACTTTTCATCACTTAGTGTAATTGAGACTGATGTTCAAAACTTAAATTTCTTGTGATGTGTCGCTAGCAAGTAACATAGCTCGATGAAACATGGACCATACATGCAAAGAATTATCACAGTATAGTACAGAAAGTAACTGAAAGATAGACGTACGAGACGAACAGAAATGACACTTCAATTCAAAGAGTATAATTATATTGCAGACACCGCAATTCATGATGGTCCCTGGATATCCTTCTTCATAGGGTGTGTGATGACCCAGGACGGCAATACATGTTCCGCAACGAGCTCTCAAGCTGGCCACAAGCTCGGTAAGGAGCTCTTGTGGCAGGACGTTCCTTTCCTCCAGCCGGGCGTTTGAGAACTGTTGTACGGACGTGGGTGCATGTGGACGTTCTGCAATACGTCTCCCCAACGTATGCTTTATGTGCTCCACGAGATTTAAGCTGTGGAAACAGGCAGGCACAAAAAATGGTTCAAATGGCTCTGACCTAGAGATGGGCAAACTCGTTCATCCTTGGGAACTAGTTCACTGCTGATCGTTCTTTTTTGGGAACCGTTCATTTGTGCTTAGTATATGAAAAACTGAAAACTAGTAGTGTAGGTGACTGAAGGATGTAGGGCACCAAGAGGGGCCACTTGCCTCCCCCCCGGAGTATAGAGCTTTTATTCATTACAGAATTCTTATACACTTTTAGATGTAATTTCCGTGATTCTGCAGAACCTCTCGTTTAGCCAGTCGTAGCCTTGTGTGGCTGATCGCAGGGAAATAATATAGGGTGGCGCACGGAAAACCGGCTCCGAGTACAGACTGTTCGCCAATTACGGACGATGTGTTGCCCGTACGAGCAGATACAACAAACAGACAAACATGTAATAATTAGGCAGTGAAGAAATAACAGGCTAATGCAAGCAGCAATTGCGAAACAATCGATGACGATGTGTAGGGAGCTGGAGAAGAGAACATGAAAATCTCACGCGACGCGCATGGGCTATAGCTCATGTAGTCTTGTAAACCTGTTGGTGGCTGTTTCCCAACGTAATAGACCACAAGTGTCTTGTATAAAATTCTTCGTTTCAACTTCCACTACATAGCTATGCTACGTTGTAAACAATAATCGTTTACACCCAATATATACTTCACGTTGTCTCTGAGTTCGTAGGAGAAATAGAGACTTTATGGAAGCATAAAATAAAATGTAGTTTTCTCATACTTGCGTCACATGCTTAGTAAAAATTGGGTTTTTATGTTGCATTATTAAAGTTAATGTAGCAATAATAATAATAATAAAGTTCGCAGTAATAAAGTTTTTGGTTTGAAAGCTCCTTCTGAACAACTGTTTTTGAGATAATAAGTAAATACGATTTTATGGCAATCTATGTCTTTTCAAATGGAGAGGCACCGCTTTTCCTACTGAGCCAAAATGACGCACAACCCACGTTTTTCTTTTTCTTTTTTTTCAAAGAAACCAAACTAGCAGGTAATGCAAATTGGAAACAACCAAACTTAAAAATAATTAGAGCCTTCCTAAATGTAATGTTTTGTATATGAAAGATACACGAAAATCGTTTTATATGAGTTTTCTTACACTAAAAATTAAGTAAATTATTGAAAGTTAGCTGCTAAATCAAGTCGATGAAACCAAAAAATTTATGAATAACAAAAAAAAAAAAAAAATCTTGCCTTGTTATAAGTATGTCTTCTGCTGTTTATCGATATAATGAAGTGAGCTGATATGCCCTTTTGTTACCTGAAAAGACGCACCTATTACATACAACGTAATTTTTAGGTAATTTACATAACTATAAAATACTTTTTGATTACCGGTCGTGGACGCTGAACAGCCAGAACCAAGTGCAACAACAGTTTGGAACACATGTAAAATAGGCGAGCGCAGTAAACGAAACGAACAACTGGATACTGAACTATCTAGGAGCAGTCGGCAGGGGAACTGAGACAGGTGGTCATGCGAAGAACGACGGGTGCGGCCGAGGGAGACCGAGACTGAGACGAGCACGCGACCGAGGCTGGAGCGAGAACTGCCGAAGTGACCGCCGCGACCGAAGTGAACTAGTGAACTATGAACCGATCGTTCACTCGTTCCCGGGAACTATAAGTAGACTGCCGCGACCGAAGTGAACTATGAACCGATCGTTCCTTGGAATTCGTTCCTCGGTCCTTTCGTTCATCTTGGTGAACCGTTCCTTTGCACCCGTTCGTTCGCGAACTACCCATCTCTACCCTGAGCACTATGGGTCTTAACATCTGTGGTTATTTGTCACCTAGAACTTAGAACTACTTAAACCTAACTAACCTAAGGACATCACACACATCCATGCCAGAGGCAGGATTCGAACCTGCGACCGTAGCGGTCGCGCGGTTCCAGACTGAAGCGCCTAGAACCGCTCGGCCACCCCGGTCGGCTTTGTCATTTCAGGTGGCACACGCTTTGGCTAGTGGGGGGCGGGGGATAGGAACGAGAAGTAAATAGGCTACCTGTTTTAACTCTGGTGCGTCGGAAATGCTTATGGCATTCAGCATGTAAATTCAGTTGCATATCGAAGGACACACAGCATCTGAACATGAGCTTCTTTGCTTCACTATCACACTTAGAAATACACATTCCAGCACGCCTAAATTGTCGCATTTTCTCCGTAGATGTGGGAACGTTACGTACAGTGGTTGGTGCAGAGTGTTTCCCTTGAGCATTTTACGACAAGCATTAACCACAGCAGCGACGTTCGTTCGGAGCGAAACGCAGGCGTCAGCTTCGCAGCACGAACGCCGCTGCCGCCACGCAGGTGCCGCCTACGGAAGGAGGGGGCAGGTGAATCAATGGTGAATGCTGGCCGTTGTATGCAGATGCGACCACGTGCGCCTCGCACGTGGGTGGCGAGCGCAGCCTCGCGCCGGGAGGTGAGGTGGCCCGGATGTTGTCGCACGCCGCGGCCGCGCCTGGCTTTGCCTTGCCGCGTTTATGCGCCTGCGGCTATCATCAGCTACACTCTTGTACCACCATCCTGAAGCGGACCACTTATCGCTACTTGCTTGAGCTACTCTACACCGGAGCACAAGACAGGCGTGCGGCTGTGACCCTCCGTACTGATGATGCTTCGTTTCTTGAAGGTCCTACTGGCAATTTGTAAAGTTCGCTCTGAGTAGCACATGTGGCGATGGATAGATTACGTTATTCAGCTCGTAAAAGCAAGTTTATGCTAATTTCATTTTCTAAACTACAAAACAAAACGATCAGATACTGTAGGTGCGTCTTTGTGGGTAAATTAGACAACACCTCCGAAACAGATCACTGCTAACCAGTGGTTTTCCCGCTTATTGCACCTGTGTTTTCTCCGTTGCGCTGTAGTAGTTGTGTAGAGCAGTGGATGCCATCACATCTCGCTGATCAGGACGTCTTACGTCTCTTTGCATCTCTTTGCATCTAAGTATTTTCCAGGGGGAAAAAATTGGGGATCGCTCTATAATGTTTTCGAGCTCTTACGAATATTCTTGAATGTTTTCAAATATTCTAGAATATTCTCGAATTTTCGAAAATACTATTGTAAATGGCAGATATCGTGTTCATCAGAGCTCTGGAAAAATCGTCTTAAACAATGAATTGTGTAATGTAGTAAAGGCGGAGCAATAACTCATCAAAATAGTGTATATCTTTCTTACAGAGAGAAACTACACGAACAAAGAATGATTGTCTGCACGAACAATTTTTACAACAAGTAATGAAGTAGTTTGTCAGTGTTCCCAGTATGCCCTCGCAAAGAGGCTTCTACATCAGATCATAGAAGTAGAAATATTAATCAGAATAAAAAGTCAAGTCAGTATTCATACCCCGAATATCACTCGTTTCAGCTGACATACCATTCAGCATTAAAAGTCTCCAATTTTCGGTAAGATTAGCGCACAGAATTACTATTTTAGCACGAGGCAAACATTACAAAGTCGCGGATGGTATTGAAAAAAAAATCAAATGGCTCTGAGCACTATGGGACTTAACTTCTGAGGCCATCAGTCCCCTAGAACTTAGAACTACTTAAACCTAACTAACCTTAGGACATCACACACATCCATGCCCGAGGCAGGATTCGAACCTGCGACCGTATGGGTCACTCGGCTCCAGAATGTAGCGCCTAGAACCGCACGGCCACACCGGCCGGCGGTATTTAAAAGAAGTTTTTCTTGGCACGGGCAACTTCACTGATGAGCCGAAACTTCATGACCACCTGCTTAATAGCATGTTTGTGCATCTTTGGAACAAAATGCATAATTACTTACGTGTATCAGCGCTACGACAGTTCGTTGGTAGATATGTGAAGGTATGTGGCACTAGATGTCTCTGCACAGGTCATTCGCGTAAATAACGGGCCGCTGATTTGCGTACGCGGGGGTGGCGTCCCATAGCGATACAGATAGGTTCCACAGGATTTACATCAGGCGTATTTGGTCGCCGTGACATTAACGTGAGTTCACTAAATACTGCTCAAACCACTGTAGCACGGTTCTGGCTCTGGGACATGGACAATTATACTGCTGAAAAAAGTGGTGGTTCGCAGCTGTCAGCGTGTTTTCGATTACTGCCACAAGTCTTAAGCAAGCGCAATAGAATGTCTCCCATAGCATAATACTGGTCCCACCAGCCGGCGTCCGTGGCGTGCTGCACGTTTCGAGCCGCCGTTCACCTCGATGACGGCGTTTGTGGAGACGACCATCGACCTGGTGTAGCAAAAATATGATTCACACGAAGAGCCGACACTTTTCCATTGATCGACGGTCGAATCCCGATGGTCCCATGCCCACTGCAATCGTAATTGACGATATCGTTTGGGCAACAAGTGAAGATGTAGGGGTGATCTGCTGCGGACCGCCGGCCGATGTGGCCGAGCGGTTCTAGGCGCTTCAGTCTGGAACCGCGTGACCGCTTCGGTCGCAGGTTCGAATCCTGCCTCGGGCATGGATGTGTGTAATGTCCTTCGGTTAGTTAAGTTTAAGTAGTTCTAAGTTCTAGGCGACTGATGACCTCAATGTTAAGTCCCATAGTGCTCAGAGCCATATCAACTTTTTTTTTTCTGCGGACCTCCATGTTCGATATTGTAGGACGAACAGTGTGCTCCGAAACATTTGTGCGTGCACCAGGATTGCCCTCTTTCGGCAGAGATGCCACAGATCACCCTCTGTCCTACTGTACAGAGCAGACAAGCCTCCTAACTCTACTTTCTGTGAAGAGTCGTAGACGTCCAACAATTTAGCGTCTAGTGGTAGTTTCATTGTCCTCATACCTCTTTTCGTCATGCTCTTGCCAGCTGCACGTGAACATTCGACCAGCTTCGCCGTTTTCGAGATATTTGTTCATAGGCTCTGCGTAACAATAATCTGCCCTTCGTCAGTGTCACTTATCTCCACGTCTACAGCCCACATCTTCGCTAGGATGATCCGTCGCCCGTGTCTGCTACGCTTACACACTTTTCACAAGTTGCGACATGGTCACGAATGAAACAGTGACCCGAAAATGTAGAACAAATTTATTTTATTTCACGTCTATGGCAACATAGACGTGCTTTTATAAAACAGATCTGAAGGTGGTCATTCCTGACCGAAACTGGTAGTCTGAGGACCTACAAGTTGGTGCCACCCGGCGCCATCCTACGCCGCGGTGTGCAGTCGTCACAATGTTTTGGCCTATCAGTGTATACATAGCGTGTTCGCATGTTGGACAACCACCAGAATTATTCGTCTGTGCACCTAAAGGCAAAACACCAAAGCGTAGCTTGTAAAAATTATATCTTTAATAAGTTAGATGTTACACAAATGGGATGTTGATTAGTACATTTTTCTTCAATTCAGAAAACAAATAGAAGACCATGTGAAGCGGGTTTATTCAGTTAGTTGTATTATAATTGCTTTCTTTCTCGAAAATGTATCTTATTCTAGATCATGGCTAACCTGACTGCTGTTGCACGTTACATAACTTACTTTGAAGCAGTTAACATCTTTCCATCACAAGCAACATTACAAAGAAGATAACAGTATGTAAAGTCTGTTAAAAACTATGTCAGGTTTGTTGCCCGGGGTGTAATTATTACTTTGATATAAACGGAACATTGACACGTAAATTCTGACAAGAGTACTTTAATTAATCTCGTAAGTGAGAGAAAAATGGAACGCTGGCTGTCAAAATTTGATTGGCAGGCAAACTGTTACAGTAGTGCTTTAGAGATAAATGGAATTTCGGTAGGCAAATTTTTACACAAATGCATTAGTGAATACCACCACTGATATATAACACAGAACATAGGAAGAGATACTTTGGCATGAGAGCTTTAGCGCGCATCATTACCGGGCTCTAAGCCAGAGTCTTGGGTAACTTCACAGCTGATGTATTAAGCGCCACGCGTCGGATCTAGTAGCACAGTGCTTTCCAATAGCAGAGTAGTCCCAACTCCTTTCTTTCTGCATATATTCTGCAGAATTCATTGTTAGCGTGTTCTTACATTTAACAGGTCATTTCAGATTTTTCATTTGACCAACCAAACTATTTGTTTTTAACTTTCATTTCCGCCGCCCAACACCCTCTTTTCCTATGTTGAAAGAAACACACGTTTGACAAAACACTACTTTCCAAAAGTACTCAGGAATAAAGTTTATTTTGGCAATATCTATCTCAGAATTTGTAAACTCTTTATCTTGTTGGGACATGAATATTATTGTCAGCTTAGTTCTTTTTGCATTGTAATCCTGACCTACAGACCAAACAAACGAAGGATGCTTGTGTACTCTCACCAACAACATAGACTGGGGTTCGCGTGGAATGTCATTATCCCATGAGTCCCTGTGCATCGATCCTCTTGCAAAGACACATCACAAGGTATCAAATCGTCGAGATCTACTCATCGAGACCCAGCGCACGATGAAAAGACACCTATTCTTGGTACGAATTCCAGTTAACACATCCATCTGACTACTACGAAATTTCACGGTACGTGGCCGCTTTCGGTGCTCTGGAAGTGCACATAGATTGGAGTTAGGCGCCACCGATCATTTTGGACTTAATCCGTACATCTGGTTGATTTTGATTCGTTAACATACCACCATTTAGCGTTTATTAGTTTAGTCTAACACCGAATGCTGGGTTCTTTGATCTGGGCTGCTTAGTTCTGAGGACTTAATTACATGTCTCCTGATGATGTGGTTTTCACTGCCACAAGACCGGTATTTATCGGATAATAAATAGATTAAATACAGCTGAAACGGCTTATTAATCCAAAGGATGATTAGTCACAACTGTGGTTGCCCAGTCTGCAACGTTTTCTGCAGAAACGTTGGCTTTTACTTGGACATGCTGCGCCAAATCTGTATGGAGAAGGGCACCAACGGTCCTGCATCTGTTGCACCGGCGCCCGTGGAAACTGAGGGTAGCCATTACACTCGAACGCAGCGATTCATCAGAAGCGACGGCGCGGCGGATTGTGAGGTGGGGGAGGGGATAGTGCAGCGGACAGTTTTTTTAGCGTCTTCCGGGGCACAGTATCCAGTAATCTGCGCGGCCGGAGGCTTTGATGTAATAATCTGCTATCGGTGTCTCCTACAGTGGCAACATTGAGCCTTCACGAAACTTCGCTGCTCAATTGACGCGCTGCTCCTTCTGTCGCATTTTGACAAGTTAACACGGCTCCTAATTCCGGAATTTCATGCGGGAGACGCTCACAGGGGACCATCCCACGGTAAGTGAGAAATTCCAGTAATCATGTGCGTACCGCGTCTTCAATACACGCAAGAGGATTCCTCACAGCTCCACTCGCCGGTTTTGTCTAGGGAAATCACCATAGCTAGATCGCATGAAGTGAACACAAGAGCACCGGTTATAAATCTTTCATTGGATTCTGTGTATAGATCCGTTCGTTTCAGCGCCATAAAAAGAAATGAAAAATGACTTGGTCTCCACGAATCGGAATGAATATCAAAGAAATGCCGAGCTTCAGTGGATGTGATTATTAGAATATTATTAATTTCAAAATCACGTGCAGCAGTGTGTGCCTTCCGGATTCCAGATGAGCGTATACACTGATCAAGCGTATTATGTCCACCTGCCTAATAGCGTGTTGGATCACCCTTGGAACACAGTACACGACTGATTGTTCGTGACACAGATTCCTTGGCAGATTTCAGGACGTAAATGGTATCAGATTTTTGCGTACAGGTCACCAATTCCCGTAAATTACGGCACGGCTTTTTACGGGTGCGAAGCTGGCGCTCGATGGCGACCCAGATTGGTACCAAAAAAAATGGCTCTGAGCACTATGGGGCTCAACTTCTGAGGTCATTAGTCCCCTAGAACTTAGAACTAGTTGACATCACACACATCCATGCCCGAGGAAGGATTCGAACCTGCGACCGTAGCGGTCTCGCGGTTCCAGACTGTTGCGCCTAGAACCGCACGGCCACTTCGGCCGGCAGATTGGTACATATGAGGCGGATTTGCTGATCAGGACATATTGGCTTCCACATAAGGCTACACTCCAGACGAATGATTTCAAAAAAGATTTTTTTTTGCCATTTAGTTTACAGTAAATATTAACATATATCTCATTTTCGTAAAAGCTTTTTTACTATTTTACGTTCTTTTTGTTTATGCGAAAGTTCATTATTTTACATATCCATTGGAAAATTTGTCTAGAAATTTCAGCGGCTAATTTCCTAATTTTATCCCACCAGCATCACATAACATAATTCGACTGCTCTCCATTATCCTCGCTCAGCTTTTATTGGCGTTCATCCTACAACCTGTTTTCAAGACATTTGCGTCCTGCTCAGCTGATCTTCCAGTTCTCAACGAATACTGTCATCGCCGAATCTTAAAGCTCTTATTGGGTAATATGCTGGAAAAAAGTAGTGTTTCAAAAAGAGAGTTTCATTCCACAAAAACAGGATGTAACAAAATGTGCAGGACTCTTAGAGTATTGTCTTCTTTAAGCACTTCTTTGAAAAGTTATACATTTTAACTACATCTATGGAGTAGACCCAAATACATTCTATCTGCATTATCATAAATAACAGAGAGTGGTTTTTAAAGACTCGTATTTCATATAATTTCAGTCCTTTACTTTTGTTCAAAATTAGGTGAACTTTAATGGACAAAAAATGTTTCTCACTTGCTCAGTTATTCAAAATGCGTAAAAAGTAACGGTCCTCACCTAGAGAGACGAACTTTGCTACCATTAGTCCGCAGAAGGATTTCTATTTAGAAGCTTGTAGTACGTGTAGAGTACAAGTATCACACACTTATTGTTACTGTAGAACTAAATTAAACGCGGAGCCAGTACCAGTGAATAAAAATTAATAATGCTACATAACTTGTAATCTCTTTCCACATCGTTGTGAGATGTAAGAATGCCTCGTAAAACATAATTCTAATTTACTAATAAGCGCCATCATTAGAATTTTCAAAACAAATTTTGAAAAATTTTGGAAGAATCTGTATTTTGGCTATGGAGATAAGTGACTGTCATGTATTATGCTCCAACTTTTCTGTCTACTAGACGCAGTCACAGCACAAGTCTTAAACAGTGTAAATATAAAGTTACACAAATGCTATCGTAGTGGATATAGACTCTACAGAAAATTTAAAAATGTATATTTAATTACAATTTTCTTATATTTTTTGTATATTTTACATTTAAAGACTTGCCAGGTTCTACAGTGATGTACAGAGGATGTGTGCATCTGGAGCACAGAGAAAGCTAGGAATCTCTTAGTTTTTGACTATAAATCCATTTGAGTTTTTTTCTCGGGTTTAGAATGACAATGCACGTCGTGGACACTTTGTTAGCCTTTAGCTGCTTAAGATGTATAAGTATGAACCACATATATTTACAGTCGCTTCTAAGTAGACCGGCAAAAATTAAAATTTTTTAGATTTTAAACTAGATTTTTCTCCTTCAGTCGCAGCTTCTGGAATACGACAAGTCTATGACTGAAACTAGTCACGACTGAAAAGTGCTCTGTAACTGCGTCTACAAAAATTTTTGAGAAGGAGGTTGTTTGAGTTTTGAGCGGCTCATTCAAAACCAAAATTTGGCCATCTGGAGTATTCAGCAACATAAAAATTCTGTTTAAGGAGTACACAGAAATGTTTCATACCTCCCTTTGTCCTTTGATTACAGGGAGATTGAGTTTAGTCTCTTAGCTGCTGTTGCAGCTTGTGTTAAAAGGCGGCGAATCTATTGGCTCGGGGAACACACATTTTCCCTCGAAATGTAAAGCCGACCATGTGAGGATGTAGACAGATGGGAACTAGGTAACAGGAGGCATAACGACGGGACCAAAGGGCTTGCATGTCTCCATTATTTCTGATGGTTTATTCAGTGCAGCAGTCGGCACGCCTTCCGCTGTGACAGATGCGTATAGCATTGTAGTCGTTAGAACGAAACGCCGAACGTTCGCTATTCTGTAGTCCCAGCATCCGTTCTGCTAAAGCGGCGGGCAGGGCAACCCATGTATTATGTATGAGCTGTATTCGGGAATCCCGCGTTCGGTTTCTTTCTTTGTTTTCTTTTCATTTATTTTATTTTTAAAGAAGCGGTTTTCCACAAAAGATCGGCATGCTATATTGCCTGCCTGTTCCTTGCTGCCAATATGTCGGAACGTTAAACTCTAACCTTCGTATTTTTTCCCAATGTATCGTTTTGTGTCTCAAATTCCACAAATAAATAATTGTTTGCATTGATGGCACAGTACGTATTGACTGTTCCTTCCGCTAAGGCTGTATAATTGAGAACTTAATGCGTATTGACAATGCGAGAAAAAAATACTATGTAACAAAATACAGGGGTTGGAACTTAAATAGTGGTAATTATCATATACGTGTTTGGAAGTTTTACGGTCCATCAGACTAGCCACTAGAAAAATGTATAACCCGTTGCAAGCGTTGTGGAATTCGTAGGATACCCACAGCGGCGCCAGTTGTGTTGATACTCGTAGTTCGAGTAGAGCGGTCTATTGCCCGACGAGTTTCACTACAGTTCTGAAGTGAATAACATCAAGTACTTCATCTTAAGAATGAAGCTGAACATTCTGAGAGTTTGGTGGCTAGTGTAGCACATCCCAGCGCCAGCGATCGAACAAACCAGTCACAGCAGCGCAATGTATGCAAGTGCATTTCCCTGCAAAGAAAAAGTTGGGCAGGTCCTGCAGAAAGTGTCGCCGTTTCTTTCTATAAGCTTTTTACTTTTGGAACGCAGTCTGTGACCAGCTTAGAGAAAGAAGCGTCAACACATTCTATGGACCCACCCATCGTTTTGTGGGGCAATGCTTGGGCGCATATGGCGCAAGTTGTGACTGATACGTAACATCGAGGGACTGAGAAGTGCTGTACCACCAACCACACTCTTCCTCGTGACTTCAGTTTCATTCTTGAGATAAAAGAAGCACCTCATTTGTCATTTGCTTCAGAGCTCTTAAAGAGATTCGTTCGGCATTAGACGGCTCCACTCGAATTATCACCACAACTGGCACAGCTAAGGGTATCCCACGACTTCCACATGGCTGGCAACGGATTATACACTTTGCTGGTGCCTGCTTTGATGGACAGTAAAACTTTGAATCACTTATCTATTTTCTAGACGTTGTTAATAATTAGTTGCTACTATTAATGTTCTACCCCATGTGCATACAAATTTTGATCATCGTTAAGTTTTATAGTAATTTTACCTCCAAAACTGTTCGGGTTTTGCTGTTTCTTCTCAGCAAGAATCCGTGGAATAAAACGAGTCAAATAAGTCTACACTAAACTCTTAGAGATGCGGCGCATTGCTGAAAACACAGAACTCGCGTTCGGGATGTGTGGGGTTCAAATCCCGACCATCCCCATTTTTGTTTTCCGAGATTTCAGAATATTGATTAAAGCGAATGCCGGAATCGATCTTTTGTGAAGGACACCATTTCCTTGCCTATCCTTGTGGTCTCCGATCTTTACGTCCGTCTCTAATGACATCGTTGTCCATATGATGTTCAATGCTAGTCTTCCTGCCTTACACATTACGGACGACTCCGATGTCTTCTTCACGTTATCGCCACGAAACATTTGCAGTTTCAGAACACGTTCCTGACACGCATAACCTATTGCAGCAGGCATACAGCCTTTTTAGTATCCACCGTCAGTTCGTTATCTTAAAATACCAAGTTTAGGATACACTGGCTTCGCTACGATGGGATTACAAAGGTTTAGCACGAACATCAAATATATTACCTTTGCGTATGCTTATTAGCGCTATAGTGACAGCTTCGCATGCGAGCGAAGAACTGTCCTTCGCCTATGTCATTTGTCAGTTCAGTCGTGGTGACAGTGATCAGCCTTGGATTGTTCAAAAATGGTTCAAATGGCTCTAAGCACTATGTGACTTCTGAGGTCATCAGTCGCCTAGAACTTAGAACTAATTAAACATAAGTAACCTAAGGACATCACACTCATCCATGCCCGAGGCAGGATTCGAACCTGTTTCATATCAGCGCACACTCCGCTGTAGAGTGAAAATTTCATTCTAGAAACATCCCCCAGGCTGTGGCTAAGCCATGTCTCCGCAATATCCTTTCTTTCAGGAGTGCTAGTTCTGCAAGGTTCGCAGGAGAGCTTCTGTAAAGTTTGGAAGGTAGGAGACGAGGTACTGACAGAAGTAAAGCTGTGAGAACGCGGCGTGAGTCGTGCTTGGGTAGCTCAGTTGGTAGAGCACTTGCCCGCGAAAGGCAAAGGTCCCGAGTTCGAGTCTCGGTCAGGCACACAGTTTCAATCTGCCAGGAAGATTTGTATTGACCGACCAAGTCAAGGCATGGAACTCCATCGCACAAACTGACATTCGGCAGCCGTACAACACAATGCATGCACGGTTGCATGCTTGCGTTCAACGTTCTGGCGGTTATACCGGTTATTTCACATTTACAATTGCTTATCTCGCACTTTCGTTACCCTGTGCTCTTGTATTACCTAGACAAATGTATTCCAAATGTGTATTTCATTACTCTACACTAATTATTTTTTGGTGTTGCGATTTTTTTCCGTCAGCGTATTTTTTAGTCAAGATGTATATGATGTATAAGATCGGGGTGCCTCACCCTAGTGGCATTTACTCTCTCTCTCACTCACTCTCTCTCTCTCTCTCTCTCTCTCTCTCTGTGTGTGTGTGTGTGTGTGTTTGTGTGTGTGTGTGTAATGAACGCTCTCTGAACAGCAACGCCCATCGAGGTGCAACGCCAGTGAACAGGAGTCATACTTCTACCTAACATGTCATTCTTTCTTAGTAGGTAGAAGAGAAATACGTTTACAAGTCGGAGACAGTTAGTGTAGCCGTAACTACGAGGTGCATTCAAGTTCTAAGGCCTCCGATTTTTTTTCTCTGGACTGGAAAGAGATAGAAACATGCGCATTGTTTTAAAATGAGGCTGCGTTCATTGTCAATACGTCCCGGAGATGGCAGCACCATACGGCAGATGGAATTTTACCGCCAGCGGCGAGAATGAGAATTGTTTTAAATACTTAAAATGGCGACGTTTTCTTTACTTGAACAGCGTGCAATCATTCGTTTTCTGAATTTGCGTGGTGTGAAACCAATCGCAATTCATCGACAGTTGAAGGAGACATGTGGTGATGGGGTTATGGATGTGCGTTCGTGGGTGCGACAGTTTATTGAAGGCAGAGCATCGTGTGACAACAAACCGAAACAACCTCGAGCTCGCACAAGCCGGTCTGACGACATGATCGAGAAAGTGGAGAGAATTGTTTTGGGGGATCGCCGAATGACTGTTGAACAGATCGCCTCCAGAGTTGGCATTTCTGTGGGTTCTGTGCACACAATCCTGCATGACGACCCGAAAATGCGAAAAGTGTCATCCATGTGGGTGCCACGAATGCTGACGGACGACCACATGGCTGCCCGTGTGGCATGTTGCCAACCAATGTTGACGTGCAACGACAGCATGAATGGGACTTTCTTTTCGTCGGTTGTGACAATGGATGAGACGTGGATGCCATTTTTCAATCCAGAAACAAAGGGCCAGTCAGCTCAATGGAAGCACACAGATTCACCGCCACCAAAAAAATTTCGGGTAACCGCCAGTGCTGAAAAAATGATGGTGTCCATCTTCTGGGACAGCGAGGGCGTAATCCTTACCCATTGCGTTCCAAAGGGCACTACGGTAACATGTGCATCCTATGAAAATGTTTTGAAGAACAAATTCCTTCCTGCACTGCAACAAAAACGTCCGGGAAGGGCTGGGCGTGTGCTGTTTCACCAAGACAACGCACCCGCACAACGAGCTAACGTTACGCAACAGTTTCTTCGTGATAACAACTCTGAAGTGATTCCTCATGCTCCCTACTCACCTGACCTGGCTCCTAGTGACTTTTGGCTTTTTCCAACAATGAAAGACACTCTCCGTGGCCGCACATTCACCAGCCGTGCTGCTATTGCCTCAGCGATTTTCCAGTGGTCAAAACAGACTCCTAAAGAAGTCTTCGCCACTGCCATGGAATCTTGGCGTCAGCGTTGTGAAAAATGTGTACGTCTGCAGGGCGATTACGTCGAGAGGTAACGCCAGTTTCATCGATTTCGGGTGAGTAGTTAATTAGAAAAAAAATCGGAGGCCTTAGAACTTGAATGCACCTCCTACAAGCGTACAGCTACATTCGCCGCGGTGTTCTGCCTAAGCGGAGTGCGCACGTAGCCCGGGGAACCCACAGCTATTCGTGTCGGTGAACTAGCCCAAGCCCCTGTCGCGCAGGTTGCAACTTCTATGATTCACAGAGGGCGTCGCCTCTGCGGAACAATCTCCGCGCGGCAACAAGTTTCTCTTTTGTTTCACTGCGAGAAGGTGCGCAATAAATCGATTCTCGTGAGTTCCGGCACGTAAATATAGATCCTCCGCGGTGGAATTAATTACCGCTTCATCTGGCGGAATGCCAGAATCCCAGCAGCACTTCGCCTATGCAATACCTGGTATATGAGAAAGACGTGATCGCTAATCCCTCTTTTGGTAATACTTTCACGCACGCGGAAACAATATTCTTCGATAACGTATGTTTCTCTCTCCTTGTCTTCACCTTTCTACGTACCTGCTAGACAATTCCACATCCATCATCATTTTCTGCGTGAAAATTTATGTCACGTATATTACCGTCTACTGTACGAAGGTATATTACTCAAAAATACACACAAACGTCATGCCAAACGTTTAACACGTAAGGCAGATATACACAAAGAAGTTATAGCATATATCCTCACGAGAAAAGCTACCATGACCATCTGCTTAACAGCCTGTTTGCACACCTTCAGAGCGCAATACAATAGTAATTCTGTGTGGCATGGATTTGGCAAGTCCCTAGTAGATTTTCAGTAGTATTTCTCCCTAGATGTCTACGCATAGGTCACATGATTCCCGTAAACTGCGGGCTGATGCTTTGTGGATGCGGAGCTGGCGCACCATATCATCCTAGATGGTTTCAGCAGGGTCCAGTTGTTGGATGTCCTTCGGGGGAACGTTGTTGTTGTTGTTGTTGTGGTCTTCAGTCCTGAGAATGGTTTGATGCAGCTCTCCATGCTACTTTATCCTGTTCATGCTTCTTCATCTCCCAGTACCTACTGCAACCTACATCCTTCTGAATCTGCTTAGTGTATTCATCTCTTGGTCTCCCTCTACGATTTTTACCCTCCATTCTGCCCTCCAATACTAAATTGGTGATCCCTTGATGCCTCAGAACATGTCCTACCAACCGATCCCTTCTTCTAGTCAAGTTGTGCCACAAACTCCTCCTCTCCCCAGTTCTATTCAATACCTCCTCATTAGTTATGTGATCTACGCATCTAATCTTCAGCATTCTTCTGTAGCACGACATTTCGAAAGCTTCTATTCTCTTCTTGTCCAAACTATTTATCGTCCATGTCTCACTTCCATACATTCCTACACTCCATACAAATACTTTCAGAAACGACTTCCTTACACTTAAATCTATATTCGATGTTAACAAATTTCTCTTCTTAAGAAACGTTTTCCTTGCCATTGCCAGTCAACATTTTATATCCTCTCTACTTCGACCATCATCTGTTATTTTGCTCCCCAAATAGCAAAACTCCTTTACTACTTCAAGTGTCTCATTTCCTAATCTAATTCCTTCCGCATCACCTGACTTAATTCGACTACATTCCATTACCCTCGTTTTGCTTTTGTTGATGTTCATCTTATATCCTCCTTTCAAGACACTGTCCATTCCGTTCAACTGCTCTTCCAGGTCCTTTGCTGTCTCTGACAGAATTGCAATGTCATCGGCGAACCTCAAAGTTTTTATTTCTTCTCCATGGATTTTAATACCTACTCCGAATTGTCGGCCGGAGTGGCCGAGCGGTTCTAGGCGTTGCAGTCTGGAACCGCGTGACCGCTACAGTCGCAGGTTCGAATCCTGCCTAGGGCATGGATGTGTGTGATGTCCTTAGGTTAGTTAGGTTTAAGTAGTTCTAAGTTCTAGGTGACTGATGACCTCAGAAGTTAAGTCCCATAGTGCTCAGAGCCATTTGAGCCTACTCCGAATTTTTCTTTTGTTTCCTTTACTGCTTGCTCAATATACAGATTGAATAACATCGGGGAGAGGCTACAACCGTCTTACTCCCTTCCCAAACACTGCTTCCCTTTCATGTCCCTCGACTCTTATAACGGCCATCTGGTTTCTGTACAAATTGTAAATAGCCTTTCGGTCCCTGTATTTTATCCCTGCCACCTTCAGAATTTGAAAGAGGTATTCCAGTCATCATTGTCAAAAGCTTTCTCTAAGTCTACAAATGCTAGAAACTTAGGTTTGCCTTTCCTTAATCTATCTTCTAAGATAGGTTGTAGGGTCAGTATTGCCTCACGTGTTCCAATATTTCTACGGAATCCAAACTGATCTTACCCGAGGTCGGCTTCTACCAGTTTTTCCATTCGTCTGTAAAGAACTCGCGTTAGTATTTTACAGCCGGACTTATTAAGCTCATAGTTCGGTAATTTTCTCATCTGTCAACACCTGCTTTCTTTAGGATTGAAACTATTATATTGTTCTTGAAGTCTGAGGGCATTTCACCTGTCTTACACATCTTTCTCACCAGATGGTAGAGTTTTGTCAGGACTGGCTCTCCCAAGGCCGTCAGTAGTTCCAATGGAATGTTGTCTACTCCCGGGGCCTTGTTTCGACTTAGGTCTTCCAGTGGTCTGCCAAACTCTTCACGCAGTATCATATCTCTCATTTCAACCTCATCTACATCCTCTTGCATTTCAATAATATTGTCCTCAAGTACATCGCCCTTGTAAAGACCCTCTATATACATCCTTCCACCACGGATTGATATCGTGCCATATTTTGTACAATTGGCGTGTTTAATCACCGAAATTCCGAGATGGTTCGAGGGCCCTGCCAATAATTCTCCAAACGTTCTCAACTGGGGAGAGCTCCGGCGACCTTGCAGGCCAAGGTAGGGTTTGGCAAACACGAAGACAAGCACTAGAAATTCTCGCCGTGTTCTGGCGAGCATGATCTTGCTAAAATATAAATCCAGGATGACCTACCATGAAGAGCAACAAAACGGGGCGTATAATATCGACGACTTTCCTCTGTGCTCTTGATCATCATTTCATCCCCATCCAGCGAACAGCTGCCCAGTGTGGCGTCGAATGTAATAAGACCTGCACCAAGGCGGCCCGACCTGCCCCGCAAGGTGCCTCCCAGCCAATGACGCCAAACGCTCATTTCCATTTCCATCAAAAAATGCTGGAACTGCATAAGGCGAGTGTAGACTGGCGAGTTGGAAGGGGCCAAGTACAGTGCACGCACCTCAACCAGAGTGAGGACGTATTGTTAATAACGAGTTAATAACAATGTACTTACCTATAAAGATTTAATTCAAAAGAGTTGGCTCTCAAAAGAAATTTCAATCGTTGTGCTGTTGATATTTAGCTCCGTCGGCTAATGAGTTGGCCGACCACTGCCCCAGGGAGTGTAGCTGAAGGCCTAAGATCGCAGTACAGTACGTAGATGAGAGCACGGAAGTATGGTTTATAAGAGGAAGCTATAAAATGTTTCTCGGTAGATGAAACAGTGACACACGAGCGCAGAGAAGCTGTCCCCTTTCGTTTGTAAAGGCGAGCTGTTACATCAGCGGGCAAGTGCAGCTCCCACACGCCTGGGGGCACAAGCGCGTCTCTGTCGCCGAAATATTATTAGCCGAGCGTAGCGCGGGCTGTTTATCAACAGGAGTGGCCCCGTTCCGGAAATCTGCTGAACATCGATCAAACGCGGCGGTGCAGCACTCGCGCCCGAGGTGCTTGTGTTGGCGGCGGCTGCGGTCTGGGTGGCCCGTGGTTTATTTGGCCACACCTCTGACTCACCCGCCAGCCAGGGGCATCCTTTGTCAGCGGGGCCACCACCACCACCGCCCGCAAGAGCACGCGAAAACAAGCCGCCATGATTTGGCAACACTGACACACATCTGATTCCCACGTTGCGAAACGGTCGCAGGTCAAACGGCGCAGTCCGTTCCTTTGGGACAAGTGGCGCTTACGAAACAGCCAGTCGCCTTCCTGTCGGTGAAAATACCAGGAGTTGGATTCCTCGGTTCAAGATTAGAGCTTCTGCCTCGTATAGCAGAGACTTTCCGTTTCGATATGGCCGTGCTGATAGCGGGATAGCCCCTCGCCAAGGGTATAAGCACAGAGGATACACAAAAACTGACCGACAAAAAAAGGAAAGGAAGACGATTTAAGAATTAAATTAGAATTATATTAATACCTTGAGCTGCTGATGGGCGTTGATATACAGGGTGATTCAAAAAGAACACCACAACTTTAAAAATGTGTATTTAATGAAAGAAACATAATATAACCTTCTGTTATACATCATTACAAAGAGTATTTAAAAAGGTTTTTTTTCACTCAAAAACAAGTTCAGAGATGTTCAATATGGCCCCCTCCAGACACTCGAGCAATATCAACCCGATACTCCAACTCGTTCCACACTCTCTGTAGCATATCAGGCGTAACAGTTTGGATAGCTGCTGTTATTTCTCGTTTCAAATCATCAATGATGGCTGGGAGAGGTGGCCGAAACACCATATCCTTAACATACCCCCATAAGAAAAAATCGCAGGGGGTAAGATCAGGGCTTCTTGGAGGCCAGTGATGAAGTGCTAGGTCACGGGCTGCCTGGCGGCCGATCCATCGCCTCGGGTAGTTGACGTTTCATAACTAACCTTTTTCGTAGGACTCTCCATACAGTTGATTGTGGAATTTGCAGCTCTCTGCTAGCTCTGCGAGTCGATTTTCCTGGGCTACGAACAAATGCTTGCTGGATGCGTGCTACATTTTCATCACTCGTTCTCGGCCGTCCAGAACTTTTCCCTTTGCACAAACACCCATTCTCTGTAAATTGTTTATACCAACGTTTACTACACCACCTATCAGGAGGGTTAACACCATACTTCGTTCGAAATGCACGCTGAACAACTGTCGTCGATTCACTTCTGCCGTACTCAATAACACAAAAAGCTTTCTGTTGAGCGGTCGCCATCTTAGCATCAACTGACGCTGACGCCTAGTCAACAGCGCCTCAAGCGAACAAATGTACAACTAAATGAAACTTTATAGCTCCCTTAATTCGCCGACAGATAGTGCTTAGCTCTGCCTTTTGTCGTTGCAGAGTTTTAAATTCCTAAATTTGTGGTATTCTTTTTGAATCACCCTGTATATCAACGGGGACAGGTGAAAATGTGCGCCCCGACCGGGACTCGAACCCGGGATCTCCTGCTTATATGGCAGACGCTCTATCCATCTTTTTTTTTTTTAAATCTCATTTTGTTCGCTTTTGCTCGTCCCATCTGCTCGGGGCGGAGTTCGTAAAACACCTTTTTAAGTTCGTTGTTGATCGATTAACTCAGTTTTTTTTTTATTACAGCGGGCAGCTATCCCTCTGACCGAACTCGCTGAGCTACCGTGCCGGCTGTTTATATATATATATATATATATATATATATATATATATATATATATATATATATATATATATCATTTTGTTCGTTTTCGTTCGTTGCATCTGCTCGTGGCGGACGTCGCAAGACGCCCGTTTCAGTTCGTCGCTGATCCATTAACTCAGTTCTTTTTTTTATTACAGAGGGCAGCTAACCCTCTGACCGAACACGATGAGTTACCATGCCGGCATCTGAGCCACCGAGGGCTCCAGGGACTCCTGGGACTATCTCGCGTACAGCTCCCGCGAGACCCGCATTCTCAACATTGTACGTCCACACACTACATTCGTAGTGTCTCACCCCAACACATGTCCGAAAGAAAAGACACCATATCCATATAAGTATGCAGTTCTGGAAATACCGGCCATGACCTTCTTCTTCTGTGCGGATGCACACAAAAATGGTTCAAATGGCTCTGAGCACTATGGGACTCAACTTCTGAGGTCATCACTCCCCTAGAACTTAGAACTAGTTAAACCTAACTAACCTAAGGACATCACACACATCCATGCCCGAGGCAGGACTCGAACCTGCGACCGTAGCGGTCTTGCGGTTCCAGACTGCAGCGCCTAGAACCGGACGGCCACTTCGGCTGGCCGGATGCACACATATTCCCCGAAATCTTACGGGACTTGATAAGAATGTCTTCCACAAGTAATGAGTGTGTTGGGGTCGCCACGAACTGTGATCTGAAGTCATACCCGATAGCTCTCCACACCGTGACACCGCGCATAACGCTGCTGTGCCTCTCCAAAACATTAGACGAGCGGGACTTAGGTCGCCACCACATTCACCGACGAGGTAACCCGAGGTAGGGTGGAAAGGCGATTCTACACTAAATGCGAGGTAGCGCCATTCATCAGCCGTCCGTGGAAGCCTGTCGCGGCACCACATCAAACACAGCCGTTTGTGTTGTGATGGCAACTGACGGCACAGTGGTACGTCACGGAAATACTGCGTCCTCGTGTCTAACCTCTCGTGCGACAGTACTGTGGCGCCATTTTTCGGCAGTACA
This sequence comes from Schistocerca cancellata, assembly GCF_023864275.1. Lineage (NCBI taxonomy): Eukaryota > Metazoa > Arthropoda > Insecta > Orthoptera > Acrididae > Schistocerca > Schistocerca cancellata. The sequence goes on from NC_064626.1 coordinate 276,903,831, forward strand.
ATGCTCGTCCACACGTGGCACGCGTCTCTGTGAACTGACTGTGTGATGACGACGGCTGATGCATTCCTGTGGCCAGAAAGATCCCAAGAACAGTTGCTGACAGAATATGCGTGGCACCAGCTCGGACGTCACCAGTCGAGGACCAGCTCCAACAGGTTGGGACGAGCTTACCTCAGGAAGGGGTACACGGCTTTATGACACCCTTCCCAACTGAATCAGTGCAGACGCTCGGAGTGGCCGCGCGGTTAGAGGCGCCATGTCACTGACTACGCGGCCCCTCCCGCCGGAGGTTCGAGCCCTCCCTCTGGCATGGGTGCGTGTGTTGTTCTTAGCATGGCTTAGCTTGACCTCAGCAGTTTGGTGCCTTAAGAACTCACAAACATTTGAACATTTTGAATCAGTGCAGGCATCCATGCCATAGTGGATTCAACGTCGTACTGGTAAATGGCTCATACTGGTAAGCTCTTTGTAAACTGACTTGATTTTGTAATCACTGAAATAAAATCAGGAATCCTCTCAACCGGTGAAACTTCATTTCGTCTGTTGCTCCCCTTCTGGGTGCTTCATTTTTCTTTTGTCAGGCAGTTTTTTTGTTTTGTTCGGATATTGAGAAACTCGGATAGTATTTTGTTTTCAAATATTCGGTCTCTCCTGTAGGAAAACACTCGATGCAAACTATCAAGTCCTTGTTTGACCATTGCAATATGTCACGAAAACAAAGCGAGCACTGAAATAAAGACTAGGAAGAAACAAAATCCATTGGTATAATAGCAGGGAGCGAGGCGGCAATCGGTTAACTTCCGGTGTTCGCAGACGACATTAACGTCATAACTTTCTTCCCGAGAATCTTTGATCTCCTGTTCGCTTCGCTCTGTTCTGCTGATCATCTGTAGGAATACCGCCATTTTAAATACATCATGGAATAACGTTCTGACGCTCCCTTTAGTGAGGCCTCCTGTAAATCTACCTCAAGCGTACCAGATGCATTCAGCTCCTTCCCCTAGATCCGCGCGCATACGTCTATGCTGTTGATCGAGGGCTGGTGGTGTTTCGAATTGGAAAACATCAACTATAGCACTAATTTAGACTGCCCAATTACCTACTTCTAATATAGTATGTCCAATTACCTACTTCTGATGCTTCTTGGTTCTCAAAATTTGTTCAATTTCTTGATCGTGTGATTTTGTCGACCAGTTGGTAACAGTTTGCTCTTGATGATGACTGCCATTTGTTATATGGTTCGGAATCCTGTGTGTTGTACCTGAGGATACATCGCGCGAATGCCATTTACCTTTCACTATATTTTGGTAAATACGCACATGATTCGTAACCTAAGTATCTCTCGCGAGTCATGATTTATTGTTCCTTTCCATTAGCGATGAACGACGGACCAAGTGATCCAGTGTGTGTGTGTGTGTGTGTGTGTGTGTGTGTGTGTGTGTGTGAGAGAGAGAGAGAGAGAGAGAGAGAGAGAGAAAGTGAGTGAGTGAGAGAGAGAGAGAGAGGGAGAGATATTTACTATCCTTATCGTCACCGGACCTGTAATGTTGATTGTTCGGAGGAACAGAGAAAAAAATGTAAAGGTACCATTTTCTTCCACTGTAAAATCGTATAGGGATTTTTGTTCCTTGGTGCTGATAAAACATGTCTTTAGTGATACGAATTGAGCTCCACTCAATTCTTGTGCCGCATAACTACTGTCTTAATTCTGACTAGCTCTTTTGAAAGCTTTTAGTTTTCATCAATAGACTGCTGTTAATTTAGGTGTAATTTTCGATCCCGTTTGATTCATGTTGCGAACACGTCACTGCCTAGTATATTAAGTGTATCAGAAAGTACAGTAAATTGCTATGTGTATCGCCCAGTTAAAGCCGCTCTCTATGAGTCACTTCAGTTCAAATGGTTCAAATGGCTCTGAGCACTATGGGACTTAACATCGATGGTCATCAGTCCCCTAGAACTTAGAACTACTTAAACCTAACTAACCTAAGGACAGCACACGACACCCAGTCATCACGAGGCAGAGAAAATCCCTGACCTCGCCGGGAATCGAACCCGGGCGTGGGAAGCGAGAACGCTACCGCACGACCACGAGCTGCGGATGTCACTTCAGTCCCAACGTCATTACCCTCGCTCCACCGACTTAATATAAAGCGGAAGATAGGGCTCTCCGTTACAAAGCAAAGTACGTAGAACATCATAAGTATTACAGGGTTACGCTTTGTGTCCTTGAATATACGAATAACTAAAGACAAAATCGGTATACATATTTGTTGATACCGGAATGACAAAAAAATAGACGTTTAAAAGACCTTAACACATGCGTTGTAAACTATAAGAGGCAATCAAAAGTTTCCGTTTGAGGGCGTTGTTGCTGCGAAAATGCAACATACCGCGAATCCGACGCGGTTATGCAAGAACCGACGCATAGGCAATGGATTATTGTGGCATTCGTGTGTGCTGCAAATGTGAAAACACGAACCATAACGACGTTATTACCAAATGCGTCCAAACAGAACCAGCGAGGTATTGTTCTTTTCAAAGTTGCCGGTGGACAAACACCAGTAGACATCCATCGTAGAGCGAAGAATGTGTCTGGGGACGCACGTCTGTCGAAAACCACCGTTGTGGAAAGGTGCTCCCGGTTTCGTTCCTCGTACTGCAAATGTCAATGGTCCTGATCTCTCCTCATGAGTTACTGACTTCTTCACGCAGCAGAACATGGCGTTTTCATCACACGGGTATCTTCAATCTGATGCGCTGGTGGAATGATTGCCTCAATGATCACTGCATTATTGCCTGACTGGTTACCGATTCTGGACTGTACGGCCTTTGAACGGAAGCTGTTTGATCGCCCCTTATAATTACATCAGATCTCTGCCTTATAATTACATCAGACCTCTAACTTGCGTGTTGTAACCAGGATAGATAGGAACTGTCTGAAGGCCAACTAACAAAAGTCGTCTGCGGTTCTTGCCTACGAGATACGAAAGGGGTTTGTTTAGAAACTGTTCATGCACAATTACGCCTTATCTTCGCGAAGAGTGAGTGATATCTTACGTTCATCTGTTGAAAACAGTTGACTGCGTTTACACCGTTCTTGTGATGAGAGGAGAAGGTGAGGTAATATTCGGTGTTGATACACAGCGCACTTTTCTCAAATAACACCAGGAGCGGTCATCGCCCTTAATGTTATCCGTCGAGACACGGACCACTATCATCATCTACATCTACTGCTGAGATTTTTACCGACTTGTCTGACAGTCTGATGCTACCTAAATTGAAATAGCTCAAAGGCAAAAAAACTCCTCATAGGTGACCATTTGTCTTCTCATATTACAGATGTGGTGTTGACATTATGCAAAGACAATGACGTTTATTTTGTCTGTTTACTTCCGAATAGTATGCCTTTGGATGTGGCATTCTTTCGTCCACTGAAAGTTGCTTGGAGGAAAATTTTAGGACGCTACAGAGACAGTGGAGCTGGAATGAAAAGTGCAGTTTTGCAAACGCAACACTTTCCACGCCTTTTGAAAGAATTAATAGATGAAATATCTGTCAATGCAGCAGGAAATTTGAAACCAGGATTTCGTAATTGTGGCATTCTTCCATGTGATGTCAGTGAGCTGCTACATCATCTTCCTGGCAGAAATGGGAAGAATGATGTAGAAAATAGTTTCAGAGAGTTTTTGACGGAGAAAAGGAGCAGTATTACATGTGAAAATACACTAAACAAGAGAAGAAAGATTAGTAGTGTACGGGCTGGGAAAAGTGTTGCCCATAAAAGTGAGCACACAGAAACTGATGAAGCAGTAAGCTACAATTCTGATGGTCTTGGGAAAGGGAGTGAACTGAGGAATGGAACATTTAACAATGAAATGACAGACTATCCAACAATTTCAGAAGATAATAGTCAGCAATCGGTTGGAGAATCAACTGAGTTGGTCGTATATGAGGGAGGGATTTCTGGAAGTCTATTACCCCTGAAGAAGAACTGTGAGGAATTTGTGATTTTCACTTATGAAAATAAACTTTTCCCATGAAAAATAATGAAATGCAAAAGTGAAGTAGTGGTGATTTCTTCCATGCAAAGATCGAAGCATGGAAGTGAGTCATTCTCTCACAGCACTAGAAACTGCGGAGAGCTTTGGAAATTAATCCAGAATCATAAAATTGGGTAATTTTCCTTGGACAGCGTAGAATTCAAATAAGCCTAAGTTATGTAGTGCTTGCTGAAGCCACGGCACTTTCCCATTGCGTTCGGGAATGCCAAATCTGCGGTTTAGTAGATTGACAGCCGTTTCTAGAACCACATGGGAATTCTGTGATGAATACATGTTTACTGCAGGTTCCTGGCAAGTGCCCTCCCCACCCCAACCCCTCACCCCCTCCGATTCCCCGTTTTTGAGGACGCCTCTGACTTAAGCACGATTCACCGCTTTACACGTGTCTCGTAGTTTCATCACGGTCCACTTCGTACTGAATTGTCTCGCGTCAGCCAGGACACCTCGGCGAACTATGCCTCTCAGAAATGAGTCTGGTGCAAAGTGTGTCAGGAGCCGGACGCAAACAACCTGTCAAGCGACGGAATTGACGCCCGGAAGAGCGGGGAATGCGGCCACCCTGTGTGGCGTCGCATTCGCTACGTAGCCTCCATCCCTGGCCCCTGGTGTGCGCACCTCGCCGACCGCCGTCCTTTGTTTCGGCTGCAACAGCGGCCGCAACTGAAATAAACCACATTTAATTTGGAGAGCAACTAATGGCACTCGTAAAGGCGGCCACCGTCGCGAACGTAAAAACGCCTCGTTTGTTACGGTCGGCGCGACGTGGCATAAAAATACCCGTGCGCCCTGCGTAGCCGGCCCCCGCTGCACTCGCCCGTTATAAAAATGCAGCGGCCTACTCTCGCAGCGCTCGCGAAATTCTTCGTCTGCTCACGCAAAATACTAATGTCTATGACATCCAGTTCTTACCGTCGTCTCGTCAAGATACTTCCTGTCGCAGCATTCAGTACTCGACTACGACAGCGACGCCCACTGGGGGTCGTCATTCACAGATACAGTGTTAATTTTAGGTGACTGGAGTGTCGCAACAGTCTACAGAAAGCTGCATACCTAAGCAGGCAGTAGGGGAAATCGGCCTGACGGTGATAATATTGCGCTCTTAAAACGCTGCTGTAACATAAACTAACAAGGGGACTGTACGAACTTCCCTTTACAGATTTGATTCAGATTGACATGGCGTGTGCGGGCCGGGGTGGCCGAGCGGTTCTAGGCGCTACAGTCTGGAACCGCACGACCGCTACGGTCGCAGGTTCGAATCCTGCCTCGGGCATGAGTGTGTGTGATGTCCTTAGGTTAGTTAAGTTTAAGTAGTTCTAAGTCTAAGGGACTGATGACCTCAGAAATTAAGTCCCATAGTGCTCAGAGCCAATTTCTTTTTCTTTTTTTTTTTTTTTTTTTGACATGGCGTGTAATACACGGCTAGGGGTTCAATGTATGTAAACATGAAGACGTAACTCTGAACGGCTTTCGAGAAAATAGAGCTAGAAAATTTTAAGCAGGCTTAAATACTTCGTGTGGTCGCAAATAAGGGCTATCCAGAAAGGAAGAACAGGTTTCAAACATTGCTTCCCAACTGCAAAAGATATAAAAACAACACCAAGGTTCCTAAAAACAGAAAAGTTCAAATTTTTGTGCATTCGATGAGCACCATGTTTTACACGACAAATATGAAGACGGTGCCTGATTTCCTGTCACACACGAAGCAGCTGGTCTCTCGTTATCGAATTTCTCTAAGCACGTCCGACGCTTCCTGAATGACACCATTCCTGGACATGGGACTGGAAGAGCGTAGCAGAAGATGATATTCATCGCTGGTGGCCTCCCAGGTCTCCAGGCCTCACACCTTGTGACTTTCATCTGTAGGGTTACGAAAAATACCACGTTTTTATTCCCCTATGCTTGACACTCTTAAGTCTGCGACATCGCACTGGTGTGGCTGTGAATTCGATAACGAGAGACAAGCTACTTCGTATGCGCCAGGAAATGAGCCACCATATTGGTATTTGACGTATAACACATGGCGCTCACACTGAATGCATAAAAATTTGAATTTTTCTCTATCCGGGAACGTTGGAATTCTGTTCCTATTTCTTGTAGTTTGGAAGCAATAAATGGTTGAAATCTGTTCATTCTTTGTAAAAAAATGAAATGTCGTGTGGCTAGGGCCTCCCGTCGGGTAGACCGTTCGCCTGGTGCAGGTCTTTCGAGTTGACGCCACTTCGGCGATGGGGATTCTTTTTGAATATCCCTGTATTTAAGCATCTCGCAGCAGAGCGAGTAAGCGCGTAGTTTCATAAGTGCGAGATCTCAGGATCGAACCTCGCTGCTGGTACTTTTTCTTATTCCCACGTAATTCTAACAAAACATTTATTATGATTGTCCAAATTATGTATATTAAATGATTCTTTTATTATATAATTAATATTTATTGCGAAAAAAAAACAGAAAAATTTTTTTCGTAAGGAATTTTGAAATAAAAAAGGATACTCGAGAATTCCAATCAAATCACTATAGTCGTTTAATTTGTATTATTTTTTATCTACATTTGTGGAGGACTACACGAGTCAGGATGATATTGTCCGTAGAAATATGGTAAAGAATAATTATTGTGTCATACACAACGTGTGATGAGCCCCGCTGTTGGGAATAAAAAACACCTTACTTAACGTTCATAAACGATTCTCCGTCATCACGCAGTTTAGCGGCATACTACACAGATCGAGCCTATCACCGAATATTGATACAGACGACAGTTGGACTGAATTTTTATACAGTCTTCTCTAAAAGCTATCTGTCGATTCTGTTTGATGACGTGCGGTCAATTCTGTAGTCGATTTTTAGGGTTCTTCACCTACCTGTAAAAATAAACGTCGCAAGCCTGCACCAGCGGAATACATTTGGGAGGAATTATATTAACACTGCACATTGGCAGAATAATGCGAGAATGATAAAAAAAAAGGAACCGTAGGCAGATTATTCGATCCAGGGATCTCACGCCTATGGAACGAATCGCTTGCTTGCTCAACTGCGGACATCTTTTGGATGCTAGAGAACACAGGCAGTATGCAAGGGCACCTAACATTTTCAAACTCTGTTATCTCGGAAACGGTTTAGAGTTTCATCTTCGTGTTTACGTATGTTAAAGTTCTAGTCGTGCCCTACGCACCCTGTCAGTACAAATCAGATCGGCTGGCGGAAGTTCGTACGCTCCACTTGTAACCCCACGAGTCAAGATATTAATTACCCTCTTCAGCACAACTCCATTCGCTTTAGAGAATGGTACATGGGGTGGAACTGGTTACCAGGCCGTCATGTGCCCTTCCACAGCTAGGGCAAGTGATGGCAGAGGAGTGGTCGGCATGTACCAGTCGGTTGTACGGAATCAGCGCAGCAAGGTGGGTCAACGAGCACAAAGTAGCTGTCGTGTTTCGACGGGCCCGTGGCCACACCGCGAATGAAATTTCTTGGTGAATCAATGCGGAGTATCCCACGTGTTTATGAGGAATGTTGTAGTCATCGCACCCATGTAACATGGGGTAAGAACAGTGGTCGAAGAAAGATCCTAACCGATAGGGACTGCAGAGAAGCGTCACGCCTTGTCAACGCCAACTGGTTGTAAACTCGGCGGGAATTACTACATCCAGCGAATGCGGCTCCATCTCAACCAAGTCTCCGAGCGACACTGCGAAGCGAACTGCATGGATGCACCTTTGGGTATTTCGCAAAACATCATTGATCACAGCTCCACATAAATCTGTGCGTCTTCAACGGGCCAAACAACACCAAATGGTCACAGGACTGGGTACATTCATTCCTACGCTGCGATAGAAAATTAAAGGCTCACTTTTTAGAAATCACGTAGTTGTCTCCCACTGCGACGCAGAAGTTTGAAATTTGCCCCATAGGTGCCTACAACCTCCCTCTGTAACGGTGCAAAATGTGGCGCGCTGCGACGTCATCGTAGGGCACGGCGGCGCTTGGAGCAGCAAGGTGTCGACACATGCGAAACGAAGGGCCACAGCTCAGAAGTTGATGTGAGCTGTACGATGGGTTCATTATGTGAAATTTGCACCAGATTGCCCCACGATTTTACCAACGCCACCGTGGGAATGTAATACGATGGGAAGGTCGTCACACCCCGTCTTATCAACGTTGCAACCCTTCTTTTGAGGACTCTGCGTCGGAGGTCAGAGCAGCGACGCTCAGCGCTGAAATCACGTGGTAGCTGAGGGAAACATCACACCGTCGCTCAGAATCACCTGAAAAAGGCCCCACGATATGGCACAACAGGGTTCCTCTAAGGCAAGCCTCGCCCAAGGTGGGGTTTCCTAGGTTCAGGCGCCAGAGCAACTGAGAGGTTGAATGTTTTGAAACGTCCCCTTAGAAATATTTATGAATCACTGTGCTGATAAACCTCTTACATTGTTTGATTTTCAAACAGCTGAGCAGAACTGAACGTACTCAGACAAAAAAAAATGGTTCAAATGGCTCTGAGCACTATGGGACTCAACATCTTAGGTCATAAGTCCCCTAGAACTTAGAACTACTTAAACCTAACTAACCTAAGGACATCACACACAACCATGCCCGAGGCAGGATTCGAACCTGCGACCGTAGCAGTCCCGCGGTTCCGGACTGCAGCGCCAGAACCGCTAGACCACCGCGGCCGGCTGTACTCAGACATTTCGCTCTTTACCTATTCTGATCAACACTAAACTGACACACAATATTTTCAGCGCAACGCAATCTGACTTTTAAAAATCCGTACAAAAGAATGGCCCTGACTAACAATAACCTAAACCTTCCATGAATCACTTACCTCACAAAAATCTTCGTTACTCGAACTACTGCAATACAGCGAGCGCCGCTACTGCCAGCTAAATATAAGATTCTAACTACTGAAGGGACTAACTACTGATAGGCGTATTTAGCAAATGAAAGATTTTGATAAAGAACAAACAATGTATTTACCTTAATAGTGTTCAAAAGTCATAATATATATATATCAGTTCATGACATCCAGTCTTACAAATTTACTGTCTCTGATGGACACACGTCCAGATCATCCGCTCTCGAAACTCCGCCATCTCTCTCCCCACATCAACCACTGCTGGCGGCTCGCCTCCAACTGTGCAGCGCTACGCGCTGTTAACATCCAAATGCCCAACACTACAATAGCGAATATTACAACATGCCAACCACCCACAGACTGCACACAGCGCAGCCAGTGATTTTCATACAGTGCGCTACGTGGCGTTACCAATATAAAAACGTTTTATTCAGGCTGTTCAGGCAAATGACCACCGTCCCGCCCTTCCCTCACCCCCAGCCTCCTTCCCTTCTCCCGCTTCGGGTCACGCTCAAATGTCGCTCTATGATTATTATCGGTCCCTAGTGATTCTATCGTGCATGCTGGAGCAAAAATTGCGGTTGCGATACACTTCAAAGCGGTCAGAGAACCTTCAATGGGGTTGAGGCCTCGCAATGTCGTTAGAGTTGGGTTGAAACTCATGCGGGTTGCAGCAGTGTCGAACGTTATCAAGAACGTTGTTCTGTTGCTCATTGCCCTGTGGACTGTCGTTTTCGACCGCGAAATGTGTGGGAATCCTCAAGGGAAGGGTTAATTTCATTGGCGCCCCTTATGGCACCCTATACTTCCTTTTCGTGTCGATTACGAGCGGTGGTGCTTCTAAAATATTTTCCTCGGCCACACATAAGAAAACCGCGTGATTCGAACGCTGTGTGTCGCGAGACCGATCTCCATCGGAGAGGCGTCAAAAGAAGGGACGAAATGTAAGTAAGTGGGTCTTTGACGACCTTCCCTTGGTGTGACACATCCAAGCTGGCGTTGCGCAGAATTCTGGTGAAATTTGGTACCAATGCGACATCATTAGACCACATTACAGCTCATACAACTTTCTGAACTGTGGCCCCTTTTTTTAATGTGTCGGCACCTTCCAGTTTGAAGGGCCGCCGGGTCCGTGGGTTGCCACGGGTTTTCACATTTACAGAAGGAGCTTGTGGCCACCTTTGAGCCAAATCAAACTTATGTGGCGCATTGGGAGGCAATTACGATGTTTCGAAAAAGTGGTTCTTTAATTTGGTATTGCAGTATAGTCTCACGAACACTCGAGCACTCTATCGCACCTCGACTGATCTCTTAAATCATCCGGTCTTAATGCCACAGGCGTCGTCTGAGACTATTAGAAACAGCGGGTGAAACGTAGCAATCAACTTGCCCGCAGCTCTACGGCATCTAAGCGTCAATAAGTTGCTTCAGCTCCATATGGCATACCTGAAGAAACTTGTAGATCTCTATCTCGCTGAATGAGGTGATTATGATGTGCCTGTATTGGTAGCTACCTTCAGAGACAATTGGACAAAACCAACCAGTGACGCATTACTAAGCCGGCCGTTGTGGTCGAGCGGTTCTAGACGCTTCAGTCCGCAACCGTGATGCTGCTACTGTCGCAGGTTCGCATCCTGCCTCGGGCATGGATGTGTGTGATGTCCTTAGGTTAGTTAGGTTTAAGTAGTTCTAAATCTAAGAGACTGATGACCTTAGATGTTAAGTCCCATAGTGCTTACAGCCATTTTTTGACACATTACTTTTAATGTCAGCAAACTCTAGACGTAACGTATTCCGAGTTATCAGCAACGTTCTCTGCTATACTGCCAACACTCATATTAGGCAACACTTAAGGCAGTAATCAATCTCCCACATCATCCAACGAAAATCAATAAAATGTTAAAGCTAAAGTAAATCTTCTCCCCACATCTTCAAAGGCTCAGTAGACGAGAACCCCCATATCGTCTTCTCAAAAGACCCCATGTGCTCACACGACATTTTAGGAGCCGATCCTTATTTATGGACGACAGCTATACTAACACACAGGTCGTAATGAGTTACTTTTCTAATTTTAAGGAGGTGATTTCCCAAAACTCGTAATATTTGAAGAACGTCATGGTTTACCGCCATGGTACTTTTCTGGAGACTATAAATCTACTCTGTAGGAATCAGCATGGGTTTCGAAAAAGACGATCGTGTGAAACCCAGCTCGCGCTATTCGTCCACGAGACTCAGAGGGCCATAGACACGGGTTCCCAGGTAGATGCCGTGTTTCTTGACTTCCGCAAGGCGTTCGATACAGTTCCCCACAGTCGTTTAATGAACAAAGTAAGAGCATACGGACTATCAGACCAACTGTGTGATTGGATTGAAGAGTTCCTAGATAACAGAACGCAGCATCTCATTCTCAATGGAGAGAAGTCTTCCGAAGTAAGAGTGATTTCTGGTGTGCCGCAGGGGAGTGTCGTGGGACCGTTGCTATATACAATATACATAAATGACCTTGTGGATGACATCGGAAGTTCACTGAGGCTTTTTGGGGATGATGCTGTAGTATATCGATAGGTTGTAACAATGGAAAATTGTACTGAAATTCAGCAGGATCTGCAGCGAATTGACGCATGGTGCAGGGAATGGCAATTGAATCTCAATGTAGACAAGTGTAATGTGCTGCGAATACATAGAAAGAAAGATCCCTTATCATTTAGCTACAATATAGCAGGTGAGCAACTGGAAGCAGTTAATTCCATAAATTATCTGGGAGTAGGCATTAGGAGTGATTTAAAATGGAATGATCATTTAAAGTTGATCGTCGGTAAAGCAGATGCCAGACTGAGATTCATTGGAAGAATCCTAAGGAAATGCAATTCGAAAACAAAGGAAGTAGGTTACAGTACGCCTGTTCGCCCACTGCTTGAATACTGCTCAGCAGTGTGGGATCCGTACCAGATAGGGTTGATAGAAGAGATAGAGAAGATCCAACGGAGAGCAGCGCGCTTCGTTACAGGATCATTTAGTAATCGCGAAAGCGTTACGGTGATGATAGATAAACTCCAGTGGAAGACTCTGCAGGAGAGACGCTCGGTAGCTCGGTACGGGCTTTTGTTGAAGTTTCGGGAACATACCTTCACCGAGGAGTCAAGCAGTATATTGCTCCCTACTACGTATATCTCGCGAAGAGACCATGAGGATAAAATCAGAGAGATTAGAGCTCACACAGAGGCATACCGACAATCCTTCTTTCCACGAAAAATACGAGACTGGAATAGAAGGGAGAACCGATAGAGGTACTCAAGGTACCCTCCGTCACACACCGTCATGTGGCTTGCGGAGTATGGATGTAATGTAGATGTAGATGTAGATGTAGATGTAGAGCTGCTGATAAAATTTCTTTATGGAACAACCAGTTTCGATCCATGCCCATCATCAGGTTTCTAAAAATCTTTACAGCATCGTCATCGGCGACTGATTTTATTGACGATGTGATATCGGTTGTCAGCTGACTAACATTATTGGGAGCATTGTCTTCATAGTATTAGAGTCATAGTAGAAAAAGGTTCCTTATGATCTTCATTCAAACTGGGAGAGCTGACTCCAACAGACCGTCGCTCGCACCTACACTTCTGAGCAAGGCGACAAAACGTCCGTTCAACACACACTTTTGATTGTCCTACGCAGCGGTTTACGTGTGTGAAAACGTTGAAACTGAAGGTCCAGCCTCGACACTGACGACCTCAGTTCTGAATTCCTGTGTAATATCCGGTGCGCTATGAGTGGCCTGTCTGGCACTGACTACCGCACCCTGTTTAAGATCAGTTAACTTGTGACTTGCTGCAACACTCTTTACGGATTTATCCTGTAACACACCCCTCACAAATCTTGTCTCCGCTCACTCCATTCGCGATATCTAGACACAACATTCGGGCGTCAATTATAGCACGTTCACGGCAAATTTTCAAACGGGGTAAGTTTACTGTCCGTTGCACTCCTATCTTCCAAGTCTTCCAATACGTTTACTTCGTTCGTGAAATTTAGCATTAGCTCTGTAGTCCTTAATTTTTTAGTTCTATTTAGAAACTTCTGTTTTTCGTTTCACTTTATTGGTTTCTGTTCTATAGGATATGTGTTAATACGTTTGGCAGTTTGTGTGGTGTCACCGCCAGACACCACGTTTGCTAGGTGGTAGCCTTTAAATCGGCCGCGGTCCGTTAGTATACGTCGGACATGCGTGTCGCCACTAGCAGTGATTGCAGACCGAGCGCCGTCACACGGCAGGTCTAGAGAGACTTCCTAGCACTCGCCCCAGTTGTACAACCGACTTTGCTAGCGATGGTTCACTTACAAAATACGCTCTCATTTGTCGAGACGATAGTTAGCATAGCCTTCAGCTACGTCATTTGCTACTACCTAGCAAGGCGCCATGTTCAGTTACTATTGATATTGTGAAGAGCGACGTTCACCATTTATGGATTAAAGTTAAGTATTCCACCAGCTACGTCCGTTTTTTCTAAAGTCTAATTTCCTTTACATGTTCCAGACCTCACGCCAGCCTACGTGAGCTAAAACGCGTGCCTTTCGGCTTCCTCTAATAACACGGTGTTGGCTCTCCTGCCAATCCATAACAGTTTGCCTATTGAAGCTGCATTGAACACAGCACTTTCCTTTGGTGATAGTTAAATGGAAACATAATTTTTTTTAAATAGTGGGTACTATGATCTGAATCGACCTTGGGGTTAATAGCCGAATGGTATGAGCTAGCGACAGCAACCGGCAAGGGTCAAAGCTAAGCTACAAGGGATGATTGGAAACGCTGTTAAAGTTACGACGACTCACGTATGCTGAAATGTTTGGCGAACATTGATTCCTACTACGAGGGCGAGCTGAAAAGTAACGCCTCCGAATTTTTTATTCTGTTCTCCTTATCGGTTGAGGTATCACATGCCATTCAATTTACTCGATCGATTTTTCCGCTTCGGTGACGCCAGTCTTAAACCTCTGCCGCTAATGAGCTCTGAATCGTATTGTGAAACACGGTGATGTGTGCTTAATTTCGGTGTTGTAATCGAGTTTCTAATCGCACCTGCCGCACCTTCTCCTTCAGTTTGGCAATGACAGACCACACACGTACGCTGCAATGTCTGCAACAATCCGACAACTTGGATTCTCTGTGATCGATCACCCTCCATACTCCCTCGACTCGACCCCATCACATTTCTGTCTTTTCCCAAAACTTAAGGAACAGCTTCGAGGACTACACCTTGACAGTGACGAAGCGCTGCAAGAAAAGGTGAGGTTGTCGCTCCGTCAACTAACTTTAACATTCCAATCAAGGTATCAACAAACTGGCCTTTCGTTGGATGAAATGTGGTCGTTGCCGGGTTGACTCTGTTGCCAAATAAACATGCAGACATGAAGAATAAATGTGTAGAATGTTAACAAACTTTGTTTTATTTAAAGTGGTGTAAGATTTTTCATGTAAGAAATTCGGAGGCATTAATTTACATCGTGCCCTCGTAAATATGGAGATCTCGAAACAGTCTCTCTTCTTCACTGCTTGAAGTGTGATGTTTTTACACCAGAATTTGTAAATCAAAGGAAAGAAGACTAAGATTTAACGCTCCGTCGACGACGAAGTCGCTAAGCACAGAACACAGGCCCCGATTGTGAAAAGACAGAGAAGGAAATTGGCCACGCCCTTTCAAAGAAACAGTCTCGGAACTTGCTTTAGGCGATGTAGGGAAATCACAGACAACCTAAATTTTGTTGGCAAGACAGCAATTTGAATCATCGACCTCACGAACAGGTGTCCATTCTCTTACTACTACCCCACCTCGCTCGTTTTTGCAAATCAACAGGATGCTTTATGTTAACATAACACCTGTGCAAAGTGATTGAATTGCTGATTTATGAATTAGTTGACTGACTAGTAAGCGCTTCACCGAAGCTGCGTGGTTGTTCAGATGTGAAGTTTCCGTGTTAATAGGCCCTTTCACGCATCGCTAATTCTGCGGAACATTTCGAGCTGAGAGCGATTTTTCCGGCCGAGCGGCAGTGTCTTCCCGTTTCGTTCAGCATTGCCCAAGCGCTACCGTTCAAGCGCGCGTAAGCGACGCGCGGGCGGTCTTTGTTCAGGTTTCGCGAGGAACACTGATATACACCCGAATCGCATTAAAAAATATGTACTGTTTGCAGATGTTGGTGAAATACACTCCTGGAAATGGAAAAAAGAACACATTGACACCGGTGTGAGATGATGTTTGGTTTGTGGGGCGCTCAACTGCGTGGTTATCAGCGCCCGTACAATTACCCAATCTTTGCTCAGTCCAATTTCGCCACTTTCCTGGATGATGATGAAATGATGAGGACAACACAAACACCCAGTCATCTCGAGGCAGGTGAAAATCCCTGACCCCGCCGGGAATCGAACCCGGGACCCCGTGCTCGGGAAGCGAGAACGCTACCGCGAGACCACGAGCGGCGGACTATTGACACCGGTGTGTCAGACCCACCATACTTGCTCCGGACACTGCGAGAGGGCTGTACAAGCAATGATCACACGCACGGCACAGCGGACACACCAGGAACCGCGGTGTTGGCCGTCGAATGGCGCTAGCTGCGCAGCATTTGTGCACCGCCGCCGTCAGTGTCAGCCAGTTTGCCGTGGCATACGGAGCTCCATCGCAGTCTTTAACACTGGTAGCATGCCGCGACAGCGTGGACGTGAACCGTATGTGCAGTTGACGGACTTTGAGCGAGGGCGTATAGTGGGCATCCGGGAGGCCGGGTGGACGTACCGCCGAATTGCTCAACACGTGGGGCGTGAGGTCTCCACAGTACATCGATGTTGTCGCCAGTTACGCCAGGCATGCCCTGAGAGCGACAGTATGTAGGCACACTGCAGTGTTCATATGCAATGGGTGTTGCCTATCATACTGTCATTTTCCCATCGTGAAAGGCAGTAGACTCAGCAAAATAAAAGCTCTTGATTCACTTCTATAATATATCACTCCTCTTAGAGACACTCTTTTTATAGTTATCTTGTTGAATATCGCTGTATGAATCTACTGGGGTAGTGGTACGCTGCACACATGGTTTGTAGATCCTAGACCCAAATGGTTCGGTGAAATCTCGTTATCCAGTCACCGAGAGGCGTCAGAGAATTTTTTTTTCTAACAAACGTTGTTTCCCTTTATGTGATCTATCACCCTAGGGCCTAGACCTTTGTCACAAAGAATTCGAAATATTCTTAATATACGATATATCTCATAAAATGTATCAAATGTTCCAATGTGTGTGAGATCTTATGGGACTTAACTGCTAAGGTCATCAGTCCCTAAGCTTACCCACTACTTAACCTAAATTATCCTAAGGACAAATACACACAACCACGCCCGAGGGAGGACTGTAACCTCCGCCGGGACCTAAAGTGTATTCATACACCTCTAACCCCTAGACTGTTTTGAGAAGTGGACCTGCAATTATAAATGAAGACGGGCAGTATTGTGTTGCCAATAGACAAGCTATAACAACAGACTGGGTCGGGCAAGAGAGACCAGAGATTTCGAATGTGGACTAGTCAAAAATGGTTCAAATGGCCCTGAACACTATGGGACTTAACATCTGAGGTCATCAGTCCCCTAGAACTTAGAACTACTTAAACGTAACTAACCTAAGGACATCAAACACATCAATGCCCGAGGCAGGGTTCGAACGTGCGACCGTAGCGGCAGCGTGGTGCCAGACTGAAGCGCCTACAACCGCTCGGCCACAGCGGCTGGCGTGGACTAGTCACTGGAAGTCGAAGTCGACTGATGGTCATGTGATCGTGAAGTGGGAACGCGAAAGAATAACCACAGCTAAACTGACACCAAGCAGACCTCACGTACTGACAGACAGAGACCGTCAAACATACAATGTCGAGCAGCTTCTAACAAGCCACAAAATTTTGTCGTCAGTGCTGTACTATGCTTGAGGTGATGTAAAGAGCGACGCACCAGACAATGGATGACTGGAAACGAGTGATTTGGAGTGATGAACCACGCCTTACTCTGCGGTAGGGTTTGAGTTTGGTGAACGCCTGAAGAATGTTGCCTGCCATAACATGTAGTGGCAACAGCGAAGCACGGAAATGTTGATGTTTCAGCGTGACAGTGATTTTCGTGATTGGTGTGTGGTCCCCTTATAGCGCTTAAGAAAACACTGAATGCAGAAAGATATGAACATATATTATAGCATTATATACTGTTGGCCTTAAGAGAAACAGTTCGGAGACGATGATTCATTCTTCATGGCAGATTGAAACTGTGTGCCGGACCTAGACTCGCACTCGGGACCTTTGCCTTCCGCGGGCAAGTGCTCTACCATCTGAGCTACCCAAGTACGACTTAGGCCACGTCCTCACAGCTTTAATTCCGCCATTACCTCATCTCCTACCTTCCAAACTTCACAGAAGCTCTCCTGCGAAACTTTCAGAACTAGCACTCCTTGAAGAAAGGATATTGTGGAGATATGGCTTTGCTACGGCCTGGGGGATGTTTCCAGAATGAGATTTTCACTCTGCAGTCTCGGTCCAGCAGACAGTTGTAATCTGCCAGGAAATTTCATATCAGCGCACACTCCGGTGCAGAGTGAAAATCTCGTTCTGATGATTGATTGTTTGTATTTGCATGATTAGTGCACCCTGTCAGCTCTGTCAGAGCAGCATCTGAAATGGACTCGCGTGCCCAGAGTCCCGAACTGAGCCAAATGGAACACCTTTGAGATATCTTACAACGTCTACTTCGCTCCAGACCTGCGTTCAGTATTAATATCCTCCCTTGTTTCGGCTCTTGCGGACATACAGACACCAACTGAGTTCAAGCCATTATAAAGGCCAATGGTGGGCGCCGCTCGTATTTATATCCGCTAAGTAGTGTCCGCATACTTTTGGTCAGATATCGATCACCTAAATTTTTAAAAGAACTACATTTAATACCGAAATTCCCAGCGTCTAAATCATGTTGTTCGTATTCGCCCACTATCATATACCGAGTTTTTTTGTGTTTATTTTTAAACCTCGTTTGTCATATGTTCCAAATACACTCCTGGAAATGGAAAAAAGAACACATTGACACCGGTGTGTCAGACCCACCATACTTGCTCCGGACACTGCGAGAGGGCTGTACAAGCAATGATCACACGCACGGCACAGCGGACACACCAGGAACCGCGGTGTTGGCCGTCGAATGGCGCTAGCTGCGCAGCATTTGTGCACCGCCGCCGTCAGTGTCAGCCAGTTTGCCGTGGCATACGGAGCTCCATCGCAGTCTTTAACACTGGTAGCATGCCGCGACAGCGTGGACGTGAACCGTATGTGCAGTTGACGGACTTTGAGCGAGGGCGTATAGTGGGCATGCGGGAGGCCGGGTGGACGTACCGCCGAATTGCTCAACACGTGGGGCGTGAGGTCTCCACAGTACATCGATGTTGTCGCCAGTGGTCGGCGGAAGGTGCACGTGCCCGTCGACCTGGGACCGGACCGCAGCGACGCACGGATGCACGCCAAGACCGTAGGATCCTACGTAGTGCCGTAGGGGACCGCACCGCCACTTCCCAGCAAATTAGGGACACTGTTGCTCCTGGGGTATCGGCGAGGACCATTCGCAACCGTCTCCATGAAGCTGGGCTACGGTCCCGCACACCGTTAGGCCGTCTTCCGCTCACGCCCCAACATCGCGCAGCCCGCCTCCAGTGGTGTCGCAACAGGCGTCAATGGAGGGGCGAATGGAGACGTGTCGTCTTCAGCGATGAGAGTCGCTTCTGCCTTGGTGCCAATGATGGTCGTATGCGTGTTTGGCGCCGTGCAGGTGAGCGCCACAATCAGGACTGCATACGACCGAGGCACACAGGGCCAACACCCGGCATCATGGTGTGGGGAGCGATCTCCTACACTGGCCGTACACCACTGGTGATCGTCGAGGGGACACTGAATAGTGCACGGTACATCCAAACCGACATCGAACCCATCATTCTACCATTCCTAGACCGGCAAGGGAACTTGCTGTTCCAACAGGACAATGCACGTCCGCATGTATCCCGTGCCACCCAAAGTGCTCTAGAAGGTGTAAGTCAACTACCCTGGCCAGCAAGATCTCCGGATCTGTCCCCCATTGAGCATGTTTGGGACTGGATGAAGGGTCGTCTCACGCGGTCTGCACGTCCAGCACGAACGCTGGTCCAACTGAGGCGCCAGGTGGAAATGGCATGGCAAGCCGTTCCACAGGACTACATCCAGCATCTCTACGATCGTCTCCATGGGAGAATAGCAACCTGCATTGCTGCGAAAGGTGGATATACACTGTACTAGTGCCGACATTGTGCATGCTCTGTTGCCTGTGTCTATGTGCCTGTGGTTCTGTCAGTGTGATCATGTGATGTATCTGACCCCAGGAATGTGTCAATAAAGTTTCCCCTTCCTGGGACAATGAATTCACGGTGTTCTTATTTCAATTTCCAGGAGTGTATTTTCCTTAGTGATAGCTGGAATCATCACAGGCTGTGCCGTTTATCATCTGGTCCTCGGGAAGTGGGAAGAAGTGCAGTTTTATCGTCTCCCACCAGTGCTACATTTACTTCCACATGTCTTTAATTATTATTCCATATAAATTTTGAACGTCAGAGGAGCTAGTGAGTGACCATGTCGAAATCCTTTTCTACTTTGTTCTATCTTTGATAACACGTTGCTTACCATCACTTAGGAGGTGTAAGACTGGAACTGCATTAAAACATCAGTATTCCACATACTCAGATCCAGCTTGTTTACACGCCTTGTTTAGGTCAACGAATGTTAGATCAACTTTTCGTCTCCTTTCATCACTTTTTGTGTTAGTTAAATATAAAAATATTATCTGTACTTGACCGACCAGCTGTGAACCCGTTTTGGTCTTACATTTCTTTAAAATGTCTCTCAATTCTGTTTCTTAACACTGCCACTGGACACATTACAATTATGCCTCTAAATTTATAAATCCCTTTTGCTTCCTTTTCTAAACAAAGATGATATAGCTGCCTTCTTCCAATCAAGAAGCAGATTGTCTTGATTTAAGCATTCAGTACAAATATTTCCAAGGACTGCTGCTTTTAGCCGTTCATTGCTAATATTTCCCGGACAAGGAGATTCACTTATTTTCAGTATGTTAACACATTACCTCACTTTTATTTAGTGTCATCAGTTCTACTTTGCCCACTTGGGTTTCAATTTGCTCCCTCACACCCCTTATTCACTAGATCTTGGCCGTGTCGATTATTCCCTTTTCCCCTCTTTAGAAGAAACGTCCAAAGTATGACGATTGCTGGTATCAGGCACAAAGCAACACTGAACTTAATCATATCCCTTAGGCTGCCTTTGTCGGAAATTCGTAACCATAAGAGGCGATTTCTCTGAAGAATGATAAGCTGTATTTTTCCATTCACGTTCCTTATCTTCTGAAAATAAATCATTCACCATTTTGGTCGACCACAAGTTGTATCCAATGAGTTGCAACAATGGAACCTACTCTATAACTCCCCGCATAGCCCACACAATGCGATGACAGATGATTATAGGGACATGGCGAATATTTGTCCACTAAGCATCGATAGCTGCCATGCGTGCAGCAGGTTTTCATTGCAGTTTATATATCAACCGAAGATTGGACGAAAATTAGTATACTTACATTCGACGGTATATGGAGCAAGTCTTTCATTCTGTAAGTGGCAGATTTAAGATCTGCGTAAACCTATAACTGAAACCAGATTCATCGGAGTACAAACGTTGTCTGGCGCCCTCTTGTTTATATCCAGTCTGTGTTTTAGCGGAACTTGGTCTCGAAACAAGAGGCTGAGCTAATCCACGTGCAGTATCTCTGGTGATGTACTGCAAGACTGCTAAACACAGTAATTGTTCCGCGCCCTCCGACAAGGCAATCT
The DNA here is from genome assembly GCF_023864275.1 of Schistocerca cancellata. Classification (NCBI taxonomy): domain Eukaryota; kingdom Metazoa; phylum Arthropoda; class Insecta; order Orthoptera; family Acrididae; genus Schistocerca; species Schistocerca cancellata. Next base: position 276,924,690 of record NC_064626.1, read on the forward strand.
GCGGGCAGAACAGTTATAACGGCATACACGCTAACGATTGTAGGGTACCAGCTACAGCACAGCTAAGGAAACGAAAAAAAACATATGAGACATCATCTCCAAGTGATTACATCAAGCAGGCGTACCAGACATCTGCGATATGAAGAGACCTAATCCGTATGTCCTCAGTTCATTCAACTCGGTACAGTACTCCAGCCTGAATATGGATGTGTTATTTAGCGATGATGAGCGTGTAGGAGGTGCTGGCAGTAACGTTCTTATTCCCTTTGTTTCGTTTCATCAGAGGTTAGTGCACCGTCAGAGGTGGAAGAGAACCGAAGGGGTTGTTACTTCTCGTCGACATTGAGATCATTCAAGACACAACCTAGTTCGGCTCACTACAAAAGAACGAAGCATCTGCCTGTCCTAGCTGAAGAACCCACCGCAGCGTTCGTCGGAATGATTAACGGGGCACCGCAAAAGATAAATCAGGTTGGTGACCTTGCTCCTCTACCATAAGAGACTAGGACCTAAACCAAGACGTTCCTCACCACATTGCATCGTCTGATCGGTCCTCCCTAGAAAACTGGGATTCTACTGTGTCATCTTTCCTCAGCTAATGGTGCCAGTTACCTTTGGCAATGTTCGTCTTTGCTGTCATGTACTTGTGATTATATGCTGTTGCTACAATTGCAGGTAACATTTTACAAATATGGATAACAGTTTGAACAGAGATGTTTGGATACAAAAGTAGCGTTTATTGCTGTAAATAAAATTAAATTCCACGAATCTGTAATGTATTACGAAACAGAAGTAAGAGTGAAATTATTCACAATTTTGTCAACTTGAACATTAATTTATCTCTCTAATTTTGGACAACGTCTGTTAGTCAATTATGCTACAAATTACCATAAAACGTGGTGAACAGAAACAGTTTTCAAATTTAGAAGAAAAACTTGATAATTTTAGAAATAAATGTGTGAATGACAACTATGGTATTGTGGGTCTTGCGGCCAACTTTAAACTTACAATTACTCGTAGTTTTGGGACGTAGCTAATGATTTAAAGACAAAAAACACTTTGAGTTGCAGACAGAGTTGGACGAATAAGGACAGGTCAGAACCTGTTTTGGCTCTAGGCGAATAAGAAACAAAATTTACCTGGTTCAAAAAATGTTTTATTCAGTACAAAACTAAGAATATTGAATGAAGTGTGATTTTATTAATTCTGTTGTCCAAATCAACAATGTTATATAATGTTCATTTGAAAGATTAATACTGGGAGTCGGACTAGGACTCGAACACGCAAGCTTGCCTTTGGCGATCAGTGCTTTTTACCGACTGAGCTGTATTTTTTTATATTTCTATTTCTCTTTTAAATGATGAAATTCCCTTGTTATGAGGATTTTCTTGACTTTTAATATTTGGAAAAACTAATCGCTTCCTGTGGTACAGAAACACCGCGAGAAAAATAGATTTCCTGGAAGTGAGCACCAAATCATGGTGTCAGTTACTGTGATACCGAAAGAAATGTAGATATGGAGTTCACGACTGATGATAAGAATAACATAGTAACTAACAAATACGGGTGTAATAGGCTTCAACACAACAACCTTTCTGGTATAACTTATCTTTTACTAAAATAAAAAATTAAACTAACTTCTTGCAAACCTTTGGGATACCACCATATTTCGATTAGTGTTGCGACTGCCTTTGACGATGGCGTCCTATGGGTGTCCATTCCCATGCCTCATTCCCATAGCCAGTTTGTCAGGCTGTAGTGCTGTATCTACGTATCGTTTGACCTTCCGATTATGAAAACTGCCGTAACGCCAGGAGAATTTGTAGCAATTTCATTTGAGAACGAGTTAGTGTATTTTTATTCTTTATCTTTCTCGCCTTGGTGGTCTACTAGAAATACTCTAGTCGCCAGTTACCATTACCTTTTAGTGTAATTTTTTGTTAGCTGTTCTGTGCTCTGTACAGTCTTACACACACATTCTTCCTCATTTGATAAGTCACCTGTTGGCTACATGATTTGTACACTGAACTCCAGTAAACAAAATTAATAATACCATCTAGCATGGCTCAGAACAAGTCTTCTACAGTAACAATGACATTCTACATGAACATTGCCTGACAAAAACTGTGAAGCACTCAGAAGATACGCTCGCATGGCAAAGTAACTTCGTATTCGTACACACCATCGGCGGGTATATAAATGATTTGAATTGCGATTCAATATGAGAGGTAGGGCGGCCATCGGATTCAGCGTCAGAGTGAGCACTTTGAAGGACGCGGAGATGCGACATATACGTGTGAGGCAACGTTACCAGCAACTGATTCACTGTAGGCCTCCGTTTGGCCACCTGCTCGAATCGTGCAGTATTCCCTTCTGTGAGACATTCGGATGTGAGAATAGCCCAACATTGGACTGCATAGGAAGATGGGGTCAGGCATACACGTCGTCGAGGTCCCAGTCGATCATGTTTGACCACCACAAAAGAAAATCACGGGCAGCCCCTAAGGCGCTAGAGCGGTTGCGCGGCATCATTCAGCTGAATGGGTGTCGAAGATTCTGATAGGTACATTTCTAACGTGGTCAACAAAGGTGCGTGGCTGGCACCGTGGGTGTTACCGGAACGATGTCTTAGAACGACTTCTTGCCGTCTTATTCACGCATACGTCAATGTTCCAACCCTCCGTGATAATGCTATAGGAAGACGCGGAACAGGAGGGATTAAAAAGCATAAAGAGCCTCTGCTGTTTCGGATCACGTTCAGATTTCGTCGAATAGTTTTGAACAGTCCCCAGTGGTTCCACTTTATATACAAGAGCACTACATTCCAAAGAGATCAGGTCAGGTTCAGGTAGTTGCTGGCCTACTATGCCCTTAGAAAGGGTAGAATCATCCGGGCTGAGGGAGGTAAGCAGTGTCAAAGGCTGCCAAGAACGTCGTCCTGTCGCTCAACGCAGTGCGAAATGAGTGGGAATCAACGCCCCAAGGAAAGGGATCGGTTCAGTGACGCCGTTTATGCCACCACCGAAAACCTTTTTGTGTCGATTCTTAGCGGCGGAGTGACTCTCAGCGGCGGTGTGCCTAAAACGTTTTTTCTCGACCACCCATAAGAAAACCGCGTGATTTCAACGCTAAAAAGAAGGCGTAAAATGTGGATAAGAGGGGGTGTGACGACCTTCTCATCGAATGACATGCCCACGGTGTTGTTGGACAGAAATGTGTTGAATTTTTTTGCCGAAGTGACATTATTAACCCAGATCACAGCTCACTTGAACTTCTGAGCTGTCGCCCTTTTTTTCGACAGTGTCGACACCTTGCAGTTTGAAGGCCGCGGAGCCCTTGGGTGACGTCGAAAGGCGCCACGGTTTTGCACCATTACAGAGAAGGCTGTAGCCACCTTTCAACCAAATTTTAAATTGATGCATCGCAATGGGAAGCAATTATTGAGTTTTTGGAAAAGTGATACGTAGATCACAATTTTTAAAAAATGTCATGAATGGCGATAAAATGTGGTATTTCCTTTACGATCCTCGCATCAAATGTTAAGTTGCTGAACGGGATACAAAGACATCCCCATCGAGTCAAAGATTTTACATAGACAAAGCAAGGAAAAAGTGAATTTACTGAATTGAGTCTGAGCTATGAGAACCGGCCGTGATTCGTGCTTGGATAGCTCAGTTCCCGAAAACCATCTTAACGACCAACTTTTGCCGGTTATCTCCGCAGCGTCTTCCTTGCCCCCCCCCCCCCCCCCTCAAAGTTGGGGTGTGCCATGCCTACACGTCACATAAGACAGAATATGTTATATTTTGTTGTATTTAATGTTTTTCAAATATTTTTGTTTAACTAACAATCATTTGTATATGTTTAAATGTTAACTTGAAAAAAACTTTTTCATGGTGTATATATATGTCCTGATAGTTTGTTCAGAAAGATTATTGAAAAAAAAGTCGGTAGAACACTTGCTCACGAAAACCAAAGGTCCCGAGTTCGAGTCTCGGTCCGGCACACAGTTTTAATCTGTCAGGAAGTTTCATATCGGCGCACACTCCGCTGCAAAGTGAAAATTTCATACTGGAAATTTACAAAATGGCTACCGATTGTAGGAACGAAGTTCACTGCTAACATTAAACAGAGTGTCAAGACTGTGACGAAGAAATCTGATGTACATTTCTTCCACTACTACGAAGAACTAGCGGGATGAAACGTCCGAAAAATGGGAAGGAAAAATGTCAGCTTTTCTGTATGACAAAGCTTCTACATCAGTCATTAAGAAGGACTGCACCGAGGATTGCGTTGCCACATTAGAGCATTCGCTCTTTTTCGGCACTTCGGCACTGTTGATGTCTGCTTGTTACCAAGGCTAAAAATCAAAACAAATGGAGAAAGTTGTACAAAATCGGATAAAGTGATGAAAAATTTTATTGACAGCTTAAGCCATTTGCTCAACTAGGGTTTCTTCAGTGTTCTGCCGGCCAGATTGGCCGAGCGGTTCTAGGCGCTACAGTCTGGAACCGCGAGACCGCTACGGTCGCAGGTTCGAATCCTACCTCGGGCATGGAAGTGTGTGATGTCCTTAGGTTAGTTAGGTTTAAGTAGTTCTAAGTTCTAGGGGACTGAGGATCTCAGAAGTTAAGTCCAATAGTGCTCAGAGCCATTTGAACCATTTTCAGTGTTCTGAACAATGATACGAACGCTATCACAAAGTTTGAATTCAGGAGCATCGTACTTCGAAGAAAAGTAACCGCAAATTATGCGTCTGCAATAGACCTTTTAACTTCTTATTCCTTGCTAGTCTAAGACGAAATGCCTTTTCCAGCTTCATGATATTCTTGTTATTCGTCACTCCATAGATTCTACGGGGATTCCTGATCTCTGTTTATGATAGGAACGTTGTTGCAATATCTCCGATCCAACGTTACGTCAATGTGGTGTTTACAATTCTCTCACTACTTCCAGGACTTCTCATTTATGGAAAAGCTGTTCATTATTCTGACGTCATCCGTTCGTACACTCCAAAAGCATATTACAGAAATCTCATTCGAATGACTGATCTTTTACTGAGACAGCGTAAATCTCGCTTCCATAGATCAGAACATTGCCATTATATTGTGAAATTTAGTACCGATCTCCCTGCGTGTTTCAGTTTTTAAGTGACGGTGGACTATGCCATGTATATACTGTAACTTACTACATTTTTTTTAATTTTCTAACTGTTGTAGATGATATCATATAAAAGATATCTGAAATATGATATGTGTTGAAGATTCTGAGCCTTTACAACAGTTTTAAATCTGTCTGATACCGTTTTTAAGTCAAGACATTTTTTGTCGATTTCCTAATACCGTATTTCCTTCTCATATGTAAAATGACTCTGACAGTTGGAACTTATCTTTATCTTCTTGGATGATCGTCCTGCCTTCAGACAAGAGCAATCAATTAGTGTGGCATCGTCGTTCAGGTTAATCCCTCGGAAAATATATTTTGTTGCCACTTACTTATTATTTTATCCGAATATATGTTAAACAATTCTGATGGCAAACTTCAACACTGTTCACTCCCTGTTTGTCTCTGAAGATTATGTAAATCCTCGATTACTATTTTCCAACGTTACTGTGTTGTTGTAGAGACTTTGTGCTGCTCTGGCGAGTTTCTGAGCGTATCCAGTCACTTTAAAAGTTGTTCATAGAAACTCACTATCAACCGTTTCAAAATATATTTTTAGAAATTGTGTATAATCCTTTTCTTTAACTTTTCTATTGCCTTACATGATGCCTCTGACTTGACTTTGCTTTTTTTTTTTTCTTTGGCCTTATTGGAGTGTTTGTTGTCGAAATAATACTTAACGTACCTATCAATATCCCTGTATTTAAATTCCTTATATGACTGTGTTTTCGATGAGAGGTGTTGCTTTTGTTTCAGCCGGCACGTGTGTTCGGTGCAGAAGGCGGTGCCGCAGCAAGTGAAGCACGTGGAGTCGTTCAGCAAGCCTACGCAGATCAGCTACCAGCACAAGTGCGACAACGGCAGCGGGCTCTGCAAGGCAGTGAGGTGAGTCCAGCTGCGTCCGGTCACACGGTACGTGTACCCAACCACGTACGTCTCGGAATACATAATATTCATTCATGAAAACAGAACAGAAAACCTCAAACGTTTCACAGCATTTATTTAGATTGCCAGTTTCAGGAAACTAAGCTGTCGTCTTTGGATCTGTTAAGCAAAGATCGAAATTTTAAGCAGAAAAGATTCATATATAAAGGGATGTGATTAATTTTTATGTAGCAAAGATGTATACGTCATACCTTACTCAACACATCTCAGTGCATCTCGACCCTGTGCACATTATATCGTTTCAAAAAGACATTTCAGGAACATGGAAACCATGTATATCGATATGCCAAGTATAAAAAAAAAACGTACATGAAATGCCATGCAATTTTGCCCCAACTATATATGCTCATTTTCATACGATAACAGAATGGAGACTGAGGTTCTACAGTCAACAGCACCTAATTCCGTAGTAATCTAGATCACCCCCTTCGCTGAAGAATGTTAAGCATACTCAGAATTTATTCACCTAAAAGCATCTGAACATACATGACAGCATTTCTTTCTTTTAGTGGTGGTTGTAGTGGTGGCGGCGGCGGGAGGTGTTTGGCCTTCAGTCTTGTAGCTGGTTTGGTATGGTCCATCACGACTCTCTCTGATGTGCCTGCCTCTTCGTCACAGAGCAGCACTTACTCTCAACGTCCTCAGTTTTTTATTGGATTTATTCCGATTTCTGTCTTCCACCACAGTTTTCATCTCCTACAGCTCCCTCTAGTATGATGGAAGTTATTCCTTGGTGTGTTAACATCAACCTATCATCCCTTCTTCTTGCCAGTGTTCTCCACAGTTTCCTTTACTTGCTCATTCTGGGGACGACGTCCCCTTTCCTAATATCTTTGGTCCACCTAACCTTAACCCCCCCTCTATAGCACCACATCTCAACAGGTTCGACTCTTTCGTTTTCCCGTTTTCCCGCAGTCGGTGCTTCGCTTCCATACAATTCTGTCCTCCAAAACTACATTCTCATAAATTTCTTACTCGAGAGAGAGACACATGTTTGATATCAACAGATTTCTTTTGGAGAGAAATGTCCCTTTCGCCTGCGCTAACCTACTTCTTTTATCTTCTTTGCTTTGTCCGTCACGCCTAATTTTGTTTCCTAGGTAACCTTCATTTCATCTGTATCGAGGTCACCAATTTAGACGCCGGCCGCGGTGGCTGTGCGGTTCTGGGCGCTTCAGTCCGGAACCGCGGGACTGCTACGGTCGCAGGTTCGAATCCTGCCTCGGGCATGGATGTGTGTGATGTCCTTAGGTTAGTTAGGTTTAAGTAGTTCTAAGTTCTAGGGGACTGATGACCTAAGATGTTAAGTCCCATAGTGCTCAGAGCCATTTGAACCATTTGAACCAACCAATTTAGACGTTAAGTTTATGACTAATCTCATTTCTGCTACTCCTCATTACTTTCGTCTTTCCGCAGCTGAGTCTCATTCCATATTATTTGCTCATTAGCCTGTTCATTCCACTCGACACATCTTGTAATTCTCCTTGACTTTCACTGACGATAGCAATGTCATCAGCGAACTTTATCATTCAGTCTTTCCAACCTGAATTTTATTACCACTTCTGAACCTTTGTTTTATTTCCGTCATTGCCTCTTCGATGTCTTCGTTGGGCAGTAGGGGAGAAATACTGCAACCTTGTCTTGCGCTGTTTTTGACCAGAGAATTTCTTTCTCGATCTTTCATTCTTATTGTTCCTTCATGGTTCTTATACATATTGTATATTACCCGTCATTCCTTACAGCTAGCAGCCATTTTTCTGAGAAATTCAAATATCTTACAACATTTTACGCTGTCGAATGCGTTTACCAGACTGATAAATCCAGTGAAAATGACTTTGTTTTTTATAGCTTGCTCCCAGTAGTAATCGCAAAGTTAGAATTGCTTCTGTGGTTTCTTTACCTTTCCTAAAGCCGAATTGATTGTCATCTAGCAAACGCAGTTTTCTTTTCTGTTCTTCTGTACCTAACTCTTATCAATAACTCTGACACACGAGCTGTCAAGCTGTTCGTGCGACAGTTCTCGCGTTTTTCTTCTCTTCCTATCTTCGGGAGAGTCTCGATGACATTTTCCCGAAAGTATGATGGTATCCCTCCAGCCTCAGATTCTAGAGAGCAGTATTTAGCAACACGATAGCTAGCAAAGAAAAGGCAGAAATGACATTAAGTTCTTTTAGGTCCATATTCACCATATATAGTGTCCAACTGCTGTTTGTGGATAATACACTCGACAAATAAATTAAGAGAAGAGGGGAGTGAATTCCAGCGGTGGCAAATGGCCCACTCCTCTCAAGAAGCTCCAAATTTTATATATTTATCGTCCTCAGTCTGAGAGGCGTGTCACCATAGACAGTGTCGCATGCCCCCATTTCGTGAATATTATACAGTTTGTAACTGGTAGCTATACGTCAACATAGCTTTTCGCCATGCCGCCCAAAAGTAACAGACGGAACCTTTTTTTTCCACCACTATGTTTCTAACTGCTTTCTCTAGACTGAGTATAGTCGCACTAAGGTGTCTCTGTGATCTCACCTAATGAGGCTGGAGTACACTAGTACACTAGTATCCACAATTAAACCTAACTTTTACACTACACATAGAATAACCTTCGATTGTAATTTCTACTTTTGCGACCATAGCTGAGGTTCAAATCCTGGTGTTGGAAGAAATTTTCACCGCCAATATTCGGCCGACAAAGGCAGGAAAGATGGTGGTGTAAAGTTGCTGATCGCCTCACCTTGCGCCAGCATCCTGTATAAAACTCCAAACCTCTCCGTAGTGTCTCATGAAGTGGGGGCATGTGACACTGTTAACGGTGATCCGTCCATTGGATGGGAACATTAGGCCCGAGGCAACCCGCTTGGTGCTGTTAGACAGGAGCAAGCTATTATGTGCCGGCAAAGGGTTTCGCCCTCTCCCTTCTCTCATCACACTATTCCCACACCCAGTACAGTCGCCTACGATCAACAGATAACACAATTCTCATATACCGCATGAAGATAGACCATTGCTACGAAGGAAAAGAATCCTTCCAATTAACTTTTTTTTTCAAATTTCTTCCTAGTCGTTTTATGCCTAAAAATTGACAAGTAATCATAACAACTGCTCCATTCAGCAACTTTCTTCTCTCACTGCATGAATCATATCGTGTTGCTACAATTCAACAAAACTTGTGATTATTTTATATTTGCTTTTCCTTACTATTATTTTTTAATACTACTGAAAAGACAATATGTTTGTTTCAATATCGTAGGTAAACGTTTTTAACGCTTCCCTTTATCACGTTCTTGACAGCAGTAGTTTCATAACATAGTCGATTGAACTACAAAACCCTGTTTATGAGGCGTTCCATTGCTCACACTTCTTATACTTATGCGGGAAAATGTGAAGTTACAGTTGCGTTATTAATTGCCCATGTGGTTAAAGCTAATAAGTTGTACCGTAGTTAAGCCACAACTTCTAATGAACTGAAAAGCTGTTACGTCAGAGTCTCTTAATATGTTCTTCTTGTTATGATACTTTCATACAAAGAGGTACGTGTTCCTGACAACATGAAGTTTGTGTAACTAACACAAGAGCAAACACTATCACCATAGACAAATATAATATATTTTTAAACAAAGGTTATTTTTGACGTAGAAAGGTTGTGTTTTCAATTGATACTTACCATAAGTTCATTTTAGCAGACCAGACACGCGTTCTTGCAAAACTGATCACTCGTTCCATGATCAGACATACGGAGGGCGTATTGCACGTCTAGACGAATTGAAATCTGTTAGCGAATACATCTTTCCAGCGGAGCTATATTGCCGAGTGGCTTAGTGGTTGATGACTCTAGTCCTCTGTACAACACTTCCACATCTGATCTATCGTTTGCTGCGAGGGATGATCTTTGGTGTGCTTGCTTTTCGGATTCCTTTCAGATCGGAGGTATTATTGACAACACGCTGCTTAGTTCGTTTCATGGCAACGGACAAACTACACATGCTCGATTGTTCACGTTGCCAGAGCAATATTTTGGTAAAACTTCCATTCCTTGACTTTTTTTCCTTTATTGGATTTCGATCCCCCCCCCCCCCCCCCCCGCAGAAGAGGAGCAGGCCGGCAGCAGCGTAATATGCCGCTCTGCAGCCTACAGAAAAGTTATAAACAAAATTAGGAGATATTATAAACATAAAAACAGGCGATGAAACGGTGACTGATTAAAACTGGGACAAGGCGAAAAATTGTGAAGAGAATATAAAAACAAAGGGTCAGTGATGCTGATTAAAACACATAGTAAATAGACAGGCACAATTAAAAAACACGGCGACATTCTGGTTTCTGTTCGCAACAGTTTAAAAATACACCTAACGACAGTATGTTGTCCGTTCGCAACACTGACAGGGGATGCACAACACCAAACATGTACTTAAAACAGCACTATATAGGAGACACGGCGGCGGATGCAGGGGGGGGGGTGGGAGGGCGGACCAATGACGGGGAAACAAAAAAAGGGGGGAGGAGAGGAAAGGAAAAAAGGGGGAGCCGTTGGAGGGAGAGGAGATAGGAAAAAGGGGGACAGGGCAGATGCGAGAAGGAGTGGGGAAGACAGAGGAGGGGGAAAGAAAACGGACCAAGGGTGAGAGAAAAGAGTCAAGGAGTGGGTAGGTGGAGAAAAAACGGAAGGGGGGAGAGGGAGCCCAAGAAAAGGACAGAGGGAGGGAGGGGGAGGTGAGGATCATCGTTGATAGGAGGTATAAATGGAGGGAGACGGGGCATCATTCGGGAGGGGAAGTTGATGGAAGCCATCTTGGGAAAGGAGATGATGAGTGTAGAGGTGGAAGGTAGGGGGGACACAACAGTGAAGGCGCAATGGAGCAACCAGGGGATGAGGGGGATCAAGTCAGTGGGAGGGTAGAGGATGCGGACATGTTAGAGGAAAAGGAACAGATGGGGGAACGGAATCAACTCATCAGCTCATAGAGGATCCATGTGGGGAACGGGAGATGTATACGGAAGGCGAGGCAGAGTGCATGGCGCTCAAGGGTCTGGAGGGACTTACGGAATTTGGGGGGGGGGGGGGCGGGGGGTAGCGGATATCCAGATGGGACTGGCATAACAGAGGATGAAATGGATTAAGGATTTGTAAGTGTGGAGGATGGTAGAGTGGTTCAACCCCCACGTTTGGCCAGGAGGCAAGGAGTCAGAGGTGGTTGTGGGCTTTGGATTGGACAGAGCAGAGATGAGGGATCCCGGTGACGTGATGGTCAACGGTGAGTCCAAGGTAGGTGAGGGCAGGGTAGTGGCGGACAGCACATGTGCAGTTGGTAAGGGAAAAATCAAGGGGCCGGAAGGAGCAAGTGGTATGGCCTGCAATGATTGCCTGGGTCTTTGCCATGTGGCAAAAAGGTCAAGGTGATTCTGGAGAAGGCGTTGGGACCGTTGAAGGGTAGGAGTGAGGGCAAGGAAAGTGGTGTCATTGGCATACTGCAGGAGGTGGACTGGAGGGGGGGGGGGCGAGGATTGGGGCATATCTGCCGTGTACAGGAGGTAGAGGAGAGGGGAGGGAACAGAGCCCTGGGGACACACCTGTGGAAGTGTAGAAGCTGCAGGAATCGGCCTTTTGAATGGTAACGTAGGAGGGGCGGTGGGAGAGGAAGGAGGCAATCAGACAGACATTGCTGATAGGAAGGACGTAGGTCTGAAGTTTAAACAGGAGACTGGGATACCATACATGGTCGTAGGCCTTTTCGAGGTCTAGGGAGACTAAAATGGCGGAACGACGGGTGTTAAGCTTGAGGGAGAGGAGATGAGGGAGATGGAGGAGTTAGTCATCGGCAGAGAAGGAAGGTCAAAAGCCACAGTGGGTGTTGGGGAAGAGGTGGTTTCGGTGGAGGTGTTGATGCATGCGCCAGGTAAGGATGGATTCCAAGATTTCCTTGGCGTCAGATCAGCGTAGTCTCAATAAACGGAATGCTGAATGCGAGTGAGAAGTGTCGCGAAGGCTGCATATTGTTCTACAACAATTTTTCCTGGTCTACAGTGTGAATATAATTAAAGTTAAGCTTTAAAACCACTGTAGAAATAACACCATCGGTCAGAATGACGTCAAATTGTAACGGAATACTATCGGAGATGGGGGAAAACGTATGGCAGAAGAAAAATAAATAGATACAAAATATAGCAATAGATGGCGCTGTAAGTATCATAATTTAATAGTGGTCGACTACAAATGACAAATGAATCATACAAAAATGCCTAAGGTGTACGTTTGATGTAAAACAAACTGTAATACTCAGCGTGCATGGGTGTATAGGCGTGGTACTGTTAGCTACACTATCTGTTGGCGGACGACGTGGTGGATTGGCTTACGTAACTACGTTGAAAATAACGACTATCCGTCAGCGTAGTGGCGTAGCTACCAGAGTGCTATCAGAGTCTTCCGTTGAATAGGGAATGCACTCAACCAGAAGGCTCAGTGTGGTGCAAACGTGTGAAGCGAGCAGGTAAACATGCCACAGAGACTCATTCGTGTTTCTTACAGACAACTGAACTAGTTTGATCTTCCGAGTGGCAGATAGGTCCTTTCGGAGAAATGCCACACAAGTTGGACGTGTAGCGATAGTTGTGCAACGACAGTGGTATCAGTGGTTCTCGCAGCACAGTCACTCTCCAGGATCGTCGTGTTATAGTGGCAGCATTGGCAGATCGTACCGCTAGCGCAGCACATATAAGGGGGCTTGTGAGCCCAGGCGTGTCAGACCGGTCATTATCAGTGAGACTACGGGCAAGCACAGCTCTAGCCGGTCTTCCACTCGTTCCACAGCAGCGACGTGCACGGCTGGATTGATGCCGTCAGACGAACACTTGGAAGATAGAATGGCGTTCGGTGTTCTTCAGCGATTAAAAAGCAGAGTCTGCCTGCATGTAGGTGATGTTCGTTTGCATGTAAGACCTGGTGAGCAGTGTGTCGTAAAGTGCATTCGTCCAAGATACACTGGACCCCTTCAGGCGTTATGCTCTGGGATGCCATAAGCTACAACTTTCCTTCACTTTTGATGTTTCTGAAGGAGAAGATAACCAGCGCTAGGTTCTAGCAACGGGAAGGTGATGTGTTGTTCCAACACGATAATGTTCACCTATGTACTGCCACTGAAACTCAACGTGCTCTGTAAGACGTGCAGCAACTTCCGTGGCCAGCACGATCTCCGAACTTGTCTCCAGCCGAGCACATGTGGGATATGTGGGATATGATGCGATAAGAAGTGACTCACGCGACTCGTCAATCAATAACTCTTACAGAGCTACGCGGACAGCCCGAGCAGGTGTGGTATAACTTATCCCCGAACAGCATTCACCATCTGTACGATAGACTGGATACCAGAGTCAGGGACTGTATTGTCGCCCTTGGAGGCTCCACCACGTACTAATATGGTGCTTTCAACTTGGGTCGATACTTGATACCTCAAAACAGCTTGAGCTGTTGATCTGTTAATGTAATCATTTCGTGTATTCCGTATGTACTGTTGCAACACTACATCTTGAGTGAACTGGAAACTTCTGGAAGGGGTTGCTAATTTCTTCTGGCACTGTATGTGCTTCAGTCGGAGACAAGCGATGTCGATATTTTTAAGCAAATCATTCTTTTGAGGAATAAATAACCGATAACTGTAGTTCAGCCTGGAAGGTAATGGACTCCCCTAAATTGCTGACTCAGAGGAAAAATATGATAACGTCAGCCTTTCCTCTCGGAAAGTATCTCGGCTAATTTGTCTCGGACACCTCGGTGGATAAAACGCTTCACCTTAAAAGAGGGAGATTAGCTGCACTCGGTAAATGGAGCTTACTTGGATCCGCAGACGCACGAACACTGTACCTGCCAGACTTTGGGGTTATAAGGACTTGGATATATAACAGTGCCAGTCGGAGAAGGAGGTTAATGGCTCTCCTACCGTGCAACTGTCGCGTATCAGGTTACATGGTAATTACACTCGTTAGGTTAGTTAAATTAGTCAGACACTTTTTGTACCATTCCTGGCCAGCAGAATAAAAGACAATGATTTGCATTAAATTTTTGCAGCATTCCACTGTCACCGTTTGTCGCTCTTCAGACGGCAATTAGGCTCCTCGACGCGAAGTTTTCGAGGGAGAAAAAAGCAAGTTATGGTAATTCGTTTGACTCGCGTTTTGGTCGAAGGTCAAGTTTTTCTTGTCCGGAACGGGGAGGCGTGCTACAAGGCAGCCTGCTCTGCGTGTGCGCAAGTTCCGGGCACGCAAGCTTTTCAGTTTTATGCTAATCATTTAAGTTGTTCGTAATGACCAAGATGATGCGCTATCTTCTTTTGATTATTGTTATAACGACCATTCATAAATAAATAATATACAAAAATACAAAACCTCGACTAAGTCTGTGCTTCTATGCTAGTTTCGCTACTACCCTAGTACTATTATCAGATGGAACCGGCACATCTACCTCGCGAGCAGGATGCTAAGAATCAGTGAAACAAGATGGCTGACCTTAGCAGGTCTGCACCAACACGGAGCAGCGGAGTGTCATTAGATATCTGTTAGCTGTAGCGTTGAAACTAATCGAAATTTGCCGTCGGGTGGTTTTGCAATATGGTGAAAGTTGTTTGAATCGAATACAAGTGTACAAGTTGGCAGCCAAGTTCAAGCGGGGTATAAACTGTGTCGAAGATTCGCCACGCCCAGGTCACACAGTCCGTGCACCCACGGATAACAACACTGCGATTGTTGATCAGTTGACACGGGAAAACAGGTGTATTACTGTGAACGATACTGAAGCAACGATGAACATTCGAGTCGGATCATCCCAACATATTGTTCATGACATACTGTTGTTCAAGAAAGTGTGTGCGAGGTGGGTTCCGAAACATTTGACACCAGAAATGAAACAAAGGCACATGGATGTGTTAACTCACTGAAAGAAGCTCTTAGTGTCTAAAGATTCGGTGATGAGGAAGTCCAAGCAGCAATGCATAACTGGTCAAGTACACGCCCCCAAGAATTCTTTGCACGTGGAACTGATAAGCTTGTCCAGATCTCGGGGGAGGGGGGGGGGGGAGAATGATTACATTGAAAAATAAATAAGTGTTGTATTTCGTTCTCATAACAGATTCTTTAAGAAATTTGCGGTTTTTTATTGAATGACCCTTGTGTCATCGTAATTTTTTATTTTTTTCAACGGAGATACCCACTTTATTTCGTCCATTTTTATCGTAGAACTCTAACTATAGTCCTGCATTCCCTCCCATATTTGCCTTCAGTGGTCTTTCTTAATTGTGCCATCCAGGATTTGCACTTGCTTTTATTGGTTTTATGTGGAATCTCTAGTGTCCAGTAAGCAACTCTTTTGTGATTTTCGACTGAAGAGGTTAGAGTGCCAAATCTTTAACTTTTTTTAATCTCTTTCCACTGCTGCAAACAGACTCCTATAATATGCTTGTTTGCATAGCCATCTTCCGCGACAGTGGTTACAATCAGCTATTACTGGTTTTACCGTCTTGAGCTTACTGCAGTTCAAGAGTACTTTTCACCAGACGCATTTCACTTTTATTTACAAAATCTGTTCTGCGGCCATGTCCATACATTTCGGTATTTACATTTTAAAAACAGTATTATACTGTTGGCGTACTCTTTACGTGCGGTGTAAACAAGGAACAAAAACACCATAAGTACACTACTCATCACTACTTAAGGACGAATAGGTAAAGTAACATAACATATTAACTACTCGATATAAATGAACAAAAGATCGGCAGAACGTTGCCAGATGTCTCTCAGTCGTGCACAGAAAGTTGAACTTCACATGGCGTAAGGTTAGCGTGACTGTAGCGCCAAAAGGGATTGGCCGTGCAACACGAGACAATTGAAGGAACTCAAAGAACGTGTGTGTGGTAATCAGCGAGCAGTTACGGGGTATTGAGGTGGCGTTCTTCAATACAATATACCGAGAAAGTTGGCGCAGGGGTTAGCACATTGGACCCGCATTCGGGAGGACGACGGTTCAAATCCGGGATGCCATCCTGATTTAGGTTTTCCGTGATTTCCCTAGATCGCGTCGGGCAAATCCCAGGGTGATTCCTTCCCCATCCTTCCCTAATCCGATGAGACCGATGACCTCGCTGTTTGTTCCCCTCGCCGAAATCAACCAACTAACTATTACAATATAGCCCGGAGATAACATCTGGATGACTCCACGCGAGAAAAAATAATCATCGAAAAAACTTCAAGAAGAACGAAAAGTAACGAGTAGAGCTCAGGAGTTTGGTATTGCTCTCAGCATTGTTTCACGTGCATGAGGACCGTTCCTAACGGTCAATTTTCAGTTTATTTTTTATTTATTAGTAGAACTAACTGGCAATAAGTTCACAAAATTTTTTGTGATGAAATTGCATCCGAAGTGCCTGAAATACAGATTAATGTCAAAGCCGAGAATCCAAATGAGTTTCTAAATTCACTCATATGGAAACGATGCCCTAAAACTACATTTTCTGCTACAGTTACCAGAATTGCAACTTTTGATGCAGTTCCTGTATTTAATGATGGGAAAGCAGGGAGGATGAAGGTATTAGAGAATGGCCTTTAAGATAAGAAATTTCTCTCAGGAGATCTTGAGAAAAAAAGATGTACAGCGCCTCTCTGAGAAAAATGTTCACGTATTATTTTTTGAAATTAAAATTTTTAAATTCCATAAAAAAATTAAATATATATAATCCAAGGAACTTAACAGTAAATGTATTAATTTCATGTAAAGTGTAGTACAAAATTTCATTGCCACATCTTTAAAAATGAGGATTTGGCTTCTCTCTTAAATAGTATGTGTTTTTCTTGAATGTTCTGCTTAAGCGATTTTATCGAAAAAGGTGTACCTGACAGAACTTGAACAACACTACTGGAAAACAGCCTCAGAATTTCTATTAAAATATTACAATTTCTCTTATGAGTCAGAATTTTGATTCCAAGGACTAAAAAACTAATTTTGGTACAAAATGAATTGCAAAACAGTAGGTGTGTCGCCAATATTAGATAATAGATTGCAGTAGCTATATGATCACATTAGGTTCTCCTTGGATTTAAAAGAACAGCAAATAATGCTAATGTTTCTGAGGGTATTTTTGTTAAGTCTTTACAATTAAAAGAAAATACGTGTTTTTCTCACCACTCAGGCATTTTCTTGCAGTTGTAACGACGGAACGAAAATAGCCTCTGGAACTGCAAAAGCAACTATGGACAATATGGCCACACATATGAAGCATATTACGCTAATTTTGAACATTTCTACAAAAAAAGATACAAATAACTCGAAAACCAAGCACCCTAATATCACCTCAGAAAATCTGGTGAAATTTTAGTTCCTAGTTCACGCGTAATACTGATATTGATGATAAGTTAAATGTAATTTTTATTCGTTACGAAGTTTACTCGCAACCAACGGGAGACACTGTTAGATTCACTGATAGAAACACGTCAAAACTCGCATTTTTATCATCTCAAAGGAATAAGTGTGCAAACACGAATCATGTAAAGTGATTATATGCGTAGTTTCCAGCGTAATATGCATAGTACGTATAATATTGTGGATTTTTGCAACGGCAGATCGAGTGTATGAAAGGGCAGCGGACCATTTGTCCTAGGTCAACTGGCTGTGCGAGATCAGTGAATCAACACACGCGCTGATGAGCGGCCTCCCAGCAGCCGGGCGACAAGTCCAGGGTCTTTTGTAGGTGCTTGGGAACTTGTTTTCAACGGTCGCGTTCGTGGACTCTAGCTCTGAACAGTAGAGCGGTGTTAAAGTATTGTAAAATATATGTGTAGGTTCATGGACCTTCAATAGTTACCCACAAACAATTTCTTGAACTTAAACTTTGTTCGAAAACGTCGTGTGCAAGATTTTATGCATTCGTGATCGACCTCGTGACCCTTGTGTCTCTGCCTTACAGTATTGTATGAATGTTCAACAAACATATTAATTACTAAACAATATCTCGATTATGTCATGGAGAATTATTCATTGCACCAACCAATTTAGTCACGTTATAGTAAGTTCACAGAACAGTAACATGATAATGTGACAGCTATATGGCCATCCCCTATACACTTACCAACCCCACAAACCTCAGTAATCGGTTACACACTTAACGTAACCTTTTCACACGAAAATGCTGTGTAAGAAAAGCTATGTCGCAATAGCTAAAGTTTGTTTGTTTTTCTGTATTAGTCTTCATCTTTGATTAACCCAATCCCGTTCCCATAAACTTTTTTTATTCTACTAGACCGTATGTGTACGTTATGAGATATATTGGTGTCTACATCTACATCTACAGGTCTACTCCGCAATTCACATTCAAGTGCTTGGCAGAGGGTTCATCGAACCACAATCGTACTATCTCTCTACCATTCCACTCCCGAACAGCGCGCGGGATAAACGAACATCTAAACCTTTCTGTTCGAGCTCTGATTTCTCTTATTTTATTTTGATGATCATTCCTACCTATGTAGGTTGGGCTCAACAAAATATTTTCGCATTCGGAAGAGAAAGTTGGTGACTGAAACTTCGTAAATAGATCTCGCCGCGACGAAAAACGTCTTTGCTTTAATGACTTCCATCCCAGCTCGCGTATCATATCTGCCACACTCTCTCCCCTATTACGTGATAATACAAAACGAGCTGCCCTTTTTTGCACCCTTTCGATGTCCTCCGTCAATCCCACCTGGTAAGAATCCCACACCGCGCAGCAATATTCTAAAAAAAAATATCTATGGATCTTTCAGTAGGCTGACTGAACAGTTGATTTCGAGCTTGACAATAATGGTCAACGATTCCTTGTTATGGGTATACTGCAATCGGGTGAGATGGCACACAATTTCCATCTTGTAGATCCTTGACTTAGAGGTCTCTTTCTCAGAGATGTTTCGTTCCATCCATTCCCCTATGCAATTAAACGTCTGTACCTGATTTATTTTCCCTCACATACGAATAGTTCTCTGCGAGTTTACTTACGTTCGTTGTGAAAATTGTTTGCTCAACTGATATCTAAAGTCCCACCTCGCTGCTTCCAACTGAAGTTGATTTGTGAGTTAAGCGATTGCTTCAAGAGTATATCCTGAAGTTAGACAGTCAGTTGTCAGCCTCTTACAGGCGAAACTGACTCAGTTCTTAACACACAACGTACGCAGTTTTTCGCGCCACTTTCGGGTAAACGTCTCTAGAACACAGCCGAACCACAACGACCATAAGTTCCCGCCAAATCACCGATGTTAAGCGCTGTCGGGTTGGGCTAGCACTTGGATGGGTGACCATTCAGTCAGCCGAGCGGTACTGGCAAGCCGGGTGCACTCAGCCCTTGTGAGTCAAACTGAGGAGCTACTTGACTGAGAAGTAGCGGCTCCTGTCTCGTAAACTGATATAAGGCCGGGAGAGCGGTGTGCTGACCACATGCCCCTCCATATCCGCCTCCAGTGACGCCTGTGGGCTGAGGATGACGCGGCGGCCGGTTGGTACTGTTGAGCCTTCATGGCCTGTTCGGGCGGAGTTCAGTTCAGTTTTCGCAAAGAGGGCTTTCCTCGCTAAAATCTGCTAATATCAAACAGAGGTCTCGATTTGAGGAAGTAATTTTATGAGAGTATATGTTTGAGAAACAGCGTCATTGTAAGCGCCTGCGGGAAAACGGGAAAAGAAGAAAATCGAAGCAGTCGACGAGGATTATGAAAATTATGTGGAGTGTGAAAAGTAGAGGCAAGAAATGTACGGAAAGATCGAACAAGAACAAAGGTCACATAAACATCTTAAAATGTCACAGAATAACTATCATTGTGCCAGAGAGAGCTGTAGAGAGTGAAAACTGTAGGGAATGACAGAGATTGGAATATATTCAAGTAATAAGAGAGAACGTTGACTCCGAGTGGTAATATGAGATGCAGAGATTGGTACAAGAGGGACATCTGTATTGGGTCGCACTGAACAGCCACATAAATGACAAAAGAGAAAAGGAAACGCAAATTAAACGCTTGAACTCAATAATCGCTAGAGCGGAATCATCATGAGTGTCGTTCGCTAGTGAGGAAAAAATTTGTGCATTTGCACGCCAAACTGGTCAAGGGCTCTGTGTAGCAGCCCTTTTTCTGTTTTCGCTTTTTCGTCTAATAGGTGAAAGTTTGATTTTATTTTTTACACATTGACTGCCATTGTAAGTTTTTACTTTTAGTTAATATTGTCCCGGCTAAGTATCAGTTTGATTACTTTTAAAACCCAATGTTAAACGTGGGTCACTACAAGTATACTCTTCCCAATTCCGAGAGAAAAAATCTTTAGTAGCTTTACTGCCAATGTTTACAGACGACGATACTTTAACCTTTCGTTCAATTGTTTTAGTTGCGAATCGTTAGTTTGTTCTTGGCATAGGTCACGTAACCTTAACGTTTATTAATCTACGTTAAATTAATGTTCAAGACTTGTATTATGTTTCAAATTAACAACGTCAGTTTATTGACAGGAATTATTAATAAATATGTTCACTCATACGATCTCATTCAAAGAAATTCTTCAATTAGATGTCTAAGTAGGATTCCCGCTAGCATCAGAGATGTTAGATAATATCCTGTCACTTGCGGTAAATACGTTATTTTTATTTAATATCCGCAAACTGTCATTAACTATGATCACTAGTCGCGTGAAGTTAAAGTTTCCCACTATCACAATTCAAAGTCCGAATCCGGTTAAAATTCTCAATTCAGTATAGCGTTTAAATATTCACACGAATTGACATTAAAGCCAAAGAGATTACTATTCACCTTACCGTTTATCTAATCTGATAAATGTCCAAATTAAGGTCTTGAATTGACAATCCTCAAAAACAATCTCGTCACGATCTATTCTTGATCCCCGTTTAATAAAGTCCCAATTGTTGTTCTCTAAAGCTGTACGTCCTAAATAACTTCCGAACTAGAAGGCCGTGCGGTTCTGGCGCTGCAGTCCGGAACCGCGGGACTGCTACGGTCGCAGGTTCGAATCCTGCCTCGGGCATGGGTGTGTGTGATGTCCTTAGGTTAGTTAGGTTTAAGTAGTTCTAAGTTCTAGAGGACTTATGACCTAAGATGTTGAGTCCCATAGTGCTCAGAGCCATTTGAACCGAACTAGAACAGACTAAAGACTGGAGTATCGTAATTACAACGTATGGCTATTTATACTTTAATAAATACTATCTTTGGTGTCCCAGACCTACGTTCTATGACTATAATATTGATTTTCTTACGTATTGGAATAATTAATATTTTAAAATTTTCTTCTGTTTTTCCCCCTTCCCATGTTTCTAAAATTTATAATTAAGTTTTCCTTTTCTTTTCTTTTGCTTTCTATACTAGGTACTTCCCTCTATGTTTATATATTTTTCGTAATTACTACTTGTGGAGGGACTTGGGTCATTTTGTGAATTGATATTTTAAGAACATGGGAGCTAATTTGGGAGCATTTTCTTTTTTCCAACACCGAAAGGCGCTGTAGGTGTTACATCTGCTAGCCTCGCCGTCGTGCACTCGTTCTGTATAAAAGGGTTGTCACAGTTGCCGAGACTGTCTTCGCCGGTTTGCGGACGTTTCCTAGTGCTCTTCACGTTTGCCAGATACAACACTCGGACGCCTTAATGCTCTGCGCGGGCCAGGACGAGATCCCGTCGAGTTACGGTACACAGCATGTCTCGCCGGTCCTGCGTTGCCCAACGGGCGCTTCTCGAAGGCAGCGCCGTTCGCAGACAAAAAACATTAAAAAAAGGAAGGTAACCGCGGAATCGGGCGAGCTGTTTTATGTCGCCGCGCCAGATATCTGCAACACGCCTCTCCCGCTACTTTAAAAGTCGCCGACCAAGTCTCGCGCCTTTCGTCTCTGCGGCGCCCCGGCAGATTTCTCCAATTAGCGACGGATTATAACACTGAAACACTCTCAGAAAAGTTGCCCCTTCTATCTCTCTTTCATCGCGTGTTCATTTGCTGGCGCGTCACCAGTAATCAAACTGGTTACATTTAGGTACTTCCAGATCTAAAGTCTGGAACTGTTGCATTTTCTTTTCGGTGAAGTTTGTACCTGTTCTGCTGGGGGCCTGTTCTCACCATTCCATATTCATCGTCAGTCGCTCTCATTTATCTTTATCCCAAAGCACTTAGTTCGAGCTCCGTCTCCACAGCTCAGTGAGCAGCCTTTCTGACTGCCACCTGCGGGAACTGGGTTTAGTCCCTGGTGTCACAAAGCATTCTTATCAACTGAGGACATAAAGTTGCTAAATGAGTCCGCCACCATATTGTGGCACTTTTATGTAAATGTCCGTCTTCATCACACTCATTTTACAGTTCACTATTACCAGTTTTGGCTACTGTCATCTTCAAATCTCTTACAAAAAAAAAAAAAAAAAAAAAGCAACGTTGTAACCAACTAACAGGCCTGGTGATACATAAGAAAAACAAAAAATATTTACATGATTAACAGTCGTGCATACCATAAAATATTCAGGTGTAGGTATCAGCGTCAAAATCTACACATTTACATACATAGTAAGTGCTGGAGGATGCATCCGGTATTTATACAAATGAGGCCAGCATAGGACACTGTAGCTAGAGTACATGAGTAACCAGTATCGTAAATTTAATTATTAAATGGAGTATGCGTAGACATTAATTAAAATTACTTCACATGGCAAAACGAGCGTCTGACAATAAAACTGACATACAATATGTAGAATTACATCCATATTTAAAATTCACATAAAAGGTGTAAATAGTAATAACGGGAAGGTCCTAGTCTGGCAAGGTAAATAATACACAATTGTGTAAAAGCTAGAATAAAACGTTTAAAAATAACATCACATCTGATTTCATCCATTATAAATGGTTCTGAAAGCCTACGACTGTGAAAACGATAGGTTTGTTTATAAATAACTTATCTGCAACCGATCACTATTTTCTTTATTTTATTTTTCGCACGACGCGTTTCGGGAAATGATTCCCACTTGAAAATGCGAAAGCCGGCCGGGCTGGCCGAGCGGTTCTAGGCACTACAATCTGGAACCGCGCGACCACTACGGTCGCAGGTTCAAATCCTGCCTCGGGCATGGATGTGTGTGATGTTCTTAGGTTAATTAGGTTTAAGTAGTTCTAAGTTCTAGGGGACTGATGACCTCTGAAATTAAGTCCCATAGTGCTCAGAGCCATTTGAACCATTTTCAAAAATAAAATAAAGAAAATCGTGGCTGCTAGCAGATGAATTATTTATAAACAAACCTATTAACATCACATCTGTAAATCGAAACCTTCTAGCATGACAAAACAGTTAAACCATAACCGCAAATGTAGGTAATTAACAAAACAGTGACTATTAACCAGAAAGTCGATAGTCGATAACACATCCGGAGTGGGATGTCAGTTGTGCCGCCTCGTGGCTTCTGTGTATGAAGCTCTTGTTTCCCTGTGGCGGAGCTTTCAGTGAAAGGCCCAATCTCCTCGCCGCTGCTGGCCGGCGCACACGACCACACGCCTACCTGCTGCAGCGCTCGATGCTGTTCGAACTACACTACTGGCCATTAAAATGTCTACACACGAAGATGACGCGCTACAGTCGCGAAATGTAACCGACAGGAAGAAGATGCTGTGATATGCAAATGATTAGCTTTTCAGAGCATTCACACAAGGTTGGCGCCGCTGGCGACACCTACAACGTGCTGACATGAGGAAGGTTTCCAACAGATTTCTCATACACAAACAGCAGTTGACCGGCGTTGACTGGTGAAACGTTGTTGTGATGCCTCGTGTAAGGAGGAGAAATGCATACCATCACGTTTCCGACTTTGGTAAAGGTCGGATTGTAGCCTATCGCGATTGCGGTTTATCGTATCGCGACATTGCTGCTCGCGTTGGTCGAGATCAACGACTGTTAGCAGAATATGGAATCGGTGGGTTCAGGAGGGTAATACGGAACGCCGTGCTGTATCCCAACGGCCTTGTATCACTAGAAGTCGAAATGACAGGTATATTATCCGCATGGCTGTAACGGATCGTGCAGCCACGTCTCGATCCCTGAGTCAACAGATCGGGACGATTGCAACACAACAACCATCTGCACGAACAGTTCGACGACGTTTGCAGCAACATGGACTGTCAGCTCGGAGGCCATGGCTGCGGTTACCCTTGTCACTGCATCACAGACAGGAGCGCCTGCGATGGTGTACTCAACGACGAACCTCGGTGCACGAATGGCAAAACGTCATTTTTTCGGATAAATCCAGCATCAGGATGGTCGTATCCGAGTTTGGCAACATCGCAGTGAACGCACATTGGAAGCGTGTATTCGTCATCGCCATACTGGCGTATCACCCGGCGTGATGGTATGGGGTGCCATTGGTTACACGTCTCGGTCACGCATTGGCGGCACTTTGATGAGTCTTTGATTTACAGAATCCAGTACATTATACCAGATAGCGAACATTTCAGCAGAAGCGAAAGCGAAACAGAACGTCCTCCAAGGAAATGTAATACGTCCTTCGAAATTCTTAATGTACATAATACATTTTATCAGACAACGTTAGCAGTATCATCAGATTATTCGCTGACTGTTCTGTTGTGTAGAGTAAATTATCGTCCTTGGATGATCGTACAGAAATGCAGAAAACGATGGACGTGATTCCCGCTTGGTGTAGTGAATCGGACCTCTCTTTCAATGCTCGTAACAAAGAGAAAAACACTGGATTACAATATTAGTGGTGCGCACCTGGAGTACGTCACAAGGTACACATAATCTCATCAAAAGTTTTCGTATATTTAAGGCCCTAGACATATATTCTAAGAGGGGTATTTGTCTGCGCTAGTAAAATTTCTAATAAATATTGTCGTAGTTTTAGGCAGGTTCAGCACTCAAGCGATATTGGTTATAAGGCTACTGACAATACTGAAATCACTGCCGGGACCAAGGGGAAGAATAAAGTGAAGTTAATTTCGATAAAACATTGAGTATGACCTCTAATACAAGAAACAAAGGAAAAATGAATTATTCAGTCTGTATGAAATAATGATTACTGGTTATTTTGTATAACAGAGCTACTCTCCTGTCCCCATCATAGCCTCACGAATTCCTGGCAGAAACAGTGATTCGAAGCTTGGTGACAGCTAACGAAAATCATGTTCTCATCAAATGTACTCTGCTCCTGAGACTGGCAATCGTATGGAACCCTTCAAGTGCGGGACAAACTGACCTATCTCACCAGTGCCGCCCGTAATGCGCCTACTGTCTACGACCGTGTCCCCTCAAAACGTATCTTTTTGTTCTGACCTTCGCTCTATTTTCCGACGAGCAGTTTCTTTTAAAAATTGAAAAACACTGCAACCTAATGGCGAGGTTTCCCTCCAGAACAGAGTCCCTCCAAAAACACCGCATCGTCTTTAGGCGACTGTCAGATTGACTTAGAAACTAGCGCCCTCGCTCTGTGCCCGTGACGCTACATTCAAACACTCCAGTCCTACGCCTTCGAGCTCATGGCACTAGCCTCGAGTCTTAGGACTTCCGAAATGACGGAAATGAGGCTAGCCCAATACTTTGAGAGCTTCGCGTTTTCGAAAGCAGCCGATGGCTGTCTCCAACGCCGTTTTGCAAAAACATGCGGAAAGAGCCCCGACATACGCCCTCAGCGTCCCACAAGCAGCTAGAGGTCGTGAACGCTGACAAAGGATAGCTGACTCCTGGGACACTCCTGTCTTCCCACACAGTGTCACTCTAGGCAACATTTCCTGTTTCCCCGTTCTCAACTCCACTGCCGTATGTTTTCTCACAATGGCAAAAACATTCAGAACGATTGAGTCCTTCGCCCTGTTAGAGGATAGAATATTTATATAGGGCAGTTTACTATGAGTCACTGTCGTACATGCCCGTTGATAAGGTATTCGTAACAATCCTTGTCGTTCTCCTTCTCTGAATTATGGAATCTATGGCAGAATAAAAATGAAGTTGACATGCAAATTTGTATGCCACCTTTCATGCTTCACCTTTGTGTATGAATGTCCTTGGAGGAATGGCAGCCCATTATCCGTCAAGAACCGAAACCGGGAAAGGTAGTACATTTGGAGGTTGGAGTCTGTAGAGAAGTCAACACTCTAGCTGATTCCTAAACTGTTTCATGGGGGAGTTAATGTAAGCATAGCCTTCTACGTCCATTGTACACTGAAGCGCCAAAGAAACCAGTATAGGCATCCGTATTCAAATACAGAAATATGTAAATAGGCAGAATACGGCGTTGCGGTCGGCAACGCGTGTATTAGACAACAAGTGTCTGGCGCAGTTGTTGATCGCTTACTGCTGCTACAATGGCAGGTTGTCAAGACTTAAGTAAATTTGAACGTGGTGTTATAGTTGGCGTATGAGCGTTGGGACACAGCATCTCCGAGGTAGAGATGTAGTGGGGATTTTCCCGTGCGACCAATTCATGAGTGTACCGTGAATATCAGGAATCCTGTAAAACATCAAATCTCCGACATCGCTGCTGCCTGAAAAATATTCTGCAAGAACAGGACCAACAACGACTGAGGAAAATCGTTCAAAGTAAGTGAAGTGCAAGCCTTCCGCAAATTGCTGCAGATTTCAATGCTGGGTAATCAGCAAGTGTCAGCGCGCCAACCATTGAACGAAACGTCATCGATATGGGCTTTCGGAGCCGAAGGCCCACTCGTGTACCCTTAATGACTGCATGACACAACGCTTGACGCCTCGCTTGGGGCCGTCAACATCGACATTGAACTGTTGATGACTGGAAACATGTTGCCTGGTCAGACAAGTCTCGTTTCAGATTCTGTCGAGCGGATGGACGTGTACGGATATGGAGACAACCCCATGAATTCATGACCCTGCACCTCAGCAGAGGCCTGTTCAAGCTGGTGGAGGGTCTGTAATGATGTGGGGTGCGTGCAGTTGGAGTGATATGGGACCCCTGATTCGTCTAGATACGACTCTGACCGGTGACATGTACGTAAGCGTGCTGTCTGATCACCTGCGTCGATTCATGTCCATTGGGCTTTCCAGACTGGAGGAGGAGGAGATTAGTGTTTAACGTCCCGTCGACAACGAGGTCATTAGAGACGGAGCGCAAGCTCGGGTGAGGGAAGGATGGGGAAGGAAATCGGCCGTGCCCTTTTAAAGGAACCATCCCGGCATTTACCTGAAGCGATTTAGGGAAATCACGGAAAACCTAAATCAGGATGGCCGGAGACGGGATTGAACCGTCGTCCTCCCGAATGCGAATCCAGTGTGTCAACCACTGCGCCACCTCGCTCGGTTTTCCGGACTGGGGCAATTCCAGCAGGACAATGCGACACCCCATATGTCTATAATTGCTACAGACTGGCTCCAGGAACACACTTCTGAGTTTAAACTCTTCCGCTGGACACCAAACTCCTCAGACATGAACATTATTGAGCATAACTGGGATGCCTTGCAACGTGCTGTTTAGAAGGGATCTCCACCCCTCATACTCTTAACGGATTTGTGGACAGCCCTGCAGGATTCATGCTCTCAACTCCCTCCAGCACTACTTCAGACATTAACCGAGTGTGCATTCCACATCGTGTTGCAGCACTTCTGCGTGCTCGCGGGAGCCCAACACCACATTGGGAAGGTGTACCAGTTTCTTTGGCTCTCCAATGTAACAGTCAATAAACTTCTTCTGGGTATTTGGCAGCATTATCAATATTTAAAATTCTTCCAGCATTGTGGTCAATATTGTAAATCATCTTCCGCAGATTTGTCGGTAAAAACGCTGAGGAAGGCCATTTGCAGCAGTGGCCGAAACTTTGGAGGAATTTTGAATGCTGACAATGCAGAGGAATTTTATTGACAATGCTCCATTGGTTTCAGGTCGGTAGAGTAGGCCAGGCCAAGTCAGGAACCTTATAGTGCAAAACCATTGCTTCAAAGAGTGCTGCTGTATGATAGGATGCATCCTCATGCAGATACATATAGACTTTGTCTTGAAACTGTTCATGTAGTGTACAGAGCACACAATGATGCAAAATGCTTTCATTACCCTTCCGTATTTAGAGTTTTTAAGCGTAATAAGAGATCACACCCTAACCATGAAAAACTCCCCCATATTGTAACACCACCTCCTCCGTACTCCATTGCTGGCACTACACACTATGGCAGGTAACGTTCTCCAGAAATTCGCCGAACCCAAACCTTTCCATTCGATTGCCATAGCGCGGTTCATCATTTCAAATCACTCGGTTCCAGTCATCTACTATGCAGTGGCGAAAATTTTTGCACCACCTCATTTCAAACATCACCTGCCGATCAAACCGATCGGCAAGATACCAGTTATAGAATGCTTGGCCTTCGGTCAAGGGGTCTGAAGATGGCGCAATATATCACCGAAACTGGTAAACCAATAAAATAACAATCTTGAAATTTAGACCTCTGAAAGATGTTTGATTTGACATTCTGTAGTGAACAGCCGAGGTCCGGCAAAAATCTGTGAAAAGATGGACATACAGAGAATGGGATATAGGTCGAAGAAACAAACAACAGGTGATCTGAACAGTAATAGGAACACAGAAGTAGGAGAACATCAGTGGGCATCTCAGAAGTAGGGGTCTTTAGATTACAGAGAGTGCGGGAGCCCTGGACTAAAATCATAAAGTGGAATCGAGATGCCCTAATTCAAATTACTGAGAGTTTAAAATTATCGAGCGCCAAGTTGTCGTGAGTCGACTCTACTTGTCTTGCTGAAGCAAGCCCTTTTCCTGACCAAAGGTACATGAAGTGACTGTATGAGCCTACATGGCCTATCGCACAGTATGAGTGACTTTAGGGCTTTAGCCGCGTGGGGACTTTGAGATCCTGCATGACACTGAGTACGGCCATCTGAACCCGTCGATTCCGTAATCGCAAGGCAGTCGCGCGATCCCTACCAAAGCGAGCAACAATGACGCTAAACGGTAACTCTCAGGGTTGACAGGCTATGATTCTGCTGCTGTCGATTTCTGACACGCGTCGGTTGACAGTTCATCTTCTTGCTACAGGCATAATATAATCTGCTCAAAAAAACGTAACATTCGAATGGGATTTCGAAATAAGAAGCACTCCGTCTTCAGGCCACAATTGGCCCATCCGGACCATCCGACCGCCGTGTCATCCTCAGCTAAGGATGCGATTAGGAGGGGCGTGTGGTCAGCACACCGCTCTCCCAGTCGTTAAGATGGTTTTCTATGACAGGAGCCGCTACTATTCGGTCGAGTAGTTCCTCAATTGGCATCACGAGGCAGAGTGCACCCCTAAAAACGGCAACAGCGCAGGCGGCCCGGATGGTCACCCATCCAAGTGCCAGCCACACCCGACAGCGCTTAAATTTGGTGATCTAATGGGAACCGTTGTACTCACTGCGGCAAGGCCGTTGCCTTTTCGAAATAAGAAACAGTTGCTAAATCTTTCCTTTTACACAACATTTATGAAATATTTCTTTGTACACAGTATGTACACTGAAGGGCCAAAGAAACTGGCACACCTGCCTAGTATCGTGTAGGTCCCCCGTGAGCACGCAGAAGTGCCACAACACGACGTGGCATGGTGTCAACTAATGAAGTAATGCTGGAGGGAACTGCAGGGCTGTCCATAAATACGTGTGTACGGCAGAAGGTTGCATTGCCATGAATGGGAGCCGCGTTGAGCACCTGTAAGGTTGCTGTAAGTATGCATTTCTGGACCCATGTTTATTGGACTTATTTTCCTTGTTTCGATGAGGACTACCACCTCTGAAAGTATTCGATACTTTTCGTTGAACACCCTGTATTTGACAACAAGCGGCACCTGTTCAATGTCCTCAGTACGATGCAAGTGTCAGTCGTGGTCACAACAGTGTTTTGTGTACTTGTGAATGTATTATGTCGGAACTAAATCAGTTCGAACGTTTGCAAATTGTTTGTGCTCGTATGGTCAGTAACTCCGTAATCAAGGTAGCCGAGTAATGAGCGTTTCACACACTGGAAAAGTGAAAAAATATAATCCGCTATGTCCGAAGACGGACGAAACTGTGTGTCAAGTGGTCCTGATAGACGGTCATTGAACAAGGCTGTGACGAAAAATAAAAGGACGACAGCTGCAAAAGTCACTGCAGAATTGAGTGTCGTACTAGCGGATCCTGTCAGCAACAAAACAACACGAAGCTGGCTCCACAAGCAGGGAAATGCAGAGCGAGCTGGAATTAAAAAACCACTGTCAGTGATACAAATGCCCATAACAGGAAAACGCGCTGTCGAAGAAAATCAACACTGTGGATCAGTGGATTAATGCCATTTGGTCGGATGAGTCTTGTTTCACTCTGGTTTCTATCTTGTGGTGCAGTTTACGTCCCGAAAGTGAGCAAGGCAGGGGTTCGGTGGTGTTCTGGGCACCCATATCATGGTATTCCGTGGGACCCATAGGTAGCCTGTAAGGTAGCATTACTACCAAGGATCATGTGACTATTTTGGTGATCAGGTCCACACCATGGTATAGAGCTTGCTCCCCAGTGGTGATACTGCTTCCAAGATGACAAGACCCCAGTTGACAAAGCTGGTATCGTCTGGAACCACACTACTGGCCATTAAAATTGCTACACCACGAAAATAACGTGCTACAGACGCGAAATTTAACCGACAGGAAGAAGATGCTGTGATATGAAAATGATTAGCTTTCACATAAAGTTGGCACCGGTGGCGACACCTACAACGTGCTGACATGAGGAAAGTTTCCAATCGATTTCTCATACACAAACAGCAGTTGACCGGCGGTGCCTGGTGAAACGTTGTCGTGGTGCCTCGTGTAAGGAGGAGAAATGCGTACCATCACGTTTCCGACTTTGATAAAGGTCGAATTGTAGCCTATCGCGATTGCGGTTTATCGTATCGCGACATTACTGCTCGCGTTGGTCGAGATCCAATGACTGTTAGCAGAATATGGAATCGGTGGGTTCAGTAGCACGGAACGCCGTGCTGGATCCCAACGGGCTCGTGTCACTAGCAGTCGAGATGACAGGCATCTTATCCGCGTGGCTGTAACGGATCGTGCAGCCGCGTCTCGATCCCTGGGGCAACAATGGGGACGTTTGCAAGACAACAACCATCTGCACGAACAGTTCGACGACGTTTGCAGCAGCATGGACTATTAGCTCGGAGACCATGGCTGCGGTTACCCTTGACGCTGCATCACAGACAGTAGCGCTTGCGATGGATTACTCAACGACGAACCTGGGTGCACGAATGGCAAAACGTCATTTTTTCGGATGATTCTAGATTCTGTTTACAGCATCATGATAGTCGCATCCGTGTTTGGCGACATCACGGTGAACGCACATTGGAAGCGTGTATTCGTGATCGCCATACTGGCGTATCACCCAGCGTGATGGTATGGGGTGCCGTTGGTTACACGTATCGGTCACCTCTTGTTCGCTTTGACGGCACTTTGAACAGTGGACGTTACATTTCAGATGTGTTACGACCTGTGGCTCTACCCTTCATTCGATCCCTGCGAAGCCCTACATTTCAGCAGGATAATGGACGACCGCATGTTGCAGGTCCTGTACGGGCCTTTGTAGATACAGAAAATGTTCGACTGCTGCCCTGGCCAGCACATTCTCCAGACCTCTCACCAATTGAAAACGCCTGGTCAGTGGTGGCCGAGCAACTGGCTCGTCACAATACGCCATTCACTACTCTTGATGAACTGAGGTATCGTGTGAACCTGCATGGGCAGCTGTATCTGTATAGGCCCAGGCGTATGAAGGCCGTTATTACGGGCATAAGTGGTTGTTCTAGGTACTAATTTCTCAGGATCTATGCACCCAATTTGCGTGAAAATGTAATCACATGTCAGTTCGAGTATAATATATTTTTCCAATGAATACCCGTTTATCATCCACATTTCTTCAGGGTGTAGCAATTTTAATGGCCAGTAGTGTAGTTTTGTGAGCACGATGATGAATTTCTGCATCTCCCCTGGCCGCCACAGATACAAGATCTCATACTACTGAGCCTTTTTGGTTTACTTTAAAGAGGAGGGTGCGTGATCGCTGTCTGCGACCTCGGCGATTATCGATACCTGAATTTGACACATTTTTGCCAAAAAATTGCGTAGAAGATTACCTTGAAAACAATGCAGGATTGTTATTTACCCACTCCGAGACGACTACAAGCTGTTTTGAATGCCAACATTTTTTTCTGCACCGTATTAGGTACGGTAATGGATTGTTTGTGGTGTTTTCATATTTTCGTCCACCCCCTGTGTGTTTGTTCGGATGTGCTGATGTACTGATCACTTGTACGTTCAGTCGCGTAACACACTTCATGTCGTTTTGACAATTGTTGCTTGCCATTTCAAGTTGTTGCAGTTTTAATGGACAGCTGTATATGTGTGTACGTGTTGCGTGCGCGCGCGCGCGTGTGTGTGTGTGTGTGTGTGTGTGTGTGTGTGTGTGTGTGTGTGTGTGAGTGACTGCGAGAGCTTCCCTGTAGAGCAGGGGTTCCCAACAAAATTTTCTCGCCGCGCTGGATTAGCCGAGCGGTCTAAGGCGCTGCAGTCATTTACTGTGCGGCTGGTCCCGGCGGAGGTTCGAGTCCTCCCTCGGGCATGGGTGTGTGTGTTTGTCCTTAGGATAATTTAGGTTAAGTAGTGTGTAAGCTTAGGGACTGATGACCTTAGCAGTTGAGTCCCATAAGATTTCACACACATTTTTTTGAAAATTTTCTCGAGGACCCCCTCTTCGAGCATGATTGGTACCTTGTCATATCACAGTGTCAAGTACCTAAAAAAGCCAAATTAAGAGTCTTTTTATACGTTTTCTATGTTTGGTACTTAGAAAAAAACATTGACATATTCATTATTGAAAAAATATTGAGCATAAAACTTTTTCAGTTTAGCCATCATTGTTATTGTGAAGTTTTTGATTATTGCTCAAAATCTTTGTCTTCAAATCTGTTTGTTTAGTATGACAAACTCGTTAAAAAAATAAAAATTGAGTAGCAACTGAAAATGACAGGAAAAAATTAAAACTGAGAGTACTGGCCTTTCAAGTGTTCTACACTTGAGATTGCATTGAGTAGACATTTGTGAAAAATAAGAAAACTCTAATTTCATACAAGGTATTACGTATTTGAAAAAATAAAGTTATAAAAGAGTACATCGGTATACAGTTAGTTTTAATTTTCAGTTCTTAATGAGATGAGTTCAATCTGACCTAAAGCTCTACTCATGCAGGAAGCGGCCAAAACAAAAAATCTGTTATCATACGAAATATACTTAATATATTTTTTTATTCTAATAGCATCTTGCGGATCCCTCTGGCATAGCTCGGGGTCCGCAGACCACCTGTTGGGAACCACTGCTGTAGAGACAATGGCAGCAGACCGGCTACATTTCACACGCTGTCTCCTCTCAGAGCAGGACGCAAAGAGCAGTCGCAGGGCTGTCACCTTCTATCAATACGGCACGAACAGGCCGTGGTGCCGGCTGCTACGCGTGGTTCCCACATCACACGGGAGTGAAGGTGACGAATCAGAGCAAGGCGAGCTGCAACCGTCGGCGACCTCCGTCGCTCGCAGCGTTTAACGAACAGTGCGTGCCGCTAATAAAACGTACCGCGTATGAGTATTCCGGACGTTCACTTGTCGTAAAGCCGCACAGCCGCGGCGCCTCACCGGATTTACGTGGTATTTAAACAGCATTCCGTTTGGGAATTTTACGACTGCTCGAGCGCAGAGACAGCCAACTGACAAGTTGCACGCGCGCTATTAACGGGACGAGGAATGCCGAACATACGGGACGCCAGGGGCAAAGAGACCACACGCGGCGCCCGCTGGTGGTCCTCGGCGCTCTTCGGAATGCAGGAGGCAGCTTTGTGAATTACGGCTCTGGCATGTAGCCCAAGTCCGTAATCGTAATGAGCGCGGAAGGGGCTGGTAACACGTTTTTTAATATATATATCTGGAGGGATGTGGAGGGTCGGACCAAATACAAGAGTTACTTCCACAGATTCTTCGTATTTTTTGAATTCATTCATTTCACTTTATACACTTTATCTGTGGTGGAAGTTTATGTCGCTTCACCTCTATAAAACATTGAGAATATAAATGAGTATGTAGCTTTAAATAACACTCGTACGTGTACAGGGTTTTTCAAGAACATTCATTCTATTTCACAAGACTATATCTTCTACATGAATGAAGATACTTAAGCATAAGACTGCAAAGTTCTTAATT
The DNA here is from genome assembly GCF_023864275.1 of Schistocerca cancellata. Classification (NCBI taxonomy): domain Eukaryota; kingdom Metazoa; phylum Arthropoda; class Insecta; order Orthoptera; family Acrididae; genus Schistocerca; species Schistocerca cancellata. The sequence continues at coordinate 276,959,049 of NC_064626.1, forward strand.
CCAAACTAATCATCTCACTTTACAACACAATACGTGCATGTCTTTTAATATTTTTAGGCTTATTTTCTCCTCTCGTAGTTATACAAGTAATGTAGTCAAATGGTTCAAATGGCTCTGAGCACTATGGGACTTAACGTCTGTGGTCATCAGTCCCCTAGATCTTAGAACTACTTAAATCTAACTAACCTAAAGATATCACACACATCCATGCCCGAGGCAGGATTCGAACCTGCGACCGTAGCGGTCACGCGGTTCCAGACTGAAGCTCCTAGAACCGCACGGCCACACCGGCCGGCGTAATGTAGTCTATATATCGTCTTTTGCAAGGGTAGTAAAGTCTTATTTAGACCATACACTTCTCGCTTCATTTGAGAGCAACTTCCGTGATCACTGTAGACGTGTGGCTTCTCCTAAAAATCTGTTTCACAAGATCGTAAATAGTTATGTGTTAAATTTGTGGTGTCACCGTCAGACACCACACTTGCTAGGTGGTAGCTTTTAAATCGGCCGCGGTCCGCTAGTATACGACGGACCCGCGTGTCGCCACTGTCAGTGATGGCAGACCGAGCGCCGCCACACGGCAGGTCTAGAGAGACGTACTAGCACTCGCCCCAGTTGTACAGCCGACTTTGCAAGGAACGGTTCACTGACAACTACGCTCTCATTTGCCGAGACGATAGTTGGCATAGCCTTCAGCTACTTTTGCTACGACCTAGAAAGGCGCCGTATTCAATTGATATTGAGATTCTATTAATGTATCATCAAGAGCGATGTTCTACAAATGTGGATTAAAGTTAAGTATTCCAGAAGCTACGTACTTTTCTTTATAGCATTCATTACGTATCCTGTTTCAGACCTCACGCCAGCCTGCGTGAGTTTAAGCGCGTGCCTTTCGGCTTCCTCTCATTGTGTCTAGGCTGTCTTGTCTAGACACAACAAAATTATTACTATTATACACCAAATTTAGCATTGGAGGGCAGAGTAGAGGGTAAAAATCGTAGAGGGAGACCAAGAGATGAATACACTAAGCAGATTCAGAAGGATGTAGGTTGCAGTAGGTACTGGGAGATGAAGAAACTTGCACAGGATAGGGTAGCATGGAGAGCTGCATCAAATCAGTCTCAGGACTGAAGACCACAACACATACACCATTATATTACTATTATTATTCATGATTTTTTTAATTTTATTCCTAACATTCTACTACACATAGGTGTTCGATTTTAGTACACCACAGTTCACTGACACGGAATATACTTTCGTTTTCACATTGTGTAAATCGGCCTACACCTCGTGCACTTTTTTTATGCTTTGGGATCCGATCATCTGTAGTTTTGTTTTTGTGGCTGTGGAAAGGTCTGCTGTTTGACTTTATATTTTTTGACTGGCGTGTGTGTGTGTGTGTGTGTGTGTGTGCGCGCGCGCCCGCGCTTGTACATACATATACACACCACGTTTTTTTAGATAATAGGTAGGGCATGGGATGATTCTTCCTGACTTCTTGTAAGTGAGTGTGTGAGTCAGACTGTGTTTTTTTTTAGTTTTATTTATTTATTTGTGTGTGTGTGTGTGTGTGTGTGTGTGCGAATGTACATTCGTGCATGCCTGGGTGCTTGCACAAGAGTGTGATGCGTAAATGGAAGAGGGGGAGGGTGTGATATGTCCTAACTTCTGTGTGAGTGTGTGTAAAAGGAGATGGTGCGTCTTAAATTCAGTGCGAGTAGATTATTAGTTTGTTAAATTTGTTAATGCTACTTTACCGTACTACTGTGGTGTGTGATCATGAGTGGGTATGTAGCCTGGTTTATGCGACATTCTTTTTGTCGTGGCTAGTCGGGTTGTTATAGATTGGGGTGACAAAAATCATGGGATAGAAATATGCACATATACAGATGGCTGTAACAACCCGCACTCAAGGTACAGGGTGACGCTGTTAAAAGTAGGCCTCCTCCCATTTGAATGCAATAATCCATTGTTAGCGTTCTGCAGTCAGCATTTCGGTTTATTTCATCAGTGGAGTTAGACGTTCCTCTATGTGGCCTGAAAATGAATTGAAACTGTGAAAGCATATGTGAAAATAGGTTCGATTAAGTAAAGTTGCCTAATTTTCAGGGTCAAGCATCCGGATGGAGCACTGCCTCCAAAAAGAGCAATACAGAGGCTATATAAAAACTGGCGCACCTATGGATCTCTGCAAAACTAAAACGAGAAAGAATTCCTTCATTTCGCGCACCAGAAGTTATTGCAGACATTCGCCGAAGAATTATTCAGAGCCCAAAGAAGTCTATATATAAACAGGCGAAACAAGTGCACCTCAGTAGGAGTAGTCTCAATTTGAAGCCATGTCACGTGTCGGTTGTACAGCAATTACGGGAGAATGGCAGTAAGAAACGTCTACTTTACTGCACCTTACTTTTGAATAGCATCAATGATACTTTGTTGGGACCTTTCCATTACATCATGAGTGATGGTTTCATCTTCATGTGAATTCACAGAAAACGCGGTACTGGGAAACGGAGAACCCTAACATTGTGTGTCAGCAACCACTCCATGATGAAAAAATCTGCGCTTTGAGTGGTATATCAGGAACGCGCATCATTGGGCCGATATTTTTTGACATCGTCCACAACATTGTTATTTATGTGTCTTATTCCATGTTAACATACTTCTTTTTCTCACGAAAATATTTTCTTGATGCTCTCTGTCTGCATTTTGTAACTCCGTCTGCATTTTCTCATATACCAGGATAACGCAATCTGACTAAGAGAATGGCCCTGAATTAGAAGAAATTCTAACAACGACCTATACTTTTCATAAGTCACTTACCTCACAGAAAATCTCCATGACACGAACTACAGCAGATACAGCAAGTATACAGCCAGCTAAATAAAAAGATTCTAACTACTGTAGGCTCTAACTACTAATAGGCATGTGGTTAGCAAAGGAAAGATTTTGTTTCAGAGCAAACAATGTATTTAGCAGATTTTACCTTAACCATGTGACATCCAGTTCCAAAAATTATATACATTCCTGGAAATGGAAAAAAGAACACATTGACACCGGTGTGTCAGACCACCATACTTGCTCCGGACACTGCGAGAGGGCTGTACAAGCAATGATCACACGCACGGCACAGCGGACACACCAGGAACCGCGGTGTTGGCCGTCGAATGGCGCTAGCTGCGCAGCATTTGTGCACCGCCGCCGTCAGTGTCAGCCAGTTTGCCGTGGCATACGGAGCTCCATCGCAGTCTTTAACACTGGTAGCATGCCGCGACAGCATGGACGTGAACCGTATGTGCAGTTGACGGACTTTGAGCGAGGGCGTATAGTGGGCATGCGGGAGGCCGGGTGGACGTACCGCCGAATTGCTCAACACGTGGGGCGTGAGGTCTCCACAGTACATCTATGATGTCGCCAGTGGTCGGCGGAAGGTGCACGTGCCCGTCGACCTGGGACCGGACCGCAGCGACGCACGGATGCACGCCAAGACCGTAGGATCCTACGCAGTGCCGTAGGGGACCGCACCGCCACTTCCCAGCAAATTAGGGACACTGTTGCTCCTGGGGTATCGGCGAGGACCATTCGCAACCGTCTCCATGAAGCTGGGCTACGGTCCCGCACACCGTTAGGCCGTCTTCCGCTCACGCCCCAACATCGTGCAGCCCGCCTCCAGTGGTGTCGCGACAGGCGTGAATGGAGGGACGAATGGAGACGTGTCGTCTTCAGCGATGAGAGTCGCTTCTGCCTTGGTGCCAATGATGGTCGTATGCGTGTTTGGCGCCGTGCAGGTGAGCGCCACAATCAGAACTGCATACGACCGAGGCACACAGGGCCAACACCCGGCATCATGGTGTGGGGAGCGATCTCCTACACTGGCCGTACACCACTGGTGATGGTCGAGGGGACACTGAATAGTGCACGGTACATCCAAACCGTCATCGAACCCATCGTTCTACCATTCCTAGACCGGCAAGGGAACTTGCTGTTCCAACAGGACAATGCACGTCCGCATGTATCCCGTGCCACCCAACGTGCTCTAGAAGGTGTAAGTCAACTACCCTGGCCAGCAAGATCTCCGGATCTGTCCCCCATTGAGCATGTTTGGGACTGGATGAAGCGTCGTCTCACGCGGTCTGCACGTCCAGCACGAACGCTGGCCCAACTGAGGCGCCAGGTGGAAATGGCATGGCAAGCCGTTCCACAGTACTACATCCAGCATCTCTACGATCGTCTCCATGGGAGAATAGCAGCCTGCATTGCTGCGAAAGGTGGATATACACTGTACTAGTGCCGACATTGTGCATGCTCTGTTGCCTGTGTCTATATGCCTGTGGTTCTGTCAGTGTGATCATGTGATGTATCTGACCCCAGGAATGTGTCAATAAAGTTTCCCCTTCCTGGGACAATGAATTCACGGTGTTCTTATTTCAATTTCCAGGAGTGTAATTGTCAGTAATTCCATTACCCACATTCTACAATCTATGTCCAACCACTATTAAATCTCCATGGCGAACAAAGGTCCGGACCTCCTGCTGCGCTAACACTGCTACTAACCTCAATCACTGCTAGCTATTAATTTCTAACTGCTATCACTGCTAACAATTAACTTCTAACTTCGAGTCCGACCAACCAGAGAGTCTCTTACAGAGGACGCACAGCACTGTCAGAGATATTAATGCAGTTTATAGCGCTGCCAACATGCAAACACATGAACAGGTTACTTACACGTTCATTGCTTGTTGTTTGTGTCGCTGTTGTTGTCATTCCGCAGACTGGACTGATGCAGGTGCCCGCGCTATCTCGTGCAAGCATCTTCATCTCAGAATAACGACTGCAGCCTACATGCATTTAAACCTGCGTACTGTATTCGCCTCTTTCTCTCTAACTACAATTTTTACTCCCACACTTGTCTCCGAGACAAACTGACGTAAGATTCGTCCTGTCAACTAATCCCTTCTTTTATTCAAGTTGTGGCATAACTTACCATTTGCCCAATTCTACTCAGTATCTCTTCATTTATTGTTCCATCTACCCACCCAATCTTCAGAATTATTGTATAGTACCACATTCCATAAGTTCTGTTTTCTCCTTGTCTAAACGGCTTATCGTCCACGTTTCACTTCCATAGAAAGGTTCACTCCATACAAATTGCTTCAGAATACACGTCGTAAGGCTAAAATTTGTATTCTATGTTAGAAAATTCCTCTTTTTCAGCAATGTTGTTCTTAATGTTGCCAGTCTGAATTTTTGTATTCTCTCTAGGCTGGTCGTCATTAGTTATTTTGCTGTGCTAATAGTAAAACCATCTATACTTTTAGTTTCTCATCTTCTGATCCAATAGTCTGATCACCACCTGACTAATCACCTATAATCATGTTTTCTTCCTTTTTAAAAAATGGTTCAAATGGCTCTGAGCACTATGGGACTTAACTTCTGAGGTCATCAGTCCCCTAGAACTTAGAACTACTTAAACCTAACTAACGTAAGGACATCACACACATTCATGCCCGAGGCAGCGGTCGCGCGGTTCCAGACTGTAGCGCGTAGAACCGCTCGGCCACCCCGGCTTTCCTTTTTAAAAATGGAGATATTGCCAATTGGAAGTACGCGACCTTCATAAATGTTTGTATAATAGTTTATTACGCCCACAATCGCTCAAAAATTTGCAGTATTCACATTACTGGTTTCGGCACGACATTGCCGTCTTCAGACAAGTTATAGTTAGGGTAAAATAGGTCAGCGAATGTACATCTTCTCACATGGTAAAAAAGCCTCAAATTAAGGAAAGTAGAAAGAGGGGGAATGGCCATAGGCGAAACGGGCGGCTAGCAGCGCTCTCTATGTCTATTGACGTTTTTTGTAAGTAATCTTTAAAACTGACTTCTTAAAAGCGCAGGCAAGAGTGTATATAATTAGAAGAACGTTAAAAAAGCATGAAACTGTTTTTAAACAGTTATGCTCAGACCAGCGACCCTCCTATTCTAGAATCAAAAAGTTATTTCTTTACGTCTAATCTATCATTCAAGGTAAATTCTATAGAAAGGAGTAGTACTAAAATATAAGTGCTCACATTAGAAACAAATGTATATTAGTAATAAATGATTAACGGAATCATAATCAATTACATTTCTTAAAAAGCAAGCCTCACTACCGAAAAAATACAGCAAAAGTAAGTCATTACCAAAAAAAGCAGTTGTAAACGATAGCTCAATGATAAAAGAAGTGCCACCAATTTTTATTGACTGTTAAAAAGAAGTTGAAATAGGTCGACATCAGGGTAGCATTGTCCTCTACTGGGTGGTTTCTTAAAGTTGTTTTCGTGCGGGAGCCGTCGCTGTGTTTACTTCCATGTTCTCAGTAGCGTCCTGTAGGCTGGCCGCAGATGCACACAGTCCCACATAGTCGCTGCGCGCCGTCAGCTGACACTTCTCTCCTAGCCTGTCGTTTTGTATTTTATTGAAAGAGCACACTGAAAAAGAAACCATGTGACGATTTGATGTACGTAGATTAAAGTATCTTAGACTTCATTATGTTCAAAGTGCCTAACTCTAATAGTTATATTTCGTGATGATGCTTTTTTATTGAATTAATTACATGTGATGTTGTCTGCAGCTGGTGGTCTAGTGGCTAGTGTTGCTGCCTCTGGATCACGGGATCCCGGGTTCAATTCCCGGCCGGGTTGGGGATTTTCTCTGCCCGGGGACTGGGTGTTTGTGCTGTCCTCATCATCATCATCCTCATCATTCACACCACAGGGTGGCGCCAGGAAGGGCATCCGGCCACCCCTTAAATTAAACATGCCAAATCCGACCATAACCATGCCAGCCCTGCCAAACTGTTGGACAAAGGCACAAGTAAAAAAAGAAGAGTCACATGTGACGATGGCAACTTGGTGCTGAAACAGGAGTATTACATATTTTAAGCGATAGTGACATAATACACTATTATATAAGGGGCAATCAAATAGTTGCCGTTTGAAGGTCTTACAGTTCAGAAATCGGTATGGCATTCAGATAATATCGCCATGAGCAATGAACCAATCACCCCACTGACGCACCAGATTCAAGTCACCAGTTTGGTAAAACACCACATCCTGCTGCGTGAAGACGTCCGTAACTTCCTGCTGCACATCCTCGTCCGAAAGAAAAGTCAAACCTTCAAGGCCTTTTTTAAGGGACCGAAGGCGCCATAATCACGTGGCCAGGAGATCGGGACTCTAGTGTGGTGCTGAAATGTCTCGCACTTGAGATGGGGCAACTTCTGCATTACGACATTTTCGATATGTGGTCGTGGGTTAACATGAAGCAGCAGCACCCCTTGTCGAAGTTGGTTTGCAAACGAAGTACTATTCCATACACCTTCTTCATTCTCCAATGGATGTCTACCAGTATTCGTCCTTCAGCTGCAAAGAAAAGAATAACAACACGTTTGTAGTCCTGTTTGGAAGCATTCGGTAATAACGTCGCCAGAGTTCACTTTTCCACATTTACCGCACGCATATCAGATATACGCGAATCGCAGACTAATCCCTTGCCTACATGTCGGTGCTTGTGTAACCGCATCGGAGTCACGCTGCGTCGCATACAAAATGCAGCAACGCCATCAAATGAAAACTTTTTATTGCCCCTTGTTCAAATGTGAGAGATTGCAGGGGACTCTCACTTCTGATTCGGTGTTATGCCGCTTCATGTTCTTAGGGAATATGATCTTGCGGTTTTGACTTCATACATCATGATGAACTGGTGGTCAGTAGTTCATGCTCTTGTTTGTGTGCTCTAGGAAAGGAATAACAGTAAGCTTTACCTGTGGTCAAAGGAATAGGGTGCCTATTTAAACGACTGCAGTAAAAGAGCACGCCGACGGTGGGCCGAGGGAAGTGTGTGTTTTTTCTGCAGAACCTGTGTGGAAACATTTCCGGATTGCTGAGTTCCGTGGTCTCATTGTGCAGGCACGTTGGTTGGCGCCAGTTGGGAGGCAGCCGCGTCCAAGTAGACTGACTAGCGCCGAGTAGTCGCCGCTGCAATGGCCAGCGCATTGTAGACCGGCAATAAAGCAGAGGATGGGTGTTTGTTAGGCAGGAAGCCGACAAAACAAGTGTGAGCGTTCTGTGAAATTCTGTGGGACACTGGCGCCCAGACATCCAGACTCTGTTACAAAACATATTTGTGAAAGCACGAGGCTTTTAGCGAGTTTATCGCCGTTCTTTGGAAACTTTAAAATGGACACAACAGGGGAGATAACAGGCTTTTTATGGAGGGGTGTGGTTCCACCCTGCTTTTTAGCAAAAGACATGGCGTAAACGCTCGGGAAAGAGGCCGCAAAACTGAATCTTTTTTTCTTTTCTCCCAATTAACTTTAAAGTCTCTGACTGGTCAAATCGGTGTATGCAGAGTAAGGGGCACTCTATGAGCTTCGAATGCCACGCTCGAGCTCGTTATTGGCTTGTGCTAAAGTGGGGGAAGTCTAAGATGTAAATAGGTTTTTGCTACCAAGCTGAGGAGGAATGCGGACAGAAAGATCACTCAGGTACTAGCGCTTCGCTAGTAAAGAACTGCAGGTCTCAACCTAAACAGTGAGACTTGTGTCCTTTGATAGTGTGCCACTTAGAGTCCGTGCCAGTCACCTTCTGAACCATCAGATGATGATGATGATGATGTTTGGTTTGTGGGGCGCTCAACTGCGTGGTTATCAGCGCCCTGAACCATCAGAGGTACCGCTTCTAGCAACAAGCACACAACAAGAGATGCGTGGGTGTACTTATTTGTCTTGAGTCGGCCGTCTAAGATTAGACATATTCCGTCACGCATAGTCGTGGCACGGAGTCAAACTGGTTTGACAGACCAGCAAATGGGTCCACCTGCACACTGGAATCCACCGTAGTTTCAGAGGCTCATAGGAAAGTACCTGCATTCCGAATTAACCACACGCGAGACTGCGTACTTGCATTTTTCGGGCGTGCGCCATTAATAACAGATTGCGACCGTCCATGACTTCAGTCGCCGAACGCATCGTGGCGTACCGCTCTGACCAGCAGGAGGGTAAGGTATTAGCTGCTACGGTGCAGGGCTCCAATATATGTTTCTCAGCACCCTGTTCTTTCGAACCATATTTTTCTTTTATTGGAATGTTAGAGTATAGATGCTTGATGGTGGCGTAGTTTTTGTGCCATAACCCGGATTCACGTGTATGAATTCAGATAAAGCGATTAGTGTTCCGGTTAGTGTCGTGTGTCGATCCCCAGCTGATTACCACGTCCACCATAGACCCCATGTTAGTAAAGCATTTGTCAAATAAAAATGTTTGTGTGACGTTCTTTAGTCATTTTTCTTGTCTTGTGATGTTAAGGTTGAATGAACCTATTGTCATTTAGCTCACAACTTCTCTCTGAGTTCTGATTAACAGTACCTTCTCATTTTATTATTAAAGTCTAGCTTTGAAACGTAAGTAGAAGGCTTTCAAATGTATTGTGTTGTATCGTACAGTAAGTAAAATTACGTTATTTATTATCGTTCTTACAAGGGAACCTCCCCATCGCACCCCCCTCAGATTTAGTTATAACTTGGCACAGTGGATAGGCCTTGAAAAACTGAACACAGATCAATCGAGAAAACAGGAAGAAGTTGTGTGGAACTACGAAAAAAATTAGTAAAATATACAAACTGAGTAGTCCATGCGCAAGATGGGCAACGTCAAGGAGAATGGGAGCTCAGGAGCGCCGTGGTCCCGTGGTTAGTGTCAGTAGCTGCGGAACGAGAGGTCCGTGGTTCAAGTCTTCGCTCGACTGAAAATTTTACTTTCTTTATTTTCGCAAAGTTATGATCTGTCCGTTCATTCAAATGGTTCAAATGGCTCTGAGCACTATGGGACTCAACATCTTAGGTCATAAGTCCCCTAGAACGTAGAACTACTTAAACCTAACCAACCTAAGGACATCACACACACCCATGCCCGAGGCAGGATTCGAACCTGCGACCGTAGCAGTCCCGCGGTTCCGGACTGCAGCGCCAGAACCGCTAGACCACCGCGGCCGGCTGTCCGTTCATTCATTGACGTCTCTGTTCACTGTAATAAGTTTAGTGTCTGTGTTTTGCGACCGCACCGCAAAACCGTGCAATTAGTAGACGAAAGGACGTGCCTCTCCAATGGGAACCGAAAACATTTGATCGCAAGGTCATAGGTCAACCGATTCCTCCACAGGAAAACACATCTGATATATTCTATACGACACTGGTGACGGCATGTGCGCCACATGACAGGAATATGTTGTCGACCCACTTAACTTGTACACTTAGCGAATAGGTAAAAAGATTATTCTACCTTGCCCGATTTAGGTTTTCTTGTGGATGTGATAATCACTCCCAAAAAAGTGATGAAAACATAAGAGTTTGTCACATAAACTGAAAATAAAAAGTTAATCTTTTCACTCGAGGGAAGACTTGAACCTAGGACCTCTCGTTCCGTAGTTACTCTCGCTAACCACGGGACCACGGTGCTCCTTGACTGCCATTGTCCTTGATGTTGCATATCTTCGCATGGACTACTCAGTTTGTATATTTTACTAATTTTTTTCATAGTTCCACACAACTTCTTTCTGTTTTATCGATTAATCTGTGTTCAGTTTTTCAAGGCCTATCCACTGTGCCAACTTATAACTAAATCTGAGGGGGGTGCGATGGGGAGGTTCCCTTGTTAGTGTTGCAATTTTAGTGGCTAGGAGTGTATATTGGAAATGAACACAAGTTTCTGACAAGGTGTCGTTGCCCGCGAGGGTACATAAAGTGTCTAAACAAACGTTTCCAACGGCTGAAGAAAAGGCATTATTTTTGTTCTACTCCAAGCGCTGCCAAAACTGTGAAACGCGGCGGTTGTGTACGTGTGTGCGTGTGTGTGTGTGTGTGTGTGTGTGTGTGTGTGTGTGCGCGTGTGTTCGTACGGAGGGAAGTAATGTGCCCCGGAGAACTCGCCAGGCTGCCACCTGTTGGCGCGCTTTCAGACTGCGGCTATACATTTTAGGAAGGTTCCGCACGCATGTGGCAGCCCCCTCGCGCTGGCCATCTTCACCGCCGTAGCTAATTCCCGCGCCTCCAGCTCCCTTGATTAATAGCGCTGCCCGGGGCAGTTCCCGCGAGACCGGAGCATGGAAACGTTCCGCGTTATTTATGCCTTGTTGACCGCCACCCGTCATAATGCTCAGACGTGCGGCCAGAGTGCGCATGTCCGCGAGTGTAAACGTTTTAGCGAGCGACACTGTGCCATCCGTCACGGCCGCTTGTGAAGACGTCCGAGGCGGGTTCCAGCCGGGAAGCTGTTAGCCTGTTGGCGCGTCTCTGCTCGCAGCGCTTGCGTGTTTGCGAGCGAGGTCCTGTAGATTTCTCTCGGCCGCCGGATTGCAGGCGGTAAATCAGCGCTGACTCGAAACAGCGGGTATTCGACCTCTTCTCTCCGATTACACCCACCTTTTCGTCTTTACTTCTTTCCCTGAGTGTAAAAGGAAAGACGCGTGGGTCGGTAGCGCAGACGGTATCGCATCTCCCTTCGTTACGGAAGACGATCTGTTCCAGAGGCAGCAAGTATTCCGATTTTTCAACCACTACTGAAAGTCTTGGTTGAGCACGTATGCAGGCCATATTATATTCTCTGCCTGACAAAAATAGTGGAGCAACCAGAAGATGGTCAAATGTCAAGTACCTTCGTACAACTGCACGATAACAGTTGCAGTTATCTTTAACAGGAGAATGACGTTCAGAGTGCATTAGTGTTGTTCGTGTTTAGTGTTGTTACCAGCCCTGGTAGGTTACATATGGCGCGTGAAACCCGTCAGATGTTGAGTGATCGCAGTGAAGGACGCAGAGGTGCTGTGTACTCGTATGAGACAGCGTTATCAGCATATGACAGTGTTTGAAAGAGGCCTCATCGTCGGTTTCCATTTAGTTGTACGTATAAATAATGCATTCGGATGTGACAGTGGCTAAGATGTTGGTCTGATATTGCAGGGGTAGCTAAGATTTCGGCTCACGGCCGTGTCCATGCCCGAGTCCGAGCACCAAAGTGCTCAGCCTCTCTCCACATTTCCCCCACGGCCACGCAGCACCATCTGAGTGCGAAAGGGGGAAGAGGGGAAAACAGCTAACACGCCGCATTCAAATGTCAGCACAGTCGTGCTGCATATGACGTGGTTTTATGTTATACATTTCTGAGAAACATATATCTCAAACAAAACAAGTTTTACTATTAATTAACTATTTTGGGAGCGCTGAAGACACAATATAATTTTTTCCTGTTACAAACTGTCGGCATTTGGACAGACGCAGACAATCTCACAGAGTTTCACACTCAGGTTGCCACATATTTAATTTCATAATAAAAAAAAAAGGTCTCTCACATAAATATGTCAATCGACATATTGTAGTACTTTTGCAACTTCATTATGGAGACTTGAGAAATCTAACTGAGAATAGTAATTTAGATGTCATGGACAGTTTAATGTAATAAGATTTGTAATTAAAACTGAATTACCTAGCAGATCAATTAGTTACATCAGCACATGCACAGGGGCACTTACAACTGAAACGGCAAACGGTCTCGCTAACAGCTCGAAAACAGATGTAAGATTGACAGAGTTCTCAAAAACTTCATAAAACTATCGTTCTAACTCTTGCAAGGCCCTCATGAACCCTTCAAACTTCGCGCTTTCTTTAACGCCAGTGAGCTTAGGAAATTGAATTGTTTTTGTCAGTATATGTCCCTTCTACAACGCGATTTTCTTTTTAAATGCATCCCCATCAAATCAGAAAGAAGTCACCCGGCAGTGTCGTGCTGTGGGTAGTGTGCAGTCAAGTCCACATAAAATGCAAATTCTGTAGTCTAATGCCACGCGACTGCTACGGTCGCAGGTTCGAATCCTGCATCGGGCATGCATGTGTGTGATGTCCTTAGGTTAGTTAGGTTTAAGTAGTTCTAAGTTCTAGGGGACTGATGACCATAGATGTTAAGTCCAATAGTGCTCAGAGCTATTTGAACCATTTTTTTGTAGTCTAATCTGGATGTTCTACTTTTTTTTCCTGCACCCCTATTTCCTTCATAAATTCAACAATAGCAAGATTTAAATGTCTCTTGACTTAACCAACATACTTAGCAGTAATACACTCCTGGAAATTGAAATAAGAACACCGTGAATTCATTGTCCCAGGAAGGGGAAACTTTATTGACACATTCCTGGGGTCAGATACATCACATGATCACACTGACAGAACCACAGGCACATAGACACAGGCAACAGAGCATGCACAATGTCGGCACTAGTACAGTGTATATCCACCTTTCGCAGCAATGCAGGCTGCTATTCTCCCATGGAGACGATCGTAGAGATGCTGGATGTAGTCCTGTGGAACGGCTTGCCATGCCATTACCACCTGGCGCCTCAGTTGGACCAGCGTTCGTGCTGGACGTGCAGACCGCGTGAGACGACGCTTCATCCAGTCCCAAACATGCTCAATGGGGGACAGATCCGGAGATCTTGCTGGCCAGGGTAGTTGACTTACACCTTCTAGAGCACGTTGGGTGGCACGGGATACACGCGGACGTGCATTGTCCTGTTGGAACAGCAAGTTCCCTTGCCGGTCTAGGAATAGTAGAACGATGGGTTCGATGACGGTTTGGATGTACCGTGCACTATTCAGTGTCCCCTCGACGATCACCAGTGGTGTACGGCCAGTGTAGGAGATCGCTCCCCACACCATGATGCCGGGTGTTGGCCTTGTGTGCCTCGGTCGTATGCAGTCCTGATTGTGGCGCTCACCTGCACGGCGCCAAACACGCATACGACCATCATTGGCACCAAGGCAGAAGCGACTCTCATCGCTGAAGACGACACGTCTCCATTCGTCCCTCCATTCACGCCTGTCGCGACACCACTGGTGGCGGGCTGCACGATGTTGGGGCGTGAGCGGAAGACGGCCTAACGGTGTGCGGGACCGTAGCCCAGCTTCATGGAGACGGTTGCGAATGGTCCTCGCCGATACCCCAGGAGCAACAGTGTCCCTAATTTGCTGGGAAGTGGCGGTGCGGTCCCCTACGGCACTGCGTAGGATCCTACGGTCTTGGCGTGCATCCGTGCGTCGCTGCGGTCCGGTCCCAGGTCGACGGGCACGTGCACCTTCCGCCGACCACTGGCGACAACATCGATGTACTGTGGAGACCTCACGCCCCACGTGTTGAGCAATTCGGCGGTACGTCCACCCGGCCTCCCGCATGCCCACTATACGCCCTCGCTCAAAGTCCGTCAACTGCACATACGGTTCACGTCCACGCTGTCGCGGCATGCTACCAGTGTTAAAGACTGCGATGGAGCTCCGTATGCCACGGCAAACTGGCTGACACTGACGGCGGCGGTGCACAAATGCTGCGCAGCTAGCGCCATTCGACGGCCAACACCGCGGTTCCTGGTGTGTCCGCTGTGCCGTGCGTGAGATCATTGCTTGTACAGCATTCTCGCAGTGTCTGGAGCAAGTATGGTGGGTCTGACACACCGGTGTCAATGTGTTCTTTTTTCAGTTTCCAGGAGTGTATATACACATGAGCCAAAACATTATAACCACCTGCTTCATAGCTTGTTTGTCCATCTTCGGAACGAAATACAGTAACGATTCTGCGTATCGTGGATCTGAGAGTTTGTTGGTAGGTTTGTGGAGGTATGTGGCATTAGATGACTACGCGCAGATCATGTAATTTACGCAAATTACATGATCTGCGCGTAGCCGCTGATTTGCGTACGCGGTGATGGCGCCGGATACCGTCCCAGAAGGGTTCCATCGGATTTACATCAGGCGAATTTTGTAACCGAGACATCAACATGAGTTCACTATAATACTCCTCAGACCACTGTAGCACTGTTCTGGCTCCGAGACATGGAAAATTATACTGCTGAAAGGTGACATCGTCATCGGGGAAGACAATAAGCATGAAAAGGTGCAGGTATCTACCACCACCACATGCAAGTGCAGGAGAATGTGTCCCACGGCATAATACTGCTCCCACCAGTCTGCATCCGTGGCGCGCTGCACGTTTCGAGCCGCCGTTCACCTCGATAACGGCGTTTATGGAGACGACTGTCGACCTAGCTTTACAAAAATGTAATCGCCCGGCCGGCCGCGGTGGCCGTGCGGTTCTAGGCGCTCCAGTGCGGAGCCGCGCTGCTGCTACGGTCGCAGGTTCGAATCCTGCCTCGGGCATCGGTGTGTGTGATGTCCTTAGGTTAGTTAGGTTTAAGTAGTTCTAAGTTCTAGGGGACTGATGACCACAGCAGTTGAGTCCCATGGTGCTCAGAGCCATTTTTTTGTAATCGCCCGAAGAGCCGACATGTTTCTAATGATCGACGGTCGAATCCCGATGGTCACGTGCTCACCGCAATAATAATTGGCGAAGTCTTTGGGTCAACAATGAACATTTAAGGGGCGGTCTGCTGCAGAGTTCCATGTTCAACAATGTACGATGAACGGTGTACTCCGAAACAGTTGCATGTGCACCATCGTTATGCTCTTTCGGCAGAGATACCACAGGTCGCCATCTATCACACTTTACAGAGCAAACAAGTCTCCGAAACCCACGTACTGGGAAAAGCAGTGGACGTTCAACCATTTAGCGGCTAATGGTAGATTCACTGCCCTTCTACCTCTTTCCGTAGACGCTCACGACAGTAATACGGGAACATTCAACCAGCTTCGCAGTTTTCATCTACATCTACGTCATACTCCGCAAGCCAGCTAATGGTGTGTGGCGGAGGCTACTTTTGGTATCACTATCTGATCCCTCCAATCCCGTTCCACTCGCGAATAGTGCGTGGGAAGAATGATTCTCGATAAGCCTCTGTATTGGCTCTAATTTCTCGAATTTTCTACATACTCGTTCTCGGCCTCTGTGTAATAATAGTCTTCCCTTGTCAAAGTCGCTTATTTCAATCGCTTTCCCCATTAGCAGCCCGTGTCTTGACTAGGGTGATCGCACGTCCTTGCGTCCTTGTTTGCTCTGTTAACATACTTTCGCTATCGCGTCATGTGCCCGCAACGCCACCAAGCGGCACCCAACGTCGTGTTGGGTAGTGGTCGTACTGTTTTGGATTGTCAGTGCATGAAGTCTCCATACGTTTCGTTCATTTCCATTGAAAACAGCTGCAGCTGAAAATGGAATAACACGCGCGACTTTAGAATTTTTACTATTTCTACCACCAAATTCAAGTGCTCCGTACCTTAAGTACAGGACAATGAATCCTGTCTGTCAATCGTAATTATTTGCTCTGTCATTGTCATCTGAAAGTTTAAATTCATTCTGCATAGTACTATACCGTCGTTTCGTAGGTAATAAGCAGTACCAGTCACTTATGCGACCAGTCTCTTCTGACATTCCCTATCATTTTAAATAATTGTGAAGACAGATGGTTAGAATGCAGACAGCCACTGGTTCTGTGAACGTCCCTCATACTACGAACGAAAAGGGAGGATAAACTGCGTTGACACCACGATTCTGCCGAACTCAGAGAGTTGTACGGACCTCTAAGTGCCGCACCACAATGCTAAATGAAATGTTGCGCTATTCTGCGTTCTTCTGAGAAGGACCAAACAAAACCGAATGACAGGCCGGACCTTGCTCCGCACGTGCCTCGTACACGCTGCATGCGTGATGTTTGGCACGCCATGGCCGGCCGTGACATACTGTGTACCAAACGTATCGTAACCCCTTGAAATCTTCGCTTACCAACAGAGAACAGGTGATGCACTCCCCGCAATATGCTGTATATCTCGTGCCATTGGTCGGAGACTAGCAGCAGCCAGTCTAGGAAATTTCCGTCCCATGCACAGGCAGCCGTTAATACACTACTGGCCATTAAAATTGCTACACCACAACGACGACGTGCTATAGACGCGAAATTAATCTAACCGACAGGAAGAAGATGCTGTGATATGCAATGATTAGCTTCTCAGAGCATTCAAACAAGGTTGGCGCCGCTGGCGACACCTACAACGTGCTGACATGAGGAAAGTTTCCAACCGATTTCTCATACACAAACAGCAGTTGACCGGCGCTGCCTTGTGAAACGTTGTTGTGATGCCTCGTATACGGAGGAGAAATACGTACAATCAAGTTTCCGACTTTGATAAAGGTCGGATTGTAGCCTATCGCGATTCTGGTTTATCATGTCGCGACATTGCTGCTCGCGTTGGTCGAGATCCAATGACTGTTAGCAGAATATGGAATCGGTGTGTTCAGGAGGGTAATACGGAACGCCCTGCTGGATCCCAACGGCCTCGTATCACTAGCAGTCGAGATGACAGGCATCGTATCCGTATGGCTGTAACGAATCGTGCAGCCACGTCTCGATTCCTGAGTCAACGGATGGGGTCGTTTGCAAGACGACAACCATCTGCACGAACAGTTCGACGACGTTTGCAACAGCATGGACTATCAGCTCGGAGACCATAGCTACGGTTACCCTTGAAGCTGCATCACAGACAGGAGCGCCTGCGATGGTGTACTCAGCGACGAACCTGAGTGCACGAATGGCAAAACGTCATTTTTTCGGATGAATCCGGGTTCTGTTTACAGCATCATGATGGTAGCATCCGTGTTTGGCGACATCGCGGTGAACGCACATTGGAAGCGTGTATTCGTCATCGCCTTACTGGTGTATCACCCGGCGCGATGGTATGGGGTGCCATTGGTTACACGTCTTGGTCACCTCTAGTTCGCATTGACGGCACTTTGAACAGTGGACGTTACATTTCAGATGTGTTACGACCCGTGGCTCTATCCTTCAATCGGTCCCTGCGAAACCCTACATCTCAGCAGGATAATGCACGACCGCATGTTGCAGGTCCTGTGCGGGCCTTAGTGGATACAGAAAATGTTCGACTGCTGCCCTGACCAGCACATTCTCCAGATCTCTCACCAACTGAAAACGTCTGTTCAATAGTGGCCGAGCAACTGGCTCGTCACAATACGCCAGTCACTACTCTTGATGAACTGTGGTATCGTGTTGAAGCTGCATGGGCAGCTGTACCTGTAAACGCCATCCAAGCTCTGTTTGACTCAATGCCCAGGCGGATCAAGGCCGTTATTACGGCCAGAGGTGGTTGTTCTGGGCACTGATTTCTCAGGATCTATGCACCCAAATTGCGTGAAAATGTATTCACATGCCAGTTATAGTATAATATATGTGTCCAATGAATACCCGTTTATCATCTGAATTTCTTCTTGGTGTAGCAATTTTAATGGCCAGTGTTTGTTCTGGTATATATTTCAGCCCTAGACCACGCAAGTGGCATGATTACCGTTTTCAATTTATTACCACCTTGTCATCAGATGATCTGTTTAAAGACAAAGAAAAGGAAAAGTAAAATGTTAGTAATGTTACTAAAACATAAAACTAACTTCTATACAAACACTAAAACTAAACTAAAGACCGTCCGAACAGGCCTTGTAAGGCACTAAACTACCGACCGGCCGCCGTGTTGTCCTCAGCCCACAGGCGTCAAGGGTTGCGGGTATGGAGTGACATGTGGTCAGCACACTGCTCTCCCGGCCGTATGTCGGTTTACGAGACCGGAGCCGCTAATTCTCAGTCATGTAGCTCCTCAGTATACCTCACAAGGGCTGAGTGCACCTCGCTTGCCAACAACGCCCCGCAGACCGGATGGTCACCCATCCAAGTGCTAGCCCAGTCCGACAGCGCTTAACTTCGGTGATCTGACGGGAACCGGTGTTACCACTGTGGCAAGGCCGTTGCCTCTATACAAACACTGATGAGCCGAAACGCTATTACCATGCCCACTATGAGACTATATGTCGTCTGATGTCACTGCGAGAACGCGACAAAGTAAGGAAGGAAGCAGAGCAGAGACGAATGGGATATCATTGTAGCGACTCTGACAAACGGCAGATCGTTACGGCGCTACGTCTGAGTGTGAGCAGCTCGGAAAGGAAGTGGTTGCTTAGATTTTGGCTTGCTGCTGTCGTGAACATCTATGCAGAATTGTTGATGGACGGCGAAACCACGAGTAAGTGACAAGGTGTTGGACGATGAGCCCTCATCACAGACCGCGGAGGCAAGCCCCCTTCTAAAAGTGGGATAGGTGGCGATTTGTGGCAGATCTAACTACAGAGTACAATGCTGTCATAGGCACATGTGTTTCGAAGCATACCGTTCAGCGCACATTGTTGAGCATCAGGCTACACGTTTCCGTGTTAACGTCGGCGCTGGATCTTCGAAACTGGGCCGTGGTGCAATGATGGGATGATAACGTTTTGTATATTAGGCCGATGGTAGTCTCCACATACACCGTCATACAGTCTAATGGCTACTCGAAACCCGCACGCCGTTACTGACGCAGGTTGTTGGGATGGCTCTGAGCACTATGGGACTTAACTGCTGTGGTCACCAGTCCCCTAGAACTTAGAACTACTTAAACCTAACTAACCTAACGACACCACACACATCCATGCCCGAGGCAGGATTCGAACCTGCGACCGTAGCGGTCACGTGGTTCCAGACTGAAGCGCCTAGAACCGCACGGCTACAACGGCCGGCGGTTTTTGGGAGAAGGGGTTTGGGGAGGGCGGCAGTATTTTGTTATTGTGGACACTCACCCTGAGCTTCGATGGGACGTAGTAGTAATCGAAGGCACATTGACAGATGTGGTCTACGTGAACATTATTGCGTTTCAGCTTCACGCTTGATGCCTTCCCCTGTGGCGATGACCTCTTCCACCAGGACAGCTGTCCGTGTCATTACGCCAGAAGCGTGCTACAGTGTTTTTATTAGCATGATAGCTAACTCAAGACGATGCCTTAGACATCAAATCCGACTGATCTCAACCCAGTAGTATACATCTGGGACGGTACGAACCGCCATCTCCGCTCCCACAAATCACCGGCACTTGATCTACGGGCATTCCGTGATCTGGTGACCCGTCCGTATACATATGGCATCTCATGCCTCCAGAAACTTATCTAGGACGTGTCGTTTCTACGCCACATATAATCGCTGCTGAAAAACAGAGGAATTTTAAAATATTGTAACATCTAGGTTACCAGCTGACAAATGCTCCTGTCAGAGCACAAAATAAAGCGAATAGCCACCTCTTTAAAACACTCTGACAGAAAAGTGGGAAGCAGCCGCCCCAAATCTCATTCCGCCTTCCTCATCAAAAATTTTGGCATACAAACATAATCGCGCTCTTTTAACACAGAACATTCTAAATCGTTTCACTCAATCTCTCTTTGTAGCATTCACACTCAGTATCTCCTTGTAACTGCCACTATATATATATCTTCGCTACTGTCTCCTGTCTCATGTGTGTGACCGTTGTAGCATCATTTCTACTGTTGTTTACCACGCAATCCAATTTGATAGTAGATCAGTGCAACAGTCATCTTTCGAAAACATTTCTGGTTACAATCACGTACAAAACGTATTGTATGCAACATTCTGCAACGTATCCATCTCGAGAAGGTAGAACTGTGGCGCATGTTGACCATCTGAGAGCATCTTACCTTTGTAGTCCTAAGACGTCTATCCCATGAGCAGGTTTTAAACTTCAGTTGGCAAAGACGATAGTGTGGAAGGCTTTAGAAAAACATTTGCACATATAAACGTACTGGTTACAGTTGGTACATGCTTTAAAGCCAGATGACTATTTTACAACTTTGTAAGTGAAGTTTTGCAGCAAGAAGATAACTTTCTTGATCGCGTGGAGTTCATTGATGACGCAACTTTTCATTTAAGTGGAGAGGCAAGTACCCGTAATGTTCGTAGTTGGGATCAGAACACCCCCACGAACTTGTGCTATATGAAAGATGTTCCCCAAAATTAACCGTTTTGTGCGCTGTGTCCCAACGTAAAAGTGTACAGACCATTTCTTTTCATTGAAGCTTATCTGTATATGTTGAAACAATGCCACTTTCTCCAATTAGAAGGTGAACCTGAAAAATTTATTTGGCAACAACCCTCTCTCCCCCCCCCCCCCCCTCCCCACACCACACCGCACTGACATGGTTTTGCACTAGAGCAGCTGAACGTCGACAGAACTCTTTTCCACTGGCCCTCCACGTTCACCTCATCGCGATTTTTTCCTGAAGAGAGGTTATTGGTTCTATTACTCCAAGTATGTTAACCAAAGTGAGTAATGGTTTTTTCTGTTGGTTGTGCGCTTTGTAACTAAAGGTGTACATATTTAACATTTGTAATCTAGGTTACTTACCCTTAAGTTGAAGTACGATTTGTTGCAAATGGTCTAATGTAAACTGTGTCTATTGTATTGTATTCTATGGAACTGGGGACCTAGAAACGACGGAGAGGCTTTGTCCCCGCCGTGGCCCTCAGTGGTACACAACCCCACAACAGGCTACAACAGTCCACTCACCCCAACACCTGCCCACACCGAAACGACGCTTATTGTGCTCGACACTAATCCACCTGTCGGATTCGTGCCGGGGACCGGCACGCCTTCCCGCTCGGGAAGCAGCGCGTTACACCGCGCGGCTAGCCAGGCGGGCGAAATTAAACTGTTATAACATGTCATTGAAACTGGGACATTATTTTATGGGCACCTTGTACTTTTGGACTGCAAGTGTTGGATGTATACATATGTGTCATCAGAATGCGTCTGTTGAGATTAACGATCGTTAATTTGTGAGATGTAGGGATAACTGTCTCATACTTAAATTTAAAAAAACAATAAATTTGGTGTTTTTTAATTCAAAAGTCAGTTTGACCACAGTGAAATCACTATTGATTTCAGCATTAGAATATAGCATTGGGAGTTATCCTCCTTTCAGAGTCGACTTCCTTTGTCTATTAGCCACAGTCAAGAAATAACTTTAAGCTACTTTCTTTTTATCACGGTTTTAATTATCACGGTTTGAAAGCTAGTAGGTCGTGTTACATACTGATACGAAAATTTTGTTTAATCACCACAAGTCTGGACATTTGATATTGAGGTATGTTAGGTATTTATAAACAGGTTTTTAAAGCAGTCGGTGACGTGATCGAAAGACGTAACAGAGGAATAGCATGGCTCACATTTGGCGACACATGACTCTTGGTTGCGTGCTGTTGTGCAGTGGTCGCTTCTTGGAACAGATAGATGACAGAAAGGCTGTTAAGTTAAAACTCGGCAAAGAAGACGGAAATGTCAGTCTCAGACCTCGTACTAAATCGACCTTACCAGGAAGCTTGGCAATGGCAGATTCTTCTGTCGTTCCTGCAGGAGGAGCATGCCTACGACACTAATTGGTTTGGCAGCGTTGAAAGTCACTAAGATTACTTCAGGGTTCTTGTGTTTATAAACTCTTTTGCATACGTGGCCAAAAGAATAGGTTGTATGTAGCTGTCTGCATCCATCATGCTGCTCCAGAAAGGATAAAAGGTCACAATAACGCTGTCCAACACTGGAAGCAGGATCGAATCTATGTGCTTTGAACGAGAGCATTTCTCCTTCGATTAAGTGTGCGGTTGTCCTTCTAGAGAACTCTGGCGACCGTATTTAATTCAGCTGAAAAGCTATCAGTACAGGCATAGTAGGTCGAAGTAATAAAATGAGAAAAGAGCAATAAATTCATTTCAGGTGGAGTCCAACAGAGGGATATTACCAGACTGTGCCGGACTACCGTCCCAATTGTTTAGGAATCTTACATTATTATTATTATCTTCACATATGTTCAACAACTTTCGATCCTCGTGTGATTGTTGATTTTTATGATAAAAATATAAGAAAACTGATTTATCTTGCTTAACCGCTTTCATCAATGCCATTGCGAAGCGATGTGAAACAGAACGAGCACTTAAAGTCATCTATAGGGAATGGTGAACTTCCATGTATTGAAAGAATTCTAGTAAAATGTAGCGCATCTATAAAAGATACCTCGTACAGAACACTGGTGCGACCCATTCTTTAGTACTGCTCGAGTCTTTTGGATATCAGGTCGGATGATTCAGAGGTTTGCTGTAAGATTTACAATGAGTATTTTCGATCAACGCGCGAGTATTACGGAAATATTCCGTGACTCAATTGGAATCCCTGGAGAGGAGAAGACAGACTTCTCGCGGAAAAGTACTGAGAAAGTTTAGAGAATCGGCATTTGTGACAAATGCTGACCGATCCAACTCTGTCAGTTGTACATCTCGCGTAAGGAACGTGAAGACAAAATACGAGAAATCGGGTCCCGTACGGGAAGCACATACACAAGAGTTCTTTGATCGCTCCATTTACGAGTGGAGCGGAAAGAAAATGACTGGTAGTGGTACAAAGTACGCACCGCCACACAGCGTACTGTGCCTTGCAGATCATGTATGTACGAGGGCCGTTTAAAAAGTCCATGCAAAAATAAAAACTACTTACGTGTTTGGGATAACCTTTTTTATTTTTCGACTTATACGCTTCGTCCAACGCTGTTCTAATTTGTTGGTCCCTTCTGAATAATAGGAATTGTCCAAATCTGCAAAATAGCTGTTAGTTGCTGCAATCACCTCCTCATTTGAATAAAATCTTTGTCCCACCAGCAATTTCTTCAAATTGGGGAACAAATAGTAGTCCGAGGGAGCCAAGGCTGGAAAACAGGGGGGATGTGAAACGAGTTGGAATCCGATTTCCATTAATTTTGCGACCACAACTGCTGAGGTGTGTGGTGGTGCATTGTCGTGATGGAAAAGGACTTTTTGCAGTCCAATCGCCGCCGTTTTTCTTGCAGCTCGGTTTTCAAACGGCCCAGTAACGATGAATAATATGCACCTATAATAGTTTTATCCTTTTCCAGATAGTCGATGAGGTTTATCCCTTGTGAATCCCAAAAGACAGTCGCCATAAACTTTCCAGCCGAGGGAGTGGTCTTCGCCTATTTTGGTCCGATTCCGTTTTTGGTCAAGCGTGACCAATCGCGGAACCCATCTTGCGGATAGCTTTCTCATGTCCAAATATTTATGCAAAATACAATGTACCCGTTCTTTCGAGATGCCCACAGCACTAGCAGTCTCACGCACCTTAACTCTTCTGTCATCCATCACCATATCATGGATTTTATCAATGATTTCTGGAGTCGTAACCTCCAGAGGGCGTCCAGAACGTTCAGCATCACTTGTGCCCATATGGCCACTCCGAAAATTTTGAAACCACTTATAAACTGTTCTAATCGAAGGTGCAGAGTCACCGTAATGTTTATCAAGCTTCTATTTAGTCTTCTGTTGCGTTTTGCATTCATAAAGTAATGTTTAATTACCACAAGAAATTCTTCTTCTCATTTTTTTACAATCACTCGCCTTCCTTGATTCACACGAATGCCAAACACAGAGAAATAGACCAATGTGGCTAAAACTTGGGTGTGCATTCTTTCCAAACATGCTACTAACAAAACATGACTTTGATAGGCGCCGGTGGTGCCATCTCGCACTATGCACGGACTTTTCAAACGCCCCTCGTAGCTGTAGATGAAGAAAAGTGCTTGAAAAAAACCGGCGAAAGGGTATGGTACATTTTACTTGAGTAAGAAGAAAACTTTGTGCAAGATGGCTGCCGCATTTTTATGAATGTTTATTAAAAGAGAATTGGAAAATGAATCTTTGGACTGCTTTAAAAACAGTCGCACTGTATAAATAAATGGGTGACTTAACGACTGGTTTGAAGAAGAAAAATCACCTTTCAGAATGGCAATGCACCTGCCCCGAAAGGTGCTTTAAAAATGGCAAAACTAAATTATTAGGCTATTTACCAGGTTTAACACCTTCTGATTTTTCATAGTGTCCTCATGTTATTTATGAGAAATTTTTTGTTCTAAAAATTCCTTTTGCGGTAAGATTTTCACCTGCTGCTTGCAGAAATATTTCAACGAAAACGTTCTACTCACGAAAGGAACAACAGCATACCTCATGGGGAAATATGAGGTAAAAGATCGGCAGTAACACTATTGGGATTTGTAGTTGGTCAGGTGTTGCTGTTCTTAGTCTAAATTCAAATTTTGTGAAGAGAAGTGTTTCAACTGAGAGACCACCACACGTCAGTTCGCTCAAGAAGTTGTTGTTTGCAGTGTGTCTCACAACAGCACGCTCGTTAGCACCAGTTATCAAAGAAGGCGTAGTATCCATACCTCACAGTTTCTGCGTATTATTTGAGTACTGAAAGTATATATTTCTGGAAATAACTTCTTCTGTTTGAAAATTTAAGTGTAGTTGTGAGGTATTTCCTATTCATAATAAACAACCGGCAGCTGGATTTTACAACAACGAAAGTACAAACGAAATTGTTAGCACGTCAGAACGCTGCTGTAACGAAAGAAATGTTAAGCGTCCGCTACTGTGAATTACTTTATTTACCACGCTATATGTATCAGATGGCTAGCCTCCATCGTTGTTGTTGTTGTGGTCTTCAGTCCTGAGACTGGTTTGATGCAGCTCTCCATGCTACTCTATCCTGTGCAAGCTTCTTCATCTCCCAGTACCTACTGCAACCTACATCCTTCTGAATCTGCTTAGTGTATTCATCTCTTGGTCTCCCCCTACGATTTTTACCCTCCACGCTGCCCTCCAATATTAAATTGGTGATCCCTTGATGCCTCAGAACATGTCCTACCAACCGATCCCTTCTTTTGGTCAAGTTGTGCCACAAACTTCTCCCCAATCCTATTCAATACTTCCTCATTAGTTATGTGATCTACCCATCTAATCTTCAGCATTCTTCTGTAGCACCACATTTCGAAAGCTTCTACTCTCTTCTTGTCCAAACTATTTACCGTCCATGTTTCACTTCCATACATGGCTACACTCCATACAAATACTTTCAGAAATGACTTCCTGACACTTAAATCTATACTCGATGTTAACAAATTTCTCTTCTTCAGAAACGCTTTCCTTGCCATTGCCAGTCTACATTTTATATCCTCTCTACTTCGACCATCATCAGTTATTTTGCTCCCCAAATAGCAAAACTCCTTTACTACTTTAAGTGTCTCATTTCCTAATCTAATTCCCTCAGCATCACCCGACTTAATTCGACTACATTCCATTATCCTCGTTTTGCTTTTGTTGATGTTCATCTTATATCCTCCTTTCAAGACACTGTCCATACCGTTCAACTGCTCTTCCAGGTCCTTTGCTGTCTCTGACAGAATTACAATGTCATCGGCAAACCTCAAGGTTTTTATTTCTTCTCCATGGATTTTAATACCTACTCCGAATTTTTCTTTTGTTTCCTTTACTGCTTGCTCAATATACAGATTGAATAACATCGGGGACAGGCTACAACCCTGTCTCACTCCCTTCCCAACCACTGCTTCCCTTTCATGTCCCTCGACTCTTATAACTGCCATCTGATTTCTGTACAAATTGTAAATAGCCTTTCGCTCCCTGTATTTTACCCCTGCCACCTTTAGAATTTGAAAGAGAGTATTCCAGTCAACACTGTCAAAAGCTTTCTCTAAGTCTACAAATGCTAGAAACGTAGGTTTGCCTTTCCTTAATCTTTCTTCTAAGATAAGTCGTAAGGTCAGTATTGCCTCACGTGTTCCAGTATTTCTACGGAATCCAAACTGATCTTCCCCGAGGTCGGCTTCTACTAGTTTTTCCATTCGTCTGTAAAGAATTCGTGTTAGTATTTTGCAGCTGTGGCTTATTAAACTGATTGTTCGGTAATTTTCACATCTGTCAACACCTGCTTTCTTTGGGATTGGAATTATTATATTCTTCTTGAAGTCTGAGGGTATTTCGCCTGTTTCATACATCTTGCTCACCAGATGGTAGAGTTTTCATCATCAGGTGTAATAATGTGAGTACTTAAGTTACTCCTATAAATGGGTAACTAAAGTATGTCGTAAATGACGATGTTTCGAGCTTTTTCTTCGAGCATTTATATTCAGCTACTCAGAACTCATTTGCTAGTGGTTATCACAGAGATGCATATTGCGTGACTTAGCGTTGTGCGTAGATTGGGGCCAATCTTTTTTTTGTGATATGAATGCCATGCTGTATTTGCAAGTGGAAGTAAGTGGAAGTTTATTATACGTATTATACTGCTACGGTGTGAAATTGTTTTATTTTCTTATTTGCTTCAATTCCGTGCTGGGTATTGCCACTGCACTTATTTGCGCCTGACAGTTAGTGGCTTAAAGCCCCATCGTTTATGTCACAAAGGTAAACGTTGATACCATTTACGAACGAGTAACGTAATTCACGAGTTTGTGTAAACACATACCTCCTTCAGTCTTTCTCCAGGGACGACAGACATAACAGGAACCAGTAACAAGTGTTTTTCAAGTAATCGAGCATGACTTCATAAGCAAAATATTTCAAATACTCTCTAAATGTTCATCTCCCCATACATGATGAAGCTAGCCTTCCAAAAACATATAGTGCGGTGAATACATTAACCACAATGTTTCTGCTACAAGGGGGATCAAAATTAAACTTTAAAGGAAACACACGGTAAACTAAAATTACGTATTCACTCTCAGCAAACTGCAGAGCACGAAACGCTTTACGCTCAGGAGTCGCCATTATGCTTACTTGCCCTATGTGGTGTTGCAAGCGGGAAAATAATAAAGCAGTACCCGTGCGTTTGCTTGTCTGAACCTACCTGAGTTACTCTTTAATTTCGGCATTGAAGTAACATTCCACAACGTTTATAGTTGATAGTTTTAAGGTTCGTGACTTTGAAATTCCTTTAAGACACCCTGTATATTGCAATCCAGGTTGATCAGCGCGGTAGACTTAATGTTCATGTAAAATCCACACAACTCCCTTTTATCACCACTCATAACAAAAATATATATTCTCTCTAATCATTGCAATTACTGATATACCTGTGCGTCTACCTGTGGAGAAGGCAACATGCTCAACCCCTTCCCTCCGACCACAACAAATGGAGCCAAAAACCAATATCACTGAAAAAGCGGTCTCTGTGCTTCCTTCTGGACAAACGGTATCTGCACGGTTCTCGTGACCTGCGTAAATAAACAATCACTATTCTAAGTAAAATATCGTGGATTCCTTAAGACTGCAACCACATTTCTCCGGATCGTCAGGTGTTTGCATTCTTTAGGTAACCATCTGCTCAAGATGACGTCTCCATCAAAATTTCGAGCTTCAATCCACATAAATTTCCAAAAATAAACTTTTCAATGATAATTTATGTAAGAGCATGACTCAGTTAGAATGCTTAGAAATCATATGGCTTACCTGGTGCGGGATCAGCTAATACGTGCCCTCGTCTCTCTTTACAGGACGGTGTACCAGAAGGCCTTCCGCACGGTGTACTCGACTCGCTACAGCAAACACTCCTCGTTCGCCTGCTGTCCCGGCTGGACGCAGGTGAAGCCCACCAGCTATGGATGCATGCGAGGTGAGTTTCGCATTCTGCACTGAGCTGTGCCGATACTTGCTTAATTTGTGTAGATATTGTTCTAATTACCCGAGAGAAGCTATGTGAAAGTAAGCTGTTCTTAATCGTTCCTCCGGTACAGATCACAGTGGCTTGATAACGCTGGTTTCTAACGATTGTAGAAGTTAGAAAAGCCATGTTATTTCATCATAATAGTCATTAACACCAATGTTCATTATTTCCAGTCATGGCAGCGGAAATGTTATCATTTTGTAAGATTCTACCCCCGGTAAATGTAACACTTGCGCCGTTGAAGTAACATGCTCAAGTTAAATGGATGGATAGACCTTATGCTTTACGTATCCCAACGCTGCCAAACGTATCCTTCAGAAATCTGAGGCTTTAAAATTCCACTGCCTGCTCATATTCTTTGGGGTAAGCAGTCGACTGTGACGAACGCCTTACTGACAGAAGCTGCTGAACTTCCGTTGACGACAGTACCTGGCGAGAAAATTTACTTGTCATAAAATCAAGTAGACTATTAATAGATTAACTACCCTCCTACGAGAAATAGGACACAACTTGCCGTTCAGTGGTTCCTTCTGTTATTGCCAGCAATGAACGTGTCTGCCTTGATCCATTCGATTAAAAGGTATAGTCACATAGTACCATTTGGGACTCCATTCAGGTAGCAGTTGAAAAAATCTAGATATTCACTATTACAGTTTAATGGATAGGAGCTTTGGCACAGTTAATTCAAGTTTTAAATATTGCGATAGTTTTGATTGGCCACATTGTGCTCAAGCATTTAATGATGGTTCTTAGTATTTTCGAATGTCGTCATATTGTACTACGAGGGTGAGTCAATAAGTAAGTCGCAAACTGTAGTAGAGACAACAGTGCCGCGTGCACCAGTTGAGGTTTATTTTACTTTTTCAAAAGGCTCCCACTGTAAATTTAAACACTTGTCCTATCGTAACTGATGAAAAGGTAAAGAACAGAAACTAGGGAGAAAAGAAATTTGTGACACTATTCGATTAAAAGAAGAGACTAGTGGATAGAAGCCTTTCTGAGACATCAAAGAATCACCAATTTAGTATTTAAAGGACGCGTGGGGGCTGAAAATCATTCAGAGACCAAGAGATGAATACAATAAGGAAAATTCAGAAGGGTAGAGGTTGCAGCGCTTATTCCGAGATGAAGAGCCTTGTACAGGACAGATTAGCATGGAGAACTGCAGCAAACCGATCTTCGGACTAGAGACCATAACAACAGTAGCAACGTCCCGTTCGCCAAGATCTTAAAAGCCTGCAGCATGGAGTTCTTGTGACAGCGTTCACATCCAACGAGTGATCTCTCGAGCTGTAACAAGTTTATTTGGTTCCTTACATTGCTGCAACCCACAAGACCTATGTGTCGTGCGGGTAGCGAAAGACCCTTAGCCAGGCAAACAATGTGGCATTAGTGGATAACCAGGATGGCCAGGATTTTCCTTGTTTGTGATTTTTTTTTTTTTTGTTAAATTCCGCATCCAAGTCAATACAGCTTTCCATGAAACACAGATCTAGCCAAATACGAGACAGATTTCACTGTCAACGTTCTCTACGGACAGACACTTGGCTCATAAAAATCGTGTTGTACGGTACACACTTGCGGCAAAGCTGCCATTTTGGTCAGACTGCACATCATTTAGCATTGGCACGGAATACTGTGTATCGACTACCTTCCAAACAAAGTGTTTTACCATCTTCCAGATATGTACAGGCGCTAAATTTAACACGATATACGGTACTCCGGCGTTTGCGACTTATTTACTGATTCACCATATCATATTTAACTGAGAAAACGATAGTGATACGATAGGCTCTCGAATTTGGTGGCTGTTCTGGTTTAGATAACCGGAAGTTCTAGTTTCCATAAACTAATTATAGTATCAGACCTAAAAATATATTGCAAATACGGCAACCATCTTACATATGCGTTCCATGCAGTTAATTCTTTAAGTCAAATGTACCGCATTCTTTCTTATAACGTGCTTATGACATTAGATATTTCATACACGTTTAATAACCGTCCATCCACAAAAATAGATGTGCGCTTTCTCTATGTTTTCATGTGCTGTTTCAGCTGTGGGATGAGTTTCATGTGGATCATTCTAAAGAGAAGAAATCATCACTTATTTCTCATCTGTTGAAATTTAAGATACAGACTTCTTCAGTAACATTGCAACTTTCCTTCCAGATAAACTGTCCAAAGCATTTAATTTGATAATGACAAGGTTTTCAAGTTTTTTCATTTGAAAGAAATAGACGAAATACGACCACATCTACAGAAAATTTATACTTTACTTACGTTACTACGCAACTTGTACCAACAAATCACAAGAAAGGTTTCATTCACATTAACGCCATATCGCACCTGCCAGGAACTTTTTGGTTTTGAACTCGTAAACGCATCCTTTATTAGTGAGTGGTGTGAACGCAGATCGTTGGATAATATAGATATTCCAGATTGTCACTTACTTTTAGTCTAAGCTTTTTTTGCTCATCTAATCATTCACTTAATTTACAAAAGGCTTCGCAGTAACAGCTTTCCAGCCTTCTTGTATCCTTCTTTCTAATCAGTAATGATGGATTTTAGCTAAGCCTCACTTATGTGAAGTCTGATTTACTAAAGATGGTTACACTCATTAATTATTAGATAAAGCTGCCTGAGTATGGGATTCGTAAGTACAGTCTACAAATTATAAATATGGAGGTATGTATAAATGTTCTACATCGCCTTCTAAACCACGGGACCGGTTTCCGTCACCCAGCTATCAAAGGGATGGGGATGGCAGTAAAAAAGCAGTATAGATATTTTAGTCATCCAGTATTTAAGAATGAGAGCACTTAGAGACTTGAAGTAAACATTATACATAAATTCAAACCTTTATGAAACTTTTCCTCGCTGACTGTCCCCCCAAAACGATGAAAGGAAAAAAGTATATCGCTTACTACATTTTTACTGTTCATGCAGTAAAACTGTCGCTTCAAGCATGACGTTTTAGTTTATTGCTTCTTTACTACTAATTGTATTCGTGCCACATTTTTTCAGGCGGTATTTAGATATGCCGCTGAATGTAACATAAAAATTACATCAGTGTACAACGCTTAGTTCAAGAGATATGACATCATAAACACTGCGATACGTGAAAAACTTACGTATCATGCAAGACGTTTAAATTTATTATTTCGTGGCTACTGACTCAATTTGCAACACTTTTCGCAGACTGTATCCACATCTGCCACTGAATGTACCAAGAAAAATATATCACTGTCCGACACACAGTTTAGGAGATATGACGTCGCATACAGAGGTGCGTGAAAAACTGCCTCATCACGCATGACGTTTTAATTAATTACTTCTGACAAGTAATCCCTTGAGCGCGAGGTCGCAAAAGGCCAATGACGTTTATGGCATTCGACGCCCCACATGCTGTCTACTATGCAAACACGATGTTGGCTGCTATTGGCGACAGGGGGCGAGAATAGATATACCCAATGGTGAGCACAGCATGAGACTATACAGTATAGAGCAGCTGAACTGCTTAGTCGACGAGTAACAGTGCTATAGTGTTAGTGGTGCTGATACAAAGCAGAGCAATGGCAGCCTGTCGTTGTGGCCGAGCGGTTCTAGGCGCTTCAGTCCGCAACCGCGTGACTGCTAGGGTCGCAGGTTCGAATCCTGCCTCGGGCATGGATGTGTGTGATGTCCTTAGGTTAGTTAGGTTTAAGTAGTTCTAAGTTCTAGGGGACTGATGACCACAGATGTTAAGTCCCATGGTGCTCAGAGCCAAAGCAAGCATTGCATTATATCTACAACAACAGTTTCCGTTGTTGACATACCATCAGAAAGGAACCCAAGGAATTCCACAGAGTGAGAAAATGTGGCACATGAAACATTAGTGTTTCTGTAAGATGAGTCAGTGGAATGTATGGTATCGTATACGCTCGACTGTGCGGACAATATACATGAGAAGTATAAGCATGACGAAATATGATTAACAAGTGAAAGGATATTGAAACAAGTGTCGTGCCATGTAGTTCATCATCCTCGTCGGACAGGGAGACACACATCTTGTCTCCAGAGATACGTAATAAGAGATAGTCGTTTTCCAAAGAGTGGGTACTAAACGTAATTACGTGCATGGAAGGTACTCCGCAGCATATTAATAAAAATTATGAACAGATTTCGAACAATGCCGCAGCAATATGACCGTGTAGTGCAAAATAAAAACTATGAATATACAAGGGAGGACAAGACGCACTTAAAAGAACTTGTGTTTGCGTGTTTCAAGGATGTTCGGTACAATTTACAGGATTTGCACGATAGTGACATAGTAGGCTACGCACATCAAAGTGTGCGCGACATAGATTATAGTGATTTCAAGGGAAGCAGTGGATTGTTGCGTAACTTCAAATCGTACTACAGAATTGGAAGACGCAAGAAAACGAAATTTCAAACAAAGCGTCAACTTCACGATACCCACAAAACTGTGGAATCGACCCGAAAATTTGTAGATGAGATAAAAAAAGACTTATCCCATCGTTCAATAAAGAATTAGTTATCAACTCCGACCAATAGAGATATGAAGAGGAAATGCATATGAAAGGAACACTGGAAATTAGAGATACCAAGAAAGTTGTATCAAGATCAAGTAACATCAATGTCTTAACACATTCATATACAATTTGTCAACTGTTAATCTGGATGGTAAATTCGCTGGGAAGTTATTTATTGTGCTGCGAGAAGGTGGAGGTGTTCTGCCCCTTGCGATTCTTTAACATGTGCATGGTCTTACAAGGGCAGCAGAGTATATTTACCTCACAGCAAGCAAGAGTGGGAAAACAGAAGTAAGAGAACTAAAAGTATGCTATGAGCACTCCTTTTGGCCAATAGCTGGTCAAAATAGCTTGATATTGCTTGTTTCCTTGTCTGCGTACGAAAATCAAACTCCTTTAGAGCAAACTATCCATCCTGAAAAGCGATTCATACTACCTGGAACCAATGAACAAATTCAGCCTCTGGATTTTGTTTTTCCTGTGCCTATAAAACATATTATCGCACGATCTACAGCTACACTTTAAAGGACAGCAAATTTCACGATAAGATCCACGACAGACTGTTTTGCATTCGGTTGCATACCATGACATTCCATCAGTTCTCATCATTCTGTTACACCACTGTGATTCTGTATGCATTCTTTTAAAGTGGATGCCTAGCTGAACGTAATTCACGGTTTGTAACTTCCAAGGAGTCCGCTTTCGACGTTGATGGTGCGAACCTTTGCAATCACTGTGGCGTCCCATTTTTCATTCGCTGTTCATGGTACAAATTAATGGTTTGTTTTGAACACTTCCATTTTGTGAAATGTTATACATACATCCCATAGAAGGATGATATCCGCACCTCCAGGACACTCATTTTTTGTTGCTCTTCCGATGCACATGGTGACTCATTAGCAGCTAATATTTTTCTTGTCACAATTGTTAACACAAAACTTTCAAATGAGCCTTTTAAAGATTTAACTTGCGACCATGCACTCAAGAGGTTCCTTGTGAGTCTGTCCACAAAACATTTCGCAGACAGCATCCATATACGTTGCTGAATATACCTACAAAAATATATCATTGTACGGCATAGGTTAGGAGATATGACGTCAAATACTCAGAAACACGAACAACTGCTGCATCATGCGTGACGTTTCAATTTATTACTTCAGTTCATCTAACTCTTATATGAAGTCTTCGCCTGAAGATGATGAAGACGCATTCCATCGAAACGTTGCTACGAGACGACAACGCTACTCGGCTGACAACCCGTGAAGACTTCATATATGAAATTCGCCGAGAAAGCCTGCACTCTCATGAATCTAACTCTGTTCGCAAGATATTTCGCAGACAGCCTCCAGATATGCCGCTGAATGTACCTAGAAAACTAAATCATTGTACGACACATAGTTCACCAGATATGACGTCAATTATTGAGATGTGTGAAAAACTGATGCATCATGAATGACTTTTTATTACTTCTTTACTACCAAATCTGTTCACAATACATTTAGCAGACAGTAGTTTTACATACCACTGAATGTACCTGCAAAATATTATTGTACAGCACATAGTTCAGGAGATACGGCACAATAGATATTGAGCTGCTTGAAAATAAAACTGTAGGGTGAAATTCATGAGTACACATACGTGTGAAATATGTTAAATATATGTGAAATATATTTGACATGTGTATATGAGGAAAAATGCACGGATAAAACACTCATCCCAAACCCTTGGAACGATTTCAATCAAATCTGGTACTCACATTAGTTGCAATCCGTAAGCACAGATAGGAGGAAGAGGAGATTGTAAGAGATATGAGAGGAGGTAGTGGACGAAGAGAGGGGAGAGAATTAGATGGACAGAGAAGGGAAATAGCATAGATGAACAGAGACAGGGGGAACGAGGAGATGGGCTAACAGAAGCCTGGAATAAATTCATATCCGAAGAACGCCGGGTACTCGGCTAGTAATAAATAAACGAGTTAAGTGAGTCAGCTGTCAGAACGTAAACAGAACACGTTTCAAACATTTCTGTGCCGTGAGTAGTGCATTTCAGTCCCCCTTTACAAACCGGTGTTACAAAATAATTATTTTCTTTCCATCACTATGATTAAAAATAATATTATATTTCTATTAATGACAATCTCTTGGGGCCATTTTCCAGAATTGTTGTTGTGAAACGAAAAATTGCAGACAGACTACGACATGAGTGCTTAAATGCGTGTCTGCAGAGGCACCGCTATTGAACGATGTTAGTACAGCACCCAGAAGAATGGCGGCCCTTGCCAACAGTGGCGTGGGGGCGGCGGTAATGCGTCTCTTTCAACTGCTGCCCAGGCCGGGACGTCGGCAGGTGTCTACAGTTTACCACTCTAACTGGTAGTTATAGCGCTCGCGACCAAATTGCTTTGTGCCTCCGAGACGTAGTCAAGTGTATCTCGCGAAAGCTTGCGTTGTAGTCATCCAGCAGAACGTGCGTCACAGTATGAGGGTTTCTCCCCTAGCATCCGATTCACCAGTTTGAGTTCTCCGTCTCGCAGCTTTCGTAGCTGCTACGCAAACACCTGCTCTTCCCATGATACGAGACACACAGTCTCTCACGAAAATTTTGCTCTGAATACTTTCCTTCGTTAGTGTCTCAATTTCTACGATACCTGTGTGCTCCACGTCTGCCGGATGTGTCCGTCAGTCAGCTTTATCTTCAAGAAGCGCCGTTACTCTACAACTGTCCTTCATCCCCCCGCTAATCTTCCATTTTGTCTCTGGTCGTACAATAAAGGCTATGGGACGGTGGGTCAGGGTTGGGTTGCCTTTGGAGACAACAGTAGCCTACAGCTCCAAGCTCCAGGAGGACCCTGGCGGCTACAACACTGTGCCTGAGACTGGCTGTGCATCACGTCTGTCTCATTCATTACTAAAGTTTAGTTATAACTACCTAATTGAACTAAACACAGATAAAGTGTGGATTATTTCCGTGTATAAAAAGCATGTTACACCAATGTAGTGCCTACAATACCTGCAGACATTTAATCACCATTTTCCAACATGAAAATCACTGTATTTTATACGAGTAAAGGCTAATTTAAACATTCGACGAAGATATTTTATTTTTAGATTCGTTTGTCTGGTACCATCACCGTATAGTTTTTTGTATTTTTTATAAGAATCAATCAAAAAGTTTACGTCTGAGGATGTTGTTGCAGCGTATATGCAACGTAGAGCGACTCCGATGCGGGTATATAAGCACAGACGTGTAGGCAATGGATTAATGCGGCATTCGTGTCTTTCCGAAGTGCTTCTGGTAAAGGCGGAAACGTGAACTATGGCGACGTTATTACCAAAAGCGTCCAAACAGGACCAACGTGCTGTTATTATTTTCTTGGCTATCGAAAGACAAACACTGATAGAAATCTACGAAGAATAATGTATGTGTATTGGCCAGCACGTCTGTCAAAATCCACCGTTGTGGAAGGGTGCAAACTTTCCGTGCTGGCTCACCCATTAAGGCACTGGTTACACCAACTCAAATGGGAGACACTTGAGCACCTCACCCTGTAGACCTGATCTCCCCTTATCAAAAAAATTTCAGCACAGGCATCCTTCACCATTATCAGTGGTTTCTAGGTCCGTAAAGAAACTGAATTCGAAAGCATACAACTGTTTCACATATGTATAAACCTACGAAATTCAGTACGATTCAGATATTTATGTCGGCCTGTTACAGTTTAATATATAATAACTATACTGTTTTTCTCTTTCGTTGGCATAAAGAGAATCCGAATTTTCTTTAGCTTTTTCCGCAGTATACTTTTGTGCACAGCATGATCAGTGGTTCCGAATGTAGCATTGTTCAGATGTCCAACCTCTTCTGGATACTCACTGCATCGGATAGTATAGATAGCATGGCAACACGTGTGCTCCAACCTTACTCGGTTAATCGATGTTAATTGTCTCTTCGGAACAAGCTTTCGGCTGCACCACGGTTTTGTCGGTACGGTGAGCTGGACTGAAGTGTGCAGTAACCCTTTTCCGTACAGTGATGTTTACCACTGCAGGTATTAAATGCGGAGGGAATAGAAAAGTACATGCTCACTTTTACGAGATCAGACGTTGCTTCATTTCAGCAAATACCTTATCGTCCATTTAACCACATTAATAGCACATTTTTATTTTATTTCTCGGATTTATTTATTAATTTCACTACTTCATAAATATAACTATTGCCTCAGCGTTGTTTATTAATTGTGTAGGTGCCATACTTTTGCCGCGCGGCATTAGCCGAGCGGTCTGAAGGTGCTGCAATCATGGACTGTGCGGCTGATCCCGGCGGAGGTTCGAGTCCTCCCTCGGGCATGGGTGTGTGTGTGTTTGTCCTTAGGATAATTTACGTTAAGTAGTGTGTAAGCTTAGGGACTGATGACCTTAGCTTTTAAGTCCCATAATATTTCACACACATTTGAACATTTTTTTGCTATGCTTTTAGTAATCTGTGGTGCGGATAATATAGTCCTTCACTGAGTCAAAATTAGACGTCTATCGCGTTTGTGTTCACCGCCCTTCCCTGTTGATAAATATCACCTTTCCGAATCTGAGTACGTCTGTAGAAACCTTAGCTAATTTAATCGTGCTTTCACGGTCGAATCGGAAGCCTTCGTCGCTGGAAACATTTCATCTTTCTGTACAGCTCATGTTTGTATCTCCCTTTGGTCGTAATTATACTGACATTAGGTTAGTCGTACTCCATGGATGACACGGTGAGTGGCTTCTGGAATATGGAAAGAAGCCAGAGATGTACATTTATGTGCAATACAGTGAAATGGTTTAACATAATGAACGATAACTGTGCTGCTATGCTAACTGTTGTTATAAATTAATCTTCTGTGAAAATACTCTTCTATGGAGCTGTTGGTGTTGCCCTACAGGAAGCCCGTAATTCAGTCTTAAACTTCATCACATTATACAGGGTGGTCGGAAATTCCCGTTACAGACTTCTAGGACTTGAAGAGGGGAGTGAGAAAAAATGTCCAATAAATGCGGGCTCTAAAGTGCGTACCTTAACAGCTATGAACACTTTCTCAGTAGAGGAGATGTGTTTCACATTAGCGAAGATGAACGAATGGTCATAGTTCCTCAGGTATGCAATTTAGAGCCCACGTTTATTGGACATTTTTTCTCGTTTTTGTCCGCACTACCACCACTGAAAGTTACCAGACCTACACTCTTCGCAACACAAGAACCGCTACATGTATTCAACTGTCAAAGGTATCAGAACAGTTTTCGTTTATAACTTTCGACTCCTTCGTTTCCGGTGCTGGGATCCTTACTTCAAATTAATACATTTATCGTTCTCCATCATCCTAGAAAGTCTGTAACATCATCACGTAATCACCCCGTGTATACGTACATTTACACCCCCGCGCCTGTTACTTTGACGCTCTGTAGTCTCGTTGGATGACGTTTCCGGACAGGCTTTCCTATTCAAAATACGATGTACTCACTCCCCTCTACAAGTCCTAGAAGTCTGTAACGGGAACTTCCAACCACCCTGTATACATCCACTGATACGCAATACTTAAGGATGTAAGTAACTTTCGTATGATGTGTCGCTGTCGAGCAACAGAGCTCGATTGAAC
Source organism: Schistocerca cancellata (assembly GCF_023864275.1). Classification (NCBI taxonomy): domain Eukaryota; kingdom Metazoa; phylum Arthropoda; class Insecta; order Orthoptera; family Acrididae; genus Schistocerca; species Schistocerca cancellata. Next base: position 276,997,634 of record NC_064626.1, read on the forward strand.
ATGAACCATACATGGAAAGAAATGCTGCAGTATAGGGCAGAAGGTAACTGAACGAAATACGCGAGGAGACGAACTAAAATGATCAAATGGTTCAAATGGCTCTGAGCACTATGGGACTCAACTGCTGAGGTCATAAGTCCCCTAGAACTTAGAACTACTTAAACCTAACTAACCTAAGGACATCACACACATCCATGCCCGAGGCAGGATTCGAACCTGCGACCGTAGTGGTCGTGCGGTTCCAGACTGTAGCGCCTTTAACCGCTCTGCCACTGTAGCCGACCTAAAATGATCTATTCGAAGACAATACTTGCACTGAAGTCCCTGCGATTCGTGCTGAACGTACTCTCACATAGCGAGATGTGGGAACACGTCATGCACCAATCGTTTTAGTGTTCCACGTGTTACTGTGTGGGGATGGATGAACGTTGCATAGGAGAACTGGCCTCCAAATCTCTGAACATGCTACACCCACCGGTGAACGTTATTATGACACTGTAATGCATTGCCATGTGCGTCTTTTCAGGAGTGCTTTCTACATCGACATCTACATGGATACTGTGGAAATCACATTTAAGTGCCTGGCAGAGGGTTCATCGAACCTATATCTTTCCGTACGGGCTCTGATTTCCCTTATTTTATCGCGGTGATCGTTCCTTCCTATGTAGGTCGGTGTCAACAAAATATTTTCGCGTTCGGAGGACAAAGTTGGTGATTGGAATTTTGTGAGAAGATTCCGTCGCGCAACGAAAAACGCATTTCTTTTAATGATTTCCAGCCCAAACCCTGTATCATTTCTGTAACACTCTCTCCCATATTTCGCGATAATACAAAACGTGCTGTCTTTCTTTGAACTTTTTCGATGTACTCCGTCAGTCCTACCTAGTAAGGATCCCACACCGCGCAGCAGTATTGTAAAAGAGGACGGACAAGCGTAGTGTAGGCAGTCTCCTTAGTAGGTCTGTTACATTTTCTAAGTGTCCTTCCAATAAAACTCAGTCTTTGGTTAACCTTCCCCACAACATTTTCTAGGTGTTCCTTCCAATTTAAGTTGTTCGTAATTGTAATACCTAGGTATTTAGTTGAATTTACGGCTTTTAGATTAGACTGATTTATCGTGTAACCGAAGTTTAACGAGTTCCTTTTAGGACTCATGTGGATGACCTCACACTTTTCGTTATTTAAGGTCAACTGCCAATTTTCGCACCATTCCGATATTTCTTATAGATCGTTTTGCAGTTTGTTTTGATCTTCTGATGACTTTATTAGTCGATAAACGACAGCGTCATCTGCAAACAACAGGATCCCACACCGCGCAGCAGTATTCCAAAACTCGCAATCGATCTAAAATCCCTTGTCAATAGCACTTCATATGAATAAAGAGCTATTTGTGTTTCTCAGGAACGAAGTTTTCTAAACCCGTGTTGACTGGTGTCAATAGACCGTTTTCTTCTAGGTAATTCATAATGACGGCTGCTCAGATTGTCTCCCAAATCGTTTATATACACTCCTGGAAATTGAAATAAGAACACCGTGAATTCATTGTCCCAGGAAGGGGAAACTTTATTGACACATTCCTGGGGTCAGATACATCACATGATCACACTGACAGAACCACAGGCACATAGACACAGGCAACAGAGCATGCACAATGTCGGCACTAGTACAGTGTATATCCACCTTTCGCAGCAATACAGGCTGCTATTCTCCCATGGAGACGATCGTAGAGATGCTGGATGTAGTCCTGTGGAACGGCTTGCCATGCCATTTCCACCTGGCGCCTCAGTTGGACCAGCGTTCGTGCTGGACGTGCAGACCGCGTGAGACGACGCTTCATCCAGTCCCAAACATGCTCAATGGGGGAAAGATCCGGAGATCTTGCTGGCCAGGGTAGTTGACTTACACCTTCTAGAGCACGTTGTGTCACGGGATACATGCGGACGTGCATGGTCCTGTTGGAACAGCAAGTTCCCTTGCCGGTCTAGGAATGGTAGAACGATGGGTTCGATGACGGTTTGGATGTACCGTGCACTATTCAGTGTCCCCTCGACGATCACCAGTGGTGTACGGCCAGTGTAGGAGATCGCTCCCCACACCATGATGCCGGGTGTTGGCCCTGTGTGCCTCGGTCGTATGCAGTCCTGATTGTGGCGCTCACCTGCACGGCGCCAAACACGCATATGACCATCATTGGCACCAAGGCAGAAGCGACTCTCATCGCTGAAGACGACACGTCTCCATTCGTCCCTCCATTCACGCCTGTCGCGACAGCACTGGAGGCGGGCTGCACGATGTTGGGGCGTGAGCGGAAGACGGCCTAACGGTGTGCGGGACCGTAGCCCAGCTTCATGGAGACGGTTGCGAATGGTCCTCGCCGATACCCCAGGAGCAACAGTGTCCCTAATTTGCTGGGAAGTGGCGCTGCGGTCCCCTACGGCACTGCGTAGGATCCTACGGTCTTGGCGTGCATCCGTGCGTCGCTGCGGTCCGGTCCCAGGTCGACGGGCACGTGCACCTTCCGCCGACCACTGGCGACAACATCGATGTACTGTGGAGACCTCACGCCCCACGTGTTGAGCAATTCGGCGGTACGTCCACCCGGCCTCCCGCATGCCCACTATACGCCCTCGCTCAAAGTCCGTCAACTGCACATACGGTTCACGTCCACGCTGTCGCGGCATGCTACCAGTGTTAAAGACTGCGATGGAGCTCCGTATGCCACGGCAAACTGGCTGACACTGACGGCGGCGGTGCACAAATGCTGCGCAGCTAGCGCCATTCGACGGCCAACACCGCGGTTCCTGGTGTGTCCGCTGTGCCGTGCGTGTGATCATTGCTTGTACAGCCCTCTCGCAGTGTCCGGAGCAAGTATGGTGGGTCTGACACACCGGTGTCAATGTGTTCTTTTTTCCATTTCCAGGAGTGTAGATAAGGAACAGCAAAGGGCCTATAGCACTACCTTGGGGAACGCCAGAAATCACTTCTGGTTTACTCGATGACTTTCCGTCAATTACTAGGAACTGTGACCTCTCTGACAGGAAATCACAAATCCAGTCACATAACTGAGACGATATTCCATAAGCACGCAATTCCACTACGAGCCGCTAGTGTGGTACAGTGTCAAAAGCGTTCCGGAAATCCAGAAATACGGAATCGATATGAAATCCCTTGTCAATAGCACTCAACACTTAATATGAATAAAGAGCTAGTTGTGTTTCTCAGGAACGATGTTTACTAAACCCATGTTGACTGTGTGTCAATAGACCGTTTTCTTCTAGGTAATTCATAATGTTCGAACACAGTACATGTTCTAAAATCCTGCTGCACATCGACGTTAACGATATGGGCCTGTAATTTAGTGGATTACTCCTAATACCTTTCTTGAATATTGGTGTGACCTGTGCAACTTTCCAGTCTTTGGATACGGATCTTTCGTCGAGCGAACGGTTGTATATGATTGTTAAGTTAGGAGCTAATGCAGCAGGATACTCCGAAAGGAACCCAACTGGTATACAGTCTGAGCCGATTTTATTTTAATGGACGACAGTGCGCTACTGTATCGAACAGCGAAGGTGGAGGAGCTCTTTGACTGAGAAGATATTCGGCGAATGGACTGTCCTGCTCATTCCCCCTGCTTTAAATCCGATCGAGCAGGTGTGGATGCGTTGGGGAGACGTATTGCGGCACGTTCACGTGCACGAAGGTGCGTCCAGCGGTATCGACCGCGCTGGTGGAGGAATGGAACCCCGTACGACAAGAACTCCTCACAAAGCTTGTGGCCATCATGGGAGCACAGTGCAGAGCGTGCACAGCTGTCCATGGTGATCACACACCCTACTTACACTACTGGCCATTAAAATTGCTGCACCAACAAGAAATGCAGATGATAAACGGGTATTCATTGGACAAATATATTATACGAGAACTGACATGTGATTGCATTTTCACGCTATTTGGGTGCATAGATCCTGAGAAATCAGTACCCAGAACAACCACCTCCGGCCGTAATAACGGCCTTGATACTCCTGGGCATTGAGTCAAACAGAGCTTGGATGGCGCGTACAGGTACAGATGCCCATGCGGCTTCAACACGATACCACAGTTCATCAAGAGTAGTGACTGGCGTATTGTGACGAGCCAGTTGCTCGGCCACCATTGACCAGACGTTTTCAATTGGTGAGAGATCTGGAGAATGTGCTGGCCAGGGCAGCAGTCGAACATTTTCTGTATCCAGAAAGGCCCGTACTGGACCTGCAACATGCGGTCGTGCATTATCCTGCTGAAACGTAGGGTTTCGCAGGGATCGATTGAAGGGTAGAGCCACGGGTCGTAACACATCTGAAATGTAACATCCACTTTTCAAAGTGCCGTCAATGCGAACAAGAGGTGACCGAGACGTGTAACCAATGGCACCCCATACCATATGCCGGGTGATTCGCCATTATGGCGATGACGAATACACGCTTCCAATGTGCGTTCACCGCGATGTCGCCAAACACGGATGCGACCATCATGATGCTGTAAACAGAACCTGGATTTATCCGAAAAAATGACGTTTTACCATTCGTGCACCCAGGTTCGTCGTTGGGTACACCATCGCAGGCGCTCCTGTCTCTGATGCAGCGTCAGGGGTAACCGCAGCCATGGTCTCCGAGCTGATAATCCATGTTGCTGCAAACGTCATCGAACTGTTCGTGCAGATGGTTGTTGTCCTGGAAACGTCCCCATCTATTGACTCAGGGATCGATAAGTGGTTTCACGATCCGTTACAGCCATGCAGATAAGATGACTGTCATCTCGGTTGCTAGTGATACGTGGCCGTTGGGATCCAGCAGGCCGTTCCGTATTCCCCTCTTGAACCCACCGATTCCGTAATCTGCTAACAGTCATTGGATCTCGACCAACGCGAGCAGCAATGTCTCGATACGATAATTCGCAATCGCAATATCTTACAATCCTACCTTTATGAAAGTCGGAAACGTGATGGTACGCATTTCTCCTCCTTACACGAGGCATCACAACAACGTTCCACCAGGCAACGCCGGTCAACTGCTGTTTGTGTATGAGAAATCGGCTGGAAACATTCCTCATGTCAGCACGTTGTAGGTGTCGCCACCGGCGTCAACCTTGTGTAAATGCTCCGAAAAGCTAATGATTTGCATATCACAGCATCTTCTTCCTGTCGGTTAAATTTCGCGTCTGTAGCATGTCATCTTTGTGGTGTAGCAATTTTAATGGCCAATAGTGTAGAATCCTGTCGTCTTATGTAATGTCCAGGAGAACGTCACAAATAACGAAGACTTCCGTGTAATATTTTGTCTTCGAATAAAAGTGTCATTTCTATGCTTCTCATTGCCTGCTTATTTGAGTTAGTTTCCGCACCACACTGTAATAGTTCTTTCTATGTTTGCTCCAAGATTCATCGAGCTATGCCATTTGCCAGTCTTTCAGTTTTGCATTCCAGTATGCTTAATATGCTATCACATATTGTTAAATAATATGGGGCGTAAAATATTATATATATAAAATTTTAGGGCGTTTAGAGAAGACGAAAATATCAGAGGTGAACCTTTTCCCCGCTAGTGTCCAAGAAGGTTTTGACGCTAGTGATTCTCAGAGACGGTAGTCAAAGTAGAAACTACTCTGGGATGAATATTCTTTTAGGGATGTTGCAGACCTCCAATGGATTTCTTTTTGCGGGGAGAGATTAACAGACACGATAGACACTCGAGTTATGCTGGGGTGCCATTTGGCTGAAGCTGCAATCAATATTCTTGAAACTGCTGATTGTTATAATAGGGCAATCATTAACACGCAGATATCAACTGTACGGTAATCTAATCGCCCCAAATTTTCAGCAACATCCCTGAAATGATATTCATCATAAGACACTTTGAACTCTGAACATCTTCTCTAAAAATCACTAGCGTCAAAACCTTCATGGACCCTAGCGGGGGAACAGTGACGCGTGTGAAGGATGTTCCAGAATTAATATCAAACATAAATTTCCACCAGAAATGGTTACATAAAACATTAATGAATGATAATATCGGTAATAAACTAGTATCATCATTTTTAAATAACCCATAGCACTAAGGCTGCTTACTGCAAAATTTGGGTGAAATAAATAGCTTAATTAATTCTAAGAACTTTAGCAAGACGGGGACAAAAACAAGTACGAATAAAAAACCCCAAAAAATCGAATTCCTTACTATTTCTTTAATTTTATGTCTCAGTTGCGTTCACATTCTAATCAATGGTGACTAGTTTCGAGTGCACCTGTTCATTTTCAAACCATTACCTACATTAAAAGTACATCATTATTCAAAACGTAAAATGTATAATCTCTTTTCTACCATTCTTTTGTATAAGAGACAATGGTTAATTACAGTGGTTGGGATATAACTGAGTCGTTCTAATGTAATTAATAAAACAATATCATAATATAACATGCACACTTTTGGAGCTATGTTCGAAAGCTGAAATATCAGCTTTCTGGGTCCTTGTTGCTACTAACTACTGTACACTGTTTCGTCTCGTTACGGAAATGTAGTAAGGAGTGTTTGACAGGCATCATTTGTGTTCATTATGTACTCTTGCGCGCTGTCATCGTAGCATGGTATTAGTATGTGTACACGCATTTTTCAGTGGTACATTTATGTGTGTAACTCTCGATATTTGACAATAACATTTGTAGACAAATTTTACACAGTACTTACATCAGTTTCAATCAGTATATGGAATGACAGTGGGTAAAAATGTTTTGCATAGTATCTATTAAGTTCTTTTAAAAACACACTAAAATATGTCTAAAATTCAGGAAAGGTTATTTTAAAATGCATATTTGCTTTAAAATACATACAAATTACATTCCTAAATGCCAGTCACAGTAATGGGACCACCGCCTATGTTCGACGTCAACATTCAGTACCCACTCACAGACGGCGGGTGGCAGCACTAGCAGTGGAGGGTATATAAACTGTTCCGCGCGACGCCGAAAACACTACTGTTATCATCATAGTGCGGACGCCTAAAAGACATGATCATTAGTTCTCGACCCAAGGGCGGAAGCATTTCCAAAACGGCTAAGTTTTTAAATTGTTGGCATGCCGCCGTGGTTAAATTATAGGCTTCAATGGCAAAATGGCGCCATCCAAGACCGGCACGGTTTGGAAAAGAGCACAGGTAGTCCCAGTTTTCAAGAAGGGTCAAGAAGGGTCGCCTATATCTCTGACATCGATCTGTTGTAGAATTTTAGAACATGGTTTTTGCTCGCGTATCATGTCATTTCTGGAAACCCAGAATCTACTCTGTAGGAATCAACATGGAATCCGGAAACAGCGATCGTGTGAGACCCAACTCGCTTTATTTGTTCATGAGACCCAGAAAATATTAGATACAGGCTCCCAGGTAGATGCCATTTTCCATGACTTCCGGAAGGCGTTCGATACAGTTCCGCACTGTCGCCTGATAAACAAAGTAAGAGCCTACGGAATATCAGACCAGCTGTGTGGCTGGATTGAAGAGTTTTTAGCAAACAGAACACAGCATGTTGTCAATGGAGAGACGTCTACAGACGTTAAAGTAACCTCTGGCGTACCACAGGGCAGTGTTATGTGACCATTGCTTTTCACAATATATATAAATGACCTAGTAGATAGTCTCGGAAGTTCTATGCGGCTTTTTGCAGATGATGCTGTAGTATACAGAGAAGTTGCAGCATTAGAAAATTGCAGCGAAATGCAGGAAGATCTGCAGCGGATACGCACTTGGTGCAGGGAGTGGCAACTGACCCTTAACATAGACAAATGAAATGTATTGCGAATACATAGAAAGAAGGAGCATTTATCGTATGATTATATGATAGCGGAACAAACACTGGTAGCAGTTACTTCTGTAAAATATTTGGGAGTATGCGTATGGAACGATTTGAAGTGGAATGATCATACACAATTAATTGTTGGTAAGGCGGGTACCAGGTTGAGATTCCTTGGGAGAGTCCTTAGAAAATGCAGTCCATCAACAGAGGAGGTGGCTTACTAAACACTCGTTCGGCCTATACTTGAGTATTGATCATCAGTGTGGGATCCGTACCAGATCGGGTTGACAGAGGAGATAGAGAAGATCCAAAGAAGAGCGGCGCGTTTCTTCACAGGGTTATTTGGTAAGCGTGATAGCGTTACGGAGATGTTTAGCAAACTCAAGTGACAGACTCTACAAGAGAGGCGCTCTGCATCGCGGTGTAGCTTGCTGTCCAGGTTTCGAGAGGGTGCGTTTCTGGATGAGGTATCGAATATATTGCTTCCCCCTACTTATACCTCCCGAGGAGATCACGAATGTAAAATTAGAGAGATTCGAGCGCGCACGGAGGCTTTCCGGCAGTCGTTCTTTCCGCGAACCTTTCGCGAATGGAGCAGGAAAGGGAGGTAATGACAGTGGCACGTAAAGTGCCCTCCGCCACACACCGTTGGGTGGCTTGCGGACTATAATTGTAGATGTTGTAGATGTAGATGGAGGCAACCATGGGCCATAGATGACAGGGGTGAACGACGCCTGCGGAGATGTTTAAGAGCGAAGAGACATGCAACTGCTGAACAGTTGACAGCCTAAATGAACCAAGGGGCAACCAACAGTGTCTCCTCAACGACCGTCCAGCGAAAGTTGCTGCTTATGGGCCTCCGCAGCAGGCGCCTGGTTCGTACACCCACACTGACTACTCTACTAAAAATAGTTCAAATGGCTCTAAGCACTATGGGACTTAACATCTGAGGTCATCAGTCCCCTAGACTTAGAACTACTTAAACCTAACGATATCACACATATCCATGCCCGAGGCAGGATTCGAACCTGCGACCGTAGCAGCAGCAGCGCGGTTCCGGACTGAAGCGCCTAGAACCGCTCGGCCACGGCGGCCGGCCATGCTGACTACTGGTCATCGGCAAGAAAGTCCGGAATCTGCACGCCAATACCGCAGCTCGACGCCCACTGAGTGGTGACAGGTGGCCTTTTAAGATGAACCACGTTTTATGCTCCATCGCCATGAAACGTCTAGCAGCAAATACCCTGCAACAATAGTTGGAAGGTTCCAGGCTGGAGGAAGGAGCGTTACGGTCTGTGGAATGCATTCGTGGTATTCCCCCTGTTATCTCGTCATCCTGGAAGACACAATGGATCTGTCCTTGGGAATCATACCTACATGCAGTTTCTTTTTGCTCGGCACAGTTGCATCTACCAAGAGGACAATGCAACGTGTCAGACAGCTCGCAGTGTACGTGCATGGTTCGCAGAGCACCAGGATGAGTTTACCGTACACCCCTGGCCACTAGTGATGGGGAGCTCGTGAATGAGTCATTCAAATGAACGCTTCACTCCTGTGAAGTGTGAACTAACCACTCAATTTCAATGAACTGGTACTTCAAACTCTTCACAGATGGCACACTCCACACTTTTTTCTAGTTCACTCACTCTCTTCCCCTCTCCCTCACCCACGTCACTCATTCTCCCTTCACTTCAGTCCTCCCTGTGCTGCCTGTCGACGAATCGCGCGGTGTTTGTGGGGAACGATAGGTTTAGGAGTGGCGGGGGATGTGAGGGGCAAGGAGAAGACAGCGTCAGCTGCTACCTGCAGTGCTGACATCATTACCCGTGACTATTTGTGCAGTTAAACTTCGCGTCTACGGGTAGCCTACCGTTGGCAGCGCTTGAAGACAAATGAATATTAAAGATGGAAACGAAGAGGCTATCTGTGTGATCACGCACAGCCATCATGAAAATAAAAGGTTTGTTAATAACACTGAAAGAGGGATTTTACCTGAAATCGTACCAATGACTACACGTGACAGTTTACGTTTTGAATCTAGTGGGTTATTATTGTCAACAAAATAAAATCTACAGGAAAACTTCTGAATAATTACTTAACGTAGGTATATAGACTTTGTGACAGTGTTAAACATACTCATTCTATTTTGGATTAAATTTTAAAAGGAACATAAAATTGGACTGCATTTCGTTGGTAGCCCTATTTTTCAGTCCATGAATACAACAAATAATGTTTCATTTGGCAGATAAAGACTTTTTTGGGCGCTTCACGAGAAAATGTCGAGCAAGATTAAATGTAGTACGTTCTTTATACGTGACAGCCTTCTCTGTTTATCTTTCCTTTGTCCTCTTCGACCATGCTCTATTTAAGATAACTCAGACGCTGTAAGAGCGTAAAACGTTGCGTGCACGTTACTCCATAGTTCCGCCATCTGTTGGTAAATTTGTGAAGTATTACGAAGCTTTATTGTACGAGCGAGGCGAAGTGAGCGTAGCAGCGGCTGAGCGGCGGACTGGGCAACTTCGCTAGGCTTCCGTACTTCACGAATGAACTACTTCATTTGAACGCTTCACGGCAAAGAGTGAAATGAATGAAGTAGTTCACGGGAATGAACGAGTCCGACCCACCTCTACTGGCCACTAAACTCCCCGTATTTAAAATCAGGCTAGAATCTATGGGACCCCATCGATCGGGCTGATCCCGCCACGGATCCTCAAACGACAAACCTAGCCCAGCTGGCCACGACACTGGAGTCGGTATGGCTCCAAAAACCTATCTGTCCCTTCCAGAACCTCACTGATTCTCTTCCTGCACGTCTCGCAGCAGTCCGCACTACAAAAGTTGGTTATTCAGATTTTTGACAGGTGGTCATAATAATGTAACTGCAAATACCACATTGAGGTGACAAAAGGCGTGGGATAGTGATATGCACATATCCAGGTAGACGTAACATCGCTTACACAAGGTTTAAAAGGGCAGTATATTGACGGAGCTGTCATTTGCAGTCCGATCATCCATGTGAAATGGTTTCCGACATAATTATGGCCGCACAATGGGAATTGTCCGCTCCCGTAGCGTAGCGGTAGCGTTACCGCCTACCACGCAGGAGGCCCGGTTTCGATTCCCGGCAGGTGTTGTGTGTCCTTCATCACCATTTTCATCATCATTGACTCGCAAGTCGCCGATGTGGCATCACTTTTAAGGACTTGCAATACGGCGGCCGAACTCCTCCGAATGGGGCCTCCCGGCCAACAATGCCATATGATCATTTCATTTTTTCAGCGGGAAATAACAGACTTTGAACGCGGAAAGGTAGTTGGAGCTAGACGCATAGGACATTCCATTTCGGAAATCGTTCGGGAATTCAATATTCCTAGATTTACGGGGTCAAGAGTATGCCGGCAATACCCCATTTCAGACACTACCTCTCTTCACGGACAACGTAGTGGCCGCTGTCCTTCACTTAACGACCGATAGCAGAGGGATTTACGTAGAGATGTTAGTACTACCAGACAAGCAACACTGCGTAAAGTAACCGCAGAAATCAATGTGGGACGTACGATGAACGTATTCTTGAAGACAGCGCGGCGAAATTTGGTATACCTTTGCTAACAGCACGATACCGCCTGCAGCGCCTCTCCCGGGCTCGTGACCGTAACGCTTGGACCCTAGACGACTCGAAAACCATGGCATGGTCAGATGAGATCCGATTTCAGATGGTAAGAGCTGATGGTGGGGTTCGAGTGTGGTGCAGATCCCACTAAGTCACGGACCCAAGTTGTCAACAAGGCACTGTGCAAGTTAGTGGTGGTTCCATAATGGTGTACGCTTTGTTTACTGGGTCCTCTGGTCCAACTGAACCGATAATTGACCATTTGCAGACCATTTTCGGCCGTTCATGGACTTCATGTTCCCAAACAATGCTGTCATGTCACCGGGTCGCAATTGTTCGCAACTGGTTTGAAGAGCATTCCGGATGATTCGAGCGAATAATATGACTATCTAGATCGCCCGACACGAATCCCATCGAACAATTATGCGACATCGTCGAGAGGTCAGTTCATGCACAATATCCTGCACCGGCAACGCTTTCGAAATTAAGGACGGCTAAAGAGATAGCATGGCTCAGTATTTCTGTAGGAAACTTCCAACGACTTGTTGAATCCATGCTAAATAGAACTGCAGCACTACGCTGGACGAAAGGAGATCCAACACGATAGTAGGAGGTACCCTATGACCTTTTCACTCGTTGTTTATGCTGTAGTTCAACCATCGTCAGTTTCTTTGCTGCCTAAGCAGTAGAACTCATCTATTAGTTTTAGTTTTAGTATCTCATTTCCTAACATAGTTCCTGCAGTCTCACATGTTTTAATGCAACTAAATTTCATTACGTTTGCTTCATTTTTGTTGATGTTCATCTTAAATCTCTTCTCAACACACTATCAGTTCCTTTCAACCGCTCTTCCAAGTCATTCTGTGTGTCTGACAGAATTGCAGTGTCAGTATAGTATATCAGCATCAAATGTTGCACCATGAAATTATTGCATTGGTCACATCAGAATGACTCTTAACCATCGTAAAGAACTATAGTCATTTGTTTATAAGTATGGGCAACGGTTTGTATACTTTAATTTTTTGTATTTTACCTTTTGATTAATTATGTACTTTTAAATTAGGTAATTGTTTGAAAATGAACAAATATGTTTATAACTAGGCACCGGCAACTCAAATGAGAACGCACGTAGGACAGAGAGTTAAAGAAATCGTAAGGTTAAATAAAGTGACTGGTTCTTCTGCGAATACAATGTTGGAATTCCACAAATGTGAACTCTGCACCTCCAGAATATGAGTGTTGACTCTTAACCAATGAGCTATCTCTCCTTTTACACTTGGAATATTGTGCGCTCTACGCTGCGTCGTAGATGGTACGTTCGGCAGTAATTACTCCTTAATGAAAGCGGGACAGCGGTTAGAAAGAGGTCATGCACCTATACTGAGTAGTACGGCGCGGGTTTCTTAATGGTTTTCTCATTGCGAGGACCAGAAATTAACAGCGATGTATTCTAGAAGCTGAAACTCGCCGCAAACAATAAAACTTAGTTGAACGAAGCATTATTGCTGTGAGATGTGAGTTACTTACTGTATTAGGCCAAGGCGGCTTTTGCTGGTAGCATGAAATAGTCATATCTGTGATGGGGTAATTGAGGGTACGTCCCCTTCTCGGTAATAAAACTTTTGCAGACGCGCTTGCGTGCGTGCTGCGAAAATTACCAATTGCAGACAGCTTTCGACATAGGCGGAACTGCTGTTAGCGAAATAGTCTTGGAACGACTTCACGGCTGAGGGCAAAACATGTCGGCAAAGTGCTAGTGCTCCTTCATAAGCAAGAAATGAAAAAAGGGAAGATTGGTGTTTATCGTCCCATCGACGTGGAGGTCGTCAGAGAGGAGCACACTCTAGTAAGCTGTGGACGGGTAAGGAAACTGGTAGTGTCCTTTTCAGAGGGAGCATACCAGCGTTCAGCTTGAACGATTTACGGAACGAAAGATAAACCTGAATCTAGATGGTTGAATGGAGAATTGAACCCCCTCTTCCCATACAGCTATAAAGCTGTGGTGTAGCGCTGGGCACTTTCTGCACCATACTCCTGGCACAGACTGCATGCTATTAAGTGCTAGCTCGCAGCTACAAAAATGATATGAGGATGGCTCAAAAAATAAAGTAACAAGTCCTCTGCGAGGAAAGCTATATTCAAGAAACAAAAGAGGTACAGAAAGTTATTAATTCATTGGCACACATTACTTCTCTCAATCGCCACCATAGTTGCCTAAGCATTTGTTCCGTCTGTAAACAAAACCGTCGAAACTGACATGAAACAAATCATAGTTCCTGTCTTGGAGACGGTTATCGACAGCCTCTGATCGTCGGCGCCGTTTCTAAAGTGGTGACCGTTCAGGTACTTCTTGAATAGACCGCTTGATAGGATGTCCGGTCTGTGTAGATGGTCACCCAACACAGTCCAGCGGACACGCTGGACAAAATCCGGCGTAACCAAGGCGGTATGCGTTGAACATTTCCGTGCAACAACGCAACACCACTCTGAGAGTAATCTCAGTCGCTTCCTCACAGTCATCTTTTGTCACAGTTCCGGCGTGGTACAATAACTGGCAGCAGTCACGGTCCCTCCGTGTGTAAGGGGATCAACTACCAACACACTGCGTGTCTCTAAAAACGTCGCTTTGCCTTTCTTCATGGAGACCGTTGATTTGATCTTTTTATCTGCGTGTGTGTGTGGCGGGGAGAGGGGGGGGGGGCGGGGGGTTACTCCTATGATATTCCTACTTTCTTCGTCTCACGTATCAGATGATGCATCCACGTTTCGTCTCCAGTGACGAAACGCTGCATATATGGAACACCCTTCACCTGATACCGCACTAAGTGCTGGAGGGACAACCCAATTCGCTTTCGTAGCGAGAACACATCTTCCTGTAGACCATTCTGTTTCTCCGATATCAGTCATACTGTCATTGTTGATGTTATGTTCGTATGCAGACAGCCTCACATATAAGCGACAATCGGCTTGGACTAACCTTTCAATAACGGCACATGTTGCCGTTTGAGGTGAATATGCTTGGCCGCCCCAACCTTTGCTGCTTCTTTTAGATTCCCGGCACTGAAACTAGTCCCGTTTTCGTGAAAATACGCTCGTTCCGTGAACTTCCACAAGCTGGTGATGAACTGCAGCTGGTAAAGTTTACACGCAAAAACCTTATCACACTTCGCACTTCAGTCACTGACCGTGTATCTGCCAACGCCTGCATCTTGAAAATTGCATTTCGAAGCGCAACGTCACAGCTGTCTCAAACTACCAACATCGTTTCATAGCTTTCTTCGCCTGTTCTATCTGGACATAGAATTTAATTCGCACGTGGTATTTATGCATCCCTCAGAATTCCTGTCACGTTCTACCCAATCCTTTCCAGTCCTCGGCTGCTGTCGCGTCTATACCAACACGTCACCCACCCCCACCCCCCCAAATTCCACTCCCACCACTTTCACGCCCTTATTATCCTATCTGAAGCCAACTTCACCAGGCTACCTCTACCTGAAACGTCTGCCCAGACGTCTATCCACTAGCTATAGCCCTGGGCTCCAATATCAGCCTCCTTATCCAACCTCAGTCCTTCATGTTCAATCCCATCATCATCCCTCCGCTCCCAGACATCGCGACACATTTATCTATATTGACCCTTACCCCTCCTTCCTTCATGCCAACATAGCATTTGCTTAGCAGCTGAATTCGATGGACTTGCCGTGTTGTCATCGACATCGTTTTAGCATCAGTCAAACCACTGCCACTTGCGGTTTATAGTGAAGCATGAAAATGGGTCAATCGTATTGTGCTTTAATCCTATTATTCTAATCTTTTAACTTAAAAATTATATGTATATGTTTTGAAAGTCTCTTCGGGTTTGCTGCAGGATCTTAAAATCAACTTGATTATTTCGGCGATCCATCGGTTCGCCATCTTCAGGAGAACGCTACTGCTGATGCTGCTGCATCACCAGCAGCACCAGCCTCCTGAAAATGGCGAACCGCTGGAGCGCCGAAATTTTGAATCGAGTTGATTTTGGGATCCGGCAGCAAACACGAAGAGACTTTCAAGACTTATCACCCCAGTAAACCCTACGAAGTCACATATATGTTTACATTTTAACATTATTTGACCGAAGAGTAGCAACAGAGTTGCTGCCAGCTGACCGCAGACTCCGTGGAGGGAGGGGAATCAGTAAACATAAAATAAATCTTCTCACTTTACTGGTGTTAGTGGTTGAGAATATTTGAGAATAAGCTACGAATGTACGTAATAAAATGTAGTACATGAAATAATGACTGGAAAACAATACATCTATTTGAAATCGGCATAGGGAAGTATATGACATTATGTACTTATCGTCAGGGCTACCACTGCGTCAGCTCTCTACTGCGACTTCGAAGGCGGAATTTTTTGTGAATAACTTATCATTTTTCAGTGGAATGCAATGATTTGTCGAAGGTCAGTATGCAATAAATGAATATCAAAGGTCTTGTGTGAAAAGTATAAAGTAATTTAATATTAAATAGGAAACGCTTCCTGATTTATGCAAAATTGTATTTATTCGGTTTTCGGCTTCTTAGACCATCTTCAGGTGACAGCTAAATGCCGTAAACACAGGTACATTGAAGTATGACTTACACAGATACTATTTTCACAGATGTCATGTAGGCTGTTTACAAAGCGAAGTATTACTTTTTTGTCACGCAGAAGTACAAGGAGCATCAAAAACTTTCCGTTTGAGGGTGGTGTTGCGACGTATATGCAATGTAGCGAGATTGCGATGCGGGTATATAAGCACCGACTTATAGGCAAGGGATTAGTGTGGCATTCCTGCCTTCTGACGTGCGTGCGGTAGATGCGAAAAACTGAATTATGGTGACGTTATTACCAAACAGGTCCAAACAGGATCAACTTGCTGTTCTTCTTATGGGTCCGCTGCAACTGTAAAGTTCATTTTGAAAAATTAAGAAAACCGCAGGACAGTTGCTTAATCCACAATCTTATATTGGGTACACGACTGATTTCGGAAGAGTTACAGTCCCATCATGTGGTGTAAATTGTTGGAAACAAGGTCTGGTCATGGATTCCAACCTTGCTTGCATTTTAGCCAATATTTTTATATCTCATTTCGAGTATTTTAAGAAGTATCCGGAGGAGGCCGCTAAGATGGTATGCTGGAAACGTTACATTCATGACATTTTTGTTCTTCATGGAGGCAGCAAGGAAGCTTGTGACAATTTACATAACAAACTTAATAGATTCCATGGAAAGAATTCTTTCTCTGTTCGGCATCATATTAACAGGGCCTTCTCGTCTTAAGCTTAAAGATCACCTTAAAAGAAGGCAAGGTAGAGTTTGACATCTGTAGAAAAGAGTATACGTCTGATTTAGTTCTGAATATGGGATCGAAACACGCGTTTAAATACAAAACTTCTGCCTTCCGGTTCCTACTAAACAGGTTGCATGATGTTCCCCTCACGTTAGAGGCATATGAAAGGGAGTTCGGTGTAATCGAGTGTATTGTTGCCCTTAATGGATATCCGGGGTCTATGATTGAGAAATGAAGCATGAAAGGGAATCGAATCAATATCATGGGTAAGTATCGGAGAGGACTGGAAAGAATCTGATGTCAGGCAACATAGCTCCGGCAGTTTCCATACCAAAATCTTTGGGCAGTAGGTTAAGGAACCGCGAGATCTTCAACAAGGATCCTTTCTCCTATACCGGAGTGTAACGTATCGCATGCGATACAAGCCAGTTGTGTAAGAGTAGGCCCGTTAGCCACACGGGAGGAATTATTTTTACGAGATTTAAAGAACATAAAGACCTGGCCAATCCCAGGTCAGCTCGCGCAATGCATTTGATTGACAACAAGCGTCAGTTGCAGCAGGTTAGCGGTAACTTGTCTTACGCACTGCAGAGAAAGATTGCGTAGTGAATGTTCTGGAAGCAAATGAAATCTTAAGAAGTCTTCATTCCATTCTCTAGATACAATTAATGGATGAACAGACCTGTATCCCAAAAATATTTTAGTTAATTATGACATTATCCAGGTAGATTAAGGTGTCCATGTGACTTAACATTTTCCCTTGTTTGTTTAAATGTACAGACCCTCTCCCCTTTCACTGTTGTTATAGTTCTGTCTCCTTTCTGCTGTTACTTCCCGCTTTTCCACTTTAAACAATTCGCCAGTCTCATGTCTGTTTCGTACCGCGCCTGCGCTTGGGTCTTGTGCGGCTTCAGTACTCATGGCTAACATTTACTATTACGCAGTTTTCCTGTTTGCCTTCTCGATTGCGCAGCACGGGGAAGGGTTGTTATGGAATTTTGTAGTTATTCCACGCAATATGCGTTTCCCTACCCACCCCATCTCCAATTTTTTGCATTTTACATGTTTCATTATTTTGATAACTTTCGGTGCACGATCATGAAGTCTGTTTTTCTGATTATTTTCTGCCCCTTTTACTCTTTTTATGACAACATTCGTGTGAGGATGACCTCAGATGATTAAGTGATTTTATTTGTGAGTAACGTCCTGTTCTCTCTCTTTTACTTTCTTTTAACTTTGAAACTTTAGCCGCATAGTTCCTTATTTGACATTTAAGACTTGAGCATGCCTCCCTTTCGCGTGCAACATAATATTTTTACTATAGCAGTTTACATTAGATAATGGAATAGTAACTGTTGCGAAACCGGTGGTGTACCCAATAAAAGATTGTGGATTAAGCAACTGTCCTCCGGTTTTCTTCATTTTTCAAAATCAAGGTGCTCTTATTCTTTTCTTGGTTGCCGAGGGAGAAACAGCGGTAGACCTCCATCGGAGAATAAAGAATTTGTACGGGGCAGCATTTCTGTCAAAAACCATCGTTGTGGAACGGTGGGCCAAGTTCTGTGCTGGTCGCGATTCTGCACAAAACGTCCGTCGATCTGTGAGGCCAGCTTCAACTGGGAGATTCAGTTGGGAGACACTCGAGCACCCACTCTGCATTCCTGATCTCTCCCCTTGTCAATATCACGCCTTCGGTCCCTTAAAAAAGGCGTTGAAGATCGATGATTCCTGTCGGACGAGAATGTTCTGCGGGCGGGCAGTTATGGACTTCTTCACACTGTAGGACACGTTTATTTTACCAAACGGATATCTTCAGCCTGGTGCGTCGGTGAGATGTTGCATGAATCCTCACGGCGATTTTGGCTGAATGGCATACCGATTCTGAACCGTACGGCCTTCGAACGGAAACGTTTTGATTACCCCTTATAATTACATTGACTTAAAAAGGAAACAAAGTTCTTTTGTGGTGTTACATTTAACAACTGGTGAAAAGTAATTTTGAATTTACAGTTTCAATGGATTATTTGTAACGAATACTTAATTTAAAATACGGGACAAAGAAAATCGAGTTTTATCATTTATTAAGCTGTCATGTTTGTTGATTTCCAGTATGCACTGGTATTTCGTCTTTCTACTTTTCCTTATAAAGTGTAAAACTACACAGTCAGCCGCGCGGGATTAGCCGAGCGGTCTTAGGCGCTGCAGTCTTGGACTGTGCGGCTGGTCCCGGCGGAGGTTCGAGTCCTCCCTCGGGCATGGGTGTGTGTGTTTGTCTTTAGGATAATTTAGGTTAAGTGGTGTGTAAGCTTAGGGACTGATGACCTTAGCAGTTAAGTCCCATAAAATTTCACACACATTCGAGCACAACACTACACAGTCCACATCATATGAGTGGTTTTCTGGTAATAGATGATCGGCAACGGTTGAATCTTTCTTTCTTCAACTCCAGCTCTCCCATATTCAGATAATCTAAAAGCCAGCTCTGCCTTACTGAGTAATATATACTTTCCCACAGTGCTTACAAGCTACTTTATATAAGGTTAAGGTCAGCTGTGAACACTTCTCTTATTAGTTAGTCTGTTAGTGAACCCGTCATTTTACGCATTAATTTTCTGCATGTGAGGTTTATGGGGATACGTTTTATCAGATTAAGAATAACAGATTGGCTTCATATTATGAAGGATTTACTAAATATCGACTAATATACTTTTGTCTGTTCTCCATAATGAAAAGACAAGTTCGTTTTCTTGATCGTATTTGAAGGAAAAACAGAAACCAAATATATAAGGATGTAACGGGTACAAATGCAGATATTTCAGCTGTTGATTGAAGAGGATGTGCTGAACATTACATCAGTATTTTCTTCATTTACTGACTAATAATTATAGCTTCACTAGTAGTATGTTTTTAGGTTCGTTAGTACCGCCAAGCAAATATGGCAAGAGCAAGCCACTAATGCTTAAATTCCCCTTGGTAGCAGGGTAGGTGTTGAAGTGTGGGTGCTTGACACAAAACGGTTAGTCTATACTGAGAGCCGTAGTCCATTTAGTGGTGCTGCTGTGATCGTGCAGAAAACATCTGGCTGTAAATTATGTGAGATGTTTGCTGGACGACTGTCGGACACAGAGAAAAAAATAACCAACGCACCGATGTGTATACGTATTAAGGTATAATGCTTATTTTCCCCTTGACAGCAGACCAGGTGTTGAAGTGTGGGTGTTTGACGCAAAACGGGTAGTCTATACTGACAGGCGTAGTCCACTTAGTGGTGCTGCTGCGATCGTGCAGAAAACATCCGGCTGTAAATTATGTGAGATGTTTGCCGGACGACTGTCGGACACGGAGAAAAAAATAACCAACGCACCGATGTGTATACGTATTAAGGTATATCATATAAAAATCTGCACTAATGCCCATTACACTCTGTATATCACGGCTAAAGGAGACGTGATATCATGCTGGGGAATATTTACAAATGTCTGATGTACAATATTGTGAAGGATGAGCCAAAACATTACGAACACCAGCGTCTGCCTACACATCTGGAACGGAATACATTTGCAATTGTGCATGACGGCGTAACTGGACACTATTGGTGTAATAAGAAACGTCATGCAACCAGGATACGTGCTCCAGTCTCGACGATCTCGTGCCCATTGAAATTATAATGGATTATATCATTTCTGTACCGTGTCACTGGCCCGCAACATCATTGGGCACTCAGCCAAGTGGTGGGATGTGGTCATATATATTGTTTTGGTTCATCTGTGTGTGTGTGTGTGTGTGTGTGTGTGTGTGTGTGTGTGTGTGTGTGTGTGTGTGTGCATTTCAATAAGCGTTGGTTAACATACGAGGCTCACATTGAGAGGCACCCACATGCCTTGCTCATACTGTGGCATCAAGCAGTCAGGCCTGCAAGATGAGTGGTCTGCCAAGCGAGTGGATTCTTTCTCAATTTAACGAGTAACATGAACTCTAGTACTCACACTTCGTTACAAGTTATCCTCCTATATGATTACTACGCAACGGAAACGCATATCTGACTATCAGTGATTTACAGAACTCTGACTGTACACTACGCACTGGCAGTACCACATTTTCTTTTTGTCTTTTATTTGACGGCTTTTATTAACACGTGGCCATCCCACTGAATATGAATGGCGCACACATTATAAATTCGGGACATTATGACAACATACAATTTGAAGGAATAGTCTACCAATCTCTTTCTTTTCACTATCTGATTTATTCCGATAAATTCTCTAACCTAAACACACAAATTCTATAACCTACAACAATAACATATGAGAAATTCCGCCCAGTGGGCATGGCTTTACATTAGTGAATCTCTATATTATGGTCTCGTAATTTATTTAACGCTACAGTGCACTTTCTGGATAGGATGGTGGATCTTTTATTATCTCTCACACTTCGACTCTCACAATCATCATCACGAAACTATCCTCCAGACCGAGCGGTACCGAAGGAACAAGCATAACCCACTAATCTTTTGAAACTACCTTGCTACTCTCCCATGCAAACCACACATACCCAAATTACATGACATACACCACACAACAATATGAAATACTACACAGAGAATGGTTACAACATTATCACTTTCAGCTTTCCCACTTCGATTAATATTGATCCCAGTTTCACACGACACTGCCCCACTTTGTAATTCTACTTTCCTACTGTGAACTCTGGAGATAAATGCACGTCTTCCTGTGCAATGCAAGCCAAGTGGCGTTGCTGGATAGACGGCCGACTCACCTTGATTCTCTCTCAGAGTTTAAATCTAGCGGCACACGGATTCATATCACGCAATTTATCATTAAGAACATAATCATCACACACGCGAGTCCTCAATTGATACCATGGACGAGTACTTCTCTTTATCCTTTGTCTCATACACAGATTGAGACTCACACAGTACTCACCACGTGGAAGTACTCGTCTCTTATTTCAAGTCCTGCACACGCCATTTCTTAAATATTTCAACTTATGGTACACACGCTATTTCTTAAATATTTCAACTTATTGTACACACGCTAGTAATTCAGCTTAACTTAAGCACACGGAAGTATTTCAACTTATTGCTACACGTGGTTTCTTTGTGACCGTTGGTCACTTCCGAAGATTACTACAATCCCATTAATATTACCTGCCTGACCTTTAATTCTCCCTACAAAAGTTCCTGAAATAGAGAAATTATTATTTCAAACTACTCTTAAATATTCCACATGCATACCATGACTCCACTCTTTCGTCATTACGGAGCACAACTAAAACAGGTGTTAACGGCACAGGATCCAGCGGCAGAGAGTTGAAACATGGCCGTTCTCGAGGTCCTCTCCCATCTCTGTCGAGGTGGGGGAAGCACCTTGCTATCGTATTGGTCAGCCACATTTCAGGCGCTCAAAGCTCTGGTAAATTTTTCTCTTTGGTCCCACCAAAGGTGGCCAAAGGATCGACTCAAAGATGATCATATATTCACATTCACTATCTGTGGTTAGCAGACGACCATACATTCATTCATTTCAAAAGATCTCACCAAACTGGATGTAGGGATTTATTTTGTGGGAGTGCACATATGATAAATTAAATAAATAAATTGTCATTCTTTCCTACACTGGTATCCGGCTTCGCTGTATTAATAGAAATTGAGTTATTTTACAAAAAAAATGTGTTGTTCTGACAAAAATAATGAGGTATGTTGTACCTATTTTCAATGTCGGCGGTACTGTACCCTTTCAACATATGCTAGTGCACTGATCTTCACCTCCAAACAGTTCTGAGCCTGAGTTGTCTTGTCAGTGTTAATGACAGGAGTAGTGTGTATTGATAATGAGTAGAAAAATCAGTGTACTATGAGTCTGCTTCCCGTGTTTGCAGCGGTGTGCGTGACTCCGTGTCTCAACAGCGGAACCTGTGTCAAGCCGGAGCGCTGCTCTTGTCCTCCGGGCTTCACTGGGCACCACTGCGAGCACTGTAAGTACGATGCACAACGCCCCCACACACTTAATGCGCTCATACCACACGACACATATCTTCAGCGTTCAACACACTGATACAGTCAGAGACCTGCTTGTGGGCAAGTGCGGATACAGCGTTCGTTTCTGGAGGGAAAAGGTGTGGATGATGTTACAGTTCGTTCATCTCTTTGGGTGATTTTTAAATTATGTTTCACCATCTGCATCTCCGTTTTGGGAGCGAGTGATAGGAGTAGCGGACGAGGGTAAGTCTACAGCTCTCCAGATTTTCTCTTTTTCTTTTTGTTCAATACATAGGCTACTTCCACTGTAGATTCTCCATTTCCACGAGCATATCTCATACTACCTACAAATACAAGGTGTCGCAGGAGAAATGGTCAATATTCCGGGAGTTCTTCGTCTTCGATGCTGTAAAACAACTCTCTTCTACTGAAAGCAGTTTGCTTTCCATATTCTGGGAGGTGACAGTATGCCCCAAAACAAGAACAAAATGTCTAGCAAACATGGGCTCTAAAGTGCATACCTTAAGAACTATGTGCACCTGTTCATCTTCGGTACCTTTTCATCTCTTCTACTGAAGAAGTGCGCATACACCTTAAGGTATGCATTGGTTCAAATGGCTCTGAGCACTATGGGACTTAACATCCGTGGTCATTAGTCCCCTAGAACTTAGAACTCCTTAAACCTAAATAACCTAAGGACATCACACACATCCATACCCGAGGCAGGATTCGAACCTGCGACCGGAGCCGTCACGCGGTTCCAGACTGAAGCGCCTAGACCGCACGGCCACACCGACCGGCAAGGTATGCATTTTAGAGTCCATGTTTACTAGACAATTTTTTTCTTGTTTTGGTCCACACTACCTCCTCATAAAATATGGAAAAGAAAGAGCTTGCAATAGAAGAGGTTTCATAGTATTGAAGATCAGGTGGCCATAGCTCTTAAGGTACGCATTTTGGAGCCCAAGCTTACTTCACTTTTTTTGCTTCGAAGAATAGTTCCTGTTATATCCCTGAACGCTGACCAATCCTCCCGGGACACCGTTATAATTTGCTGCCAAGCGAGCCTGGGATTCTATTATTAACAACAAAATCAATGAAATAAATAAATGTTTTAAGATAATAATTAATCCTAATTTTTTGCGTCGTTTTTGCATAACTTCCAAGAAAAGTCTCTCCCCACCGCTCCATAGCCAAGGTCACTAACCCACGTCTGCACGGTGGTGATCAAATCGGTGGTAAGCCGGTTCGAATCCTTCTAGCGGACGCAGTTTCCACTGCCAATATTTCGCAAGCAAGTGGAGGAAGGTGATGGTGTAAAGTTTGTGATCATCAGTCTCTGCGCTAATATTCTGGATTAAATTCCAGACCTCTCTGCAGATTGAGGACATGTGTCACTGTTGATTGTGGGGATATTAAGCTTGGCAGCCATTGTGGTGCTATTCGAGAGGACTATACTAGTCTTACCGTACCTATTAGTGTTGTATTGTGAAACCGTCGAATGGTGTTCACATGTCAATTGCACGTTAGTTGGATACTCCGTATTCGGCGACTATTTACTATTTGCACGATATACGAGAGAGACTCGTCAGAGCACGTGCTTCGATAAGTGCCGATGTGATAAGGAATACCACTCAATCCATGATAAGAAGATTGCAGCACTGCACTGATACCAATGGTCATCACTTCGAACACCTTCTTTAAATGGACGTTCATGCCACCTTCGTTCGCCTTCAAAGATCTTACTGTGTTACACATCGTTGGATTCGTCTAGATAGCCGCTATCAGAAAATAAGTACCAAACTATGGCATTCCCTATAAAAAACAAAGTTGACCTTAATATCTCTGAAGCGAGTCCACCTAGCAACAAAAAACCAACGTCATATTATGACTCCCCTTACCCCTCGCAGCTTTTGTCCCAGAAACATTTCAGCGCCTGTCGAACTTTCGGAGTTATTCTTAGTGGCAACAGTTAGTGACTCACCCTGTATACACGCATCCATTACACTCACCTACACTCTCCAAATACACATACGACACACGTCTGACAATCCGCAAGGAAGGAGACCATTGTGCGCGGAGGAGGAGCACCCTTTTCGACAGGCAGCTGAACCCACTCCGTAGGATTTTCCAGCCAACAACACCATACGAAATTTACATTTTTACTTCCAATGAAAATGCAGTTCAGAAAAGTATTGGATGTTTCGAAAAAATGCATGCGATTTCGCAAGCCTGTATTTTCTACACGAATAAAGATAAAAATTTGGGGCGAGTTTTAACTTCCGCGTCGAAATTAAAAGTCTACCTTGGCGCTGGTTATAAGTTGCTGGTTCTCGTGGTTGCCGCTAGGGGTCTCCCTGAGCGCCTAGCTCGGTGCGGCTAGCTCGGTCGCTGCCTCTTTCGTTCATCACCAAATGTGTGCAAATCGAGTCAGCGATAATACAGCAACATAAAAGGTGGTACTGCGTCATTGACGTCAGTAAGACGGAGTACTACCGCACTGCAGCAATGCTTTTTAAGAGGACACTAGACCGAATGATCAGTATTCTTTAGCACCATCACTTTTCGCTAGGTAGGAGGGTGGAGAAGTGGTCCTTCTTTCTATGATTTCTTTCTACCGCAAACATATTTTTAGTATTTTAAGATATTGTCAAAATAAAAGTATAGTCAAAATACGTAATTCTTTCTATTGTGCTTTTAAATTTCTCCTTATGATTGTTTTAATCCATTTATTGGGATTCAAGTGAGAAGTAACCGTTCCTTATGCGTATAATTTTTCTCTAGTTTCCAGCTGCATCAAAGGCTGAAGCGCCATGAGCTTTTGACCAAGTGCTCCATGATCACTCTCAAGTGGAATGACTGCTGAAGGCATGCTGGTGCGACCTTATCCGCTGTAGTTGCTGGGTATGAATCACTTATAAAAATGGTTCAAATGGCTCTGAGCACTATGGGACTTAACATCTATGGTCATCAGTCCCCTAGAACTTAGAACTACTTAAACCTAACTAACCTAAGGACAGCACACAACACCCAGTCATCACGAGGCAGAGAAAATCCCTGACCCCGCCGGGAATCGAACCCGGGAACCCGGGCGTGGGAAGCGAGAACGCTACCGCACGACCACGAGCTGCGGACGAATCACTTATACTTCGACATATCAGTATACAGGTTGGTCAGAAACAGTCTGAAAAGCTTGTAAGGAGGTTGCAGGCTAGGTTGTGCTGATAAATAACTGTTAAGAAAAAAATCCGATACCTTGCGCTGTTACCGAGTTAATTAGCATTGAAGTTAGCCAATCAGGCCGTTGCGCGTGCAAATTCAAGCGGCTCGTCAGATACAATTATCGTCAGTTGTTCTCATAGCGCACATCGGGGGTTATCAATCTTCTAGCATTCGCGAACCAATTTTCAATCGTAATTTTCATCGCCCCCTACCCTCCTCTTGATCGCACATATATGTTGCTCTCTGTCTTATAGGTAACGCGCTAAAATTTAAGGATTACCTCACGGGAGTGCGGAGTGCAGAAGGGAAGCAGCGTTTTCGATGTCTTTGGAAGACTTTCCTCTGGAAGCCAATCCCTAGGGAGTCACTGACAATCACAAAACTTGTTTTTAATTTATTATTCAAATTTTAATTATTAAATTCATTGTGCAGTACTGATACAGTTCTGTTTACAAGTGACTGAATCACTGTAAATGAAATTTTATTTCTTATTGTATTAGAATGTATGTTGCTTTGCTTTCCTTTCGGGTAAGTAACTAGTTTTTTATCTCATTTTTTTTCTATTTAATAAGCTCTCGCCCTTATTAGTCTTATGAAGCCCCCTTACCGGGGGGGGGGGGGTGTAGCCCCTGCCCCTGCCCCTGCCCCTGTCCCTGCCCCTGCCCCTGCCCCTGCCCCTGCCCCTGCCCCTCAAAAGATTGAGAATCGGTGGCGTAGACGATAGCGCATGAGACTGCTCAGCCTTTGCCTCGGATTCGATTCTTACTAGCGTCCATCTCCAATTTTTGCATACATTCTCTTATTCAGTTTTAGGAAACCAAACGCAGAAACCGTTGGGCAACACCGTCTCTGGTGGTCCGCTTGAATTTGCGGCATGATTGGCTAACTTCAGTGTTAATTAACTCGGAAACGGCGCAGCGCATCGATTTTTTTGTTAGCCATTATTTCTCAGCAAAAACTACCCCGAAATATCCTTACAAGCTTTTCAGAGTGTTTCTCACCACCCTGTATGTGCATACGTTCACTCCACATTCGATGCGTCCGTTTCCTCCTCGCTATCGCTGGATCGCACAGCACGATGAGTTGCAAGCCGCAACCTGTATTAACCTAGTCGTCTCAAATGACGAATGTAGTCCTACGAAGTTGCTATCTCATTTAAATCGTACGACGAGCTTGGCTCGCAAATGTGCGCTTCACTATATGAATGCATGTAGTTTAACTTGTAGCTCATAGATGGCTTTTAAATGTATTCTAAAACGAAGCATATCCCATGTGTGTCACGTGGTAGTTGATCTTAGTAAACGACCAGCCTGCGAATAGAGTAGTTCGTAGGAGGGATTAGAGGAGGAAGTGGAGGATATAGTGTTTAACGTACCGTCGAAACGAGGTCATTAGAAACGGAGCGAAATTTCGGACTAGTGTAGGATGTGGAAGGAAATCGGCCGTTCCCTTTCAAAGGAATCATCCCGCATTTGACTGAAGTAATTTAGGGACATCACGGTAAACCAAAATCAGGATGGTGAACACGGGTTTGAACCATCGTCCTCCCGAACGCGAGTTCAGTGTACTGACTACTGCGCCACCTTGCTCGTTAGGAAGGATTAAGAGAAGCTTGTGAAGGTTTCTTCAGCAGTGATAATGAAGTAAGTGATTTGTCTCAGCGAGAGCCAACTCTATGAGAGGGAAGGCAAAAACGCTGGTTCATTTCCTATGCACATTCCCCCCATGAGAGGCAAAAAAAGTGACGAAATGCGTGCGTGCTACGTGCTACGCAAGAGGAAAAAGAGGCAAAAGCGATGGCCAAATAAAAAAAACTTTGGTATTGCTCAAAATTCAGAAGATTGTTTCGAAGTCTACCATACCCATCAGTCATACTAGCTGATATCTGTTAAACCTGATTTCATAGCAACCAGTAGAATACTTAAATACCATGCATTCAGGTTAAGGGGGCGTTGTCAATGATTTTTATATCGGTAGCTTTCTTAATTACACAGTGCCAGAGGCCGTTAGTGCAAGCTCCGAAATTTGATCTGATGGCCGTTTTCTAGAGCGTGCTCACCTAAAGCTGATTTTTCGGGGTAGCATAGCCTCTTGCTCCTTCCCATATTGTTTTACAGTGCGCACTGTTTGTCCGACGTACGACTGGTCACACTCCCGAGACATCTCGTAGATCAAAGGTGTTCTGACACCTGCCGCATCTTTGACTGCTCTCAGTAATATCCGGATTTTTGACGGAGGATTATAGATCGATTTGATTTTGCGTCTTTTCGGCAGATGCGGCATAGCTCACAGACGTCGAATTATAGCTCAGTGATCACGAGGTGCATCGAACGCCGTCCACTTATACCCACATATGGTGATACCGTGAGCACTAGTGACGTCATCGCTGGCAGCTACAGTATATAAGGTCGTACCAACAGCCCATCAGCAGACATTCCGATCGATAACGGCGAGGGAGTACTTGGTCGAAAGCTCGTGGCATTTTGACCATTTGACGCGCCTGGAAGCCAGAGAATATTTCATTCGATGTTACAGATGCGAGACACTGCATTATTACATTTCTGATTGTAAAGAGACATGGAAATCTGCCAATAATGACATTAGACAGGAAGTCAATTAGCAGACTGCAGAGTCAATAGGGAACAAATTGTGGTGGCATACTTGGTGACGGTACGTGAGTACGCTATGCTTCTTGTTTTCAGCCGTGTGCTCGCCTTCGTGTCTCAACGGTGGCTCCTGCGTCAAGCCGAACCTGTGTACCTGCCCTCCTGGCTTCACGGGCCACCGCTGTGAGACCAGTAAGTACAAGCCTACTCTGTCTGCACTGCCAACTACGTTACTGGCCGCTAAAAAGTCAGTACCATGAAGACGGCACCTGACAAATATAATACTGACATGAAGTTTACTACGTACTTCGACATGCAAATGATTAGGATTTCATTCCAATCACACAGATTAGCCAGGAGTAACGACGTCATTCTGTGTATAAAGGAAGATCATACAGCGGGTTTCTCATTAACGAGTCGCATTTTAATGCAGATTTTTTTGTGAGAAGATTTTTTTTTTTTTCCTTTATTGAGTTTCGATTCCCCCTAAAGGGGGCGGGCTGGCAGCAGCTTATTACGCCGCTCTTCAGCCTACAGAATTTGTTTTAAAAAGATGAAGATAATAAAAAATAATAACAGTTGGCGATAAAATCGGTGACTTAAAGGTAAAAATGGCAGAAAATTCTGGAGCGTTTTTGTTTTTTTTTTGTGAGAAGATGGCCTTATGCCTCATATAAGGAGGAGAAACGTCTATCAGCATGTGTCGTAATTCAACAGCGTCGGGATCGTAATCTATCTACTGCTACTTATTGTTCCTTGATATGGTTACTCTTGGTTGTCCGGATCCCACGACCTTAACGTAAATATACAGGGTCGTCCATTGATCGTGACCGGGCCAAATATCTCACGAAATAAGGGTCAAACGAAAAAACTACAAAGAACGAAACTTGTCTAGCTTGAAGGGGGAAACCAGATGGCGCTATGGTTGGCCCGCTAGATGGCGCTGCCATAGGTCAAACGGATATCAACTGCATATTCGTGTAGTACGTAAAGAACTGTGAATGCTTTAGTTGGACCACTTTTTTCGCTTTGTTATAGATGGCGCTGTAATAGTCACAAATACACTCCTGGAAATTGAAATAAGAACACCGTGAATTCATTGTCCCAGGAAGGGGAAACTTTATTGACACATTCCTGGGGTCAGATACATCACATGATCACACTGACAGAACCACAGGCACATAGACACAGGCAACAGAGCATGCACAATGTCGGCACTAGTACAGTGTATATCCACCTTTCGCAGCAATGCAGGCTGCTATTCTCCCATGGAGACGATCGTAGAGATGCTGGATGTAGTCCTGTGGAACGGCTTGCCATGCCATTTCCACCTGGCGCCTCAGTTGGACCAGCGTTCGTGCTGGACGTGCAGACCGCGTGAGACGACGCTTCATCCAGTCCCAAACATGCTCAATGGGGGACAGATCCAGAGATCTTGCTGGCCAGGGTAGCTGACTTGCACCTTCTAGAGCACGTTGGGTGACACGGGATACATGCGGACGTGCATTGTCCTGTTGGAACAGCAAGTTCCCTTGCCGGTCTAGGAATGGTAGAACGATGGGTTTGATGATGGTTTGGATGTACCGTGCACTATTCAGTGTCCCCTCGACGATCACCAGTGGTGTACGGCCAGTGTAGGAGATCGCTCCCCACACCATGATGCCGGGTGTTGGCCCTGTGTGCCTCGGTCGTATGCAGTCCTGATTGTGGCGCTCTCCTGCACGGCGCCAAACACGCATACGACCATCATTGGCACCAAGGCAGAAGCGACTCTCATCGCTGAAGACGACACGTCTCCATTCGTCCCTCCATTCACGCCTGTCGCGACACCACTGGAGGCGGGCTGCACGATGTTGGGGCGTGAGCGGAAGACGGCCTAACGGTGTGCGGGACCGTAGCCCAGCTTCATGGAGACGGTTGCGAATGGTCCTCGCCGATACCCCAGGAGCAACAGTGTCCCTAATTTGCTAAGTGGCGGTGCGGTCCCCTACGGCACTGCGTAGGATCCTACGGTCTTGGCGTGCATCCGTGCGTCGCTGCGGTCCGGTCCTAGGTCGACGGGCACGTGCACCTTCCGCCGACCACTGGCGACAACATCGATGTACTGTGAAGACCTCACGCCCCACGTGTTGAGCAATTCGGCGGTACGTCCACCCGGCCTCCCGCATGCCCACTATACGCCCTCGCTCAAAGTCCGTCAACTGCACATACGGTTCACGTCCACGCTGTCGCGGCATGCTACCAGTGTTAAAGACTGCGATGGAGCTCCGTATGCCACGGCAAACTGGCTGACACTGACGGCGGCGGTGCACAAATGCTGCGCAGCTAGCGCCATTCGACGGCCAACACCGCGGTTCCTGGTGTGTCCGCTGTGCCGTGCGTGTGATCATTGCTTGTACAGCCCTCTCGCAGTGTCCGGAGCAAGTATGGTGGGTCTGACACACCGGTGTCAATGTGTTCTTTTTTCCATTTCCAGGAGTGTATATGGGTCACAATTTTAGAAGAACAGTTTGTAACAGGTAGGTTTTTTAAATTAAAATACAGAACGTAGGTACGGTTGAACATTTCATTTCGGTTGTTCCAATGTGATACATGTACCTTTGTGAACTTATCATTTCTGAGAACGCATGCTGTTACAGCGTGATTACCTGTAAATACGACATTAATGCAATAAATGCTCAACCTCAGTGCATTTGGCAATACGTGTAACGACGTTCCTCTCAACAGCGAGAAGTTCGCCTTCCGTAATGTTTGCACATGCATTGACAATGCGCTGACGCATGTTGTCAGGCGTTGCCGGTGGATCACGATAGCGAATATCCTTCAACTTTCCCCACAAAAAGAAATCAGGGGACGTCAGATCCGGTGAACGTGCGGGCCATGGTATGCTTCGACGACCAATCCACCTGTCATGAAATATGCTATTCAGTACCGATTCAACCGCACGCGAGCTATGTGCCGGACATCCATCATGTTGGAAGTACATCGCCATTCTGTCATTCAGTGAAACATCTTGTAGTAACATCGGTAGAACATTACGTAGGAAATCAGCATACATTGCACCATTTAGATTGCCATCGATAAAATGGGGGCCAATTATCCTTCCTCCTATAATGCCGCAACATACATTAACACGCCAAGGTCGCTGATGTTCCACTTGTCGCATCCGTCATGGATTTTCAGTTGCCCAATATTGCATGTTATGCCGGTTTACGTTACCGCTGTTGTTGAATGACGCTTCGTCGCTAAATAGAACGCGTGCAAAAAATCTGTCATCCTCCCGTAATTTCTCTTGTGCCCAGTGGCAGAACTGTACAAGGCGTTCAAAGTCGTCGCCATGCAATTCCTGGTGCATTGAAATATGGTACTGGTGCAATCGATGTTGATGTAGCATTCTCAACACCGACGTTTTTGAGATTCCCGATTCTCGCGCAATTTGTCTGCTACTGATGTGCGGATTAGCCACGACAGCAGCTAAAACACCTACTTGGGCATCATCATTTGTTGCAGGTCGTGGTTGACGTTTCACATGTGGCTGAACACTTCCTGCCGGCCCGAGTGGCCGAGCAGTTCTAGGCGCTACAGTCTGGAACCGCGCGACCGCTACGGTCGCAGGTTCGAATCCTGCCTCGGGCATGGATGTGTGTGCTGTCCTTAGGTTAGTTAGGTTTAAGTAGTTCTAAGTTCTAGGGGACTGATGACCTTAGAAGTTAAGTCCCATAGTGCTCAGAGCCATTTGAACCATTTGAACACTTCCTGTTTCCTTAAACAACGTAACTACTCGGCGAACGGTCCGGACACTTGGATGATGTCGTCTAGGATACCCAGCAGCATACATAGCACACGCCTGTTGGGCTTGATCGCAATGGCCATACATCAACAAGATATCGACCTTTTCCGCAATTGGTAAACGGTCTATTGTAACACGGATAATGTATCACGAAGCAAATACTGTCCGCACTGCGGAATGTTACGTGATACCACGTACTTATACGTTTGTGACTATTACAGCGCCATCTATCACAAAGCGAAAAATGTGGTCCAACTAAAACATTCATATTTCTTTACGTACTACACGAATATGTACTAAAAATGGGTGTTCCTATTTTTTTAAAAACGCAGCTGATATCCGTTTGACCTATCGCAACGCCAACTAGCGGGACAACCATAGCGCCATCTGGTTTCCCCCTTCAAGCTAGACGAGTTTCGTTTTTTGTAGTTTTTTTCGTTTGATGCTTATTTCGTGAGATATTTGGACCGGTCACTATCAATGGACCACCCTGTATAATCGAAGGGTTCAGATTTCCTTCAAACCAACTATACTCCCCAATGATATTTCTTCCTATGAACACGCCAGCCCCACCTATGTGTATAGCAAAGTTTTAAAATCCATCCTCTCCTAACACATCCACAAACACTTGAACCCGCATCTACCCTCCCTGTCAGCCAGTATGGCTTCTGTCCCAACTTATCTAGGAGATGGGATTTGAAACCTACTCCTCCCGAAAACGAGTATCTTAACCGTGTGGCATCGCACTCGGTGACGGAAATGGGAATGAAACTCGGAACGTAATCTGCACCTTCCGAATAGTACCAATGAAATATTTATCGTAGACATCCTACGGATGGTGCATCATACTCTAGTCATCAGTTGTATCAAATCCAAATTACACGAATTATAATATAATAATTATTTACAGCAGTATTTCACTGAACATGCTAATGTGGTTTGAAGGGGGAGGGGGGGGGGGGAGGGGGGTGACTCAGGAAAGTCATGTTATCAAAACTGGTGTCAGAGACAGCGATTCCTGTGACATTATTCTGAATGTCTTGTCCTAAAATTTTGCTTTGAGCAAATCTTTGGAGAACCATCTCGTGAAGGTAACGTCTCCGACCTCCTAACAACAAGCAGACTTGAATCAGTTACGCAGAGGAAGGTATCAGTGATCGTAAGTATGTGACAGCAAGTATGACTTCGGGTTTTAAAAAGTATGTTAAGAAAGGTAGAAAGATATTTCTGCTTAACCAGAGTAACAGACCACAACCTGCAGAGTATCTGAGTTGTCAGCATCAAATAATCAGTGACTAGAACGAAGATGTGAACCACAAATGGAAAAAATGGAAAACCGTCGTTCAGTACGTCTTAGACAAGTATATTCCGAGCAAGAACTCAAGGGATGCGAAAGACCCACAGTAGTTTAACGGTCGTGTCAGAAAACTGCTACGTAAACAAAGAGAGCTTCATCACAAATTCAAGAAATTTCAAAACGTAACTGACAAACAGAAGCTGAACGAAGCGAAAAAAGCAATGAGAGAAGCTTTCAATGACTCTGAAAGTAAAATTTTGTCAACCGATTTGAGTAAAAGCCCTAGGAGGTTTGGCCTTACGTAAAATCAATAATCGGTTCACTCAGTGAACATACTGCCACCGAGCAGGAAGATAACGGAGAAAAGGCCGTAAAACTGAATTCGGTCTTCCGAAATTGTTTAAGCGCGCGGAAGATCGTAGCACGGTCTCTCCTCTCAATAATAGCACGAACGTCGAAGTGGCAGATATTAAGGTAACCGATAGCGGAATACAAAAAAAACTACAATCGCTTATTAGTGGAAAGGCATCAAGACCAACGCTTCCCTGCGGATAGAACTCAACACTTCGGCCTTAGCGGAAATAAAAGGACAGATGTGAAGGTAATTTCCGGAATACCGCTAGGTGTGTTAGGACCATTATTGTTGTAATAATGATAAATGATCTAGTAGAAGGCGTCGGAAGCTCTTTAAGGCTGTTCGCACATGATGCGGTTGTCTAGGGGAAAGTAGCAACGCCAGAAAGCATTATCCGTTTGGTGTATGACCTGCATAGAATTGATGAATGGTGCGGGCTCTGGCAATTGACCCTGAATGTGAAAATATATAATATATTGCGGATATGTAGGAAAAGAAGCCCACTGCTGTACAACTAGACTACTGAAGACAAACTGCAGGAAACATCATCTGCCGTAAAATACTAGGAGTAACTATCCAGAGCGACTTTAAGTGAAATGATCACATAAAACAAATAGTAAGGATAGCAGATACCAGACTGAGATTCATTGAAGGAGTTATAAATAAATTTAACTCATCCACGAAGGAAGTCGCATACAAGACGCTTGTTCGACCGATTCTTGAGTACTGTTCATCATTCTGGACCCTTCGCAGGTAGAACAGGTAGAAGAGATATTAAGAAACTCCAACAAACTCCATTGGCAAACTCCATTGGCAAACGTTACAAGAGAGGCGTTGTGTATCACGGAGATGTTTACTGATGACATTTCGAGACAACAATTTCAGGGAAGAGTCGGACAACATACATCTCGCGAAATGAACATGAAGAAAAAATAGCGAAATTAGTGCTAATACAGAGACTTGTCGACAATCATTCTTCCCACGTGCCATTCGCGAGTGGAAGAGGGAAGGGGGGATAAGTTATTGGTACCAAACGTACCCGCACACCGCTAGGTGGCTTGTGGAGTATGATGTAGATGTAGATGAATGGAAAACACTGGTAGAAGCCGACATAGGAGAAAGGCTCGAATTCCACGGAAATGTAGGAACATGTGAAACAACATTGATCGTACGTTTTAGCTTAGAAAATAGACAGAAGAAAGGCAACCCTACGTTTGAAAAAGTTTTGATCAGTGCTAACTGGAATATATTCTTTAAAATTATGAAGTTAGCATGTATAAAACACAAGGAGCGAA
This sequence comes from Schistocerca cancellata, assembly GCF_023864275.1. Classification (NCBI taxonomy): domain Eukaryota; kingdom Metazoa; phylum Arthropoda; class Insecta; order Orthoptera; family Acrididae; genus Schistocerca; species Schistocerca cancellata. The sequence goes on from NC_064626.1 coordinate 277,032,943, forward strand.
AGGTTGTCTGCAGCTCGTACAGATATCAGACTGCAACTGTAAGAGTCGAAGGACATGAAAGGAGCGCAGTAGTTGAGAATGCAGTGAGACAGAGTTGTAGATTAAGCCCGATGTTGCTCTGTCTGTGCTCCGGAAAGGATGTGGAGGAAACGTGGGGGAAATCTGGAAACGGAATTAAAATTCAGAGAGAAGAAATAAAAACTTTGAGGTTTGTTGATGATCTTGTCATTCTGTCCGAAAAGGTGAAGGATGTAGAAAAGCAGTTGAACGGAATGAACGGAGTTTGGTGAAGTAGTTGTAAGATGAACTTTAACTGAAATGAAATGAGGCTAATGAAATGAAGTCGAATTAAGGCTGGTACAGAGGAAATTTGATTAAGAAATGAGACATTAAAATGAGTGTTACTTTTGCTCTATGGGCAGTAAAATACCCACGGCATAGTAAACGTCATAATGATATTTTAAAAAGAAAAGGTCTAGACTAGCTGCAATAAATTCAGTATTATTTATGACAGCTGTTTCGACTTTATTGCCATCTCAGCTGCAGTCATGGACTGTGCGGCTGGTCCCGGCGGAGGTTCGAGTACTCATTGGGACATGGGTGTGTGTGTTTGTCCTTAGGATAATTTAGGTTAAGTAGTGTGTAAGCTTAGGGACTGATGATCTTAGCAGTTAAGTCCCATAAGATTTCACACACATTTGAACATTTTTTTGCCATCTCAAATAACATCTAGTTTCATTTGGCGTCCATATCACATCTATAGTAAACTGTCATTGTCTAATTCGTAATGATTAGGTGACATGTAGTAATTATAAACGTATGGAACACGTTTTGACACTTATTGATAGTCCGTTTAATTTAAAGCGCGATTTGACCTTTTTTTTTGACAGTTCGTTTGCTATGATGTTATCACAAGTGTAAAATCGTGTTTTAAAGTAAGCGAACTACCAAACAACAGTCAAACCGTAATCCATACGTTTATAGTTACTGCATATCATGTGATCACTAATAATTAGACAATGACAGTTTAATATAGATCCAATACGAAGATCAGATCAATCTAAACGTCTCTTGAGAATGGCAATAAAGCCGAAACAGCTGTCTTGAAGATATTTGAGCGTATTGCAACTAGACTGGACCTTTCCTTGAAAAAAAGAAAAAACACGAACTGAAGACGGCCAACGTAGAGAGGGATGTAAAATACAGACTGGCAATAGCAAGAAAAGCGTTTCTGAAAAAGAGAAATTTGCCAACATTGAATATATGGAAGTGTTTTCTGAAGGTATGTGTCTGGAGTGTTGCCTTGTACAGAAATGAAATGTGGACAATTAACAGCGGAGACAAACTTTTGAAGTGTGGTGCAGTAGGACTGCACCGAATATTAGACAGGTAGATCGAATAACTAATGTGGAGGTACTGAATCGAATTTGGAAGGCAGAAATTTATGGCACAACATAAGTAAAAGAATAAATCGGTTGATCTGATGCATCACGAAATTGTCAGTTCGGATACTGGGAGGAATAGGAGGTAAAAATTGTAGGGCAAGACCAAGCTTGAACGCAGTAATCAGTATCAAACCGATGCTGGTTGCAGTAGTTATTCGGAGGTGAAGAGGCTTACACAGGATAGACGAGCGTGAAGAAGTACATCAAACCAGTCTCCAGACTGGAGACCGTAACGACAACACTTATGATAAGAATCTCTGCGCCAGCAACCTCTCTTCTCCTTGTAGCCAAATTTAGGCGGGGCAACTATCTTCCAGTAACTAATGGTGTCCACCATAGAGGCTACTGAAGTAGAGTGAAAAGTGGAAACGGCCTTGCGCTGCCCAGCAAGTGGAGATGTTGTTTGTGGCGCTGGCTGCTGTGCTGTGCCGTAGGGTAGAGTCGTGTGTGTTGCAGCAGGCTGTCTGCTCGTGTTGCAGGGGACTGCGGCGGCTGCAGAAACGGCGGCACCTGTCTCAGGACTGGGCTCTGCGCCTGCCGGGACGGCTACGGCGGCGACCACTGCGAACACGGTGAGCCGTAAGCAAGCGCATTCGTGAAGTTACTTTTTTTTCTTATTACAGAAGTTTATTCACCCCGGTCACTTAAAAAGTCACAGTGACTACTCGTTTCAACGAAACTAAATCACCATCTTCAAATCATTTGTAGAGAGAAGATTTTTACAGGGCCAGTCCAGTTAGTTGACTGTTCACACTAATTGGAAAAATCTGCAATGTACATAAAGGTACAATTATGGAGAATTCTAACGTCAAATCAAAATAAAACGCATACAGTTCCAAAGTAAACATACCTTACACAGACGACATTCCATACTACCGTCTCTCGTCACACTATAACAGAACAGTTGTAAGAACAGTGCACGAAGTTACGAATAAAATACATAAGACGTGTACAAAATGTTTTCATGTTGCGTTCCTGTTAACATCTGATGAGAAACTGTAATGAGGAAATCAATAGAATAAATCGTGTTTTGAGGCGTCACCAGATGGCAGTAGTTTCTAAGAACATACCCTTATATCTTCGAAATACAATGTTAAGATCTTCAAATGGTTCAAATGGCACTATGGGATTCGAACCTGCGACCGTAGCGGTCGCGCGGTTCCGTATATTTCTGTAATAAACTTTTTTGGCGTGTATACTTGGAAAACCAGTCCTCCATCTTTATATAAAAGGACTGGTTTTCCAAATATACACGCCAAAAAAGTTTATTACAGAAATATTACAACTGTATCCGGTATCAATGTTATGCTCATCGTTAACAGATACATAAAATGGTAAACAATCATCGTTACGATAACAAATTCGTGGTTTATAGAGATTATAAAATATGAAAACGGTGTGAGAGTCTCGTACAATAATGTGTCTTTATTGATCAGCTGATGTGTTCTGCGTAGCTTGAGGTTTTGGCTATGGTCCAATGTACTGCGTTTGTTATCTGAGTCATCGTCTAGGTTACGATAAATGTTACTTATCGACTCATTATACAAAAGTTTCAGACCAAACTCCATCTTTAAACTTAAAAAGATACAGGAATAATATTTTTCTAATAAAATTTTTTATTTGTTATTTGGAAAACCAGATATATTATCCTTTCAATTTTATGGATTTTTATATATATAAAGAATAAAAAATTCTTTATTCTGTATTTCGAAAACATCGTATGTTGTAAGAGACTGCCACTGTCTGGTGGCACCTCAAAACACGATTTATTCCGTTGATTACCTCATAACAAGTATCTCATCAGATGTCAACAAGGACAACATAAAAACATTTCATATGCGTTTTTTGTATTTTAACGTAACTATTTTGCGCTGTTCGCACAGCTATTCTCTTCCTGTATGACGAGAGACGGTAGTATGGAATGTCGTGTCTATAAAGTATGTTCACTTTGAATTTGAATGCGCTTTATGTCGGTTTGGTGTTAGAATTTTCCACAACTATACCTTTATGTGCGTACAGTTGTGTCCAATGAATATGAACTATGGACGAAGTGAATTCGCCCTGTAAAAATCTTCTCTCTGCACATGATCTGAAGATCGCGGTTTAATTTCGCTGAAACTAGTGATCATTGTGTATTTTTATGTGATCTGGGCGAATAAACTTCTGTAATAAGAAGAACGATAGTGTTTGATTCTGAGTTCACCTCCAAACAGCTGACAATGTCAGGTAATCATCATAATTTACTATTTTAATGTGCTCTCGGAGTATGTACGACATACCTAATTAAAATATCTACACAACAATTACTGTTCTAATTATTTTTAAATATTTTTATTTTACGTTATAAATTGTACTTTTTAAATTCATGTTCTTTTGTTTATCATTTCCTATACGTGTGTTGTGTTAATTGAAATTAATAAGCAACTCCTTATTATGATAACTTGTAAAGAAATTCATAAAACACAACCTTTTATACACCATGGACATAAAATGAACGAAATTACTTCACATAATACACATAACTTACAAAAAAGTGTAAAACAAGATTCAGCAAGTTTCTCAAATTGTGGCGGGCGATCCTCTAAATGTCCTGTTTTGTACCAATCATATTTCAGTTAATTGGAAAACCTCGGCGCTGAAAACTGATTATGTACTAGTGACTGTAGCTTGATTATATTGTTTCTCAAGTGGAGATTGACATCACAGTCGTTCACCAGCAGTAGTGGAACTGGACACCATTGTAGCCATATAGTCTCTGCAGCATGCATCAACACGCCATCGCATTGAATCTCTGATGCGCTGTTGTATCCCTGGAGAGTCACGTCATCAACGATAGTTTTCTTTCAACGTTTGAGGCGGCATTGTTGGTCACTGTTCGTTAGGGCCTCATGTTTTCCACCCAGACTCAACAGAAGAACTTACCATGCTTTCTTACAGAGTACTCTACGTGTACTGCTGGGGAACGTGCCTCTACAAGTGCGACAAAACATGTAGTTCATAAATGATAGAAATCCTCCTCATTTCAGTTTCAATGTCCGTAGGCTTCTAAGTAACAGGATTCGTAACAGATGAATAGGTATAGGCGGACTAATTCCTTGGCCTACATGCTCTCCAGACCTACACCTGCTAGCCTTTTATTTGTAGGAGCATCTGAAAGGCCCTGTGTACGGAATCCTGGTACAAGATGTACAGAGTCTTCCTGCCCTTGTTATGGAAGGCTCCAGGGATACATCAGGAATTCAGTGCGATAGTGAGTAGATGCATGTGTTCTTTCTTACAGAGGGCATTTTGAATATTTCATTTATGAAAATGTTTCATACTGTAAAAAACAGTGTATGTCAAACATTTCATGTAAGAAAACGTTTAGTGTAATGTTAGTATAGTTAGTTTTTTGCATTTCCCACGTTTAATGTAATTATGAAGAGAAGTAGTAAATGAGCTCTAACATGGAAATAAAGCAGTTCCAAACCTGTGCCCATGTAGCATTTTTTCCCTCTAGGTGTGAGGTATGTTTCCTGAAAGTTAGGTTCAAATGGCTCTGAGCACTATGGGACTCAACATCTTAGGTCATAAGTCCCCTAGAACTTAGAACTACTTAAACCTAACTAACCTAAGGACATCACACACACCCATGCCCGAGGCAGGATTCGAACCTGCGACCGTAGCAGTCCCGCGGTTCCGGACTGCAGCGCCAGAACCGCTAGACCACCGCGGCCGGCCTTGAAAGTTAGGCCATACACTTTTGTTATATCCTATACACAAGGTGTAACAGGTATAAGCGCAGATATTTCTGTTGGTGGCTGAGGGCGGTGTGTTGAACAACGTTACATCATTATTTACTTCATTTGCAGACTAATAATTATAGCTCTTACAGGTCGTATGTTTTTAGTTTGGTTAGTACCTCCAAGCACATATGGCAAAAGCAAGACTTTAATGCTTATTTTCTCTGTGGCAGCACTTCAGATGTTTAAGTGTGAACGCATCGACACAGAACTGTTTGTCTATACTGACAGACGTAGTCCAGTTTGTCGTGCAGTTACAGCCATGCAGAAAACTTCAGGTCGTAACATTAGCGACATGTTTGTGGGAAGACTGTTCAACGCAGAGAAGGGATATACTACCAAATGATTGAATTGGCTGATGATATATGGCATGAACTCGACAACTGCTCGATTGTTTGGGATCCCCACCAGGTCCAATTAAAGGAAGACATCGAAGAAGTTCAGAAGCGGTCTGCTAGTAGAGTCTATAAACACGCAAGTATCACAGAGATGCATCGGGAACACAAATGGGAGTCCCAGGAGGGAAGAAGACTACCTTTTCGAGGACCATCGTTCAGAAAATTTAGAGAACTGTCATTTGAAGGTGATTGCAGAACGCTTCTCCGGCCGTCAATGTACGTTTCCCATAAGGACTCCAAAGATAAGATAAGATAGAGAAAACAGGGCTAGTACGAAGGCGTGTAGACAGTAGTTTTTCCCTCGTTCTGTTTGTGAGTGGAACAGTAAAAGAAATGACTAGTGAAACGTCCCCTTTGAACATTTATACAGGACTGTGCTTAAACTGACACACAATGTTTTTAGCGCAACGCAATCTGACTTTCAAAAATCTCTACTTAAGAATGGCCCTGACTAACATTAACCTATACCTGTCACAAATCACTACCTCACAAAAATCTTCATTACTCGAACTACTGCAATACAGCGAGCGCCACTACTTCCAGCTAAATAAAAGATTCAAACTACGGAAGGCACTAACTACTGATAGGCATAGTTAGCAAATGAAAGATTTTTGTAGAGAACAAACAATGCATTTACCTTAATAGTCATAATATACGAGTATATAGCAGTTCATGACAAATTTCAAAACTCCGCCATCTCTCTCCCCACATCCACCACTGCTGGTGGCTCACCTCCAACTGCGCAACGCTACGCGCTGTTCACATCCAGCTGCCGCTGCCCAACATTACAATGGCAGACAACAATGCAAACTAGTTACAGACTGCACACAGCACAGCCAGTGATTTTCATACCGAGCGCTACGTAACGTTGCCGATAAGAAAAAATAAACAGCCTACTTACATAAAGAAAACATAAACAGCCTACTTACATAGCCCCCATGCTCCCCACAAAAAATTTTACAAATTGTTTTGGGTAGTGGCCAATAATGATTTGATAAAATTTTTCATAATTACAATAACAAAGAAATCAAATGCACACACTTATTGATACAATGTTGGTCAGAAGCTAAAATTTTCTCACAGTCCATGAAGACAGTCCTGATCGTTCCAGTGTTGTTTTTTTTCTGACTAACATTAACCTATACATTTCACAAATCACTTACCTCACAAAAATCTTCGTTACTCGAACTACTGCAATACAGCGAGCGCCACTACTGCCAGCTAAATAAAAAATTCAAACTACGGAAGGCACTAACTACTGATATGCATAGTTAGCAAATGAAAGATTTAGATAGAGAACAAACAATGTATTTACCTTACTAGTGTTCAAATGTCATAATATATACAGCAGTTCATGACAACCAGTGTTATAAATTTCAGAACTCAGCCATCTCTCTCCCCACATCCACCACTGCTGGCGGCTCACCTCCAACTGCGCAACGCTACGCGCTGTTCACATCCAGCTGCCGCTGCCCAACACTACAATGGCAGACAACAATGCAAACTAGCTACAGACTGCACACAGCACAGCCAGTGATTTTCATACCGAGGGCTACGTAACGTTGCCGATAAGAAAACATAAACAGCCTACTTACATAAAGAAAACATAAACAGCCTACTTACACTAGTAGCGATAAGGTGCCTCCTGAAGTTTGTAAGTAATATGTAGATGTACTCCATGGGTGTCAGATCAGGCGCATTTTTAGGCCAAGACATCGACGTGAGCTTACTACCATCGTCTTAGAATGACTATGGCACGATTCTGGGCAAGCGATGGAGACAGTTATCTTGCTGGAAGGTGCTATCACCTTTGCGGTAGACCTTATCAATGAAGTGTTTCAGCTGGTTCACAGCGATGTTCACGTAGACCAGGGCTGAGGTCCCATGGAAGCCCACGTGAGTGTCCTCCATCGCATAATATACTGCCCCCTCCAGGCTGTGTTCGTGACATGTTTCGAGAAGCCGTTCGCCTGGATGACAGCGTATCCGGACATGAACATCGACCTGGTGTAAGAAAAAACATGAGTTGTCTTTCCAGGAGACAGGTTTCCATTCGCCCATGGTCCAATCTCGATGTTCTCGTGCCAGCTGCATTCTTAGTTGACCGTGTCACGGGATCAACATGGGAACACTCAGGAGACGTTTGCTACGGAGCCTCATGTTCAACAGTGTGCACTGAACGGTGAGTTCGAAACACTAGTACCTGCACCAGTACTGTACCCTGACGTCATATCAGCCATAGATCACCGCCCAGCCTGCTTTACAGAGCTGGAAAGCCTTCGAGGTCTATATTCTGTGATGAGTCATAGATGTCCAACATCTTGTCGCCTACTCGCTACTTCAACTAACTTCCCCATTTCCGAGATTCTCGTTCCCAGACAGCAGACCATAGCAATCTGCTCTTCGTCAGAGTCACGTATGGCAGTGGCTTTCCCCGTTTGTGGTTCTTAGTCGCCAGAATAATTCCCCTTCGCCTCTGAACCGTATATACACTTTCCCCAAGTCATCTCGTGCCCGCAAAACTACCACCCCCTATTCAATCCCGCAAAGGACGGTGATCATAATGTTTTGTATCATTTGTGTGTATCAGTTCTCACACAGTAAGTGTATGATAAAGTTAACGTTAGACAGAGTTGCTTCTTATTGGGGAAACAGTCACATTAGCATTATACCTACCTAAGCATGAATAGTTCTTCGGTTTACTTATCCCCTGATTCCGCTCTCGCCCTGCACTCAGTCCCTTTGCAAGCATGTAGACATTTTGACGTGGTCGTTTTTCACCTGTCATGTGGAGGATATAATGACACACAAAAATTTGATAAATGCTTCAGTATGTCTGGTGATCATGTAGAAAGTGCGTCAAAAAATGTATACACACTTTGAAGCGTCATAGAAAATTTATTTCCCATTCTACAATGTTAAATTTCTGGAAAAGGAAAGCTTAAAGTCCAATTGGAAAAATAAATGTACTTTGCAAATGTGATTAATGTTCAAACTGGTGGCCTTCAGCATCAATACATTTCTGAGTACGAGTCACCACTGATTCTGTACATTGTACCAAAGTATCCAATGAGATTTCTGCGCACAACGCCTAAATCTCATTCCAAAGTGTGCCCAGGTTATGTGGTTTACGTTTGTACACCTCATCTTTTACTGTTCCCCATAAGAAGAAATCCAGTGGCGTGGGGTCTGGAGAGTGTGCAGGAAACTCGATTGGTCCCCTGTGTCCTATCCACTGGCCTGGCACATTGTGATCCACGTATGCTCGTACCTCCCTATGATAGTGCAGCGTGGCGCCTTCTTGTTGAAAATAAAACTCATCATTATCGTATAATGCACGAATGGCAGGGAATATGGAGTCAGAAAGCATTGTTAGGTACGTTTCTCCAGTAACAGTACCTTCAAAGCGGAAAGGCCCAATGAGTTCCCTTGCAGACAAACCACACCACTCATTTACACCAGGCAAATTCACAGCCTTTTCAACAGTAATGTGAGGCTTATCTTCAGCCCAGTACACACAATTGTGCCTATTGACAGTTCCATTGAGTTTTAATTGGGCTTCATCCGACCAAATTATGCTACCCATAAATCCCGGTTCACTTCTCACCATCTCCTGAACCCATTCACAAAATTCTAACCTTCGATCTGGATCGTCGTCACTTAGCTGTTGCACCAGCCTTGGAATATACACACGAAACTTGCCTTAAGATTTTTGAGGCTAACGCTGAAACAGTTCCAAGACCACAGTTGTGGAATCATCACTTGTAGCTGTACGAGGTCGCCCTGATCGACCTTTATGCACATCACACACTGTTCCATGAATTTCGAACTTGTCTCGTAGACGTGTAATTGTTAACCTTGAAGGTGGTTCTGTACCATACTCACTTCTCCACTGTGTTCGAACCGCAGCTACATTCTCAAACTTCCAGTACCACTTAGTTATTTGCTTCCACGCTTCAAAGCTCAAACGCACGTCCGCCGTGTTGCAGTTACTTCCTTGCCACTGCTGCCACCTGTTGAAGAAACATAACATTACTTTCTGACAGATATTTAACCTTGTATAACGGGAAATAAATTGTCTATGACAGTTCGAAGTGTGTATACATTTTTTTGACGTGCCATATATATATATATATATATATATATATATTCTCAAGTATGTCATCATTTTATTTGTAACCTAATGAAGGTTACTTTTCCGATAGTCCTCGTACCTCGTATTATTCGTTTAATCCTGACGAGGTTTTCTGGCTAAGCTTATAACCTCCCCGTGTGAAATTAAAAAAAAAGGACAATGATAATGAAAACGTGTGCCATATGGTGTCTTCTTACAAAACTGAATAATAAGAATGAGCCAAATGTTGTCTTCCCACAAAATTACGGAATGAAGATTGCTCATTAAACCCACAATAATGTTAATTAGATAATGAACCATGAACTGACTGTAACATCTGAACAGCAATAATTAAACCTGATAAATTTTATAGGCACAGCAGCGCTGACCTACGGCCCTGTGAAATAATTAAACCTGATAAATTCTTACTTCAGTAAAACTCCATCTGCTCTTATTTTTGGCACAGCTTCGTGCAATGCTGGCGTATATTTAATTCTGATTCTTGGAGCAAATGCATAGGAAATATTCTTTAAATTGAAATGATTACTTTTCTTTAAAAGATTTACTTTATAAATATTATTATTGGGGCAATTCTTGAACAAATTAATTACAATTAACATATGTTATTAGCTGAGCGCAATGCTGCTTCATTACCTTTGATAACAATATACCTCGTCCTGAATCGTGACCAGAGATGGAGGGAGAGCACGCCGCCGACCCATGTCGACGCCCGCTCAGTACAACCGTCCACTCGCTACAACTACTGCCGACGGAGAGCGACTCGCAACACGCTACTACCGTCTCGCAACATGCTACTACTGTACTCGCGCGCGCTACTACTACCGTCTCCCGCGCGCTACTGTATCCGACTGAGTGCAACTAACAACTGAACTCTCGCGCGGTCAAGCGCAGACTAGCCACGATAAATAACTCTCTGGTCAGAGATTCTGTCATGCCTCGCCATCGCTGGTAATGAATACATATGAAACGTACGTGTTTCAAGCTCTTATAGCAAGAGGAACTACTTATTCAGCCATGACATACAGCTGTTGTAAGATTTTTCAGTAGAATCTGTGTGGCACGAAACCAACGTTATAGTTCATCCCAAAGTCATAAAATGATCGTGATCATTTTCCCGGTGACCAACTGTCGACAAAGTACGTTTGTTATTGTTTTACTCATGTTTACAAAAAAATGTCGAATTATTTATTTCTTTGCTCAAATTTGACACTAGGCTCTCCAGGTTTAAGAAGGAGTTACTTAAATACTGAGTTTTAATTTTTTTTCGTTTTGTCATTATTGTTTTTCCCGAAAAGGCATACCGTACTCAATCGTGTTCGTGTCTCTTGATATCATTCTGTTTACATAATTTGTGACGCCTCCAATACACTGACAGGAAAAATTCGCAAGACCAGAAAATAATCAATGTAGAGTAATGGAATTTTGGAGATACATTTGTCTAGGTAACATATTTAAGTGGTTAACCTTGCAGGATCACAGATATACGCGAGATAAGCCATTGCAAATGTGAAATGCCGGAACATTAATAACCGGTGTAACCGCCAGAGTGTTGAAGACAAGCATGCAAACGTGCATGCATTATGTTGTACGGGTGCCGGAAGTCAGTTGTTAATGCTGGTTGTGGATGGCGCTGGAGTTGTCGTCCGACGATGTCCCATGTCTACTCGATTGGAGACAGATTTGATAACCGAATAGGCCAAGGCAACATGTCGATACTCTGTAGAGCACGTTGGGTTACAACAGCGGTATGTGGGCTAGCGTCACCCTGTTGGGAAACACCGCTTAGGATGCTGTTCATGAATGGTAGCACAACAGGTCGAATCACCAGACTGACACACAAATTTGCAGTCAGGGTGCGTGGGATAATCAAGGGGGTGCTTCTGTCGTCATACGAAATCGCAGCTCAGACCACAACTTCAAGTGTAAGTCCTGTGTCTAGCACGCACACAGGTTGACTGCAGCCACTCAACTGGTTTCCTTCGAACACTACACCGCCATCACTGCCACCGAAGCAGAACCAGCTTTCATCAGAAAACGCAACGGACGTTCACCCTGCCATCCAGTGAGCTTTCGCTTGACACCACTGAAGTCGCAAATGGCGGTGGTTTGGGGTAACTGGAATACACACTACAGGGCGTCTGGCTCGGAGCTGCCCTTGAGGCTACTGATTTTTAACACTTCGTTATTGCACTCTGGTGCCAGCTACTGCCCAGGTTTCTGCTGCAGATGCCGTACGATGCAACAGAGCCATATGCCGAACTCTATACAGGGTGTTACAAAAAGGTACTGTAGATGAACGCTGGCAGCGGCAGTCACGAGAATGTACGGTCCCAAGAAAACCGGGCTCCAGACGGCCACGTGGCACTAACAAAAGGGAAGACTACAGGGTGTTACAAAAAGGTACGGCTAAACTTTCAGGAAACATTCCTCACACACAAAGAAAGAAAATATGTTATGTGGACATATGTCCGGAAACGCTTACTTTCCATGTTAGAGCTCATTTTATTACTCATCTTCAAATCACATTAATCATGGAATGGAAACACACAGCAACAGAACGTACCAGCGTGACTTCCTCGTTAGCGAGGATACATGCATCCACCCTCCGTCGCATGGAATCCCTGATGCGCTGATGCAGCCCTGGAGAATGGCGTGTTGTACCACAGCCGTCCACAATACGAGCACGAAGAGTCTCTACATTTGGTACCGGGGTTGCGTAGACAAGAGCTTTCAGATGCCCCCATAAATGAAAGTCAAGAGGGTTGAGGTCAGGAGAGCGTGGAGGCCATGGAATTGGTCCGCCTCTACCAATCCATCGGTCACCGAATCTGTTGTTGAGAAGCGTAACTGAAATGCGCACGAGCTCCATCGTGCATGAACCACATGTTGTGTCGTACTTGTAAAGGCACATATTCTAGCAGCACAGGTAGAGTATCCCGTATGGAATCATGGCGGTGAATCGAGGAAGTACAGTACATACTGACGAAACTAAAATGAGCTCTAACATGGAAATTAAGCGTTTCCAGACACTTGTCCACGTAACATCTTTTCTTTATTTGTGTGTGAGCAATGTTTCCTGAAAGTTTAGCCGCACCTTTTTGTAACACCCTGTAGTCTTCCCTTTTGTTAGTGCCACGTGGCCGTCTGGAGCCCGGTTTTCTTGGGACCGTACATTCTCGTGACTGCCGCTGCCAGCGTTCATCTACAGTAGCTGCATTCCTGCCAAGTCTTCTTGCAGTATCGCAGAAGGAACATCCACCTTCTCGTAGCCCTACTACGCGACCTCCTTCAATTTCAGTGAGGTGTTGATAATGGCGTCTTTGTCTCCTTAAAGTCATTCTTGATTACCATCAATTTACCACGTTCAATCTCAAAACATGTATTTAAATGAAACCTGATTTGCGTCCTCATAGAGGTGTTACTAACGCCACTCTTATGCGACAGGCACGAAATCTGAGTAGACATTATCTTTCAGCTGTAGAAATACGCATATCACCTTTCTTTTATGTCGTACAATTCTTACTTCGTGTTGCAATTTCTTTCCGACAGTGTATTTCTCTAAATGGAGTGTTAATAGTTCTGTTCAGTAGCCCTGTTGACTGCAGACAAAAATCTTCTCTGTTTAGGTCAGTATTGCATGCTGGATTCATCTAACGCAAATACAGACGCGAAAATGGAAAAGTGCATGTACCTGGCAATAACACATTAGTGACATGGATTAAATAAATCGTAAGGAAACTACGAACTTGGTATCAGGGGGAAAAGAGCAGTGCGAACCAATGAACTGAAAAACCATCAAGTACTCTTGACGTGTAACAAAACTGGCGAGAGAAATGAAAATAGAAAACGAATGTTTTCGGGATGAGCATGACGCAACCTCAACTTGCTGTCGAGTAGACATAATCTGACCGAGAGCAGCCAGTGCCCCTGCGGATTTAGGCAACCATCAATACCTGACGCAGAATGTCTTGCATAAACCTCAGGCGGTTAGTCGTTGATGCGGAGGGAATAACAGACACTAAACTGTCCCAAAAATTTTGTAAAGTTTTACAGTATAGACTGTACCAACGAATTAAAACAAATTGATACAACCCATCACGAACAGAACGTCGTAATTTCACCAAGTTCTAATTCTCTTTCTTATATTTTTACGTAACACCAGTTGTTAAACGTCAAGACAATTAATTTCGAAACTATACATGCTTGATACTTTCAAATGATTCGCTCACTTAGGTAACAAAGCAAACAACATTGAAACAAAATTATACATTACGTCAGGTTTCTTTACGGCACTAGAATGGCAGTTTACGAATGGTTTTTCAAAGACGAATATGACATTATAAGGCTGAATACATGCATTTATTTCATCCAGACAGAAAGGTTCACGTTTTATTGCGCTGTATTTTATCCTACAATTATCCACGAATATTCTTAAATGGACGTCGCTGGCTTTATTTTCCAGTCACACATGGGAACAAACCGCTGCTTTCAGCTGCATGAAGGCAGCAGCCCGGGAAGTGCTGAGACTCTTCGCAATATCAATTTTTGACCAATACTTTTTTTTGCTCTCTTTTAACGATAGTAAATAGGTTGTATCTTTTTTAATGGTAGTAAACAGTTTATAAAATATTAATTCCGTTGAACTGCTTTTACTTACAGTCATAGTTGTAAATCACAATTTCTGCGATTATTTTGCCACTCGTAGAAAACATCGCTATCGCTCTCTCACAGAAATCAAGGAAAATTGCGAACAATGTTTACTTACATCACTTTCGCCTAACAATAAATTTTATGGGTAACAGAGAGGTACAGTCTTTTCGTCTCGTGGAGAAAAGAATCTCGTATTTACTAAATACACACATCAAAAAACGTTTTGCGTCACCCCTGTTCCCAGAACTCCTCAAAAGACGTTGACTGTGTATATTGTACCACAGACCCAGTCCCTTTGACTGTTCAGAGTTGTCACTAAACCCGAGCAAAGATGTAAACAACCATGCATGAGCAACGCCTATTAGACGGAAGGGGTCATACAGCCAATCAGTTCCAGTCGTTCCACCAGGAAGGAGGTACACGGCTCGCGTTGTCTGCACTTCAACCATGTCTAGATCGTCAATACTGCAGTTCGATCGCGTCCGCATTGTTACTTTCTGCCAGGAAGGGCTCTCAACAAGGAAAGTATCCAGACGTCTCGGAGTGAACCAAAGCGATGTTGTTCGGACATGGTGGAGATACAGAGAGAAAGGAACTGTCGATGACATGCCTCGCTCAGACCGCCCAAGGGTTACTGCGGCACTGGATGACCGCTACCTACGGATTATGGCTCGGTGGAACCCTGACAGCAACGCACCATGTTGAATAATGCTTTTCCTGCAGCCACAGGACGTCGTGTTACGACTCAAACTGTGCGCAATAGGCTACATGATGCGAAACTTCACTCTCGACGTCCATGGCGAGGTCCGTCTTTGCAACCACGACACCATGCAGCGTGATACAGATGGCCCCAACAACAAGCCGAATGGACCGCTCAGGATTGACATCACGTTCTCTTCACCGATGAGTGTCTCATATGCCTTCAACCAGACAATCGTCGGAGACATGTTTGGAGGCAACCCGGTCAGCATTAACGCCTTACACACACTGTCCAGAGAGTGAGGCAAGGTAGAGGTTACCTGTTATTTGGGGTGGCATTACGTGGGGCCGACGTACGCAGCTGTTTGTCATGGAAAGCGCCGTAACGGCTGTACAATATGTGAATGCCTTCCTCCGACCGATAGTGCAACCATATCGGCAGCATATTGGCGAGGCATTCGTCTTCATGGCCGACAATGCGCGCCACCATCGTGCACATCTTGTGAATGACTTCCTTCAGGATAACGACATCGCTCGACTACAGTGGCCAGCGTGTTCTCTAGACATGAACCCTATCGAACATGCCTGGGACAGATTGAAAAGAGCTGTTTATGGACGACGTGACCCAACAACCACTCTGAGGGATCTACGCCTAATCGCCGTTGCGAAGTGGGACATTCTGGACCAACAGTGGCTTGATGAACTTGTAGATAGTATGACACGACGAATACAGGCATGCATCAATGCAAGAGGACGTGCTATTGGGTATTAGAGGTACCGGTGTGTACAGCAGTCTGGATAACTACCTCTGAAGGCCTCGCTGTATGGTGGTACAACATGCAATGTGTGGTTTTCATGAGCAATAAAAAGGGCGGAAATGATGTTTATGTTGATCTCTACTCCAATTTTCTGTACAGGTTCCGGAACTCTCGGAACTGAGGTGATGCAAAAATTTTTTTGATGGGTATACATTGCGTGCCTGTGATTTCTTTTCTCGTACACTGGCCGCACCTCCCTAATTTGAATAAATTGAAAGTAATTTACAGATTACGTGGTTTGTGACTTATACAAAAGCAAGCCAAGATGTGAATTTGTATGGTTCCACATTTGGTTTTTTTGAGTCACCTGTAATTGGTTTGTCGTGGCCCGCCACGAATTCCTCTTCTGAACCAACCTTTTCATCTCAGAGCAGCAATTACGACCTAAGCTCTCAATTATTTGCTGGGTGTATTCCAACCTCTTTCTTCCTCTACAGTTTTTACCTCCTACGGCTCTCTCTAGCACCATGGAATTTATTCACTGCTGTCTTAACAGATATCCTGACATTCTGTCACTTCTCCTTGACAGCGTTTTCTATATATTCCTTTCCTCACTGATTCTGCGGAGAATCTCCTCATTCCTAAACTTACCAATCCACCAAATTTCATTCGTTATACATTTTTATAATAAATAATTTTCCTTAGCAAGAGCAATAATTTAGTTAGAGCTTTCCGTTCGCGCCCCTCGTATGAGGTAGGCATCGTCGAAGAAACATAGAAATGTTGTGTAATAACACTGGAAAATAAAGTACATACAACTTAGAATAGGTAACCTAATCATATTAACTTAGGTTTAGCAAAAGAGTGTATTTCTAACTTACTTATCCTACACTAATAAAACTTAGCTCCTCCCTAACAGGCCATGACGGCCCAACGGTACCGACCGGCCGCCGTGTCATCCTCAGCCCACAGGCGTCACTATATGCGGATAGTGAGGGGCACGCGGTCAGCACACCGCTCCCCCGGCCGTATCTCAGTTTTAGAGACCGTAGCCGCTACTTCTCAATCAAGTAGCTCCTCAGTGCTGAGTGCACCCCGCTTGTCTACAGCGCACGGCAGCCCGGATGGTCACCCATCCAAGTGCTAGCCCAGCCCGACAGCGCTTAACTTCGGTGATCTGATGGGAACCGGTTACTACAGTAATACCCGAACATATTACCATAAGAGACGTAGCTGTAATTTGCTGAGACGTTAACATAACATAGCTGAATAGTATCCTCATTTTGTTGAGCAGAACACACGTGGAATCAATCGAAAAGTTGTTATAATAGGTGTATCACGACTTTCTATAGTACCTAGACAGCAGGTTGAAATACAATGCCAGAAAAGAAAATAATTTAAAAAATAGCTGATTTTCGATATCCTTAAAAAAACGGTTTTGTAGTGGATGATAGAAAAATGTGGTTGCTGATCGATCCATTTCGGTGCTAATGTAGAATGTCTAGGACACTACGTCGGATGATGTACATAGTTTATTGAAGACCCTAGCAGAATGCTGATTGTTGTTCTATACAGAGAGTGCGTATGCTTTAAGCGACGATATGCAGGGCAGAAAATCAATAACATCGCTCTCTGCTGAAGAGCTAGGAAAAATTAAGACATAAAGAGATTTCTTGGTGCTCTTGTTGAATCACAGTCTGTGTTCTTCTTGTCCCTTAGCAACCCTGCACGTCTGTTTGCCTGTTTAACAGTTTCCTTCCATTCTGTTCTCTCATTTACTTTCCTTCTGCTTTCTCTGATTCCACGGGCTCTGACGTTTTCATCCACGTCATCCAGACATCGTTTACGAGGTCTTCATTTTAATCTTCTTCCTATCGGTTTCCATTGGAAGACTTTCTTTGTACTGTTTCCACTGGAAGACTTTCTTTGTAGTTCTGGTGTCATCCATCCTTAAGAGATGCCCCAGCCAGGCTATTCTTTTACTTTTCATTAGCCTGACAATGTCTGCACTCTGTATGAGACGATCCGACTTATAATTTGTCCTTGCTCCCCAAGAATCGTCATTATTTCGGATCCCTCCATAAATTTTCCGCAGTATTCTTCGTTCATATATTCTGAGCTGCTGTTAAACAGTGGTGGTTAGCGTCCATGCTTCACATCCATACGTAACCACCGGCCTAATCATAACCTTATATATAGTCATTTTGAGCTGTCGGTTTACCATCATAGACGTTATTAGCTTCTTAAATATATGGCAAAACCTCTTACCACTTAAAATGCTGGCTTTTACTTCACTGAACATGACATTCAAAATCCTCCATATGCTCAAAATGAAAACCTGCTGCTGTCTATTTATTCAAGTTACTGTCCCTGTTCTACAGAGTTTAGTATACTTAATTTTTAATCCACTAATGTCTAATCCTATAAGCTGTACAGTTTTTTTCTTTTTTTTTTTTAAAAAAAAACAAGGTCTTATGGGACCAAACAGCTGAGATCATCGGTCACTAAGCCTACACACTACTTAATCTAACTTCAACTAACTTACGCTACGGACAACACTCACACCCGTGCCCGAGGGAGGACTCGAACCTCCGACGTGGGAAGCCGCACGGACCGTGACAAGGCGCCCTATACCGCGCGGCTATGCCCGCGTGACTCTGTGCAGTGTGTTTCACTTCCACAACTACTCTCTCCAATGACATCATAGTCTGTAGTCGATGTGAGTTTAGTACAGCTGCGATTGTACCCGGTACCTCAGCAAGGCAAAGAATTCGGTGGCAGCTGTGTTAAATTACCTCTCATAAATAATTTCACCATCTGAATAACGAGGAAAATTTCTCTTCCAGTTGCCAATAGCGCAAATAAGGAGGCAACGAAGGAAATCGGCTTAGCACAACAAAAGATGGGAGTTCTTTATCGCCTTCCTTTACTCTGCAGCTAATTCAGTTACGATAAAGCAGACGCGAATTGTGGTTTCCATGCTGGAGAAGGTTGCGAAGCTGTGGTCACATTCTCGAGAGTCAGAGTCTTGCCGATTATTTGCCCCCTTCAATTGTATCCCAAAATACGCTCCATGTATCGTCTCTCTCTCTCTCTCTCTCTCTATCTGTCTCTGTCTCTCTTTGTATGTCTGTCTCACTGACTCCCCTCGCCGACCCTCTTCAGAGATTCATGTGCCATACCACGACATTTTGTATAATGTTCGCAATGTAGTGTGCAATTCCAAAATATGTAATACTTGACTAAAGGCCTGCCCATATTTCGAAAAAAATTCGTGATCTTTCACTAGAGGAAATGATTCAGCAGTGTGAGAAATGCAAAGTTCAACAGTAATTGAAAGTCCACATTTAAATACAGGTCTCCAATAATTGGCTCTGTAAGAAATTTAGATCTGAAGAAGGCAAGGGCAAATGGCATCTAATGGAATCATGCCTAGTACGGCACTGCACTGTTCAACCAACCTTGCTAAGGCACTCAGTTTTATACAGGGCGCTACCGCGGCTCCCGTGTGTTGCAGATGTGGACGAGTGCTCTTCGAACCCTTGTGACCAGCTGTGCACCAACAGCGTCGGCAGCTTCCAGTGCGAGTGCCGCCCAGGCTTCACGCTGCTCTCCGATGGAAAATCCTGCCGCAGCCAAGGTAACCACCAACACATCTCGTTTTCGAGTTGATCTCGAATACGAGAGAAACGTCCGCTACTTTCTCTCTTGTTTCATGACCCAACAGTAGCGAAACTGTGGAAATAAGAATACTTCGACGAATCGCTGTGATCAAAACAGTCAGGGAATCAGACGGCATACAAGGAACAGTAAAATGAAAACGAGACAGGTGGGAAAAAGTAAGTAAACTGTTTATAATTTCACAAGTAATCACCGTAACTGTCAATACATTTACCCCACTGAGATACAGGATGGTCAATGTCTTCACAGAAAAACGCTTGGAGTTGCCTACGGAACCGTGAATGTACCCAGGCGCGCACCTCTTCATCCGAAGCAATTGATGCCCACAGTTGTCTTTCTTCAGGGCTCCAAAAATATTATGCAGATCGCATGGGGAGAGATCGAGACTGTATGGAAACAGTAAACTGTTTATGCCCGCCCGGTTGGCCGTGCTGTCTAATGCACGGCTTTCCGGGCGGGAAGGAGCGCCTGGTCCCCGGCACCAATCCGCCCGGCGGATGTGTGTCGAGATCCGGTGAACCGGCCAGTCTCTGGATGGTTTTTAGGCGGTTTTCCATCTGCCTCGGCGAATGCAGGCTGGTTCTCTAATTCCGCCTCAGTTACGCTATGTCGGCGATTGCTGCGCAAACAAGTTCTCCGCGTACGCGCACACCACCATTACTCTACGACGCAAACATAGGGGTTACACTCGTCTGGTGTAAGACGTTCCCTGGCGTAAAGGTTTCCCAGTGAAACTTCTGCATCGTAGTCGAAACGACCGTGGCAATATGTGGGCAGGCATTATACAGCAAAACAATGATGCTGTCCGTCAATATTATTGGGCGTTTGGACTACGCTGCAGAAATTTCACTGTTAAGCCGTTACACAAACTACATACAGTCTCGATCCCTCCCCATCCGATTTCCATATTTTTGGAGCTCTGAAGAAAGACATTCATGGCCGTCGATTCGCTTTTGACAAAGAGGTGCTTGGCTGCATACAATCATGATTCTGTTGGCACATATTTTTCGATCAAGGCATCTCACAATGCATAAACAGTTATGGGGATTACTTTTGAAACAATAAACAATTTTGTTTTGTATTGTATGTTAAACGACGGAGAGGCTCCGTCCCCGCCGCAGCCGCAGTGGTCCACAACCCCACGACGACTACCGCAGTCCACTTCACCCCTCTGCCGCCCCACACCGAAACCAGGGCTATTGTGCGGTTCGGCCCCCGGTGGACCCCCCAGGGAACGTCTCACACCAGACGAGTGTAACCTCTATGTTTGCGTCGTAGAGTAATGGTGGTGTGCGCGTACCTGGAGATCTTGTTTGCGCAGCAATCGCCGACATAGTGTAACTGAGGCGGAATAAGAGGAACCAGCCTGCATTCGCCGAGGCAGATGGAAAACCGCCTAATAACCATCCAGAGACTGCCCGGTTCACCGGACCTCAACACAAATCCGCGGGGAGGATTCGTGCCGGGGACCAGGCGCTCCTTCCCCCGGAAAGCCGTGCGTTACACCGCACGGCCAACTGGGCGGCCATAAACAGTTTACTTACTTTTTTCCATTTATCTCGTTTTCATTTGACTTCCCGTTACACATAACGAAAAGTTGGGATTATAAATTACTCTCGAGTAACAAATATTATATATCTTTTTTGTATTCCGAAATATTATTTTCGCGGAGAGCAATGAACTGTTTAGTCTCTTTATTACGATACCCACTTTACACAGCCGTAATAAATATTGTTTATTAAGCCCTATCAATTTCGAAGGGCTCAAAGCTTCGTCAGATACACGACATACTCTGCAACCACAAAATACATTATTTCATAATCATATATCATCATCAAATATGGCTTCAGCTTTGCTGGAAACATAATGTTGCTAGTAAAGGTGGAGTCATATTTGATGATGATCAAAGTTTATGTAATAATATACTTTGCAGCTGCACATTGTCAGCTGTCACCTCGTGTGTCGCCCGCCTCCGGTAGCTGAGTGGTCAGCGCGACAAAATGTCAATCCTAAGGGCCCGGGTTCGATTCCCGGCTGGGTCGGAGATTTTCTCCGTTCAGGGACTGGGTGCTGTGTTGTCCTAATCATCATCATTTCATTCCCATCGACGCGCAAGTCATCGAAGTGGCGTCAAATCGAAAGACTTGCACCCGCCGATGGTCTACCAGACGGGAGGCCCTAGTCACACATTTCCATTTACCTCGTGTGTCTAATGATGAGGCCTTGAACACTTCAAAGGAAGGAAAATTGGGTTTAACGTCCCTTCGACATCGAGGTCATTAGAGACGGAGCACAAGCTCAGCTTGTGTCAAGAATGGAGAAGGAAATCGGCCGTGCCTTTTAAAAGGAACCATCTTGGCATCTACCTCGGGCGATTTAGGGAAATAACGGAAAACCCTAATCTGGACGGCTTGAACACTTCTAAATCGATATCGGCTAATAAACAGCGTTGAAAAGGAGCTCTCAGTTTCGTCCAGCGAAATGGAAAGCATAGGATAATACGATTCTGACACTGACATCATCATGGAATATGGTATTACACTAGATGATTAACAATACAGTGCCAATAATGGAAAATCTATACCCTTACTGTTGTGAAGTAGAGAAGTCATATTTCCATAGGACACTGATAAATGGCAGCAAAGACTTTTCTATCGTATTCTGCGTAGGTACAACACAGATTATGATCACTTGCTCTGGCTGTGATGCAGAGACTGATGGAACAAACAAGCACGTCCGAAATCTATGATGACAGAGTTCACGAAGAGAAGCCTTGCCAGAAGCAAAATCTAAAGTGTACAGACAGTCTTCGTAAGAGTGCGCAAACAGTCCAAGGAGCATTCCGAATTGAAAACCATAAACACAAGCAAGGACAATCATTCTGATATCAATGATATGTATCGAACGCCTCAGCAAATAGCGAGAACTGCTGGACACGTGCGCGTATTTACAGACAATCTAGCGTGAGTGGATGCTTCCACATGATGTGCTGGCAGCTCTGCGGGAGCAAGCTGCAACCGTGGTATGAAGCCCAAATATCTCTGAAGCACATAGTAGTTGTCTCAGCGCTTCCATTATGATTGCTTCCAGAATGAATTTTCATTATGCTGTGGAGTCTCCATTGATTTTGATAGTTCCTGGCAGATTGAAACAGTGTGCCGAGCCGGGACTCGAAGCTGAGACTGTGCCTTTAGCGAGCACTGCACGAGTGATCTATCAATGAACTATCCAAGCACGACTCACGTCGCCCTCTCACAGCTTCAATTTCGGCAGTACTTCTCATCTACTTTCCAAACTTCACAGAGATACTGGCGGAACTAAAACTGTGAGGGCGAATCGTGAGTCATGTTTGGATAACTCAGTCAATTAGCGTAAAAAAACTCAATAGAGCACTTACTCGCGAATGCTAGAGTTCCCATGTTGGAGTCCGATCCAGCACGCAGTTTTTATCTGCCAGGAAGTTCCACAACTGTATTTGAGTGACCGAATCTTTCATTCTACAACAGAGAGCATACTGTTTCGAAATTCCCTATCGGATTAAAACTATGTTCAGGACTTTGACCTTACCTTCTAGGGGCAGTGCTCTTACTTGAGCGCTGCAACCGCGTGGGCTAACCGCGTGGCCCGCACATCCTTTGGGGTGCGAGTGAGAGAGTGAATACGCTTGGCGAACGTTGACGGAAGTTGCCGAAGATTACCGATGCTGATGACAGCCATGTGAGCGCATGTACGCCGGCCACGCGGATGGCCCAACCGTATGAGAGCTTGTTCGTATCCACGCGGATTTCATGCAACTGCTCTCACTTGCACATTGGTTGCGAGTTTGAAGTATGTACATGCGCTTGGCCTAACACCAGATTCGGGCGAAATTTATGCAAATGAAAAATAACGAATACAGATGTGTCCTCGGAGTCTTTCGCGACGGCATACATGAATAAAACGTTCTCGGTTTTCAAGCCGCGTCAATTCGAATAAAATCCTCGAGCTTTCGATGACCATCTCCGCCATCGTCGTCAGAAGTTCACTGACTGCCGGGGCTGCTGTGGTTTATCGCTTAAATCGGCATGATGACGTCATCAACAGCCAATCAGATAGACCCAATGTGGCGCGCGCGCGTAAGTCGACCCGGGCAGCTAGCGGAGCTATTGTCCGTGGCAGCACCGGTGACGTCAGGTGGCGGCAGGGACAAGCGCAACGTTTGAAACTGCCGCTCCCGCGTCGCTCATCTGTCTTTGCTTTCTTTCGATGTCCAACGCCCGCCCCCATGCCCTGCTGAGTATGTATCCCTGGTCTCTTTTGACAGTGTTGTTGTTTAAACGAATCACGGCCGCTTCCTTTATAACGGAGTCCCAATATGTAGATGTATGATACAACACTTTTGTATTTTCGAAGTGTATTTTATGTCCGTTTCCTAGGCAATGCTCCGCTGTGGCCAACTTGTCAAGCGCCCTTTTTTTGATATGGCGCTTGTGCTCAGAACAACGTTCCGCAACCGTGGGAATTGTTTGTCCGATATACATGCTGCCATATTCACAGGGTACACCATACATGCCGGACACTCGAAGAGCAATGTCGTCTTTAACAGGGCGCAACATATCTCGTACCTTGTGGGCGGGCCGGAACACTGGACTTAGCCCAAGTTTCTGCAGCAGACGTCCTAACTTGCTGCTAGTTGCTCCACAATATGGCAGTAATGCAGTCCGTTTGGCCTCTTCTACTGATTCACCAGATGTCTTTCGTCGGTGGCCCTTGAAAGCGTTTGCGATGTCTCTTTTGCTGTATCCATTTTCCCCGAAAACACGTTTTAAATTCTGCAATTCAGACGGCAGGTGGTCGTTGTCAGAGATAATCTTGACCCTACGAACCAACGTGTTCAGGACCGCTTTCTTGCGTACAGGGTGGTGGAAACTATTGGCGTTCGAGTACCGATCAGTGTGTGTTGGTTTCCGGTACACTGAATGACCAAGCTGGCCTCCTGCCTTCCGCTCAAACAAAACATCCAAGAATGGTAGCTTGCCGTGCTTCTCCATCTCGACAGTAAATTTAATGTTGGGATGGACACCATTAATGTGATCGACGAACTGCTGTAGAGTATATTCACCATGAGGCCATATCAGGAAGGTGTCATCAACATATCGTAGAAAGCAAGACGGCCGTAATGTCGCAATTTGCAGTGCCTGCTCCTCAAAGTGCTCCATGGAGAAATTTGCGACTGCTGGAGACAGTGGTGATCCCATGGTTGTGACGTCCGTCATCTCATAATATACATCGCAGTTCAAAACGTACGTTGTCGTTCCATCTGGAATCATTAAGTTGTTCCGTCACGTCCTAACGACAACGTGGTTTTCAGAGTATAGATGTGAATGTAAATCTACATGTAGAATAGACTCAAGACCTGCCCTAACAGCTTACTTTCTGACAGTCTCTTTCAGTTACTTTCCAAACTTCACAGAGGCTCACCTGCATCTGAAATAGCACTCCTGGAAGACGTGTTGCCCGTTAGCACTCGTTTCAGGATATTCGTCAGCCACCAGTAATTTAGGATGAATCTTCGATGATGTAAAGTTTCTGTGCTGCGAATCATCAGGCGAATGGCTTAATGACCTTCAGCTAAAGATCCTGAGATGAGTGCCAACAAGCAGTACATCAAGAACCGGTCACGAAAGCCTCAACTGTTTTTTACTCATAGAAGAAATTATATTGCAGAGAAATGGCTAAGCCTCAGCCTAGGAGTTGTTTTCAGAATGAAGGGAGGATAAGGTTTAATACACCACTGGTAAAGAAGTTAATAGAGGCAGCGCACAAACTTGGATTGGGCGGGTAACAGGCAATGTCCTTTTTAAGAGAACCATCCCAGCATTTAGCTCGACTAATTAAAAAAACCACAGAAAATCTATATCTGCATGGCCAGATCGAGATTTGAGCCGCTGTCCCCCTAATATGAGTCCAATGTCTTATTACTACACCACCTCACTAAGTTTTCCGAATAAATGGTGCAATATTTGACTTCCTGTATAAGTGGAAAAATGGTTGAAACTCACACTTTGGGTTGTTTTCAGAAAAAAAATTAACTGTGTTGGACTTGCTGAATCACTAAAGCCTTATTCCAGCATCACATTTTGTGATATAAACACTGTAGGCGTTGCAGAATGGTGTCTACGAGCTCAATTAGTCCAGTGAACTGAGTTTCAATAAGATCATATTGTGTGTCTGTCCAACACAACAGACGTGATAAGCTAACCAGACAAAGTGTTACTTTCCTCTTTAAAAGAGCCGACTGGTCACTTTGGGGCACTGTAAGTGGTGTAGAGGTGATACCATGTGATCATCTGGTCATCGAACACTGAAACCATTCATATCAGTGACAAGGTGTGTATGTGTGTCAGTCAGCTGTACGGAATCAGTGCAATAAGAAAAATGGAAATTAGATGTGACGAAATGGCAGAAAGGAACTGTAATGTTTGGACATGCCCAAGGCCGCAGGTGCCAGATCCATTGGTGCATCCTGTCCAATGTGTCATTGTGGACTGTACAAAGTACCTACACGGAATGATATACTATTTGCAACCATGTAACATGGAGTAAGAACAGTGGATATAAAATGATTCTGACAGGGACCAAAGATAAGTCTCACGCCTCATCAGTGACAATCAGTTTGAAGACTTGATAGGAATTACTGCAGCCAGCTAATGCAGGCACATCTCAACCATTTTCTGAGAGAACACTGAGAAAGACACTAAATGCAATTGACATTAAGGGGCCACACATCCTCGCAAATGATCATTGATAACAGTAGGAAATAAAGCTGGAAATCTTCAGTGGGTAAAACAACACAGAAATTGGGCAGTAGCTGACTTGTAAGCATGGAGTATAGTCCAACCAGTCCTGATTTTGGTTCTATTCCAAACGAAGTAAGGTGTCAATCAGCAGTCCAGTCAGGTGTTTAAACTGCAGTGTGTAAAGAGCTATTTGAGGTCAGAGTTGCTTGTGTGATGTTTACACAATGTTTCTTTGGACTATGATTTGGCCCTACTCAATCAGGTGACAATTAATATGAACCAAAAACTTTATTTCAACATTCTTGGTGACCGAGTGTTGCCGTTTCTTCTACATATTGATGAGTATGCCATGGACATTTCCCTTCAAAGATGGCGACAGCCATATTCAGAGAGCTATGAGAGTAAGTTCCTAGTTTGATGAACACCCTTTCATACCTCAACTGACCCACCAAATTGCCAGTTACAATCCCATAGAAAATGTCTGTGACTATTTGGAACAGAGGATGAGATGTAGCAATCAACATTCCTGCTTACACTGCAGTGTTCCTGGATCTAATCCCCAATGAATGGCTTCAACTGGATATGGCATACCTGAAAAACCTTGTGGATTCTCTTCCTCGCCAAACTGATGCCACTATCAACGCTAGAGACAATTTTACATGGTATTAGCAAGATTTCTGTTGGGAGAGACTACTGCAATTTTTGTCTGATATTCTTGTCTTAGCTATGTATCAATGTCGTTTCTTTCGGTAAAAGGAAGTTACACATATTCATCATTCTAGTTCCAAACAGCAGCAGGATATAGATTTGTGTGGATAGCCACTTCTAAAGATCCTTTCTTTTGTGACTGAATACTCTCCAAACCACTGTCAAGTGCATTGCAGAATATGTTTCACTTCTCACAAAAAAATGGTTCAAGTGGCTCTAAGCACTATGGGACTTAACATCTGAGGTCATCAGTCCCCTGGACTTTGAACTACTTAAACCTAACTAACCTAAGGACATCACACACATCTATGCCCGAGGCAGGATTCGTACCTGCGTCCGTAGCAGCAGCGCGGCTCCGGACTGAAGCGCCTAGAACCGCTCGGTCACAGCGGCCGGCTCACTTCCCACACATGGCTCGAGTTAAACACTTCCTATTCAAGAGACAGGACATTTTTTTAGACTTGCATGCCTAAGCACACATTCTATGCTGTTATGAGAAATCGTTTCATGCATTTTGCAACAATATTTTTTGTAATATTGTCTTCTTCCAGTTACCGATAACATTCGAAGTAAATATATATATATATTTTTTTTTTTGCAACAATATTTTTTGTAATATTGCCTTCTTCCAGTTACCGATAACATTCGATAGTTGTGTAATATATATATATATATATATATATATATATATATATATATATATATATATATTGAGTGACATGTAATATTTTGTCTAATGTAATATCTTGTATAGACACCTTTTATTAACCTGACACGTTCCATATCATTACGAAGTGTCTTATTCATTATCTATGGAACAAGTACTAATCTAATTTCTTCCTGATGAGAAGTACCATGGGTAAGTTACAGGTTACTTAGAAATGGTAATAATGCTTTCAATCCTGAATCATTTAATTTTGTTATTTTTCATTTACAGAGGGAAGGAAAAATTAACTTATCAGTATTAGTCCACAGTGGCCTCTTTACTTGTAAATGCATATTTAGCACTTGATGCATAGGCACTGACTTTTGAAAATCTTGGGGTATGCTCATCAATTCACACTTTAAAACGCACATTTACCCCCTATATAATTACAGTAAATGTAAATGCTTCAAAAGTAACTTAAATTATATGATCACTTGCCTAAATAGAGAGAGATTGGAGCATGCTCTTCCTGACCGTTGTTTGGCTGATGAATTCGTTGAATTGAGGTTGGCAACGGCCTCCCAATTCAGATGATACAATTGCTGAAAGGTTCAAAGAAAACCTGAGTTTAATTTCAAACACATACCCAACACATAAAATTGTAGTTGGTGGTGACTTTAATTTACCTTAGATACGTTAGCGAAAACGCATGTTTAAATCTGGAGGTTTGCATAAAACATCATCCGAAATTGTGCTAAACGCATTCTCTGATAATTATTTCGAGCAGTTAGTTCATGAACCCACGCAGATAGTAAACAGTTGCGAAAACACACTTGATCTCTTAGCAACAAATAATCCTGAGCTAATAACGAGCATCAAAACGGATGCAGGGATTAGTGAACACAGGGTTCTCGTTGCGAGACTGAATATTGTAAACCCCAAATCCTCCAAAGTTATACCTGTTCAAAAACAGCAGATAAAAAACCGCTTGGCGCCTTCCTGGGAGACAATCTCCCCTCCTTCCAAATTAACAATGTAAGTGTAGACCAGTTGTGGCTTGAATTCAAAGAAATAGTATCGACAGCAGTTGAGAGGTTTTTACCAAGTAAATTAACAAACGACGGAGCTGATCCCCCGTGGTACACAAAACTGGTCAAAACACTGTTGCAGAAAAAATGAAAAGCATGCCGAATTTATACAAACGCAAAATCTCCAAGGTTAGCAATATTTTACAGAAGCTCGAAATTTAGTGCGGACATCAATGCGAAATGCTTATTATAGTTTCACAACGAAACTTTCCTAGTTTCACAACGAAACTTTGCCTCGAAACCTGCCAGAAAATTCAAAAGAGTTTCAGGTAGTACGTAAAGTATACTATCGACGACAGTGCTGCAAAAGCAGAGTTACTAAACACAGCCTTTCGAAATTCCTTCACCAAAGAAGAAAAAATAAATATTCCAGAATTCGAATCAAGAACAGCTGCCAACAAAAGTAACTTTGAAGAAGGTATCTTCGGAGTAGTGAAGCAACTCAAATCACTTAACAAAAGCAAGTCTTCCGGTAAGGACTGTATACCTGTTAGATTCCTTTCATACCATGCTGACGCAGTAGCCCCATACTTAACAGTCATATACAATTGCTCGGTCGATGAAAGATCGGTATCCAAAGACTGGAAAGTTGCACAGGTCACACCAATATTCAAGAAAGGTGGTAGGAGTAATCCACTAAATTACAAGCCCATATCATTAACGTCGATATGCGGCAGGATTTTGGAACATATGGTGTGTCCAAACATAAGATTTACCTTGAAGAGAACGGTCTATTGACCTGCAGTAAACACGGATTTAGAAAACGTTGTTCTTGTGAAACACAACTACCTCTTGATGCACACCAAGTGTTGAGTCTTATTGACAAAGGATTTCAAATTGATTCCATATTTCTAGGTTTCCGGAAGGCTTTTGACACTGTACCACACAAGCGGCTTGTAGTAAAATTGTGTGCTAATGGAATATCGTCTCAGTTCTGTGAATGGATTCGTTATTTCCTGTCAGTGAGGTCACAGTTCATAGTAACTGATGGAAAGTCATCGAGTAAAACAGAAGTAATTTCTGGGGCCCACAAGGTAGTGCTATAGGCCCTCTGCTGTTCCTTATCTATATAAACGATTTAGGAGACAATCTGAGCAGCGATCTTAGGTTGTTTGCACATGATGCTGTCGTTTATCGTCCAGTAAACTCATTTGCAAGATCAAAACAACTTGCAAAACGAAGTAGAAAAGATATCTGAATGGTGCGAAAATTGGCAATTGACCCCAAATAGTGAAAAGTGGGAGACCATCCACGAGTGCTAAAAGGAATCCGTTAAACTTCGGTTCCATGATAAACCAGTCAAATCTAAGGGCCGTAGATTCAACTAAATACCAAGGAATTACAGATACAAACAATTTAAACTGGAAAGAACACACAGAAACTGCTGTGGGGAGGCAAACCAAAGACCACTTTTTACTGGCAGAACGCTTAGAAAATGTAACAGATCTATCAAAGAGACTGCGTACACTACGCTCGTTCGTCTCTTTTGGAGTACTGCTGCTTGGTCCGGGATCCTTACCATATAGGATTAACGAAGAACATCGAGAAAGTTCAAAGGAGAGCAGTACGTTTTGTACTATCGCGATATAGGGGCGAGAGTGTCACTGACATGATACAGGATTTGGGGAGGACATCATTAAAACAAAGGCGTTTTTCGTTGCGGCAGAATCTTCTCACGAAATTCCAATCACCAATTTTCTCCTCCGAATGCAAAAATATTTTGTTGACGCCGACCTACACAGGGAGAAATGATCGTCATAATAAAATAAGGGAAATCGGAGCTCGCACGGGAAGATATAGGTATTTATTTTTTCCGCGCGCTGTTCAAGATTGGAATAATAGAGCATTATTGTGAAGGTGATTCGATGAACGCTCTGACAGACACTTAAGTGTGACTTGCAGAGTATCCATGTAGATGCAGATTCAGTTCCCTTACGAGATCAGAATCGATGTTCAATAATGCTACATGATTTAACCGGTCATGGGTCATGGTGGCTGTGGTGTAAGTTTTCAGTCTTTGAAGTGCAGAAAACGAACGCTCTGCAGTACAT
Source organism: Schistocerca cancellata (assembly GCF_023864275.1). Classification (NCBI taxonomy): domain Eukaryota; kingdom Metazoa; phylum Arthropoda; class Insecta; order Orthoptera; family Acrididae; genus Schistocerca; species Schistocerca cancellata. Next base: position 277,063,763 of record NC_064626.1, read on the forward strand.
GTGGATACCGGTGTCGTTAAAAGAAGTCGCAATAATTTTACGTATTCTGGTATCGTGTTATACAGACTTACATTCCATAAGCATTTGTCGTCCTCTGTCCTACTCAAGTACTGTACTACGCTTTCAAAGCTATCTAGTTCAACACTGCGCTGTTTTACCACATCCAGCAAAATATCTCTATGAAGAGTCAGTCTTATACAGTCGAAATCGTCCCCGTAAGAAGGACGAACATAACTATTGTCTCTTTTGCCTAAGAAAAACTGTTCTATATATATATATATATATATATATATATGTATATATATAACCACAAAACAACTCATGAACACCAAAATTTTGATCAACAGACACCTGCTCTCTGATATATCGTTATGTCTCGTCCGACATTCATGTATATAAATCATGTACTTTGTTGAATCAAAATTCTCTGAAGAGAAATTCTTATCAATGTTGTAATTTTATTAATCATGTCATGATACATCTACCTTTAACTTGTTTGATTAAGCCATAGTTTCACTTCGGATACATCCTCAGAACGTAATTTCGGAAGATTGACAAAATTAGAAGACTCGTCAATATGATCACGTAAGGCCAATCCTTGGCAAACCAAAAACATCATTGAAGTAAAAATTTTCCTTAAACAAACAGCAGCAGCTTTCATTTCTTTTGTTTTAGAATGGCTAACTGATGAAAGAATACTTACGCCTTTTTTCATAGAATTATTTGTACTAACTGAACACACATGCAAATTACTTTTTTTCATGGGATTTAAGTCGTTTTAGGATAATGGACCAGTTCTTAAAGCTGTACTTAACGAATGAATTATAGTAATCCTTCTTCGCAGTAACAGCTTTTGGAGGCAATCTCTTGTTTTCCGTAGAAGTACACAAAAAAATAAACTCTGCCCTCTTTTTCGTCATGCTGAATCTATTTATATAATTTTTATCCAATGTTTTTTACCAAGCGAGGTGGCACAGTGGCTAACACACTGGACTCGCATTCCGGCCATCCTGATTTAGGTTTTCCGTGATTTCCCTAAATCGCTCTAGGCAAATGCCGGTATGGTTCCCTTGAAAGGGCACGGCCGACTTCCTTCCCGTCCTTCCCTAATCCGATGAGACCGATGACCTCGCTGTCTGGTCTCCTACCACAAACAACCCAACCCCTATGTTTGTTGAAAGTCCCCTGCGGCTGCCACTTTCAGTACCGGTATAATTTTTCATAGAATTTCAGGGATTTCAATGTCAGGCTGCTGAAGATGGATCACTTTTACTGCTACACGCTGTGGATTCGATATCACCATCACGATTATCAGTCGAAGTCCTTTTGTATTTCACTATAAACTTATCTATTTTAACGATTTTGTCACGCAAGACATGAAGACATTATGATTCCAGCACAGGTGACACAGGTTAAAATATTAAACTGAACACAAAGTAACGTCTAGCGGTCTACACCACAGTCTAACAAAAGTTACACTGTGGTCTTACGTTAGACTGTGGTCTACACGCTCTGGGTTCTGAGTTCTGTCTATTAATGTCTCGTTATTCGTTCAATTGTTGAAGTCTGGAAATTCAAATATAGCCTAAGTTACACTATATCCAACACGATGTCACAAGAAAAAATTTCTCGCTGGCTGTTGCGTTTCGTGATTGTTGCAGAGCTGCCAAGTAAGGCACAAAGAACTTCGCAGCAGGTATGTGGGCTCATTGGTAAAGATTACTTTTAAAAAAGTAGCTAATTAAATTCGTACTTCGTAGTATAAACGTTTTCATCTAACCGTACCCAACCGGCTTCATCTCTGGTTATTTAATACAATTACAATAATTAAAGGTTACCGCCTCCAGCCTACATTATTGACTGAACAAGCGGCATTCCCTTAACATCCGGACTTTTTTTTGGAAAGCGGTCACTTCACTTATATGTCAACGTGGATTTTAACTCCTACGAATTTTAAGATAACCGTTTACAGCGATGTATTGCAAAAGACATGCGATGAGTGAGTCAATTTTAATTACGGTCAAGAAGCAAACCTTTATAGTGCCGGTTGAGTACGATGAAAACATTTTTTTCTTCTTTTACATAACACTGACGTTAAGAAAAAATAATACTACAGTTTTCAAAGAGGTATGCTATTGATGCCCACTAAAATTTTGGGGTTTGCTTGAGCGACCGAACATACCTGTGCTCGGCGCCTATGATTAGATGTCCTTCATGTGAAATGCTGAAATATACATAAGACTTGTACACATATGAACTTTCCAGGGAACATCACAGCGACAGAAGCGAGAGACCTGATGGACTTTGAATTTATTTCTGAGAGGCTGGAAGAAAGAGTAACAGCCATTGAAAAAGTAAGTGGAAGCATGAATTCAAAATAGACGTTATAGGAACCATACAGATTATTTAATTTATATTTCTGTGTCACAGGTAGTAAAGAAGAAAGAAAGCCCTGCAGCTATCTAGAATCTTGATTGACACTGTCACATATAAATGAAGTGTTGAGTGATACTAAATCATCTCTTAGGCCTAAATCAAATGAGTACCAAATGAATCCTTGTCTTCCATTAGAAATAGTATCATCTGGGACCCTCAATGACGTCATGAACCAGCTGTTTTTTGAATGCTGTAATTTTTGCAATCTACCCAAAAGTTACTGCTGAAATGGGTAGTACCTAACTTAACACAAGTGCTGATAACATGTATAATTCACAATTTGAAGTGACAGACATCAATGTTGTAGAACTGTTATCCCAACAAGTTGCAAAGGTAGGTCGGTTCACGTAGATGACAGTCCTGACATACACTGCTGAAAATAAAAAGTACACAAATTTAGAGGTTTCAATTTCACACAAGATTTATTGTTGCAACAATACATATGAAGTACATGAAATGATTACATTTACAGATCAACAGTGCAAGCGGTTCTGAAGTACAAGGTAGTGACCCATGCTGCACCATCCATATTAGTACATGTTGTGTAGCTTCCACGGGGTGGCAATGCAGATGCTTATTCTGACAGCCAGTTGATTATACAGATGGTGAATACTGTTGCAGGATATGCTCGACATGTTCACATAGTTCTGTAAGAGTTGTTGGTTGACGGGTCTCACAAGTCAATTCTTGTCCCATCATGTCCCACACATTCTTGATTGGAGAGAAGTCCGAAAATTGCTGCACATCTTGCAGAGTGCATCGAGTTTCACAGGCACTATGTGGGGAAGCATTATCCTGTTGGAACAACACATCACCTTCCTGTTGCAAGAAGGACACAAGAACAGGTCTAACAAATTCTGCACATACCAAGTCTGGCTAGCGTCCCCTCCATAAACACCAAAGGGGAACAAGAGTTGTAGCTTATCACATCCAAGACGATAAGGCCTAGTGTGGGGCCAATGTGTCTATAATGATTGCACTCTATGACACAGCACTCACCAGGTCTATGTTCACAAACAACTATCACTTGTGTGCAGGCAATCGGCTTTCATCGCTGAAGACCACAGCGCACCATTCCATATCCCAGTGATCCTCTGATGGTACCAATCAACCTGTGCATATCGATGCTTTGGAGGGCTAGAAGTGTGTGTACCTGTAGTCCCACTGCTAATAACTGGTACACAACAGTTTGTGTCGACACATCTGGGATCACAGGCCCTATTATCTGTGCAGTGGTAGCTGTGTGATCTGCCACTGCTGCTTTTACAATATGATGATCACGGCAGCTGTCTGTGCTGCGTAGACGGCCAGAACCTTATCAACAGGTGTGAGAATGTTCACATGACCACCGATAGCATTGTCGCTGCACAACAGACACAGCACATCCAACTTGTGTAGCAGTTCTCCAAAAGGACATCCTACCACTCGGAAGGCCACAATTTGATGCCTGACAAACTTAGTTGTTGGCTGTAGGAAGCACAAGTGCACCTCTGCATTCACATCACACTGATCCTTCTGGCTATGATCATTCCATATTAAAGAGTAGACATTGGCGGTGTTACCATGCTATCTATTGACAGACTATGTTGACACCATTATCAGTACATCTACTATCCACCAGGTAACATATGCCATCATCAGATCCACATCAATGTCATCTTCTCAGGTGTACTTTTTTTCCAGCAGTGTATGTCATGCTGAAGGTAAAATCTTTTATGATCACAGACCATGTCATTTTCTGCTTCAGTTTCTTCTAGTCAGTCAATGGTTTGACCCCTCGGCTGGGACCTTCTTGAAGATCCTGTGTATTGGCAATTAGCTGAACACTGTCAAAGACCAGCGTCATGTGCTCTAATTAAATGGAGTTTTCCTGCACTTATGCTGAAGAATGGGTGTCTAGAATAAAATTCCTCTAGCTATAGTGGTGGGTCATCATCACTGATTTTTTTGCTCCACAAAACAATGTATTTAATGTCCTCTACTGTTCGCTGTTAGTGTGTTATGCACAGGAGTGATTGGGCTTCTTTTGGATGTTCATTCGGCAATTGGTCAATTTGATCAGAGTTGATATACTACAGCACATGCTACATCACAGCAAAGTTTGCAGTAGTTAAGAGCTGGATCACACCTCTGTGCTCCCAATACGTTATGACTGCCAGTTGCAATTACTCTGCTAGCCCTAAAAATTGCAACAGCATGCAGTCAGCATGGAAAAGACACAAAATTTTCATACTTTGATATGATTAACATTTCAGCACAATGACACAAAGTAGGTAGGCAGCATGGAAAAGACACAAAATTGGCATGAAGGCTACTACATATTTTGATATGATTAACTTTTCAGCACAAGTGCACAAAGTAGGTTAGAATAAGGTCATCTACATTCTGTATCTAAGACATTTCTCATTGAGAAAAATCATTTGAATGTTGGTTGTTTGTGAGGATTTCATGTTATGTTCCATAAAAACACGGGAGAACTGCCGGATATCAGTAACTGCCTGCCACGATATTTCAGCGCAGAGTCTTCTGGCCATCTTCAGGTGAATGCCACTGTAGTAGTACTACCGCCGAAATATCGTGGCAGGCAGTTACTGATATCTGGCTTCTCCTGTGTTTTTAGGGAACAATCAGCATGCCGGGAAAGCTTTAAACATCACATCTCATGTTATGCCTTGCATAAGGAGGAGGAATTCTACAATAGGATTGTGGCTTATCAAGATTGTGGTGGTGTTGTTGATGCTTGTGTTGGTTAGTGTTCCATAACTGTCATGCAAATATGGACTCAATGGGTTGAGGGGCCCTGCTCAATTCCACAAGGGCTCTCAGTGGTCCCACAGGACTAGCATCATAGGAGACAGAGGTACTACCCTAAGTAACCAAAAGTATCATTGCAAAAATCAGAAAACTATGCTTACATCATAGTGTCCTCCATCACCTTCAAAGTAGTCGCCTTAGGCATGTACACAATGATCCCAGTGTTGTTCCCGTTTTTGGAAGCACTCCATGGAGTCCACAAGGTGAAGGGTGTTCAGGACCAATTGCAATTCCACTTGGATGTCTTCAGTCAAGTCAAAATGTCACCTATCTGTGAGCTTTTCTTGTTCAGGCACGAGTAGAAGTTGCATGGGGCTAAGATATGGCTAATTGGGAGGGTGGGGAACTGTTGCCGTGTTGTTTCTGGCCAGAAATTCCATCACAGTGAGCAAGAAGTGCTTGGGTGTGTCGTCATGGTGCACTAACCAGTCATTCTTTTTCCACAACTCTGGCCATTTGCTCCAAACAGTCGCCTCGACACCTCAAGGTCAAGAGGTCAACGACAACTGCTGTCTATGAGTGCATTAATTCCATCCTAAACCTGATGGGCAAAAAAAGGAAACAATAGGAGTATTTATTGACTTGTCAAAAGCTTTTGACATTGTGGACCATAAAATTCTGCTATCAAAGCTTGAAAGATATGGTATTCGAGGTCTGTCCAACAAGTGGATCAGTTCCTTCCTGACTAACAGTAAGCAGGCAGTGTGCATCAAGCACACTAATACTGAACTAAAGACTGTATCTAATCACTTATCTGACTATAAACAGATTAAATGTGGTGTACCTCAAGGATCAGTAATGGGACCCTTTCTGTTTCTTCTGTACATAAATGATCTAAGCTTAAATGTTGATGCACACAAAACAATCATATTTGCAGATGACACCACAATTCTACTAAAAGGAGACGACGATGAACAGTTACAGCAGACAGTAAACACGGTCACGAAAAAACTTAGCAGCTGGGCACAGAGTAATCAGCTTGTAATAAACAGTAAGAGAACCATTGCTCTAAAATTCCACAATGTTCCTAACAAGGACACGTTTACCCCATCAGCCTCTATCAATGATGAACCAGTTGGTAACAAGACTGAAACCAAATTCTTAAGACTTTGGCTGCAGAGTAACATCAGATGGAATAAGCATATTGAATATCTCAATGCAGAACTGAGCTAAACATGTTACCTTCTTTGTTCATTAAAATCATGCTGTAGTGAGAAAGCAGTACTGAATGCATATCATGCGTACTTTCATTCTTGTCTTAGATATGGGGTCATCTTCTGGGGAAACTCTAAAACAGCTAATAGCACTTTTAAACTAGGCTACAAAAAAGGGCCATTAGAATCTTGTTTGGGTGCAAGCCTAGAGACTCTTGTAAACCCCTGTTTAAGAAATCTAGTATTCCTCCATTACCATGTGTATACATTATGGAAACCCTTTTGTTCTTTAAATTAAATGTAATAGGTAAGGACTGGAGACTGCAAAAAAAGTGTGATATACATGATCACTTCACCAGACAAAACTGAAACTTACATATGACTCAAATCAGCACAGCACTGTGCCAAAAAGGTACTTTTCACATGGGAGTTAAGCTTTATAACAAACTTCCCAAAAACGTAAAAGCTATCACAGAGGTCAATACATTTGGAACATCTCTAAAGTCATATTTAAAGCATCACTGCTTTTACTCCATTGAAGAATATTTAAATTTATGAAATGTGTTATATAAATACATACGTATAAAGTGTATTATTGTAACCTTAAATATGTATGCCTTGAAATGACTTTCAGCCTGTATATTTATAACTTGACTTGTCCAGTGTCTTATGCATAAGCTGCTATGTAGACAACAGGACCAATAAAAAAATACTGTACAATACAATACACAGCAAAACTGCCCTTTGACAGTCTGATGATGTGCAACAAACCCCTTATGCACTATTTCCTGAATGAAAAAAAATTGATCAGTATTAACTTTATGTTGCTACAAACTTTTTGAGCTTTTTTTCAGCCTTGGAAGAGATGGCATTTACACTGCGATGACTGCTGCTCGTTTCAGGGTTGTAACCATAGTGGTGAATACCACTTGTTATTACTCTGGGTAAGACTTTTGGACATTCTCGTACTTTTTGTTGCAGCTCAGAGCACGTCTGAATCGTGAGATTTCGCTGATCGTTGCTGAGAAGGTGTGGAACAAACATCTCATCTTCATTTCATAGTCTAGAATTCATTTATATGTAGGCTTGACAGCCCAAGTGAATTGTCTGCTGTCGGTCTCTGTGAATCATGTCATGCACTGTCACAATCGTTTCCAGTGTTGTGCATGTTGACAGTTGACCGGAACATTTGTCATCTTCCACAGATTCTCAGTCTCTCTTAACTCAGTGCACTCTCACCACATGCCTCTGTGAGTGTGGTGGGTTTCAGCTGCAGTTTTCTTCAGCTTGAAACAGAATTTGATGCAAATCCATTGCTCCTTCATGTTATCAATTTCACATTTCGCAGAAAAACTGAAACACTTCCTGACATGTACAACTACAACATACAACTGCATGCACCAAAGATGACGCAACGTTGTGCTGCAGTAGCTAAGATGTGTACCTCAAGGCATCTAGTTTCGAAATGTAATACTGCTACTGGTTTGACCATTACAATGAAATTCTCGGATATTTTGGGCAGCACCTCATATTGTTTGCTCAGCAATGTACGTCCATACAGCAATGTCATGTACCTTGAGTCAGGAATTGAGCTTTTTCGCAGCAAGCCAGTGTGATGATGTCTGAAGCACTATGAACTGTCAGCATAATGGCCACTGTTGCGGCTTAATTTGATGAGACAGCAGAGAGAGGCATGCTGACTGTGGTGCACATAATGACAACATTGGACACAGGAGTGGCACTGTGTCATCTTTTCAGATAAGGCCAAGTTTGCCTACAGCCGCATTGTAATGGATGTATCCGCGAGTGGAGGCTTCAAGGAGTGTGAGCGTTGTCAGTTTGCATTCATTGCCATTATTAAAGCCCAGCACCTGGTGTGATGATACAGGATGTCATTAGATATAGCATACCATCACTTGTGGCTCACAAAGCCAGTAAATGAGACAGGCATTACATTTCTGACATGTTAAGGCTGGGAGCTATGCCTTATCTTTGAGGTCTCCATCTCAGTATCCTTCAACAAGATAATGCAAGGCTGCATGTTGGCCATGGTGTCCTGACCTACCTTGGCTCAGTGGATATTCGACTGTTGCCCGGGACAGCATGTTCTCCAGATCTCTCAGCTACTGAAAACATTTGGTCATGAGTTGCTGAGTGATTAGCATGACACCACTTGTCAGCCATTACAACTGATGAACACTGGCACAGAGTTGACATAACATGGGGTGACATACCCATTCTGCCATCCGAGCTCAGTTTTATTCATTGCCCAGCCGGGTTACACCCTCAATACTCTAAACCACCTAAAAAAAAATATCGTGTGTTCTTTCTACTGTACTGCATATACAAAATAAGCAAAATTTCATTACTTCCTATCCTTCTGGTCATTGCAATTTTAATGACCAGCCACTAGATGTAGGTATGGAAATGAGTCACTTCTAGTTAACATTACAAAGTACATTCCAAATGCTATGTAAGATAATCATCCATTTTTGACACTTCATTACCTTATTATTACACTCAATGCTGTACTGCACATTATGAGAGATAGTCATTGCACAATACTCCATCAATGGACATTCTAAATTATAAGTGTCTCCAAAAATAGATGCACAATGATAAATTATTTATTTGCCAAAGTTTTGAAGTTTCTATGCTACGGATTATTATAATACCTTAATAATAATTACTAATATTGAACTGAAGCTGAACTCCACTTGAACAGTCATTGAAGGCCCAACGATACCGACCGGCCGCCATATCATCTGCATCCCAGAGGCATCACTGGATGCGGATATGGAGGGGCATGTGGTCAGCACACCGCTCTCCCAGTCGTATGTCAGTTTACGAGTCTGGAGCCACTGCTTCTCGATCAAGTAGCTCCTCAGTTTACCTCACAAGAGCTGAGTGCACCCAACTTGCCAACAGCACTCGGCAGACCGGATGGTCACCCATCCAAGTGCTAGCCCAGCCCGACAGCACTTACCTTCCTTCGGTGATCTGACACTGCAGCAAGGCCATTGGCTATTGTTAATATTATCAAAATTATTATCATTATCTCTATTTTGTTGACAACTATTTTCACATCATACTCATATAGCCATAAACTGATTTTAAAATGCTACAAATGGCAATAGTGTGTGTAACTGAAATAAATTTTACTGATGAATATAAATAACAAGGTAAGATAGTTGCTTTTTTGATATATTATGTGGTTAAACTTGCAAAATTGTTAATCACATTGAAAATTTTATGCTTGTGATTTATATTAACATCAAGTAATTAAACTCATCTGTCCAGTCGCATATAACAAAATTTGGAATTTATTTTAGCCTTAAAAATCTTTACTACAAGATTTTGAACTCTATTGAAGAAACAGCACTAATTATCAATAAAATGTTTGTATCTTGTCTATTTTCAGAAAATGGCACTGCAGGAAATACAAACAGAACACATTTCTTATGTTTCACTCTCAGAAATGAACAACAAGATGGTTTCCATCATGGAAAGTGTTACAGAGTTGCAGAACCAGCTAGAAAGCATTGTAAGTTATGCTACATTTCTTGGTTGGCCTAAACATACACTTAAGGCAAAGAAATCACTTTTACACCACTAAGTATGATATTTATCTGTAAAGTAGGAGTATCTTTTTAAAAACTGTCATTCTTCTTAAATGTGGTATTTAAATTGTTCATTATACTTGGATCAACAACAAAATCTACAGATTCTCCTAGTTGAGCCCTCAAAGAGCGCTGATACACTAATTATAGCTTTTTTTTAAACATGTAACCCTTCTTTATGTGTGGTTCTGTGTGGTATGGCATAACAGCATTACTCTTTAGAGCAGCTTCTATATCCAAAGTGGTATTTCCTAAATCAATATTAATAAATATAAAAAGGGAAATACATTAATGGAAAAAAATTCCACCACCAAGAAGTAGCTGTGTGAGATAAACAAAAGTTAGTAGGTATGTTTCTATGTCTGAAAGATGATGTCTATTCAAATTTTGGGCCAGTCTCATAAGAGGGGTGCTTGTAGTGCCACTATGAGCATTCAAATCGGGTTTGCTTTAAATATGTGCCGTAATGGTCATGAGCATTAGTTATCTTTGAGATTGGACACAGTGGATTGATGTTAGTCAAGAATGCCTTTAAGGTGATGAAGACACCATTATCAACTACTCATTGAGTTTGAACAAGGTTGTATAGTAGGCCTGCGAGAAGCTGGATGTTCCATCCACAATATTGCAGAAAGACTTGAAACAGCGGAGTGAAAACCTCATTCTGCAAACATCCTCCAGGCGGTGGCTAAGCCATGTCACCGCAATATCGTTTCTTTCAGGAGTGCTACTTCTGCAAGGTTCGCAGGAGAGCTTCTGTGAAGTTTGAAAGGTAGGAGATGGGGTACTGGCGGAAGTAAAGCTGTGAGGACGGGGCATGAGTCGCGCTTGGTAGAGCACTTGCCCATGAAAGGCGAAGGTCCCGAGTTTGAGTCTTGGTCCGGCACACAGTTTTAATCTGCCTGGAAACTTGTTGCCTGGTCGGACAAATTTTGTTTCAAATTGAATTGAGCAGATGGACGTGTACAGGTATGGAGACAATCTCATGAATCCGTGGACATTGGGTGTCAGCAGGGGACGCTTCACGCTGGTGAAGGATCTGTAATGGTGTGGGGTGTGTGCAATTGGAGCGATATGGGACCCCTGGTGTATCTAGATTTGACTCTGACAGGTGACACCTATGTGAGCATCCTGTCTGATCACCTGCATCCATTCATGTCCATTGTGCATTCCAACAGACTTGGGGCAATTCCAGCAGGACAATGTGACACCCCACAAGTCCAGAATTACTACAGAGTTGCTCCAGGAACACTCTTCTGAGTTTAAACATTTCCGCTGGCCACCAGACTCCCCCGACATGAACATTATTGAGCATATCTGGGATGCCTTGCAACATGCTGTTCCGAAGAGATTTCCACCCTGTCGTACTCTTACAGATTTATGGACAGCCCTGCAAGATTTGTGGTGTCAATTCCCTCCAGCACTACTTCAGATATTAGTCGAGTCGATGCCATGTCGTGTTGCGGCACTTCTGCGTACTCGCAGGGGCCCTACACTATTATGACAGGTGTACCAATTTCTTTGGCTCTTCAGTGTACAAATATGAAAGATTAACTTTTATATGAATTTTCTTGCTTGTTGGCATTTGTGAATTTATAGTATCATACAGGCCATCAGGCATTTTATAATAAAGTATTAAGCCATAATTTTATGTTTACTTCTTCCTGTTATTTGCTACAGAAATTGGTGCAAAGTGAAGCAGGCAGACTTATGCGCACACTGCAGAACTACAGGACTGAAATTGAAAGGATAAATCCACTCTGTAGCCAAGTGTCAAATCTACAACATCGAATACAAACTTGTAAGTAATGTTTTGCTGATTTTGTGTGTGCTAGAATTTGATATGATAAAGAGACAAACCAACTAAGAAAGACAACACACTGAATAATAAATCATGATATCTGTGGTCGAGAGCACTGATAATAGACTTAATCATTAAAATGTTGAAGAATTTCATGCATTTTAACTTATAAGAGAATGAAGAGGGAGAGCACAGGGACAGAAGTGCAAGCAGAGCACTCACAAATCTCCATCAAGAAATACACTAAGTTCAAAACACTTGAGAATGCTGCCTAACCCCCCTCCCCTCCCCTCCCCTCCCCCAATTCCTCCGGCCCCAGTTCATTTTCATGCTTCTGTTAGTTTTACTGTAGTTGTTTTGTTAAATGTATTCACTATTTTTTAAATAATTCTTTAGCTATGAATCACCATATAGAAGAGATGCAGATAGGCACAACAAAAAGACTGTCAAACAAGTAAGCTTTTGGAATTAGACAACAGACGTACACACACTCGAGCAAATGCAACTCAACACACACATGACCACAGTCCCTGGCTGCCAACACCAGAGTGTGAGCAGCCACGTGTGGTGGGAGAAGAAATCTTGTTGGTGGGGATAAGAAGGAAACTAGAAGCTGTTCTTTTCATAATACTGTAATTATTCCATCCTGGATTTTCCATTGCTTGGTTCAGTTATGAATCCAATTACATCTTACAGAGACGCATTACAGTACACACTGAATCAATTTAGGGGTATGTTATACACTAATTCATAGTGCTTGTAAATAATTTACTGAAGTAAAACATTTCTTTTATTATTTATATACTATTTTCCTTAGTGATCTGTTTTGTGCCATGCTATGTCTGGGCACCAAATGAAAGGTTGTATCATAAACAGCAAACAGTTAAACAGATGTCTGAAGTAAATATATTAGTGATTGTTACGTAAAGATGAGAAGATCACTAAATAAAGAAAAATAGTAGCAAAACAAGGAAAAATATTTATGAAATGAAGAAAATTGTTGCCAAACAGGGAGAAAGAAGATTTTTCAACTATGAAGGTGGGTGAGCATACAACACAAATAGATTGTTAAACACTGGGAAAAGATCACCAAACAAAGAAAAAGACCGCTGGGCACAGTAAAAGTACTGCCAAACACAAAAAAAGGTGACGACAAAGCTTTTGCCATTGTTTCCAGTGTTATACCAGGTTGTGGCACCACTGCTTCACAGTCTATTGCCAAGAGGAGGTATCAACAACCTCATGATTCAGGCAGAGGTCTTACAAGATCAAGATGATGGACATGCTGCAGTCACCCCTTTGGTATTTGATATTTGCCATGCGTGGTGTCCTACTTTACCTTGCTGACAGCTAATGCAAGTTCAAGTCCACAACGTGCAGTCTGTTTTCACTTTTGACCAAGCAATACATTCCATTGTTAATTTTGTAGCTGATCATATCTGAGTGAGACATACAATGGAAATAATTGAAAACAATCTCCTGAAATGTTTGTGGGACGACCAGACATAGGAGATACCGCACCACTCTAATTGAGCAGCAGCTCTGGAGATCATCACCTGCTCTAACGTACACCCTGTAGCAGAATCTTGTAGTAATTCTTTTATTTGTGGGTCTTGCTGTTGAATTGTAGTGAGCTCTTCTTAACTGATGCTGTTACTGCATTTATATGTGAGAGAAAAACAGCCACGATATTGTCTGCGTCCTTAAGACATCCATCATAACAGGTCCTGTTGTAAGCTGACCACTTATGCTGCAATTCTGTGAGCTTTTGGGAGAAAATCTATAATGGTTGTTGCTGAGCTGTGATAATATGCTGTGGGACTACACCTATAGCAGTTCTGCTAGCATCAGTGGTAACTGATAAGGTCACTGAAGACACAGGGTGTGCCAGTGTAATGGCTTGGTCTAAACTGCATTTTATTTAGCCAGGCACATGTTGCATTTTACTGGTCCATGATAGTGTTTGTTTGCCATGAGCATTTTTCCTGCCATTGTGTCAGTTAATGGCACTTGGTATTTCTACAGCCTGAGGTATGTGTAGACAGTAGAAACTGATCATACCACGGAAGTACCTAAATTCATGGAAGTTTCTTGACCTAAGCATCCAATGGGTAGTCTTTACATTGCTGTGTGGATCTAATCACATTCTTTGTCATGTAGTTGCCTAGAAAGATTACTTCTTGTTTATGGAAGTGACATTTTTCCTCATTTACGGCCACTCCCAATCATTCCAAGGATTTGCAAATAAAATACTACAATGTCATTCAGATAAGAGAAACAAAATGGGAATTTATAGAGGACTATGAAATATTGACAAGTCTAAGTGAAATTTTTAATACACAGGGCTGAAAAAGCAACTCATACAGTCCAAAAGGCATGATCCTCACAGCTTTTGGTATGTTTTCACAGGGGGCTTGGGATTTGCAGATATGTTTTTTGGCAACCGAAAATGCTGAAAATGGAGGCACCTGCTAATGTGTGTGCAAAATATTGTTTATTATGTTGTGGTTAGCGATCAGGTACCATTTGTAATTTCCACATAGACAATGCATCCCCCTCTAGGGTTCAGAATATTTTACATTGTGGTCCAGAAATTTATAATGGGTCACTGTCGGTAAACAAAAAATCTCAACATTCTTTATTTTTATTCTTCTGTCTATTGGTCATGTGAATCTAGGACTGCAGAGGTGCAAAAGTTGATTATTATTATTAGACCATGTGAGTGGTTCAACAATCAAATTTTGTTTGAAGGTTGTGCTATTTGGTGCTCATGATCTGCCTAGTACCATTTCATTCTTACTTATCATAATTCTCTCAATTTGCCTGATATTTCTACAACCCTCCTATGTGTAATTTCTGCTGTGAATTTGTGGTTTTTAAGAAGAGTATTAATTTTGTCTTTGTTCTCTACACCTGTTATTTGGAGTCCAACTGCTTTAATATCTTTCAGAATTTCTGGGATTCATTGTTCTCCAGACTCCTTTGATTTGGTATTCATTATTTACGTAAGTTCTGATGATTCTTCTTTCAATTTTAAGAAGCTGGTTAGTTCTTTCATTTTTAATTTGGAACCAGGTTTCATAAACACAAATGGCTTCCAGGAGAATTACGCTTTTATAGTGTTGACAAATATTTCTATTGACAAATATTTCTTATTATATTTTGGGCAGTTTTGAAACTGAGCATTTTTATTTTGTATGTTTTACTTACCCATCACTTAAGTTATGCCTGATGATTTCTCCAAGATATTTCAACTGTACAGCTCTGTTAATTCTTTGGTTGTTTATGAGGACTCTAACAGGGGTTTCATGGATAAGAGCTCATTTTTCTCAAAGAATCCTATTTTCAACATGATTTTTTTTGGAGACTGGTGATCAGAGCATGAACTTCTTTCATGTTAAGAGCTAAGAGAGTTAACTTATCCATAAATGCCAGGCAGTCTATCTTATTGTAGTTTTGTTGCTATTTTGAATTTGGTGGGTTTCCTTTTTTTGCTAAATCCTCATGACATAATGAAGGGCTACATTGAAAAGATAATCCATCATTTATTTTTTTATTGTGAAAGCTTTTGAAATTTCTTCCCTAACTTTATCTTGGAATTTGTGTTACTTAAAGGTAGTTCATTGATTTTTATTAATTTGGTTTGAAGACTGTATGATTTGCGGGTTTTTTAAAGGGTGGATATGGATATTATTTGCCTCTGAGAATGAAATAAAGTGCTGTTTATTTCTGTGTTGTAATATTTTTGCATACATTTTTAGCAAAAACAAAATATTTTATTACAAATACAATCTTAATTGGTGGTACAGTCTTGTTTTTCTAGATGTTCCATTACTGTATTGAAATAGCACTTGACCAAGTAACCCTTTGGCTGATTTGCAGTTGTTCCTGTCCATTATTATACTTGTGGGTTTGAGTAATTCAGTATATGGTCTCCGGGCAGGATTGAGTATGCCTTTTTGTGACAGTGCTGCATTTGTATGTTGTACATGTACATCATTTATCTGTCTTGTTTGATAGCTTTGTACATATTCATTACAAGTGATCCAGGGAATGTTACTGTTTAATTTTTCTTTTACAATAACTACATTCTTTAGTATGTAAATTAATGTAAGTTGTTGTATTTAATTTTTCCAAAATAGCTGCCTACACAATGATGTTTAGTGCACCCCTTCCATTAACCTTATAATTTTTTTCTGTGGTAATCTAAATAATTTCAAATTTGCTCCATATTTTCCACAGAATACTAAATCATATTTAAATATGAAGTAAATATTAACATATTTGGCTCATCTTTCTGTGAATTTAGTCTGCATGTGTGACCCACTTCATGTGTTGTTGTATTCACATACCGAGAAATTTTTTGCTCTGTGTTTCCAATTGTTTGTCCATTTATTTCAATATAAGAATCATCTGCTGTCCTAGTCTTGGTGAATAATATGTCCATTGCAAACAATTTTTTCCCAGATTTGTGATCATACTGTTTGCATCAAAGTACTCTACTACAAAGTACTCTACTACATTCTTTGTGACAGTCATAATGTGTTTTCAAAGGTGTTTTTTATACTCCCCATAATTACGATGCTGGTCACAGTTCAAAATTGGTATAGCTTTCTGTTACTGTTGTTAACAATCAAATCATTAACATATAATACAGACAGTATTAGACCCGATATGGAACCTTGGGGAAACCTATGTTTGATTACTAATAAACATGACTGATAGGTACTGACTATTGTATCTCTATGAGGTTTTACTTTTATGGAGGTATGATACAATCCAGTTATATGCTGATCTCCGAGTGCCCCAAATTTATTCTGTCTTGCCAAGTAATTTATTATGACTGATGGTATCGAAGGCTTTTGATAAGTCTAGAAATATGGTTGAGGTATGTTTCTGTCTACATAGTATCCATGTATCACACAGAAAAGAAACGGATCAGTTTTTTTATATATATATATAAAAAGAAAGATGATGAGACTTACCAAACAAAAGCGCTGGCAGGTCGATAGACACACAAACAAACACAAACATACACACAAAATTCTAGCTTTCGCAACCAACGGTTGCCTCGTCAGGAAAGAGGGAAGGAGAGGGAAAGACGAAAGGATTTGGGTTTTAAGGGAGAGGGTAAGGAGTCATTCCAATCCTGGGAGCGGAAAGACTTACCTTAGGGGGAAAAAAGGACAGGTATACACTAGCGCACACACACACACACATATCCATCCGCATATACACAGACACCCAACAATCACGTTTGTTATTGTTATTGTCACTGTTACATTTCGTAGTCTTTTCTGTTGTCTTATTTCCTCCTTCTGTTTTTGCCAGCAGTTTCACTTTCTATTCACCTCCTTTTTTACCGTAATCCAGTATACAATTTTATCCCGCCGATATATACTCAATAATACGTAATCCACTTCCAAACCATAACCAAAAAATTTTTTTTCCGCTTTCAACACCACCGCTGCTATAAAATCCACCGTTTCCAGTTCACAAACAGTTCCTTTCAGCTATTAAACAACCTTTTCGGCTAGTTTTAATAACTTTCGCTTTATTTTCATTTCCGTTTTTCTCACATCACCGATCATTTTTAGCCGCTTCCCACAGGTTTTAACGTCATTATTTCTTCATCAGTGTTTGTGTTTGTTTGTGTGTCTATCGACCTGCCAGCGCTTTTGTTTGGTAAGTCTCATCATCTTTCTTTATATATATATATATATATATATATATATATAAAAAGGCCTTTACAAATGTCTGCTTGTGTCTGTGTATATGAGGATGGATATGTGTGTGTGTGCGAGTGTATACCTGTCCTTTTTTCCTCCTTTTTTCCTTTTTTCCCCCTAAGGTAAGTCTTTCCGCTCCCGGGATTGGGATGACTCCTTACCCTCTCCCTTAAAACCCAAATCCTTTTGTCTTTCCCTCTCCTTCCCTCTTTCCTGACGAGGCAACCATTGGTTGCGAAAGCTAGATTTTGTGTGTATGTTTGTGTTTGTTTGTGTGTCTATCGACCTGCCAGCGCTTTTGTTTGGTAAGTCTCATCATCTTTCTTTTTAAATATATATATATATATATATATATATATATATATATATATATATATATATTTATTTAAAAATATATTTAAAAAGAAAGATGATGAGACTTACCAAACAAAAGCGCTGGCAGGTCGATAGACACACAAACAAACACAAACATACACACAAAATCTAGCTTTCGCAACCAACGGTTGCCTCGTCAGGAAAGAGGGAAGGAGAAGGAAATACAAAAGGATATGGGTTTTAAGGGAGAGGGTAAGGAGTCATTCCAATCCCGGGAGTGGAAAGACTTACCTTAGGGGGAAAAAAGGACAGGTATACACTCGCACACACACACATATCCATCCACACATACAAGACACAAGCAGACATTTGTAAAGGCAAAGAGTTGAGTAGAGATGTCAGTCGGGACGGAAGTACAGAGGCAAAGATGATGTTGAAAGACAGGTGAGGTATGAGCGGCGGCAGATTGAAATTAGGAATTAGCGGAGATTGAGGCCTGGCGGATAGCGAGAAGAGAGGATATGCTGAAGGGCAAGTTCCCATCTCCGGAGTACTGACAGGTTGGTGTTAGTGGGAAGTATCCAGATAACCCGGACGGTGTAACACTGTGCCAAGATGTGCTGGCCGTGCACCAAGGCATGTTTAGCCACAGGGTGATCCTCATTACCAACAAACACTGTCTGCCTGTGTCCATTCATGCGAATGGACAGTTTGTTGCTGGTCATTCCCACATAGAACGCTTCACAGTGTAGGCAGGTCAGTTGGTAAATCACGTGGGTGCTTTCACACGTGGCTCTGCCTTTGATCGTGTACACCTTCCGGGTTACAGGACTGGAATAGGTGGTGGTGGGAGGGTGCATGGGACAGGTTTTACACCGGGGACGGTTACAGGGGTAGGAGCCAGAGGGTAGGGAAGGTGGTTTGGGGATTCCATAGGGATGAACTAAGAGGTTACGAAGGTAGGGTGGATGGCGGAAAGACACTCTTGGTGGAGTGGGGAGGATTTCATGAAGGATGGATCTCATTTCAGGGCAGGATTTGAGGAAGTCGTATCCCTGCTGGAGAGCCACATTCAGAATCTGATCCAGTCCCGGATATATATAAAATAGAGGGAAACATTCCACGTGGGAAAAATATATTTAAAAAGAAAGATGATTAAACTTACCAAACAAAAGCGCTGGCAGGTCGATAGACACACAAACAAACACAAACATACACACAAAATTCTGCTTTCGCAACCAACGGTTGTCTCGTCAGGAAAGACGAGGCAACCGTTGGTTGCGAAAGCAGAATTTTGTGTGTATGTTTGTGTTTGTTTGTGTGTCTATCGACCTGCCAGCGCTTTTGTTTGGTAAGTTTAATCATCTTTCTTTTTAAATATATTTTTCCCACGTGGAATGTTTCCCTCTATTATATATATATATATATATATATATATATATATATATATATATATAAAAACAAAGATGATGTGACTTACCAAATGAAAGTGCTGGTAGGTCGACAGACACACAAACGAACACAAGCATACACACAAAATTCAAGCTTTCGCAACAAACTGTTGCCTCATCAGGAAAGAGGGAAAGACGAAAGGATGTGGGTTTTAAGGGAGAGGGTAAGGAGTCATTCCAGTCCCGGGAGCGGAAAGACTTACCTTAGGGGGAAAAAAAGATGGGTATACACTCGCACACACACACATATCCATCCACACATATATATATATATTGTCTGCTTGTGTCTGTATATGTGTGGATGGATATGTGTGTGTGTGCAAGTGTATACCCGTCCTTTTTCCCCCTAAGGTAAGTCTTTCCGCTCCCGGGACTGGAATGACTCCTTACCCTCTCCCTTAAAACCCACATCCTTTTGTCTTTCCCTCTCCTTCCCTCTTTCCTAATGAGGCAACAGTTTGTTGCGAAAGCTTGAATTTTGTGTGTATGCTTGTGTTCGTCTGTGTGTCTGTCGACCTGCCAGCACTTTCATTTGGTAAGTCACATCATCTTTGTTTTTAGGTATATTTTTCCTTCGTGGAATGTTTCCTTCTATTATAACATCTTATACATCCTAACAGGCTTGGTAACAACATTAAACATGAACAGTAGTATTGCATTCTGGTGGCTGTTCTACCTGCCACAAAGGATTGCAATACAAATTATGTATGTACCCACCAATGGTGAGTACATGTAATAAGTTACATTGACACCCACTACCGTCTTCTGGTTGCCTCACTTCCTTTCTCAACCAGTGTAAATAATACATGATTGTGATATACTGTTGTGCTGTAAGAGTTCTCTGTATCACTACCATCCATAACCTGAAGTCATACTGAATGGCTACCCACAAAATGACTGCAGGAAAAACACCACTGTGCCTCTCCAAAATATTGGAAGAATGGGACCTCTGCCCAGGTCCCCACCATACTTCCTGGTGATTATCATCTGCAATAGTGTAGAACCACATTGTGATGATACTAGTATTTTTAATAAATCAGACAGTCTTTTACAAAAAAGTTTTTCAAGAATTTTTTAAAGTATAGACAGTAGTGGAACATGAGTACAGTTTGACACCTTTTTTTTATTTCTGTTCTTGTGAAGTGGTTTCACTTTAGCAATTTTAAGTATGTTGCAAAGTTACTAGTTGAGAAAGACAGATTTACAAGATAAGTCAATGGTCCAGAAAGTACATTTGGACTTTTTACAACAAAATCTCATGTATTATTTACACTGCCAGACAAAGAAAGAGAGGCAACCAGAAGACGTGGTGTGTGTCAATGTCAATGTAACTTTTTACATGTACTCACCATTGGTGGGTACATACATGATTTGTATTGCAATCCTCTGTGGCATGTAGAACAGCCACCAGAATGCATTACTGTTGTTCATGTTTAATGTTTTCACCAAGCCTGTTAGGATGTATAAGATGTTAAGTGAACACTACAAAGAACACAGAGATGCTGCGTACTTTTGTGAGACAGCACTGTCAGCTCCTGGCTGAGTTTGAAAGGGGCCGCACTGTGTACCTCCATTTGGCTCGCTGGTCAAATTGTACAATATCCAGATTTGTGGAGCCTTTGGATGTGACAGTGACTCAATGTTGAACTGCATAGGGGCAAGAGAGCAGGCAGACTCGTAATCAAAGTTGAGGTCAATCACAAGGGGGAATAGCCATATTATGCACATCATAAACCCTTCCTATCTGCATCTGCCATCAAAGAAAAAGTAATGGACTCCCTGTAACATTCAGTATGACACCACACCATTCATTGAACACTAGCAGCAGATGGACTTGAAATTATTGTTCCATGTGTCGGCTGCCATTAACGCCACAACACAAACAGATGTGATTGCAATAGTGCTGTGACCAGGAAGTATTGGCTGCTAGTGAATGACATTGTATTTCGTTTAGCAATGAATTATGGTTCTACACTATCGCAGATGATAATCACCAGGAAGTATGGTGGGGACCCAGGCAGAGGTCCCATTCTTCCAATATTTTGGAGAGGCACAGTGGTATTTTTGCTGTTGCCATGGTGTGGGTAGCCATTCAGTATGACTTCAGGTTATGGATGGTAGTGATAGAGAGAACTCTGACAGCACAACAGTATGTCACGGTCATCCTGCAACCTCATATGCTACCTCTCATGTGACAGTATAGTGGTACCATTTTTCAACAGGACAATGCTCGTCCCCACATGGCATGTGTCTCTATGAACTGTCTGCGAGTGATGTTAAGGTAATCCCATGGCCAGAAATATCCCTAGATCTATCCCAAATAGAACATGTGAGAGACCAGGTCAGACATCAGTTCTGTCCTAGTGCCAGTATCCTAGATATAATAGACCAGTTACTACAGTTGTGGGCCAACTTGTCTCAGGAGAGGATGCAATGGCTCTATGACACCCTTCGCAACACAGTGAGGGCGCGCATGTAGGCCTGAGGGAGTGCATCATCATGCTGATAAGTGGGCTCATATTGCCTTGTTTTTTGTAAATTTTTTATAGTCACTGCAATAACATCAGATACCATCTCAATCCCTGATGTTTCATTTTGTTTACTTGGTTTGGTTTGTGGGGCGCTCAACTGCGTGGTTATCAGCGTTTGTTTACTTTTCCCTCTCTGGGTGCTACAGTTTTTTTTTTTTTTTTTCCAGGCGGGTACATTCAGCACAAAGTAAAAGAGTACCGTATTAGCCATTCACTCTACTTTGTCAGAATATATGGACTCATGCATGTAAATTCTGCTTTAGACAGATGATGTGCTTATATTTCACATGTCTTGGAAACATCATCCATTTTTTTTTCTTCTTTGAACACTTCACCCATCTCATCTCATACAGCATCAATAAGGCTTTGTCACATATTCTCTATGAAATTGTGTCCTTGTTTCCGAAGACTGCCCAGTGGTTCAAGTCCTCAAGATTAATATTTCACTGCAGAAAATCACTTGCAGACTAGATGTGACTGCTGTTGAAACCTGTTGACTACATTCTTCTTCTGTTGCACTGTCTTGCAATGGAACTCATGTTATCCAAAAATTCTTTGAGTGCATGCCAGTGAACTGCAGTGATGACATGTTTGGAAGTTTGAAACACCTCAGACTTGTACTTTTGCCTATACAAAGCTATTTCGCTTGTCTCATACATCTTGCTCAACAGATGGAAGAGTTTTGTCAGGACTGGCTCTCCCAAGGCTGTCAGCAGTTCTAATGGAATGTTGTCTACTCCCGGGGCCTTGTTTCGACTCAGGTCTTTCAGTGCTCTGTCAAACTCTTCAAGCAGTATCATATCTCCCATTTCATCTTCATCTACATCCTCTTCCACTTCCATAATATTGTCCTCAAGTACATCGTCCTTGTATAGACACTACTTCCTGTAGGCAGTATCTAGCTTACCCCTACTGAAACAAGCCTCTACATCCTTACATTTGTCCTCTAGCTATCCCTGCTTAGCCATTTTGCACTTCCTGTCGATCTCATTTTTGAGACGTTTGTATTCCTTTTTGCCTGCTTCATTTACTGCATTTTTATATTTTCTCCTTTCATCAATTAAATTCAATAGTTCTTCTGTTACCCAAGGATTTCTACTAGCCCTCGTCTTTTTACCTATTAGATCCTCTGCTGCCTTCACTGCTTCATCCCTCAAAGCTACCCATTCTTCTTCTACTGTATTTCTTTCCCCCATTCCTGTCAATTGTTCCCTTATGCTCTTCCTGAAACTCTGTACAACCTCTGGTTTAGTCAGTTTATCCAGTTCCCATCTCCTTAAATTCCCACCTTTTTGCAGTTTCTTCAGTTTTAATCTACACTTCATAACCAATAGATAGTGGTCAGAGTCCACATCTGCCCCTGGAAATGTCTTACAATTTAAAACCTGGTTCCTAAATCTCTGTCCTGCCATTATATAATCTATCTGAAACCTGTCAGTATCTCCAGGCTTCTTCCATGTATACAACCGTCTTTTATGATTCATGAAACCAAGTGTTAGCTATGATTAAGTTGTGCTCTGTGCAAAATTCTATCAGGCGGCTTCCTCTTTCTTTTTTTAGCCCCAATCCACATTCACCTACTACGTCTCCTTCTCTCCATTTTCCTACCACCGAATTCCAGTCACCCATGACTATTAAATTTTCTTCTCCCATCACAATCTGAATAATTTCTTTTATTTCATCATACATTTCTTCAATTTCTTCGTCATCTGCAAAGCTAGTTGGCATATAAACTTTTACTACTGTAGTAGAGTGGGCTTCGTATCTATCTTGGCCACAATATTGCGTTCACTATGCTGTTTGTAGTAGCTTACCCGCATTCCAATTTTTTTATTCATTATTAAACCTACTCCTGCATTACCCCTATTTGATTTTGTATTTATAACCCTGTATTTGCCTGACCAAAAGTCTTGTTCCTCCTGCCAGCGAATTTCACTAATTCCTACTATATCTAACTTTAACCTATCCATTTCCCTTTTTAAATTTTCTAACCTACCTGCTCGATTAAGGGATCTGACATTACACGCTCCGATCCGTAGAACGCCAGTTTTCTTTCTTCTGATAATGACGTCCTCCTGAGTAGTCCCAGCCCGGAGATCCAAATGGGGGACTATTTTACCTCCGGAATAATATTTTACCCAAGAGAACGCCATCATCATTTAACCATACAGTAAAGCTGCATGCCCTCGGGAAAAATTACGGCTGTAGTTTCCCCTTGCTTTCAGCCATTCGCAGTACCACTTGTAATGGTCGCCTAGTCGTAGATATAGCTAATTGCTATAATCGCACTATTTCACTCCCATTTACGGAGCTTGTTAGCACTTGATGTTAGGTTGGCGCCATTAAAATGCATTGTGTTGTGGTAATCGCTGCTGCTTGCTGGATCACTGCTGTGTCTCGATGCTGATGCTGGCTCTAAATCTGGTTGTCTAGGGTTAAAAACATGAGGTCCCGTGTTTTTTATGTGCTTTTGATGATAAAGAACGAGCGAAACCAACAAATATGTAAACTTCAAATATTTATTACTCTGGTGGCCATCTTAATTCCACTGTCCACCAAAGACCATGACTCAACACAAAGTAGTACTTCCGTTACATGTTCTTTGTATTGTTTATCCACCTCAAACAATAACACACAAACACACTTTACCAAAGTGACATTCCGACTGCCTCCTAGTGAACAAATAGGTTTCACTGGGTAATTTTTATTTAAGGAGATCCAAAATACCTAAGTTGGCCACTATTTTTCGTACTTCATATTAATTATTTAAGATGAACTTAGTGTTTTTACATGATGACATTTGCTGTATCAGTGATCAAGTGATATAAACTTTTGTGTGGGTCAGTTACTCAGTATAATTTAATGGGTTGACTGTTTATGCAGACATGTTATGCATTGTTAACATACACAATAACTTTTCTATAATCATAAATACTCGTTAAACTGGTTGAATTTGGAGGGTATCGCGTACTTCGGTACAGTAAAGCCTTTAATATGTTCCGTTACAATACCCCCCTCGGGTAATATCATTTACGGAACGTTAATGATATTAACCGACTAGGACAAATGCGTCAAATTGTTAAAATTTGGAAAAGTACTACTTTCATCATTTTTTTTGTTTTACTATGCATAATGTGTATGTATGCAATGACCATTACACCGTTTCAAAATGACTTTTTCCTGCAAATATTTTAGTTGTGTTGTTTCAAATGCACTTTGTGTTATGTCATTCAGTATGACAGCATAATAAAAATATTTAGTAATATATGAAAGTAAAAAAAAAAATGTTAATCTTTGCTCCCAGTGAGCCACATAGAAAATAATCAAAGACAGACACAAATATATCACATGCGATTTTAAGATATATAAACAATATATGTAAATTATTTCAAAGTCAGTTCTCATTGAGTCACAGATTAATCAAGATAATAGAAGGAACATAAATATATTACATAGATGGACAGGTCATATGTCCATAGGAAACTATTGCAACTGTCTGCTTTTTTTGAGCCACATAAAAGAAATGAAAACAAAGAACAGAATTATAAGTATGGACATGATATATAAACACAAACACTAGAGAAGTCACATGTATGAATATAGTATGCATTTGAAAAAAAAAAGGAAGAGTTTTTTAAATATTGTCTCCCATTGCGACACATAGTCAAGACAGTACAAGAACATATTAATACCAAAATTGGACACTTAAATTGGTCACAACATAACACAAACATCAAACTTGGTGAACATCTGATTGGCTGTAGAAAATTGTACACAAATCTTATGCCTAAGAACACAATAGTAACAAAATGATGGGTCTTGCACAACAATTTTTACATTGTCTTTTATTTGGTGCAAGTATGTCCCATATTCAACAATACAAAAGGAAAGTAATAAATGTTTGTCACCTTCTTGCCCGTTGCAAGTAAAGAAGATGTCTCAAAATTTAATATTCAATAGTGACAATAAAAATATAAAAACATTCTCTCAGAGATCTGGAACTTTTCCAAGGTCTGTAGGATGAGTGGTAGTTGCTATTTTACACACCCAGTAAAAATCTTTGCTGATAACATGCTTTCTGGAAAATGGGTAAGTAACTGTATTCAAACAGGGAAATGTGCTTAATCATGTTTATATGGTTTCAATTCAGTGATGTTTCTTAATCCAAATAACCTTCTTGATCTGGGAAAGATAAGTCTATACGCTTTAGGATGTGGGCTTTCTTTTATTTCAAATGGACAAATGTCAATGTTTACTTTAACATATGGACAACCTAGCTCAACATCTTTGTCTATTTCAGTATTTTCAAACAATAGATCATTTTCAATTTCTTTAGTTCCTAAGTCTAATGTCTCTTTCCTACACTTAGACACATCCCTCTCTGTTTGCAAAGCATTGAGATTTAAACATAAACCTTTGTTTTCACCTGTTCCTTTTAACACTGTGTTGTCACTTAACAAACTACTGTTTTCGCCCTCTTTTTTATAAAGTCCACTACGGATTCTTGCCCACCATGTAGGATACAAGGTTGCACTTACCTTTGCTAATTCTTTCCAAAAGGCATCTTTGTTTATACAGTTTCCATAGTTGTTCCACAAAACTTCTAAAAACTTTCCCCCTTTTTGTTGAAAACACACATTTACATTCCATCCCTTTATATTTTCTTTAATATTATTATTATTACCATTCTCATAGATTAGTGTTTCATAGTTCCCAATAGGCAATAGCTTGTCCTCAGATACACATTCCCTAGTCTGCATGTCACTTAAATTAACCTCATTATTACCCATGTTTGTCACATCACTTACCTTTCCCACATAATCACTTTTCAATTCTACAAATACTTTTATTTCTTCCTCCACACTCTCATCAATAGCATCACTTGATTTAGGATCATTATTTAAGTGTCCCTCTCTTACTTCTTCCTCCTCCTCCTCCACAACAACCCCATCTTCAGTTTCCCCCCTATGTATCTGAATCTCAGCAATTGAGTCTTTGGCTCCATTAAACACTTCGTCATCCCCCTTCTTATCAAATAAACCCCCCAAAATAGATTCTATTTGTGGTATGTCTGACTTGTTATTAACACCAGTATCTTTTTCAGCCCAACTATGGAACTCTGCAATACCTTCAACTTCTGCACTTTCACTAACCACCTGTGCTTGAACACTGTTTTTATTAACTGTATCACTTTTACTCATAGTATCCCAAAACCTTTTATTAAATTCTAATTTATTCATTCTAACAACATCAGTATTTTCAGGGTACTTACTCTTTACATTGTATCCTCTCCTTTTCCAGTTTCGGTTATGTGTTGTCCTATCATAATATTGTCTAGCCCCAAAACTACGGACATCTAGTGGGACTGTCCACCATTTCCCGGCTGGTTCCCTCGGTCTGTCCGTTTGTAGTTGTCGTTTTGTTCACTAGTTTCAGCAAACCCCCTTCTATCTTGTTCTCTTCCCCAATACCTATTTCTATCATTCCTGTTATCTCTCCTCCATCCTCCCTCCTGTGTATTGTTTCTGAAATCATTTTCATATCTCCTTTCTCCCCTATTTGGAGCATTAATTCCAGAATTTTCAAAGTCTCTCCTCCCATAATAATCTCTATTTACATTCCTGTTCCACCCCCCATACTGGTTGTTGCCAGAGCCAAAACTTTGGTTATTTTCTCTTTCTAAGGCCCTATCTAATCTATCTACAAATTTCAGGAACTCTTCCATTGAATCGTCTGGTCCATGGACCAATTCCCACTGCAGTCTCTCTGGTAACCTTCTTTTTAAAACATCAATTTGTGTCATAATATCAAAAGAGTTATTCAAGTGAGCAAGCTTTTTCAATTGATCTCTGCAAAATTTTTGCATTCCCCCTACTTTCCCTCTATACACTGGTCCATTTAGAAATTCTGACTTTAATCTGGCTTGTATGGATTGTGACCAAAATTTGCAAGTAAATTTAGCTTCAAACTCTTCAAAAGTATTCCAAGAATCATTATTCTCATTTGCCCAGGATAGGGCCTCCCCTTCTAGAAGCCGTTTTACTAACTTAATTTTTATGTTATCTGACATTCCTACAACAAACATATCCTTACATTGGTGAATAAAGTCAATAGGGTGCAGATTTTCACCAGGAAAGCATTTCACTTGGATGTGCCCATACATTGTATTTTGATTGTAAAACATTTGTTTTGACATCAATGCATCTTCCAATTGTATATATTTAGTGTGTATATTTTCTACTTTTGTATCTACATTAGTGGTATACAGGTTGTATTCATGTTTAAGGTTTTCTGATGTTTTGTCTATTCTCTGATCTAATCTTTCAACTTCAGTATCTACTCTGTTGTAGATCACAGCAATGCTGTCTGTGTTAGCTTGTATGTTTTCATTTAAACTTTCAACTTCAACTTGAAATTCTTTTCTGAAGTGTATCAACTGTTCACTAGTGTCCTTACTGAGGGTGGTTTTAATTTTCTCACACTTCTCATTGAGATGAGTATTTAATAGATCAAAATTCAAACTTAACTTATCCAGTCTATCTGTGTTTTCTTTAAGTTTCAAACTTAATTGTTCACTCGATTGTTTAAGTTGCGAGCTTATTTGAGTTGCAAACTCTGCTAGCCACTCTGTTAAGTTTAATTGTTCACCATCCCCTGGTTCAATTTTTACATTTCCTATGATCTCATCACTCTCTGGTAGAGACATGTTAACTATTAATTATTTTAAATGACAACAACAACAAAATACCTTGCTTTATGTAGTTATGCTTTGATGTCGTGATCGGTGTTCCTGTTGGCTTTCTTCACTTATATTCGGTTTTATCGAAGCTGAAGTCTTGATTGATGAATTCCATTGACATAATCCAGACGTTAATCTTCCGAGCAGTGTGATGATGGTTTTTGGTAGTTGCACAAACACAATTTATTTATTTTTGACATATTTTCACTGTTGGCACACTGCACAAATAAACTTTTTTGGAGTGCTAAGCACATACGAAATTTATCGCTGCACTATTATCATCGATGCACTTTAAGATCCCGGACGAGCCCCCACTTTTGTAATGGTCGCCTAGTCGTAGATATAGCTAATTGCTATAATCGCACTATTTCACTCCCATTTACGGAGCTTGTTAGCACTTGATGTTAGGTTGGCGCCATTAAAATGCATTGTGTTGTGGTAATCGCTGCTGCTTGCTGGATCACTGCTGTGTCTCGATACTGATGCTGGCTCTAAATCTGGTCGTCTAGGGTTAAAAACATGAGGTCCCGTGTTTTTTATGTGCTTTTGATGATAAAGAACGAGCGAAACCAACAAATATGTAAACTTCAAATATTTATTACTCTGGTGGCCATCTTAATTCCTCTGTCCACCAAAGACCATGACTCAACACAAGGTAGTACTTCCGTTACATGTTCTTTGCATTGTTTATCCACCTCAAACAATAACACACAAACACACTTTACCAAAGTGACATTCCGACTGCCTTTTTGACCGTTCTTGCTACTTGTATTTATAACATTGTCAAAGAACTACTAAAAAGAGATATAGTTTACAAGTCACATGTACATCTGTTATCATAATTTGTGCAGAAAAGTTATTAATTTGCATCGAGTGACATAATTTAACATGTTATTAAAATGACAGACAGATTTGTTGACTTGACAGAATAATTCTTTGTTACAAAAAGGCCGTTTTTTAGAAGTTTGTCAATTGACTTCTCTAATTTGCATAAATAAGTAAATAACATGAATTATTTATTAAGAATTACATTGGTTTTCGTCTAAAATAGGATTGATTTCGTGAATACTGAGTGAAACCGCTCCTAGTGAACAAATAGGTTTCACTGGGTAATTTTTATTTAAGGAGATCCAAAATACCTAAGTTGGCCACTATTTTTCGTACTTCGTATTAATTATTTAAGATGAACTTAATGTTTTTACATGATGACATTTGCTGTATCAGTGATCAAGTGACATAAACTTTTGTGTGGGTTAGTTACTCAGTATAATTTAATGGGTTGACTGTTTATGCAGACATGTTATGCAATCATTGTTGACATACACAATAACTTTTCTATAATCATAAATACTCGTTAAACTGGTTGAATTTGGAGGGTATCGCATACTTCGGTACAGTAAAGCCTTTAATATGTTCCGTTACACACTACAGCAAGACCGTTTTGGTTAGTGTTACAAGGCCAGATCAGTCAATCATCCAAACTGTTGGCCCTGCAACTACTGAATAGGCTGCTGCCCCTCCTCAGGAACCACATATTTGTCTGGCCTCTCAACAGATACCTCTCCGTTGTGGTTGCACCACCTACGGTACGGCTATCTGTATCGCTGAGGCACGCAAGCCTCCCCACCAACGGCAAGGTCCATAATTCTTGGGGGGGGGGGGGGGGTTAATGTTTTAAGTTTTCTAAATAATGGTCGACATGGTTCTTTGCGATTCGCAGTGCACATAGTTTGAATGATTTTTTTCTGTATTTTAATATCCGCACTATGTTTGTCGAGTTACCCCAAAAAAACAATTCCATACCTAATAATGGATTCAAAGTAGCTTGTATATGCTACTTTTCATGTGTCCATGTCAGTTGTCGTTGGTAATATTTGCACAGCAAATGCTACGCTGCTCAGTTTGTTTGCAGGTAATCAAGGGGTGCCTGTCAGCTCAAATTTTTATCTACATTTAAACCTAAGAATTTGACTGAGTCTACTTCTATATTTAGGTTGTTACGTACAATCTTAATCTGCTCATATTTTGACTGTTTGGTTTTGAACTGCATCATGTGAGTCTTAAGATATGTTTAGATTCAATCCATTTAGCTGAAACCAAGTTTCTAAGGCACTGATCGCAGCTTTGGGAATTTTTTTCTGAATCCTGATCTTCAACTACGACAGGAGTATCATCTGTGAATAGAACTGATGGGGAGCTGATATTTAATGGTAAGTCATTAACTCAGAAGATAAATAGGACTGGCCCTAAAATGGAGCCATCTACATCTACATGATTACTCTGCAATTCACATTTAAGTGCTTGGCAGAGGGTTCATCGAACCACAATCATACTATCTCTCTACCATTCCACTCCCGAACAGCGCGCGGGAAAAACGAACACCTAAACCTTTCTGTTCGAGCTCTGATTTCTCATATTTTATGTTGATGATCATTCCTACCTATGTAGGTTGGGCTCAACAAAATATTTTCACATTCGGAAGAGACAGTAGGTCACTGAAATTTTGTAAATAGATCTCGCCGCGACGAAAAACGTCTTTGCTTTAATGACTTCCACCCCAACTCGCGTATCATATCTGCCACACTCTCTCCCCTATTACGTGATAATACAAAATGAGCTGCCCTTTTTTGCACCCTTTCGATGTCCTCCGTCAATCCCACCTGGTAAGGATCCCACACCGCGCAGCAATATTCTAACAGAGGACCAACGAGTGTAGTGTAAGCTGTCTCTTTAGTAGACTTGTTGCATCTTCGAAGTGTCCTGCCAATGAAACACAACCTTTGGCTCGCCTTCCCCACTATATTATCTATGTGGTCTTTCCAACTGAAGTTGTTCGTAATTTTAACACCCAGGTACTTAGTTGAATTGACAGCCTTGAGAATTGTATTATTTATAGAGTAATCGAATTCCAACGGATTTCTTTTGGAACTCATGTAGATCACCTCACACTTTTCGTTATTTAGCATCAACTGCCACCTGCCACACCATACAGCAATCTTTTCTAAATCACTTTGCAACTGATAATGGTCTTCGGATGACCTTGCTAGACGGTAAATTACAGCATCATCTGCGAACAACATAAGAGAACTGCTCAGATTGTCACCCAGGTCATTAATATAGCTCAGGAGCAGCAGAGGTCCCTGGACGCTTCCCTGGGGAACACCTGATATCACTTCAGTTTTACTCGATGATTTGCCAGTCAGAAACATAATATGCACCATTTGAAGAAATGATAACTCTTTGCTTCTGTTTGATAAGTAGGATTTAAGCCATTGTAGGGCACTGTCGGCAATTCCATACTTTTCAAGTTTTGAAACAAGCAATGCATGGTTTACAGAATCAAACGCCTTTGTAAGGTCGCAGAAAATTCCTGCCACCTTATTTCTCTTGTCTAATGATATACTTATTTTCTCAGTGAAACTGTTCACTGCATCTATCGTGTTTTTCCCCTGCTGAAAATCAAATTGATTGTTTAGGATAACAGAGTATTTTGCAATGAAGTTTTGGATTTGTGCAACAGCAAGTTTTTCAGATATTTCAGACATGACTGGGAGAATTGAGATAGGATGACAATTTCCCATAATCTCTCTTGATCCCTTCTTGAAGAGAAGTTTGAATTCAGCATATTTCAGCACCTCTGAGAAACAGCTCTCTTCAAAATATTGATTTATTATTTGAGCTAGTGGCTTTGCAATTTTATTGTGTACCACTTTAATAAATTTGATGGGTATTCCTTCCCAACCTGCAGATTTTTTTTTCATAGTGTTAGAATTGCATTTTCTACATCCTCTACAGAAATTTAAGAATTTTGTAAAGTTTCAGGGTTTTCAGCTAGGCCAAAGGGATTTACTTTGTTGTGATAATCTGCTACATCTGCATCAGTCTTTGCTACGTTTATAAAGAATTCATTAAAGTACTCTGGTATATGAGTTTGACTTAACAATAGTATTTCCTTCAATGTCAATTTTTGAAATTTCTTGGTTACAGGCTTTCATACCTAACTCAGATTTAATGACTGACCACACAACCTTGTCTTATTTTTATGATTTAAAATTAGACTGTTTTTTGCCAGTTGTTTTGCAGCCTTGACAACTCTTTTAAATATGGTTTACAGAGAGTAACATATTTAATGACATCAATATCTTTATTATATTTTAGTTCTCTGTGCAATTGCCTTTTCCTTACACTGGAAAGTTTATGCCCTGGGTAATCCACTGTAATATATTTGTTATTTTATTTCTGCAGAGTCTAGGTGGAAATGTTTCATTAAAGACACCAAGAAAACTATTTAGGAATTTCTCAAAGTTTTCATCACTTGAGTTACAACAAGCAAAAGGCCATGTTTTCTCTTTTAGCTTCTCACTAAATGTTAGCAAGTTTTCCTGCTCATACTGAAATGTTCCTGTCTGTCTGTGGCAGCTCAATGAACAATGCACAGTGATCTAAAATACCTAGATCTAGACAAAATGTATACACATCTTCACATACATAATTAGTTAGAACATTGTCAATACAGGTTGCTGATTGCCCATTGTCTCTGGTATATTCAAAGAAATTCAATTTGAAGCCATATTTCTTTACTAAGTCAGTAAATCTTGAGCAATCCATGTGATATCAATATTAAAATCAGCAGCTTTTACTTTTTTCTATTTTTCCTTACAAAGGTCTTCTAGCATAATTTAAAGCTTAGATAAGAACAGTTCTGCTGTTGACATCCCTGGAATTCTGTATATTGAGATTATTATAACATTAGCTGGTGAGTCCACTATTTCTACACAACAGCTCTCAAACACATATTCTTCATTTAAATAATTAAAACAGTGTCTGGTCTCATAACTTATATCACTATGTAGAAGTGTACATGAGCCTCCATGTGACTTGTTTCTTCTGCAAAAGCTAATTGTTAATCTGAAGTTCCCTATTTTGTTTAAAATTTTAATCATGTCCTCAGTAAACCAGTGCTCATTTAAACAAACAACCTATTCTGACAGAATATCTTCCAATTCATCTATTTTGGAGCTTCAGTTGTTTGAAGCATCAGCATATAAATGATTGACATTCCAGTGGATAACTACTTTGACTATTAGTTATTGGCTTTAGCACATTTCTTGTCAGATAATGGTTTGGTTTTGTCTTTCTTAATGCTACACAAGTTTTTTCACCCCCATCATTACTTATCAGTTTCCCTTATTTTTTATGACCTGGCAAGTATCTATGAACATCTTACTGAATATTTTTGAGCCCAACCTATTCAGAAGTAGACCATCTTTGGCAATACACTTTGCACTTAGAAATTTGTTGGGATCAATGAAAACGACTCCTAGTTTATTGCACTGTTCTTTAATATTGTTGTTTATTCTCTGCACATAGCTGTCACTCACCGATCTCCTGTACACAATGCTGCTTATTATTATTCTGTAATTCGAGTAGAGTCTTCTGACTGTTTGGATGAGATTCCTTGTATGGCTTACAATTTCTTCCTCACTGTTGTTTCAAAGCGAATTTGTTCCCACATAGATAAAACCACCTTTTACATTTAGGTAATTTTCATAAACAGGTTTTCAGGGCACTTACACATAATTTCCACATTTTCTTTATTTTACTTTGTCAGTGTTGTACCAATCAATGTTGTCCAGTTGTCTTCTACACAACAATTTTACACCTTATTTTGTTTTGTGAGATCTCATTCTGGCAGCAGGTTCAAATGGCTCTGAGCACTATGGGACTTAACATCTGAGGTCATCAGTCCCCTAGAACTTAGAACTACTTAAACCTAACTGGGACCGTAGCGGTCGCGCGGTTCCAGACTGAAGCGCCTCTGGCAGCAGGTGGTTGGGCTTGTTTTACTTTGGTTGATCCTTTGTTTACGGTAGTCTTTCTTCTTCAGTTCTCTAGTGAGAAACTATTGGCCTTGAATATCTGTTTGTCAAATTGTTGGATGTACTGACAGTCATTTGCTGACTCACTGCCTGTAGCTTACAGGCTGTCAGACACTCATTGGTGCAACAGCTTTAACTGTCGAACCGCACCTTCCCTGCCACGTGGTGGCATTCACAATGCACCCCTACCACTATCACTGTCGTTGTCCCATCCTCTACCAAACCTCTTCACAGCTATAGGCTGTGAGTGGCACAAATGAGCCTGCCCTCTGCAGCCAGGTGCACACCCCACCATTTCCCACTGTTGCATCCATGCAGCATGCAGACTGTGCTAAATGATTTTTGCTGCTTCACCTGTTTATGATACAATTCACAACATGGAATGACACACAGTTCAAAGTCGTATTGTCTGCAACAATAATGTGATTCCTTTTTCAATGGTGATCAGTGTGAAGCTGTAAGATACAAAGCAACAAACACAAAAAACACCATTCACAGTGTTATTACACTGGGTCACTTGGCACACCGAAAGTGGCTCCATCTGGTAACAAAAAACAGGAATCTTCTCCATAAAAGGGAAACGCAATTGCAACAAGTCTGCTTTTCCACCATACTCATAAATTACTATTAACTTGTCCTCATATTACACACAAATCTGTTGTCCTTTTCAGGCAACTGTCGGAGTGCTTACGGCTACAAATATCATCTAACATAGCATACCTGCAGAGCTGAAGCATGACTGTTGAAGGAAGACTTCTATCAAGAGGAAGTTCACTGCCATTTTGTTCAGGGTTGTTATTGCAACTCTCAACAGTGATTTTTTTTATATGTGTATATAATAAATTTTAAGAATGAGAAGAATGCACACAAACATTAAACAATCAATTGTTTGTATAATTATTCAAATATTTTGATAGATTTACAAGATTGTGCATGTATGCAACAAACTTTTTAGCTTCTTTTTGACAAGAATATACTGAAAATGGTTTATTGTGTATCACAGAAGCAGTTGTCAGATAAAATATTTATTTAGTGAAGACTGAAACATATAGATTATGGTGCCATTGTTCTAGTAGTTGTCTTATATAGGATAGAAACTTTGAGACTGTGCCTATATAAACTGCCTGTTGCCTGAAATCAAATTTAGTAATTGTGGGCTGAGCTTCATAAATGCATTGCAGTTGGAGGAGGGGGGAAAAAGCTTAATTTATTGAACACAAAGTTGAATCAGTTAAAAGAATAAAATGTGCCTTTGCAAATAAACTATTCTGCATTACTGAATGAGCGTATGTTTCTACAAGCAATCTGAAACAGAACGAAAAGAAAGTTATTTGTCATCTCTTGTGATAAGAACTTAATTAAATCTTTCTACAACTTGAGCTGTTTTGTAAAAATGTTTTAAGGTATATTTTCGGATAAATGGAACCATGTAAGTGAAATTTGACTATGTGTAAATAAAGGCAGTACCCAATAACATTGGAATATTTTTATCAACTTCTGTAGTTTATGAATTATGAAAATAAATGGACACCAAGATCTTCCCATACAAAATATTCACTTCAGGATGTCTGATAATGCTCTATTGAGATTGATTAGCTACAATGAGTCTGTAAAGGCAGAGCCATGACGTAATATTCCCAGTCATATCGTTTCCTTTTGCAAGTAGCTTCAATGTAATACAGAATAATCTCAAATGCTGTCAGTCATCACCACAATCATTTTATTAAACAATAATTGTTCTTTATATGGTATTATATCAGCAAATGATCTGTTAGCTTACACATTCCTTTCATCAATATCAGCTTATATCCCCTTCAAACCTGTGAAACTGAATAATGTGATATTTCAAAGGAGGAGGAAAAAAAAGACCTCATTTAGCTCATTCCAGTTGTACCCAGATCATAATGAAATGTGTATTTCACTATTGCATTAGTAACAGGACTTGCACTACATGTTTTTTATCTGCATGAAATTCTAGTTCTTAAGCAAACATTTATGTACATTTTTAGAAAGCTGAATGGTAGTGCCCAATTTGCTTGTTATTTTAAACAATACTGTATTACTAAAATATTTATTCCAGATGTGCATAAAAGCATTACAATCCTCAACATCAAAAATGTCTTTGATATCCACACCGTTACAATATCTAAACTCAAAAACACAGTCAGCATTTTGTAACTGTTCTGTTATTAAGATATGCAGCAGTCCATCGCTGTCTCTGTTTAGCTTTTTGTGTTTAAGATTTTTCTGAGTTGCAAATTTCACACTACACAGAATTCACAACTACAACGGTGCTACTGCATACAGTAGTATTAAGTTTCTATAAGGCTGGCAGTGACAAGATTCAAACCACTGGTGGTATTAAGGAGCTATATGTGCTAACGCGAGAGAGAAATAATTATGCTCCATTGTTGGAGGGGACAACAAAAAATCAGTAACAACTGAAAGTCTCAAAAGTACCAAGCTGTTTATTCGAACATGCAGTGTGCCTCTGTTCAGACGAAAAGGGAAAGGGTTTCGCTAATAGTGAGAGGAAAGGCTGACAGGCAGTACATTTCCTGCTACAGGATGTTCTCAGACTAGGTCAATAAGACCTTGCATTTGGATATATCCTTACTGTATACATTTCTGAAGTATGGCTTCTGTGAGAGATTATTATTTTCAAACATATTTGTAGAAGCTTATTTCATCATACCACATCAAAGATTTCCCAACACCTCAACTATGTCGATGTTTCTACAGTTAAATCTCACTTCTGAGAAGAGACAATAATCCAGAAAAAAAGAAATCTATGAGAATTGATGCCTTGTGGAGTAGGGACACTACATGACATCACTTCTCATAGATTTATTTTCTTGAGGCAGTAACTGTCAAACGTGTGTTGTCTTCTTGAAGGGCATACTAATGAACATATCAACAGTCTGACTGAACTTATCAAATGCAAATAAGCTTTCTAACATACACTTTTACTCACAATGCAACATCATGGCCTTGAACAATGAAACAGTTATCAAAGACCATTATGACACCTGGCAAAGACTGTTAGATTGTGGAGTCCAATATCTATCCATTCTTAACTCTTCACCACTTTGCATATTTTGAAGAAGAAGGGTTCAAGTGTAATCAGCAAATATTCCTACCAAAATTTCTCCATTATGGTTGATTATGCATAGTTTTCTAGTGTCCAATTTGGATCACAAAACTAATTTAATAGTACTCCTTCATTACACTGAAACACAAAATAAATGACACTTCGTACTTAGCTGTTAGGAGTCACAGAAATGCTCAGGACAATAACTCAAAACAACTGGCAGTAGCAAGACTCAATCACAGTGATGAAAATTATTAGTAAGAGAGACTGAAAATAGGCACCTAGCTGAGTGGTATCACAGTCCACCTACGTAGAAATTAATAGTAGTAGGCAGATGGAATTATACTTCAACCCCAAACAATTCCAGTCACAACACAATAAGACTAAAGAATAACTGGTGCCATGCTGAGGCACAGTCAATGTTCAATCC
The DNA here is from genome assembly GCF_023864275.1 of Schistocerca cancellata. Lineage (NCBI taxonomy): Eukaryota > Metazoa > Arthropoda > Insecta > Orthoptera > Acrididae > Schistocerca > Schistocerca cancellata. Next base: position 277,101,753 of record NC_064626.1, read on the forward strand.
ACCATGGAGATATACACATTCACATGCAAACAGAAATGAGACTAGGCCGGCAGCCACTTGGTCTTAACAGCCAGCTGGCAGCCAAGTATGCTGTGTGGTACCACCATTTGCAGGAATTCCGCTAGAGAAGATATTGTGCAGCGTATCAATGCTATGCCATCGTACACTGGTCTGTCCAGTGGGATTAGAAGAATAAACTGTCCGTGTAATCACTCACTCACCCTTTTTGGTTTCATGCGAGTGAATGGGTGAATAATAACATGCTCTGTTTCTGTAAAGCTTCTTTCAAGATCTTGAAGTGCTTTTGTTACTAAGCAAGAAATCTATTTTACATTTCGATCAATTAGGTGAAAGTTATCTTCCTGATATTGGTCTACACTCAACATTTACTATCAAAACCAAAAGTGCAATAATTTGCTCAAGTTGTGTATCTAATGATATCACATCATCACTATCAACCTTTCCAATTTGTCCTGGTTCTTGTTAAGTTACAAATGTGTCCAATAGCAAAATATACTTGACACATAGTCTGTACCTAATGTCAATTCCCAAAATTTTACATATGCCAACAACTGCAGTGCCACTACAACATAATTCCTCCGCGTGAACAATTTACACCGATGACAAGATATTCCAATACAAAGACGTTACAAAATAAGTGATAAAGGTAAGCTATGATATAACAAGATTCAATAAGGTAACTTTTGTTAAGAGTTGCTGGAACAGCTACTCTAATCTACGACCCACAATAAAATGTGTGTGAAACTATTATACATCTAGAGTAGTAAAACTTCAGAAGAACATTCTCATTAATGTCAGTACTTAAATCAAAAATATCATGACCAAGACACAGGTTATTTAATTTTGTTTGTTTGTTGATGGCAGTTGTTGTGGTGGTATTCAGTCCGAAGACTGGTTTGACGCTGCTCGTCATGCTAATGTATCCTGTGCAAGTCTCTTCATTTGTGCATACCTGCTGCAATGTACATACATTTGAACCTGCTTCCTGCAATCAATAATTGCCCCCTCCCTCCTCTCAATTATCATCTTCTCAATTCCTTGATGTCCCAGGAAGTGTCCCATCAACTGATCCTTTCTTTTGTATCATAAATTTCTTTTGTATCCTTATTTGATTCAGCACCACCTCATTTGTTATCATTTGATTCAGCACCTCCTTATTAGTTCTCTGATCTAGCTATCTAATATTCATCTTTCTTCTATATTCCAAAAGCTGCTGTTCTCTTATGGTCTGAATTGTTTATAGACCATTTTCTCCTCCAAACAAGGCTAAATTCAACATAAACACCTTTGGAAGAGTCTTCCTGACATTTAAATTTATGTTTGACTAGCAGTCTGTCCCGGCTAAGTATCTACTGCCAGACGATTTGTCTGGTGTGGCAGTAAATTTATTTATGGGCCACTGAATAGAATTATGCATAAAATTCTGAGAACTATGTTAGGTAACTGAATATCATTGGTTTGAGTCACAAATGTTATCTGTTCCATATATAATTTGTGTTTGGAGTGATCTCTGTTCTCTGTGATGGGAGCACATAATGTTTAAATTATATGTGTACAAACAATGTAAATATTCTATGTGAATTGTGTGTGTGTGTGTGTGAGAGAGAGAGAGAGAGAGAGAGAGAGAGAGAGAGAGAGAGAGATTGGATAGGTCTTTGAATATGTAGCACATCATGTATCTGAAGTTGGATCATGTCCAAAGGCCTCAAATAAAGAAAATGAAACAGCACGGAATATGCCTAATGTTAACATGTAGTGTGGGACAGGCAGTTAGGTAGTTAATTAGTTACATGCTCCATAGATCATTTGTACTATTCTTTGATTGAAATTATGTGGAATGAGGCACTTTGCAGGATATGTATGCACAATTAGTATTAATGTAAATGAACACATTAGTGTTTTCAGTCCTGCTCATGCAATTACACTTAAACTTTTTTAGTGGCTGCCAGTGTTTACATAGAAACTCTTCAATGGAATAGACAGAACTGCCCAGGAGAAATGATGTTAAGTTAGATTTAAAGCCTGCTTTGCCGACAGACATTTTGTGGTACTGGGCAAATGATCAAAAATATTTGTTGGTGCAACTGAGCTCCTTTCTGAGCCACCGACAGCTTTAATCATGGGTAATAAAGGTAACTTTTCCGCTCTAGTATTGTAGGTATGGACATCATTGTTCTTCTCAAATTGTGATGGAATACATATGATTAATATAATTTGTGGAAGCTGTGACAACACACTTCAAACCCCTAGCTCTTTGAAGAGGTACCCACATGACATCTGTGCTTGCTTTTGAGCAATCAACACTTCAAGTTGTGAGTTACCCCAGAATATTATTCCACAAGACATTACTGAGGAAAAACATGAAAATTATGTCAGGAGATTAATTCATTTGTTTCCAATATCAGCAGTTGTATGAAGATCAAATGTAGGTGGACTTAACTGTTTGAGAAGCTCAGTAATATGCTTCTTCCAGTTAAGTTTTCATCAATATGCACACCCAAAAATTTTGAGCATTGTACCATGTTTACCGACTCCTGCTTACCGTATTTACTCGAATCCAAGCCGCACTCAAATCTTAGCCGCACCTGAAAAATGAGACTCGAAATAAAGGGAAAAAAAAAATTCCCAAATCTAAGCCGCACCTGAAATCTGAGACTAGAAATTCAAGGGGAGAGAAAAGTTTTAGGCCGCACCTCCAAATCGAAACAAAGTTGGTCCGTTGAAATATGAGACACAATTTAGGTCGAATGAATGACGATACAGATACAGTAGTTTGGTTCGAGTCGAAAGCTTAGCAGTTAAGCTTTACCAGGTAGCCATTGCTATGCGTCAGGCGCTCCGTCCGTATTTATACGGATACCCTTCCTTTTTCACGTGCTTCGTCTGGTTTGAATCGATTGCTTATTTTGCTTTGATCTGATAAGTGCCGTTTTCTATGTTATAGGTGTTTACGTCAGTCACTCTAAGCTGAAAATGCATTACTATACTGTGTCATGCATTGTTTGTCGTATTCTGATGGTGCGTGTTTATGGCCTGTCGCTGCTCGCGGCATGGCTTGCTTTTGTGCGCGCTACCGCCGCCTACAATTAAAAAAAGAGAGGAATCGTCTCATTAGCGAAACAATGGCAAGAGACTGCTATTTGTTGTTACTTACACTGCTGCTTTCTTTGATAATGATCAACAAGAACCAAATAATAGGCTGCGTATGATAGAACATGTTCTGAACGAGAGTTTGGCGAAAATTTTTCTCCGTTTGAAAATCTTTGCGGCCGCTTCTTTAGTACATCAAATTCTGCACAGAAATTAGTCATCTTAGATTTAAAAATCTAGTCAGTTGCCGTGCTTCATTTCTGACTGTATCACTATTAGGCATAAGAGTAATACGAATATAAACATGACACGATACGTATATTCTTCCGCGTTTGCTACTGTCTCACTCTAGTTTCGTAGTTTATTTGGCAGACAGGATTTAAATGAGATAGAAGCAAACACGAAAGAATACATGGCAAAATGTTTATATTCGTATTATTCTTATGGTGAAGAGAATACTGCATGTGATTCACATTTCATCAGGTTCCTATTAGCAACCATCTCTTGTCACAGGTAGGAAAAAATTCAGAACGTAGAGTTGGCCATATTGACAAAAATCCCAGTATTACCAGTTGGATTTTCGTAGTACATTGAAATTCGAAGATGAACAATACGGAATTTGTATTTACTTCGTTGGATAATGTATGAAAATGCAGTGGTCGAAACTCGGGCGGAGAAAAAAAGCTCGTGTTCCAATTTATTTTTTTTTAAATTTTATTTACTGAGGCAGAGGTTTTGGCGCCAATATTTATCTTTGTGCCTACAAAGGATACCTGTGTAGCGCTATATATATTCGACGGCAGAAGTTGGTTGTGGTGGCACCTATCAACATTTTTCAGAACTTCCGCTTGCTTTGCACTCGATTCAAAGCCGCAGGCGGTTTTTCGGATTACAAAAACCGGAAAAAAAAGTGCGGCTTAGATTTGAGTAAATACGGTATATGCTACATCATTCAATGGTATGACTGTTGTACAATACTGAATCTAGTGTGTTTTTCAAAATTTAGGGAAAGTCCATTTTCTGAGAACCACATTGTAATTCTTTGGAAAATATCATTTATGGTCTCTTTTGTTGCTTTCTCTTTGATGGGATTTATTATAACACTAGTATTGTCTGCAAAAAGTACCAATTCTGCTTGTTGAATGTTAAGTGGAAGGTCATTCACATATACAAGGAATAGGAGTGGACCCGAAATTGAACTGTGGGACTCCCTTTGTGATTTTTCTCTAGTTTCTAAAATTTTCTGCCCTTCCAACATTGTTTGAATTATTTGGCACAGCTTTTTCTATTCTGTTTGTTAAGTATTACGCAAACCGGCTTGAGTTTTTCTATGACAGTAACATGATCTACACAAATACCTTGGAAATATCACAAAAATTACCAACTGGTGATATTTTATTATTTAGGCTTGTACTGTTTGATGAATGAATTTGTAAATAGCATTTTGAGTCAAGCAACTCTTCTGGAATCCAAACTGTGAGATGCTAAGCAAATTGTTTCAATGTAAGTGTGAGACTACTCTTCATTATATTACTTTTTTAAGCATTTTGGAAAAATATGTCATTAAGGAAATTGGACAATAATTGTTTAAGTCTGTCTTGTCACCTTTCTTAATTAAATATGTCATTAAGGGCATTATGTATTAAGTTTGAACAACTTTTCAGAGTTCTGTTTGAAATTCCATCAACACTATAGCACTTCTTTTCATATAATTCTATAAATTTAAGTGGACATTGTTGCACCTCTAATTGCTTACAGTTTTGTAGAATGACATTTGAAATATTTTATATTGCTTCTTCAACTGAACCATTTAATCATATTTCTACTACTATATTTAGAAAATGGTCATTAAAAGTACTCGAAACTTGAGAGATATCAGCCACAAACTTCTCAGTTAGGTTAATTGTTATGGTACGAGGGTGGTTTGAAAAGTTCTCAAAATCACTACCAGAGGTCAGCACTAGCGTAACGAGTTGTTCATGTGATATTCATTGGACCGCTGCCTGTAAACACGTGCCACGTCAGTGCTCTTGGAAGAGAGCTGTAGTAGTGACGTGGCTCTGTTGTTCCAGCGTAGTGATTTGCAAAGATGGAAAAAAATGAGATTTGAGCAATGATTAAGTACTTTGTAAAGAAAGTTATGAAAGCAAAGGACATTCATGCCGATTTCCAGAATACACTGGGGGACTGCTCCTTCATATTCAACTGTTGCTAATTGGACAAATGAATTTAAATTTGGTCAGGAGAGCTTAGATGGTCTGCGCAGTGGTCGGCAAAGACGTGTCACTACTCCAAAAATAATTGCAAAAGCGCACAATATGGTCATGGAGGATTGCCGATTGAAAGTGCCTGAAATTGCTCACGCTTGCCAGATGTCATCTGAAAGGGTATATCACATTTTAACTGAAGAATCAGAAATGAAAAAAAAATTATCTGCAACTCTTGACGCTGGATCGAAAACACATGAGAATGGACATAGCAGAACAATGTTTGGCCCATTTTAGGAGAAACGAACAAGATTTTTTGCACCAATTTGTGGCCACAGATAAAACTTGGGTGCACTACTATACCCCAAAGACAAAACAACAGTCAAAGCAGGGGAAACTTGCTGATTCTCCACCACCAAAGAAAGCAAAGACAATTCCTTCAGCGGGAAAGGTCATGGCATCAGTGTTTTGGGATGCGAAGGGGATTCTGTTTGTATATTATCTCCCCACTGGGCAAACAATTACTGGAGAATACTATGCTAACCTCCTGGACAAACTGCAACAAAAGATATGTGAAAAAAAGGCCAGGTTTAGGAAGGAAGAAAGTCATCTTCCATCAAGACAATGAGCACCTGCACACATGTGCTGTCATCAGCAAAATTACATGAACTAAGGTATGAATCGTTGTCACACCCACGTTATTCACCTCATATAGCTCCGTCAGACTTCAATCTCTTCCCAAAACTGAAAATTTTTCTTGATGAATGAAGATTCACTTCAAACGAAGAATTTTTCAATTCAGTATTTTTTTTTTTTAAGTATGCAGGTAATGTCTGACCTTAGACTTACTTTGGCTTTATATAAATCTCTCTCTCCCTCTTACATGAGATTTTAATTTCCTTAGTTAGCCACAGTTTACTTGTTTTTTAATGGATTTTATTTATAACTTTTTGGGGAAGCAACTTTCAAATATTGAGACAAATTTATTACAGAATAAATTGAATTTGACCTAAGCATCTCTTTCTATATAATTACACCTCATCCAATATCACCACTTTTAACTTATTATTAAAACATTGTATCCTGTTCTCATTAATAAGCTTCACTGCTTTGTATGACCCTGCCTCAGGGCTGTAAGGTGCCATGTTGCTTATTTCCAGCAATTGTGCATCAAGGTCAGATAGTCCATTCACAAGTGGAACACATTCACTGTTTCAGACTGAGCACTGTCTATAAAAATGTTACCAATCAGTGTCGTACTATCTTGCTGCAACTGAGTGGGAAACTGACAACTGAAATTAGATTCAAACACCTAAACAATGATTCTAGTTCATTTTTCTTGTCCATATCTTAAGAACTCTTCACTGAAATCTCAACAAAATTACCAAATGTTTCTTCTTGTCTGACAAGTAGCTCAATAATGGATATGGATTTCTCACAAATAACTGTGTTTCCTAGAGGGGATCTGCAGACTGTTAGAATTATCACACATGTTTCTGAACAGGGTATAGATGTGGACAAGAAAAAAGTATCCCTGATGTCCCAGTTAAAAATACACTTTTTTCATGTTAACTGACATTACACTTTCCCTCGGAGCTGTAAACATTATCAATCCTTTGAATGGTAATGATTTCATAGAATTATCAGCACTTCAGAAAAAAAACTATGTGTTTAAAAAGATCTATGATGCACAGCAACATGTACACTGCAATTTTTCTATTACAAAAGTATAAATATGAATTCCACTGAAAACACCATATTAGTTTCCAAAGCACTGAAATTGAGATTGTGATGCACTTTTGTAAGCCAATCTTAGATCATGTGACGAGATCTCATCAGCAGATATTCAGAGCGTAAGACATGTAATGTAATCAGCCAACAGCAACATCAATGTTAAGTAGCATGAACACACAAATAGGAAAAGTTAATGGTTTAAATTAATATACATATAGTGTAGCTACAAGCAGAGCTAAGCTTTCCTATTAACATTGGTACTTTTTTGTGTGTGTTACCTTTTAAGGTACATCAAACACAAAGTAAAATTTTAAATAATTACATATGGAGCTGGTCTCGTGGGCCTGAAATTTTTCTAAGTGGCTGTTCTTCAAACTGTTAAGTTTCGAATGAGAGGCACATGCTGTGTTATTTAAAAAATTCATTCCACATTCTTACATGTAACATAATTTCTCTTGCATAAAAGGAAATTTACTTTGAAGGTAATGCTTCTCAAACCACAATTTGCAATATTTTCTTGCAATGTGTTAGAAACAGGTTTGTCTGAACAGTTGCTAGAGTGTGCCAGAAAATGGGCATTGCTGTGGACGCTTGTGCTTGGTGTTTGCACTGCTTATACACCTTTCCTCACATTCCTGTTTGGAATTTCATACATAGTGGGACATCATGCACTGCAGCATGTTGTTCAGAGAGGACATATGGAGTTATTGTACTTAGGTCAGCTGTTTTATCATATCCTATTCTAGATACAGAATGCAAAATAAGAAAGTAGTTCCTCGCATATTATTAATTTTAAAACTAATCTCTAAAACTCAAAGTACCCTAATATTTTGCTATGTGGTGACTTAAACATAGATTTTTTTTTAATTGTTCTCTGCAATACTGTTATCTAGCATTTCCAATCATGTTTACATCCACATAGTACTGAAGAAAACTAGTATGAATGAATACAAATTTCTTGAAGAAAGAGTTGTTTATATACACCAGAACTAATTACAATAATTTTTCTTGACTTTCCAAATGGTATAAAAAATCAACAATGTTATCTGTGGAGCCAAGAAACTGTACAACTGGTGGTTTATACTCTACTTCAGGAGTAAATATAAAGCCTTGAGTGGAGTTACAATGATAAAACATGGTGCGCTGCTAGTCTATAATTTACCAAAGAATGGCATTCTATAAATTTAATATGCAAACAACACAAATTAAGAAATAACGTCAAGCATAGATGAGGTACCAGACAAGTGTTGAAACATGTCTTGTGATTGAAAAACATTGTGTTTCACAGAAAGCAGATCTATAAAATTCTGCTAAAGCTGTCGATATGTTTGAAAATAAAACATTTTATTCAATACTACTGACCAAATCCGCTGTTGCCACTTTTGGGGTGCACTCAGCCTCGTGATGCCAACTGAGGAGCTACTCGACTGAATAATAGCGGCTTCAGTCAAGAATACCGTCATAATGACCGGAAGAGCGGTGTGCTGACCCCACGCCCCTCCTATTCACATCCTCCACTGAGGATGACATGGCGGTCTGATGGTCCCGGTAGGCCACTCGTGGCCTGAAGACGGAGTGCTTTTTTTTACTAACCAAATCTGCCTGCTTTGCCTTTTCATGTGAACATTTACTTTTACTACACATATAACATTAGCAGATCTTGCATTATTTCAACAGTATACTCCAAGAGCATCAGAATTTCATAAATCATACTAAAAATCATAGTTCGTCTCATAGTGCACATTCGTATGTCTAGATCCACAGTGAAGTAGGCCCCTACCTGGTATTAAGCTTTTCAATGTGGTTTTCAGAATGCCAATTTTCTTTGAGTACCAGTAATGTATTATCTCATGTTTGGTTCTTTATTGTGGCATTAGGCCATGAGTGCCTGAAGATGAAAACGTGCAACAGAAATTCAGCGAAAAATTGAAACTAGCCAACAGTGTGGAATGAAATGCTTTGTTTCCAATAAAGTGGCTGCCTCTAAAGGAGAGACTTGTAAAAAAACAAATTTATTTAGCCAACCATCAAAAATAACTTCATTGTTCTGCAAGACAATTAATGCTCAATTGTGAATAACTGAAACTAATAACATATTTTAGTCTTCAATAACTATGCGAATGTATTTTAATTCACTTGATAGCTTCCAGCCACAGAAATCAGTTTTGTTTTCATCTGACATGAGAGCAGTCAATGAAAAGAAAACAGCAAAATCTCAAAACATAAACATAGGTCACATGGAGACTACCCCTCCACAGCAACTCAAGGTGCATTTATACCTGTGCACCTTGTGGCTAGTCCCTGTGTGGATGTTGCCCTGCATGAAGAAGAAGTGCCCAGTGTAAACACAGGTGTGTATGGAATCACTTGCATGCATTTGTTGAGGATGAGGCATGCACCTACATGAGCGCCTAGACTTGCATGTGGGGGAAGCAAAGTCACAAGGTGACAATGTGCAAGTCGCACAGGTGGAAATGCAATTTCACACTGCTTTGTGCAGGCATGAATCTGACAGCTAGGGTGCACTAGAAAATTTTTTTCCTGCTAGCGTCTGGCTGCTTGCTGGTACTGCTTATACAGCTAATAGCGACACTTCAGGTAGCCAGGAGCAGGAGAAGGCACTGCTCGTAAACTACTTCAGGTCCGCGCATGTGTTTGGGCCTGCTGGCAACTGATCAGATGAAACTAATGTAAACAGTTGTGATGTCACGCTCATCAAAAAAACTTCATTGTTAAGAAGTATTCCACAGTTTTCATCCTAAAGCCGTTGACAAATTCTGCTGTTGGCAGGTGCTTGTGTGTGCACTGTGTTTAGTTATAAATGGCACATTTTCTTCGCAGCTTAAGTTTCATTTTGACATTTTTCTCTCATTTATGTTTTATTGCTGCAGTATTATCATGCATTAGTGGGCTTAAGTAAAATTCTTTGTTTGATTATCAGGTCTTATTAGTCAAAATTACAAAAATTTAACTGAAAAATACAAAAATGAAAAATTCCTGGATTTCTAAAAAATTCCCCGGTTTTTCCCAGTTTTCTCCCAGATGAAAAAATTCCTGGTTTTTTTTCTGGATTTCCCAGTTGTCCCAGGGCATATACATTTTGCTGAAATAATAACTCTCAAGCACTAGCTTCTAGGTTCTGATCAACATTAAGTCTCCTGGACTTTGTGTCCAACTTCTACATATATTACAAAATCCTCCTTTTTGTATTTTAACTCTATACAAAAAGGATGCTACCCTATAACCCCTGATATTTAACTTCTCCAACCCTGTGGTTACGTAGTACTGATGGAGACACAAAACATCACTTCAGAACTTACCACATCAATCTAGGCATACAAGGAACACATCTATCTTGTTTTTCAACCCTATAATATTCTGATGAAACAAATTAATTTTATTTATTTATTTTGAAACTGTTACAGATATTTGTGTGTGTGTGTGTGTGTGTGTGTGTGTTTTCCTAAGGGACCAAACTGCGGAGTTCATCGGTCCCTAGACTTACACACTACTTAAACTAACTTACGCTAAGAACAACACACGTACCCACGCCTGAAGGAGGACTCGAACCTCCAGCAGGAGAGGCCGCGCAATCCGTGAGATGGCATATCAAACCACACGGCCTGTTACTGATATTATGGTTCTGTTCTGCTCTAATTTCTTTTAATACTGTCTGTCTGTCTGTATGTCTCTAACTTAAAAGCATATGCAGGCAAGGCACTTTCAAGAAGTTGTGTTTATGACTGGAACAAAAGGTTTCGTGAAGAGACAGATTCAGTGCAAGTTGATCCCAGAGCTGGTTGCCCGTCTACAGCACGTTCTGGTGCAAATGTGGAGCATGTAAAGCAGTTATCGCAAGAAGACCATCACGTAACTGTGCATACGATATCAGAAGAACTTAATTTGAATCATGATGTATCTCATAATATTTTACGCAAGTATTTACAGAAATGGAAACTTAATGCAAAACTTTTCCCTTACACACTAACTGACAAACAGAAAGAGGAAAGATGGAAAAATATCTGCTGAACTACTGGACAGAGCTAGACATGATCCCATACTTCTGTCAAAGACTACTGCTGGGGATGAAAGCTGATGTTACCAGTATGACACACACAAAGCATCAAAAGTGCTAAATGCTGGAGTCCTGGATCACCAGCCTCAGAAAATGTCAAAAAGACAACCTTTGAGAACAAAGACAATATTGATTGCATTCTTTGGTATTAATGTTCCTCAACTTCAAACAGTGAAACAAACTCTTTACATCGAAGTCTTGAAATTTTTGTGACAAGCAATTCAACATCGCTGCCCTGATTTGTGGCATTCTCAGGACTGGTTCTTACTGCATGATAATGCAAGACCTCATACTGCTTTATCTATTACTGAGTATCTGGCCTGACATTCTGTTATTGCCCTCCTGCATCCACCATATTCACCCAACCCCTCAGCTTGTGATTTTTTTCTTGTTTCCCCTAGCGAAAAGGCGACTGCAAGGAAAGCTTCATCAAGATATCATAAACATCCAACGGGCTGTCACAAATGAGCTTACAAGCATAAAAAACAGATTGAAAATTTCCCTATTTCTTCCAAGACCTCCAGAAACATTGGCAACTGCAATTTTCTATTTTTTAAAAAAACTTGTCCTGGAACTTTACTAATAAAGGCTGCATATAAACACAGATTAAACAGTACACTATTTTACTGCCTTTTGGGGTGCTATCAGGCTTATAGAGACACAAAAAGACAACTACTTCACGAGAGTTAGAATGTAATCTAAACCAAGGAATAATTGCAACAGTGTATGCTATTGTTAAACTTCCTGATGATGAGTCACACCTGTACATCCCACAAAGCCCATGGTGGTTGGGTTCGAGTTCAATTCAGATGGTGAGTTCTGACCTGCTAGGATGTTTCAAAGTAGATAGTGGAAAGTCAAAACAGGATTCCGAGTTATGAACAGATCAAAAACTTCCGAGTCCAGAGTCGTCAGAGAGCAATGAGTGATATAATTAATACAGTATGAAATAGGAAGCAAAAAATAAAAGTTTAAGACCATCACATAAATGGTCACTGCAGTTCCGTGTTCTTCTATAAGAAATGTGTAATAATTGTAACACTGATTCATTCAGAGATGTTGCAAGTACGGTAGACAGGAAATGCAAATAACCAGCCAAGCTCATGGCTGTATAGTCAATTTCACCAATTGCAAATTGTAGTTTCTGACTGCCAGCAAATTATATTCTCAAACATGCCTGACCTGTCTCAACTAGAAGTGTCACTTATAAGGGAACAGTAACAATAGGTAACGTGCACTTCTTTGGTTGCTACATATGCCAAACTGCTTCTCCAAGTAAATAATTGTTATAACATGCTGCAGCATTCCATATCTGTTCACAAGCCCAGAACATAGAGAAGGAAGTCCTGGATGGACTGAACTTCTCTTTTGAAAACAGGGTATTAAGGAATGCTTAACAATATATGACAACTCTACAATTACAAATGTTTTAAATCATTAATTTAAATGTATTCCAACATATTTAAATAAAAAATATACAATGGTATTTTTACAAAATACAATGTATCAACTTCTGTCTTAGATCCATAGAGCTCATATGTTGTCAAGAAACACTTAACTGCCACATTTAGAACTGTATCACAACTAGATATTTAATGTTAATTTGTCTTCTTCCTTTTCTTAGCAGCCTTCTTCTTTTGTTTCTTTGTTATTTTGTTTTTGCTTGCAATTGCTTTTATCTTTCTACTACTCATCCACACAGGATAGTTACCATATTGGTCCCTGAGAGTTTTCTTATTGTACACTCGTTTCTTATCATGATCCATTTCCTCTTCTGGGGGTTTGCTGTATGTAGAAGTACTGGGATGTTCCGCTTGCAATGATTTCGGATCTGCCACTGTAAAAGGAGACATTAGTAATAATCATTACACACTCATTAAAGTGTTTTCTTCTTACGTTATACTTTGATACAGAGCATGAAACTGTGGATATGAAGGGTGAATGAATCATAATAAACAAAGTGAGAACAACAACAAACTGAGATTTTGCATTTCATGATGGCTTAATTATGGTATATATGACAGAATCAGAGCAATCTTAGTTGTCTGCATCTCCTGAAACAAGATGAGTAACAATGACAAAACATAAATGTGTGAGGGAGTGGAAAGAACAAATGTACAAAATGTTGCCTAACTTAATCCATAAAACAATTCATAATTTTTTTTTGCTCCCCCCCCCCCCCCCCTCCTCTCCCCCTTCAAGAAGGTACCGTGCATTATTGGTGCCAGTTCAGTCATCAGCCAAAATGTGTCCTGTGGCATTTTCCTAACAGTTCTACAAAGCATTCACATGCACAACACTTTATCAATAATGGACAAATGACTTGTAAAACTATGACTCAAATTCTTCTGGGTATGTGACCACCATGTCAAGGTATAAAATTCTCCGATGTTTCAGCCACTGTTGCAAATGACCTTTGTTAGGGTGACTTGCTTGCTACTGACAGAGAAAACATAAGTTCTTATATAACAATGGAAGACGTTTACGTGATCTGATACGGCACTGAGGATGAGGAGGAGGGATCTTGCACATCCTTTATTCATGTTTATTCTGTTTCTTGTTACTGGAGAAAATAAGACTTCACTGATTGGCGTTTGCTTTATTTACTGCTATTGGTGCTGGCAGCCAAGATGCTGAAAGCCTGAATCAGTCTCCTCTATTCATGTCAGTGGGTTGCGTGGCTATTTTTATCACCCCTCTAATATTCCTCCTCTCGGTAAGTGGCTGTTTCACTAGTACACAGGCATCTCGAAATACAATCTGTTCGCCACACTCACTCTGTTTTTCTACCACCGCTGACTTGGCGTGTTGTCTTAGGTGGATGCGTCTCATGTTCAGATACTCATGTGCTGATCAGTTGTGCCATCTCAACTACATATACGAGTCCTCACTCGAAAACTGATTTTGAAGACACCAGCAATATGTAGCTTGTTGACTGTAGCTTTTGATGAGCCAAGAATATCTTGTATTTTGTTGTTGCTTCAGAAAATTGGCTTGATACCTGCATGGTAGAGAAGTTTGGCCACACATTCAGTGAGCCCTGGTAAGTGTGCAAATAGGCCATGCATAGAGCTTCCTTCTGCTCTTCACTATTGCCTTCACCCTCTGTCCCCACAATTTTGTCTCTCATCTTCATCCCATAACCATTGGCTCCAAAGATGGACCTTAAGTTCTGCAGTTCCACCCTCAAATGTACTTCATCACTGATGCCATGGACCCTCTTTGTTAAAGTGTGCAAAGTAGATTTCTTCTGTGTAGGGTAGTGGGAGGAGACATGCAGGTACCTGTACGTGCGGCAGTGACGGTGAGGGGGTTCTCAATTCTTTGTAGTCCAGTTTACCATTAGGCTTCTGGTAAACTTCTACATAGAAGAAAGGCAGCACCACATGCTTTTTTATCTCCATAGTAAACTGGAATTTTGCTGTGCTGCTAACTGAGCTATTGGTGAAAGTTCTGTAGCTGTGCTTCTCCATGTGGCCAGATAGTGAAGGTATTATCCACGTACTGGAATCAGCTTTCTGGTTGTAATGGGGTGAACTGGAGAGCTGTTTTTTTCAAATGCCTCCATTAAAATGTCCACTGCAATAGACAAGAGAGAGGAACTCATAGCTGTAAGTTCCTCTCTTCACCTACTGCAGCAACACTGCATTTGCCTTTTCATAGAACAATAACAATAAATAAAGCAAATACAAATGAAGGATGTCTAACACCCCTCCTCCTTATTCTCAATATGCCAACAGACCATGAAAAAAGCTTCTTCATTTGTAGATAACAACAAAAGTTTTTCTCATTCGACATCAGGCAAAACACCCTGAGTAAGGCCATTTGCAACAGTGGCTGAAACATCGGAGAACTATTACATCAGTATTTACATTAGCAGAATAATAATTACAGCTATTACAAATCATATGTTTTTAGGTTGGTTAGTACCTCCAATTATTCTGGCAAGAGCAAGCCATTAATATATATTTTCCCCGGGGCAGCAGGTCAAGTATTAAAGTGCCATTGTGTGCACTCACAATGGTTAGTCTAGACTGACAGGCACAGTTCACTTAGTGATGCAGTTATGACCATACAGCAAACATCACATCATAAAGTTTGTAACGTGTTTGTGAGAACACTGTTTGATTCAGGGAAAAAAGACACCAACACACTGATGTGTGTACATATTAAGGTACCATGTATAAAAATATCTGCACTTATACCCATTACACCCCTTATATTGACAATGCAGTCAATTTTATGGATAGTGACTATTGTGACACAAGCCTACACTTATACTTGTAAAACTTTCCACAACACACAAAGATATTCAGCTTACAATTTTCTTACAACACATTATTAAGGACCCAGTTATTAGCTACACTATTCACTTCACCTTTACACCAAACAGAATTTTGAAACTCTGTGCCACATTGTTCTATTAGATGGCAAGTGAGGTGGTGAAAATACAGCTGCCCCCACATCAAAATACAAAATAACATTGATATATGGCACACTGACATTTTGCAGTCCACAAGTATCATAATTTGGATGGTCTTCCCATCACAGGATAAATCCCTGTCTCACTGTGCAATGTTCAATTTGAATACAGATAATCCCCACTGCAGACACTTTTTGAGTGCATCATCTGCTAGTTAAGTCCTTCAAATTTCCATGCTTCCTGGAAGCTAACAGAATGTTTCTTTTGTTTCCTTTTTCGAAAACTTGGAACATTTGGGGGACATTTCATAGAATACATGTTTGTAACTGCGAGTCACTCTCTCTAATAAATACTGATCTATGCCACAGCCTTCTCCTTACATTGCACTAGTCCCTCTGTTGGTGATGATGATGATGATGACGGGGGGTGGGGGGTGGGGGGGGGGGGGGCACACTCAACTGCGCAATCATCAGTGCCCATACAAATCCCCGATTCTTACACAGTCCTCTTTTTTTTTTACAGTTTAGTCTAGCCACTGTCACGAATGAGGATGATGAAGATGAAATCATGAGGAAAACTCATACACCCAGTCCCTGGGCAGAGAAAATCCCCAAACGGCCGGGAATTGAACCTGGGACCCTGTGATCCACAGGCGGCAACGCTAGCCACTAGACCACGAGCTGCTAACTCGCTCTATCAGTGGCAGCTGTTTTCTACCCTTTTTGCTACCCCCCCCCCCCCCTTTCTCCTGAGTTCAATCTTCTACAGTTTCAAGTATTCTATGTTTAAAAGGCTTCAGTTACCTTGGATATTTTGCTGTTTCTGCTCACTACTATTCCTGTGTTTAGAGAGTATTCCAGTTTTTCTCATATCTCACTAAATAGTTTAAATTTACATTAAGAAATTCATCAAAATTGTAAAAGAGGTCAAAAATGAATTGTCAGGGCAAATCACTATTAACATGAAATATTAAAATTTCAAGTTAATGGAAAAGAAAACAAATTCTTTTTAATGATTCCTTAGATATTTCTAGAATGAATAATTAAGGTGACCAGAACTTACAAGTGAGACTCAATCGCTCTACATTCACCAACATGGAATCTACGATTAGGATTAACAGTACTGGGGAAAAATAAACGAACAGAATAATCACATAAACACATTCATTTTTGCACCATAGAATTTTACCCTGCAGACAACTTCATTGGTATAGAGTTGGAATGTAGCTTGCTGCTACAAGAGCCTATTTTCACACAGCTTACATTTGGATGCAAGCAGAACAAATTTATGCATACATACATCCATCAAGGTTTCCAGGCGCAGCGTGGAATGATACATCCACCGGCAGCAGATTTAAGGGCTGCCACAGACTACCATGACTCATTTGTTACAAACAGCTGATGTTCACGGCAAGCTCCCCAATGGACCTACTGATGACATCCCTGCTCTTTGTGGTTTTCTCCTGGACTGTGATCTTACAAACCATTAGGTCTGGTTAGCACAGAGATTTACTTCTCTGTCCAATGCGGTACTGTCTTAGATCACTATTTAACCCACAGTTGTGATTTCAGTTAACAAACCCATGGCCTACAGGCGCACTGAGAATGTGTTTCATATTCAAGCCTTTCCAGCCGAATCTGCAAATTGGTCTGCACTGACAAGTGAATTATTCAACAAACTTCCAGAGAACTGTATTGGCCGAGAGGTACCCACCTCCACAAGTTCTTTGTTGTGTATATTTCCAGAAGAGTGAGGAATTATTACTTTATGTCGCTTATTTGTAAATAATCTGTGCCTCATAAAATCTGTGTTGTTGAAGAAAAGCAGGCTTACAACAAAAGGTTAATATAGCAAGTTTGAAGTTATGCATGAAAATCAGTTATACGAGGGCGGTTCAGAAAGTAACCTCCGATCGGTCACAGTGCGGGTTGTGGGGGGAGTAGTGACGCCATCTGTGCGTTCACGCACTCAACAGGTCAGTCGGCATCAAGCCGTGGTCGAGTGAACGTCGTACCTGCGCTGGTTTAGTTTTTGTGGCAGTTTGAAATGTGTGATGCAATAGAAAACCCCGCCAAATGTGAAGTGCGTGCTGTCATAAGGTTTTTTACAGCCAAAGGATATTCTGCAGCAGCTATTCATCGTGAGCTTTGTGCCGTGTACGGACCAAGAGTTATGAGTGAAGGAGTTGTCCGTGAACGGGTACGTTTATTTAAAAGTGGACGAGAAAACATTCATGATGAAGAGAGGAGTGGTAGACCATCATTGGTGACTGACGAACTCGTTCAGACAGTTGATGCAAAAGTTCGTGAAAATCGACGTTTCTCAATGTCGGAGTTGTCTACTGGTTTTCCACAGATTTCTAAGACTCTCTTGTACGAGATAGTGACAGCAAGATTGGGTTACCGTAAGTTCTGTGCACGATGGGTGCCCAAAATTCTTACCGACCACCACAAAACTCAAAGAATGGCCTCTGCATTAGACTTTGTCAGGTTATGAGGACAAAGGAGAACCATTGTTAAACAGAATCGTGACCGGTGACGAAACCTGGATTAAGTACGTGATCCCTGAGACAAAAGAACAATCAAAGATGTGGGCACATTCAAATTCGCCTACCAAACCAAGAAAAGCCTTGCAAGATTTTTCTGCCAGAAAACTGATGGCAACGGTGTTTTGGGATGCCAAAGGGGTGTTGTTGGTTGAATTCATGGAACGTGGTACGACCATTAATCAAGACGTGTACTGTGAAACAATAAAAAAGTTACGACGGGCTATACAGAACAAACGCCGTGGTATGCTGACTTCCGGTATCGTTTTTTTGCACGATAACCCCCGTCCTCACTCTGCTCGCAGAACAACGGCCCTTCTTGAGTCCTTCAAGTGGGACGTTATCAACCATCCACCTTACAGCCCAGACCTGGCGCTAAGTGATTATCACCTCTTCATGCATTTGAAGAAATGGCTCGGGACACAGCGGTTTGATGACGACGAAGAGCTCAAAGATGCGGTCACAGGCTGGCTCCAGGCACAAGCGGGTGATTTTTATGCAGAAGGAATTTCAAAGCTTGTGAAGAGATACGATAAGTGCCTCAATCGCTATGGAGACTATGTAGAAAAATAGTGCAAAGATGTAGTTGTAAGATGTATATATTAAAATATTTTTATTTAACTTGGTGTATTTTTTTAAATCAACCGGAGGTTACTTTCTGAACGGCCCTCGTAATATGACTAAAACGAAGGACCCGTCCCCTTAGGTCTGCAGGAAAGTTTATTTCCAGATGCGACAGGGATTCCCCTGACAGAGACATCACGTACACTATGCACGTATTCAAAGATGAACTTACAATTATTTCAGAAATCAACTTAGAATTTGTTCAAAAATGTTCAAAAACCAACAGGGGGCGTTCAAATTCATATGAGTAATCGATATACCAACAAGTGCTGGATACTAGGTGCTTTGTGAAACAAGGTCTATTTACTCAATAATATGAATTTGGCGACCCCCTCCCCCCTCTGAAACTGTCGCCCGGGTCAGATACCCCTGTTTGCCCCTGCCCCCTAGTTCCGGGCCTGTTGCGCATACGTGAATCTGGCAGCTTAGGCGCACAGTAAAATTTTTCCGGATAGCATCTGGCTGCTTGCTGCTATTGCTTATACTGCTAACTGCCACACTTCTGTAGCCAGAAGCAGGAGAAGGTACTACTGAAATGCGGCTCAAGTGCACATGCGCATAAGCTCGCTCGCAACCGCTCAGACGAATCTAATGTAAACAGTTGTGATGTCACGCTCATCGAAGGCAATTTTTTGTCATGTATAGTCTTCCTAAAGCCTTTGACACATTTTACTGCCGGCAAACGCTTGTATGAGCAATGTGTTTCGTTGTTGTATATGGTGCATTTCCTTTGCAACTTAAGCTTTTTTTTTTCTTTTTTTTTTCTCTCTCTCGTTCGTTTTTTATTGCTGCAGTATTATTCTGCAGTAGTGAGATACAGTAATATTCTTTATTAGAGTATTGGTTCTTACCAGTCAAAGTTACAAAAATTTAACTGAAAACTAAAACAATGAAAAATTCCCGGAATTCTAAAAAATTCCTGGATTTTTCCCGGTTTTCTCCCAGATGAAAAAATTCCTGGGTTTTTCCCTGATCTCCCGGTTGTCCCGGGTCATAAACACCCTGTGTTTTACTGACAAGAGGAAACGGAAAATAAATGTCTTTTTGTTGAACCATCAGGAAACATATTTAATGTAAATATTTTATAAATCTAGGAATCAACTAACACAGAAAATCCATAGAAGAAATTCCAGTACTACAAAAAAACCAACATTACCACAGTACAATAAGTCCAAATGTCAACTAGCTCAACATGTGATGAAGAGACTGAAGAAATGTACGATGATATAAAAGAAACTATTCAGATAGTTGAAGGAAACGGAAATTTAATTGTACTGGGGACTGGAATTTGATAGTAGGGGAAGGAAGAGAAGGAAAAATTGTATGTGAATATGGACTGAGGGAAAGGAATGAAAGAGAAAGTTACTTCTTAGAATTTTGCACACAGCATAATTTAATCATTGCTAAAACTTAGTTTAAGAATTATGAAAGAAGGTTGTATACGTGGAAGAGACCTGGAGATACCAGAAGGTTTCAGACTGATGATATAATGGTAAATTGTAAGACATTTCAAGAAGCAGATGCAGATTCTGACGTAATTTATGGTTATGGACAGTAAATTAAAACTAAAGAAACTACAGTAAGGTAGGAAATTAAGGATGTAGAATGTGGATAAGTTGAAAGAACCAGAGACTGTTGAGATTTTCAGAGGGAGCATTAGGTAACGATTGACTAGAATTGGGTAAGGAATACAGCAGAAGACAAATGGGTAGCTTTGAGAGAAGAGATAGTGAAGGCAGCAGAGGATCAAATAGGGGAAAGATAGGTTCTGTCTAAAGAAAAATTAATGAGGCTTTTGGAGAAAAGAAAAGCAACAGTATTAATATCAAGAGGTCAAATGTAAAGTCAGTCCTAGCCGTGGAAGGAATATACAAGGGTCTATACAACGGAGATGACACTGAAGGCAATATTATAGAAATGGAAGAGGAGTTGCCAACATTTTAACATCTACTTTTAACAGTACTTGCTAGCGCACTTAAAATTTCTCTCTTCAAAACTTAAATGCACTAACACAGTGCAGAAGATTCTCCAACAACAGTCAATTGGAACTGGGCCCATAACCTGTTAAACTTAATGTGTTTCAGGTTACCTTGTAGCTTGCAGATCAACCAGTTTTCACTTAGCCACACTCTAACATACACAGCCACGACACTCAGTGCTGTGGAAGTTGTTACTGTCTATCAGCTGGAACGATACTAGTGCTCCTAGTAGAGAGGAAGCTAGCTTTAAGATTAATATTTGTTTTTAATTATTTTTGTACTTAATTTATGAAATTGTTGCTATATAATATATCCCACACACTAGTAAATTATCAAAAGACTGGAAAGACCATAAAATAAATGTAAAAAAAGGGTTGAGTCTCATTCATTCAATGACATCAGCAACAACATTTTTGTGTATATTTGCAGCTTATTTCGCATGAAAGCAAGAAAATATGCACGAAAAGCATATATTTATGTTGTTACTTGTTCTTAGAATGAAAGTTTCACACTCTGCAGTGGACTGTGCACTGATACGAAACTTCCTGGAGAATTAAAACTGTGCCGGAGCGAGACTCTACCCTGGGTTGTTTGGCTTTTGGTGACTGGTGCTCTAACAACTGAGCTATCTAAACATGACTCACAACCTGCCCTCACAGCTTTACCTCTGCCAGTATCTCGTCTCCTACCTTACAAGCATCATATAAGTTCTCCTGTGAAACTTGTGGGACTAGCACTACTAGAAGAAAGGATCATGTGGAGACATGGCTCAGCCACAGTCTGAGGAATGAAGCCTGGGGAACGAAGCCTGGGGAACGAAGTTCTCACTCTGCAGCAGAGTGTACACTGATCTGAAACTTCCTGGCAGACTGAAACTGAATGCTGGACAGAATCAAATTTGGGACCTTTGCCTTCTGTGGGCAAGTGCTCTACCATCTGAGATACCAAAGCACAACTTACGATCCACCATCACAGCTTTACTTCTGCCAGTACCTCATTTCCTACCTTCCAAACTTCACAGAAGTTCTCCTGCACAAATTCTCCCCCAAGTTCCGGAACCTCCAGAAAGTCCTATCCGTTCAGAGTCAGCATATCCAGACTGACATAGAGGTAGAGATGGTTATTACACAACGGTTCCAATCCCTGGCAACAGATTTCTATGACACAGGTATATAGAAGTTGGTCCCACAGTATGACAAATGGCTGAATTCCAGTGATAAATTGTTTGAAGGTACCTTAACACTTCCCGCATCTGTCCCAATAAACCTTTTAAGGAAATTATGTTTTGCTTGAGTCACGCCCCAGAGAAACTTGTTTTACAGATGTACCTCGTACAAATCATTAACAGTGGCATTGGGTAAAATAGTCTACAGCATCCAGTAATGAATATACTTTAAATATCTGTATACGCACAATACTGAAAGACGACTGTCACAAATGTAAGAATTCTTTAGGAAACTGAAAAACCTCCATAAATCCTAAGGAAATAAATAATTACAAAACTGTAATGTTTTTGCTATGTTTCACATAGTGTATACATCTCACTATACTAGAATGCAACTTATTTTCTATACATGATCTTACCTGTTACAATGTCTGAAATGTTTTCCATGTTGGCATCTGAGCTTCCATCATTAATGCCTAAAATATTCTTAAGTCTGGCCAGCTCCTTCTGACCATACCGTTCTCTCTTAACAGCTCTCATTTTCCTCTTCCATTTACTACGCAAACTTTTCGCCATCTTCAGTTCTGAAAATTAGCAAAGCATCAAATATAAGGAATTGTAAAAGCTGAGCTATTGTTACTGAAGTTGCTAGTATAGGCCTAAAATTACTGTTTTCCAAATATGGTTTATAAGCCAGCCTTGGAAGTATCACAGTAACTGGTATTGAGATGAAAACTATCAGCTCAGTGGAGCTGGCAAAGGCTGACCCTCTTAAACCAAGTTGATAAACTGAGTCCACTACATGATGGCTAGAGAATGGATTCCAAGTGAGGTGCTCTTTGATTACGCAATCATACTTCTGATTTCTGAGGAAAAGCATTCTTGTTCTCCCAATTCCTATTGGTAATATCTTCAGTGAAAACTACTCTAGTGGTGTGTTAAAGACACTTGCACATTTTCACCTAGATGAACAGTGACCAGTGGCTCATTGAACAAATTGGCAATGCATTTTGCAAATTCACTAATAACTGGGATACAGGTGCCAACATTATTTTTATAAAATAGAATTATGTTATTTTTTGCTGCCAAAGTAGCTGATTTAGATGAGGCAAATTTAGTTTTATAACTCTTCTGAAGACCACCTAAGAAATAATGGAATAATGATTATAAGAATTTTTGTTCTGTTTTGCAGCTGTTGAGTAGTCCACCACTCTCTAAGGGAACTCGCACTGTGAGGCAATAGCTACACAACATTTGTGCTACTCTCAATAGGAATCCGTGTCATCAAGAGAAGAGAGAGGTTGTCAGTTGTGGGTTGTCCTTCGGAGAAATTAACTAAAGTGCAAGAGAACCAAGTCATTCCATGTCAAATCAACACACTTTAAATAAAAATTTTACCTCATCCTCTTAGATTTTGCTGAAAGTTGGTATACTTATAGTGGGTGCTGAAACTAAGAAAAATACCAAATTTCAATTTTTTACCTCAAACCATTCCTGAAATATGGTCATGTACACTTTTCAAAAACTGGCCAAAAATGTGTGAACGGACTTCTTTTAAATTGCCCTAGGAGCTGCCCTAATTGAGCTAGAGGACTGGGAAAGGTGTCATTTTGCAACATTTTTCATGCTCTTTCCAGTGATAGACAAAAAACATAGCTTCTAATTAATAACCTTTTTCAAAATGGTAATTAATATTTTGATTTAATTTTTTTACAAAAAGTACATAATTGAAAATTTTCAAAATATTTCCATAACTACTTCATACTGTTGTAAATCACATGGCAAAATATAAATGTGGGATGATGATGGGTTCATTGTTAAAAAAAATTATTCCGGACTCTTGTTTTTTCACTAACGGCCCTAGTTTGACCAAACTGACCTTTAAGGTAGTACATCAGTAGAGGACCATATACATAGGGCTTGATGTCTGTACAATAATTCAGAGACTGGAGCCATTGTTGAGATGATGTAGTCTGCATTGTTACCTTCTCAGGCTTTGTGTGCCTACAGCATTATTGTGCACTGTGGTTTTAGTGCAAATCAATTGTTACCTCTGTGTTGACCAGTCTGTATCTATTATATTTAATAGTTCATTTTCAAGTAAATCTATACACTGAACAGTTTATAAGTGGTTTTTGTATAAATATGGAACCAAGTAAAAAGTGCGGTGCTGTAAGAGTGCAGTGTTGTAATCCATTGAAGAAGTCAAATCATTTTATTAAGAGACAGAAAAAAAACTGAGAGATGCCCAAATTATTTCCTCAAATACCAGGTGGTGCCAAGATTTGTGATAAATGTAGGAAAGATGTAACCAAATTGAAAAATACACCAGAGCCCATCAGTGATGAAAGTGTTGAAGAGGAATCTTCTGGATCAGAGATAATCATCCGAGACCAAGACCCTGACCCTGACTTCACTCCAACTTCAGTAGCTGTTAAAACATCTAACACAACACTTCAAGAACTAGGTGAGTCCCCAATTGACAAAGGAAAACTAACATCTAGGCATTACGCCAAATCAAAAGTGAAGAAAATCTCATCAATGACACGTAAACTTTTTGTTGCTCCTGAAACTTCTTCGTCAGATACTGATACTGATGAATCCGTTCTTGAAAATCTTAAAAGAAACTTTAAAAATTCCATAAGTAGAGCAAAAAAACTAATGATTCTTACAAGTTTACCTGAAAAGTGGAGTGTCAGGAAAATAATGAGGGAATTTAATGCTCCTAATTACATTGTTCGGCAGCCCAAACAAATTTTGAAAGAGAGAGGATTCATGGAGGGTCCAAACTCAAAACCAGGGAAGTGTTTACCAACAGAAACTGTCAAAACTGTACATTCATTTTATGAAAATGATAAAGTTAGCAGGGCAATGCTAGGTATTAAAGATTGTGTGGCAATTACAGAAACAAGTTGAAATAAAACAAAAATATCAAAAAGACTTATTTTGTGTAACCTTAAAGAAGCTTACAAACATTTTAAAGACAAGTTTCCTAACATAAAAATAGGTTTCTTTAAATTTTCTGAGTTCAGACCAAAACATTGTGTATTAGCTGGCCGGAGTGGCACACACACTGTCTGCGTGTGCACAACTCATCAAAACATAAAATAAATGATAGAAATTGCCAAACTAAATACAGTAACAAACAGCAGCTTAAACAATTATAAGCAGTGCATTGCAAAAATGCTTTGCAACTCCTCATTAGTTGATTGCAACATGGGAAACTGTGAATACTGCCCAGGAGAAACTGTCATACGTAAAATTTTAAAACACTCTTTTCATGAAAACTTAATTGAACAAGTTCAGTTCCGACAGTGGATGTCAGTTGACCGATGTAATCTGGAAATTGTTCAGAAAACTTCTGAAGAATTCATAGATTTATTTTGTAGTAAGATGTCGACTTTGATACGGCATGACTTCATTGCCAAGCAACAATGAACATTCCTTAACTCCACAAGAGAAAACCTTATGGAATCTGAATTTGTTGTCATATGTGATTTTTCAGAAAATCATAGTATAGTTCTACAGGATGATGCTCAGAGTTTCCACTGGACAAGACAACAGATTACCATTCATCTTTTTGTTATATATTACAAAATGGAAGACAAAATTGAGCATATGAGCTTTGTCACCGTTTCTGATTGCCTGGAGCACAATACAACTGCGGTTTACACCTTTCAAAAGAAGCTAATTTCATATCTAACAAATAAATTTCAAAAGATTCCAAAAAAGATATACTATTACTCTGACGCTCAGTATAAAAATAAGAAAACCTTCCTGGATCTTTGCCTTCATGAGGAAGACTTCAACATAAAAGCTGAGTGGCACTTTTCAGCCACAGCACATGGGAAAGGGCCTTGTGATGGAGTAGGGGGTTCAGTAAAGAGACTGGCAGCTCGTGCAAGTTTGCAAAGGCCATACCAAAATCAGATCCAAACCGCACGAGATCTATTTGAGTGGGCAGTGGATAATATCACATATGCTGATTTTGCATATTCCACTCAAGAAAACTACGCTGCTTCAGAAATATTCTTAAAAAGCCAACTTGAAGAGGCATTGACAATCAAAGGAACACAGCAATTTCACACTTTCATTTCCAACACTACATCAAAATTAATAGTCAAATACTTCTCAGGTGATGTGCAGAGTTGGGAGAGGGAAGTAACTACATCACCAGACAAACTGAAGTTACAAGATGTATCAGGGTATGTCACCACTGTATATGGCAGAAGCTGGTGGCTTGGGTACATTTTAGAAAAAAACGATGAACTTGATGAAGTGAAAATGACTTTTCTTCATCCATGTGGACCAGCTAAGTCATTCTCTTATCCTCCGCATGCAGATGTTCTGTGGGTGTCAGTTGTGGATGTTCTCACAAAAGTGAATCCATTTACTCCGACAGGGAGAACATACATTCTTAATGAAAGTGATGTAAACCAAACCCAGTCAGCTTTATTAAAATGTAATATGTGAAGTTCCAACACAATTTATTGGGAAACAGTTTTCAACTCAAAAACTTAATTTTTGTCTCAGGTTAGTGTTAATGTATATTTTATAGAAAGTTGTTTCAAAATTATTGTTAGTACCTATTGTGTTAAATTTAGCTATGTGCAGATACCTGTTACTCAAAAAAGAACATTACGTATTTCATTTGTTTAATAGTTCCATTTCAAACATCATGGACCAGAACTATTATGTAAATACTTGTACTTATTCATACTTTATTTCAGTTTGTAGTTAAATGCTCAATTTCTTATTTTTGTTATATCGGTTAATATACTGTTAGTGAAGTTGTATGAAATTAAAATAAGCAATCAACTTAATTATAAAATACGCTGAATAGTTTTAGTTTAATAAGGTGATGTTTTGATATTTCTAATACTTTTTTTACTTACCTTTCAGTATATTTTAAAGAAATTCCTGTTTGTTAAAGGTCAGTTTGGTCAAACTAGGGCCGTTAGTGAAAAACAAGAGTCCAGAATAATTTTTTTTTTAACAATAAACCCATCATCCCAGATTTATATTTTGCCATGTGATTTACAATAGTATGAAGTAGTTATGGAAATATTTTGAAAATTTTCAATTATGTACTTTTTGTAAAAAAATTAAAATTAAATCAAAATATTAATTAGTATTTTGAAAAAGGTTATTAGTTAGAAGCTATGTTTTGTTGCATATCCCTGGAAAGAGCATGCAAAATGCTGCAAAATGACACCTTTCCCAGTTCTCTAGCTCAATTAGGGCAGCTCCTAGGACAAATTAAAAAAAGTCCTTTCACACATTTTTGGCTGGTTTTTGAAAAGTTTACATAGCCATATTTCAGGAATGGTTTCAGATAAAAAATTGAAATTTGGTATTTATCTTAGTCTCAGTGCCCACTATAAGTATACCAACTTTCAGGAAAATCTAAGTGGGTGAGGTAAAATAGTTGTGTTGATTTGACATGGAATGCCTCAACCATTATCTACATAAATCATGTTTGTTATGAGGACTGCTGCAATTCATTTAAGTGTGTTGCTTGTGAAACATCCACAAACTCAAATAATTAGTAATGCATAAAAATGACATTTACTACTGAAAAATTGGTTGGCATGCTCTTAATTTATGACAAAGGTCAGCAAAATGCATCAATAGCAGCAGAAATCTAGGTAGACTGGTTCTCAAGAAGTATCTGTCTAATTCGTCCCACTTTTATTAATACCATCAAATGAATTTGTGTGACAGAGATTTTGTTCCAAGGGAACATATACAAAGGAAGGCTGCTACCAATCAAGCTGCCGCTGCCGATTCTCATCAAATGCAGACATTGGCATTAGCCCAATATTTTTTTTCTGTGTTCTTCACATACATACATATTTCTCTACACCAAAAGTTACATGGCAGTAATTTTCAACATAATTTTGAATAACCTCATTGGGTCCTCCAGCAAAATAACAATTCTGCGGAGAAAATATTATTTACTTATGAGGTCAAATCATAGGCAAGTAAATTTGGGAAACATGAACTACCGGTCTACATAAAAACCACACTGCCTTCATCAGGTGATCGGCTAATGATAGTGGAGTGTGATGTGGTATAATCAAACAGCATGTAATCAGCCTTTATTTCACTGAAGGCATACTGAACAGGGAAAACTAAATATCCTTGTTCTTAAGAGACGAAAATGTGTTATCAAGAACTTATCAAATGATGTGGTTCCAACACTGTGGATCCCCTGCCCGTAATTCTTCAGCAGCAGCAGGTACACTAAACTGCTTATTTTTAAAACGGTCTGTGGAAATAGGCAGTCCTATTTAGAGGTATCCCAGCATGATTGCCTCACTTGACACCATTACTGCTCCTTCCCCTGTAATGTTTAGTATGCGATCCATAAGGAGGACTGAAGAACTGTGGAAGACATGAGAGAGCAAATTACTGGTGCGTATAAAGTAATTACTCATGATACGATGACAGCAGTAAATTCATCAGTGATACAGTGTGTACAAAAGTGTTGTGATGCAAGTGGTTCTCACTTCAAAAACACACTTTCAAAACGTTTTGTTCACAATCTATAGTTTCATTTATTTCATGAATTATTTTAATGTACAATTTCAACCAGGGTGAAAATGATGCAGCAAATGTAAAAAGAAAAAAATAAATAAATAAAATAAAAAGTTGGAGAAACAATCTGATATTCATTTAAACTAATAAATTTTATCCTGAAAATTCTAATAATTTTGTCACTGACAAATGTCCCTTTGGGAGCATCAGATGTTCTCATACATCCCCATTCTGAAAAACACCGCAAAGTCCACTGCAGATAGTACGACCCATTGTACCAGTCATTAGGGTTTCTTCACATTCCAGTCACATAACGACAGGGGAAGAATGATTGTTCAAATGCCTCTGAGCATGCTGTAATTATCTAATCTTGTCCTCACGATCCCTAGGTAAGCGATACATAGAGGATTGTAGTACATTCCTAGAGTCACCATTAAGGGCCGGTTCTTGAAACTTCGTTAGTACACTTTCTCAGTATAGTTTACATCTATCTTCAAGAGTCTGCCAGCTCAGTTTCTTCAATATCTCTGTGAGATTCTCCCATGAGTCAAATAACCCTGTGACCTTTCGTGCTGCCCTTCTATGTATACATTCAATATCCCCCATTAGTCCTGTCTAGTATTGGTCTCACAAACTTAAGCAATATTCTAGAATGGGCCGCATGAGTTATTTGTAAGCAAACAGTACTTCCCCAGCATTCTACAAATAACCCGTAGTCTACCACTTGCTTTACCCACAACTGAACCTATGTGGTCATTCCATTTCATATCCCTACAGGGTGTTTCACCCAGGTATTTGAATTAGTTGGCCACATCCAACTGTGACTCATTGATATCATAGTCATAGGATGCTACTCTTTTTTTCGTTCTGTGAAGTGCACAATCTTACATTTCTGAACATTTAAAGGAAGTTTCCAACCATTGCTCCACTTTGAAATCTTATCAAGATCTGACTGAATATTTATGCAGACAGTACTTCATTATAGATAACTGTGTCATCCGCAAAAAGTCAAAGGCTACTATTAAAATCGTCAGCAAGTCATTATTATACAACATGAACAGCAAGGGCCCCAAAACACTTCCCTGGGGCACCCCTGAAGTTACTTCTACATCTGATGATGAGCCTCCAAGGTAACACGCTGCATTCTCCTCACCAAAAAATCCTCAATCCTGTCGCAAATTTCACTTGATACCCCAAATTACTGAACTTTTGACAACGAGTGTAGGTGTGGTACTGAGTCAAATGTTTTTCGGAAATCAGCACTACCTTACTGCCTTGATCCAAGGCTTTCTGTATGTCATATGAGAAAAGTGCAAGTTGGTAAACAATGAAGAAGAAGAAGAAGAACATGTCTGTAGGACATTACCTGGCCCATAAAAGGATTAACAGAAATCGTAAAGCTCCTTTGGTAAGTATTATGATGTAAACTCCTGTCTGCTTATTTGAGTGTCCTCCTATAGAAGAAAAGAACGTGGATCTCCATCACTCGCAATGTAGTGAGTTTCAGATTGATCATATTGCAATCAGAACAACAACACAAGAAATATGAGTATCAAAATACATAAAAGCTTGTATACTGACACAGACCAATATGGAATTTCTCAGAAATTAAAGTAAAATGCCAGGTGAATAGCCACTAAAGAAAAGCCAGAAAGAAACCAAGTGCTGACACCAAACATCTCAAAGAAAACAAAAACAACTACAAATTAAAGAGGAAGATGTGAATTTGGGAATACATTAAAGACTAATTAATAAAGGTAGCTCAAAATCTAGACCTTAAAAGGAGATGAACTAGAAATGGTGGAACAAAACTGTGATGATGGTATCGCTGAGTGATACTGAGCCTAGAAGGTGGGGTATTCCAACAAAACTAAGAAAGAATGGATGACTTTATTCAACAAACAACAGTTGCAATAATCATCAGAGCAGAAAAAAGAAGCTGGATACAAACCGACTGTAAAACCTGAAAGAACACTTCGAGAAAAGTAATACTAGGGAATTTTTATTAGAGTTTATTGTGGAGAATGTCTACAGTCTCCAACATCTGTTTTATTGGAAAGGTCAGCCACTATAATTAAAGAGACTAGCATTTTTTGTCAGCTAGTACCCTTCTAAACTGCACAGAACCACAAAGAAACTAAAATTCCAGGACCTGCAAGGAGTTATCACAGAGGAAAAACTATCAACTCAAGGAAATAAAAAAGTTAGGAAAGTTTGTACAATAACTGTCATGTGGAAAATTAGAGATGACAAGGTAACAGGGAATCTGCATCGTTTGATTTGAGATGTGTTGGACAAAGAACTAACCCTAGAGAGTAACAGTACTGAACCAAACAACACCATTTAGGGATTCCACTGCTGACTGTTTCTTGCACAGAACTTTCTAAGGTCTCACTGAACATAGAACCAAGTGAATAAATAGGCTAAAAAAATAAAGGCTTAAGAAAAGTATATCTTGCTTGTAGCAAATCTTTTGTGTCAAGTACAACGAGAGGTAGAGCCGCTAGAGAATAAAACAATATAGTTGTGTTGGTTGATTTAAAAGAATAAAAAGGGTGTGACGTGACAGAAGGAAAATGCTCCTCAAAATTGGGAAGAATCTGGAAAGACAAGATCTCTATAAACTACACACGAAAGGAAATTACTTTCAAAGCTAAATTCAAGGTTAGAATATGGCAATGCTCTGTCACTAATCTAATTTAAACTCCTCGCAGTAAAAAATAACAAGAATATGGAAGACTCTGATAAACAGCGAAAATAAAGCATGGGTCTCTGTTCAAAAAATTTTTAAGGCTTGACACGCACAAGAATGTAGAACAGTGATCTTAATTTTTAATATAGCCTTTATTTGTCTAGATCATGAGTTTATAAAATTATATTACCAATTTTGATTGTGCTTGCAATTGCCCTTGAGTTATAAAGGCTGTAATGATATTATATGATCTATAAAAGACTGCTGGCAGAACTGAACCAATAATATCATTTTATAAAAACACCATCTAGACAAATGAAGATTATATCATGTTTAATAATACAAGGTCTTAAGTTGGAGTGGTTTGCACCTGTCAATGCGTTGGTGTTGACTAGCAAAATAAATAAATAAGATACTTAGGAAATGGTTTAAAAATTAAATATAATATGATTGACATCTCTTATGACAAGACAGGAAAACACAGAATATATATTTTAAAAAAAGCCATCTGGACACAAGGTTTCAAAAAAGGAAATTGGTACTGTAAATAGGCTTAATAAAGAAGAAAATAAAGGAAGTGAGGGGAACGTAGAACTAACATATAAGTCAACACAGAAGAGATATAACAAGTCAACACAGAAGAGAGATAACAATAGTGCACAGAAAAGCAGACACTGAACAACAAAAGAAAAATAGAGCTATTAGAAAAGAAAGAAAGAAAAATGTACCACCAAATTAATTATAAGTGACCACAAAATGAAATGAAGTCTTTTTAAGAAAGAGAGAAAGAAAGGGAATGGACAAAGATGGGGTGAGCATTTGAAATAATTTTGTAGGATTTTGGGAAGAACATGGTGACATGCCAAGAACATGTGGTTGGTAGAAAATCAGCTTCTGAATGAGGAAATAGAGGACAAGAAAAGAGAAACTACCAAGTCACTTGTTACCCAGAATACAAACAGGTCAAATAAATGAAGAAGATTGCTGTAGCTATACCTCCACCAGCAAAATGTTTCAAAACCTAATACTATTGTGATAAAATCAATTAAATGACGATACGAAAATTGTACACGATGGTCAGAAACAGTCTGAAAAGCTTGTAAGTGTTTTGCAGCGTCAGTGTTGCCAAGAATGTTCTTCGTCTGGTTTCATAAAACTGAACAAGTATCCAGATAACCCGGACGGTGTAACACTGCGCCAAGATGTGCTGGCCGTGCACCAAGGCATGTTTAGCATCAGGGTGATCCTCATTATCAACAAACACTGTCTGCCTGTGTCCATTCATGCGAATGGACAGTTTGTTGCTGGTCATTCCCACATAGAATGCATCACAGTGTAGGCAGGTCAGTTGGTAGATCACGTGGGTGCTTTCACACGTGGCTCTGCCTTTGATTGTGTACACCTTCCGGGTTACAGGACTGGAGTAGCTGGTGGTGGGAGGGTACATGGGACAGGTTTTACACCGGGGGCGGTTACAAGGGTAGGAGCCAGAGAGTAGGGAAGGTGGTCTGGGGATTTCATAGGGATGAACTAAGAGGTTACGAAGGTTAGGTGGACGGCGGAAAGACACTCTTGGTGGAGTGGGGAGGATTTCATGAAGGATGGATCTCATTTCAGGGCAGGATTTGAGGAAGTCGTATCCCTGCTGGAGAGCCACATTCAGAATCTGATCCAGTCCCGGAAAGTATCCTGTCACCAGTGGGGCACTTTTGTGGTTCTTCTGTGGGAGGTTCTGGGTTTGAGGGGATGAGGAAGTGGCTCTGGTTATTTGCTTCTGTGCCAGGTCGGGAGGGTAGTTGCAGGATGCGAGAGCTGTTGTCAGGTTGTTGGTCTAATGCTTCAGGGATTCCGGACTGGAGCAGATTCGTTTGCCACGAAGACCTAGGCTGTAGGGAAGGGACCGTTTGATGTGGAATGGGTGGCAGCTGTCGTAATGGAGGTACTGTTGCTTCTTGGTGGGTTTGATGTGGACGGACATGTGAAGCTGGCCATTGGACAGGTGAAGGTCAACATCAAGGAAAGTGGCATGGGATTTAGAGTAGGACCAGGTGAATCTGATGGAACCAAAGGAGTTGAGGTTGGAGAGGAAATTCTGGAGTTGTTCTTCACTGTGAGTCCAGATCATGAAGATGCCATCAATAAATCTGTACCAAACTTTGGGTTGGCAGGCCTGGGTAACCAAGAAGGCTTCCTCTAAGCGACCCATGAATAGGTTGGCGTACGAAGGGGCCATCCTGGTACCCATGGCTGTTCCCTTTAATTGTTGGTATGTCTGGTCTTCAAAAGTGAAGAAGTTGTGGGTCAGGATGAAGCTGGCTAAGGTAATGAGGAAAGAGGTTTTAGGTAGGGTAGCAGGTGATCGGCGTGAAAGGAAGTGCTCCATCGCAGCGAGGCCCTGGACGTGCGGGATATTTGTGTATAAGGAAGTGGCATCAATGGTTACAAGGATGGTTTCTGGGGGTAACGGATTGGGTAAGGATTCCAGGCGTTCGAGAAAGTGGTTGGTGTCTTTGATGAAGGATGGGAGACTGCATGTAATGGGTTGAAGGTGTTGATCTACGTAGGCAGAGATACATTCTGTGGGGGCTTGGTAACCAGCTACAATGGGGCGGCCGGGATGATTGGGTTTGTGAATTTTAGGAAGAAGGTAGAAGGTAGGGGTGCGGGGTGTCGGTGGGGTTAGGAGGTTGATGGAGTCAGGTGAAAGGTTTTGTAGGGGGCCTAAGGTTCTGAGGATTCCTTGGAGCTCTGCCTGGACATCAGGAATGGGATTACCTTGGCCTACTTTGTATGTGGTGTTGTCTGAAAGCTGACGCAGTCCCTCAGCCACATACTCCCGACGATCAAGTACCACGGTCATGGAACCCTTGTCCGCTGGAAGAATGACGATGGACCGGTCAGCCTTCAGATCACGGATAGCCTGGGCTTCAGCAGTGGTGATGTTGGGAGTAGGATTAAGGTTTTTTAAGAAGGATTGAGAGGCAAGGCTGGAAGTCAGAAATTCCTTCATCAAAGACACCAACCACTTTCTCGAACGCCTGGAATCCCTACCCAGTCTGTTACCCCCGGGAACCATCCTTGTAACCATTGATGCCACTTCCTTATACAAAAATATTCCGCATGTCCAGGGCCTCGCTGCGATGGAGCACTTCCTTTCACGCCGATCACCTGCCACCCTACTTGAAACCTCTTTCCTCATTACCTTAGCCAGCTTCATCCTGACCCACAACTTCTTCACTTTCGAAGGCCAGACATACCAACAACTAAAGGGAACAGCCATGGGTACCAGGATGGGCCCCTCGTACGCCAACCTATTCATGGGTCGCTTAGAGGAAGCCTCCTTGGTTACCCAGGCCTGCCAACCCAAAGTTTGGTACAGATTTATTGATGACATTTTCATGATCTGGACTCACAGTGAAGAAGAACTTCAGAATTTCCTCTCCAACCTCAACTCCTTTGGTTCCACCAGATTCACCTGGTCCTATGCCATGCCACTTTCCTTGACTTTGACCTTCACCTGTCCAATGTCCAGCTTCACATGTCCGTCCACATCAAACCCACCAACAAGCAACACTACCTCCATTATGACAGCTGCCACCCATTCCACATCAAACGGTCCCTTCCCTACAGCCTAGGTCTTCGTGGCAAACGAATCTGCTCCAGTCCGGAATCCTTGAACCATTACACCAACAACCTGAAAACAGCTTTCACATCCCTTAACTACCCTCCCGACCTGGTACAGAAGCAAATAACCAGAGCCACTTCCTCATCTCCTCAAACTTGGAACCTCCCACAGAAGAACCACAAAAGTGTCCCACTTGTGACAGGATTCTTTCCGGGACTGGATCAGATTCTGAATGTGGCTCTCCAGCAGGTATACGACTTCCTCAAATCCTGCCCTGAAATGAGATCCATCCTTCATGAAATCCTCCCCACTCCACCTAGAGTGTCTTTCCGCCATCCACCTAACCTACGTAACCTCTTAGTTCATCCCTATGAAATCCCCAAACCACCTTGCCTACCCTCTGGCTCCTACCCTTGTAACCGCCCCCGGTGTAAAACCTGTCCCATGCACCCTCCCACCACCACCTACTCCAGTCCTGTAACCCGGAAGGTGTACACGATCAAAGGCAGAGCCACGTGTGAAAGCACCCATGTGATTTACCAACTGACCTGCCTACACTGTGAAGCCTTCTATGTGGGAAAGACCAGCAACAAACTGTCCATTCGCATGAATGGACACAGGCAGACAGTGTTTGTTGGTAATGAGGATCACCCTGTGGCTAAACATGCCTTGGTGCATGGCCAGCACATCTTGGCACAGTGTTACACCGTCCGGGTTATCTGGATACTTCCCACTAACACCAACCTGTCAGAACTCCGGAGATGGGAACTTGCCCTTCAGCATATCCTCTCTTCTCACTATCCGCCAGGCCTCAATCTCCGGTAATTTCTAATTTCAATTTGCCGCCGCTCATACCTCACCTGTCTTTCAACAACATCTTTGCCTCTGTACTTCCGCCTCGACTGACATCTCTGCCCAAACTCTTTGCCTTTACAAATGTCTGCTTGTGTCTGTGTATATGCGGATGGATATGTGTGTGTGTGCGCGAGTGTATACCTGTCCTTTTTTCCCCCTAAGGTAAGTCTTTCCGCTCCCGGGATTGGATTGCCTCCTTACCCTATCCCTTAAAACCCACATCCTTTCGTCTTTCCCTCTCCTTCCCTCTTTCCTGACGAAGCAACCGTTTGTTGCGAAAGCTTGAATTTTGTGTGTATGTTTGTGTTTGTTTGTGTGTCTATCGACCTGCCAGCGCTTTTGTTTGGTAAGTCTCATCATCTTTCTTTTTAGATATATTTTTCCCACGTGGAATGTTTCCCTCTATTTTATTACACTGTATAGAATAGTTACTTTTTATAGAGTATCAATGGTAAGCAGCTTAAACCTAAAAAAATGCACTATTTCAAAAAATGGGATTTTTTAATTTTTCCATTTTGTGGCCTGCAATATATTTGTTGAGGAACCAGACAAAAATCTAAAAATTTCACAGTGAATAGACCTTTATGATATCAAACTTCAGCATAAATTTCAACTTTGAGATTCAACTGGAAGTTATGGAAAAAAAATTACAAACATGAGCCAAAAATACGTTTTTAACATATGCGATATCTAGGCTTATGGAATAAAATATATCACTTACAGTATATAATTTAATCATATCTATGATTACTTACTTTTTTATTGAAAATAAGTCTACTAATTGCATTATATTGTTCTCTTGTTATTTGTTTTTAGTACATCGCTCGCTGAACATTTGAGAAATTTTTTCACTCAGTTTGGGTGTTAGATTATAAGTTCGCCCAGTCACAGTTGTAAATTCCATGGGAGGCAGCTTCCGTAGTATATTTTTAAGTGGCATCCAAACTTGATCCTTCTCAATTTTTTTAAAAGATGCCCTTGGCCCTGCAGGGTGATAAAATACAACATGTACACATCTTGGTTTTGACAGTCAATATTATCAACTTTGCCAATCCACCACTGTTCATCGTAAACAGAAGCCAGTATGTCTTTATTTTGAAGAACCAGTTGTACAAGTTTTACACACTGATGAAGTTCACTATCAGGCGAAGTTGATGTGATCTTACACTTCAGTAAGTTGTGTGAATGGGGTACAAAACAACGAAAAGATCGAGTGCCTTCAAGACACTGTCATAGACTTCTTGTATTTCCTCACATTGTACAAACACATAGGTAATTCCTTTGATATGTTTTTTACAGAATTCAAACATTTCATGAGGTGTTATGATATGATTGTCATCGATCCGCTGCAGACTTGCTTTTGTGACAGCTTGCTTTGTTGTACGTCCAACACCATCACAAGTATTCTGCCCATGGCATGATGCGAAAAAGTGCCATTCTACATCAAACCCAAAATCTTCTTTAATATTTTCTTTCGTGTTTATATTGATTTGCTGCCCCATCCAAGAAGTAAATTAGTTTTTTTTATGGTAGGGTGGTGCTGTTTAATGTAGTTTGTTAATTTTAGCTGAAAAATGTGCACTGCTGTAGTGTTGAGGTCAAGAGAGTCACTTATGACACAAAAGCTGTGGCTCATTGGTTCATCTTTATCTTTATAATGGAATACAAATGGATGAACTGTGGCCTGTTTGTTTACCCAGTGGTGCACTTGTACTTCATCTTGAACAACAAAGGAATAAGATTTGCTTTTTGTTTTTCAAAAATTTACTTTGAGCTTTTGCAATAAAATGACACATTTTCAGATTTTCAAGGTTAGCCACCAACACTTCAAAAAACTCTTCTCGTGATTTTATGACTGTCACCATTTCAGTTCTGTCTTGTGCCACCCATTGTTTGTATTTTATATTGTCAGGTATCAAATCTTCTTCTTCGGATTCTTCAAACATGTAAAGTAAGGCTTGTTTGTCTGGACAATCTTCACTGTTTCCCTTGATCATAGAATTGTAATGTCAATATTGCATACCATAACTTCCAAAAGGTCTTTATAGTCAACTCTAAGATTGGCCCCATCTATCATCAACTTCATGTTCTGATGATACAAACACAAACATTATGGGTGCCAGGCGTCCCTGCAACAATACACCATCTTGGTCTCAACTCGCAAAACTTTGATCTTCCAATTTTAATTTCAGGATTTTCTTTTTTAAATTCAGTGAATAGTTCATTTAATTTACACAATATTAACCTTTTTTGTCTTTGAATCTTAGAACCATTTTGTGTCAGAGAAACACAGTCTTTTTTTGCCAGACATCAAATGGCTGTTGTTGTTATTGTCATCGTCATAATACTTAATAGCTTTATTGATTGTGTTTTTACCTACCAAATTAGATGCATTATTCTTTTGTAATGCTGGTAAAATTCCCTGTTCTTTTACTAATTGCCTTGTTAACTTAACAAGTCGTTCTGACACATTAAATTCATCACTAACTTTTGCTCGACTCCAAGAATTCGTCAGTAAGCTGCTAAGCTTAATTTTATCCTCTTTGTTTCAAGTACTGCATTTAGTTTTTAGTTTTTCTATCATATCATCATATTTGGTTGGTGAAGTTTTAGACCTTCCATCTGTCTTAGTACAAATTGTATTTTGAAATGAAACTTCCAAAGTCTATTACACTGTAGCCGCCACTTTCTCAATTTTTGTATTCAAGGCACATCGTCTTTTATTTTGACTTAGTTTTCTAATTTTACTAGCAGGCGATATACCCAGGATTTCACAAGCTGTATCTAGTTTCTTAATGGTTGCTGGTAAGTCACAAAATTCTGTATCTGAGGTTTCACTATCCATTCTCTTGTGAATTACAAATATCTTAGAGTAACATGTTGGACACAATGATTTTCCTGGTATGAGACTGACAAAAAGGCTTTTATTTTTAGAATAATGATCAAATGTTATTTCTCGCAGACCTTTTGTTATAGGTTTTTCTTATGTTTCTCAAAAGTGTCCATGCAAGGCTGACCAAAAAGATGATGAAATTTTTTTAAGTATTTCATTTCATAGTACTTGCACGTTGATTCGACCTCTGGGCCAACTCTTAAGTAAAACAACACTTTTTCTTCTTCACTGTAATCTTCGATTAAAGTAATATCTTTAGGATACTCTCCATACACACTTTTATGACATGCTTCATTATTAATAACACCAACAGAACACAGACACCATTTTTCAACTGCACACTTCAAGAACTTCTAGCTTTTAAGTGTGAGTAGACAACTGTTGGTATAAGAGGGAAACCAACAATCAGACTTGTATAGGCTTGAAGATGCAATTGTTAGCCTGCTGAAACAATTACCACAGCATTGTTTTGACAAATAATCATTAGCTAGTGTAATGTAGTGTGTTACATTACGCAATTGGTATACTTCATTTGATTAGCCTTCCAGATATCGCAGATGTTAAAAAACATATTTTTGACTCGTGTTTGTAATCTTTTTTCCATAACTTCCAATTGAATCTCAAGGTTGAAATTTATACTGAAGTTTGATGTCGTAAAGGTCTATTAACTGTGAAATTTTCAGATTTTTATCTGGTCCTCCAACAAAGATATTGCAGGCCACAAAATGGAAAAATTAAAAAAAAAAATCCATTTTTTAAAATAGTGTATTTTTTTTTAAGTGAAAGCTGCTCACCATTGATACTCTATAAAAAGTTCAGCAGAAAGAATATTAAAGTTGAGAAATTAATCTTTCTTCGGAAAACTACTGCTCAAAAATTTGAGTTTTTTAATTTGTGGCTGATAACTTTGAACTATTAAAAATATATTAATGAATACATTCAGCTAAGTGATAATGACATTAATTTGTAGCCCAGAGTTTGTTGAACTAAATGCATTTTATCTGAAAGGCTTAGGGCAATCCACTACTGAATAATTCTAAAAAATGGAGATGCTCGGGGGGGGGGGGGGGGGGGGAGATGCGGCCTGCAACAAATATGGCCACCATTTCAAAACAATAAACAATAATGTTTTCAAAAAAAAAATATTTTTGTGACTACTAAACACTGGGGAATTCACCCAGCGAATATAAAATTTTTCCGATACGGTCAAGCAACCAATGCTGGACCACTTGGTACGGATTGATCCAGCTAATACTACTTAAAAACCAAGTGGCACACATTCTATGAAGACTGATCCAATTTGCATTGTACACCTCTCTTTGGTAACAATAAGGTGTGATACAACAAGGAATGCCTTAGCTTCCTGCACAAAGAAATTGCTTGAATGAGTCTTAGTACACAATTAAAAATTTAATCTACGTTTCACCTTCATGTGAGTATGGAGAATACTGGCATATAACATAATGAAGTCTATGTCCAGAAACTTATACAGTGCAGGAGTCTGTTAGAGTGGTAGTCATACAAAAAGAAAACAATGGAGCACACTGCACATTAGCAACAGGATGCATACAAAGTTATCTGTGCACTTAGAACAAATTAAAAATACAAGAAAGTATAGCCCAACGTGTGTGTGTGTGTGTGTGTGTGTGTGTGTGTGTGTGTGTGTGTGCGCGTGTGTGTGCGCACATGCTACACATTACCCATTTTTGGCTTTGCTCGCATATGCGTTCGACACACATATTGTATACATCCCCCCCCACCCCCCTCTGTGTCTGCCTCACCCTCCCACCTCTGTCTGTCCAGTTCCTCATTCCCACTCTCTGTCTCTACATGTACTCCCGCCATCTCTCTTTGTCCATCTCCTCTGCTCACTCTCTCCAACCCTATCTTCCTTCCCCCACCCCTGTTCATCTCCTCCTCCTTCTCTATCTGTCCACCTCCTCCTCTCCCCTCTTCCTTTTTCACCTGTCCACTATCTCTCCACATCTTCCAGTTGCCTTCTGATCTCCCCTTCCCCCCTCGCTCTGTCCATCTCACCCTTACTGACACACTCTCTGTCCACCTCCTCCTCTCCTCTCTCCCTTTCTAACCGCTCCTCACCATCTGTCCCTCTCCTACCCCCCTCCCTCCCCCCCCTCCCTCCCTCACTCTCTGTCCATTTCCTCCTCCCCCCTCTCTTTATCCATCTCCCCCTCCCTGTCTCTCTGTCCCTCCACTGCTCACCTGGGCTCATTCCCACGTGTAACCCATGCGAAACATGTCGATAAGACATGCCTGTCTTGCAGGGCTGCCTACGCATCAGGAGCTTAAAAAAGTTTTGCCCATATCCACTGCTTTGTGAGCTAGCAGGATCTAATACCCACTGTAGTGATACTGTGAAGTGCACTATTTGTGTGCTATATTTGGTTGAAATCAATCAATGGCTTTGGGAGGAGATGCTGGAGAAAAACACACACACACACACACACACACACACACACACACACACACACACACACTTGTATTCCAGAAACCATTTTACGGTGTGTGGTGGAGAGCACCTTTGCATACCACTAAAACAAGTCCTCACAAATGGCATGCATGTGAAAAAAGATTCTTTGGATCTTCCCTATAATGTGTCTTAGTTGAAAAGCAATATGAAGATATCTGTTGAATGAGGATTGTATACACTAGCACCCTCACAGGTAGACTACATTTCCCGAGAATTCTTCCAAAGACTTTTAGTCAAATATCTTTGTCTCTCATGATTAGTTTTATGTGACCATTCCCCTTCAAATCGCTACCCACACATACTCGCACATACACTCCTGGAAATTGAAATAAGAACACCGTGAATTCATTGTCCCAGGAAGGGGAAACTTTATTGACACATTCCTGGGGTCAGATATGTCACATGGTCACACTGACAGAACCACAGGCACATAGACACAGGCAACAGAGCATGCACAATGTCGGCACTAGTACAGTGTATATCCACCTTTCGCAGCAATGCAGGCTGCTATTCTCCCATGGAGACGATCGTAGAGATGCTGGATGTAGTCCTGTGGAATGGCTTGCCATGCCATTTCCACCTGGCGCCTCAGTTGGACCAGCGTTCGTGCTGGACGTGCAGACCGCGCGAGACGACGCTTCATCCAGTCCCAAACATGCTCAATGGGGGACAGATCCGGAGATCTTGCTGGCCAGGGTAGTTGACTTACACCTTCTAGAGCATGTTGGGTGGCACGGGATACATGCGGACGTGCATTGTCCTGTTGGAACAGCAAGTTCCCTTGCCGGTCTAGGAATGGTAGAACGATGGGTTCGATGACGGTTTGGATGTACCGTGCACTATTCAGTGTCCCCTTGACGATCACCAGTGGTGTACGGCCAGTGTAGGAGATCGCTCCCCACACCATGATGCCGGGTGTTGGCCCTGTGTGCCTCGGTCGTATGCAGTCCTGATTGTGGCGCTCACCTGCACGGCACCAAACACGCATACGACCATCATTGGCACCAAGGCAGAAGCGACTCTCATTGCTGAAGACGACACGTCTCCATTCGTCCCTCCATTCACGCCTGTCGCGACACCACTGGAGGCGGGCTGCACGATGTTGGGGCGTGAGCGGAAGACGGCCTAACGGTGTGCGGGACCGTAGCCCAGCTTCATAGAGACGGTTGCGAATGGTCCTCGCCGATACCCCAGGAGCAACAGTGTACCTAATTTGCTGGGAAGTGGCGGTGCGGTCCCCTACGGCACTGCGTAGGATCCTACAGTCTTGGCGTGCATCCGTGCGTCGCTGCGGTCCGGTCCCAGGTCGACGGGCACGTGCACCTTCCGCCGACCACTGGCGACAACATCGATGTACTGTGGAGACCTCACGCCCCACGTGTTGAGCAATTCGGCGGTACGTCCACCCGGCCTCCCGCATGCCCACTATACGCCCTCGCTCAAAGTCCGTCAACTGCACATACGGTTCACG
The DNA here is from genome assembly GCF_023864275.1 of Schistocerca cancellata. NCBI lineage: Eukaryota > Metazoa > Arthropoda > Insecta > Orthoptera > Acrididae > Schistocerca > Schistocerca cancellata. Next base: position 277,144,183 of record NC_064626.1, read on the forward strand.
TCCACGCTGTCGCGGCATGCTACCAGTGTTAAAGACTGCGATGGAGCTCCATATGCCATGGCAAACTGGCTGACACTGACGGCGGCGGTGCACAAATGCTGCGCAGCTAGCGCCATTCGACGGCCAACACCGCGGTTCCTGATGTGTCCGCTGTGCCGTGCGTGTGATCATTGCTTGTACAGCCCTCTCGCAGTGTCCGGAGCAAGTATGGTGGGTCTGACACACCCCGTGTCAATGTGTTCTTTTTTCCATTTCCAGGAGTGTATTTAATGGAGGTTACTGCTTCCAGTGCTCGTTCAGCAATTGTGTAATCATATAATAATGTGTCTTTCTGCCTATTTATTTTATATCTGTTTATGTTGAGAGTCATCTGTCAATCCTTGTGCCAAGTGTCAATCTTAAAAAAGTCTTCCTGCATTCTGCTACAATTTTCTAGCATAACTGCTTCGTATACAACAGCAGCATCCACAAACAGCTTCATGAAGCTTTAAACATTATTTGCTGGGTCATTTATACAACACAGTAAATACTAATGGTCCTATGACACTTCCTTAGGGTATGCCTAAACATACTTTTATGTCTAAGGATTTCTATCAGTCAAGAATGAAATACTGTGTTCTACTTGCTAGGAACTTTTTAACCCAATTAAAAATCTGGTCAGATATTCTGTAGACTCCAAAACTGTACTGAAGGCATTCTTGAAGAGAAGGAACAAGGCACCAACCTAGGCACCCCTATCTACTGCCTTCTGTGTTTCATGAACAAAGAGAGGGTGCTGGCTTTCGCAGGATCGATGTCTGTGGTATCTTCTCTCCAGAAAGGTCATAATACATAAACATAAAACGTGTTCTAAAATTGTACAACATACATCAGCAATATACACTGTAGTTTCGTGCATCTGTTCAGTGACTGTTTTTGAAAAAGGGATTAGGCTGCACATTCTTACAATCAGTAGCAATGCATCATTAATCCAGTGACTTAAAGTAGACTGCTGTTAGAAAAGGAGAAACTTCTTTCACAGACTATATATAAAACTGTATAGTTATCCTATCAGATCCAGCCTCTTTTGTTTGTTGAACAATTTTAGTTGATTCTGTATCCCATGGGCACATATTCAGATATATGTCATTTTCCTATTTATGCAACAACTGATAGAAGGAACTGCAGTACAATCTTTCTCAGTGAAACGGTTCAAGAAAAAGAATTGACTGTATTTTGGTCTTATCTATGTTAGCCTTCATTTTGATGTAATTATGGCCACTTGGAATCTTTAACTCTGGACACATGACTTTGATCTATTTCCTGATTTAACGTATAACCAAAACATTTTAGGATTTTCTCCAGAAATCTGTAAATACAATTTTATTTCAAATTCTTTGAATGCTTCACACATGGGTCTCTTAAGTTAATTTTGGCTTCACTCTATTTTTGTGTGTCTATGAGGTTTTGGCTAAATCCAAACAGTGAAGCTCTACTTGCTTTTGGAGCAACTTTCTAACACTGTTGTCGAACCACAGTGTGTCTTTCCCACCTCTCACAATGTCGCTCAGCACATATCATTCTTAACAAGGAAAGCTATGGGATCTCAAGACAAGAATTTGCATGAGACTTTGAGAGGTAAACAGGCACGCAAAGAAAATAATATGTGCAAAACATGGCATTTCACAATCACTCACAACCCTCGGGTGAGGGCATACAAAGTATGTTAACGGTACGACAAAGGATATGGAAAATGGACATCAACAAGGGCAATATCAATAAATTTATGTGCATGCACATTCCATATTAGTGAATTCTTCTATAATAAAGGCACATCAACTGACAGAGTGATACCACAGATCCAAATAATTAGTCTTTGTACTTATTACACGTGTCCATGGCACACACTGCATAGAAACTAAACATTACTAGTACATACTCTTTCCTGCTTGCACTACATTGTCCTGAGCATTCCTTGCACAGTACGTCCAAATCTTAATGCGACAATCCCTAACAGAATCATGGGAAGAACGCCAAACCAGGCAATACATAAACCATCAGTCACAGACACTCCCTACATCAATGTAACAAATAAAAATACGCCATAAAAACCCTATAAACCTATGTTATTCCATAGCATGGTAATGTGGTGGGAGAAGGCAATGCTGTAAGTAGAGTGGCTGTGTACAACAGGAGCAGATCACACCAACACTCAGTTCACAGTCAGGAGTGTTGCACATGTCAACTGCAACAAAGTAGACATCTGACACATTGCAAAACAGCATAGGCACATCCTGTGCCAAATATCCAGTGGATTTCCATGCCAAGCAAAGCTTAGGTTGATATTGTGGTGCACAAAACTAATTGTTTTCAAAAGAATACAACCTGTAAATGAAGAGTCTGCATGCAGATTGATGGCACAATTCACATCACAAAGTATATTCTCCTCCACGTAGTGTGCAAATGTTTTATATTTGTGAAAGGAGTATACATCTAGAGGCTGAAGTATTTTGTAGTTTTTGGTGGTATGATCATTGCTGAACTGTATGTTCCCGCTGCCAAAGGCTTTGGTGGCAAACACTAGTCAGTTTGACCTGACCATGAATTGAGCAACAAAATGGCAGGACCCATTATTTCCGGTTACAATACCTCCCAGGCCCAAGACAAAACAAGTGTTGTAGACATCATCCCATTAACAGTGCAGTCATATTCTATGTTCAGTGGGTTGTTGCACTGTAGCATTTGGGGGACACATTTGTCAAATTTCTCATCCATTTCCTGAAAGCAGATACACAATTTCTTTGCAAGGAGTCCTGAAATGGACAAAAGCACTTGAATTGTACAAGAGTACAAAGTACTTGTGACAGATCGCACAATGGCTTCAGTTGTCTTCTCTCCAGTCACTGACAGTGTCTGGTTTGGTTGGTATTGAACACCACATTAGCACCAATGTCATTGGCTGTAATATAGTCCATCACCTTTTGCACAAACTACAACCCTTTCACTCTTATGGTAGTGTCCACAGTAATATCCTACACATTTAATAAACCATGTGATCTTGCTTGATGTTATTTTATAGTCGCAATTGAAGTGATGAATGAAACAGGCTCTGGCTTTAAAATTAGGGATGCCTTGAATGATAGCTGATTGTTTCACCCATATCTTTAAATGCCAATAGTGAATTGAGAGTCCCATGTGACATGCCTCCTGGAATTTGGTATACACATACTTGTGAATTCTTGCGATCTCGTTTTGCACAGTACCAGCAGGTTCAAGAGTGGTAACAATTTGTTGCACCTTCTCCGGTGTTGTCTTGTGTTTGCATGCAGTTGCTGCTACGGATTTCTGCTTAGCCTTCACAGTGTCATAATAATCCTCTGCGTAGTTCTTGGTGTGAATTGTTTGTGTATGCTTGTATGTCATAATCAGGAGTGAAGGGGTGGTGGTGGGGAGTGATAGTTCGTAGGGACTGGAACTGGTTGCCATGTTTTGCACTGGCGACTGTGGGGCATCACAGTCAGACAATATCCCCGTCCCTCATCACTTGCACGATCATCACTTTCACACCATAATGTCTGTCCTTCCCACATGATAGCACCACCTTCAACATGTTGCCCCTACAGGTTCGACAACTGTCATGCAACATGCCTGTCACTGTACGTTGGAGCTGTGTCATTTGGTGCCTACCTCTACATCATTAGTATTTGTACTGCAGCATGGGTATTATATACCATTCTGGTAATCTCACACCACCACTGTGAATGGGTGAATATGCCTGTGACCTGACTCGCTATTCACTACTAACCCCTTCAATGAGTAAACATCACTACAGTGACATGTGTGCCATCTGCCATCATCGATGCAAGTGCCGTCTCACATGACCTTGCAGAACATCAGATATATTGCCTGTCTGTCCACCTAGGGTTGCAACTATTTCTGGTGAGTGGTAGCGTTCGTTGTTTTGTACTAACATTTCCCAGATGGATACATGTCATTCAGCAAACATGTTTAACAGTAGTCTTCATCCTTTGACGCTCCAACTCTAATTTACAATGCTCATACCATGTTTATTGCAAATTCTACCACTGCACATATTGTGAGCGGGTATCTCCAGTGCATATCCCAGTCTGGGGGGTGTAAGAAATTGCGCCGAACAACCTGTCGCATGTGTTATTAACAGTGACAGGCAGGTAAAAAATAAGTGCCTACCCTTACTGTTCATGAAAGTCTAGCCCAACATCATGTATCACATGACCCTGTTGCTATTTCAACTTTGAGAGCTGAATCCAAAATGGCATACTTGACAATGGCCGCCTTGATGACTATTAGCACGGTAAGGTGTGGCCCCATCTCTATTGCCATTATTATATTTCTAATCTTTCTTAGACAGACTATTTTCAGAATACAAGGTTAGATACGGACTTTAGCCTACCATTGTATTGTGAGAGAACCACCACACATTATATGACCTCATCCGAAGTTGTGAGCAATTGCGAAATACCAATTTCGGACATATTGTTTTCTTTGCATACCTGTTCACTTATCAAGGTCTCATGCAAATTCTCATTGTGAGATCCCATAGCTCCCTTGTATGCCGTATCACTGTACAACTCTCCCCTCATGGCTGAGCACATTGGTGTAGCAGTTGAGTCAACAGACTTTAGCTCCCACGCAGTAATTCGTTACCACAAATGTATAATTATTTCTCTAAATCACTTTAAGCAAATAAAGATGGATTAGTCCTGCAATATCTCATTTCACTCACTGGCCCTTTTCAACAGAGCCACTGCCCCACCTCAATTGATCTTGTTGTTACAAACGCAAGTCCCTTCCAGCACAATCACTTCCAGAACTGGATGATACATTTATTTCACTGCTTTATTTGGTCACTAATACATGGCAGAAAAAATGCAACACCCTCAAAGATAGTATTGGTGCCAGCAGGGTGCAATACAAGAGGTTGTAGTGTTGGCAATGCATTTGTCACAGATATAGGCAATGAGGTTGATTTTGGGAGGCCTGTCTGCATACCATTTGTTTCAACCTGTCTGGAGTTTAGAGGTGAACAGAGTTTGCAACTTTCATTCTATGGAACAGTCATGCCCTATCAACTAATATGTTCAGTTGAACAGTTTCAGCCATTTGAATGGGTTTGCATTGTGGGTTTGCATGAAATTTGATGGATGTATATGGTGGCTTGCAGCAGGTGGCTTACACATAGTGTCTCTGGAGGGCAGATGTGAAATGCAGCTGTTGTGTTGATGGAGTATTTGCTACACATACTGTCACACGGAAATATTAATGTCATCATTTTTTGGCACTACTGTATTAGATAGTGCATCCATTTCTTGCTACTGACCTTGGTGATTGAAACTGGTGTGCTATAATTGTGCAGCTTTATTTCAGAGATTAGATGACTGCTCAGAACATATTTGCTAAATGATATTGTGTAATGAGAATGGTACTGTATAAACAACTAGTTCAGGTCCACTTGTTGAAACAGTTATTAATATGGTGGTATTAGTTTGAAACAATACTGGTGGCGTGGGTTCAAGGAGATGGTTTATGCAAATGTCTAGTACCGAGCTGTTTCCGGTGTAAGAGCCAACATTGTATTATATTTCTGTGAACTGACAAAATAATGCTGGATTCTAATTGACCTGTTAATGATGAAGCAGTGGTCAGGACACAACCAGACATTTATAAAAAAGGGAAGCTATGTTCCCCTCAAATTATGTACTACTTAGAGAGCATTAATATATATAGCTATAGACTCTTTTCTACAGTGTGAAATTGTTAATTAGTTACTGACTTGTACTGGTATCAGCTGCTATGTTTATGTTAAACTCTCAAATCAGTACGAGAGAGGCATTTCTGACTATTTGCTAAAGGAAACACCATTGAAATTTACTGTGGGATAAAGTTTTGGCTGCTTTATTAAATTGTGAAGTTTATTAATTTAATTGTGCGGTAGCTGCTTCCTTTCTAAGGTTTGTTTCAGAACTAAAGTAGGTAATTATTGTTTCAAGATTTCAATGTTTTCTACCATTCCAGTATTCTTCAAACACTTTAAACAGAAATTTTTGTGGAGGTCATAAGCGACCGAAATTTTATGCAAATTTGGTCTTCAATAAATGTTTTAAAAGACACAAATTTAATCCAGACTCACTCAATCGCTTCACCCTTTCTCACTGTGGTCCAGCTAATTGTAACAAGATGTGCATCAAGACAGGTGCATTTTGCAAGCAATGGTGGCTGACAGACCATCATCCAGATGAAATTCAGACATGTGTTGCACCTACTGTGTCATCGGGGACTATTGGGAACCATTTGCTTGCAGCAGGATTAAGATAACGTGTGCCTCTGGCCAGGCTATTGCTGACACTGTGACACTGCCAAGCATGGCTACTCTGATATTCTGAAAGAGTTGACTGGAGAATGGAAAGGTGCTCTGCTGTCTTCAGTGAAGAGAGTTCATTCAGTTTGTACGCAAGTGATGGACATACACATGTATCGCGTAGACCTGGTGAGTTGCTATTCCAGAGTGCACTTGCCACTACACAAAGATCACATCCCCGGCTTTGTGATGTGTAAATTACAATTTGTGGTCACATTTGGTGTTTCTACAGGGTAAAATAACCAGTGCCCAACAGATTGCAGACTGTTATCCCTAAGCTACTGCCATCTCTTCAACAGGAAGGTGATGTACATTTTTTCAGTATAGCAATATATGTTCTCATAGGGATGTCATGAGGCTACACAATCTTTGTGCTGTACAACAACTACCCAGGCCAGCAATATCATCAGGTCTGGGTGAAACAAAACAGAAAAAAGGTGTCTTGCATAAGGCAGAAAATGTGCCTCAGAAATAACAATAGTTATTTGTCAAATACATGTAATTGATAAAGGTTTGGGAAATGACGGAGAATTCTTCCTTTGGGCGAACCATCTGATTTTGTAAATTGTCATGTTACATTAGCAAGCAACTAATGTGAAAATTCTGTATCTGATTTTGGGAAATATGGAAGCGTCCGATCCCGCCCGTCTGCTTTGACCCATGACGTCACAAATATGGCTGAAACGATCATAAACCACGATTCCAATATGGCGCATATAAAGTCGGTACGTACACATTATGAGCACGAAAATACATCGAGAAACAAACACACACACTTTCCACAAAAAGCCTAATGACACTAACGGGACAAGCGCGGGAAATGGGGTGTTTTTGGGAGTGGGCAAACGAAATATAAACAAATTTAGACACCCACCCCCATACAAAACCACACAAAACGACGAAAAAAAGCGACATCACAAAATTCCCCAAATACCACTAAACACAATATCATCTGGAATCTGACACTTCCCTTGACCTATATAGCTCAACAGCAGCTGCCGATCCCATAAATTAGGGTCAAACACTTCCCTTCACCTATATAGCTCAAAAACATCTCCCGATACCAATATCAACACACACAGCCACACATTGGGATCGAACACTTCCCTTGACCTGCGCACTGTTAATTTTATCCGTCATATCCATTCCTGAACAAAAACAACAACCGATTAATTTTACTAAAATTACCACACAATGTACACCGAACAACACTAAATTAATCTTCACACAAAATCGTTAACTCACTGAAACAAATTGCACTCCAAAACACAGCCGACACTCGAACAATTCTGGATAATGAGCAAAAGCAAACTGAGCCCATTACACCACACAAACGAAAACCCTGAACATACCACCAGAGAGCACAACAAACCACGACGACATCTACAAACACGCCACACTCACAAACCAAACTCCGCGCCGTCATGACGTCACACACGACAACACCCTTACGTCACGGGTCAAAGCCGACGTGTGGGATCGGACGCTTCTGTCGACCCTGATTTTGAATTATTCTGAAGTTAGTTCATAATGAAATACACTCAACCAACAAAAATTAACAAGAAAAAAGTGGAACATTTCAACAAATTTTCTAAAAGTGGCATGAAATCAAAAGATTTGCATCCAACAGTGAGTCTTCCTTTGAAAACATAACCCAGCTTTTGTTTTCTCTACATGTAGAAAGATGCTACTCCATATGATAATTATATTTATACTGCAGTTGCATTTCCTTTAAGCCTAACTGTTTCTCTTACATGCACACTAGTGACATTTCACAAATGGCAGTTTTTAATTTATGTGTCTAACATCTTGAGCACTGTCAATTAAAAGCAGAAGACAATCACATGGGCAAATGATACTCTGAAAGTTACATCACAATTTCTTGTGCCCAGAAGAAGCTATAAATATATCAAATACACATTTACAATTACACAACAGCCATAAGGTTTTAAATATGTGTTTGTTTATATTCTTAGTCTGTAGCATACTCCAACACACAAATAATTTCCATTCTTTTTCTTTCCCCTTCCATAGTCAATCTACAAGAATTTATCTTTTTAATACTTACATTGTTGTGCGTAACAGAATTAACTGGTTTATTTTCTGACAAAAGCAGGTCATATGCAGCAGCTCCTGTTAGTTTATTATGTCATATTTTGATAAGACTTCAAAGCAGTGCAAAGATTGGCTTTAAATGTTCATAAACATAAAACTGTGCACTCCACAAAAAAGCACATAGAATTCTATGACTATAACATCAATTAGTCTTGTTGGAATTGATCAACTCATACAAACACCTGGATGTAACACTCTGTAGGGAAATGAAACACTATGGTAACGTAGGCTGTCGTGGGTAAAGCCGGTGGTAGACTTTGGTTAACTTGCTGCATACTGGGGAAGTGCAAACAGTCTTCAAAGGAGATTGCTTACGAATCACTCATGTGACCCATCCTAGAATGCTGCTCAAGTGTATGAGACCCATGTCCAAATAGCGCTGTCTGGATATTGAACATACACAGAGAAGGCCAGCACAAATGGTCACAGGTCTGTTTGATCCATGGGTGAGTGTTACAGAGACAATGAAGGAACTGAACTGAGAGACTCTTGAAGATTCCGGATAAGGCTGTTAAAGTTTCAAGAACCACTCTTAGATAATGATTCTACGAAAATACTACAATCCCGTTAGAATCAGTCACATAGGACTGCATGCACAGAGGCACTCAAACAATCATTCTTCCCATGCTCCATAAGTGAACGGAATGGGTAGGAACACTAACAAGTGGTACAGTGGGACGTACCCACTGCCATGCACCTCATGGTGGTTTGCAGAATATAGATGTAGATGGTATGATTTATGTGCTCCAACACAATGATGATTCACAAATGCTAAAATAAATTATTCCAGCAACGTGCACGATTTGCTTCGAGTCACTCAAAAGGATATGGCTACAAAGAAAGTATCAACAACTGTGCTTTAAAATGGTATCATTAGTCATACTGATCTCTGCAAATGGTGGACTACGTACTTCAACATGTTAGTGTCATATTAAAACAACAAACAGTTTGTCAACCAACAACTCTGTATAATCAAGTACCACGATTCCTTTATTTCACTTGGCACACTTGTAAACTGAATACGTAGACCCATTGGGAAACTGAAGCTCCAGCAGGCCTGTTACCATCTGCGAAGTACTTGACAGCTGCCAATCAAATACTTGTTTTAAAACTGAAACAGATCCGTTTCTACAGGGACCTCAAGTATGGCATTTAATACTATTTACGTAACCAATTAATGAATATCACTACCTTTATGCTCATGTTCAGAAGTTTCACGATAACCTACGACACTAAATAAACGAGCTACTTACAAATGCTGCAGTCCTAAGGAAAATCGTTAGTTTTTTTTATACCACGTGATGTATATAACATAACCTCAACTGCAGACGAAACATAAACAAATACACATTTCCGACGGCAAAGCTTCTCTAGTATTATCTTTGGCAAATCGTTCCGAGCACATTTCTCCATTGCATCTCCCTTTGCATGAAGAGAACATACTACGTTTATGTAATAATTTTAGAGGAGCACAAAGAAAGTCATTGCCTAAGGAATTGCTTAAAAATTACTTTTTGATATAAATATTACAGTCTACATTATTCTAATATAAGACACTATTTTTCCAAGAAAACTATTCTTGAGTGTTCATAACTGTAGTGCAATGTGGGAGAGACATTGTTGTAATTATAAATATACCCTGGACGATAAAAATCAATGGTCCATGGATAGAAAGCGGGTTTTGGCAGAAGGGGTAAATGAGTCGTCATTTTGTCGTTGCTGGTATCTTTGGTGTACGCGTTGCCTTTGGGAAGACGTAAGATAAGCTGTATTGTGCAATCCGAGTTATTTACATTAGTCTAGAATGATGTTTCAATACAAAGAAGAACATCCTTTTGAGAAAAGGAAAGAAGAAGGCGAGAAAATTAGACGAAAGTATCCAGATAGAGTTCCCGTCATTGTGGAGAAAGCTCCGAAATCAAGGCTTGCTGATCTGGACAAGAAGAAATATCTTGTACCATCAGATTTGACAGTGGGCCAGTTCTACTTTCTCATAAGGAAGAGGATCCATCTGAGGCCAGAAGACGCCTTGTTCTTCTTCGTCAACAACGTGATTCCACCAACTAGTGCAACTATGGGTTCCCTGTATCAAGAGCACCACGAAGAGGATTTCTTTCTGTATATTTCGTACAGCGACGAAAATGTGTATGGTTGTTGAATCATTTTGATTTGGTTGTCATTTCACTTAAATTGCAACGCAAATATTAGACAATCATTTTGTTTCAGAATGTGTATATATTCTTCAGAATAAGTTCTTGTATTAGCCATAAAGTCGGTGGTGCATATATTACAAAGTTAATGATAAATGTTTTTGCATATTGAAGACACTTTGCTTTCAAGGGAATGTTGTCCAACACTGTGCACACATCATTACTATATTTGAATTCTTGTTTATTTGGGAAACACATAGTGCTATTGGTAACAAATAAAAATGAAGCTTGCTCTGCTCAGTATTTCAGAAATTACGCTGCATAAACCATGTGTCAACTTTTACCATCAGCTGTTCATATTGTAGTTGAGTTTGTTCTATTACACAAGTTACAGATGTGTATTCTGCAACATTAGCAAATTGTTGTAGACTCCTGCATGTTTGGAGCGTTCCTTGTCGTAAATAAAAGATGATTATCATCAACCAATTGCAGTAATTTTTGGAGCACATTGTGGCATTTGAGCAATTCGTAGTATAAATTACACAGATTTGAAGCATTCGTTTCACTGGCTAAGCTAATTCTGTTCTTTGTCTTGATGTGCTGAACCCAATTTGATCTGTAATATTATGTATTATTTTGTTTTGTTGTTGTTTGATATGTAGCATTAAAGTGTTATAATACAAGCTGTAAATTTGAGTTTGCTCTGCTGTACCAGATTCCTTCTTTTCCATTTGTCTGATAGTCTGCATCAGGACTATGTAGATATGACATTTTGTTCTGTTCTCCGAAATTAAATAATCAATGTGTTCTATTGCAGAGGATGAAAACTCATATCAGTCACAAATCGCTAAATTTTGCAGTATGAAAGGTAGCACCATAAATGTGATTGCTAAGCTTTTACGATATAAAGAATGAAATGCATGCAAGTCTGCACTTGCCTCACTAGAGAAAAATTAAATGGACTGGGGAATTGACTGTAATGTAGGCCTAAATATAATGTGAATTGTAGTTGCCATTCCGTAGGTGATGTGTAATAATGTGGTATTGAATGCATATACAGAATTCAGTGCGATTTACGTCTGCTTCGGTATCATATTTTCTCCGCACAGCATTCACCTAAGCTAACAGTATTCAGGTGTTCAATTGTCAGTGTGTGTCTTCATTTCATACCTCAGAGGACATATTTATTTAAACATAAAAAAAGAGATGCAGTTGTTAGAAGTTACATTGATAATTAACTATTGATGTGTACTTGGCGAACATTAAGTTAATGCCATGTAAGAAGCAGGAAAGTTATTTGAAGAAAGTGCTGCTTCCTTGGTTATCCTTAGTTACCGTAAATGTTGCAATTTGTGTTTATTTCTTGCTTTATATATGATGTTAACTTGATCAGTAACTGGTTAAATTGTGACATTGCTTCTTCTAAAATCTTTGTTGTGGTGACAGACTGATTTGTATCACAGGACAAGGTGTAGGTTTTGGTTGAAAGGTAATAATTCAGTTGTTGGTTGGTGCAGTGTGAACTGTTTATCTCTGTCCTTCATTGAAAAGCATCTTTAATCATGGAAACTAAAATTGCGAGATAACCTGCAAAAACATACATTAGGTAAGGTAATGCAAAAGTCTGCAGCGAATAAAATATAAGGGTGGGAGATTAACTATCTAACTTTTACCGAATATGTTGGTATTAGAACACAAAACTCTATTCTGCGTCCAGGATGGGGGCTAAAGCTACATTAAAATTATTTTTATGTTTTTCACTATGACTGTGAAATTTACAGTTCACCTGTAACTGAATTTTATTATTAGGAATAAATAAAGTAAAGGAGTGAGTGAGTATAAGATGTCAAAGACCAATGAAGAGAGATTTGTGATTTATTTGGTTATCTATGTCACTTGCTGTTATTACTGCTCACCTTCATTGAATGATTTACCAACCAAACACAATCCATGGTTACTTTTAATTGATGAATTTTGAGTTTATTTTCCAAATCCGAATGCAAAACTTTAGATGTAGGTTATGGTCCTTACTAGGTTTGAATGTCATGTTAGTAACAGATCCCTACCATATACTAGAGTAACAATTCGGGACAAGGAAACAAGTGAAAAATACTGTGCCTTTCAAATCCTGGCTCACTGACTGTATTGATGTACATTAATGGTCAACAAGTAGGAGTAAATAATCAAATACATCTAGTAACCGAAATTCTAGACAGACACTTATTAGCAATCAATAGGCTTTTCTGGCTAACATTTTACGAATTGAGTTACATGCAGAAATAAAAGGGCAGAAAATGGTAAGACAAAGCACTAAATTTCACAGCCTAAATAAATCACACACACAAAAAGATCATACAAGAACATCATTATATGACCATTCCACAAACACTTGGACACAATGAAAAAGGAATAAGCATCTTTCGTGTTGTAGAACAACAGATATAGTTGAAATGACAGGCAGCAGACCCTAATGAAATCAGTTTTATGCAGAATACTCTGTGAGATTTACCCCTTTCTTGGAGTGCATTTATCACAAAACTCTTGCACAGCAAACAGCACCATGTGGTTGGGCAAAAGTGCAGACTACTCCTACACAGAAAAGGAACAAAAGAACGTGCAAAATTCTAGATTAATGACCAGGGTCATTGAGCATGCTATATGAGTTTTATTGTCAGAAAAACTTCTTTTCATAGTGCAATGCAATACACATTTTAGGAAACAGCAGTTGTGTGAAACAACCATAGATACAGATGATCCTTTAACCATTGAATTCCAGAAACCATTCTACCCTGTATCACATTGGATATATAACAAAAGATTGAGCATAGAGGACTGGTAATGTTATAAGTAACTGGTCTGAAGACGAGTTACAAAAATACTGTACGTACAGAATTGTCCTGGATGGTGAATGTTCGTCAGCGATAAAGGTAATGTCACGAATGCTTCAGAATAGTTAGATTGCCAAACAGGGTGAGCATCAGTCCCAACTGTTTGCTGTTGTAATGAAAAAGTGTGATCACTGAGTGTCTATAGAGATATTCAGGATGACTTGGACAAAATTTCCACTTGGTGTGATGAATGGCTGTATATTTTTTACAGTAAATAAACATAAGTTAATTTGTTTAGGTATGATAACATTCATGTAATTTTTAATGTAGTATTATAAGTTGCTTGACTTTTTTACACCCATTGAATATCTAGGCATAACTGCAAAACAATAGGAAGTAGTGATACGGCTTCCTCAGTTATATTAAATTCCCATTGTTTACTTCTTTTATTGTTAGTTAAATATTGACAATGTTGCATTAATATTTGTCTTAGAACAGCATTTATATAAGCACCTTAAGAACAGAGCCTTATTTATAATTAACATGAATCTTCCTTACTCAACTCCAGATAATTTGAAGGCATGGTCAAAATGGTATGTTTTTTCTTTTCAAACAATGGAAACTCCAGGTTGGAATATTAACGATCTATGAAAGAGAGCTATTGCTACTCACAGTAAGGATGACACACTGAGTTGCCGATGGACGCAATGAAAAGACTGTTAAACATTTAGCTTTCAGCCAAAGTCTTCTTCTGCAAGAAGATGCACACACATTCATACAAGCAAGCACACCTCATGGACACATCTCTAGCAGCTCAGACCTGAATGCCATTTTGGCCGAGCTGCCGGAGACGATGGTTATGGCTGTGTGAGCTTTGCTTGCTTGTACGAATGTTTGTCTCTCTCTCTCTCTCTCTCTCTCTCTCTCTCTCTCTCTCTCTCTCTCTCTGTCTGTTTGTGTGTGTTTATTTTTGAAGAAGGGTTTGGCCAAAAACTAAATGTGTAACTGACTTCTTGTTGTGGCTGTCTGCAAATCAGCTTGTCATCTTTACAATGAGCAGCACTCTATTCTTCTAATTTTCTTTTGAATTTCCAGGCAATCCTAATGTGTTGCTCTATGTCAGAATACAAACTGCCTCTCCGAATCCTAAACAAAGTCTACATGAAAATTATTTTTGCGTCTTGAATTGTTGTTGTGCTGATTTTTTTATCAGCAACAAATATCATTAAGAAGTAAATGTACTGAGAAGTGAGTGTATTTACAAAATAGTTGAAGAGGTGTTTGTTTGATACAGATTACCAAGTTTTCTTACTGCTCTCTTTTACTGAATAGATATTTCTTTTACATTAGCTGCACTATCCCAGAAGATGATTCTGTGACAACATGGAGTAGAAATATGCAAAACAAAACTGCAACATGATTTTCAATTCAGTACAATGAAAGAGACTTGTAATTGTAAAACACGTTGAACTGATCTTCTCCAGTGGATGGAAAACACATCTGTAAATGGTGCATCTGCAGTTACAAGTAATCCGTTGGCCAGTGATCCTAAGGGCTTATTATGGCCTTCAAATATAAGGTTACCATGAAAACCTAGTTTGCAAACAGCTCTCTCATGCCTTATCCATACCTGTTCCTCATTGAACATCCTCATGAACCCCCTGCAAAGGAGCACCTTCCCCCCCTCATTATCCAGTATAACCCTGCACTGGAACAACATAACTATATCCTTGGCCAGTGCTTTAACTACTAGTTACTGTATCCAGGAATGAGGAACACCCTTAGCTACGATTCTTCCTACCCCTCCCAAAATGAAATATTGTCACCCACCCAACATATGCAACATCCTAATTCATCATTGTGCCACTTCAGCTCCTAGCCCCTCTCCACAGGGTTCATAGTGGATATGGCTCACAGCATAACAACTCAGGAGTGGCAGTCATTACAACAGGTGGGATCTATTACGCAGACTTGATATGGTTCTCATCTGCCATGGTCCTAGATGTGTCTGACCTTCTCTGGGTGGAGCGCAGACCTATGTAGCCACCTGTGGATGGGTACAACGTGGTACCACATGAGCACATGACTGTGCTGTAACTGGCGAGTCACGGAGTGGCAAATCTGGCACCCCCGGACATTGTGGCTGCTGCTGAGGGCTTGACTGTACTTAGTGCCCTGCTTCGTCTGTTTACCAACAACCTCATAGGTAAGGCAGGGGCTGTACATGGCCTGCTAAACACAGACAGAAGTATCAAACAATGGAAAATCCAGGATGGAATGTAACAATATTATGAAAAGGAAAGTTGCCACTCACCATATAGCACAGGCGCTGAGTTGCAGGTAGGCAAAATAAAAAGACTGTTCCACATAAAACTATCAGCCTGTAAGGCATTCATCAAAAATAGACGACAGACACACACATACGCAAACACAACTCACACAGATGACTGTAGTCTAAGGCAACCGTGGCCACTGTGGCTACAGTTGCCTTGGACTGCAGTGTGTGTGTGTGTGTGTGTGTGTGTGTGTGTTTGTGTGTGTGTATTTTTCACGGAGGCCTTACAGGCTGAAACCTTTATTGGGAACAGTCTTTTTGTTGTGTCTATCTGTGACTCAGCATCTCCACTATATGGTGTGTGGAAATTTTCCTTTTCATAATATTGTTACAGATGGGAGTGTGATGGTCAAACTACACAGGAGGCAGCACTGCATACACCACATATACAGAGGAATTTAAAAAAATTCAATACCATCCTTTACTTAAATCATTAAGTATTATTTTTAAAAAAAACCCTGAATGAGAAAAATGAGTAGTGAGATAGAAGACTAGCAAAAGTAGCACATACAGAATACACTTTAAAATTAAATAACTACAGTGAACTGATAGTAACATAGTTAAGGACATGATAGGTAGCATTCTTTTGTAATCTGAAAACTGACAGACTGGTAGAAGGAATATACTTACGACTTGTATGACAAAAGAGTTATTACCATTGTTTCAGAACACAAAACTACTGGAGGAGTGGAAAATGAATTCATAGTCCTTGAATTACCAGATCATAATTCAACAAAGAGACAGGGACAGATAATATCTCTGTTTAGTAATTAAAAATTCTAGAAATACATGAAAGAACAACTGTACAGAGTTTATGTCCATGCTATTTCTGTAAAATGTAGTCTATACACACAACCAAAGGAGGCTTGCCCTGGTTTATTCCCAAGAAGAATTATATGCAGGATGCTACTCAGAAACAATGCAAACTACCTTAAGTCAGTAATCCCAAGCAAAGTCCATTTCACTTCATATCAAAGTTTCCACATCAAAGTTCTGTCTATGACAGATAGAGTCAAAATATAAACAGCTTAGCCAGATCGATAGCACATTTTCCATGCACTCTATAGATCACATCACAACCAACTCAGACTAAATTGGGTTGGTTTATATGCTGGGTTTTGGTGTGCTATCAGAGAACACCTCTGGGTAGTGGTGACACAGTAGTCAACAGTGATGATGTGCAAAGTTTTGAGTTTCTGTAGTGACATTGGATAGTGTCACTACAGCACCCCCCTCCTGACACCCACTCCTGCCCACCAAGCATGGTCTGCTGGGCAAGAACTCATGGGTAGTGTGTGATCCAGGGCAGCCAGCATTGGGAAAGGTGGTGGTTAAAAGTTCAC
Organism: Schistocerca cancellata; assembly: GCF_023864275.1. Lineage (NCBI taxonomy): Eukaryota > Metazoa > Arthropoda > Insecta > Orthoptera > Acrididae > Schistocerca > Schistocerca cancellata. The sequence goes on from NC_064626.1 coordinate 277,161,330, forward strand.
TATGTTCATGAGCATCACTGTGGAAGGCCAAGGCTCAATGGAAGATGCACGAGTCATTAAGGTACCAGAAGTTTCACAGGGGCAGAAAGTAAGTGGCTGCTGAGCAGCATGATGGAGGCAAAGTTGATTTTGATTACACCACAGAAGTCTGAGGGCAGAGGCCACCGCATACATCATGGATCTGTGGCGGACAGAGATCATCCCATAGATCCACGTGGGTGGTGCGCAAACTGATAGGTCCACACTGGTTGCCCATCCAGAAAGGACAGGTCTCAGTGATGTGTGCTGATGATGAACGCAGGATATTCAAGAAAATGTGGTAAGGGTGCCCCTGCAACCACTCTGCCAAGCTGCAGCCCTTAATTAAAGTAGCTTGTAAGTTGCCAGAAAACTGTAGAGAACATTAGGTGAAGTGTTACGAAAAATTTCTTTGAAGATCTGGGTTTTGAAGGTACAGATAAAGTATTCCACAATACTCTTGGAGCTCACATGAAAAAGAATGATGTGAAGATGTCGTAGCCCGTTAAGGGCACAAAATCATTTGAAGTCATAGGATGTAAACACTCCAAAGGACAATGTGCAGGATGTGGAGCACTCTCACCAAAGAGAAGGGGGAATCTGGATGCAGTAGTGGTCCTCATCCAAGATCCATAACATAACCCCTTGGGTAAGACTTAGTCAATGCCACTGTGGCCAGCAGGGGCAAAATTCGCTCTCAGGAAATGTGTCCAGTCACCTGTTTGTACAGAGTGAGGTGGCATAACGTCAAGGTTTTGCAGATGGCAACTGAGAGGTCAAGTGACGTTAAGGGAAATGCTGAAACTGCCAAATCCAGTTCTAAATCAAGCTGGAAACACATCAGTTCATTTTGATGGAGGGCTGGGTCAGATCCCATGTGGAATGGGACACTGCATCTGCATTTCCTTGTAACATTGCTGCTCAATAGTGGATAGAATAATGAAAATTAGACAAGTAGAATGGCTGGAGGCAATGGGCAATCTAGTCTGGTAAGCGAAGCAACAGGTGATGATCTATGACAAGATGGAATTTCCCTTCATAAAGGAATACTTGCATCAAACCAGTCTTTGGACTGGAGACCACAACAACAAAGGAATACTTGAAATTTCTGAACTGCATAAATGATAGTGAGGGTCCCTACTCTATTTGAGCATTGTATTGCTCAGAAGCAGATAGGTGTTAGAATCATATGTGATAGGGCACTCAGTGCTGAGTATTTATAGGACAGGACTGTACCAGTACCACAGATGGCCCTATCAGTTGTTACTGCCAGAGACAGACCAGGGGTGTATGTTGTCAAACATGGTGCCTGCTTAAGGCAGTCTTTTGAAGCTTGGAAAGCTTGTTGGCAGCAAGGGAACCATTCATTCAAAATGTGCACCTTCGCATCATCGCTGGTTCAGTGGGTAGGAGACTTTGGTTAGGTTTGCAATGAATCAACCATTATAGTTGATCTTACCCAAAAGAACTTCTAAGTTGTTGTTTTTTTAATATTTTATTGATAGGTGCAACATAATTCCTCACTGGTTCCAGTCCATTTGCAGAAAGTTTAAACCCTAAATATGCCAAGGAAGGTTACACGAAAGAACAACTGTGCAGTTTGCATTTAAGCCCTTTTGCTGCCCACCTCTAGAACAAACACTCAAGGTTGAACCTCTGACCAAAATATCGCCAACATATGTAACAGTTGGAAATACTTTTTAGTACATCACCCATAAAATGCTGAAATGTGGCAGAGGCTGAATTGATTCTGAAAGGTAACCAATTATAAAGGTAAATGACAAGTAGGAAATTGTGCACTAGTTAAGATTGTGATGCTGGGTGCAAGGGAATTTGAAAAAATGCCTCTGTGAGGTCAATTTTACAGGATAAAGTACCTACTTTTGTAAAAAGTTGATCTGGGGTCAGCAGAGGACAAGTTGCCATTTCCGTTTGTGTGTTTATTGTTACTTTAAAATCGCTACAAAGCCTCAAGGTGCCATTGGGTTTGTGTACTGTTATCAGGGGAGTGGCCCACTGACTATGGGGAATAGACATTAACACATCCTCATGAGAGAGTCTAATCAGCTCTGTTTTGGGGGCATCCCTTAGAGCCAAGTGCAACAGTTAGCTTTGAAAACACATAGAGCAACTGTTGATTTAAGAGTGATGTGTGCTCCAAAATCAATTGCCTTCCCTAATCCAGCTGAGAAGATCTGAGCATATCTTAAAGGCAGTGCACTGTTTCATGAACTGAAAATCCAAAGGCATATAAAGACTCTATCCCAAAAACTTTGTCCACTTTGGCGTCAACTACAACTAAAAAATTTACTAGACAAGTGACTTGATTGTAAGTTGGTAAAACTGGAAACTTTTCAAGCAAATATGATGACATTCAAAGATGCAAAGATTTGTCTTGGCTTCCTGAGAAGGAGGTGACCTAAACTTAAGTAATTATATGGGTGTAACAATGATACATAAGCACTGGTGTCCTATGTCCCACGAATTACCTCACACGGTTTTTGCTAATGAATGTATTTAAGTACATTTTCTGGGCTGAATTCAGAGAAATCTGCACTTAGGTACAATGATCACTTGCTTGCTCCACTTTCACAGAGTGGGGCATATCAGTTAGGGGAACTGCTAAAACAGACCTCCTACAAGTGATCTTTTTGCTACATCAGTGGCATGTTTCACACAATTGGGAGCATGCATTGCATGTTTGGCAAAAGAAACAATAGTTGAGCTGCTACTGATGTGACGAGACACTGGTAGTATAGTTGTTTATGGAATCATCTGGACCGCTGGAGATGATATGACATTTTGCATGACCAGTGCTGGAGAAATGACTCTGCAATGTCTTCTTCTGTCATAACAAACTTTGCGCTGAGTGAGCAGTTTGTGGGTTTGGGCCATTCACATTACTTCTATCAGAGAATGGTCCAATTTCCTCAATACATTGTTTCTCAATTCCGGGTTGAGAATAAGTCGCACTATAACTTCAATTATTAATATCCACGTAGTTCTACCCACACAAACAATTGAAAATTGCAATTTCTACTTGTTGTTGTTGTTGTGGTCTTCAGTCTTGAGACTTGTTTCATGCAGCTCTCCATGCTATTCTATTCTGTGCAAGCTTCTTCATCTCCCAGTACCTACTTGGTCTCCCTCTACAATTTTACCTTCCACACTGCCCTCCAGTACTAAATTGGTGATCCCTTGATGCCTCAGAACATGTCCTACCAACTGATCCCTTCTTCTAGTCAAGTTCTGCCACAAACTCCTCTTCTCCCCAATGCTATTCAATACCTCCTCATTAGTTATGTGATCTACCCATTTAATCTTCAGCATTCTTCTGTAGCACCACATTTCAAAAGCTTCTATTCTCTTCTTGTCCAAACTATTTACCATCCATGTTTCACTTCCATACATGGCTACACTCCATACAAATACTTTCAGAAATGATTTCCTGACACTTAAATCTATACTCGATGTTAACAAATTTCTCTTCTTCAGAAACACTTTCCTTGCCATTGCCAGTCTACATTTTATATCCTCTCTGCTTCAACCATCATCAGTTATTTTGCTCCATAAATAGCAAAACTCCTTTACTACTTCAACTGTCTCATATCCTAATCTAATTCCCTCAGCATCACCTGACTTAATTCAACTACATTCCATTATCCTCGTTTTGCTTTTGTTGATGTTCATCTTATCTCCTCCTTTCAAGACACTATCCATTCCGTTCAAACTGCTCTTCTAAGTCCTTTGCTATCTCTGACAGAATTACAAAGTCATCAGCGAAACTTAAAGTTTTTATTTCTTCTCCATGGATTTTAATACCTACTCCGAATTTTTCTTTTGTTTCCTTCACTACTTGCTCAATATACAGATTGAATAACATTGGGGAGAGGCTACAACCCTGTATCACTCTCTCCCCAACCACTGCATCCCTTTCATGAACCTCGACTCTTATAACTGCCATCTGGTTTCTGTACGAATCGTAAATAGCCTTTTGCTCCCTGTATTTTACCCCTGCCACCTTCAGAATTTGAAATAGAGTATTCCAGTCAACATTGTCAAAAGCTTTCTCTAAGTCTACAAATGCTAGGAATGTAGGTTTGCCTTTCCTTAATCTTTCTTCTAAGATAAGTCGTAGGGTCAGTGTTGCCTCACGTGTTCCAATATTTCTACGGAATCCAAACAGATCTTCCTTGAGGTCAGCTTCTACCAGTTTTTCCATTCGTATGTAAAGAAACTGCGTTAGTATTTTGCAGCCCTGACTTATTAAACTGATAGTTTGGTAATTTTCACATCTGTCAACACCTGCTTTCTTTGGGATTGGAGTTATTATATTCTTCTTGAAGTCTGAGGGTATTTTGCCTGTCTCATACATGTTGCTCATCAAATGGTAGAGTTTTGTCAGGACTGGCTCTCCCAAGGCTGTCAGTAGTTCTAACGGAATGTTGTCTACTCCTGGGGCCTTGTTTCGACTCAGGTCTTTCAGTGATCTGTCAAACTCTTAAGCAGTATCATATCTCCCATTTCATCTTCATCTACATCCTCTTCCACTTCCATAATATTGTCCTCAAGTACATCGTCCTTGTATAGACACTATATGTACTCCTTCCACCTTCCTGCTTTCCCTTCTTTGCTTAGAACTGGTTTTCCATCTGAGCTCTTGATATTCATACGAGTGGTTCTCTTTTCTCCAAAGGTCTCTTTAATTTTCCTGTAGGCAGTATCTGACTTACCCCTAGTGAGATAAGCCTCTACATCCTTACATTTGTCCTCTAGCCATCCCTGCTCAGCCATTTTGCACTTCCTGTTGATCTCATTTTTGAGACATTTGTATTCCTTTTTGCCTGCTTCATTTACTGCATTTTTATATTTTTTCCTTCCATCAATTAAATTCAATATTTCTTCTGTTACCCTGTTCTAATAGCCCTTGTCTTTTTAACTACTTGATCCTCTGCTGCCTTCACTACTTCATCCCTCAAAGCTACCCATTCTTCTTCTACTGTATTTCTTTCCCCCATTCCTGTCAATTGTTCCCTTATGCTCTCCCTGAAACTCTGTACAACCTCTGGTTTAGTCAGTTTATCCAGGTCCCATCTCCTTAAATTCCCACCTTTTTGCAGTTTCTTCCGTTTTAATCTACAGTTCATAACCAATAGATTGTGGTCAGGGTCCACATCTGCCCCTGGAAATGTCTTACAATTTAAAAACTGGTTCCTAAATCTCTGTCTTACCATTACATAATCTATCTGATACCTTCTAGTATCTCCAGGCTTCTTCCATGTATACAACCTTCTTTCATGATTGTTGAACCAAGTGTTAGCTATGATTAAGTTATGCTCTGTGCAGAATTCTACCAGGTGGCTTCCTCTTTCATTTCTTACCCCCAATCCATATTCACCTACTACGTCTCCTTCTCTCCCTTTTCCTACTATCGAATTCCAGTCACCCATGATTCTTAAATTTTCGTCTCCCTTTACTATCTGAATAATTTCTTTTATCTCATCATACATTTCATCAATTTCTTCGTCCTCTGCAGAGCTAGTTGGCATATAAACTTGTACTACTGTAGTAGGTGTGGGCTTCGTGTCTGTCTTGGCCACCATAATGCGTTCACTATGCTGTTTGTAGTAGCTTACCCGCACTCCTATTTTTTTATTCATTATTAAACCTACTCCTGCATTACCCTTATTTGATTTTGTATTTATAACCCTGTATTCACCTGACCAAAAGTCTTGTTCCTCCTACCACCGAACTTCACTAATTCCCACTAGTGACCTACCCATTTCCCTCTTTAAATTTTCTAACCTACCTGCTCGATTAAGGATCTGACATTTCATGCTCCGATCTGTAGAATGCCAGTTTTCTTTCTGCTGATAACAACGTTCTCTTGAGTAGTCCCCACCCGGAGATCTGAATGGAGGACTATTTTACCTCTGGAATATTTTACCCAAGAGGACGCCATCATTATTTAACCATACAGTAAAGCTGCATGCCCTCGGGAAAAATTACGGCTGTAGTTTCCCCTTGCTTTCAGCTGTTCGCAGTACCAGCACAGCAAGGCCATTTTGGTTAGTGTTACAAGGCCAGATCAGTCAATCATCCAGACTGTTGCCCCTGCAACTACTGAAAAGGCTGCTGTCCCTCTTCAGGAACCACACGTTTGTCTGACCTCTCAACAGATACCCCTCCGTTGTGGTTGCACCTACGGTATGGCTATCTGTATCGCTGAGGCATGCAAGCCTCCCCACCAACAGCAAGGTCCATGGTTCATGGGGGGGGGGGGGGGGGGATTTCTACTTTAGCCATATAAATCGACAGCCCAGGCTGCGTAAGATTGAGTGATGCCCTTTTTTCACTGCCAACTTTCTAACGTGTTTGCAATTAGAGAGTTGCATAAAGGAAATTTAATTTCTTTACCAGTAAAGAAATTAGGTTTCTTTTTTGCAACTGGTTGCTTATTATTTCATTATATTGTTGTAAAATGTTCTTGTGACAAAGAAAGTATTGCAGACTACTCATGTTCCACTGGATTCATTAATGTCTCCTATTTCTGTATAAAGTCATAATGTTGAGGGTTTTCTGACAAGAACATGGCATTTGTCTTTCTGTGTCCCCATCCACATTGTGGTAGAAAAGCTGTAAACACCGGTGGCACGGGAAACATTCCTCTAGATGGCCCATGAATGGGTTGGCTTTCACCCATTCCACACCAATACAGCTCCTTCCATACAGCCTAGCCACCCAGGCCCATCACATCCGTAGTGACAAGCAGTCTCTCTTGAAGTACACTAAGGGTCTCACTTAGGCCTTCACAGACCATAATTGCCCTCACAACCTTGTACAAAAACAGATCTTCTATGCCTTATCTCTCCAGTCGCCCACCACCTCCCAGAGTCCCACTGTCTGGCCCCAGAAGAGCATTCCCCTCATGACTCAGTACCAACCAGAACTGGAGCAACTGAATCAAATTTTCTACCAGGGTTCTGACTGTCTCTGGTCACGCCCTGAAATGAGGAATGTCCTACCCACTAGCCTTCCCTCCACTCTCACAGTGGTATTCCACAGCCCACCAAATCTACACAATATCCTCATCCATCCATACACAACTCCTGCTCCCAACCCCTTGCCTCATGGCTCACATCCTTGTAATAGACATTGATGCAAGACCTATCGAATGCAGTCTCCCACCACTGTCTACTCCATTCCAGTCACAAGCATCACCTATCCCATCAAATGCAGGGTTACCAATGAAACCAATCATGTGATCTACAAGCTAAGCTGCAACCACTGTGCTGTATTCTACCTGGCTATGACAACCAACAAGCTGTCTGTCCACATGAATAGCTACCAACAAACCGTGGCCAAGAAACAACTGGACAAACTCATTGCTGAGCATACTACTCAACATGATGTTCTTCATTTCAGTGACTGCTTCACAACCTGTGCCATCTGGATCCTTCCCACCAACACCAGATTTTCTGAATTGTGCAGGTGGGAAGGAACTCTCCCTGCAATATATCCCAAGTTCCCAGAACCCTCCTGGCCTCAACCATCATTAGTCATTGTCCTTACTCACCTAGCTCCTTTCCTGTTCCCATTCAAGCACTACATAACCCTGTATTCCACCAATCACCCCATTCTCTTTACTTCTCTTCTTTTCTGCTACTCCCCCCCCCCCCCCCCTCCAAACTCCGTCTAACATTCCAACAGCACATAGCTGCCCTAACCTCTCTCCACCCTGTCTCTGTATGCTACCCCAGTCAGCACTTTACTGTCCCTCACCGCTACCCTGCTATCCCTCCCCCTTCCATCTGTAAATTAAATAAAATAAAAATATATATATATATATATATATAGTTATAATAGAAGGAAACATTCCTATATATATATATATATATGTGAATGTAAATATGATTATTTATATTATTTTGGTGTTTTTTTTATAATTTTTGTTGAACTGAACTGAGATGGATGGAAATATTTTTAAAAAATCAGTGAATATATTTAAACTATGATAAGGTGGCATCGGACATATACTTTGAGAATTTTGTCGCCGTAATGAGGAGGTTCATGGGCCATGTTATTTCTGAGCTAAAATGAGATAAATACTGAAAATACAGTTTACATATAATGTTGAAATTTTAGGATCATGGATTAAACAAATAATGAAATTTCAATAGTGTTAATCATAACTATAATTACTGAAGTGCACTATGCTACTTACATTGGGAATACAATATTAATCACTAGTGATATGTTGATTATCCGCACGTCGGTATCTCGTCCGTGCGCAGTGGAAATTTCCTTATATAATTACTAGTATGCGCGAGTATGCACCCTGCGGTAAGCAGTGACTTTTTATAAAATTAAAGAGTTTAAATTAGAGCAGCCAGTCTAACTCGCGAGGCTCTCTCTCGACTCCATTCCAGAACAGATAACAGAAGAAGTAATTACCAAAGGCTAGACATCCTTTCTGTGTCTCACCAGCGATCACATGCGACCGTGTACAAGATAACTTGCATTGGCTTTCATGCTTTATTAAACAGGGTTCCCTGATTACAAAAAATAGATTTAATGCTATGGCTAAAAATGTGCCTTTAAACATCCTATCCCTCCCCCTTCCCTCCTCCTGACCCCCAACACCCAGCTACTTCTCCCATCACGCACTGCACTGCTGCTCGCAGTGTGGCCTCAGCAGTCATGTGTGTGTGTGTGTGTGTGTGTGTGTGTTTTGCCTATTTCTGAAGAAGGCCTTGTTAGCTGAAAGCTCACTTTCTGACAGTCTTTTTGTTGTGCCTACCTGCAACTCAGCATCTTGCTGCATAGTGAGTAGCAACTATCCTTTTCATAATTTTTTTTCCATAATATTGTTATCAACAATAAAGTAATATCTAATAAAAATAAGTCCATTGTGATGAAGTTTATGTTAAATTATAATATACTGGGTGGTTGTTATTATTACAGTTCAGCTACTCATAGAGGTCAGTGTGGAACTGTAATTATCCTATGGCAGCAAAAAGGGGTAGATATGCTAATGTGTTAACGCAGAAACGATATATGCTGGGAAAAAGTTACGTCCAATTTTTGCCATCAGGTGCAAATCTGGTGCTGTGAATGCAAGAAAGGTGTACAGAAATGTTTCCATGTGAATCGAAATAGAAATGGGACGTGGGCAGAAAAAGTCAAACAACTGAGAAAGGCATAATGTTGATTTCAGTAATATTGATTTTATTACTAACCACTGCTTACATAGTTTGTTCAATATTAGCACCAAAGACATCCACAAGATGCTGCATCCATAAATTGATGTGATCAACAGTTGCTAGCAGCTCTTCCATTGGTATTTGAGTAACATATTACTGAATACTGGGCCTCAGATCCGGTAGAGGCCGAACATGCCCTTGACACACGTGCTCTTTTAGATATCCCCAGAGACAAAAATCACTTGGATTCAGATTAGGTGACTCTGCAGGCTATGCTTTTGGAAAACCTCTGGAGACAACACTTTCATGGAAGGTTGCATCAAGCAGATCTCTCATTGGGTGAGCAACATGAGATGTTGCCCCATCTTGAATGAAAATAGTGGTTCCCATACAGTTGCACTCTTCCAAATCAGAAGGTCACAGTACACCTGACAGGCCCTCCAGGTGTATTCCCTTCAAAGGGAATGTGCTTCATCACTCCATAGAATGTTGCCTGGCCACATGCCATCAACTTTCATCTCTACTAGAAACTGAAGAGAAAATCCAGAACACTGCTGTGGATCACGAGATTTCAATTGCTGCACTGTCTGGATCTTGTATGTATACCACTGTAAAATAGATGAAAAAATGTTCCTTAGTGTTGACCATGGGACCGACAATTCTCGTGGCACTGCATGAGCACTAGCACCACCGAGGCACGTGCTGCATGGTAAGTTACAGCAACCTAGTCAATAACTTCCACCCGTATAAGACACATTCCTTTTACAGGTGCCACACCAAGCTCAATTGTGTTTTCAAATTTCATTATCATAATTTTTAAACTAATTAATGAGATCAGGCCTCTCCTCAGATTTTCCTGTCAGTGGCTGTTGCTGTTCACATAAAACAGTTTCATTAACAGTGTATGGTCTCTCTTCTCAATAGCCATACTACTCACTCACATTACAGCACGTCAAATGAAAGTGTGGATGTCATACAAATGGTGTACAGCACTAGATTGGCACATGGTAACCAAAACTGAAGCTAACTTTTTCCTGCAAAAAGCAGTTCCACATTACATATCTACCAAGTTCCACTGCATTACAATGATTGTAGCCCACATTGGACCTCCATAAGTAGTTGCACTTTAATTATATACACCAAGCACAGTAATCATTTTACATGGAAGAAAGGTATCTAAGAATTTGAAGCCATTTTGACTATTTTTCGACCATGACTGTCTCAAGAAATATGTAAAGGTTTTTTTTTAATTACCACTACCAGTGAGTGGTAGCCGTAGTTTAAAAAACCTTTACAGAAAGGTATCTGCTACATTTGGAATCAAAAAAACATCATAGCTGCAACAAATACTAATGTTTCTGTCTTCAGACAAATAGACTATGGACTAAAATATTCATATAGGCAATAAGGGACTGAAAGCAAGGAAGGAAGATTAAAGTTTATTGTCTTATAAACAATAAGGTCATTAGAGATGTCATACAAGCATAGACAGGATAAGGATAGTGAAAGAAACTAGCTGTATCATTTCCAAAGGAACAGTTGGGGCAATCACCTTAATCAATTCAGAGAAACCAGGGATAACTTGGGTGATCAGTCTTGGATTTGGATTCAATTTCTGCATTAACTGCTGCAACACCTAGCACAGTAACATATGACTCAGATCTGGGAAGGGGTGCACCTGCAGTCTAATGGGAAGATATCAGGCTCTAGAATAGAGAGCAATTAAAATAATTACTAGTATTCTGCATTTTTCTTAAAGAAACTGATGTTGTAAGGGAAAATATGGAGCACAGCACAAACATTCATAATTACAAAACAGAAAATAAAGATGATTACCATATACCACTGAGTAATGAAAGAGTAGCTTCTCAAAAGAGCAATTGCTCATTTCTTCCAGAATGAGATTTTCACTCTGCAGCAGAGTGTGCGCTGATATGAAACTTCCTGGCAGATTAAAACTGTGTGCTGGACCGAGACTCGAACTCGGGACCTTTGCCTTGACTGCATAAGGCAAAGGTCCCGAGTTCGAGTCTCAGTCCGGCACAAAGTTTTAATCTGCCAGGAAGTTTCATGCTCATTTCTTGTTGGAAGACATCACTATAAAAGGGCATCAATTGACACAATGGAACTAAATATTTATGAGCTTCAACATCTAATGTGCTATTTTCTGTATACACCAAATAAGCATGGTATTTGAGAATTATATGTCAAGCTGCCTTATCCTGACTAAACTCTAGCACCATATTTCAGTCCATATTAATTGCTTTAATTAGTTAACTGCAACTTAGCTCTGATTTATTGATGATGCAAATATAATCTGCACTCAGGTAAGGGCAGTTGGTCTCCTAGTACACTGCAAGGCTAGCTGAGGCCTTAACAGGCCAAAATTACCTTCATCTGTTTGTTCAGAAATGGATATCTTGCATCTATTTCCTCACAAATACTCAATATTCTTTGCACATCTGATTACCAGCCATAAAGGGACACCCTCTCTCTCACTTAATAGCCCTCAGGACTGTCACGAATGCTTCATATTCTCCACCAGGGATTTCACCTCTTGTTGTGCCAAGAGGGAACCATAAGGCCAAAGAACAATAAGACCAAGAACGAAGTGCTCAGATTAAGAAGGGTGTAAGACAGACATGCAGTCTTTTGCCCCTACTGTTCAATTTATACATCGAAGAAGCAATGATGGAAATGAAAAGGTTCAAGGGTGAGATTAAAATTGAAGGTGAAAGTATATCAATGATAAGTTTCAAAGATGACTTTGCTAATCTCTGTGAAAGTGAACAAGAATTACACGATCTGTTAAACATAATAAATAGTTTAATGAGTACATAATATGGATTGAGAGTAATTGAAAGAAAGACAAAAGTAATGAGAAGTAATAGAAATGAAACTTTTGAGAATCTTAACATCAGAATTGGTGATCATAAATTAGATGAAGTTAATGAATTCTGCCAGGCAGGCACCAAAATAGCCCATGATGGACAATGCAAAGAGGACATGAAAAGCAGATTAGCACAGGTGAAAAGGGCATTCCTAGCCAAGCAAAGTCTACTAATATCAAACATGCAACCTGATTTCAGGAAGACAATTCTGAGAACGTACATTTGGAGAACAGTATTGTATGGTAGTGAAACATGGACTGTAGGAAACTTGGAACAGAGGAGGATTGAAGCATGTGAGATGATGTGCTACATCAGAGTGTTGAAAATTATATGGTCTGATAAGATAAGGAATGAGGAGGTACTCCACAGAATTGGGAAGGCAAGGACTGTATGGGAAACACAGACAAAAAGATGGGACAGGCTGATAGGACATTGATTAAGACATTATGGAGTAACTTCCATGATACTAGATGGAACTGTAGAGGATGAAAACTATAGACAAAGACAGAGATTGGAGTACATCTAGCAAATGATTGAGGATGCAGATTGCAAGAGCTACTCCGAGAAGAAAAGGTTGTCACAAGAGAACAATTCATGGGAGGCTGCATCAAACCAGTCAAGAGGACTGATAGCTCAAAAAAAGCCATGAAATGGGGCATGTCCTTTCTACCCTTGCCAGAGGCTTTCACCAAACATAAGCAATATATTTGTCCATTGCTATGTCCCTCTTACTCTCAACACCTCATCTGTGCGTCATATCCCTGTGGAAGACTCAGGTGCAGTCCTAAATGATAGCCAACCACATACAAATCCAGCCCTGTGGCATTTCCTACCCCATCAGCAGCATGGGCAATAGTAAAAGCAGCTATGTCATACACCAAATTCACTTTCACCACTGCACAACATTCCGTTTGGGAATGACCATTACAAAAACTTGTCAATCTGAATGAATAGTCATTGCCAAATTGCCTACTACACCACCTACCTGTTATGAATACTGCAAATATAATGTGGCTTACTTCAATGGCTAATTGACAATCCATGCAAACAGAGCACCCCCCCCCCCCCCAAAAAAAAAAGCAACCTTTTAGAACAGCAAAAGTGAGAACTCTCTGTAACATATTCAATTAATCCTTCTGACTCCTATTCCTCAATCATTGATAATCCTGGCTCTACATTTTCCTTACTGTTTTATCGCCTAATTCCACACTCCTGCCCTACACTAATCTCATATCCAACATTTTTTTGCTGCCCCTCAATTCATATATACCTTTCTTTCCACATTTCTTTCTCTTACTTTGGATCCTACACCTCCCCCTGTACTTCTCTCTCAGTACTTCTCCCAGTGGTCCTCTACCCTGGCCCCCATCATGCTGAACCCTGATTCCCGTTAAACTGAGTAAGTGCTTGAAAACTTCCCTGCATGCATTTACATGTCTACAACAGCATGAGCATTACTAACTCCTTCACCACCTATTCATCTCAGTCTCTATGCTCTTTCAGCATCCCTGGTACCCACTCCAACCATTTTCACTACCTACAGCAGTCAGGCTACTGCAGTACCAGAAGACGACAATGCATGTTTATCACTTAATACCTGGATGGTACTAATTTTCCCAACCCATTTTCATTTTTAATTAATGAATTAATCCATCTTATGTTAGCTCTGTTCATATGTAAGTCAGTTGCTGTCAGGTTATTTATTTGTTTAGTATTTGACTGTGAGTAATTGCAAGAGGTACAGTATACGACAGATCAGTGGTAGTCATCTTGGTGCCTACTGTCCACTAGTGTGCATTCCAGCTTTCATGGTGGGCGGTTGCCTGTCGGGGTTATAAAAATATTTTAATTAGTTTTTCATAAAATTTTGATATAGAGCATTTGGTAAGGAATTATTGTTGTATGCTTTGACTTGCTCTAACTTTGCTTCCTAAATTTTATGAAGTAAAGTTACTTCCCAACTTTATGAACCACCATTAGTGTGAAATTAGTGGTCACTAAAAAATGTTACTACTAATAGAGCTATGAAAGTGGCCAATGAGTAGAAAAGGTTGACTACTCCCATGACAGGTGAGTCGTACATATGGCAAACATTAATGATGTCATTAACAGACAAATCTCCAAGTGCCAAAACTGTCCACCAGCCCATTGCTGGTTTTTCAGGTCACTTTGAAATGCCCTGCAGGCAAATTTACGTCTCTCCCATAGTTTTCATATGTGTAGGAAGTTAATGGGCCTGTTACACTATTCATAAGCTATGGGGAATACGGAAGCAATTGGGTCAGGATTACATCATCTCAGCTGGTTCACGGTTCTTGCCAGAGTTTTTTAATATTATATTTATTATTAGTGATTTTGACAAAGTTTGCAGGAAGATGGCAAGCCTTCATTCAGTTGATACTACCTCTTTAGTGTGAACAGTAAGTTGTCTTTTTTATGGTAACAAAATATGTTGACCATTCTAATGTAGTATACTGACTGTGCTGGTAGCTCACTAGACCCTATTATGTTCTGATGCAGTAAAAAATGTTTTTTTACAAAATATTGTAAGTGAAAGTTGCTGCTCAGTACTATATATGATTTTAGGAGCATTTAGTATTTGTAGTAGGCATGACAATGCTGCTACTCAAAATGGTCAGTGCAGGCAATGCACAGACAGGTGGCTGGTTGGTTGATTTGGGGGGAGGGAACCAAACAGTGAGATCATTGGTCCCATCGGATTAGAGAAGGATGAGAAAGAAAATTGGCTGTGACCCTTCAAAGGAACCATCCTGGTATTTGCTTGAAGTGGTTTAGGGAAATCACTGAAAACTTAAGTGAAGTTAGTCGGGTGTGGGTTTGAACCATCAACCTCTTGAATGTGTTCCAGTGTGCTAACCACTGCGACAGCTTGCTCGGTACAGACCAGTGGCGACCTGACAACAAGGGGGGATCAGAACCCCATGAGTGGAATGAACTTGCCATGCTAATCAAACCACACTAAGTGTAACATCTGAACCCTTGTAGATAGGTTCTTAACAATACTCTCAGCACACCTCCCGTGTGGGTGGCTAACAACTGAACACACAATAACTCTCAACACAGGCACAAGACTAGGTCCATGGTGATTGAGCTCCATAGGAGCAATGGGCTGCTCTTCTTACTGCAGCTCGCAAGTAGACATCTCTGTCAGCAAGTATGTCCATATGACGGAACACCTGAGTCCTCCATGGCAGGTTTCTGAACCACTCAACTGTTCTGCATATGCGAGCTTATCTGCCTTCGCTCAGGATGTCTACTGGTAGGGATATTAAATCCCATCCCCCTGAAGAGGTCACAGAGAGCTGAAAATAGCCAGACTTGCACTGTGATCTCTGGCCCAGAACTCGAGAGAGCACCGGAGAATCTGGCAGTGGACCAACCACCACAAGAGGCAGCACCGATGCCCCTGACAATGCTTGAACGGTGGAAGGACACAGAGGCTGCAGTAGTGATGGGTCCACTGGTGGCAGTGGTGATGAGCCACCTCCATAAACAAAGGGGAAGGCGTCAGGTCAAAATCCGTGGGCTCCACCATGGCACGCAGAGACACAAGCCACACTGGGGCCTGAGGCTGCAGGGGACAGGAGGACGGTGAAGGGTGTGAGAATGGTGAGGCACACAGCTGCCAATGGGAGCCCACTCTTGGAACAATGTTGCGATCAACCCAGTCGCTCAGTTGACTGGAAGGCCACAGTGAAGTCACTCCAACAGGTCAGGGTGCAACTGAGTCAGCTGCTACCCACTGACATTCACCACAAACAACTGCTGACCTATGTGGCCCACCATGGCACCTGGCAGCCACCCCAGCTGCTGAACGGAAGACTAGGCCCAAATGGCAGCCAAAGGAGGAAAATAGCATACGACTCAGGGTGCAACAAACCCAGGAGACCCTGCAGCTGGTGCCCATGCAAACATTCCTCTGGACTGCACACTTTGACCGGTATCACCCAGTACATAGCCAGAAAACTTGACAATGCACTGTCATGGGAAGGTACAGGTATGGACTTTTTCATCTGGGTATCGAATGTACCCACAAAGCCTATCACATCTGAGTTACATGCAGGGCAGTAGTAGATGCTGAATACCACTGTGGACGCAAAAGCCCTAGAACTTCAGTGACACAAATTGTCTACTGTTATTGGACACGAGGGTCCTAGGGGATCCTTCAATGGCAAAAATAAGCGACAACATGTGAATGGTGGCAGTTGATAATGTATAGACCACAATAATTACAATGGTGCTGAAAAACGGACCCACTAAATCGATGTGAACCCTGTCCCCAGAGTGCTCCGAGACTGGCCCAGGAGAGAACTGGTTGTGTGCACAAGCCCTGCAAGACTATACCAGGTGTTTGAAGTTACAATCGATTGCCAGCCAGTACACATGACTTGCGCCGTGCCTTCATCCGAGTCAAACTCCAGAGCGACACATGCAACAGCTGGAGAATGCGAGGACATAAAGCCAAGGGACAACCACTCAACAGCATTGCTCCTCTGTGGTAAGCATGACCCCCTGTGCAATGTTGAATCTAGCATGTAACAGAAAAAAATGTACGCCATATTGGATCTGCAACCAAAGAGACATGCTCTGACCAAAACACCAGGACCACTGAAATGATTTTCCAGGTAAACGTGTCAGCAGCCATAGTGGTCATGACCTCTTGTGCTCTCAATGAAAAATCTGACAGGATTTGCTGCAAGACAAGATCCAACACAAACATGAGAGCCTCCTGCCGGTCAAACTCTGTATTGGGCCCCATTAGTAGCCATAAAAGTGCATCAGAATTGGCTTGCTGGTTGGTGGAGCGGTAACAAATACCATAAGATTATTACTGAGAAAGAGGGCCCACCAGTGCAACTAGTGGGCTGGCCCATGTGGCAGCTTGGATCGAGGTCCAAATAAGGAAATCTACAGCTTGTGGTCAGTGATAAGAAGGAACCTCACCCGATACAGAAAGATGTAAAACTTTTTAACCCTGAAAATAATAGCTAGCACCCCCTCCTTTTGCCATGGTGAGTAGTTCCACTGTACAGCCAAAAGCATCATTGATATGTAAGTGATGGGCTGTTCGGTGTTGCCTGGGTTCTGAGGGAACAGGAAGGGCAAGTGCCGTACAGGGATGCATCACAGGCCATGGTCAAAGATTTTCCTGGTGTAAAGGAAGTCAGACAGGCAACAGAGCACAAATGCTGCTTGAGAGACTGAAAAGCATGTTGACAGTCCGCAGACTAGACAAACTTAACACACTTCTGGTGAAACCAATTAAGATGCTGGCAGGCATGCGCAGTCCAGGGAATGAACTGAGCAGAGCATAATCCAAAATTTTTCTAAAGAGACTGGAGCTCCTTCAGGTTCTAGTGTGCCAGTAGGTTGACAATGGCCTTGATGTGGTCATCCGTAGTGACACAAGAGGGAATGTTTTGAATCAACTGCTCCAAATACTGTTCATAAATTTCTGTGACAAGATTCCACAAGGTGAGTGATTAAACTGATAAAGTGTAAAGGGGCTTCTGAGGACCAGGAAAGTCTGAAAAAACTGCGTCCAACAACTAGTGTAGGTTAGCATCGTGCAAGTCAATAAGGGAAAAATACTGGTCCCCTGACAACTTTACCAACAACTCCACCTGCCACATAATGGGATACAAATCTTTGGCACATTGAGCATTGACTGTCTGTTTAAAATCACTGCAGATATGCACTGTGTCATCAGGCTTCTGAATTACCACTAAAGGGGTGCCCCACTGACTCGTCAAAATAGGAGAAACCACACCCTGATCCTGCCAACACTAGAACTCAGCCTTTACCTTATCATGCATGTTAAAGGGAATAGGTGGGGAGGGGGGTGACAAAATTTTGCGAGTGCCAATGACTTAAGAGAAACATGTGCCTTGAAAATTTCTGATCGGCCCCAGGTACTCTCAAATAGTCGGCTGTAGGACCGCAGTAAGGAGTCCGAATTGTGCACAGGAACAGACTGAGGCACTAAATGTACTTTGTCCACAATATGAAAGCTGGAAACAGAAAAGGAGTTAAGCCCAAAGATATTTTGTACCAACACTGAATTAAGCACTAACGATTTAAGTTCCCATTCCACATTCTTGAAATATGTGGAGATGGTGCATTACACTCACAGTGGAATGCACTGTTTACTGTAAGATACGATTTGATGGAGTGGCTGTTGCAACTCCGACCATCCCAGGATCTCGCACATATCCAAATTAATGAAGCTGACCCATGCGCCCATGTCTGTCTGAAATTAGTCATGCTGACCATCTGCAATCAATGCCAGCAAGATGCAATGGAATGACAAGTGTGGTGTGTCAGAGGCAGCCCCAGAGTCCAGAGAAAACACCGGGGCATCCAACGACTGCCTTTCCACTCGCCAACTGTCACAAACAGTTAACAAGTACCCTATCAGATGGCATACCCAACACGTGGCCTCCACATGTGGGCAATCTTGGCGAGCATGCAGCAAATTACAATCAGTGCAGGACCAGTGGCTCACCCAAAGAATAGAAGGAGAATTATGCCAAGGATCTAAAACTGGCTGCAGGCAGGAATTATGATGCTGCATGCAACACAAATCCAACGAGCTTGGCGCAAGCAAAGGCAGGCCACACTGGGACACTGTTGCACTGACATCATCGATAGTGGCAACACATGATGGCTCTATGGGATCAGTGATCCAGGCTGCACATGACTGTCCAGGGCACCTAATGTGCTGGTTAAACTGCAATTGCATTGCTACCACATGGGTTTGATGGGCAAAATACTTCATAAGCAACTCACATAGCTCATCAAACGAAAGCTTCTCAGGCTCAGTGGAGGGCTTCAGGCTTCAGACAACTTCATATAAACCTGTACTGCTGGACAACAACAAGGTGGCTGTATCAACCGGATTGACAATATGCCTTACCTGACAGTGGAACAAGAACTGGTGAACATAATTCTCCCACCTTTCCATAGATCCATCAAAACTAGGAATCGGCATTAGAGATGGCAAAGGCAGAGAAAACACTATCCTGTGGGTTGGTGGCACCCTGCTGGTGTGGCAAGGGCGCGAAGCAAGTCCGCATTCTAGGTTATCAGCACCTGCTCCTGTTGCTGCTGCTACTGCTGCTTTTTCTGTAGGTGTAACTGTTTCTGCAGCATTGCAGAAATGCCAAGTCCAAGGTTGGCCAAAGTGAACACTGCAAAAATGGGGAAAGAAACGAGAAAAAAGAACGGGGGCATCATGAGTAAGAACGTCGTTTATTGCCACTTCAGTACCTGCAGTAGGTGTGACATCAATGCCACTTGATACAGTTGGTACAGGCACCAACAAGCTGGCAACGACCAGGATCAACCAGAAAAGAGAACTCCATGAATGCAATGAACTCTTCGTGCCAGTCAAACTATAAGAAGCAGAATGTCCTAACACACATAGATACGTTGACGGCAATACTCTAAGCAAGTGGCTGGCTAACGAGTTAACGAGTGAGCACACAACAATTCTTGACACAGGTGCAAGGCTAGGTCTGTGGAAGTTGAAATCCACATGAGCACTGGCCTGCACTGCTTACTGTCACTCGCAAGTACACACCTATGTCAGCAGGTCTGGCCATATCATGTGACACATGTGTGCTCCATGGGAGGTTTCTGAACTATTCCCCTACTATGGGCTCTGAGCACTATGGGACTTCTGAGGTCATCAGTCCCCTAGAACTTAGACCTACTTAAACCTAACTAACCTAAGGACATCACACACATCCATGCCCGAGGCAGGATTCAAACCTGCGACCGTAGTGGTCGCGCGGCTCCAGACTGTAGCGCCTAGAACCACTCGGCCACTCCGGCCGGCTCCCCTATTATACCCATGCAAGTTCACTTGCCCCCATCAGGCTGTCCACTGGTGGTGATACTGAAGAGAGCAATCTATTTATGTTTGTTGGCTGATTAGGCACACTTTTTTGTTGGATGCTAGTAGTATGACATTTGTTTGTCACAAGTAGACATAATTTTTTACACTTCATTTTGGTAGTATGCTGCACACGATGTTCTTCCATTGCAAAAATTAGGCTTAGAGCAACAATGCAGAGTCAGTCTGAGAGTTTTGTTATTTTCTAGGTTTCATTTCCAAGAAAGATTACCAGTAGTGGCACCTATCATGAGGAATTTTCACAAGTTTAATCATTCTTGGTCTATTAGGTAGCTCACTGGCCCTTCAAGTGTTCATTAAGAAACAACCAAGTTGAAATGGGAATGTTTCCACACTAGCATTTATTTGTTTTAGGTACTATTGAATGCAAATAAGTTTTTGGAACATTCACAGCCATTTTTTGCCAATTATTTACTTTTCAAAGCTATAGATAGTTTTCTTTTGGTTTAGGAACTCAGACATAAGGAGAAAGTCTCCTCAAGACAAAAATTGATTAGGAGATGACGCCAGAATAAAATGAGCTTCAAGTCATAGTGCACCTATGATCAGATTCAGTGAAATCTTAAGTGTTTTATTAGATGACGCATGAGAATATTAAGATTATTGCATCTTCTAATCATTGAACAAAAAGCTGTGTGTTGAATACTTCAGAAAAGTTCAATTACAGGCAGTGAAAAAGAGTGTTTAATATCACACCTGGCTCTCCTAATTTTATTAAATTTTCTGTCAACATTGTGACAGAGGTATCAGTTATGTTTCTGTAATACGGTGTTTCACTTTCAGCAAACTTATCTGATATGAATGTTTTATTGTTAGCATTTGACTGTAATGGGCAAACAAAAAATTAATATAAAACACGAAAGGCAACTGTAATTAAAACTGTCAGCAGTTGTTGAACTACGGCCTTCGACTTCCTACAGGGAGTTTTACTTTGGAAACTGTCCAAAGCTGAACAAATCTACAAGGTATCAATGACTGTTCCCTGCCAGAAAATCCATGCTATATAGTAGCTACAAATAATGATCTTCCCATTAGCCTTAGTAACATTCTCCTTGCGAAATTATACTAGTATTTCTCATTGGTTGCCTGTGGATTGCAAGAACATACACTCCTGGAAATGGAAAAAAGAACACATTGACACCGCTGTGTCAGACCCACCATACTTGCTCCGGACACTGCGAGAGGGCTGTACAAGCAATGATCACACGCACGGCACAGCGGACACACCAGGAACCGCGGTGTTGGCCGTCGAATGGCGCTAGCTGCGCAGCATTTGTGCACCGCCGCCGTCAGTGTCAGCCAGTTTGCCGTGGCATACGGAGCTCCATCGCAGTCTTTAACACTGGTAGCATGCCGCGACAGCGTGGACGTGAACCGTATGTGCAGTTGACGGACTTTGAGCGAGGGCGTATAGTGGGCATGCGGGAGGCCGGGTGGACGTACTGCCGAATTGCTCAACACGTGGGGCGTGAGGTCTCCACAGTACATCCATGTTGTCGCCAGTGGTCAGCGGAAGGTGCACGTGCCCGTCGACCTGGGACCGGACCGTAGCGACGCACGGATGCACGCCAAGACCGTAGGATCCTACGCAGTGCCGTAGGGGACCGCACCGCCACTTCCCAGCAAATTAGGGACACTGTTGCTCCTGGGGTATCGGCGAGGACCATTCACAACCGTCTCCATGAAGCTGGGCTACGGTCCCGCACACCGTTAGGCCGTCTTCCGCTCACGCCCCAACATCGTGCAGCCCGCCTCCAGTGGTGTCGCGACAGGCGTGAATGGAGGGACGAATCGAGACGTGTCGTCTTCAGCGATGAGAGTCGCTTCTGCCTTGGTGCCAATGATGGTCGTATGCGTGTTTGGCGCCGTGCAGGTGAGCGCCACAATCAGGACTGCATACGACCGAGGCACACAGGGCCAACACCCGGCATCATGGTGTGGGGAGCGATCTCCTACACTGGCCGTACACCACTGGTGGTCGTCGAGGGGACACTGAATAGTGCACGGTACATCCAAACCGTCATCGAACCCATCGTTCTACCACTCCTAGACCGGCAAGGGAACTTGCTGTTCCAACAGGACAATGCACGTCCGCATGTATCCTGTGGCACCCAACGTGCTCTAGAAGGTGTAAGTCAACTAACCTGGCCAGCAAGATCTCTGGATCTGTCCCCCATTGAGCATGTTTGGGACTGGATGAAGCGTCGTCTCACGCGGTCTGCACGTCCAGCACGAACGCTGGTCCAACTGAGGCGCCAGGTGGAAATGGCATGGCAAGCCGTTCCACAGGACTACATCCAGCTACGATCGTCTCCATGGGAGAATAGCAGCCTGCATTGCTGCGAAAGGTGGATATACACTGTACTAGTGCCGACATTGTGCATGCTCTGTTGCCTGTGTCTATGTGCCTGTGGTTCTGTCAGTGTGATCATGTGATGTATCTGACCCCAGGAATGTGTCAATAAAGTTTCCCCTTCCTGGGACAATGAATTCACGGTGTTCTTATTTCAATTTCCAGGAGTGTATTTTTCAGCTTGCAGATACACTACTGTTATGCAGCATTCCAAATGTCTGTTCAGTACAACACTAATTAACATCCAAAGTGTTATAGAATATATCTGACACTGTCAGAGTAGGAGAAAGTAAAATTATAAAAATTTTAAGAGCTTTCTATAAAAATTTTTAAAAACCCTCAAAAATTTTCTATATTTTGTTTCAATCGCATTTAACGTTAAAAGTTTTTTACAAAGTGATGACCATCTTCAGATCTGAGAAGAGGCAACCCAAAGTAAAACTGCCTTAAGTAACAAAGATACATAAAAATTGCTATTGGCTTATTTTAAACATTTTTACAGGGAATTAAATCCACATGTAGTATTATAAATGCACTTGCAGTGTGCAACACAGTTGCATCAACCGTAACATACTTATTTTAAATCTTCAGGTAAAATCTGCTATGTACAGCCTAAAATGAACATAAGGACAAACATATTATATACTGGCAAACAAATAAGAATAACAGATAAGAATAAGATATAAACATTTAAAGGGAGGACTAGTTCATTGAACGAACCATGTTATTTGTGATGCCAGTTGATAGAAAAAGCCTTTACAGTGTCATAAAAGTTTTTATGCACTGAAATGTCTATACAATTATTTT
Organism: Schistocerca cancellata; assembly: GCF_023864275.1. NCBI lineage: Eukaryota > Metazoa > Arthropoda > Insecta > Orthoptera > Acrididae > Schistocerca > Schistocerca cancellata. The sequence goes on from NC_064626.1 coordinate 277,184,541, forward strand.
TGTTACAGTTAGTCACTGTAAGCACAGGCTGCAAAGGAAGAAGTAAGTCACAAGTGTATACTTTTATTAAATAGCATATGGAACTAAGATGATTGACTTGAAGTACAGCTTACATAGTGTGTTTCACTACAAATGTTTCACTATTCTGAATAATAGTTTTTTGCAGTGTTAACTACAAGCAAACATTTGTAACTTGCTTCTTCCTTTTCAAAGGCAAATCTCTGCTTGCAATTAGTGACTGTATTGAAAATAATTATGTAGACATCTCAAATCATTAAATTTTTTACGGCCCTGAACAGGTTTTTTGTTTCAATATCTGTCATAGATAGTATGCTACATTCAATAACCCAGACTTTTCTCTAAATAATTATCTCTTATTCTTATTTGTTTGTTTTTTATAATTTGCTTAAAATGCAACACCGAAGTCAGGTTTTTGTGAGGCACTTTGTCCTTCTTTTTAGTAGTTCTATGTTAATAAGATATTTGCTAGTAACCATAAAGCCACATCTGTTCAATTTATGCGAGTCCCAAGCAACACTCTGATACGCATAACAAATATGCTTGTATTTCATTTTTGAGAACTGTTGCATTCTTTTCATGTAAGTATTTCCTTAATGCTTGGTGGGATGTATTAAATAAGTAATGGAAGTTGCAAAATATTTCATGAACCCTCAACTTTCACAAAATTATGTTCTTCCTCTAGCTCTCTCTCTGCTGAGAATTAATCATGTCACATTACTGAACCCTGCAACTGGATTAAAAATAGTATTTACTTGCAAATCTTCACCAGTTCTGACTGTGGCCTCCTAGGATGCTACCTAACAGCATGATCATCTTGGTCTTCTTCTTTGTCACCTTCCTCATCTTACCATATTTACTCGAATCCAAGCCGCACCTGAAAAATGAGACTCGAAATCAAGGGAAAAAAAATTTCCCGAATCTAAGCCGCACCTGAAATTTGAGACTTGAAATTCAAGGGGAGAGAAAAGTCTTAGACCGCAATTCAAAATCAAAACAGAGTTGGTCCATTGTACCATGAGACACAATTTAGGTCGAATGGATGAAGATACAGCTCCAGTAGTTTGGTTTGAGTCGTAATCTTAACAGTTAAGCTTTACCAAGTAGCCATTGTTATGTGTCAGCCGCTCCATTTGTATTTATACGGGTACCCTTCCTTTTTAAGGTGCTTCGTCTGGTTTGAATCGATTGCTTATTTTGCTTTGATCTGATAAGTGTCGTTCTCTTTGTCATAGGTATTTATGTCACTCTAAACTGAAAATGCATTATTGTACTGTGTCATGCATTGTTTGTCACATTCTGATAATGAGTGTTTACGACCTGACGCCGCTCGCAGCATGGCTATCTTTTGTGCATGCTACCGCCGCTTACAATAAAAAAAAAAAAAAAAAATAAAAAAAAAAAAATAGAGGAATTGTCTCATAAGCGAAACAATGGCAAAAGACTGCTATTTGTTGTTACTTACACTGCTACTTTCTTTGATAATGATCAACAAGAAACAAATAATAGACTGCATATGATGTTCTGCATGAGAGTTTAGCGAAAATTTTTCTCTGTTTGAAAATCTTTGCAGACGCCTCTTTAGCACAAAATTATATTCCGCACAGAAATTAGAGTCATTTTAGATTTAAAAATCTAGTCAGTTGCCGTGCTTCATTTCTGACTGTATCACTATTCAGCATAAGAATAATACGAATATAAACATGACATGATATGTATATTCTTCCGCGTTTGCTGTTGTCTCACTCTAGTTTCGTAGTTTATTAGGCAGACAGGATTTAAATGAGATAGCAGCAAAAATGAAAGAATACATGGCATGATGTTTACATTCTTCTACCTTTTATTTTAATTTATTTACTGACACAGAGGTTTTGGCGCCAGTATTTATCTTTGTGCCTGCAAAGCATGCCTGTGTAGCGGCACATATATTCGACGGCAGAAGTTATTTGTGGCGGCATCTACCAACATTTTTCAGAACTTACGCTTACTTTGCACTTGATTCTAAGTCACAGGCGGTTTTTTGGATTACAAATACCGGAAAAAAAAGTGCGGCTTAGATTCGAGTAAATATGGTACTTTGTAATGAACACCTTGTATTATCAAAGTGCTTTGGATTTTGTCAGGTTTTCTGTCAGATTCTTTTCTGCCACCAAAGCAATGAACCTACTGGAGCTAATAGAAGTAACTAGACTTGCAGTGTTCCTGAATGTTTGCAATGGCTTGAAAGATTTAACCACAGTCCAGTCATTTGACTGACTCCAAAAATTGCTCTTCAAACTGCAGCTTGAAAATGTTTTAACACTGGAACTTCTTGACAGATTACAATATAACAGATAAGAAATCTTAATATATAATTACTGACTAACAGATACTTTTTGTAAGTGAAACATGAAAATACTAAAAAAATAAATATATTTACACTTCTCAATGACTTATTTACATTACACATACTTAATATTCAAAATTTTCTGGAAATATACAAAATTTATGCATTTGTTACATAAAACTTATATAATTTCATCAATGCATAGTTTATCACTGTGTTTTCTCTTCACTGGTTTTCCTTTAAAGGCACTTATCTTCTTCTTTTTGCTATCCTTCCTCTTTAACTGCTTTTTAATTCTTCGTTTTGCAGCCTTCTGTGGCTCTGTCACAGCCTGAGACAAACAGAATAAAATATATGTAAACTGATTGTACACCTGATTCAGAATATTAAAATGTCATACAGTGTGCATGGCTTACCTCTTGAGCCCTGATTTTTTTCCTGTCAGCTCGACGTGCAGTTAGTGACATCTGAAGCTTCGTAAAATGATGAGTGTATTCATCTGTACCCACTTTCTTCTTAATTATATCTGCTACTTCTTTAGCTAGGCGACGTAGTTCAGAATTTGAATCATCAGAACTTGTTAGCACACGAACCAGAGGGGGAAGAAGATGACGCAAGTACAATGGAAGCTTTTCTTTCCCCAGATCGACTGCCACAGCTCCAATCCATTTGAAAACAGCCTTTTGCTAGAACATTAAAGGTTTAAGATGGTATATTTTAACAAGTTAACAGGTTAAAATGTCTATATTACATTTCAAACAATGGAAAATCCAGGATGGAATGTAACAATATGAGAGAAGGAAGAAAAGTTGCGACTCACCATATAGCGGACATGCTGAGCTGCGATAGGCAATATAAAAAGATTCACACAATCATAGCTTTCGGCCATTAAGGCCTTTGTCAGCAGTAGACACGCATACACACACACACACACACATGCGCACACACACACACACACACACACACACACACACACACACACACACACACACACACACACACTCACATAAGCGCAACTTTCACACACATCTGCAGTCTCAGAGAGCTGAAACTACACTGAGTTCAGTTAAATTGTTAAAAAAAGGAGCAGAAAATCACTTACCAGTGTAGTGGAGTGTGGTGAATGTATTATCTCATTATTTGAAATTCTTCTCATTCGCCGAATCATCCATACAAGAGATAATTTTGATTTATATTGTTCCTCATCATCTGACATCTGTTGCTCTGAACCAAATACTACGACTTCTGGAACATCATCTTCCTCTAAATATTTTAGGACCCTCGCCAAATAAACCAAATCTTTAACCACCTGTGAATGTCAGACACACCATTCAGATTATGTAATTTCTGAACACAGCTTTATTCATATAGACATTTAGGGAGAAAGATTCGTGATTTGTCTGAAAAATCGCAATTCTAAAGAAAACTCGTTTAACCCAGAAAGGTAAGGGTAATCTCAAGGAATTCCTCACAATTTTACAAATTCTAACATAGATGTACTGAATAAGTTTGTTTCTGCTTTGAGGAGTAATTACTTGAGAGGTTAACACAATGAGCTGAGCTGGTATATTGTTCACTCACTCATAGATACTGCACCTCAACATTGGCTCCTGCACACTCTATGATTTGAAGGCCTCTACTTTTGTTTCCAGTACAGGCTCAGACCACCTGTCATTTGTTTCTCCAGCCTACATCCCTATCCCATCCAGTCTGCAGTCTGCTTTCATACTGTATTAAAGTCAATCCGTGTTTCTTAAAAATTATGAAATGCCATGAACAAATGTCTTTCTGTTAATGAAAAAAGCTTGTTATTTAAGCTGTAGAGAGTGGAATTTTTGAAGAAAAAAAAAAAGATGTTGCAAAAGAGTCTGCTATTTTATCATCTACAATGTCAGATTTAAAAAAATAAAGATCGTCTTACTGGCTGTGCCTTAGGCAAAGAAAGAAAAAGATCATCAGGATGAAATTCTCTGTCTCGAGGAGTGCTCACTGCTCACTCAAGTGGATAAATCAGTGTAGAGGACAAAACACTTCTGTGGATGATTTCATGTTGAAGGAAAAGGTCAAGTCATAGTATTAAAAAAGGTCACATCATCATGTTAAAAGTAATCTGTGAAGGGAATGTCAGCAAGGCCAATTCCCTTTATATTGAATGGAGTGATGAACTAAAACAGCTTCTGAATGGCTACAACCCATACAACATATTCAACACAGAAGAAACCATACCTTTTTATAAATATCTTCCTGATTGCACATTAGGAATCAAGAACAAAAAGGGTCTTGGAGGAAAACTAAGCAAGGACAGAATAGCTGTCCTCCTATCGATCCCATGGATGGTTCTCAGAAGTTGAAACCACTCATAGTAGGGACAACTGAGAAACAACACTGTTTCAAGTGAATAAAATCGATTCTCACAACTTATCACTCTAAGACAAAATCATGAATGACGATGTAATTGTTTAATGAATGGCTGACCTTGGTTAATAGTGATATGAAAAAGGGGATATGCAAAATTTTACTGTTTTTGAAGAACTGCATTGTACATAACAATCAACTACCATTAGATCATGTCAAACTGACATAAAGAATGTATTTAAAAAGAAAGATGATGAGACTTACCCAACAAAAGCGCTGGCAGGTCGACAGACACACAAATAAACACAAACATACACACACAACTCTAGCTTTCGCAACCAATGGTTGCCTCGTCAGGAAAGAGGGAAGGAGAAGGAAAGACAAAAGGATTGGGTTTTAAGGGAGAGGGTAAGGAGTCATTCCAATCCCGGGAGCGGAAAGACTTACCTTAGGGGGAAAAAAGGACAGGTTTACACTCGCACACACACACATATCCATCCACACATACACAGACACAAGCAGACATTTGTAAAGGCTAAGGTAAGTCTTTCCGCTCCCGGGATTGGAATGACTCCTTACCCTCTCCCTTAAAACCCAATCCTTTTGTCTTTCCTTCTCCTTCCCTCTTTCCTGACGAGGCAACCATTGGTTGCGAAAGCTAGAGTTGTGTGTGTATGTTTGTGTTTATTTGTGTGTCTGTCGACCTGCCAGCGCTTTTGTTGGGTAAGTCTCATCATCTTTCTTTTTAAATATATTTTTCCCACGTGGAATGTTTCCCTCTATTATATTCATGACATAAAGAATGCTATCATTGGATAAGGGCGTAGTACAAAATTTTAAAACTCTCCACAGCAGAGAAATTCTTTCACTGGTGCTGCTTAGCACTGAAAAATGTGAGAAGGTAAATATAACAGTTTTGACTTCTATAACCATGACTGATGGAAAAATGTCAGCCCTAGCACTCTTTATAACTGCTTCAGAAATTGCAGGTTTGTAATGCAAAGATAAAATGTGGAACAGCCATCACAGTTGTGAGAATTAACAAATTCAGTCACATGGAAAATTCTACCTAGCTGTGGTGAGTTAACCTTTGAGGATTTCATTCATGTTGATGATAGTATCAGTTCCATGGTGTTCTAATTGATGCCGAAATGTTGGTCCATCAGGATGAGGACAAGAAAGACAGGGAAGAACAAATACTAACTCCAGTCGCATTTAGCAAGGCAAGGTCACCTGTCCATATACTACACTCCTGCAACATCAGAATGAAACAAGTGGTGATTTCTTCTCACAAGGGAAACTCTCCATCACACTCTCCTCAGATTTAGTGGTAAGATGGCTCGGTGGGTAGCCCGCCAGAAACTAAACACGGATCAAGCATGAAAACAGGAAGGAGGCATACTGAACTGTGAAAAAATAAATAAATAAAATAAAACAGTGAACAGTCCAAGCTTAACAAGTGCAATAACAAGAAACAGAATGGCATTGTGGTTAAGTGGTTATGGCGTTTGACTGTAAAACGGACGAGCCACGTTCAAAACTCCCTTGTGCCTTTTTTAACAAAATTATGAGAACTGTCCATCTGGTCACTGAAATTTTCTTCTTTCTGTAGTCTTGACATCAACGGCCTTGCTGCAGTGGTAACACCAGTTCCCGTCAGATCACCAAAGTTAAGCGCTGTCAGGCTGGGCTAGCAGTTGGATGGGTAACTATCCGGTCTGCCGAGCGGTGTTGGAAAGTGGGGTGCACTCGGCCCTTGTGAGGCAAACTGAGGAGAGCTACTTGATTGAAAAGTAGCGGCTCCCATCTCGGAAACTGACATACAGTCGAGAGAGCAGTGTGCTGACCACATGCCCCTCCATATCCGCATCCGGTGATGCCTATGGGCTGAGGATGACATGGCGGCCGATTGGTACCATTGGGCCTTCTTGGCCTGTTCGGGAGGAGTTTAGTTCAGTTAGTAGTCTTGGCCACTGTCATACTATACATTGGTTATAGAATGTGTCATGTTCTAAGAATACATTACCGTCACAAGTAAATATGATGAATAGTGAGAGCAGGTGAGATAACACACAGATGTGACAGAAATGAAAACAACAAATAAATGGGTGTGAACTATGTTACAACAAAGGAATTCAAGAGTCGAAACTTTCAAAATCAAACACACCTTCAAAATCGTTAGAAACATCTATTTTGACAGAGCACAGAAAAACTATGAGATTGGGAAACTGTTGCATTCATTTTTTGCAGCTTATGTGACAAACTATTATGTTTTCATCATTTTCTTGAGAGTGATGATATTCACATTCATATGAACACCTAAATCGGGCAAGGAGACATATCTCACTCACTTACCAGGTGTGTCGATTTCTATCATACAACACACACACTGTTACTAATGGCGTGTACAACACACTAGACATGTTTTCTGGTGGAAGATTTGGTTGACTTGTTGCCTTGTCATCAAATGTTTGCAGTTTCCATTCGAAAGCCATTTCCTTTTGCCTAATAATAGAGTAGTTGTGCAGAATAAACTGTCATTATAGGTCCCCACTTTATACCTCACTGTTGCAAACAGATGTTACATCATGACACAGACCATAGACACAAATTTGAGCACAGCAAACAGTGGAGGGGGGGAGGGGGGGAAGGGGTGAGGAGGGGGGAGGGGGAGGAGAGGAATAGGTGGGAGGAAGGTTTGATCATGGTTCGCCTGCTTGGCAGTCCAACACCACTGCCACCTAATTATGATGCGTTGCTGTTGTACACTGCTCTATACTGCACTTTTTGTCCTTGCACCATTCATTGTTTCTATTTTGCTTTTTTTCACATTCAGTACACCTTCTTCCCATTTTCATGCCTGATATATGTTCAGTTTTTCATGGTTTGTCCACTGGGGCCTCTTACCACTAAATCTGAGGGGGGTGCAATGGGGAGTTTCCCTTGTAGCTCACATTACCATTAAAAATTAGCTGGACAATGCTAGATGGAAGTAATTCACTCAAAAGAAAGTCACTACAGTCACTGACTATTTTTCAAAATGACATGTAATGTTTTCACTGGTTTGTTTTTCTTATACTGTATGTATGTACTGTAAGTATACATGCATGTCTTATATTGCACATTATTAAAATAAGGATGAATGTCTACATGTACGTACTACAATTTACTTTCAATCAAAGTCTAGTGTACTTGAATTTTTTTCTCCACCCCCTCTGGATTATTTGAACTTTCTCCATGGTCCCTTGAGTTTCAAATTATCGAGAGTCAGCTATACATATATATTTTAGTGCATGTACTGTTGATCAAGCACTGAATATTCATGTTTTATAAACAAGTAGTAACTTCCTGACTTTACCATAGTTTTAAACAAAGTGAAGTATGACTATAAGGCAATGAGTGTCCATTTTAAATGAGGTTCATTATTGTGCCAACAGGTTATTAGTATTGGACACAATAAATGCAATTTCAAATTTCAATCTGTAAAGATTTGTCATACAATTAAAATCATTACACATTAGTTCAGCATGGTACAGAAGAGTCATGGTAACAACACCCTTCCCAAAGGTAGTGAAGAGTTAACAACTTACAGAATTATTGTTAACAACATGAAAAACTATTGCTAGATTTTCACTGTTTATGTGTGTAGCTGTCTTAAAACTTCCTTTTTGTAATCAAGCATGCTATGTTTATTCACAGTTCTCAGATAATTGAAATAGTCATGTCAAAGAAATTCACAAAACTTTTCAGATGTGCCTAACAATAAAACACAGTAACTTTTAAATGAACTGATGATTCTGCTAAGTGTATACCTGTTCAACAAAGTCATCTGATATTTCAACAGGTTGCAGTTGGGCAGTCAGATCCAATATTAGGGATCTAAGTTTTCCAGAATTGTTCAGGAAACCACAGCCATTATAATTTCCATCATCACTGTTAGTCTTTTTACACACATGAAAGGCCAATCTTTGTGGGTCAAGTGAACCAAAGACAAAGCCCAGGAACTGTGCTGCCCCCAGACGGACCCACTCATGTTCATGTGATAGCAGCAACTTTGCATTTTCTGAAAAGTGAAAATAGATGTATATACAACTATACAATACAAGACAACTCATAAAACTAGAAAGAGCAATGTTATTTCAGAATACCACAAAAACAAATCAGTTAATGTAACTATCTGAAATAGATTACAAGAGCTATTAAATTCACATACACATGGACCGGCAGAATGCACAATTCCAAGCACAGGAAATAACAAAACAGGAACTAAAAACAGTAGGCCCACTACTATCTTTTGGAACAATGGATTCCTTGCTCAGGGTGAAACAGAGAAAGTAACAATTAACTAAGGAAGGGTCTGCCTTCTGCAAGTACACAAATTACTGTTTTGTTTTATCACCCAACCATGTTTCACCACAGTTGGGGCATCCTCAGTGGGCTTTTTTTATTTTCCTAAAATATATACATACATGTTTTTTTAAATTAACGAACATAATACATCAGATTTTGTTATGTGTGTATTTTACCTTTTATATTTTATTTTGTGTGTGTGTGTGTGTGTGTGTGTGTGTGTCCTGTGGTTGCCAACTAAGGATTAAATTAGTACACCATGTCATCTATAAACACAAGGTCCGTTAGAAAATCATCTGAATTGAATTATTTATTAATTATCCAACCTTTACAATGTATGTTCTGGTAAAACTCTTGGCATATACCTGTTTTTGGCCTTACTATTGTAGTACTTTGCTACTTCTTAGCTGTAACAAGTTTGTTTTTATGTACCAAGTGTGCTTTTGTGTAGGTTAGCTGAGATGAACCTGTGGACACTGATAAAAGTTCTGTGTGGCTTGGGTATGGTGAACTACACAAAATGTTCAATTTTCTAACATCTCTCCTGTTTGCAGATGACAAGGCGTACTAATTTAGACCTGTGGCTGGTTTTGGTTGGCAGCAACAGGGCACAAACAGTGTAAAATGCAAGGTAAAGTACAAATACAATTTAAATGGTAATGAAATCTGATGTATTATATTCCTTAACCTAAAAATAACCTGCATGTACGTATTTCAGGAAAATAATAAAAAACCCACTGAGGAAGCCACAACTGTGGTGAAACAAGGTTGGTTGATACAACAAAACAACAATTTGTGCACTTGCAAAAAGGTGGAATCATCTTTAGTTCATTATTATTTTTCTGCAAGCACAGGAACTGAGCTCTAAACTCCAATATGACAGAGAGAAAGTAGTCTGGTGAAATGAGAGATGAATAGCGGCAGATCACTCGGAACTCAAGTTATGTGGGACCCCATGAGGTATAAAGTAAAGATGTGCACAAAGTTAAGTGGAAGTATGAGGACAAAGACAGTACATTATAAGTACAATACAAGCTTGAGTTCAGAAATACGAGAAACAGTTATAGTAAGACGTGAAGATGGATAGAGAAGAAAAGAAAATTACAGGTGGAAAGAACAATATAAATAATGCATAGCAAATAGGGTGTAACTGGGGGAGGTGGTAGGAACTTACAGGACGAAAACATAGAAGGAAAGAGGGTGGAGGATTAACATAAGTTGATTTATTGTAGGTGTCAGGATGAAAGTGTATGTGGGGGAACAAGTTCCCATTTTCAGAGTTTGAGACACTGACTGTCTGGGAGATTATCCAAATGACTCATGGGACTTAACAAGCACTCATCTTTCTTGAAATGAGAATTAAGTGAGACTATAGCATGATTTCCTCAGTAAACCACAACTCATTAACAAGGGTGTCCCCTCAATAAAACTCCAATTCAGTTCTTAAAAGAAAGTAGTAATTCTGCAACAAATTAAAGTACCTGCAAAACCTTCAACTTCATACTTCCAATTGTTGCTCTTTAGGAAAGATGGACAATGTTCACATATCTTTAGGAGGGTCTGAAGTACTTGAAAAAGCAGATGATCATTCCTTATTTCCTTCTGTTCCTTCTTAGTTTCACTATTAGCATCCGATGCTGCAGGAACAACGCGAACAAATCTACCTGGTCGATTATCTTCAAAACCTCTACCAAACTGCTGTAACAGAACTGGCAGCACTACTTGAAAACGGGTTTCAAATTCTTGCTTTTCAGCTTGAACAAATAAGCCACAAAGCTGTGCAGCCAGCTGTCGATGTTTCACCTGAAATAGAAATATGCACTGTACACAACTGAAGTAATTTACAACTAAAGATACAAAAAGACTCATAGATCAGAACAAAACAAGAATTTCATTAAGTCATGTAGCAGGCTGGTGGTGAATTGTCACCATACTCTGGAGCAGCCGCATGCCTGTGTGTTTTGATGCTTACAAAAGGCAAGGTAATCACTGTTGAAGATACATTTGGAAACTGTTGCTTAGTTGACAAGAGAAAGGAGCAAAGGATTCCATGTGTATAGCTCTGCTTGCAAAGTGACCAGTGATGTGAAAGATCCTACCCCTAACACTAAATGCACATTGCTCTGAGTAAATGTAGCTTGAAACTACTGTTCACGTGTTGGGGACGATGTGTGAGAAATTTAGTTCATTGGAATATCTTGGGGTGGCCACACAGTCTCACTTAAGTCCTCATAAAGATATTAATCAAAATAACATTCAAATTTATGGACTGAGATGGTTGTCAAAATTATTTAGTAGAAATTGCAGACATACATTTTAACATAAAACTGTCGACTTTTTTCAATTTTCACTGCTGTTGTGGAGAATACAAAAAGTATAGCATCACTAAATCTCTTGCAAATATTCCATATAGAATAACTAAAATACAAAGTGCAAAACAGGGTATCTGATAAAAATTTAAGCCCCAGAGCATGTCACTTAAGCAAACACAGGTAAGCGTCATCTACGGTGACCACCAAAATAACCCAGAGTCCCAAATCCTATTGCTTGTGAAAATTTAAGTCTCTATAATTCACATGTGGAATTTTTGAAGTTTCTGAATCTGTACTAACTGAAAATTGATTACCTTTGAATTGTAGATGTGATTGACTCGATGTACAAAGTAACATAGGTTCTGTGCACTGTAACTGCCCAAGACAAATAGCTACATTATGCCCACTGTAGCCCCTTGCATCCACAATAGTTGTTATCAACAGTCGAAGCTGATTTACTACACCTTAGAAACACAAAATCTTAATTTTAACCCAAAAGTCTGACCTGAAATCTGCTCATACCATCAATTGTGCTTCCTGGCAGTGATCAAAATGATGTTAACTGACAAAGAATATTGCACTATTTTAGATCAAATTAATTAATCAAGAAACAAAATTCCTCATCATAAGGGCAAATTAGGCAAATAAATGTTATAACTTGCTCAAGTGTGATGCAAGAATCCAAAATGTCTCTGCACTGAATAATACCCAGTGGTACTGGAATTTCTCTACACTGCATTATTTAAATTCATCGTTATCAGCCACTTGACATCCACTACGGGATAAAAGTCTTCTCTGACTTTTCCAAACACCCACACTGGTGCTGAATGTTTGGCCCATCTACCACCCATTTAGCTGGCAACACGTCCCAACTGCTTCTGTTTCATTTTCTCTACAATTCAGTCTGTTGCGTGATACATACATTCGCTCTCCTGTCTATCCTAATAATTCCCACCACTTACAGAGCTGCCCTTAGTTTCATTTCCTTTCTTTTCATTTATTTTCCTGGCCATTCAGTTATTTAGAATGCAAAAACTCATCAACTGGTTAGTTGACTTTAATGTTAAATTGTAATAATTTACTTAAGTGGTAACTGAACATATCTTAATTTTTTAATTTTATTGTAATCGATTTGCTGTGCTACTTTTGAAATTGCCCCATTAAGATCATAATTTGGATGTTGAAGTTCATCTGCACCATAGGAAAAGTGTATGGTGTCAACGTAAGTGGTTCAGGTAGTTTCCATTAACAAGTATCATTCTTCTTTTCCTGTTTAGTGAGCCAAAAACTTCCTCAGTGGCTGCTGGGATAGTTTAGGTGACGCACAATCTCCGTAACTGACTTCATTTACAGCACTGAAATTCTCACTATCCTGATGAAATATAAGGGAAGCTTTTGTGCTCCTGAGTATCCTAAAAATGTTGACATGATGCCTTGTTCATCAAGGGTTGTCTAGTACAGATTTTGTTGAAACCAAATCATAAGCTTTGACAAAATATACGAATTCAAGGCAAAACATTGTAAAAGTTAGTTAAAATGATTTGTACATAAAATTGTACATGTGTCCAATTACTGTGTAAAGAAACAGTAACATGCCATATTCACATGCTGTCTAATGCCATCAGTCATCTTTTGCTCACATGTCACAATGTGTCAGGAGATGCACATGGTCACAATCAATCAATTACTGCAATTTAGCAGTTTCCAGAATTTACTTAATCAGTTTGTAGATATTCTATATGTAAGACGTCTTCTGAGGGCTCTCCTGTAGGGCTGCTGAATGACACATTGTTCTGAGACTGGCATGTTGAGATGAAAAGTTATATCAATATTACTGAATTTCAATTAATCATGTGTTCTGGCACTTGTAGTATCAGTGCAATCAATATTTCCATTAAAATTATCTATTTTCTGAGCCTTAAAACAGTGAATCTGTTTTTATTGTGACATGGGTAGGTAGTAGTAGTAGTAGAAGGGGTTTGTGGGCGCACGACAGCAAGGTCTTCAGCGCCCGTTCAGTATCATAGTGAGACGGGTGTCAAGAAAAAAACTCAGAATATTTACATCAAACGGAACATAAAACACAGAGAAAATCATGGAAAAATATGTGCTCACCCACACCGAAGCGTGGGATGAAGCAGGGCATCAGCAGTAAGACACGGACAACACAGGAAGAAAAAGGTAGAGGGAGCTAAAACAATGGAGCAGATGGAAGTGGCTGGCTGACCGCAAGGAAAAAAGGGAGGAGTCAGCCACTCTGCAATACACTAAAACCACCAGCCTAAAAGTTTAGGCCAGAGTCCAGACACATCACAAAACTTAAAAACCCTAGACACACACGTCTCATCGTTAGCTAAAACACAAGGCAGATCCCCATCAACTTGTGCTTCTGCCCTTGCATCACGGTATAAAAAGCAGTCTGTTAAAATGTGCCGGACAGAGATGTGCACACCACAAGCATCACAAAACGGAGGATCCTCCCGCCGTAATAAATAGCTATGTGTCAGAGGACAGTGCCCGATCCGAAGACGTGTGAGCGCCACCTCTTCCCGCCTGAGCAGCCGGCAGGAGGAACGCCACGGCCGAGTGGTTGACTTTACGGACCGCAGTTTATTGGCCGTCACTGCCAGCCATTCGTCCTCCCACAACTCCATGCACTTCCTGTGGAGTGCAGCGATGACTGACTGCAAGGGGATAGGACACTGGACCACATCCTGCTCTCTGCAGGCCTCCTTGGCAGCCCGATCAGCCTGTTCATTGCCCCCTATGCCGACATGACCAGGCACCCAGCAGAAGGATACCTCTTTACCCCGCCGTTGGAGCAAGTACAGTTGGTCATGTATCAGCTGGACCATCTCTTCAGTCGGGTACAGGTTCTGCAGTGACTGTAAGGCACTTAGAGAATCGGAGCAGAGAAGAAATCGATCGCCCCGAACACGATGCATCTGCTCCAGTGCCGTCAGGATCGCGTGGAGCTCCGCTGCGAAAACAGTATATTCAGCAGGGAGGCGAATCCGGGTAACATGATCAGGGAACACCACAGAACAGCCAAGGAAAGTCTCCTGTTTGGAGCCATCAGTATAAACGACAGTGAAACCGTGATGCACATCTAAAATGTTAAAAAACAGAGATTGGAACGTAAAATCTGGTGTGCCAGCTTTCGTAAAATCAGTCAAATCTAAAATAAGTTTGGGTCTCCGGAGGAGCCAAGGTGGAGATCTGCTCCAACCGCGACGTACAACACGAAGACCAGCCATAGACATCATACCGAGGCAATCCTGTGCGCGAATCCCATAGGGCTGCGTCGCACGTTGCCGGTTATGAAACAATCGTGCCAGAGGAGGCTGAGCAACGGTATGGTATGCAGGGGTGTATAGTGTGGACAACGTTTTATACGCTTGGCGCACTGTAAGTAGCCGTCGCCGCATATGAAGTGGCGGTTCACCAGCCTCTGCACAGAGGCTGGGTATGGGGCTAGTTCGGAATGCCCCAGTGGCCAACCGAAGCCCTTCATGGTGCACAACGTCCAACATTTTTAAGTAAGAAGGCATCGCAGACCCATACACCGTGCACCCATAATCGAGCCGAGACCACACAAACGCCCTGTAAAACTGGAGCAGACAAGTCCTGTCAGCTCCCCATGTACTGTGGCTAAGACATTTTAAAATACTTAAAGCCTTAAGTGACCGCCGTTTCAGGTCTTTAAGATGAGGCAACCACGTGAGCTTCGAGTCAAAAATGAGCCCCAGAAATCTCACCGTGTCTTTAAAAGTAAGAATAGCGTCCCCCATCCTCAACTCAGGAAAGGTTAAAATCGAACAAGAATGGTTAAAAAGAACATATACAGACTTCTCGGTGGAAAATTTAAAACCACTCTTCTGCGCCCAGTCATCCAAACGCCTAATCGTAAGTTGCAACTGACGAGTTGTCGTTGCAAGGCTTGAAGAAGAGCAAAACAAGGAGAAATCATCCACAAACAAAGAACACTGGACAGGACTTTTCACTATGGACATAATGCTATTAATAGCGATGGTAAAGAGAGTCACACTTAAAACGCTACCCTGAGGGACACCGTTCTCCTGCTCAAAGCGATCAGACAGGACGTCACCAATCCGTTATCTAAAATATCGTGGCGAGAGGAAAGACTGAATAAAAAGAGGAAGACAACCACGAAAACCCCATTCGCGAAGCTGCTCCAGGATGAGACGCCTCCAAGTAGTATCGTAAGCCTTCTCGATGTCGAAAAATACACCTAGAAGGTGATGACGGCGTAGGAAAGCTTGTTGTATAGCCGCCTCCAGGAGGGCAAGGTTATCGAAGGTGGAACGAAACCTCCTGAACCTACACTGAAAGCGACTAAGGAGTTGCCGGGATTCTAACATCGAGACAAGGCGGCGGTTGACCATCCGCTCCAAGGTCTTCTCTATGCAACTAGTGAGGGCAATACTACGGTAGCTACTTGGGCTCGTGCGGTCCTTCCCAGGTTTTAAAAAAGGGATTAAAACTGCCTCACGCCACGCGTCAGGAAAGTGACCCGACGCCCAAATGGCATTAAAAAGTGCGAGGAGGACTTCTCTGTTGCGCATTGTGAGGTGCCATAGCATACTGTAATGGATCCTGTCGTGACCAGGGGATGTGTCACGAGCCCCAGACAATGCAGAATCCAGCTCCCACATAGAAAATGGGCAGTTGTAAACTTCATGAGAGGTGGACTGGAAGTTCAGACTACATCTCTCAGCAACCGCTCTATGGCACTGGAAACCGGAATCCTGACTGGTTGTTGCAGTAACTGTGACAAAATACGCTGCCATAGTCTGGGCAATGTCTCGCGGACCCGTGTGGAGAATGCCGTTAGTCATTACAGCAGCTATGGGGCACCTCCCTCCTCTGCCAGAAATTCGCCTGATGGTCTCCCACACAATGGAACTTTTGGTGGAATGATTAATGGTGTTCAGGAACGCTTGCCACGACCTCTTCTTGCTCTCACGAATACTGCGGTGACATCTTGCCCTCGCCACCCGAAAGGCTGCAAGATTCTCAGCAGTCGGCCGACACTTGAACCGACGCAGAGCCGCATGCCTGGTCCTGATCGCAGAGCGGCATTCGGCACTCCACCAAGGCACAGGTGGCCTCTTCCGGTGGCCTGTGGAGTGTGGAATGGATGCTGCAGCGGCGTGGTGGACTGTTTTGGTAATATGATCCACCCACACCGCAACATTCGCACAGTGTTCGAATTGGGCCAACTGGCTATAAAGTGTCCAGTCAGCTCCACTGAGCACCCATCGGAGTGATCTCCTTTCGGGGGACACGCCATCTGGCAGGTGAATCCAGATTGGGAAATGATCACTGCCGTGCAAGTCAGCGACCACTTCGCAGTGAGCACTGGCGGCAAGAGCTGAGAGCAAAGCGAGAGATCAATGGCAGAGTCACTGTGGAGAAATGAGTACTCTGTCCTCCATTGAGCAAGTAGGCACAGGATGACAGGAGAAGCCTCTCAATTGCTCTACCCCTGGGGCAGGTAATTGCAGAGCCCCAAAGCACATTGTGGGCATTAAAATCACCACAAATAATGAATGGCTGGGGGAGCTGGGTCAGAAGGTCGGTGAGGGCTGCTTCATCAAGAGCATCATTTGGGGGCAAGTAAAGTGAACATACCGTCAATGGATGACGCACATGCACAGACACAGCGACGGCCTGTAGAGTCGTCGTAAGTGAGAGAGGCGAGGAGTGGTAGTCCGTCCTGACGAAAATACCTACGCCTCCTCTAGCTCGCTCTCCACGCAGGTCATCCTTTTTGTGGAGTGTGTCTACCCTGAGAGAGTAGACGAAGTTCCTCCACATGCGTCCTGAACCCGTGCAAGTTCCACTGGAGTATGAGAGCCATCTATGTTGGGGGTAGCCCCTTCATCCTGTCTCTCCGACGGGGCGGGGAGACCGCAGAAGGTGGAGGGGCAGGTGTGGGACGAGATGATTGCCCCACACATACATCGTACTCCATCAACTCTGGGGAAGAGTCAGATGAGGCCTCACGTAAAACAACATCCGCATGGTCAGATGGTTTACCACGGGATTTGACGCGCTGTTGCTGCTGTACAGTAGCTTTCTGTGGTTTGGTGGACTTTGGGGGAGCTGATGTGGGAGTGGTAATTGGCGCACTGGGCTTGGAAACAACCTCAGCTGTTGGAGGCGCGAGGGGCTGGACAAAGTTCGCCACTGTACTCGTGTCTGCCGTTCGAGTAGGGGCTACTGGCTCTGAAACACTGGCTGCGTTGCAAGAGCACTGACAGCTGCAGGTGTTAGTGCCAACACTCACCACCTCAGTCTACGTTGAGGCATTGACTTTTGGAGTAGGCTTCTGTACCAGGGATGCAAAAGATGTAGCAAATGTGGGAGGTTGCATCGACTTATAAATCTTCTTGGCCTCACCATAGGGGATACGCTTGGTTGTTTTTATTTCCTGGACCTTGCGTTCCTCTAAAAATATGCGGCAGTCCCTACTCCAAACAGGGTGGTTCCCAGAGCAATTAATACATTTAGCTGGAGACGAGCAACCAACTCCTTCATGAGCAGCCTGACCACAGTTTCCACAAGTCGCTTCGCCTTTACAGCCTAAGGTGGTATGCCCAAAACGCTGGCATTTAAAACAGCGCATTGGGGCCGGGAAATAAGGCCTCACACTAAGGCGAAGGAAGCCAGCTTTAACATGTTCAGGAAGTTTTGTGCTACTGAAGGTCAGAATAAAGGAGTCGGATTTGACAAGAGCGCCATCAACCCTCTTCATGATGTGTTGGACATCAACGATACCTTCTGAAGCCCACTCACGTTGCAGTTCTTCCTTGGGAATATCAGCTAGATCTCGGCATGTCACAACACCTTTGCTGTAGTTCAAGGTGCTGTGCAGTTCAGTGTCTATGGCATACTCTCCAAGGCATTTAGCAGATTGGAGGTTAGTTGCTTGCTGGGAAGTGGAAGTTTCCACTAGCAAGGTCCCATTACGTAAGCACTTCACTGATTTTAAGGAGCCACAGATTCCCTCCAATCCCTTTTGTATATAGAAGGGCGAAACCTTCTCAAAACTACCCTCCTTCCGTTTCACAATGAGAAACACATTCGGATTACCAGAATGCATTCTGTTACCTAAGACTGGACTTTTTAAAGAAGCGCCGGAGTCAGGGGGACTGACTGCACGGGCCCTCTTAAGAGACTGGGTGTTAGAACCTTCCAGCGGCCCACCCTTTCCGCTGGGAGGAAGAAAAGAGGATTTCGAAGGATCCATCGTGGTCCCACGAGCAGCTAGGGAACTAGAAGTCCACCTAGACAGAGCCCCGCGTGCCTAGGTAAGCCTTATACAACTGAGGTGCGGCAGGTTCCCCAGAGGTTGCCCGCTATCGACTGTTCCACCTCAACAGCCATGCATCTCATCAGCGTGCAGCACACCTTGAGATTGAGGTTTTTTTTTAGAGAGGTTTATTCCATCCTCGCGATCCGGGCAGTCAAGCCAAGATCCCCATTCCCTGAGACACACAACGTTCCACCGCTGCGCCGCACGGTGGTCGCTGTAGTATGCTCAGAGTTTACGGTGACAGGGGACTGGTGGCGCTTACCACTCCCCAGCTCAGGAACCCCGGGATCGCCAAGCCCGCACCCAGCAAATGAATGCTGAGCCCCTGGGGGCGACATGGGTAGGGGTAAAACTTCCGCACGCATGCAGAACCAATGATCTACAATACTGAAATGTAGACAGAGTGTACATCTACAACTACAAAAGTTCAGACTTAACATATGTACACTGAAAATTATATTTTAAGAAAAATACGTGAAATGCAGGATAGCAGTTGGCAATGAGAGATGTTACCTAATTACATAAGGTGGTGGAACTAATGACAGAAGTGTGTTTGAAAAACATCGTCATGGCATTACTTACAGGAAGATTACTGGCAGCACACTGAAATGTAAATGTGTGTGATATGATATAGAGCAGGACATGCAAATAAACTTAAGTTGTACTCTTAGGTCCTAACCTGACTACTACATCATACATTTTTTTAAAATAAACTAATATCCCAACAAATTCCATTTAGTTCATTATTTTCCACACACTATCTGTGATAATCTGAAACTAGTTTGTACATCACCTGGAATAGGTTCAATCACAGCTTTTGTATAGTGTTGCCAACTTTCCTCCCATCTTCCTCCTGGACTAATACTGAAGTTTGGCCTCTTTAGGTGATATATCCTATACTTATTTACTTTCTAGTTCCCCAAGTGTCTGTTCGATTACTACCACTGTAAGAGACCCCTTAATCATCAGTTAGTTAATCACTAGAAAATCCTCTGACCACATTGTGTTACAAACTGGTCTGATATTGACTTGTTTGTTCCCTTGACAACAGCTCCTGTCATTAATGCCTGGCACTAACTAACTGCTGGGTGTTCTTATACCATCACCTCATCCCTCCACAGGTACTAGGCACTCAACCATTGTACAGACACTGATGAGCCAAAAATTATGATCAGCTGCTTAATAGAGTGCTGGTGCACCTCTGGAAAGAAATACAGCAATGATTCTGCATGGCATGGATTCAACAAATCTTCGGCAGGTTTCCGGATGCATGGGGCAACAGATGTGTACACACAGCTCCTTAAGTTATGGGCCAGTGGATTGTGGGTCAGGAACTGGCACCCAATAGTGCCACAGCTGTGTTCCGTTGGGTAGCACAGATATAAATGCAAGGTCACTATCATGGCCCTCATACCACTTAGAACAATTCAGGCCTTCCTGCTAGAAGCTTCCACCACTGTCGGGGAAAAACATCGAGCAAGAAGCATTTAGTATCCCAGCTTACAGTAGGTGTCTACAGTCATGGCGACTCAGAGATATTCCAAGTCTCTAGCAGAAAGGTCACCACAACTGTCCGCAAATTGAAGGCCATGTGAGTCATATTGGCAGTGTTGCTAACATGGTTATAAGCTGGCTTGCAGATGGCAAAGGTACTTGGTCTATGCTCCATGAAGTGTTAAATCTATCATCATAGTGCTACACTTCCATCGACTCTGCTTTGTTTATGGGCTTCCTGGGTTGCACAATTGGTTTACATTCACTGCACAGCTAATGATAATTGTTTACAGTTTATGTTTCCATATCAGGAGTGGACAAAAAGTGTTGGTAAGCATTTACCCTATGACGCATTTAGTAACCCAATCACTGTTAGTGCTGATACTATGCACCTGAAGTTTCTTGAATGTTGGTAAAAACAACTAAAACAACTGCAACAGTAACAGCAACAAGAACAGCATGCTGCTCTCCAGCAGCTCTTTGCCAACAGTAAAATCATCAGTCAGTAGTCATGGCTACACCCCTACTGCTATTCACCTGCTTTGACAAGGCTTTATAAAGCTGGAAGGTACACACCCCACATTTTGAACTGCACTGTCTTGCTTATAGAATTTCTGATATGCAGCAAAGTCTTTTACTCCTGTCTTCTAGCTATCATTTGTATGAAGTGGTGCAGAAATTGTGACCACTCTCAGACCCCAGTGATTTATGTTTCAATGCGTAATGTGCTCTGTTAACTGAACAGTATGGCTGTCAGATGCATCTTCCAGCTGTAAGACTAAAGTTTAAAGCTCAGCACACTTTCATTTACAAAATTCTGGTATCAAAAGTAGCTAGCCATCCTAGACTATCCATTATTTGAAAAGTAGTTAGTCACTGTCATGACCAGGAGCCAGCGGATGATACTGACATCGTCATTTTTTTCTTGTGTCTCTGTCTCAGAGTTCACAGTCACCCAGATCATTCACATCTCTTGAGAGACTTAATTATATCAATCACAACAATTCTCTCTCTCAGCATCAAGTAAATCCCTTTTTAGTAGTAAATGGGTGGGTCAAGAGCATCTTTACACCTCAACATTGAGGCAAGTTCCACACATGTCAGTAAAGTTTCAGTCGTGCATTCTGGTGGGGCTGTTGTCATACATGGAACAGTGGTCTGCAATGCACCATTCACTGTCAGGCTTGTGGCAAATGTGGACACCTGGCAGCTGCATGTCAACATGCCACACTCTGGCCTCTTGTAAAAACACAGTCTGGTGAAGGCACATCTCTTCACATAGGTACGTCAGCTGGGCAAACAATGCAAATACCACAGAAATTGACATTGGTTCTCACCTTTAGTGACGTGTTACAGCTGTTCACTACAGTTGCCGTGTCATTAATCAGTGAAGACACACTTTGGTGGCTCAGTTTATTGCCACAGAAAAGGACTCAGTGATGGGTTGTGTCTTACTGGCAAAAGAGAATCCTTCTCCACAAAGAATTGTGAATTACAGCTAATTAATGAATGCCAAACTTCCCTAATTGTAGGTTCACTTAACACTGCAACAATTTCAGCTCAGACACTTTTACAGCACCTTGATTCAGAGTAGTGGACTACGTATGTTTAGTGTCCAGAGCAATGCCATTAACTGATTTTGATACTCTCTGTGCCGCATATAAGGAGATTTTGAAGCATTACTAGGTTGTGGAAAAAATTGTACTTCTGATATATCCATGAAACCACTCGTGGCAGAAAAATTTTGTAGAGCTCACTCTCTACTGTTGGTTGTTGGAGTTGCTATTCAGGCTAAGCTCACATAGTTTCAGGAGTTAGGTGCCATTTCCATATCAAACAGTTAACTGTTGACAACAATGGTTGTAATTAAAAAGCCTACCTGACTATATGCAGTTGTGGTGATTTTAAAGCATCTATCAATGCTCAGTAAAATGTTGATCTCACAGCTGGAAGATCTGATAAAACTAGGTGGTCGATATTATGTAGAAATTAATTTAAAAGAAGCATATCTTCAACCCATTAGATGACAAATAAAACAGCAACTGTTCTGAAGTGCACAATTTGGTGTGTTCCAGTGTAACTAATGCCCCCAGCCACATTTAAAAAAAATACTTGCAGCAATTGATTTGTAATATTCCATAGTACACCAACTACTAAGACATTACTACTGTAACAGAAGAACTCACACAGAATATCTTAAAACGTAGAACCATTTTTCAAGTGGCTTTAGGAAATTGGTCTACATTGTCAGTTATGCAAGTGCAGCTCTTTTTCACCCAGCATTAAATAGCTGGGGCATATTTTCAGCAACAAGTACCGTGGCCACGTTGACATGATAACAAACTTTCCCTCATGTCTAACACGAAACAATTGTAATCTTTTTTGGAAAAATCAACTATTTATACTTACATACCCCAAACAGTGCAAATCACTAACATACTAAATCAGTACCACAAAAAAAGGGTGGCAAATTTGTGTGGTCAGTGACATGTCTGGAGGTTTTTTGATACCCCAAGGAACGTTTAAAATTAGCACAACACTTGGTGCTGTATACACCAGGTTTGTATCTGACATTTGCATTGAATGTGTAACAGCACAGAATGGGGTGATTTTGTTTCATAAGATGTCAGGCACATCTGAAAGGCCAATTGCCTCTCCCTCAAAAACATTAACACCAGTGCAACAAACCTGTTCCCAAATTGACAATGAGGCTTTAGTGATAATGTATAGGATGAAATGAATTCCACATGTCAACTTCACTGTTTGGGAATTAGTCCAAGCTCCCATGAAAGGCATAGCAGTGACAACTATCAAATCCACTTCCACGCCACCAACCAACATGCAAATGCAGGCGTACTGTCGTGCATTGTCATTGACTCTGATGTACATCTACATCTACATCTACATTTATACTCCGCAAGCCACCCAACGGTGTGTGGCAGAGGGCACTTTACGTGCCACTGTCATTACCTCCCTTTCATGTTCCTGTCGCGTATGGTTCGCGGGAAGAACGGCAGCCAGAAAGCCTCCGTGCGCGCTCAAATCTCTCTAATTTTACATTCGTAATCTCCTCGGGAGGTATAAGTAGGGGGAAGCAATATATTCGATACCTCATCCAGAAACGCACCCTCTCGAAACCTGGACAGCAAGCTACACCGCAATGCACAGCGCCTCTCTTTCAGAGTCTGCCACTTGAGTTTGCTAAACATCTCCGTAATGCTATTACGCTTACCAAATAACCCTGTGACGAAACGCGCCGCTCTTCTTTGGATCTTCTCTATCTTCTCTGTCAACCCGATCTGGTATGGATCCCACACTGATGAGCAATACTCAAGTGTAGGTCGAACAAGTGTTTTGTAAGCCACCTCCTTTGTTGATGGACTACATTTTCTAAGGACTCTCCCAATGAATCTCAACCCGGTACCCGCCTTACCAACAATTAATTTTATATGATCATTGCATTTCAAATCGGTCCGCATGCATACTCCCAGATATTTTACAGAAGTAACTGCTACCAGTGTTTGTTCCACTATCATATAATCATACAATAAAGGATCCTTCTTTCTATGTATTCACAATATGTTACATTTGTCTATGTTAAGGATCCGTTGCCACTCCCTGCACCAAGTGCCTATCTGCTGCAGATCTTCCTGCATTTCACTATGAAAAGCCGCATGGAACTTCCGAAACTATCTACTAGGTCATTTATATATATATTGTGAAAAGCAATGGTCCCATAACACTCCCCTGTGGCACATCAGAGGTTACTTTAACGTCTGTAGATGTCTCTCCATTGAGAGCAACATGCTGTGTTCTGTTTGCTCAAAACTCTTCAATCCAGCCACACAGCTGGTCTGATATTCCGTAGGCTCTTACTTTGCTTATCAGGCGACAGTGCGGAACTGTATTGAACGCCTTCCGGAAGTCAAGGAAAATGCATCTACCTGGGAGCCTGTATCTAATATTTTCTGGGTCTCATGAACAAATAAAGCGAGTTGGGTCTCACATGATTGCTGTTTCCGGAATCCATGTTGATTCCTACAGAGTAGATTCTGTGTTTCCAGAAATGGCATGATAAGTGAGCAGAAAACATGTTCTAAAATTCTACAACAGATCGACGTCAGAGATATAGGTCTACAGTTTTGCGCATCTGCTCGATGACCCTTCTTAAAGACTGGGACTACCTGTGCTCTTTTCCAATCATTTGGAACCTTCCGTTCCTCTAGAGACTTGCGGTACACAGCTGTTAGAAGGGGGGCAAGTTCTTTCGCATACTCTGTGTAGAATCAAATTGGTATCGTGTCAGGTCCAGTGGACTTGACTCTGTTGAGTGATTCCAGTTGCTTTTCTATTCCTTGGACACTTATTTCGATTGTCAGCCATTTTTTCGTTTGTGCAAGGATTTAGAGAAGGAACTGCAGTGTGGTCTTCCTCTGTGAAACAGCTTTGGAAAAAGGTGTTCAGTATTTCAGCTTTACGTGTGTCATCCTCTGTTTCAGTGCCATCATCATCCCGGAGTGTCTGGGTATGCTGTTTCGAGCCACTTACTGATTTAACGTAAGACCAGAACTTCCTAGGATTTTCTGTCAAGTCAGTACATAGAATTTTACCTTCAAATTCACTGAAAACTTCAAGCATAGCCCTCCTTACGCTAACTTTGACATCGTTTAGCTTCTGTTTGTCTGAGAGGTTTTGGCTGCGTTTAAACTTGCAGTGAAGCTCTCTTTGCATTCACAGTAGTTTCCTAACTTTGTTGCTGAACCACGGTGGGTTTTTCCCATCCCTCACAGTTGTACTCGGCACGTACCTGTCTAAAACGCATTTTACGATTGCCTTGAACTTTTTCCATAAACACTCAATATTGTCAGTGTCGGAACAGAAATTTTCGTTTTGATCTGTTAGGTAGTCTGAAATCTGTCTTCTATTACTATTATCTAGAGTTTGATAATCGGAAATGATTTGTTTTGTACTTGACCTGCATCTGCAGTCACCTCTGACAGTTTGCAAGATAGGCACAGTATCCACCAGTGACCCGATTCTATGCAAAAGTTTGTCAATGGTACTGTCAAGTTGCCCAGAGAGTTTTCCAAAACAAGCAGACCTCAAACTCCATATTCATTCTGTGATGCAACACTGTCTCAATGCAACAAATGACATCTTAACATTGAATCTAAGATGACTCTGAGTGCCTGGTCACTGTTGCCACCCAGCTCCAACTCAGCATCCTCCAGCTACTGCATTTGAAGACATTAGCTCGGTTGCATTTTAAGGCCTAAAACTGACATTATAATGAACATGTGTGCCATTCCTGTTATAAACGCTTCCTGATTCAGGTGGTCCCAGCACAGAATTTGTCACCATGACCATGCTTGGACCAATCCTGGGAGAGAAAGAACGTTGATTTTGGCCAGGTCATTCCCAGGAGATACTGTGGTTTCTTGTGGTAGACACTCTCTCTAACTTCCACTTTGTGGCCCAAATGTCATTATATACCACTCATGCTACCATTCATGCCCTGTTCACAAATTTTACAATTGAGGCAGTGCACCAAACATTCGTGTCTGGCAATAGTCTGGAGTATACATTGTCCCAAATCAAGGTCTTTTGTTGCCATAACACTGAAAACTTAGCCGCCACCCTTTTCCACTTGGCCTTCAACTTTTGAAGCTCAGCAGATGGTCATGACATTCAAAATTCATATGCACAAAGCCTTTCTGACGAGGTCGGCCAAGGAAGCACTACACAGCTCCCACAACATGTATGGGTCTACAACCATCAATGGGACCAGTCAGGCCAAAATATTGCATGGGCACACACATCAAACACTGTTAGACATCTTGTATCCTATGCAGTGTGCTAAGCCAAAGTATATGTACGACTATGTGCAGGATACCTGTTCTGAATGTGTATGTTTAGGTGTTCTTGTGATGGCCCAAGAGGTCATCATAGGCCATAGGAGAGTATCAGCTGTTCAGCATCACAACTGGCTAAAAGCTCATGACCCTGCACTGAAACCACCTCTGGATGCAACTAGTTTCATGAGCAGCATCACCGCTGTCTCCGTCTCCGACCATGGGACCGGCACCAATGTAATCACTCACTGTGCCACAAGCTGTAACTCTGGGTTGCTCCCTCACTGGTACAAACTACGCTCTCATTACCCCTCTCATACTTGTGCAGATGTATGGACTAGAGTTTGGGAGCTTATGGGACACAAAACTACTACTCATATCACACCAGATGGAGGGCGGGTGTCCGCTGGAGACCGAACCGCACAATAACCCTGGGTTCGGTGTGGGGCAGTGGTGGGGTGGAGGACTGCTGTAGCCTGTTGTGGGGTTGTGTACCACTGCGGCTACGGTGGGGACGAAGCCTCTCCATCATTTCTAGGTCCGCAGTTCAATACAATCCCTGCAATATATCCTCCACTCATGTAACCTTCCTGGCCTCAAGATTTGCTAGTCTGTCCTCTTCCTACCTCCACCCCTTCCTGCTACCATTCCAGCCTCACACATGCCTTCTGTCTCCCAGACTCCCCTCCATAGTTCTTTCCCTCCCTCTGCTTCACTTCTGTCCCCAGCAAAGCTCTCCTGATACTGCACCTAACAGCCCACCATCCTGTCCCTGCTATGTCCCTGCACACTCCTTCAGGTAGCATTACAGCATCTTCCTCCACTCCTTTCCTGCTGTCTCTCCCCCTCCCTATCACACTTACTCTGTTGCCCACTACCCACCCCAACTGAGATTGCTACTCAACTCTGTGGATCTACAGTGTCCAGAGATGCATATAGACAGTCATTTTTCCCTCCCTCTATTTGCAAGTGGGACATGAAAGGAAATGACTTGTCATGGTACAGGGTACCCTCCACCATGCACCGTACAGTGGCCTGCGGAGTATTTACGTAGACGTAGATGATAATGGCTATATGTGTGTGAATTGTGCATGTATGAATATGTGTGTGTGTGTGTGTGTGTGTGTGTGTGTGTGTGTGTGTGTGTGTGCGCGTCATTTTATTGACACTATTCCAAAGTTCATATATTCCAAAAGAATACTTTTAAATGCGCCTGTCTGCTGCTCAATACAATCTATAAGTGATGAACAGCAATCGATCCTGATTCACATTGTCGTTCCATTCCAGATTTTCCACTGTCTGAATATGTTACTGTGAGCGGGGCATGGTTCCATCACTGCATGCCAGAAGTGAATCAGCACTCAAAGCCTATGTTCTTGGACCAAAGAGGAAAAGTCAGTTTCATCTTCTGGAAAAATTAAGGGCAGTGCTGTCGGAAATGCCAAAAAGACCTTTCAGAAGGTCAGTGCACCTGCCCACAACTGTGCTTTGGCAAGGGGTAAAACTGAGAAATTTGATGCTGCCTCGACGAGGCCCATACAACGGGCTTAAGGTGAATTTGCTACAGCTTGTTTAATAGAAGTGACAAAACCTTATGGTTATGCATCAAGTTTTATAAAGTTGACTTAGGACATGGCTTGTTTTAGGCAAACATTTAAATAATATTTTATGTTCTGAAGAAGACATTATTACTAACATGAAACCTAGGAAAACGATAAAGTTAACCTGCAACTGTAAGCTGTATATTCTTATATAAACAATATAAATCAAATGGTAGTTCTTAGGATGACATTGTAGTTGCTTTAAATATAAGTTTGCAAAATTTAAGAGTTTAAAGTACAGAATACGAATTCAAACAATGGAAAATCCAGGATGGGATGTAACAATATTATGAGAAGGAAAGTTGCCACTCACCATACAGCATCTCTGTTATCGAATAAGAATTTACTTATTTTTTCCATTACACCCTTTCTGTCAGAATGTTATTTTGTTACACATTACTGGGAAAGAATGAATATTTATTACTCAACACTTATAGATTTTATTTATTTTTTTGTTACAATAGTCTGCAATTTATAGCTATCAAACTCTGTATGAAAAAGTAAAGCAAACAGTTAGCTTGGACGCTGGTGCATAACAGATGTAGTTCTGTGAATTACTGTTTGCACGTAACAAAACAGAACAATGTAAAGGACAGATTCCTACTCACCATATTGAGGAGGACTTCAGTCACAGGTAGGCAGAATGATAAAGACATTATGAACATAGAACTCTTTTTCATTGTGCCTGTCTGTGACTCAAATTCTCTTCCATGTGGTGAGTAGCAATCTGTCCTTTCCATATCGTTGTTATGTTAGAAAATAGTGTAATGAGGTTAAAGAGAAGTATAATTTTACACATGGGAAGATCAAATTTCGTGTTTTGCACGACTGTATTTTGGCACATATTCAGCTGTTTGCAAGACTTTAGAATTTATCAATTACCTTATCATAATGTCTTGTTATGTGTACTAAATACCTTAACATACTGCTTCTTTAAATACATATAATTTAGGCCTTCAAATTATGGATTCATTACATATGCAGCTGGTTATTTTGAACAGTAACAGTCACTAAAAACTCCATATTACTATTATATATCAAAATATATAGTATCAATAAGGTGCACGTAACACTGTAATGTCAAAGGTTTCTCTACTGTTTTTGAGGCCACAGTTCAATCTTATTTACTACAAACAGATGCTACAGTATATAATAAGTTTGTTAAAAGTATTTAAAAATACTGTGCGTGCATTTCAACCAAGAAAATTAGAAATATGATACTACAAAAGAAGAATGAAACAGAGATGAGAAAACATACCTTTGGTTCCTGAAGCCACACCATGACTATGTCAAAGAGACTATTACGACCACTCTTTCCTAAACGTTCCAGTATTGTCTTGATACATTTTGCAACCATTTTCCTACAGTCTGGTGACTCATCATTTACGAGTTGTGGACTAACAGATATAAAAAACAGTGCACTATGTTCTTCCAGCATCTCCTGCAGGATAAAAACATTTGTATGTTAATGAACAAAGTAGTACTTCACAAAGCTGACAATACATCATTAAAATTATGTAACACAAGCACTTGATGTAAGTTGATGTTTAAAAACCTATGACAGATGTCCACAGAAATTTTAGTCTGGCATTACTGTGAAATACAAAATTTTAATTATGTAAGAAAGGGCAGAATGTCTAGAAATTGTAAGTATGAAAGTTTCAATCAGGTCTCGAAGGGCTCTTAGAGAGCCTAAAGGTTTAGGCAATTGCTCAAAAAGGGAGCAAACCTGATTTCAAGTACTGCACAGAAAAAATTTCTAATTGAGATAACATACTCATTACATAACATGATCAGCATATCTGAACAGTCAACAGTGCTATCATTTCACATCACTGCGATGACATATTCATTACATAAAATGATCAGCATATCTGAATGGTTGACAGTGCAATCATTTCACATAACTGCATCTTCAATGATTTCATCCCTAATGATCAATTCATTTCATTCCAGTGCATTTAATTCAATTCATTCCTAGTAGTTGGATATTTCATAAATCCTATACAGCCCTTGTCTCAGTAGCTCAGGAGTTAAGCGTCAGACTATTTTATTTATTTGTTTATTTAACAAGTTCTGTGGGATTATGTGATCCAAAGCTCTTTGACCACGAAACACAACAGTACAAAGTTTATCGAATGCTGCTTACAAAATCTGTACACAAAAGAATTTAAAACAATGTGAGGAAGTGTATGAATACACAAAATATTGCAGAGAAAAGTTCTCAACTACTGCAAAGAAGTCTGTACAGAATACAAGAAGTGTGTCACAATGAAACTTTTCAACTTGGGTTTGCATACTTTTCTAGTTCTTCCGGGAGCCTTTTAAAAATGAAACATACTAAATAGTGAACATTTTTCTGTACAATGCTTAAGACAGTGGAACAATATCGTGAAAAGGAGATGCTGAGTCACGGCAGGCATGAAAAAAAAGACTGTCACAAATATAACTTTCGGCCAGTAAGGCCTTCGTCAAAGTCGACAGAACACACACACACACACACACACACACACACACAGATATGACTGCAGTCTGCAGGAAACTGAGGCCACACTGCAAGCAGCAGAGTCATTGCATGATGGGAGTGGTGACTGGGAGGGGTAAGGAGGAGGCTGGGACAGGAAGGGGAAGGGATAGTAGAGTAGCAGTGGCAGATAGTGATGTGCTGCTGGGGAGTGCGCAGGGATGAGGTGGATAGAGGGTGGGGCAGCTATGTGGAGTCGGGAGGCTAGACAGAGGGCAGCAGAGAGGTGTATAGGGGGGCTGTGGAAAAGGAGAGAAGTAAAAAGACTGGATGTGATGGAAGGATGAGCGCTGTGTAGTGCTGGAATGGGAACAGAGAAGGGGCTGGATGGAAAAGGAAAATGACTAACGAAGGTTGAGGCCAGGAAGGTTATGGGAATGTAGGATATATTGTAGGGAAAGTTCCCACCTGCACAATTCCGAAAAGCTGGTGTTGGTGTGAAGGATCCATATGGCACAGGCTGTGAAGCAGTCGCTGAAATGAAGGATGTCATGTTTGGCAGCGGGCTCAGCAACAGGGTGGTCCACTTGTTTCCTGGCCACAGTTTGCTGGTGGCCATTCATGCAGACAGACACCTTGTTGGTTGTCATGCCCACATAGAATGCAGCACAGTGGTTGCAGCTTAGCTTGTAGATCACATGACTGGTTTCACAGGTGGCCCTGCCTTTGATGGGACAGGTGATGTTTGTGGCCAGACTGGAGTAAGTTGCATGGGAGAATATACAGGACAGGTCTTGCATCTAGGTCTATTACAGGCGTATGAGCCATGGAGTAAGGGGCTGGTAGCAGGCGACTTAGCATCTCTGCTATAGGGTGAATTACAACTTTCCTTTTCACAATATTGCTACATTCCATCCTGGATTTTCCGTTGTTTGATTAAGAGAGTGGTATGCACATGCATATTCTTCCTCCATTTAGTTTTCACTGAATTAATATTTCAGTTTCTTCTGAATGGGTCAATATTGGCAACAACAAATCTCATGATGGAATACATGTACAGGGATGACAGAGTTAGAACTCCGAGGCATCTCATAAATCACATACACAAAGTTCATGACCACCCTTTTCTGGGTACAGAATATGCTTGACAGAGCTGTTCAAAAATATAGCACTTTATGAGACAATAGAGTGAAAGAAAGCAAAGTACACATCCATCCTTTTCAGTGTCAGAGACAGTGGAGACCATTCTTACACTGAAGACAGCAGCATTCAGTTTCTGCAAAATATTTTGAATGTTATGTTTCCAAGAAAGCCTTTCATCTACCCACAGCTCTAATAATTTAAAATGGCCACCTTCACTGACTCTTCAGTCACTAAAATTTCACTATTACAAGAGTTTTGTGTCAGAAATTGCATTTTGTTGCCTTTTGGCATTAATTTTCTAATTTGTTCTGTGAAAACT
The DNA here is from genome assembly GCF_023864275.1 of Schistocerca cancellata. Lineage (NCBI taxonomy): Eukaryota > Metazoa > Arthropoda > Insecta > Orthoptera > Acrididae > Schistocerca > Schistocerca cancellata. The sequence goes on from NC_064626.1 coordinate 277,216,117, forward strand.
ACGAGCAGGTTTTACTGCCCACCCTGTCAGCAACATTCACGTTATGTTCCACCTCTCCCATAACAACACCTGTTGAACTATCAGTCTTTCCTTCTCATCCTGTTGGGTAAGTCTCCCCTGACATGGGGTTCTGGGTGACTTTTCTGAACTGTACCCCTTTCCCTAAACCTCTGCAGTCCTTTTTCTTCACCCGTCTTCCTTCCCCTACAACTCTTCTGTCAGAAGAAGGAACCACTGGCTATGGAAGCTTGTTAATGTTAAATCCTTTTGTATGTGTGTTCTCCTGTCGCCACTTGGTGAGTAGATTTTTTATGTATCCATTTACATTATATTATCAATAACTCATTATTTTCATTGCCATAACAACACCTGTGTAATCTACAAACGGAAAAAAAAAAAATTTGGATCATGTTTCTCATTCGGTGGCATCCCTGTCGTGCTTTACACAACCTCAGGCGGCTTCAAATTACTTCCCCGTTTGTTGACCGGAGGACAATATTCTGCTTTGCTACTTCTTGTGTATGAACTGAAGCATCGTTCAGCATTTTTCCTAATCATGTAATGTTCCAACTAATGCACAGATATTGGATGCTCCACACAACTTGATGATTTTGTTAAATCAATTATCGTTTAGCCCTGACAGTGCCTGTTCATACAGTATTTGGGTCTGGATAATCCAGTCCTTAACCAACACCTACTCCATCCCCACCCCCTGTGAAATTATTTCCACATGCCAAGTGGGTGAACCTTTGTCAGTAATGTTCAGAAATCATCAGTGAAAACTGTGACTGAAATTTGAGCAAGGCCTGGAGATTTGCTCATATAGCCCAAATGATTAAGGTGACTGCTCACAAAAAGCAGGAAATCTTGATAAAGCCAAATTTCAATTGTCACAACATATTTATTACAAATAATAGCATTGCTGAATGGGAAGAGGTTAGTTTTGAGTTGTCAACAAATTTCATTGTTCCTTTCTTTGATAATTCTGTGGAGAACTTCCTCACCCCTTACTTTATCAGTCCACCTTATTTTCAACCTTCTTCTGTAGCACCACATTTAAAATGCTTCAATTCTCTTCTGTTCCAGTTTTCTCACAGTCCATGACTCACTACCACACCATGATACAATATATTCTCACGAATTTCTTCTACTAGTTAAGGCCTATGTTTGATGTTAGTAAAATATCTTGGGCAGGAATGCTCTTTTGCCTGTGCTAGTTGCCTTTTATGTCTTAAGTTATTTTGCTTCCGAGGCAGCATAATTCCTTAACTTCGCCTATTTTGTTGTCATCAGTTTTGACGTTAAGTTTCTCACTATTCTCACTTCTGCAACTTCTCATTACTTTTGTCTTCAGTTTATTCTCAATCCTACTTCTGTACTCATTAGACTGTTCATTCCATTCAACAGCTTCTGTAGTTCTTTTTCGCCTCCACTAACAATAGCAATGTCATCAACAAATTTATTTTAAACCCACTCTTGAAACCCCCCCCCCCCCCTCGTCATTGCTTCTTTAAAGCATAGATTGAACGGCAGGGGTGAAAGACGGCATTCCTGGCTGCTTACACCCTTTTTAATCTGAGAATTTAGTTCTTATTGCTTCCTCTCAGTTCTTGTACATATTGTATATTAGCAGTCTATCTCTATAGCTTACTCCTATTTTCTCCAAATTTTTAACATCTTGCACTGCTTTCTATTGTCAAACACTTTTTCTGGGTTGATGAATCCTATGAATGTGTCTTGATTTTTCTTTAGTCTTGCTTCCATAATTAAGTGCAACATTAGGACTGCCTCTCTAGTGTCATTATCTTTCCTATAGCTCCACTGACAATCATCTAAGAGATCTTCAATTTTTGCTGTTCCATTCTTCTGTACATTACTCTTGTCAGCAACTTGGATGGATTCTACACTGATTTTGTGATAGTTCTCACAATTTTCAGTGCTCGCTATCTTTGGAATTATGTGGTCAATGTTTTTTAGAAAGTCTGAAGGTATGTCCTGAGTCTTATAGGCTCTACTTGAGTAATTTTTTGAATGCCACCTCTCACAACAATTTTAGAAACTCTGATGGGATGTTATCTCTATCCTTTTTGCCTTATTTGATCTTAAGCTTTCCAAAGCTCTTTTAAATTCTTACTTTAATACTGGATTCCTCCCTCTTCCATACTGACTCCAATTTCTTCTTCTATCACATCATTAGACAATTCCTCGATCTCATGGAGTACTCATTATATCTACCTGCTCTCTTTCCAGTGCATTCTTAAAGTTGCCAATCTTGCTTTTAATTTCCACAAATTTTGTTTCGTCTTTCTTCAATGCTGATTCAGTCATTCTGATGATAATTTCTTTTTCAATTTTTCACATTTTGCTTACAAGCATTTTACCTTGGCTTCTCTGGATTTCTATATGTTTCGTTCCTAAGTGATTTATTTTGCTGTATTCTTGTCTTCCCCAGAACATTTTTGAACTTCCTTCTTTAATCCAAGGTTTCTTCACAGTTACCTTCCTAGCACTTATGTTTGTCTTTCCAACATCTGTGATTGCTCTTTTAAGAGATGCCCACTTCTCTTCAATTGAACTGACTACTGTAGTATCCCTTACCGCAGTATCCACATCTTCAGTGAACTTCAAATGCTTCTCATCCTTCCCCAGTACTTCAGTGTACCACTTCCTTCCACTCTGATTCTCCCATATGATTCTCTTTTAAACTTCAGTTTCCTCCCTTTCGTTACTATATTATGACCTGAGTCTGTATCTGCTCCCGGGTACACCTAACAATGCAATATCTGAATTTGGAATCTCCACGTCTTTTCCATGTATACCTCCTCCTCTTAAGATTCCTAAACAGAGTATTCGCTACTACTAAGTGAAACTTATTGAAGGACTGAATTAATCTCTCTCATTCCTGCTGCCAATCCCACATTCACACATAACTCCTTCCCCTACAACTACTTTCTGGTCCCCAATGATTATTAGATTTTCATCACCTTTTACATACTGAATTACCCATTCAGTATCCTCATAAAACTTACTCTATCTCTTCTTCTTCTGGATACAGCATCAGCATGTATACTTTAACTACTTTTGTCAGAGTTGATTGGTTTTTGAAGCTGGTAAGAACAACACTGTCACTGACCTATTTGCAGTACCTCACCCTCCGCCCTACCTTCCTATTCATAACAACTCCTGCAGCAGAAATTAGTATAATTGATTATACTAATTTCTGCTGCAGTTGATATCATCCTATAGTCATCTGACCAGAAATCCTCGTCTTCTTTCCATTTCACTTCACTGACCTTCACTATACCTAGATTGAGCCTCAAGCATTCCTCACATGGAAAACGTTTATAATGGTAAAGTATGCCAGACACAGTGTATGTTATGGTTGCTGCATGCTCTGAAATGATGTGCTGCATCTCATGGAATGTGTTTCTCATCAACCACAATTATCTCTAGTGGCAGTTCCAAATCACACCTTCTACTTACTAAAGTGGATACATGTAAAATAGCTGCATTAACTCTGTTAGCAACTGTTGAAGAAGAGTGGAGAAAATCGCAAAGAACATTCTGGACTCATCGACAGTTTCAACAGTGAACTGCTGGTAGAGCAATGATCTGAAATATATTACTAGCAGAAGCTATTCATTAACTCAATTGAATCTCCATCTCATTTTTTATTTTAAATTGAATATAGTTGAAGTATTGTGCTTAATGTCAGTTTGTGCAAGCATAATATTCATATTCTCAATGTTGTGTTAACTATCATCACTCTGAAGTAATGTACTTCTTCACATAGATATCAAAAATCGGGATTTGTTTTGTAATCTTGTTCGAATGGAAGAGGAGATCTCTTCGAAACTGCTCACCATCACGAAAAAGGTTATTTACCAACAAACATGAGGCAGTCCATACAATCAAGACAAAGAAACATGTATTTGACACAAAGTTTCATAATGGCAAAAACTTCCTGGGTGTAGTACGTGTTTACCTTCTGACAGAGTAAAAGTCACATTACGATTGTGGCCACTGCGGACACATTCCAGCATTGACCCATACATCAATAATTGTAGTAAATACATTGGCTCTTGCAGATAATACTTCTATAAAGCTGATAAGACAGACCCAGAATTTTTGGGAACAAGAAGGAAGTAGCTTTCTTCTTTTAGTTCATGATGCTATTACCAAAACTACAGATTTCAGTTATGTGGTATACTACATAGCGTAACAGTTGCATCTAAAAATGTTATATCTGATACTTAACGAAGACCAAAATATGACACACTTTTGGTATATTATCATAGTGCTGTAGCACTGAAAAGGTAGACTTTCATTCATAACACACATTAACAGCAGCAAATACAGGAGCCTTAACTACAGAAATATTGTTTGTTGTAATTTTATTATTACAAATCGTACCTGAATCAATGCATTTTTGAGAGATTCTCAATGTGCTGATGTTTTGAAACAGCTTATATTCATATTACATATTCTATAATAATAATAATAATAAAACATCAAATATAAAGTTTAAAACCATACAATATGGCTTCTCCTAAGTTCTGACTGTGCTGTAAAACTGTGGTAACGAACTAATACACACAAACATGACTTTCTTCATACCTTCTGAGCATTAAGCCTCTCAGGACTCCACAAGTCACAAAATATTGTTGTACACAATACAAACTAGAAATACAATAAGAGATTCAGCCAGCACTAGTTCGTGCGTATGTAGGTGCTGGCCACCAGTAGATGGCACAGCAAAGACAGTGGCATGTGCAAGCTTCCTAATGATGGACTCTAGCAGCCAGCTTGCGCTGATACAATTGGCGGGTGATTTGAGCGCACACGAGAGGTGACCCACACTTGGCACTCTCACACTCATAAGCATTAGTAGCAGGTCACAGCACACCTCTCCCTCACGCGAAGTGGTGCACAGTTGAAGAAGGAGATGCTGGTTGCCTAAAGAGAGACATGTCCATCAGATCCGGAGGGGAAAGGATGTTGTGTCAGGCAGGACCGAGGCATAGGGCCAGGACGTACAGGGATGCGGGCCCGCCCAAGAGCGGTGAGCTCATGTGGCACCCGATGATGGCACTGAAGAGGAGGATGCCACCACCAACTATGTGTCTTCATAAGTACGCAGGTCACAGGGTGGAGGAGATGGGGCTGGACCCAGTGGCAACGATGGCCGAGGCGATGACAGTGGGGCTTTTATGGGACCCAATCGTGGAATATTTCTTGAATTGGAACAGTAGGTTGTTCAGTAAGTGTGAAACACAGTTAAGGTTTAGTGATTACTCAAGAAATTATCCGAATGAAGATGCTGGAGATAAAGAGGATTTTTCCAACTGAATCTGTCACAGAATTCAAAGCAAGTACGAGACGGTGCATGATGATGATGATGATGATGCGACATTTGACAAAAACCTACTGGCTATCAGTCTCACATAAAGTAAGAGACTGCCATGACTGTTTACAATACACAGTGTTTACTTTCTGGGACAGGTATTATGTACTTCACATCAATAAAACAGTCTCTAAATTTGATTAGTCAGAATAAAAAATTCTCAGAAAACTTCCTAAAAAAAGGGGGGGGGTTGTCTTATTGCTGGGTAAATACGCTAATTCATAGGTCTCATTTTTCCTGCATTTACTTTTTTTTTCATTGTGATAACGATGCATACGAGCTACTTATGATATGACGAATCAATTTGTCTTAACCACTTAGCATTGCTTCTGGGAGTGGTTTGCTCATTTTGACCCTAACAGTCAATGTGTTAACACAAATGAATAACATTAAGAGAGAAATATGGATTGATTGATCGATTGATAACAAGTCAGTTGATTAAACAAGACTATATTTTCAGCAGACTGCAACAGTCTACCTGTAGCCACATGTTAGGAATAAAATATTGTTATCAGTCTGTGTTTCAAATTATTAGTTAATTATTGAGTAATATGGTAACTTTTTCCCATTATCTGGTAGTAAACAGCATTTTATTAGTATAAGCCAAAGACATAACTCTTTGTTATGGGCCTGTATCAACGCAGAATTTGCATGCAAAGGTGTGTATTGACATACTAACTACAAATACCACGGCAATGTACACACACAACAATGTGGCCACATCAGCAGCATAAGGAAACAACAATGTTTATTCCATAATCTTTTGGTCCTGCTTCTGGAACAGTAACATTCCAACCCTATAGGAGGGTTGATGACTGAATTAAAAGCTTCTAAAACAATAAGATACTGTGTAGTAATTTACATTTTCTCCCTTCATTTTGCGGTGTCAAGTATGGCTATACAGTTAACAACTGAAATCTCAGAATAAGAAATATACTGTCCTAGATGCATGCCTGGATGATGATTGAATAACCTACCTCCCAGAAAAACTTCAAAGATGCAACATTCATCTTATAACATGCAGCAAAAGATGGCTGAGTGGCAGTAGTATGGATGGTGAACTTTATCTGGCTGTCAGCACTTCACAGAGTTTAACAAAAATAAGTAAGTGAAGACTCTCAGAAGTAATGTAACACCCAACTAGCACTTTCTGAACTCTAATTTCAATACATCTGACCATGTTGCTCAGTTTAAAATGAGAGCACATAATGTGTGAAAAGAAAAGAGGAAAGAAAGGCAATGGTACAAAAATTTTTAGTACTGTAATCTACAACAGTGCCATTCAGTGAGGCTTATTAGAAGTGTGCAGCCACCCCAATTAAAAACAGTGCGACAGATAAGAGCAACAGAACAACTTGGCTACCAGGCCCAATAGTCAATGCACTGTGAGATGGTGGACAAAGGAAACTGCTCTAAGAGTATGCTTTCACCACTGTTTTAATGATATGCAGAACGTTTTGTATCTTTTCTTAATTGTGATGGTTACATGAAGCATTTAACGTGCCATACAATAGTGATCCATACAAAGAAATTCAATCTGCAGTGGAGTCATACCACAAATCACACAACAGAGTATGATAAATAAATAAAATTTGAGCACAAGGCATAATTCTTGATCTAAATGCTGGACTGTCAAACTAAGTAAGTTACCACTTAATTTAAACATGTGTTACTTAGGTAATATGATGACAACAGCATGAATTAAATCCACTTTCACTTAGACAGAAACTGTGATTTCAGTATCGTGATCTTTAATGGCTAATAATTTTTGATAAAAGCAGTCGTGTTATCTGAACCACATAAATCACTGAGGAAGAAACTCTACTGTGAGAATCAGCTACAAAATGTGTCAAAGGACAGCTGTCAATTTGAAACCATTTTTTGAAGGCGACTTCATTAAAGACCACATTTTAATGGTAGCAGAAGAAATGTGTCCACAACTGCTGTCAGTATCCCTGTTTCAAACAACTGTAACTGTGATACTGAAATAAAACCCAGGTATCAGTCCAAAAAGACTGTGTGATATCTACAAATGTTTATCATAAAAATGTTTCATGAATCTTCATAGACAAGCAGCATGGATGCTTAGTACAATGTACAGCTGTAAGCAGATCTTTTGTCCCACAACATGATTGAAATGTTTCAAATCAGACTGTCAGTTTTAAATGTATTTTGAGGCTGACTCAGTCACTCAGTCATTCCCAACATTGAGGGTCTTGTGGGGAGGGGGGATAGAAAGAAAGAAATTGAGAAGGTAAAATAGAAAACTGTTCTGCACTGATTTGGTCTATTTCCATTGTGCATTGTGATTTTGTTTATCAGTACTGAGTAGAGTTAGTTGATTGATGGATGTAGTGATCGTGGATTAGTTTAGTCATTTAGTTCTCATTTACATTTATTTCATATTATTTTGTTGCAGCTGTTTCCTTAATGTTACAATTTATTAGTAATTAATTTCAATGTAATAAACTTAACAAATTAAATTGCAATTGCCATCTTTAATTTATGACACTGCTGCTGACATTAGATATGGTCAGGGTGCAATTTTATTTGAAAAGAGGTTTATGTACTTCTGCCATTATTTCCTTTTCTTTCCTTAATAATCCAAAAGAGTTACATTTGTTGCCTGTTACTAAATCATCTGTTATGTGCTCTGTGTGTTTTATACAAAAGTTTTAATCATCAAATATACCACTCATATACCAAGGTGTTAGCTGTAAGGTAAGTTCACCAAATGTCAATAAATAAAACTAAAATAAGGAAATAACAGCCTCATGTAACACTGATTCATGAAGGCAAACTATTGATTAAATTTACTAGCTGATTAGCTGATGTAATACAGCATTCAAAACACACATTAATAAGTTTGAGCACATTAATTAGTCACTGACATTCTTGATAATAGATTTTAGTTAATGTCTTGTTAAATTTAATGTAGGACATGTCCGAAAGAACAGATACCATCTTTGTGTGTGTGTGTGTGTGTGTGTGTGTGTGTGTGTGTGTGTTATATAGTTATGGCACACCGGCCACTTGACCATCTTCTTCTTCTGTGCGAATGCACAAACAGTGCCCGAACTCTTACGGGAATCAGCAACGCGCCGCGAGTAATGAGTATAATGGGCGGGGGCACTACGAATGTAGTCCAGGGCAAGACGTTGAGAATGTGGGTTTCGCCGGAGGTGTGCCAGAGATAAATCCCTGCAGTTCCGCTATCCTCTGTGTCCTTGGTGGCTCAGATGGATAGAGCGTTTGCCATGAAAGCAGGAGATCCCGGGTTCGAGTCCCGGTCAGGGCGTACATTTTCATCTGTCCCCGTTGACGTATATCACCGCCTGTAAGCAGCTAAGGGTGTTCATTTCGTTGTAAAGTTATTTAGTATGTTTGTGGAAGGTGGGGGGACAGTTGACAGTCCATTGTCTGCATCCTATCTGATGATGAATGTGCACTGAATGAAACACAACACAGGCGTGAACTGGCCAACTAGAATGGTCGTCATATTCCCTTTGTCATAACAAAAATCGAAGATTATGAGCAGAAGACAGATGACCTATTAGATCTGATGCAGATTATATGGGATACAAAATGGTCTTATCAGCAGAAAGAGGAATCTGTACCACACAGAAGTCCTACCACACTGACTGTATGTGTTACAGAAAATCCATAAAGATGGTGTACCATTAAGACTGAATGTGAGGGCTCCTGGGTCTCCGATGTATTAACTGGTTAAACTCTTGGCCTCTTCTATTCAGTCACAATGAGGGAAGACAGACATACATAAAGGACTACTGACATTTCTTCACAAAACTGAAGAAACTAAATCATGGGACGAGCAATATCCTCGTTAGCCTTGATGATGTTTTTCATTTACCTACATGCCACTTAAAGACTCTCTGGAGCACACCGATTTGATTTTCTAACAAGATATCACAAAGCTGTTTCATGCATGTCTTATCACCAATTTACTTCATGTGGAACAACAACTTCTATGAACAGTGAGTAGTCCACTTATTCCCATGGTTGCTAATTTCTTCATGGAGCATTTAGAAAGACAGGCAATGGACTTGCACCTTATAAACCTGGGCATTTTGTGGGTACATCAGTGACACCCTTGTATGTGAACCCATGGTGAGGAATGGCTTGGAGACTTCCTACGACATATGAATGGTCTCCATGACAGCATTAATACTTTGACTGCTACAGGCGTGCTTGCTGCTTTCTGTGCTTAATGTGGCTTAGTTGTTGACTAATATCACTACCTGCGATGAGACATTGCACTCTAGTACTAGTTTTGGTGCATGCCCCAGCTCACCTGTGCTGAACATTTCTGGTGTACAGAGCATGATGACTTTGTCTACTGCTCTGGGTTCACCACCCTTGGTACAAAATAAACACAGTTTCTCTGAGGACTGAAGTTTTTCATTTCAGAGCTCCTCTAGAAATGAATTACTGCATAAATGAATACACAAGTTATTTCATGCCTAAGAATCAGATCTTTCCTGTAGCTTTTAGTAGGATTTTAGTAGACTATGATGAAAGCAACATGTCACTTTGGATTCACCTAAATAAATTAGTGTTCTTTCAAAGTTATTCTTCCATAATACCTGCATTCCTCCATATATTCATTACTACAACAACACAAGGAAAGGATGAATCTATTGGTGACACTACTCTACTCCATCATCCGTCATTGGGAACAACAGTAATAATTTCTTCCTTCTGTTTCATGACCCATCTTCGATAATTTCATGTACAATTTGTTCCGTGTATGATAGCAATCTGAATGTTTTGTATGAAAATTAAAGATTGTGTGCCTGTAGTACACACACTGAGGTAGCACTGTGACTGTGGCACAGTTCCCACACTTCAGTCTGACAGCCAGTCAAAGGGTTTCTTAAGCCCATGACTGCTTGCATACAAAATTATTTCAATATACTGTGGTTTCAGGCAGTTTACCATTACATTCACAACATCTCTCTTAACAGCACTTCGAAATAATCATAGCAAGTGAATAACTGAGGTTAACATCACTCCTATCTTACTAATCTGAATCAGATTCGGCACTTTTGACACACACACACACACACACACACACACACACAAAGCATGTAAGAACACTAGTTGCCGTATGTTCTTTATACACAGAACTGGAAGAAAGATGGCACTGATACTGTGTGTATCTGTTTTTTCCTTTTAGAGTAATAGTGACATCTTGTACTTTCTCTTGTTTCACTTGCTCCTTGTGTGGTAACTAGGTTGTGGATATCCACAAAACCTTATATTTTCTCCTGCAAGTGGTGTGGTGTGCTAGGAATGGACTTCAGTTTTGTCATGTGTACTTTTGTAAACATGTAACAAGTCTCCTCCTTGGTGTTAAGCCACTTGTATTCAACTTGTACAGTATTTGAGCATATATTGCTCTGACGTTCATGAAGTTGAAAAACAGCATAAGTCACCATTACTTATTCTTGAAACAAATATTACAATTGCAGATGATAAACAACATCTACACCTAATTTTGTGCCTGTAGAATGTAAGCACTCCAAGTTTATTCACTTCACCATATTCAGCATCTATACTCATGTCACTGAGTGTGGTAATACTATAAGTTAATTGTATGAATGCAGAGTCTCGCAGCGATAACATTGAATAAAATGTTGTCGGGTTTCCAACCGCGTCAATTTGTTAAAACTACACGAGCTTTCGGCCAAGCACTCCTTGGCCATTGTCAAGTGTTATGACTGCCAGTGGGCTGTTGGTGCGCCCTTATATACGCTAGCTGCCGGCTGTGACGTCACTGGTGCCCGTGACATTGCCATATATGGGCATGTTTTGAGTCGGCGTTCGATGTGCCCTCTTCAACCGCGTGATCGCTGGATCCCACGCATCGCTGAGCTGTAAGCCACCGTCTCTATTCAGGGAGTTTGTGGTAATTTTTATTTTAATAGCTCCCTGTATTAAACTGTCCAAGAAGCCGTTAGTGCGAGCCATGACAGAGGTATCGTCAGATTTTACGTGGTGACCATTTTCTAACGCATGCTCAGCTAACGCAGATTTCTCTTGATAGCGTAGGCGATAATACCTCTCATGTTCTTTCCTGCGTTGTTCCACAGTGTGCACTGTTTGTCCGATGTACTTCTGGCCACACTCACAAGGTATTTCGTAAATTCGGAGGTGTTCTGATACCTATAGCATCTTTAACTGGTCTCAGTAATTGACGGATTTTCGTTGGAGGCCTGAAGATCGATTTGATCTTGCAGCTTATCTTGCCCGCCACAGAGCCACAGAATGGCAGCAAAGCAAGTTTCTTTTCCTGCTCTTCGTTGCTAGTCTTATTCTGATATTTCCCAGAAATCACTTCTTTCAATTGATGTGTGCTGTAGCCGTTATTCCTGAAAACCTTGCGTAGGTGGCTCAGTTCGTGGGGCAGGTTGTCGTCGTCTGATATTACTCTTGCACGATGCACCAATGTTTGCAATACTGTGCGCTTCTGTGCTGGATGATGATGGCTGGTAGCATGCAGGTACAGGTCTGTGTGCGTGGGTTTTCTGTAGACGCTGTGACCAAGGCACCCATTTCGTTTACGGTGGACAAGGACGTCGAGGAAGTTCAATGCATTATTTTTTTCCACCTCCATGGTGAACTGGATATTACTGTTGATGCCATTGAGGTGTTCCAAAAACTCGTCTAATTTCTCGCGTCCGTGTGGCCAAATGACGAACGTGTCGTCAACGTATCGAAAGAAACACTTAGGCTTCAATGGCGCAGTATCTATGGCAGTATCCTCAAAATTCTCCATGAAGAGGTTTGCAACAGCTGGAGCCAACGGGCTACCCATTGCTACGCCGTCTGTCTGATCGTAATATTGGTCGTTGTACACGAAGTAGGATGACGTAAGAGTGTGCCTAAATAGCTCGACCACGTTACTTACAAAGTACTTGGAAATTAGATCTAGAGAATCTTCGATAGGCACATTCGCAAACAGCGCCACTACATCAAAACTGACCATAATATCGTCCTCACTAAGGCATAGACAGTTGATTCTGCTGATAAATTCTGCTGAGTTTTTTATATGATGTTCGCAGTGTCCCACATGTGGAGCGAGGAGCTTGGCCAAGTACTTCGCCAGCTTGTATGTTGGAGAACCTATTGTGGACACAATAAGGCGAAATGGCGTCCTGTCCTTGTGTATCTTCGGTAATCCATAAGCAGTAGGTGGTCTTGGAACCTGTGGGAGAAGATTCTTAACCACACTGTCTTCCACTGAAGATCGCTTAATAAGTTCTGATGCTTTTCCTACTATTCTTGATGTCAGGTCGCGTGGGAGCTTCCGATAAGTATCTTCATTCAGTAGCGCACAGATCTTCGTATCACAGTCCTCGAACTCCATAGTTACGGCGGTATTGCCGTTGTCAGCAGGAAGTACCACAATGCTTTCATCATTATGTAGTGCTTGAAGGCCGTTGCACTCAGCCCTGGTCATGTTGGATGCTGGTAACTTCACCTTTGTCAGTATACGGCTGGTTTCTTGCCGTATTTTGTCCGCTGTTCCATGTGGAAGCTTGTGGACTGCCTGTTCCACACCGCTTATTATTTCACAGACCGGAATGTCCCGCAGTGAAGGTGCGAAATTAAGTCCTTTCTTAAGTGCCGACATTGCACCCGCGTCTATATCTCTCGCCGTCAAGTTGATGACGGTGCGTTCTGAAGATCTGTGGTCGGCACCATGTTGTTGCGAAAGGTGGCCGAACTTTCCTTTCTGCTTCTCTGTAGTCCGTTTATGTGCTGACGTCTGTTGAGAAACCGTAGCAGCGTCGACCCATTCCCAGTCCAAAGCTGTGAGTGTTCTTGATAAATGCAGGTGTAAGGCCATAAGAGCACGTCCATTTGCATCCAGCTGTTGCCTTGTGTTGTGAACCGTTTCTCGTAATAATGCAAAGCTGGCACGACGAAATATCCTCCTGGTAGCAGCGGTGTAGATATGATACCATAGCAAATCGTGGAATGGTCTTTTCGTCGTGGCAACGCAGAAGGAAGGCTAGTGAACTCAACAAATTTGCCTTCTTGACATGCAGCTTTCCGAGACGTTTTACGCTGCGCCACATTTCCTCCCCATAGAGGTACGTAATGTATGAGTGCAGAGTCTCACGGCAATAACATTGAATAAAATGTTCTCAGGTTTATTCAATGTTATTGCCGTAAGACTCTTCATTCATACATTACGTACCTCTACGGGGAAGAAATGTGGTGCAGCGTAAAACGTCTCAGAAAGCTGCATGTCAAGAAAGCGAATTTGTTAAGTCCGCTAGCCTTCCTTCTGCGCTACCACGACGAGAAGATCATTCCACGATTTGCTATGGTATCCCATCATATCAACACCGCTGCCACCAGGAGGATATTTCTTCGTGCCAGCTTTGCATTATTACGAGAAAGGAGTCACAACACAAGGCAACAGCTGGATGCAAATGGACGTGCTGTTATGGCCTTACACCTGCATTTATTGAGAACACTCACAGCTTTGGACTGGGAATGGGTCGACGCTGCTACGGTTTCTCAACAGACGTCAGCACAGAAACGAACTACAGAGAAGCAGAAAGGAAAGTTCGGCCGCCTTTCGCAACAACAACATTGTGCCGACCACAGATCTTCAGAACGCACCGTCATCAACTTGATGGCGAGAGATATAGACGCGGGTGCAATGTCGGCACTTAAGAAAGGACTTAATTTCGCACCTTCACTGCGGGACATTCCTGTCTGTGAAATAATAAGCGGTGTTGAACAGGCAGTCCACAAGCTCCCACATGGAACAGTGGACAAAATACGGCAAGAAACTAGCCGTATACTGACAAAGGCGAAGTTACCAGCATCCAATATGACCAGGGCTGAGCGCAATGGCCTTCGAGCACTACGTAATGATGAAAGCATTGTGGTACTTCCTGCTGACAAGGGCAATACCGCCGTAATTATGGAGTTTGAGGACTATGATACGAAGATCTGTGCGCTACTGAATGAAGATAATTATCGGAAGCTCCCACGTGACCCGACATCACGAATAGTAAGAAAAACATCAGAACTTCTTAAGCGATCTTCAGTGGAAGACAGTGTGGTTAAGAATCTTCTCCCACAGGTTCCTAGACCACCTACTGCTTATGGATTACCGAAGATACACAAGGACAGGACGCCATTTCGCCTTATTGTGTCCACAATAGGTTCTCCAACATACAAGCTGGCAAAGTACTTGGCCAAGCTCCTCGCTCCACATGTGGGACACTGCGAACATCATATAAAAAACTCAGCAGAATTTATCAGCAGAATCAACCGTCTATGCCTTAGTGAGGACGATATTATGGTCAGTTTTGATGTAGTGGCGCTGTTTTCGAATGTGCCTATCGAAGATTCTCTGGATCTAATTTCCCAGTACTTTGTAAGTGACGTGGTCGAGCTATTTAGGCACACTCTTATGTCATCCTACTTCGTGTACAACGGCCAGTATTACGATCAGACAGATGGCATAGCAATGGGTAGCCCGTTGGCTCCAGCTTTTGCAAACCTCTTCATGGAGAATTTTGAGGATACTGCCATAGATACTGCGCCATTGAAGCCTAAGTGTTTCTTTTGATACGTTGACGACACGTTTGTCATTTGGCCACACGGACGCAAGAAATTAGACGAGCTTTTGGAACACCTCAATGGCATCAACAGTAATATCCAGTTCACCATGGAGGTGGAAAAAGATAATGCATTGAACTTCGTCGACGTCCTTGTCCATCATAAATGAAATGGGTGCCTTGGCCACAGCATCTACAGAAAACCCACCCACACAGACCTGTAACTGCACGCTACCAGCCATCACCATCCAGCACAGAAGCGCACAGTATTGCAAACATTGGTGCATTGTGCAAGAGTAATATCAGACGATGACAACCTGCCCCAAGAACTGAGCCACCTACGCAAGGTTTTCAGGAATAACGGCTACAGCACCCATCAATTGAAAGAAGTTATTTCTGGGAAATATCAGAATAAGACGAGTGACGAAGAGCAGGAAAAGAAACTTGCTTTGCTGCCATTTTGTGGCTCTGTACAGGTAAGATAAGCCGCCTGTTGAAAACACACAAGATCAAATCGATCTTCAGGCCCCAACGAAAATCCGTCAATTACTGAGACCAGTTAAAGACGCTGTAGGTCTCAGAACACCTGGAGTTTACGAAATACCTTGTGAGTGTGGCCAGAAGTACATCGGACAAACAGTGCACACTGTGGAACAACGCAGGAAAGAACATGAGAGGTATTATCGCCTACGCTATCCAGAGAAATCTGCATTAGCTGAGCGTGTGTTAGAAAACGGTCACCACATAAAATTTGATGATACTTCTGTCGTGGCTCACACTAACAGCTTATGGGACAGTTTAATACAGGAAGCTATTAAAATAAAAATTACCACAAACACCCTGAATAGAGACGGTGGCTTACAGCTCAGCGATGCGTGGGATCCAGCGATCACGCGGTTGAAGAGGGCACATCGAACGCCGACTCAAAACATGCCCATATATGGCAATGTCACGGGCACCAGTGACGTCACAGCCGGCAGCTAGCGTATATAAGGGCGCACCAACAGCCCACTGGCAGTCGTAACACTTGACAATGGCCAAGGAGTGCTTGGTCGAAAACTCATGTAGTTTTAACCAATTGACGCGGTTGGAAACCCGAGAACATTTTATTCTATAAGTTAATTCTTTTTTTTTTCCTGTTTGGAACATATGAGAAAAGGAGGCAGTTGTTACTTGGTTTCCCTCCCAATGCAAAAATGTTGTGATCAACTGGCCTATCCTTTATTGGCAGTATTTCTTTTGGAATTTCTCTTCTACGCCTCCACAGACTACTTACTACTGTGGGTCGATGATTAGTGTACGATTTGTTAACAACTGGTATCGATATAAATTAGGTGTCCATCACCACGTTTCTGCCTGTATTGTCACTGGGTTGAATTAGTGGTAATACCCTATCTCATGGATCATTAGGTACTTGATATGGACCAGTGGACTATTTCTATACTTAGGTGTAAAAAAATTCTACCATCACAGAGCGCATATACTTTTATATTGAATTTTGTGGGCTTGTTTGGAACATACTGCCTGAATCTGAAACATCCAGGAATGCTTCTTTTGTGTTAGCAGAAGAGCAAACACCGTGTTATGAGTGGCGGCCGAAATGCACGCGTTTTAGCTCACGCAGGCTGGCGTGAAGAACTATACTGACATGAGGTCTGGAACATGACAAGGAATGAGAATTCAGAAAGCGGACTTAACTAGTTTCATACTTAACTTTAATCCATTAATGATGAATGTCGCTCTTGACGGTACATGATTCACAATATTATCTGTTCAGAATACATTCCCGAAGTAATTATAGTAACTGAATATGGCGCCTTGCTAGGTCATAGCAAATGTCGTAGCTGAAGACTATACTTAACTGTAATCTCTGCAAATGAGAGCATATGTAGACAGTGAACCATCGCTAGCAAAGTCGGCTGTACAACTGAGGCGAGTGCTAGGGAGTCTCTCTAGACTAGACCTGCTGTGTGGCGGCGCTCGGTCTGCAATCACTGATAGTGGCGACAGGCGGGTCCGACGTATACTAACGGACCACAGCCGATTTAAAGGCTACCACCTAGCAAGTGTGGTGTCTGGCGGTCGCATCACAGCTTCCATCATCTCGTCTGTTTTTGTCAATGCTCCTGCACATCCACAAATTCATCAAATATTTAATTTCCTTATTCTGCACTGTCATAGACTAGTAACTGTCAAATTCACAGCTCTAGGAGTAGACAGTCAACCCTCCATTTGCTTATCGACACAATAAAAAAAAACAAAAATCTGGTGCAGTCTTATCAGTGGCCCATACACCATCGGATTGAGGTACTGTGGCTTTTATACACCTGCAAGCTATAAAACACCAAGAAAAGCAGATAATTCTTCAAAATCTGTACATGGATAGTCTCAAGTACTTCAGGAATATGCTGCTGCCATTCTGTCTATTTCTTCTTTGCGAATTTATAATGCAATTAATTACACTCTATGGGAAAAATAGTTGCAGCAATTTCAGAACTTTTTTCAAATTTTGGCTTCCCCTTTACACCTTGAAGCTGTGTCCCCAATAGTCTGATGACCAATTTTTGCTGGAGGCACTTTAATACTTGAACCACTTTGTTTTTCCACCCCTACCTTTATACATATCACGATTTGCAGAAGTTCCAGAATTGCCATCGGACTGCTCTATTGCTGTGTCGAACTCTTCACCCTCAGACTGGGTGTCAGTGTCTGAAGACAAACAATCTATGTGCGTATTTCGTCTAGCGCTTCCTCCAGCCATATCAATAGCTGTTCATCTGACATGATTCCTCTACTACTCAGTCTGGCCTCACCGGCCAGAGATAGTGAACATGAGTTGTGATATTATGTGTGTGTGTGCGTGCGTGTGTGTGTGTGTGTGTGTGTGTGTGTGTGGTCTATTTTAGAAGAAGGCTTTTTGGGCAAAAGTTCACTTGTTAGCAGTATTTCTGTTGTGTCTGTCTGCGACTCAGTATTTCCATTATATGATGAGTAGCAACATCACTTTATGTTCTTGGTGTTCACCACTGTTTCACTCAATACGTAAAAGCCAATAAGAATACTTATAAATGACCTAAATATGCAGAATACATCCAGCAGAAAAGAAAAAAAAACAATCACATGTTTCTTGCACAAAGAAACAGACTAAAATAAAAGCATAGTGATAATGCAGGAATGTACAAGAAACTGTTACATAATAATTCCCATAAAAGAGAAAAATCTGACAATGTGCACTCTTTCAAACAAAGCTGGCATTAGTAAGCTTTACTTGTGTTTGACTGACGAAAGACCCATGGACAGCAAGTTCAGATATCAAAGAAAGCATTCCTAGATCAACACTTCAATATCTTAAAAATATTGAAATATTCCAGTGAAATCAAGAATGTTATATTTTTTCTAAAGTACAAGTGATGATGGGTTGATTTCCATTCACTTCCATGTGCAACTGAGATTTCTTTAACTGGCTGAGGCCTAAGTCTTGATTTTTTGAATTGAAGTTAGGAAATAAATCCTGTAAATGTAAAAGTTCCTGTTCATCAGTGTTAGTATAATAGTTCTTCTGCAAGAAACTTTCGACTGAAGATGTCTTTCTGGGGAACTCTGTGGAAGTTTACCATTCTGTTACAAGGTCACAAATGCAATAAAATTTCTTTAGGCAACCCCCAAAACCAGATAATCAAGGTTTCTGAATATTTTTCGTTGATGTCAGAATACTAGTGATGTATTGGGAACAGGGGAATATATATAATTTCAATTCACTGACACAGTGATTGCTGTACTTTCAACTCTTGTATTTCATGTAATTTAAAATCAGTGAGGTTTTTTGTTTGTGAATGTGCCAATTAACGTGGAAAGAAGTTTTAAAGTAAGAGTCTCTAATTGTTCTTGTACATTTCACACTTTCTGTATATATTTCTCGTCCTTCATTTGGATCTTGGCTTTGGACTATCATAGGTGAAGTTAAGAACGTATGCATGCAGACTGAAGCAACGAGTGAAAATTTGTACCAAGACTGGGATTCAAATCTGGCAGGCCAGGATTTGAATTTGAGTCTCTTGCTCACTATGTGGGCATGCTAACCACTATGCCACCCTTGCACAATGGCTTTGCACAACTGCACGGACTACCCTAGCACGTCTCCTTCCTCAATCCAAATTCCTGTTCACACTTCAGCCCATTTGGTATTCCCCCTAATCTCGAACAGCATTGCAGAGGCTTTACAACTGTACTGGAATAGCACCTCAGCATCAAACAAAATAAGGAACTCTGCCTCAAACCCTGACATAGGTGCTTGAATTAAATGAAACTGTATATGTTCCAAAGACCTTTTCAAGTCTCAGACATCTATGTAGTATGCATGTAGCCTGAATCAACAAATGAAAATTTGTACCTAGGCCAGGATTCTAAACCAGGACTCCTGCTCAATACGCAGATGCACTAACCAAAGCACCAACTGGCAAAGTGCACAATGGGGGATGCTGCCTGAAGCCCAGGCAAATACGGTTCCAGTCACCACATTTGATTAAAGCATCTAAGCCTGGGCTTTGGCACTGAGGTGCTATCCAATACATTTGGAGAGCCTGTGTAATGCTGTTTGAGTTTAGTGGCGATACCAAGTGGGCTGAAGCATGAATGGAAATTTGGATTGAGGAGGGACACATGCTAGTATAGTCTGTGAAGTTTTGCAAAGCCACTGTGCCAGGGTAGCTTAGTGGTTACCCCATCTGCCTAGTGAGCAGGAGAACCAGTTTCAAATCCGACCTTGGTATAAATTTCCAGTCATTGCTCCAGTCTGCACATCTCCATCATTGATGCTTGAGACTTGGAAAGGTCTCTGGAACCATATAGTTTCATAAGTTGAAAAATGTCTTTTTTAAATTTCGTTTTTGGTGTCATTGTTTATTTTTTGCTGGTCGTTTTATTTTAGAGATTTATCACTGTAATGTCATCTTTCCTATGTGGCAATGCATGGTTAATAATTTATTTTTTGTATGATAACAGGGTGTATACTGTATTTACTCGAATCTAAGCCGCACTTTTTTCCGGTTTTTGTCATCCAAAAAACTGCCTGCGGCTTAGAATCGAGTGCAAAGCAAGCGGAAGTTCTGAAAAATGTTGGTAGGTGCCGCCACAAATAACTTCTGCCGTCGAATATATGTAACGCTACACAGGCATGCTTTGCAGGCACAAAGATAAATACTGGCGCCAAAACCTCTGTGTCAGTAACTAAATTTAAAAAAAAGGTGGAAGGCGAGCTTTTTTCTCCGCCCCGAGTTTCGACCACTGTATTTTCATACATTATCCAATGAAGTAAATACAAATTCCGTATTGTTCATCTTCAAATGTAGCAGCATTTCAATATACTTCGAAAATCCGACTGGCAAGACTGTTTGGGATGTTTGTCAATATGGCGAACTCTACGTTCTGAATTTTTTCCTACCTGTGAGAAGAGATGGTTGCTAATAGGAACTTTTATGAATTGTGAATCACATGCAGTATTCTCTTCACCATAAGAATAATATGAATATAAACATTTTGCCATGTATTGTTTCGTGTTTGCTGCTATCTCATTTAAATCCTGTCTGCCTAATAAATTATGAGACAACAGCAAACACGGAAGAATATACATATCATGTCATGTTTATATTCATATTATTCTTATGCTGAATAGTGATACAGTAAGAAATGAAGCAAGGCAGTTGACTCTAATTTCTGTGCAGAATGTAACGTACTAAAGAGACGTCTGCAAAGATTTTCAAACGGAGAAAATTTTTCGCTTAACTCTTGTTCAGAACATTTTCTATCATACACAGTCTATTATTTGGTTCTTGTTGCTCATTATCAAAGAAAGCAGCACTGTAAATTTTTTTTTTTTTTTTTTTTTTTTTTTTTTTTTTTTTTTTTTTTTTTTTTTTTTTTTTTTTTTAAATTGAAAGCCATGGTAGCACACACAGAAGCAAGCCATGCCGCGAGCGGCGACAAGTCGTAAACACTTATTATCAGAATGCGACAAACAATGCATGACAGTCCAATAATGCATTTTCAGCTTAGAGAGACGTAAACACCTATAACAAAGAGAACGGCACTCATCAGATCAAAGAAAAATAAGCAATCAATTCAAACCACGTGAAAAAGGAAGGGTACCTGTATAAATACGGATGGAGCGCCTGACGCATAGCAATGGCTACCTGGTAAAGCTTAACTGCTAAGCTTACGACTCGAACCAAACTACTGTAGCTGTATCGTCATTCATTCGAACTAAATTGTGTCTCATATTACAATGGACCAACCTTGTTTCGATTTGGAAGTGCTGCCTAAAACTTTTCTTTCCCCTTGAATTTCTAGTCTCAAATTTCAGGTGCGGCTTAGATTCGCGAAAATTTTTTTTTTTTTTATTTCGAGTCTCATTTTTCAGGTGCGGCTTGGATTCGAGTAAATACGGTATGCGGACAAGGATAAAACAATCCCAGATTTTTCCCGGTTAAAAACACACTTTCTCCCGGGTGAACACACTTTTTCGTGTTAAGTGACAGAACTGTAAAACTTATCAATCCTTTGAAGGGCTATGGTTTTATAGGAGAGCGTAGAATTTCCTGACACTTTATAAAATGAAACTCAGGAAAAAAAAAAAAAAAAAAAAAAAAAACACTTTTGGGAAGATCTTTAACGTGCAGCAACATGTACACTGCATATTTTCGTATTAATGAAAGTATAAATTCGAAATCAACCAAACATTGCATGTTACTTTCCAAAGCATTTAAATCAAGATTGCGATGCGCTTTTGTATGTCAATCGTACCTCATGTCATGCAATCTCGCCAGCCAATGACAGCGAATATTCAGAGCAGAGATGTAGTCAGCGAATAGCAACATCACTGTTAAAAGCACGAACACACTAACAGGAAACGTTCATGGTTTCAATTAATATACATAGTGTTGCTATAAGAAAAGCAAAGCTTTCACATATAATATTAGTCTCTAACGTTAATAAGCTGCAAGAGAAGCTAAGATTTCACATATAATGTTTATCTTTCTTGCGTGAGTTACACTTTACGATATATCACACAAATGTGCCAGTAAAAGTTTTTTGAACAATGACATAAATGTCTGCTCTTCTGGGTTTGAAATTCTTCTAAAGGGCTCGTCATCAAAGAGTTGATTTTTAAATGAGAGCTAAACGCTCTGAGATTTAAGAAATTCATCGTACATTCGCACACACAGTTCAACTTGCGTAAATGGAAATTTACTTTGAAAATAACACTTTTCAAACCACCATTCGCAATATTTTCCCACGACCTATTAGAAATAGGTTCATTTCAGCAGTTGCCAGGAAGCTCCAGATAACAGGTGCCACCGTGATTGCGCAGCTACAATGACGTAGGAAGCCTGGATTGTTTGTGCGTGTAAAATATTATAAGTTCTTACATTATGTCATAAAAGAAACAAGACATCATAAGATACTCCAAGAGCATTTTAATTTCATGAACAATACTAACATGTGCACATTTGAAGTGCATACTTAAAGTGCACATTTGTATGTCCAGATGCGCAATGAAGTGGGCCTCGACTTGATATTAAGCTTTTCAGATTGGTTTTTGGGATGTAAATTTTTTTGGAGTACCAGTACTGTATTGTCCCATGTTTCGTTCTTTATAATGGCATAATGCCATACGTGCTAGAAGATGAAAACATGCACTTGAAATGTAGCGAACAGTTGAAACTAGCTAATAGTGTGGCATTAAACACTTCGTTTCAAATACATTGACCACCTCAGTGGAAAAGATTAATAAAAGCCAAACTTCTTTAGCAAACCAACAAAAATAACTTCATTGTTCTGTGCAAGGTGATTAATGCTTGACTTGACAGGAAATAAAATAAGAACTGAAACTAATAACATATTTTAGCCTTCTGTGATTAAGTGAATGTATTTTAACTCACTTGATAGCTTCTGGCCACAGAAATCTGTTTTGTTTTCATTTGACGTGAGAGCAGTAAATGAAGAGGACACGGCAAAATCACTAAATGTAAACATGGGTCACGTGGAGACTACCCACTTCCCCACTATAACTCTCACTGCTCTGCGCATCAGTCCCGGATCTAAGATATTTCCGAATCAGTGTAATATTAGATAGTGGTGGCCCCCCCCCCCCCGAGCATTTGAGATACGACATCAAAACTTTTAAAAAATCCAATTTCCAAAAATATATTCTTTTTGTAGCGCATATCTTTCTGAAGAGTCTGATACATAAAACATATGTGTTCGAGGAAATGTAAGACATGTTATTTGGTCTTAAGTATGCTACAGTGCAGTGTCACGCCTCTTTATACAGCATTCCTCTAACGCACATCACTGTATTTCACTCTGTGGAACTGAAATGTGTACATTTTGTAAGGGATGCCATCAAACTATATTCAGGACAGTGGAAATTAAAATTTCCTGCGGTGCCTCTCCAGCTCCCAGTCAGCCAGCCTAACATCCTGCCCCCTCCTTTAAAAAAAAACTGAACGGGATTATTTGTAATCGGGAGAACAATAACTCTTCAGAAAATTTGCACTCTTTATTGCCTATTAGGTAATAACTTGCTGTTTTGTGTGATATAAAATTAGGTACAGGATACATAAAACCACTAAAGACAATCAATACAGTACACATTTCTTCAATCCTTAGATCCTAGCAGTTCTTTCTCTCTAATCTTGTTACAGCTTTACTTGGTGTGCTTTCCCTTCTGCAAAAGGGTCTATTACCTCCTCTAAGTTTGTCAAATGTTATGCTACATGAAAAATCGAAATGTTGTTGTCTAATACTGAAAAAGCTGTTAGTACAAAATTTATTCGCCTGTTAACTTCACTAACCCAAGACACGTGTGGTTTCTCGATCTGATTGTCTATTTTGTCACTGTCTACTAGATAAAACAAAATCGGCCTTTCTAATATTGCAGAAATTGTAACACACACCAAATAAACGGGACTGTTTTGGCACAAGTGGTCATTTTTATAACACGACAGAATATAATTCACTAAGCACCAATATCAAATGCCTATTACGCCTACTACAAGCAAAAAGCTTTATGTTAGGAAATAGTTTCACATTTCATTCATTTGCTCCAGTTTCTCTAGGATGAGATCGAAAAGTAGTAGTAAGAAATTTTATATAAATTTGGAATTGTCATTTACTTCCATAATTTATGTGATGTCCCCATTTCTTCTCCTTCCTTGTTCTAACAAACAATCTTGTCATCATCAATTCTGCAGTTATTCCTGCCATTGTCAAAATTTGTTCGCTGATTAATTTCACAAACCCTGCTAGAACTGCTGAACTATTCCAACCCATGGCATAAAATATGATGATACAAAGACAGTGAAAATTCATTGAGTACTATTAGGCACACTTTCAAGAGCTTACATTGTATCTTAAAACAAAGAAAAATAACATTTTGGTCTTACCTGTGGAAATGATGTTACAATCATTTGTAACATTTCCAGAGCAGACTCACGCCCAGACTGGATTGGATATCTCAGTTGTGCAAAACAGAATGACAAGTGGTGATCAAGCTTCTTTCCCAATGGATAATGCATAATGTACTGATGAAAAACCTAAGACAAAATATGTATACTAAACAAGGGCCACATGAAAGGAGAACCATATTAATAAAGAATTTTTTTAACAGTTCTTAGTACAACATGTGCTTCAGGTAAAGTGTAGCACAAAGTTAGTTTTGATATCAACAAAATTTTGTTTTTGTCTAATTGATGTGTCCTGAAAAATAAGGCAGACTGATTTGCAGAATAGTTTTGTTTATGTGGCTTATTATGTATGTTTCACTTGAATGGGTAAACTGGAACAGCACACGATCATAACATTGCATGGTTTTTTTCCCTAAATAATTCATTGAAATCTGGTGAAAGTTTATAATGAATACAAAATAAGTCTTACTTTTCTGAAAGAGAGGTCCACGACAATCCAACAATAGATTAACTCATAACTAGTATCAGAGGAATGTTTTTTTCAAAATGTTGAGAAAGTTCACAATATGGATTAAATTTAATGAAATGGGTATAGTTAAAGGCATATCAGAAGAAAGAGTACACTGCATTTTATATGATGGATTAACAGTAAGAGGGATTCATGCACATTTGCTGAATGGCAGCCATAAGCAAAACTGAGTATAACATTTTTTTTAGCAATGTTTCGAACAGATTCAAATGAATTCATTTCATTTTGTGGGTTAAAATGTTATTGTAGCTAACATGCCAGTCCACCACACACTGATGAAAAATGTATGAGGAAAAAAACATTAGAACAAAGAATCTACGTACAAAGATGTTTTGGCAGTAGGCACAACTTGTAGATTTTATGAACAGATTGTTGAAACATTGGTAATATTAATTGGACTTGGCAGTTTTAAGTCACATGAAAATGTTAAGATAGCTACTGAAGGTCACAGTTTTCAAAAACAAAATTCAGGGAAGTGTATACACTCAACTGGAAAAAAACAATTTAACTTGCAAGCAGTCATAATTGTGTAAACATGAATTGCATTCCAACTAGCATAGTCCAGTAACAATAATAATAATAATAATAATAATAATAATAACAATAACATTGCATAGGAATTCGCAGGCTGTTTTATGATTTGTAATTACAATGTCAACTGATCAATAATTTTCACATCAAAAGTTCTGACATTTCCAAATTGTTAATATTGCAAGTGTTCATAGATTATTATAAATTATTTATGTTTATGAATATTTCAGGACGGAAACATGGAATGAAATAAGGACGACCAACTACACCCCCCCCCACCCCCCCGAAGCCACGTAACAGGTGATGCACACAACCACACCCACAACTTCTGCAGATCAGAAGCAAAAGAATACAAGTGTGATAGCTGTTGTGGCTACCTGACCTGTAAAAGTACCGATCTGGCAACTAGCATTCAGCAGGTGAGTGGTTGCCATCGCCATCTACATCGATACTCTGCAAGCCACCTTATGGTGTGTGACAAAGGGTGCCCTGTACCACTGCTAGTCATTTCCTTTCTTGTTCCTCACAAACAGAGCAAGGAGAAAGAAAAAAAAAAAAAAAAAAAACAAAAAAAAAAAAAAAAAAAAAAAAAACAATTACATATCAGCCCTACTTTTTTTGTATTTTATCTTTGCAGTCCATACATGCAATGTATGTTGGCGGCAGTGGAATCATGTGGCAGTCGGCTTCAAATGCCAGTTCTCTAAATTTTCTCAATAGTGTTTCTCAAAAAGAACATCGCCTTCCCTCCAGGGATTCCTGATTTGAGTTCCCAAAGCACCTCCATAATAATTATGTGTTGTTCGAACCTGTTGGTAACAAATCAAACAGCCAGCCTCTGATGTAACTCTTCAGGCTTTCCCAGCTATATCTTGACATGTGGAATAAACTGGTCTACTGCCGGATGTTTGTGTCGCTCTGGCACAATATTTCGGCCACGTAACTCATTGCCTTCTTGAAAACATTAGTTCACAGGGCTCAGGATCTGTCGGATACGGAAAGTCTGGCCACAGAAATAGAACATCTACAGCTGGTGTTCAGCAAAAATGGATACTACTCCACAGACATCCAAAGGGCACTTCGTGCTACCAGCCAACCAAAGGGTACAGAAGAGGAGCCAGAGGAGGCGAAGAAGGTGGCATACCTGCCATATGCTGGACCTATTTCTGCAAAGATCAGCAGAATTCTCTCAAAATACGATATAAAGAGTATCTTCTGTCCACCCTCCAAAATTAGAACAATGCTAGGGAGTGTGAAGGACGACCTGGGGCTACGTAAACCAGGCATTAACAACATCCCGTGCCAGTGTGGAAAATCATACATTGGCCAGACAACCAGGACGGTGGATGTCAGGTGCAAAGAACACCAGAGGCACACCAGACTCGGACAGGCCACCAAATCTGCCATAGCAGAGCACTGTCTGGAGCTCGATCACCTGATGGACTACAACAACACCAAAATTGTGACCCAGAGTCCAAGATTTTGAGACAGTGTCATAAAGGAGGAGATCAAGATCACAGACAACCTAATAAACCGAGACAGTGGTTACCAGCTCAGCTCGGTGTGGAGTCCGGCTCTGGAGCTTATCAGGGCCCAACGAAAGGAACCAAGAAACTCCTCAAGAAGTAGTAACACTGCAGCAGGAGCAGCGCCAGGCGGGCGTGGACTGCGAACGCAACTCCCGATGCAGGATGGGCCTCTGACAGCCGCCACGACCACAGATGATGGACAAGCCGAGCACGGACGACTGTCAGAGCACCAGGGAAGTGCCAACACCTCAGGAGCAGCGCCTAGTGGGCACAGACCATGAACGGAACGCCAAATGCGGGTCCAGCCCCAGACAACTGCCACGACCACAGATGGTGGACGAGCCGGGCGCAGACATCCGTGGGAGCACCAGGGAAGGGCCAAACATCAGGAGCAACACCAGGCGGGCACGGACCGCGAATGGAATGCCCGACACAGGACGGGCCTCAGACAGCTGCCACAGATGGTGACCAAGTCAGGCGAGGACGTCTGAGGGAGCACCGGGGAAGAGACAACACATTACAGGCAGTGCCAGGCGGGCGCAGACGGCAGAGAGAGCACCCAGCGCCCTCTGAGCATAAATGCTGGACTAGATCCTCCAATACGGCAGTCTCATGTAGCACCTGAAGCAGGCAACGAGTTACGTGGCCGAAATATTGTGCCAGAGTGACACAAACATCTGGCAGTAGACCCGTTTATTCCACATGTCAGCCTGCCTCTGAATTGCTTTGATGTCTTCCTTTAATCCGACCTGATATTTAAATGACTCAACTGTGTCAAGCAGGTCACTAATAAGACTGTATCCAAACATTACAGGTTTATTCTTCCTACTCATCCACATTAACTTACATTCTCCCAAATTTAGAGCTAGCTGCCATTCATCGCACCAACTAGAAATTTTGTCTAAGTATCTTCTATCTTTCTACAGTCACTCAACTTTGACACCTTATCGTACACCACAGCATCATCGGCAAACAACCACAGATTGCTGCCCATCCTGTCTGTCAAATCATTTACATATATACAGAACAAAATCAGTCCTATCACAGTTCCCTGGGAAACTCCTGACGATTCTCTTGTCTCTCATGAACACTTGCCGTCGAGGACAACATACTGAGTTCTATTAATTAAAAAGTCTTCGAGCCACTCACATATCTGTGAGCTTGTTCCATATGCTTGTACCTTCGTTAACAACCTGCAATGGGTCACCATGTCAAATGCTTTCAGGAAATCTAGAAATTTGGAATCTGCCTGTTGCCCTTCATCCATAGTTCACAGTATATCATGTGAGAAAAGGGCACAGAAAGGGGTGAATTATACTGGCACTAAAGTCTTTGGTCACTTACCAAATAGTATCAAAAGTCTGACAGATAACCAACAACTATTTAAGAAGAAATTAAAAGAATTTGTGAATGACAACTCCTCCTACTCCATAGAGGAATTTTTAGATATAAATTAAAAAAAAAATTAAAAAAAATAAAAATAGAAAACACAAAAAAATGAAAAGGTTGTTATATTAACTTAAGTATGTTGTTAAATTAACTTAATTATGTCATGTATTGGAAAATTTGACTCGTTCCACATCATTACGAAATATCGTATTCATGATCCATGGAACTAGTATTAATCTAATCTAATCTAATCACATGAGCTATGCTTTCTAATACCATGCTGATTCATGGACATCAACTTATCAGTCTCAAAAAAGTTTAATATATATGCAAACTGATAATATATTCAAGGATTCTTTACTCACTCATTGTCTTCTGTTCATTACTTAATTTTTTTTTTTTTCATAATGCCTTCAAAGGTGTCTGAGAATGACAAGAGCATTAAATTTCACCCAATGTATTTCGGTTTTAACACGATGGTGTTTTCTGACCTACTGTTGTTAAGGCAGAACAAACACACTGGAGTCAAGCAAGTAATGAAATATTTACAATGGACAACAAATTTAATTATAAACTATTGTGTTGTCTCTAACCAGGTGACAGGAAAATGTTTATAGCAAGTCCTTATAATGGCTGAAAATGCAGCCTCACTACTGCGAAGCAATAAGTCACTGACACTATATTCTGAAAGAATATGCACTTGGATACTCAACAAATTGTACTGACTTTAAAGTGGCAATTTATCTTTGTTCTAGGCACCATAATTATTAAGTTCTTGATCTAACCTTCCAATTTAACTATTTCATGGGTGCATTTTACGTAGAAACTCAGTGAAGATAATTTTTTTTACTGTCCTATTAGAATTGTAATCAACTGACAATGTTTATTTTTTGATAATTTTATTTTTGTGATTTAGGACCAAAAAATCTGATACACATCACAATAACGTGTGTGTGTGTGTGTGTGTGTGTGTGTGTGTGTGTGTGTGTGTGTGTGTTCCCACAACAAACAGAAACTGATTGTTGTAGCAGTTTTCATATACCTGTTGCAGTGTACTAGCACAAGATGTCAGGTATAGACAGAGGTGGTAAGACATATTCCCAAAAGCATTGGGATATCCCTAATTTGGCAGTAAGTACGCTTTCCAAGGACCACAACTGACAGATCAATTTTGTGGTAAGGACACTTCCCAAGCTCCTTCCAGAAACTACTCTGCTGGTAAGCATACTTCCCAACAACCATTGAAATACTGTTGTTTGATGGGATATATAATTCCCATAGTCCTGGAGGCTATTATACACTGAAGAGCCAAAGAAACTGGTACAACTGCCTAATATTGTGTAGGGCCCCCGAGAGCATGCAGAAGTGCTGCAACAAGACGTGGCATGGACTCGACTAATGTCTGAAGTAGAGCTGGAAGGAACTGACACACTGAATCCTACAGGGCTGTCCACACATCTGTAAGAATACGAGGGGTGGAGATCTTTTCTGAACAGCACGTTGCAAGGCATCCCATATATGCTCAATAATGTTCATGTCTGGGGAGTTTGGCGCTCTGCAGAAGTGTTTAAACTCAGAAGAGTGTTCCTGGAGCCACTTAGTAGCAATTCTGGATGTGCGAGGTGTCGCATTGTTGTGCTGGAATTGCCCAAGTCCATCTGAATGCACAATGGACATAAATACACTCCTGGAAATTGAAATAAGAACACCGTGAATTCATTGTCCCAGGAAGGGGAAACTTTATTGACACATTCCTGGGGTCAGATACATCACATGATCACACTGATAGAACCACAGGCACATAGACACAGGCAACAGAGCATGCACAATGTCGGCACTAGTACAGTGTATATCCACCTTTCGCAGCAATGCAGGCTGCTATTCTCCCATGGAGACGATCGTAGAGATGCTGGATGTAGTCCTGTGGAACGGCTTGCCATGCCATTTCCACCTGGTGCCTCAGTTGGACCAGCGTTCGTGCTGGACGTGCAGACCACGTGAGACGACGCTTCATCCAGTCCCAAACATGCTCAATGGGGGACAGATCCGGAGATCTTGCTGGCCAGGGTAGTTGACTTACACCTTCTAGAGCACGTTGGGTGGCATGGGATACATGCGGATGTGCATTGTCCTGTTGGAACAGCAAGTTCCCTTGCCGGTCTAGGAATGGTAGAACGATGGGTTCGATGATGGTTTGGATGTACCGTGCACTATTCAGTGTCCCCTCGACGACCACCAGTGGTGTACGGCCAGTGTAGGAGATCGCTCCCCACACCATGATGCCGGGTGTTGGCCCTGTGTGCCTCGGTCGTATGCAGTCCTGATTGTGGCGCTCACCTGCACGGCGCCAAACACGCATACGACCATGATTGGCACCAAGGCAGAAGTGACTCTCATCGCTGAAGACGACACGTCTCCATTCGTCCCTCCATTCACGCCTGTCGTGACACCACTGGAGGCGGGCTGCACGATGTTGGGGCGTGAGCGGAAGACGGCCTAACGGTGTGCGGGATTGTAGCCCAGCTTCATGGAGACGGTTGCGAATGGTCCTCGCCGATACCCCAGGAGCAACAGTGTCCCTAATTTGCTGGGAAGTGGCGGTGCGGTCCCCTACGGCACTGCGTAGGATCCTACGGTCTTGGCGTGCATCCGTGCGTCGCTGCGGTCCGGTCCCAGGTCGATGGGCACGTGCACCTTCCGCCGACCACTGGCGACAACATCGATGTACTGTGGAGACCTCACGCCCCACGTGTTGAGCAATTCGGCGGTACGTCCACCCGGCCTCCCGCATGCCCACTATACGCCCTCGCTCAAAGTCCGTCAACTGCACATACGGTTCACGTCCACGCTGTCGCGGCATGCTACCAGTGTTAAAGACTGCGATGGAGCTCCGTATGCCACGGCAAACTGGCTGACAATGACGGCGGTGGTGCACAAATGCTGCGCAGCTAGCGCCATTCGACGGCCAACACCGCGGTTCCTGGTGTGTCCGCTGTGCCGTGCGTGTGATCATTGCTTGTACAGCCCTCTCGCAGTGTCCGGAGCAAGTATGGTGGGTATGACACACCGGTGTCAATGTGTTCTTTTTTCCATTTTCAGGAGTGTAGATATAGGTGATCAGACAAGATGCTTATGTACATGTCATCTGTCAGAGTTGTGTCTAGCCATATCAGTGGTCCCCTATCGCTCCGCCAGCACATGCCCAATGCCATTAAAGAGCCTCCGCCAGCTTGAACAGTCCCTTCCAACATTCTGGGTCCATGGATTCATGAGGTTGTCTCCATGCCCGTTTACGTCCATCCGCTCGATACAATCTGAAACAAGACTCGTTCGACCAGGCAACATGTTTCCAGTCAACAACAGTTCAATGTTGGTGTTGACGGGCCCAGGCGAGGTGTAAAGCCTTGTGTCGTGCAATCATCAAGGGTATACGAGTGGGCCGAAAGCCCATTATGAAAGATGTTTCGTTGAATGGTTGGCATGCTGACACTTGTTGATGGTCCAGCATTGAAATCTGCAGCAATTTGTGGAAGGGTTGCACTTGCTCTCACACTGAACAATTCTCTTCAGTCGTTGATGGTCCTGTTCTTGCAGGATCTTTTTCTGGTCGCAGTGATGTTGGAGATTTGATGTTTTACCAGATCCCTCATATTCACAGTACACTCGTGAAATGGTCATATGAAAAATCCCCACTTCATCGCTACCTCGTAGATGCTGAGTCCCATTGCTTAAGTGCTGATTATAACACCATGTTCAGATTCACTTAAATCTTGATAACCTGCCATTTTAGCAACATTAACCGATCTAATAACTGCACTTGTTGCCTTATATAGGCACTGCCAACCACAGCGCCATATTCTGCCTGTTTACGTATCTCTGTATCTGAATACGCATACCTATACCAGTTGCTTTGGTGCTTCGATGTGTTTCACAACAAACAGAAACTACAGTTGGCGCAGCAGACTGACACTTGATGCCAGGAGTGTACAGAAGTGGTAAAACATATTCCCTCAAATGCTGTAAAGAAATACATTTAGTAGGAAGTATACCACCATGGCCCACAAAACGGTTAAAGCCGCATTTAATGAGAAAGACAGAATACACTGGTTTCTGCGGTATGCTTAGTTTATGTTGTTGACATTACACAGATAATTTGTAAGATGTATCATCTTCATTATGGAATGAGTTCATTTTACAGGAGATTTAACATATTTTACATTTAAATATGATTGCACACTGTCCATTCATATATGAGTGTTTACTACAGTAGAACTAGCTTAGTTCAATAACACAGGTCTCAGAATAAAAATTCTCTACAGAATAAGTAATATTTTCAGCCTGCTTTCAAATATAGTTCTGGCCCTGCCAAATATTTTATCTCATTACAGAAGTAATGACAGTGAGTCATGAACAGCCAAGTGCACAGACTATGACCATAACTACAATGTATTTATGGCCTGTAATAAGCTCACAGAAAGTAATTTATGTGATTTGCTTCCAATTGGTACTTGATGCTCAATCCTAATTCACACAGTTGCCATTGCAAATGGCACTGACATAGGGCTTAAGAAAACAGGCCTGTATTTTGAAGATAAAGATTTAGGTCCACAATTTACCAATTTACAGTTTCCTCAATTCACTTGATGTAGATGCAGAGTAGTCCTTTCTGTGAGATTGTGTCTTTAGTAACCCTGCTAGACCTGTAAATGAAAGATATGGATGAATTGATGTGTGTCACCTCTCCCATGTCCTGTGAGAGTGCTTGTCGCAAGGGCACTATTGATATTGCCAATGGTCACATGAATTTGTGTAGAGGTAAATATAAGGCCAGACAATGGGCGTCCCTTCTTCAGTTGATGTTATCCAACTTGCCTCTACATGTGGACTTCGACTGTCATGACTTTTTACTGTGTGCATACTGTTATGAATTTTGAACTTGGAGTTTCCAACACCGCTGAGCTTAAACCCTCCTCTGACTATGGCAGAAATACTTACCAGTATTGTATTGTATGGAACTGGGGACCTAGAAACAACAGACAGGCTTCATACCCGCCGTAGCCCTCAGTGGTCAGCAATCGCCGACATAGTGTAACTGAGGTGGAATAAGGGGAAGCAGCCCACATTCACCGAGGCATACTGAAAACTGCCTTCAAAACCATCCACAGACTGACCGGCATATCGGATCTCGACACTAATCTGCCGGGCAGATTCGTACCGGGGACCAGCACACTTTCCCGCCTGGAAAGCAGTGCATTAAGCTGCATGGCTAACCAGGCGGGCTATTACTTACCAGTAACTGATTTCTTTCCTGCATTTACGGGAATACATTGTACCACTTGTGTATGCTCCAATCATCTAGTGGTAGTCTATTGCAGTTTCTGTTTATTTCTTTTAGGGCCATGCTTCTCACCAAACAACATTGTTTTAAAGGCTCTTGGGAAGTATGCTTACCCCAATAAGCTTTTGGGAATGTGCATGACTTTTTGTGGTAGTATACTGTACCAGATGTATAAAAATATTGCTGCAAAAATCAGTTTCTGTCTGTTGTGAGATCACAACTGCTGTCACATGTGGGGGGGGGGGGGGGGGGGGAAGAGCTTCAATTCTACAGTGGGAAATACACTTACCAACATAACAAAATAGTTCACAAAGGTGCCTTGGTATATACATACCACCACACTTTTTGGTCCAACTAGTTCACTACTGTAACAGTAACAGGCATTGCCAGCTATTCCAGCATTTCCACTATTTAATAAGGCTCAAGACAACTGGGAAGTATGTCAAAGACTTCTCACACTGCATTTTCAGGCAAGTAAGATTAAATGTCCAAATCATCAAAGGACCTTTTTGTTGTCTATGAATCTTCAGTTATATTATTTGGTTCAGAAGTTAGCCCTGTTGTCCAATCCCTGATGTTACAGTTGTGTGACATATTCTCTTTATTATCTGAGCATTTTTCCCATAAAGTGCATAGCTGCAAAGCTAGCAATTCTTGCAACATCAGAAGTCGGATGGTATAAGTCATGTATTAGGATTTGTAAGGACTGAGTTTAAAATGTAAATTTACATGTGAATGGCAAAACATAAGTGGAAACTTTAATACATGATTTAGTGATTCACTTAGCCCCAGATAAGGAGGTTCACACACAATCTTTTAAGAGAATCTGACCCCTCCCTGGCTGAAGTCTAGCAAATTGCGTGTGTAGTTGAAATACTGCAAATGGTACAACAAACTTCTTCAGCAGACTTTCACATTTGGGGCCCAGAGCTGTAGCTCCTGTATGAGTCTTTACAGCAGTAAACAAGTTCAATTCAGTGGTGGCAACCAGACCACATTCTCCACAACACTGGACTAGTATCAGGTGATATTTGTAGCAATAATCTTTATTTCCAAGTTCCCAGGACTGTTTCTTCTTGAATCCCAGATGAGAATGTCCACATTATGAGGGCAAGTTGTGTCACATTTTGGAAGTATGTCATAGGATGGTAAGCACCACGCAGTGGCCCCAGCTGTTTCAAATTAATAACATTTCAAGCACTGATCAGGTGATGGCTCTGCATAAAATTTTATTACAGGAAACACTGCAAGATATTCCAGTGGGCTTCACTATTA
The DNA here is from genome assembly GCF_023864275.1 of Schistocerca cancellata. Taxonomy (NCBI): domain Eukaryota; kingdom Metazoa; phylum Arthropoda; class Insecta; order Orthoptera; family Acrididae; genus Schistocerca; species Schistocerca cancellata. The sequence continues at coordinate 277,251,184 of NC_064626.1, forward strand.
CTAGTGGTCAGGAGACTTTAAGCAAATCATTAATGCTCAAGCTGATACTGATTCTTATCCCATGCCTTGTTCAGGTGAACTCTTTTCTAAACTTTCAGGAGGTAAACTATTCTCAAAAACTGATATCATTGAGACATATTTCACTGGCTCATGGAACATGCTGTTCAGATTGTATCAATATAATAGGATGCCTTTTGGCAAGCCTGTCACACCATCTATATTCCTGAAAAATTCTTGAACAGCCTTTAGCAAAGATTCCATACTGTGTAGCCTATCTCAATGATATACTGGTCATAAACCGTAAGAACACTTGTCCTATCTCTGTCTAGCTTTTGTGATACACACAGTGGTCATAAGTGCAACTCTTCCAAACATTCAATCTTTCAGCCAGCAGTCACTTATTTAGGTTACATCCCCAGTGAAAGGACCTTTGACTCACCACAGATACACAAAAGCCAATCAGAATATGCCTGTGCCTAAATCCATCATGGGCCTTCAGTAATTTCTTGGAAAACTGAATTACTATGTGCAATTTATTCTCCACACAGCCTCCATAGCAAATCCATTAAAATGACTCTGTAAGAAGCGAGTCTCTTTACACTGATCCAAAGAATGCCACTGTGCTTTTCAGAAATTAAAATTGGCTCTTCAATCAACACTCTGCCTCGTGACTTACAAGCCCAAGTTGCTATTTGTATTGGCAACAGATGCATCCCCAAATGGTGTCAGTGTAGTTCTCTCACATAAGTTAAATGTTTGTACCAAGAGGCAAATTGCATTTATATCAAAGACACTAACTCCAGCTCAGAGGCATTATTCTCAGATTGAGGAGGAAGTGTTGGGCATCACCTTTTGCACTCATTAATTTCATATAATTTGTATGGTTTCAAAGTTCGTTTAGAACTGACCATAAATCACTCTTGACACATTTTGAACCCAATGATAAATTATCAGAGCGTACCGTGCGTTAGCTTCATTGAGGGGCTCGCTATTAGATGAATTTCCAATATTCCAGACCACTATCACACTGCCATTTAGCATTCTAACACAAACGCGCTTCTCTCACCTTCCAGCAGGTCCAGAACCTGAATTTCACCACCAGAAAACAGTCTGTTTTGTATCAACTGGAGCAATCCCTCAACAAGTTTCCTATGAGTTCCTGGTACACGGTTAAAGAGTCTAAGCACGATCCACTTATTCAATAGGTCCTGCAATATTTTCAGCCAGACTGGCCTCCCAAGCTCTCAGGTGCAGATCCATTGGCAGCAAAGTGTGGTTTTCCTTACAAAAGATGATGAATGACACTGGATAGTGGTGCCATCCTCCCTGTAATGTCAGATGCTTCAAATGATACATCAATCCCATTGGAAAATATCCAGGATGAAGCAACTGCCGCACAATTACATCTCACGGCCTTTTATGGATGACAATGTGAAACAGGAGGTGCAACTGTCTGCCATTTGCCAGGCAGACCAGCTGGTCTCATCCCAGTTGTTCCCACCATGGTCAGCATCAACACAGCTGTGAAATCACGTTCATTCTGACTTTGCGGGACCTTTCTTAGGGTTTACATGGTTAAGCATTGTGACTCCTTTTTCTGCTCCCTGTATGTCATCTGCCTCCCACAGACAACAATGGCAGCCACAGTGTAAGCCTAGGAGCAGATCTTCACAACATATGGTACATTCCACATGCTGATGACAGATCCCTAATTGACAGTGAGCAATTTAAATAGGTTTTGCATCAACAAGAATTTAAACACCATTTTGCTCAGGCTCAAATGGGCAGTCAGAACAGCTTGTTCACACTTTCAAAGTGCAAATGCTAAAATCGACTTCATTGCGAAACACACCTTCCTCACTTCTTCCAGGTCCACACTTGTCAATGGTTGAAGCCCAGCAAAGGTCTTTCATGGGCAACCCTCACAGGATATTTCTGAATCTCCCTTGTCCACCCAAAGAATATGAAGCAGATCCAGCTACACCATTTTGTGTGGGTGCTCCAGTACAGGAAAGTATTATTAGGCAAAATACAGGGCGGATCTGGGGGAGATGTGGTGGAACAACAGGGGAGCCAGGTGGCTACAACACACAGGATGCTGTGCCAGCACCTCAACCAACTCCAGCTGGGCACCATAGTCAGTGGCCTCCATCACTGCACCATATCCACTATCACAGCATCATAGCTCCCTGGATCATACAGGATGGCCACCTGTTCCTTCATCCCCTTGAGCTACAGACACTCCCATGGACACTGATCTCACTTCATCGATAGTTGAATCACTGGATCATGTGTGCCCTACAGAAATGTCTCTGCTCACAGAAGTCTCTGGAGCAACACCTGAAACTCTGGATTCAGCACAAACATCACTGGTGGTCTCAGACGTGTTAAGGAGCTTTCCATCTTGACACTGTTCAGCTCCGGGTCACTGCGGCTGCATTGTTCTCCCACAGATGCAGGCAGGTTCATGCCATATATGATGGTTCAAGGGGGGGGGGGGGAGGTTTAGTAACTTCAACAGATGTGCAAATGGAAGCTATGGATGTATTGATGCTTGCACTGAGGGCACTGATGATACTGGCAGCCAGTCACGTGAATTTCCGTAGTGGGCAAATATAAGCTCACCCAGAAGTGGTCTCCTCCTCAGTTGTTGTTATCTAACGCACCTCTACCTGTGGACTCGCAACTGCCAAGACTGTTTTCTCTGTGTGCAGTGCAACTAATTGTAAACTCTTTGTTTTCACCACCATTAGGATTAATGAAATTCTGATTACTAAATACGTGCTTATTGGCTAAGAAGTGCTTGGATTGTATTCAACTTAGTCCAGAATTGTCTCATATTAATTTCAGTTGGGACTCAGATGAATTTTACTGTTTGGTTTGTGGACTAATAGACAATTTTAATTTGTTGTAGCAAAAGTTATTTGCAATTAATACACAAGTAAGGGTTAAAAACTATCCAAATTCTTCCTACATCTTTTACCTGCTGAAATGTTGATCAATCAATAACAGAAATCATGTAAAAAAGACATTAAGTTCAAACAATCGTTTAAATCACCAAGAGCACTGGTTTTGAAATGAAAATGCAAAAATGGAGTCTCATACAGACAGAACTGACCCTGAGTCACTCACTATTTTAACCTATCTATTACAGCAAGTGATTTTAATGAAAAGTCTTACAGTAAATAATTGCTTTGCAGTATGTTACACTTCATACTGTACAGTATGGAAAGCTCTGGCAGAAAGTAAATAATTTAGGAGTAAAGGTAACAACTCATTGAATAGTAGAGGCTTCGAGTAATTGACAAGTACACTAAAGACTGAAGTTTTCTGTCTTATTTGTGTGTCTGTTGACAGTTAATGCCTCTATTATGCGGTGAGTGATAACTTAAACTCATAAATCACTTACACTTCATACTGTGTTTTTTTCTCTTTTTTTTCTTTTTTCCACAAGAAGAAAATGGCTAGGACACTTCACAAAATATTTCTGGGATTGGGTCCACACAAAAATTCTATGGTACTGCATACCACAATTCTGTTACATCATTGCCACGCCCTAGGAGCAAATTGTTACAAAGGATATATTTCACGTGTACTCCTAGCAGAACATCTTAAAAGTAGTATTAACTCATATGGGCAGAAACAAACAAAATTGGTGATGAAAATGGCAGTACCTGGAATCACACTTTATTTCTCACCTGTCTTGCCTGCATCCGTACGTGGGAATGTTCAGATGTTATACTAAGAGCAGCAACTTTCTGCATTACTTCTGGAATTTCAGACACAATGAAACGGCGTACCAGAATTGCTCTCAACAATCCAAATGCTGTTGCCTGTCGCTGATAATCATGCATATCCTTTTCTGCGTACAGTAACAAAGCTTTCAGCTGGTCAGAACTCAAGACATTTTGTTCCACATCACGAACCAGCACTGTCACTGCCTGAAAAGAAATTACATGTTAAACACTATGTTTCCTCAAATCAATTGTAATTGTTTCTCACAAAATATTTTTATCAATATGTTAAGAGGGAACAAAGTCAATGAATTCTCAAGCTACACTGTGTTCACTCTATATAAAGTATCAGATAGAAACTGCCGTATTCCACTACTAGTGCATGTAAGTGTGAGTACGCCATGTCTGCATCACCATGCATGTACGCCTGATTCAGCTGCCAACTGTATCAGTGTGGGCCAATGGCTGCAGGCCACGTACAAGAGGTGTGCATGTGGCATGGTTTCCATTTGTATCGTTTTTATTATTAGACTGCAAAACCAGGCTAAAAAATTCCTAGTTCATAAAGCTGAACAGACCTTTATAATCCCTGAAAATTGTCACTGGAATTTTCTTCTTCTTCTTCCTTCTCATCATCATCCTCTTCATATATGTCTTCTCTACAATTGAGAGCATTACTTATGTCACACTTCTTGAAAGATTTAATAATAATGTCTTCTCTCACTCTAGACCTTGACTGTTTTTAATCCACTGACGCAATTGTTTGATTGTAGATCGTTTTAAAGCTCCCTTCAGCATGAAGTCATGTTGGGTTTCATCCACCATCGATTTGTTCCATTCCTCTCTCATATACACTCTAAATGGTTCATTTATTGAGACATCAAGAGGTTGCAATTGTGAAGTAAGTCCTCCCAGAATGACAGCAAGCTCTGTATTTCTCTGTCTCAATTTCTCTTTCACAGAATTTTTCAAATGACTACTAAACTGATCCAGCACAAGGAGAGAACTCTTTTTCAATAAAGCATGTTTCCTTCACTCCTATACTCTTTTAATCCATAATTTCATACCAGTGTCATCCATCCAACCCGTATCATGTACATTAACAATAACACCTGGCGGTATTTATGAAGGTTTTGGCACTCTTTTGCACTTGAAAATGATCACTAGATTAAATTTAGTGCCATCAGCACAACATGAAAGGACAAAGGCGTAGTGTATTTTTTCCATGTTCACTTGTTTCTAAAGTTACAGATTTAGCACCTTTCATGGGAAGAGTTCTGTTACTCGCCATACCAACACAGAGAAGTTTCGTATATATTCGGTACTTGGCTTACCTCCACATTGGTTTTCTTTTGATGTTGAATAATAAAGTAATGGAAAGATAATATTTTCTCTTCATACTCTTGTGGCATTTTCTAAGATATTTTGGTTCACATGCTAAGTCCATGATGCTTCATAAACTTGCACCACCAATCAACTTCATCCTTAAAGTCTGTTAAGTTCCACTGTAGCACTAGCTTTTGAGTATGTATTTGAATCATTTTTGTATTCATTCCAATGCCATTTTGATGGTGTCCTTGAATCCATTTCAATACGTCATCGTCTAGTTTGGCCATTTTTATACAGTCCTCTATTTGCACATTTAGTCTTCCTCATTTTTTTTTTCAATTCTTGCCCACCAGTTGTGAATTGTTTTTTTGTTGGTGGAGAGCTGAAATGACGCTCAGCAGCTTGTTTCCATGTTCTTCTGCATTTACTATTACTTTCAATTTATAGCCTGCATTATATGAATACTTCTTATTTTTTCCATTATGAAACTAGCAACCAACAAAAAATATTGTACCGTTACAAATAACTTAAATCACTTTCAATTCAAGTTCGCTGGCACTGTAGACTGCAATGAAGCGTCATAGGCCTGACAGTGTTCTGGGTTTGTGATGGTAGGGCAGGAGGGAGACAGTGTTAGCAAGCTTGTGAATCCCCACAACTCAAGTTCATCACATCGGTGCACTGCTGCTGCCAGGTGAACTCAATGTAGTCAGTAACCATAGACTGTGGTCATGCGTGTGCGAGTTGTATTTGCATGCGCATGCGTGTGCACGTGTGTGTGTGTGTGTGTGTTTTGGACAAAGGCCGTGTTTGCCAAAAGCTAATTTCCTGACAGTCTTTTTGTTGTGCCTATTTGTGACTCAGAATCTCTGCTATATGGTGAGTAGCAAGGACAACATCAACTACAATCGCAATGGGCATGGGATCTACAAGACCATGGATTAAACCGTCAGGAAGTTTCATATCAGCACCAATTTAGTACAGATTGAAAATTCATTCTGAAAGCAACCCCCCAGGCTGTAGCTAAGTCATGTCTTCACAACATTGTTTCTTTCAGGAGTGTTAGTTTTGCAGTATAGCTTCTGTGAAGTTTAGAATGTAGGAGATGAGGTACTTGCGAAAGTAAGGCTGTGAAGGCAGGTTGTGAGTTATGTTTGGGTAGTTCAGTTGTTAGAGCACTTGCCCGTAAAAAGTAAAGGGCCCAAGTCTGAGTCTTGGTCTGGCACACAGTTTTAATCTATCACAGTTTCATATGAGAGCATGCTCCACTGCAGAGTGAAAATTAATTCTGGAGGCTTTACAGTTTTTAAATGCTTTCAACAGAGAAGACCCCGCAATCTGTACACAGAACAAGACCTCTAATCCCTTAGCTAAATTAAAATTGAGGTATATGTCCAGAGGTGAATGTGTTTAGAACACTCAACAGTAAAGTAATATGTCTCATTTTTACACATTTCTTCACAAAACTTAGCTTATTTCTTTAGCATCTAGCATCCTCTCTTGTCTTGCTGTATCATTTAGCAGCTCTTTTGTTTTTCATAATCAGCAGCATCCTCTTTCCTCTTCCAAGACTCAGCATTTCAAACTACCTTTTTTTTGACAACATCAATCAGTATAGACTCCGTGTAGATAACATCAACATAATTAATTCTTATCTATCAATATTTATCTCTTTAAATTCCAAAGGGTTACATGAGGTGAGGTACATACGATTAAAGAAAACGAGGAGTGCGTGCTCAGATTACAGATCGGTCAGAAGTAATGGATAGAATCAACTCTTGTTATGAGTAGGTTATTTTACCCAAAATTCTAACCAAATCACTCAGAGTTGATTTCAAGTATTCAGCCAATCTATGTGACATCATAGTTATAATCATGCAGAATTCCTCCCAAGCATCCTTCTATATGGCTCATACATTTTGTGCGATAGGCTATTTTCCTATGTTAAAAATATGGTTTGGGTTGTTGTTAGTCTGATTCACTGTAACATTCAGATAGCATTTATGGTCAATATTCTCATAAAATATCTGTTTTTATGTAATTAAAGCTTAAAAATTATTATATATCAAAATTTGGTCACATGATTGAGAATGATCTGTTACTGGCTGAAGCTGTTGTGATGTCATAGACTAGAGTAAGACAAAGCTATACATGTGTCATAGGAGTTACGAGGTCTTTACATACTTTTTCTGCAAAAAGTTTAGTTATTTAGTGAAGGAAATCTCAATTACAACTTTCAAGTAATAACAGAAAGTAATTTTGCGAATGCTGATAATGGAAACCTTACAGAAGTTGATGTGTTTATGGTCCACCCATTTAGAGCGGCAATATTTGCAACAATGGACATTCTTTTCCCTGCTTCCTAAAACATCATTAAACTCACTCAAAACTAAGGAACTGTAGAACCTTTGCAGATGGATCCTTATATTATAACTAGATTGTCAGCTATCAGTCATGAGCTACGACCAAAAACATGATAAAATTGTTCTTGGCAAATCTTAGTGCTGATTTTCTCTATAGAAGACACTCAGCAGAAAAATACTATGAGCAGGCACTCAGTGGTGCAACAGGTAGTGCATTTGACTGTGGATAAAGAGGTCACATGTTTGAATACTGGAAGAGTCTTATATTTTTAAAAGTTTTATATGAAGTACAAAAAGAGCATTAGCAAGAACTGTAGTATTTGATTCAGTGGTGGGATGTGTTATATATAGCTTCACATTTTCACAATAATCTTAGTCTGAGAAATGGACACCAGAGGATAAATGAATTTACTTCGCAAACAAACAATTCACTTTTTTTGGAAAGCATTGCTAGTAGTGAAGATACCACTATATGTCCACAGTACAATGAGGTTTAGGACGATGAGATTCTCTTACGGAGAGATACAAAGCACATACAACATGTTGCTAACACAAACAAAAGGGCTGTGATGTGTGCATAAGCTAATGTCAGTGTCTCAAGCAGTCTTACTCCATCTTTATGTAAGATGATGAAACTCTGAAAGTTTAAGAAATAAGGATCCTAGCTCTACAGTACAAAGATAAAAAACATTGTTTCTAATAAAGCAAAACATATGTGGTCACATTAACAAGAAAATATCTTTTAGCATGTCATTGTCATCATCATCATCATTTTTCCAACTCGTTTCCCTGGTATTGTGTACAAGCACTTGCCATCTCGTTCTGTCTTCATAGATCGTTTGTTTCAGGACAGCTTCCCATTTGTGTCCTTTCTCTGCCACATCTGATTTTACAATCTCTATCCAGTGTTTTCTTGGTCTTCCCCACAGTCTTCTTCCTACAAGGCTCAGGTTGAAATACCTTTCGGCAGGTCTTTGGCTGTTCATTCTCAATATGTGCCCATACAACTGAAGCTCGCATTTCTTTACGACACTGCTAACAGGAACCTCAATACCAACTACTTTTCTGTTCACCTCATTCCTGATCTTGTCCTTTCTAGTTATTTGATGCATAGTTCTAATGAATTTCATTTCTGTTGCCTGCATTCTTTGAGGTCTTTGTTTAGTAGGGTACATGTTCCTAAACCATTTGTTAGGATTGGTACAAAATATAATTTTTCATAATGTGGGACCACAGTCATAAAATATTTCGTTAAAGTCAGTACCGCCATTAGACTGTTTTTTATTTACCGTTTTACATTTACACGACCACGATTTCGGCTTTAAAGTGCCATTATCAAGTGTTTTAATGTTATACAGAGCCTAAGATGGCATACTGCCATATTTAAAATACAATACTGTCTAATAGTGTATTTTAAATAACAATATTAAAGAACAACATTAAAACACTTGATAATGGTACTTTAAAGCCAAAATCATGATTTTGTAAATGTAACATGGCAAATAAAAAACAGTCTAAGGGCAGTACTGACTTCAAAGTGGTACAAAATAGTGTTGTCTTTCAGGATCATGCTTCCTAGGTACTTGAAATGTGAAGCAGATTCTACTTTGACTCCTTCTAGAAATATATTTGAGGCTATTCCTTGCCTGTTGATGGTCATTTCTACTGTCTTTCTTTTACTTATTTTTAGTCCGAAGTTTTTGAATGTGTTGTTCCAATATTTAAGTTTCTTCTGTGCTTCAGCTTCTGTCTCTCCCCATACTATCAAATCATCAGCAAAAACCAGGGCATCTGGTTCACTTGTAAGTAGGCTGTTTATGTTTTCTTATTGGCAACGTTACGTAGCGCTCTGTGTGCTAGTTTTGCATTGTTGTCTGCCATTGTAGTGTTGGGCAGCGGCAGCTGGATGTGAACAGCGCGTAGCGTTGCGCAGTTGGAGGTGAGCCGCCAGCAGTGGTGGATGTGGGGAGAGAGATGGCGGAGTTTTGTAATTTGTCATGAACTGCTATAGCGTTGCACAGTTGGAGGTGAGCCGCCAGCAGTGGTGGATGTGGGGAGAGAGATGGCGGAGTTTTGAAAAATGTCATGAACTGCTGTATATATTATGAATATTGAGGTAAATACATTGTTTGTTCTCTATTAGACTCTTTCATTTGCTAAGACTATCAGTAGTTAGTGCCTTCAGTAGTTTGAATCTTTTATTTAGCTGGCAGTAGTGGCGCTCGCTGTATTGCAGTAGCTTGTGTAACGAAGATTTTTGTGACGTAAGTGATTTGTGAAAGGTATAGTTTAATGTTTGTCAGAGCCATTCTTTTGTAGGGATTTTTGATAGTCAGATTGCGTTGCGCTAAAAATATTGTGTGTCACTTTAGTGAATGTGTGAGTACGTTCAGTTTTGCTCAGCTGTTTGAAAAGCAAATAGTGTAAGAGGTTTATAAGCACAGTCGTGTATAAATTGCTTAAAGGTGACGTTTCACACTGTATATTTTCTTGATAGATTTTATGATCTTGTTTAATGCTATTATAAATCAGAGTGGTGACAAGGCACTTCCTTGTTGGAAACCTCTCTTTGTTTCAGTGCATTGTGATCATCTGTTGCCTATCTGGACACAGCTGTAACACTTTTGGTACAGCATCCTGACTTTGTCGATTAGGCACTTTGGCAACTTTAGGTCTTCCAAACATTCAAATAGCTATTTCGAGGAACACTGTCATACGCTTTTTCCATGACCACAAATCAAATCACAAGATTTGTTCTATATTCCCAGTACTTTTCTGTCAACATTCTTACTGCAAAAATAAGATCCAATGTACCTTGGTCTTTCCTGTATCAATGTTGTTCTTCCTCAAGCGAATGTTCTACTATCTTTCTGATTCTCATTTTTATGATCTTTTCTAGCACCTTCAAAGTGTGCGACAGCAGTGTGATACCTCTGTAATTTCCACATTTTCGTCAATTGCCTTTTTTTAAACAGAGGGATGATGACTCCTTTACTTCAGGCTTCAGGAATTTTGTTTTCTTTCCAAACCACTGATAATACTCTATATAGCCAATTTAAGCCTAATATACCAGCTGTCTTTATCATGTCTGAGCTGGGATCATCAAAGCCTGTTGCCCTACCATTCCGCATGCTCTTTAATGGCGTTTCTACCTCACGCCATGTTAATCGGTGTCTGTTAGTTTGGATTTCATTAATTACTCTACAGTCGTTTAGGGTTGTGTTCTCCCCTCTCTATTTAGCAGCATGCTGAAGTACTTTTTCATTTCATCCCTGATGCCTTCCTCTGTTCATATTAGGTTACACTCATCTGTTTCCAGGGCAAGGATATTTACATATTAATTTAGTTTGCTCTTTTGTACTTTGAGTAGTAATTTCCTACTTCCCTGCAGTCTTCCTCTATCCTTGTCTCCCCAGAATTTTTCCTTTTCTTCCTGGATCAGTCTTTTTACAGCTAGTTTCTTTTTCCAGTATTCTTGAGCTAGATGTTCAATTGCTAATTCTATCATCTGTTTCCTATCTTTTACTGCTGTCTTTACCTGACCATTCCACCAAGGTGTTTCCTTCTCTTTTGGTATGGCATTTGTTTTCCCACAGAGGTCTGCTGCTTCTCTAACAAGGATTTCTTTGAATAAGGACCAGTCTTCTTCTAACCCCCTTTTCTCAGTTTTGGGTAACATGGCTGCTATTCGTGCTTTATACTTTCTATTCTTTTCCATGTACTTCAACAACAAGTTTTAATCTTTAGCATTCCCTTTTCTTTTAAATTTTGGCACCTGAACATCTTTTAGGTCAGCAGTTAATAGCCAGTGATCGCTATCTAGGCACTCACTGGGTGTGACTTGAACATCCATAACATACTGACCACCTTTTCTATCAGTGATGATGAAGTCTATCACAATCTTGGGCTAACCATCCCAGCATCATGTTTTTCCATGTAATGTGTGCAAACAGTGATTTCAAATGTAAAACATGTGAAAACAGCAAGGAAAACACAAATACATTCTATTTCTGATCGGTGTGGTGAAATTTTTCAGTTGTGGTTTGGTTTTCATATGAGAGGACTGTCAAATCATTTTATAAATAAGTTAAAATAGTCTTTCAGGTTTGATTCGAACCAGCGATCTATGGACACCATCTTATAAAACTTGATGGTCTACCACTCTATCAATTGAGTTACCAAATAATTTATGTAAAGTTGGGTAAAATAACAATCTTCACTAAGAGTTTAATTTCGTTGAATGATGCTATCCTTCCGTGCAACAGTAGGAAAGCATATCTCAGAGGTAAATTGACAACTTCAAAATGAAACACATTTTCAATTAAGTTGGGGAACATGTGTATCGATGTAATGGCATTTTGCCAGTACAGTGCAACAACATTTTACACATCTTATCATTCTCTGGAACACTCAAAAACAAATTTCAGGAGTTTTTGTAGATGTATTTGTACACTGTGGTACGACGTGCTATCCAAAATTTTCAGGACTGGTGCAGCCATTTGTTGAAAACCTTACCTTTGGACTAATGGTCACCATCACTCTCGAAGTAGTTCCCATCCATACATACACACCGGTCCCAGTACTTCTGCCACTGCTCAAACGTTTTCTGGAAGTACTGCTCTTTGAGGGTGTTTATCACCACCAGCAATGCTTCTTGAATCCCCTCTAGAGTGTTGAACTGACAGCCTTTCAACTAGAGTTTCAATTTGGGAATAGCGCAAAGTCGCAAGGTGCCAAATCTGGTGAGTACAGTGGGTGGGGTACAACCGCCATGTTGTTTATTGCCAAAAAGTTCCTGGTGAGCAAGGACATGTGACAGGGCGCGTTGTTGCGATGCAGCAGCCAGTTCCCTTGACGCCAAAGTTCAGACCGTTGTTGCCGCATGTTTTCATGTAGCCATCGCAAAATGTCACAGTAGTGTGTGGAATTCACTGTTTGGTTGGGTGGGATGAATTCTTTGTGCACAATTCCCTTGGAATCAAAGGAAACGATGATCATACTCTTCCCTTTGCTCTTCACCTATCCTGCTTTTTTGGGTCTTGGAGAGCCCAGGCTCTTCCACTGGGACAACTGTTGCATCATCTCTGGGTCATAACCATAAATCCAGCTCTCATCACTGGTGATAACCCGTGACAAGAAGGTTGGATCATCACAGATGCGGTCTGATAAAGGTCCGCGAACACTTCAACAGGCTGTGCCTTCTGACTGGCAGTCAAAATCCTTGGCACAAATTCTGCGGCAACACGATGCATGCCCAATTCATCAGTTAACATTCGTTGACATGTCCTATAACCAATACCCACTTCATCCGCAAGGTCTTGAATGGTTCGACGTCAATCCACACGAACCAATTGTTGAAGTTTGGCAACAATGTCTGGCATTGTGCGGCTAACGGTCCTTCCAGTGTAAGCATCATCTTCGACGTCTGTACGGCCAGCCCTGAACTGAGCATGCCACTCAAACACACGCATATGGCTCATGCTCTGCCCCCAAACACTTGTTGAATCATTGCAAGGGTCTCCGTAGCACTTTTCCCGAGATTTGCACAGAATTTGATACACATGTGCTGTTCTGTTCATGGATCCATCTTAAAATCACCATACACTAAACACACAGTATCACGGAAATCACTGTGGACACACAACACGTCCTCCCAGCTGAATGCCAGTCCGAACACTGACTCATCAGATATGCAGCTCTCGCCACCTAGTGGTGCAAAGTTCTACTACTCCTACTTTCCAGATGGCAACACCAGTCCTGAAAATTGTGGATTCCACCTCGTACTACACATCATTTGTATGTAACCCATTTTCCAAAATGTAAATTACAAAACAAGACATCATTGTCAATTAGCATTATGACAATAGGAGCAGCAAGATAGCCAGTGATGTCACAAGACTCTAATGGAGCATTTTAGTGGGCTTTCAAATTATTTGACTTTCATTTCCATTTTTATAAAAGAATACTGAAAATCAAGAGGAGAAAAGCCATATTAAGAGCACAAAATAACAGAATTAATCATTTAAGACAATTTCCCGAAAACTGTCAAATACCCTATTGTAACACAGATAAGATCCTTCAGAAAACTTTTTGAATAAGTGAGAAAAATGCTTAACACCAAAAAATCATCATGAAACATTAGCATACAACACAGTTTAAAACAAAAAAACTTGTGCCAACTTTATGCTTCATCTTTAAAAATAAAATTCTGGGTAAAGTTCTGCAAGTCTAATATCTGTATGTCAGACAATGTCAAAGGTAATACTATAAAATCTTGCCAGAAAGACACAGTGGAAGGTAAACAAGTAATCTTACAAAAAGAAAATATTATAAATGGAAAACATACACACAGTATAAAGTAATAAACAGAAAGTATTCTACTACATAGAAAATCTGTCGAGAGACACATAAGAAAGCCGCATTACCTTCAGAGGTAGTGATGAGTGACAATTTTTGGAAGCAGGAATAATCAAAGAAAATTCTGAAAAAAAGTTTATTGTTATATTTCTAATTTTATATGCGGAGGATAATCTCAGGATCACAAATGAGAACCAAAAAGAGCCCCGGCTTCTCTTTCAGTTGTGTTTTTTGTCCACTGTCACAGCCTGAAGTTGTGCAAGTAAACTTTACCCTCTTATTATAGTAAGCTGACACTACCACCCAATGTCAACAGACTTACTATAGATGTTGCTACAGAAAACATTAATCTCATAATTCACCTTGATTATCCGAAGTGTACTTCTGTTACAGGCAATACACAGACACAAAATTTAAGTGCTTTGTTTAAGAATATGCTAGCACAGTGATTTTATGACCTTGTAGTCAAAATATAAGTTAACTAAACAGGCAACATAAAACTTACCTTAAATGCTGCTGCTACTAAGTCATAATTATCTCCTTTGCTTATTCCTGAAACTGCATACTTATGAAGAATAGTAAAAATTGATGTAGTCAATTCTTTCCCATAAGTTTTAATACTAGGCAGATCCATTTTAAGGATCCAAGACAAACACTGAAGAGCTTGTGTGCTTCTCTGTGAAAATAAAAATGAAACTTTTATCAAAAAATGGGAGAATTAAAAAAAAAGGCATTTTGTCAATATTCATTATATGCTTAGCAGTATTGGTTTGCCATTCCAGAAGTGTGTGCTTGAATGTAACCTGCATAAAGCATTGTTACTTATTAGAAGGAGTATAAACATAATACGTGCTATCATGACAGGACAGCCCATCGACTGGAAGTGACTATTTTGTAGACTTTACAGACTTCCATCATGCTGAGACGGATGCATACTGTTGTGCAACTATTCAGTGTAATTCAGTTATCTTAAAGACGAAATTGCCTTCGATTTGATATTGAAATGGAAACATGAAGAAATACCCACATGATCATTGGACACCATCATTCACTGAAACAGAAGCTGGCAATTTTTTATCATTTCCAAGTCCCTGGTTGGAAAGGAAGTGTGGAATATTCAGATAAGTGGATTGAGCTTACGATTTTCTGTCTCCAGTACAATTTTTTGATACATTTTGCCTAACAAAGGCCGATTCATCTGTATAACTGGAATAGCTGAGATTCCTCTACAACAAAATTTTATCTGTTTAAAATAAATCTCATACACAACTGGAAATGTAATTTTGTCAATACAGTGGTAATGTCCTTGGACAGTTACTCTTCTTTCTCTCAATGTGTATATTTTAGAGAAGTATATTTTAGATAGATTTTCTTACATTCATTAACAAAGAAAAAATTACTTCACATTTATTTCAGCTGAAAATAAGCAGGGTGGATAGGATATGTAATAACAATTAACTATAAACCCAGCAGCCCATCTTTCACAATGAAACTGAGGATGTGAAACTGAGGATGCATCTACTTCTGTAAAAAGCAGCTCTTGCATGCATACAAGGAGTGTTACACATTCACTTCACTAAAATTACTTTGTTTAAAATTTAGGGAAACTAAACTGCAGAACTTTAGGATGTGAAGATAATTTTGTGGGATTAGCAGAGGAGTTAATAAGGGCAAATGGAATACATCAGGATTTTTAAAGTGTGTGTGGGGAAAAAAAAAAAAAAAAAAAAAAAAAGGAATCGAACAGAATTAAGATCAGGGGATGTTGTACTACAGAGTGAGGAGGAAACTCAGTTGTAGGCTTCAATGGGAACAAGGAAAGTAAACACAACATTACATGTATAGGAGGAATCTCTGACAGACTTGTTTTACTAAAATATTGGAAATAATTTAAGACCATACACTAAACATGATAGAACCTAAAGAAGTCATTGGGGAAAGAGATACATTACTAGAAGTGCTCAAGAAGAAAATTAATTTGGTAAGGAACAACTAGAATTAAAAAGGAAACTGACTATAATCTATCAGACAATAAAAAAAACTATAAAGATGCGGCAAACCTAAAAATTTTTGAATTGCGATCCTAGACTTCTACTGTTCATATTTTTTTTTGATAGTTTTCTTTGTGTCAGTTCTGTGTATTGTGATACATTGTATTTTTTCGAACATTTACATGTACCACAAAAATCTCATACTATATCGCTAATTGTGCCTTTTAGAAACTTTTGACCACAGTAACCTTGTTCAACACCAACAATTCCCTAATTTCGTTATATATTTACATAAAAGGTATATTTTTGAAAATTTTCAGATGCTTGCAAATTTATGTTTTCAAGAATTTCTGTAAGTAGTGAGTGTTGCGGCTAGCCTATTTCATAGTAAATAGGCATTTGTGAATTACAGTTATTGTTACTAACTAACTTAATCATGTCACATTAGTTTTCTCTTTTAACAGAGTTGTATATTGTCCACAATAATCATAAGTTAACACTATTGTCAAATTTCTTAGTGACATAACCTTGAAAACAATTCAAAGTAACTGTAAATTTTGTACCACATTTTTCTGTTGTTATAATATGTACCTCATTTTGACTGTTAGTCACTGCAGTTCTAAAAGGCTGCTGGTAATATTTGTAGCATATCAGACACATAAATTAAAGAGAATCAGCAATCTTAAAAGTTACTTGTTTACCATTCTGTAAAATATTGCACCAGGCATAATGCAGTCACACTGTGTGAGCTGTTCCCCGAGAGGAGACAATTAATGTTTGTTTGTAAGCAACTGGAAATCGTCCTGACTACTGCCAAGCACATGGAATCTGCTGCAAATGGGTGTGTTGGGAGGGCTACTGAGAGTCATATACCAGAGATACCAAAGGTACCTCAAGTACTAGCCTCTCCTGTAGATACTGTCTCTTCTGAAGGAAATACTGGATCTATCACTACTCGTCCACATAACTGTAAGTGGTGTGCCAATAGTACATCTCAGTATCCTCTACAGAGGAGACAGGTGCCTGGGAAAACTCATGCTGTTACAACCATCTCCAGTTTCAAGATATTGCCTTCCACTGAAACAGAGCCAGTAAGGCTCACTTCATATGTTGTGAAAAGTGCTGAGCCCTGTGCCAAAAAAATGGCTCTGAGCGCTATGGGACTTAACACTGATGATCATCAGTCCCCTAGAACTTAGAACTACTTAAACCTAACTAACCTAAGGACATCACACACATCCATGCCCGAGGCAGGATTCGAACCTGCGACCGTAGTGGTCACGCGGTTCCAGACTGAAGCGCCTAGAACCGCACGGCCACACCGGCTGGCCCTGTGCCAAGGGAGGCAAACACAGAAGGGTAGAGTTCTATTAATCATCAGCAATTTAAATGTGCAACAACTGATGGCACCACTTTGGGAAATGGCAGCAATGGATGGGAAGGAACATCATGAGCACTCAGTGTGTAGCCAGAGTCCACATTCAACATGTTGAAGAGGCTATTGGGGCAGCCACTGAGGCAACAGGGCATAACCAACTGCAGATTGTGATGAACATTGCGACAAATGATGCCTGCACCCTGGGCTCTGAGGTCATAATTGGATTATTCCAGTGACTGGCAGAGAAGGTTGAGAATACCAGCTTTGCTCAGAGAGATTCAAGGAAGTTCACAATCAGTAACATTGTCCCTAAGACAGATTATAGCACCCTGGTTCTCAGTTGAGTGGAGCTCTTGAACTAGAGACTGCAAAGGTTCTGTGACAATGTAGGCTGATACTTTTTGGACTTGCACTATAGAGTTCAGAAACTGTAGGATCCCCAAAAATTGATCGATGTGTATTATAAATCAGAGAGGTAGACGACACTGTGTGGGATGCACATATAGGTTTTTTCGATTAAGCAACTCTCCATCCTGTCTGGAGATAATTACAGCTGTAGGAGACCACACAGTATCAGTGTAAGATTCAAAGAAATGTCCCACAGACAAGAATATCAAGATCATTTGCAACGAAGTGGCAGAGCTTGAGGTGCTCCTAAAAGCAGTGAAGCTAACATATTACTAGCTGCAGAAAGGATAGTTAAAACTCAACACTGATTGCAGAGAGATTTTTGAGGAAAATTTACACACATGTATCGAAACAATATGCTAACGGGAAATGGAGATGGTGTTTTTGTTGCAGGAAAACTCAAATCTACTGAGGTAGAAACTGAAGCTGAATGTGAGATTGTTTGGACAAGGCTCAGTATCAGGGATATGCATAAAATTGTACTTGCGAAAATGCATGACGCAAACCTGTATTAACCTAGAATGAGATTTTCACTCTGCAGCGGAGTGTGCACTGATATGAAACTTCCTGGCAGATTAAAACTGTGTGCCCGACCGAGACTCGAACTCGGGACCTTTGCCTTTCGCGGGCAAGTGCTCTACCATCTGAGCTACCGAAGCACGACTCACGCCCGGTACTCACAGCTTTACTTCTGCCAGTATCTCGTCTCCTACCTTCCAAACTTTACAGAAGCTCTCCTGCGAACCTTGCAGAACTAGCACTCCTGAAAGAAAGGATATAGCGGAGACATGGCTTAGCCACAGCCTGGGGGATGTTTCCAGAATGAGATTTTCACTCTGCAACGGAGTGTGCGCTGATATGAAACTTCCTGGCAGATTAAAACTGTGTGCCCGACCGAGACTCGAACTCGGGACCTTTGCCTTTCGCGGGCAAGTGCTCTACCATCTGAGCTACCGAAGCACGACTCACGCCCGGTACTCACAGCTTTACTTCTGCCAGTATCTCGTCTCCTACCTTCCAAACTTTACAGAAGCTCTCCTGCGAACCTTGCAGAACTGCAGATGGTAGAGCACTTGCCCGCGAAAGGCAAAGGTCCCGAGTTCGAGTCTCGGTCGGGCACACAGTTTTAATCTGCCAGGAAGTTTCATATCAGCGCACACTCCGCTGCAGAGTGAAAATCTCATTCTGGAAACATCCCCCAGGCTGTGGCTAAGCCATGTCTCCGCTATATCCTTTCTTTCAGGAGTGATAGTTCTGCAAGGTTCGCAGGAGAGCTTCTGTAAAGTTTGGAAGGTAGGAGACGAGATACTGGCAGAAGTAAAGCTGTGAGTACCGGGCGTGAGTCGTGCTTCGGTAGCTCAGATGGTAGAGCACTTGCCCGCGAAAGGCAAAGGTCCCGAGTTCGAGTCTCGGTCGGGCACACAGTTTTAATCTGCCAGGAAGTTTCATATCAGCGCACACTCCGATGCAGAGTGAAAATCTCATTCTGGAAACATCCCCCAGGCTGTGGCTAAGCCATGTCTCCGCTATATCCTTTCTTTCAGGAGTGCTAGTTCTGCAAGGTTCGCAGGAGAGCTTCTGTAAAGTTTGGAAGGTAGGAGATGAGATACTGGCAGAAGTAAAGCTGTGAGTACCGGGCGTGAGTCATGCTTCGGTATCTCAGATGGTAGAGCACTTGCCCGCGAAAGGCAAAGGTCCCGAGTTGGAGTCTCGGTCGGGCACACAGTTTTAATCTGCCAGGAAGTTTCATATCAGCGCACACTCCGCTGCAGAGTGAAAATCTCATTCTGGAAACATCCCCCAGGCTGAGGCTAAGCCATGTCTCCGCTATATCCTTTCTTTCAGGAGTGCTAGTTATGCAAGGTTCGCAGGAGAGCTTCTGTAAAGTTTGGAAGGTAGGAGACGAGATACTGGCAGAAGTAAAGCTGTGAGTACCGGGCGTGAGTCGTGCTTCAGTAGCTCAGATGGTAGAGAACTTGCCCGCGAAAGGCAAAGGTCCCGAGTTCGAGTCTCGGTCGGGCACACAGTTTTAATCTGCCAGGAAGTTTCATATCAGCGCACACTCCGCTGCAGAGTGAAAATCTCATTCTGGAAACATCCCCCAGGCTGTGGCTAAGCCATGTCTCCGCTATATCCTTTCTTTCAGGAGTGCTAGTTCTGCAAGGTTCGCAGGAGAGCTTCTGTAAAGTTTGGAAGGTAGGAGACGAGATACTGGCAGAAGTAAAGCTGTGAGTACCGGGCGTGAGTCGTGCTTCAGTAGCTCAGATGGTAGAGCACTTGCCCGCGAAAGGCAAAGGTCCCGAGTTGGAGTCTCGGTCGAGCACACAGTTTTAATCTGCCAGGAAGTTTCATATCACCGCACACTCCGCTGCAGAGTGAAAATCTCATTCTGGAAACATCCCCCAGGCTGTGGCTAAGCCATGTCTCCGCTATATCCTTTCTTTCAGGAGTGATAGTTCTGCAAGGTTTGCAGGAGAGCTTCTGTAAAGTTTGGAAGGTAGGAGACGAGATACTGGCAGAAGTAAAGCTGTGAGTACCGGGCGTGAGTCGTGCTTTGGTAGCTCAGATGGTAGAGCACTTGCCCGCGAAAGGCAAAGGTCCCGAGTTCGAGTCTCGGTCGGGCACACAGTTTTAATCTGCCAGGAAGTTTCATACCAGCGCACACTCCGCTGCAGAGTGAAAATCTCATTCTGGAAACATCCCCCAGGCTGTGGCTAAGCCATGTCTCCGCTATATCCTTTCTTTCAGGAGTGCTAGTTCTGCAAGGTTCGCAGGAGAGCTTCTGTAAAGTTTGGAAGGTAGGAGACGAGTTACTGGCAGAAGTAAAGCTGTGAGTACCGGGCGTGAGTCGTGCTTCGGTAGCTCAGATGGTAGAGCACTTGCCCGCGAAAGGCAAAGGTCCCGAGTTGGAGTCTCGGTCGGGCACACAGTTTTAATCTGCCAGGAAGTTTCTGTATTAACCTTTTGTTATAATTGCTAATGGTTTTGGCAAAATACTTGCGAAGTCAAACAAACAGACCTGACGCATTTGAGGATGTCCAAATTGAAACTGGCATCAGGAACCATGAGACAGTTGCAGTAACAATGATTATCAAAGTGCAGAGGGCAACTAAAACAAGTAGAATGATTTCATGTTCAGTCAACAAGATAAAGAAGCAGTAGTGTCTTATCTCAGAGACAAGTTTAACTTTTAGCTAAGGTCGGGCACACAGAGGACCTACGGCTCTTGGTTGACCATGCAATGAGTAGATATGTACCCAGTAGAACAGTTCACGATGGGAGGGATCCTCCATAGTATAAAGCGACTGTAAGGAAATTCCTAAGGGAACAGAGACTACTGCATAATAGGTTTGGAAAAAACAGAGGGCTACTGATGGAGAGACACTGAATGAAACACATTTGCCTGTCAACAGGGCAATGTGTGAAGCCTTCAATGACTACTTTAGCACAATATTGTTGAAAGACCTTCCATGAAACCCAAACAAATTCTAGTCAGATGTCAAGGCTATAAGTGGTACCCAAGTTAGCATCCAGTTACTTGCAGATGAGACAGGAACTGAAACTGGGGATAGCACAGCAAAAGCACAGGTATTTAACTCCACTTTCAAATGTTCTTTTATATAGGGAAACCCAGGAGTACTGCCCCAGTTTAATCACTGTCCCACTGAAAAGATAAGTGACACAGATATTAGTGCCAATGGCATTATAAACAGCAGAAATCATTAATATAGAATGAGGCTCCAGTGCCAGATGGAATCCCTATCACATTCTACATGGAATTTGAAGCTAGCCCGTCTTTTAACTATAGTCTATTACAGAACTGTAAACCAAAACCAATTTCTAGTAGATGGAAGAAAGCTCAGATCACATCCACCTACAAGAAGGGTAGCAGAAGTGATCCATGAAACTACCACCCAATGTGCTTAACATTCACTTGCTGCAGAACTGTAGAACATATTCTGAGCTCTAATGTAATG
Source organism: Schistocerca cancellata (assembly GCF_023864275.1). Lineage (NCBI taxonomy): Eukaryota > Metazoa > Arthropoda > Insecta > Orthoptera > Acrididae > Schistocerca > Schistocerca cancellata. The sequence goes on from NC_064626.1 coordinate 277,272,721, forward strand.
AGGTATCTCAAACACAATGAACATGTAACTTAGCACCGATTTCAAAAACATGCAATTTCCTCACATGGCATACTGAAAGCTGTGGATCAAAGCAGACAGGTAGATACACCAACTGGTGCTTACTTGGTAATAAATATGCAACCAGTCACTTTTTTTACAATTTATTCAACCATGAAAATGTTTTCAAGGCAGTGTAGGCTCATCTTCAGATGGGGGTGTCACAGAAACATTATCTTGTGGACCAAATTTCCATAATTTCCACCAGCACTGCATCTGGCTACACTTGGTCCACAAGATAATATTTCTGTAACACCTCCATCTGAAGATGAGCCTGCAGTGGCTCGAAGACATGTTCGTGGTTGAATAAATCGTAGAAAAGCAACAGGTTGCATATTTATTACCAAATAAACGCTAGTTTAAATCACAGTCGCAGTTCATCATCCACAATGGATATACTGAAAGGTAGATACATATTTCTTGATTTCTGAAAAGCATTTGACTCAGTGCCACACCTATGTTTACTATCAAAAGTATGATCGTATGAATTATCGAGCAAAATCTGTGACTAAATTGAAGATTTTTTGGAAGGGAGGATGTGGCAAGTTTTCTCGGGTGGAGAATCATTGACTAACTTCAGGTGTGTCCCAGGGAAGTGTGATGGGTCCCTCGCTGTTCTAGTTATGTATTAACGACGTTGTTGGCAATAATAGTAGCAGCCACAGACTTCTTTCAGCAATAATAGTAGTAAGCACTGACTTATTTCGGATGGTTTTGTTATGTATAATGAACTACAGTTCAAAAGAAAGTGCACAAGTACTGAGTCAGATCTTGATAAGATTTTAAATTGGTTCCAAGATTGGAAACTTGCTTTAAATGCTCAGAAAGGTACAATTGTACTTTTCACAAAATGAAAAGAATGTAGTACACTACGATTATAATATTAATGAGTCACAGGTGGAATTAGTAAACTCATACAAATACCTTGCTGTAAGACTCTGTCGAGGTATAAAATGGTATGATCGTGTAGGCTCAGGCATAAGTAAAGCAGATGGCAAACTGCAGTTCATTGGTAGAATACTAGGGAAATGCAATCAATCTATAAAGAGGCTGCATACAAAACCTCATGCGACTAATCCTAGAATACTGTCAGGTGTGTGGGACACATTCCAAATAAGACTGATACGGGACATTGAATGGATACAAAGAACGGCAGTATGAATGCTTAAAGGATTGTTCGACTCATGGTAGTGTCACAAAGAAGCTGAATGAACTAAACAGACAGACACTTCAAGACAGCTGAAACTATTCCATGAAAACCTCATTACAAAGTTTCTGGAACCACCTTTTGTGATGAATCTAGGGATACATTACAGTCGCCTATGTATCACTCCCACAGGCATTGCAAACACAAGATTGGACTAATTATAGCTTTGAAGCAACCATTTTTCATGATCCATATGAGAATGGAGTGGGAGAAAGTCCTAATAGCTAGTATAATGGAAAGTATTTTCAGTCATGCACTTCACATTGGTTTGCAGAGTATAGATGTATAACAGTGTGCAGCACTTAAATCTGGGCAAATTTCAGTTTCAATTTCCTCCCATATCGTAGTTCCACCAGAGGTCGCGACTGGTGTTCTAGAAAGCCATAGGCATTTAGTAAACAGTCATAACCTCAAAATGACCAAGATGTTACGGCAAGTGAGGAGTACAACCGAAGAGCTGCGATTATCAAAAGTCTTCGTGCTGGGCGTTCGCCCTCTGAAACAGTTCGATTCTTTGTGTATCAGCGATCAACCGTTTGCAATATTGTGGCCAAGTATAATGCTTTGGTGAGGTCTGTAGGAAGGTTCTGCTACCCTGGCGAGGAAATCTCATTCAAGGAAACATGTCACAAACTGCAGCATTAATTGAAAAGGTTCAAGTGCTGATTTCAGAGGATCCAGGTAAATTGCTGGGAATTAGCATCAGTACTGAAATTCAGCGAGTGAAGAATGTGGTGGATGGCAGAGGACAACCTCATATGATCCATTTAGTACAAAACTGGCTCTTGGAAAACGTTGACATGTTATGGTCAAAGGAGTTCTGACCCCCGAATAGCCCAGATTTGAATCCCTTTGACTACTATGTTTGCAGCGTAGTTGAAAGAGTTACCAATAAGAAGAGGCAGCGTAATGTTGCATCTCTATTCACAACTATTGATGCAGCATTCGCAAATATGGACAGCACTGTTTTAAAGAGTGTGTGTGATTGCTTCAGGATAAGATTGAAGGCCGTTATTGTGGCTGGAGTGGGTTACATAGAGTAATGTTACTCTTCAAAGATATCACTAATATGTAAAGGGATTTTCATTTTCATTTGTATTTTGTTTCAATAAATTTGCATTAAGAAAAAGAAGTTTTCATTTGTCAGGATTTACGTGCCGCACCCTGTAGAGGGAGGGGGGATCACTGGGTTTTCATCAGGCACAGGAACAAGCTTTAGAAGTAAATTATAGCACTACAGACCACAAGCAAATTCTGAATGAAGTCATAAAATTGAGCAATGAGTATGGATGACTTTTCTGCCTGGGATTCATAGACTTTTGAGAAGCTTTTGACAGAGTTGGAACAATGTGTACTGACAGCCCTCGAGAAATAAGTCAATGAGGCCATCTAAGTGAATGTACCAAAGCATACATAGGTCAATGTGGCAGTTTTTGTTATACTTCACCAGGACAATGACAAATTTAGAACTGACAGAAGAATTATGCAGTCATCAGCAAAACTATTCTCAGAACCCATAGGGGGAGTTTTCAGGTTGCTAAACTGGGAACACAAATAGAGAGAATATGTAAGTGGGATATACCTGATTCATCTTCACTTTGGTACTGACATTTTGATTGCCTCTAGTGCAGATAATCATCATCTAATGTATGAAATTAATATAAAATGTCTGAAAAAGTAGGAATAAAAATGAATAATAAAAACATAAAACAAGGTTCCATTTCAAATAATGGAATGATGTAAATACTGAAAATGTTTGAAGCTTTTTATGGAGCAAAATATAGTTTCCAGAAAGAAATAAAATAATCCAGTATATCACTAATGCTTTGGAAATAACGCACCTTAACACAACAGGAGTTTTATAAAAACAGTATAATATAAAATATTTTAGCAGCGGATGAAGGAAGCAATGTACGTGTGATTTGTAACTTGTCACACACACACACACACACACACACACACACACACACACACACGCGCGCGCACGCACACACGCGCGCACGCACGAGCATGCACACAATTGTAGGGAAAACAAATGACAGACTGGGATTCACTGGTAGAATACTAGGGAAGTACGATCACTCTACTCCTGCAAAGAATGCTACAATATTGCTCGCTCACTCCCTCACGTACGTGCGTGGTTGTGTGTGTGTGTGTGTGTGTGTGTGTGTGTGTGTGTGTGTGTGTGTGTGTGTTACTCCTGAAATATTTCTGCCAAAAGTTTCCTTACTGTATTTAACAGTAACTTTCAGGATGCCAGTAGCCATATTTCTTAATGAAATAATGGATTCAAGAGGAGATGGAAGAGACTGGAAAACGATCTGAAGTAATAGCTAGAAGAAAATTGGAAAACATCAAGCAATTTCTGTCCATTCAGATAGAAGTTTTCATCAGCCACAAAATTAGTAATGCAACTTAAAAATGTATGACACCAGGTATAATCATTATAGTTGTAAAAATGATGTGGTATGAAATAGGCACCATTATCATAACATAAGTACAAACATTTATGAATTAAGACTAATTGATTACAGAATAGAGATTTTGCTGAAGACTTGCATTATCAACACTTCACGGAAATTCCTGTATGGGAAAATAAACTGCTTGACAACTGTTAAGGAATAGAAACATTGTTGGATAGAAATAACCACAGGCAATAATTTACAACATGAAACATAGTACATAAGTAATAGAGGCAGAGTGGTATACTTATAATGAAAAATGGTACAGATTTCACCACATGGGAAAGCAGGACAACAGACATAAATAACTTTCTCCCAGTATAAAAGTTGATATTGGATTATCAGTAAGGAATACATCCTCCTCAAGCATTAATGTACATTTTGCACCTGTTGTGCATGCTGGCTACCAAACTGTTACTGAGTCCTTGGGGGATATTATACCACTGCTCTCCAAAGGCGGTTTTTAGTTCTTGCATGGCTCAGGGAGAAGGTGCTTCGTACGTTCAATATCTTCACTTTCCATTGTGTCCGAGACCACAGCAGTCCTGTGTGGATAGATACTGTCATCCACAAACAGAAAGTTGGGACCTACCACACCCCTTAACAGATGGACATGATTCAGGTTAATCTCCTTGCAGTATCACTATGCTGCAATGGCACTAGTGTTGGCTATTGTGCATAATGCCTGCCACCACCATAACACACAGGCTATACTGATGACATTCATGAACATTCTGTGGTGATAAATGTACCTACCTCCCCCCCCCCCCCCCCCCTCTTCACACTAACTGGTGGTCAGAATACCTTGTCGCAGTGAAGCAGGATTTGTTGGCGACATCACTCTGTACCACTGCTGCTGACCCCAAACAACATAGTCCCCACACCAACAAACTTTATTGACAATGGTGTGGCTGAAATGGGATGCATTTAACGTGCTTCTGAGCATACAAACCAGCCTGATTTAATCACCACAAAATGGTACTGGCAGAGACACATGTACTGGTAGCAGTTGAAAGATCTGCAGCAATGTGGTGTTCTGTCTATAACCACTTCCACCTTCACTGGCCTTTTTTAATCCCGTGAGGACACTTTTTGATGCATTCACTAGTGTGGCCACATTAGCGACATTTTGACTAGTTTTGAGCCATCAAACTGCTCATCCACAATCATAAGCACTAAAATGATGTCTTGCAGACATGCTGCCATACCACATGGAATGTTTCACTAATTGGTTTCACAACAACCTTTGTCAAACACTGTACCGCATTAACTGTCAAATGCTTATGGAGCATGTGTGCACAGGCTTTGGTGCAATTAAAACTTCCTCCCATCTACATTTTCTTTTACTAAAATTGGTCGGGCGTTCCATAGCAATTGCTGAATGTTCCATGGCAACTGACAGTTGTTTTGAAACAACTAACAGTTGTCCCTGAGCAAGTGACAGTTTTCCTTAGCAGATGACCATTGTTCTGTAGCAAGTGTCAGCTGTTCCTTAGCAACTGCCAAGCAGTGTACATAAAACAAGGGAAAAGCAACCACTTACCTACAGAGGACTTGTGTGTGGTGCACAGAAATGTATAATATAAAACAGTTAACATTAGCTTTTGAGCTCTCGCTCTTTTTCTAGTGAGAGTGCTCATATTACACACACAACCACCCACACGTACATGCTCATGGCAGTAGTGTCTCTATGAATTTTTTTCCTGTAGTTGACTTTAAGAAATGCTGAACTATGTTTTCCTTATGCATGTAAAGGGCTCATATAATCCATATACGAGTTGTACATAACTTTAGTTGACACTGGAAAATTTTAGGCATAATACAAACAATGAAAGCTCAGGTTATGAAGTCATTTTTCTTCAGAATACACATACACATTGTTTTGGTGCTGTGATAGTAAGCTCTTGTTTATGCGGCTATCTACTTCCCAATACCTCCAGTACATATAAGTAATTATCTTTACTCAGTCCACTGTTTGGTAACTAATATACAAACTTTTATTTCACTAAAGAGAAACAATAAAAATATTGCCGAGAGTTATTTATGGAAAATGATATGTGTGAGCAGTTAACCAACATGGAAACATGATGAAATTTACTGTTGCAGACATTTAAAATATTAATTACCTTGACATGCTGAGATCTCAAACAGTCATGTAAAATAGAAACCATAGGATCCAAAAATTGCTTATAATATTGTGACTTCAGCCTCTCCTTTTTTAGAAGTATATGAAATAGTCTAAGACCAAACTCTACCAGCACGTGGGCATTAGCTTGTGATGAAGTCTTTGCTTTCACATTTGTAGCCCCAGACCGACTTCTAGGTGCTTCAGGAATTAAAAATGAATCTGGTCTCTGAATTGATAATTTTTCTTTCTCAGTTTCAAAAATTTCTTCCTTCTTTAGCTCAGGTGATAGTTCAGGAATTGACTGTGATGTGACTCCATACACAAATATAATGAGAGATTCAGCAGAGACAAAATTATTTTCTGATAATCCTATTGCAACTTGTCGCAAGCACTCAGAAACCTTGTTCACAATTTTGTGATTATGTGATTGAATCAATACCTGTAACAAAGTACATATATTTATAACCATGAAAAGAACCTAAAGTAACAAATGTGTACAACAGAGAACAAGAAAGTATTTTAACACTTTGGAGACCAGCCACTTAGAAGAATACTGGACCTAGTAAACTGGCTATTTATGCTGTTTTTTAAAGCATTACTGGCACATACATGATTGATGTATCTTCAAGAGTAATACCCAGTAAAAAAGGGCCATGCTTCGATGTTTATTTTTCGTATTTACTTTAATTGTTTGACACATTACAATTTTAAAATAATCATGACATGAGGTATATTTATCTGCCCAAGGAAAAAGTGATCACATTGGCTCAGTCATCCACGATAGCAGTCATTATGTCCGCTAAAGTCTCTTCCGAAATAATTCTAGAAATTGACAACAGCAGGTAGCATCAAACAAGGGGCAAGCTGTGAGACGTCCTTACATTGTTCTCATATGAAAATGAGTCCTACATTGAGAAAATCATAGTCTAACCTATATCTGGGTCTGAAGTCTTTCTAACAAGAAACTGTAGCCTGAGCTATGCTTTGGCTTGGGTCCACAGTGTTAAGAACATTTACATGACTAATGCAATCATGTTTACCTCTTTAAGGGGCAACAGCAGATCAGTGAGACATTTTTCACTTATACACTGTGACACAATATGAAACATGTCATAACTTTTAGTAGACTTCGCCTCGAAAAACCTTGCAGTAATCTGTGAAACAGATTTTTCCTCTGCAGAAGCTCCAAACAAATCCAATTTGCAAAGCTGGGAAAAAGAAAACCATTATTAGAGAAACAACAACCAGACTGGAAGTTAAATACAGATTATAAAGGTTGGAATATTCACTAAAGTACTACATGCTCCAAAGAAAAAAAAGTCCTCATTAGTTTTACTATTGTTATTGACAATCTCTAAATGACATTGCTATTAATTCAATAACTGTGAATGAATGATAAATATGTTAACTTATATTTACAGCTATGCTGGGTTTATATTATATTACTATTATTATTTGATTTTTATTGTTATTAACTGTTCTGCAGACTATCTCAAGTAATGTAGTTAAAAATAAGGACATGAAAGTTTAAAATAGATGCATAATACCTCAAGTATGGACTGAAGACAGTTATCTACATCACCAGCCCGGAACATATCTTTCATTACAACAAGTACTGAATGAACAGTGTAAACAAGGACATGCACTTGAAATCCTTTTGTGAGAAGTGATGACATTTCAGATACTAAGATACTGAGGTAGGATGGTCCAAGTGTCACCATGATCTTCTGGAGAATTTCTCTTGCAACACGACGCACACTGTCCATACGAGACTTCAGGAAAGTGCACAGTCTCATAAAAATCCTGTACAACAATTATAAAAATAAGTGTTACATTATTAAGAATACCACATAGCGACATTTACTTAATTTCGTTATGGCTTTGGGAACATGATATTATTTCAAGTCTGAGACCTGGAACATGAACTAATTTTTCTATTGCTTAAACGGTGAATTAATTTAGTTACTAAAACTACCACTAGGAAGGAAGTAGATTTTTTTGGACCTCCTTGGTTCACTTCAAAGTTATAAATGATTGTAACCGACTAAATACAGAGACCTTTTTACTGGACATGAAGTACAGATAAAATGAATAAAACCAAAACAAGACGAAACTATTCAATTTTGCCTGCTGCTTTAAAAAAAGTGTGTGTGTGAGTGTGAGTGTGTGTGTGTGTGTGTGTGTGAGAGAGATTACTAAAACATTACATCTAATTCTTCCTTCCTTCCTTCTTTCTCTAGGAGGAGGAGGAGGAGGAGGAGGAGGACGGGGGGGGGGGGGGGGATATTCTCAACTGAAGCACTCACAAAAAGTTGTGATTACTGCAAATTCCTGGAGAAGAGATCATGGCATGCTGCATCAACCAACCAGTCAGAGGGGGGGGGGGGGGGGGGGGGGGGGGGGGGGGGGGGGAAGGAAAAAAGGGGTAATGATTATAAAGAATCCGCCTCAATTGCAAATAGAAATCGGATGTTGACCTAGGTTTCGGCGCAGATAACCGTGCCTTCTTCGGAACAAACTAAAACTGCAAACTGCCTAAAGAGGCATGGTCCAACATTAATACAGAACGCCCAGAAGTGCAAAAGACTCACATAAAATGTAAATTAACAATACGTGTGTACCATGTCAATAGCTGTACTTAGCTCAAACGTCACAAGCGTGCTTCCTCACCCCAGCCAACGTTCGGTGGGCAGCGGGATCTCAGAGCTCTGAGAGTTTCTGATGTTTGAGCTAGGTGCAGCTGTTGACATGGTTACACGTATCATTTATTTTACATTTTATGTGAGTCTTTTGCACTTTTGGGCATTCTGTATTAATGTTGGACCATGCCTCTTTAGGCAGTTTGTAGTTTTAGTTTGTTCCGAAGAGGCGTGGTTATCCGTGCCGAAACCTAGATCAACATCCTGTCTCTATTTGCAATCGAAGTGGATTCTTTATAATCATTAAATTATTCACGATTGCTGATGCACTACAATGTTAAAGTTCTCAAAAAAAGGGGTGTTGTTGCATAACTCATTAAGACACAAAACTTCTTTTGAAACCAAAAACAACAGACCAGATAACACGATTCACATTGGCAACACTTAAGGGAAAAGCATAAACCATTTATGTTATAGCATTCCGGTAATGTGAAACCATACACACACTGTATGATTACATAGGTAATCTGAAAATTACAGATGTCAGCAGCTGACAGGTAGTGCAGTGCAAACCACCTCATAAATACTACAACATTAATCTACCAATGTTTGATTATCTCTGTATAAGCCAATAAGAGAACCAGTGAAGATATCTACCAGTATTTTACATGTATTAAAAATATATGACAAAACAAGAAACGTTGGCACGTGGGAGACTTGGATCATCATACACTTTCTGAATATGAAAAAGTCTAATTTTAGCTGAGTTTCAGACAGGTACAATGAAAAGACTGTTACACACTGAGCTTTCAGATACAGCCTTCTTTAGAAAAGAAAAGGAAAAACACGCACACATACACACACACACACACACACACACACACACACACACACACACACACATATTCACACACAAGCAAGCACATCATACGCTACGTGACTGCTCTCTTCAGCTGCTGCAGCCAGAATGCAATCCCAGCTCTTTGCCACAAGGATCATATCTCTGTGGACCAGGCCCACCAAGACTTGCCTAATCCAACCACCCAGCTTCTTTCTATTCCAGTCCAGTCACAGGCTTGTTCTACCCCATCAGTGGGTGGGGCACCGGTGAAAGCAGCCACATCATATATCAGCTGTGCTGTAATCATTTCGCTGCTCTTTGAATTGGTATGACTACCGATCAGCTGTCTACCAGAATGTACGGGCAATGTCAAACTGCGGCCAAGAGCAAAGTGGACCACCCTGCGGCACAACAAGCAGCTGAACATAACGTGCTTAATTTCAATGGTTGCTTCATAATCTGCGATATCCGGATCCCCTACCACCACTCTCTAACAATCGTACTCGTCTTTTCCTCCCTCTGCTGCTGTCCTTCGAACACCCCCCCCCCCACCCTACCCTCCCTTTCCACCATAGCTAGCTTGCTGATACCATGCCAGGCAACCTTGTCTGGCCACCATCTAGTCCCTGCACACTCAATTAGGTGTGTTATGCAGTGCTGACTCTTCTCCCCATACCTCTACCCTGTTACCTCTCCCCCTTCCCAATCCAAGCCAGACTGCTACTTCCACTCAAAACCATTGCATTCTGTATTCAGCAGCCACAGAGAACAGTCATGTATGCATGAGGTGTGCTTGCTTGTGTGACTGTGTAAGTGTGTTTTTTTTCTTTTGAAGAAGGCTTTGGCCAAAAGCTCAGTGTGTAACAGTCTTTTCATTCTGCTCTGCCTGCCTGCAACTCAATGCGTCATGTTTATGGTTAGTAGCAATCTACTATTTTCACATTGTTTAATAAGAATGGTTTTTTTTAAACATCTAGGAAATGATTCATAATGCTCAGTAGAAAAAGAGGTCTAATGCACAATATGTGAAACAATATGGTTAGTTGAGCACCACTGATGATTTGAAGAATTAACAGAAACATTCAACACAGCACACATTAGATCTCAAATGATTTGTGTAGCTCTTTTCCTGAAATTTTTTTCATGATATTGACAGTCTATATTATCTAAATAAATAAAAAGAAATACAATCAAAAAATGTGGCAGCAACGTGCCTTTCATTTTGAAAGTGATGACAGAACAAAGAGCTGGGATTCATTTTAAAGTAACTTATAAATACAACGATGATTGTAACATGCAATTTTTATGAGGTATGTGTTTTGTACCTTAGATAGGAAAATTCTACTAAATCACACATTGTCTCATGTCCTTAAAAAAGCTTTAACTCAGAACACAAGACATGAGAGTGACTATGTCAAGTAGCTGCAGCGTATGGCAGAGTAATAAGAGTTGTCAGAAACAATGTAAGCATAATGACCACAGACAATAGTTAAATATACTCCAAATTGAAGAGACAAACAACACATTTTGAGTTAACTATCTATATGAAACAATGAACCAGCTCAATCCATCTGATATCTACAACTTAATCAGCATAATATAGCCAGATGATTAAGTTACAAGTGCGCGATAAAACACTAGCATCAAAGTCAAGACCACAACAAAAGTACTAAAGCACTTGTTACAAGCCAAATAGCCACAAAGTTACAGAAACTTGCTGGTAATTGAGTATTATGACATAAGAGCATTTCAGTACTGAAGATATGTTAGCAACTCACTTGTGTAACACATGAAAAATAAATATGAGAATTTGTTATATGGTGGTAAGTTTGGCTTTAACAAAGGTAAAAGCACCAGAAAGGCAGTTCTGACATTGAGTTTGATAATGAAAGCAAGAAGTGTTCACACATTTTTCTCAACCTAGAAAAAAGATTCAACAACATAAAATGGTGCAACATATTTGAAATTGAGGTTGGATTCCACTGGAAATCACATGCTCAGCAACCGCAATATTAGTATTGTAAACAAGAAAATTGGCAGCATTGATTATAAGATATTCAAAATCATTTATAACAGCAAAATGACTTCAGTCACTGTGTGACCATCTTCAGCGAAAATATTAAAGTCTTGAAAACTCATGTAATAAAAGCACATTCATAACTTCAAAATACATAGTATGTACTGTTTCCCATCTATTATAAAACATAATATTGTTGTGTTAAAAGTGAATGCAACACAGATATAATTATAAAATATCATTAAAATCATAAAAAATCTTTCTCTAAATAGTAGATACATAAACTACTGATGGAAAGTCCAGATTGGCCTGAGTGGCTGTAGATAGCGATGTGTGGTTGCTTATGTGAATGTCTCAGTGTATTCCTTTTCTGAAGAAGGCTTTGGCTGAAACCTCTTGCATACAATCTTTTCATCATGCCTGTCTGCAACTTGCAGCTCAACGTGTCTTTTTCCAGATATATAATCAGTTTAATAAGTCACAGATGCAAAATACTAATGCGAATTCTTTACAGACGAATGGAAACTCTGGTAGAAGCCCACCTCGGGGAAGATCAGTTTGGATTCCGCAGAAATATTGGAACACGTGAGGCAATACTGACCCTACAACTTATCTTAGAAGCTAGATTAAGGAGAGGCACACCTACATTTCTAGCATTGTAGACTTAGAGAAAGCTTTTGACAATGTTGACTGGAATACTCTCTTTCAAATTCTGAAGGTGGCAGGGGTAAAATACAGGGAGCGAAAGGCTATTTACAATTTGTACAGAAACCAGGTGGCAGTTATAAGAGTCGAGGGACATGAAAGGGAAGCAGTGGTTGGGAAGGGAGTGAGACAGGGGTGTAGCCTCTCCCCAATGTTATTCAATCTGTATATTGAGCAAGCAGTGAAGGAAACAAAAGAAAAATTCGGAGTAGGTATTAAAATCCATGGAGAGGGAATAAAAACTTTGAGATTCACTGACGACATTGTAATTCTGTCAGAGACAGCAAAGGACCTGGAAGAGCAGCTGAATGGAATGGATAGTGTGTTGAAAGGAGGATATAAAATGAATATCAACAAAAGCAAAATGGGGTTAATGGAATGTAGTCGAATTAAGTCGAGTGATGCTGAGGGAATTAGATTAGGAAATGAGACACTTAAAAGTAGTAAAGGAGTTTTGGTATTTGGGGAGCAAAATAACTGATGATGGTCAAAGTAGAGAGGATATAAAATGTAGACTGGCAATGGCAAGGAAAGCGTTTCTGAATAAGAGAAATTTGTTAACATCGAGTATAGATTTAAGTGTCAGGAAGCCGTTTCTGAAAGTATTTGTATGGAGTGTAGCCATGTATGGAAGTGAAACATGGACGATAACTAGTTTGGACAAGAAGAGAATAAAAGCTTTTGAAATGTGGTGCTACAGAAGACTGCTAAAGATTAGAAGGGTAGATAATATAACTAATGAGGAGGTACTGAATAGGATTGGGGAGAAGAGAAGTTTGTGGCACAACTTGACAAGAAGAAGGGATTGGTTGGTAGGACATGTTCTGAGGCATTGAGGGATCACCAATTTAGTATTGGAGGGCAGCGTGGAGGGTAAAAATTGTAGAGGGAGACCAAGAGATGAATACACTAAACAGATACAGAAGGATGTACATTGCAGTAGGTACTGGGAGATAAAGAAGCTTCCACAGGATAGAGTAGCATGGAGAGCTGCATCAAACCAGTCTCAGGACTGAAGACCACAACAACAACCTGAAACATCAGTACTATAAAATCTAGACCACCTCTTAGTCCTTTTTTTCAAACTTAGAGAGAGAGAGAGAGAGAGAGAGAGAGAGAGAGAGAGAGAGATGTGGGGAGGGAAGGAGGAGGGAGTGGGAGGTGTGTTATTTTTGGTCCTGGCAGAAGCAACAGTCTGGACTCTCAAGGCAGAATTCTGGAAACCCTACTCTCTCTCCATTGGGCCTCAATACCTCAACTACTGTGCCAATGCAATTAGTCATTTCTGTCAACTGCAGCCATTGTATCATTATGGAGATAACACTCAAAATCATAATTATTCCAACAACTATATTTATTAGTGAAACCTAAAATTTTGCATTCATTATGATCAAACAGTTGAATGTTTTCCAGCAGAATCACTGACATTTTAAACCAAGACAATATACAAGATGCGGAGGTACTATCAAGACATAGATCAAAACCTTTCTCTGCAAAAGTGACAGGGTGCCAGATGCAGCTAGTGAGACACATCCAACACGAGCCTGAATGTTGGATGCTACTTGGAAAGGAGTTGAGGAGGACAGGGAAGAGGGATCAGAAAAAAAGTTTCAAGTATAACTGTTTAAACAGTGTCTCAGAAATTCGTTACTTTCTGTCATGATAAGCCTGCATACAAGCCTGTAATAAAGGCAGATGGTCAGGCCTTGTTGCACAGTGGTTTTTTGCATTGGACCATATGATGGTGATGACTGCAGATAGCAACACTAAATCAGAAAAAAAATTATAACCTCTCTGCTTCCTGCATGTTGTATATGGTACATGGAACTGCTGACTTTTATCTGCATACAGAAACCATCTAATGTCAAAGATATCAGCACAAATACTTTGCTCACCTTTCACAAGGTGCCATTACCAACTGCAACAAGTTTGAGTGCTCTGTGTCGCCAATTGCGTGTAACAGAAATTTTATAGGGATAAACACATTTTCTACAAGTGGAACTGAAGAGAATAGACAATATCTACTGCCTTTGGATGTGAAATAAAATGACACTAAGGGTCATACTAGCTGGTACTACCTTGGCTAGAAATTTACACTGATACATTTATCCCAGACAATGCACAAGCAGAGAGAGACAGTTTCACTACTTTATTTTGTTCTTGTTTGGCACTGAAAACTTCCTTATATGGCAAGTAGTGATCTGTCATTGTACCAATAAAATATCTTTCACCAAAAATTTTCCATTATTATAAATATTTCTTGTTAGTCCTTCAATATGATACTGGAAAGTCCTGGGTGGAATACACACAGAAGCAGAAGCACGGGGAAAACCACACACCCTATGGTTGACAGCGTGCTCAACAAATATGTAAGTTGTTAATAAGCTTTGGTGACACCTTTTGTCTGAGGGAGGGAGGGAATGTCCAACATTGTCCCGGTGCTGCTGCTTCAATTGGGTTGGGACAATGTAGGCCTGTGTGTGTGTGTGTGTGTGTGTGTGTGTGTGTGTGTGTGTGTGTGTGTGTGTGATCTAATGACTTATTTGACAGGTAGAAAGGAGAATGAAGTTGAATGACAATAATACTGAGCAATTCCAGTTTTTTGGTTCTTCTTGTCTAGGGCACTTTTAAAACTGATAATGTTAATTGTAGAGTATAAAGTTTATTTATACTCAAATTCTTTATGTAACTCTGAAGCTCAAATTTTACTTCAATAACAACATTTTACTTGTTGCTCAGCAATTTCACAACTATGGCCATTGATATGAAAAGTTGCTTAAACTACAAGTAACTGGAATCACAAATAAATCTATTATTCGAACTTACATACTATGCAAACGAATACAAGCCTTACTATATTAAATACCCTGGTAAATGTTGATCAAGCACATGTTGAGGAAGTTTCTGTAGAAGTTTGACAGATGCCAAGGCTACTGGAACACGTAAGACGTCCTCCTCATCTTGGTCTGGACCAGTTTGTCGTCGATTTAATTTATGTAAAGTATCTGCTACTGATCGCTGCCCAATTGTCCGTTGTAACTGTGGAAGCAGGCTGTTGGTAATTGTGCTGACCACTCGTGATGCTGCTGACTTTGGAAGTTTTGCTTCTTGGTCAACAGCAAATGTCTTATTTTCAGGAATTCCAGTTTCAAGTTCCATTTGTTCATTTTCACAACTATCCAGCAATGTATCTAAGTCCTTCTCCATTACAACTTCATCTGTTTTCTCTGTAATTGGAAAAATTTCACCAATTCTTTTAAAATGTAATAATTCGCATATGAAAGTAAAACATGTTATATACACATGATAAGCAAATGTAATGTAAGAAAAACCTAAGGTACAGAACAGGGGGATAAGAGAGATATCAAAGACAAATGGAAGTGTGATTTAAAAACAGTAAAAATTAAAATTTTCAATCTCAAAATAATTTCAAGGAAAAAAACCTACTCTCTTCTCCATTACTCACTGGCTAGCTCTTGGACTTGCCCAAACAATTTTTCTTAAAAACTAGGAGATTATTGAGGTACTGTTTACATGTACTCACAGCATGACAGCTTTAAAAGTCTCACTCACATCATTACCATTTTTTACGAACTGAATTTAGACTGTGATCTGGCTCTGAACTTTAATAAATCATTTAAACAATTTTAGCAACTAGCCCTAAGCTAAAGTATTTTCAGCGAGAACGGCACTCAAGTTTTGAAATCCATTAATTTGTTTTTGCTTCTTGTTACTAACTATCAGTTCACTAATGTTCCACTGATGTCTTCCCATTCTTTCTGAATGGTGATAAGGCAACCGAATGTAGGTGTGGCACAGGACCTGGGCAGCTCTCTTCAGTTCATTATGAAGATATCATCTGCATAGAGCAAATACACAGTCCTGTCACATTAATGTGGTCACTTGCCAAAAGCTTACAAAATCACCTTTTTCAGTGCGGACATGCAGGAAGAGCATCAGTGAGGTTCTGGAAGGTATGGCAAGGATGTGGAGCTATGCCAACTCCAGTGCCATTGTCAGCTGCAAAAGGTTTCTCTGCTGAGAACCCATGGTGCAAACAACTTGACTGAGGGGAGCCCACAGACGGTCATCTGGGTTTAAATCTGGAGAGATTGGCAGCCAGCAGAATATGGTAAACTCATCCTCGTGCGCTTCAAACCATGCACGTACACTGCGAGTTGTGTGACATGTTGCATTGTCATGCTGGTACAGGCTCTTTTGACGAGGAAAAAACAAACTGTACATAGGGGTGGGCATGGTCCCCAAGAATAGATGCATATTTGTTTCCATAATAGTGAGCTAACCTAGGGAATGCTGCGAAAGCATTCCCCAACCATAACACTCCCTTAGGATTGGACCCTTTTGATGATTGTTGCAGAACCATACATGCCAATGACTATTTGCCCAGTGTAGCACAAATGTGATTCACCTGAGAAGACCATCTGACACTACTCAGTGGACATCCAGTTATGGCACTGGCATGCAAATTCCAGCCTTTGTTGCCAAATAACAGCATTCAGCATGGGTGAATGAACCAGGTGCCTGCTGTAGAGACCCATATGCACCAACATTAGCTGAACGGTCATTAAGGAGACACTCTTGGTAGCCTCCTTGGTTTATGCTGGTGGTCAGTTCTCAACAGTTGTACATCTAGTTGCCCGTACACATTTCCACATCTGTTGTTCACCCCTGGCATCCATGACCCATGGTGCATTACAGTTGCCACAGTTTTGGTTTTGTATAGCATCATTTTGCATGCACAGTATATTTTAACCACGGTGGCAAGCAAACAGTTTCCAAACTTAGCCATTTTGAAAATGCTTCCACCCTTAGCCCGAAAGTCAATGATCATGCCCTTTTGGGTATTAGATAAATCACTCTGTGTCTGCACTGCAACAACTGCACTGTTTGCTGTGTCTTCTCAACAGGCTAAACATATCCTCTACTGCTAGTGCTGCCATTTGCAGTATGTGTGTGATTACTGCATGTTGATGCCGAACGTAGGCGGCAGTCACATTAATGTGAATAGACTATGTACGCACAGTACATTTTTGTGTTTATTGAAATGCATGAAATTTATTTTCATGAAAGTCTCTCATGACCTTCTCAATTGCTACATTAGACTTCTTGCCTTAACTCTGAGACCATTTAGAAACTTTTAATCACTTCATTGCTTAATTTTCCTCAGCCTCTCTCTCTCTCTTATTTCAATAAATCACAGAAAGGAAAAAAAAATTACACTGCAGCTACTACTTATAAAGTATTTTGCAGACTGATTTTAGAGCATTCTATCAGTATAGTTCAAATACTCATACGACAGATTTTGTGTTTGAGCATGTATAGCTGAAGAAGTGGTGGTGTCAACTCAGCTCCGGATCTACATTATTTCTGAACCGGGGCAAAAACTCGATAGTGACAGGCCCCCCCTCCATCCTTCAGCATTTGAAATACGACATCAGAATTTTCTGCAAAATTGATTTTTCAAAAATATGTTCATTTTGTAGTGCATATCTTTTTGAGAGAAGTTTGATACACAAAAGTTCGAGGAAATGTAAAATACGTTATTTGGTCTTACATGAACCAAAGTGCAGTGCACCAAGCCTCTTCACACAGCATTCTTCTATCACACGTGGCTGTGTTTCACTCTGTCGAATTCAAATTTGTTTGTGGTAAGGGTCTATGAGACCAAACGGCTGAGGTCATAGGTCCCTAGGCTTACACACTAATTAAACTAACTTAACCTAACTTAGGCTAAGGACAATACGCACACCTATGCCCGAGGGAGGACTCGAACCTCTGACGGGGACAGCCGCGTGGACTGTGACAAGATGCCTCAGACCCTGTCGAATTCAAACATGTTTATTTTATAATGGAAGCCATGAGACCTATATTCATGAGAGCAGAAATGAAAATGTCCTGTGGATCCTCTCCTGCTCCCAGTCAGCCAGTCTTATGTCCTACCCACTATTAACAAAAACTCACAATAAATAGTAGGTAGGATTATTTGTAACAGGGAGAATTAGAACTCTTCAGAAAATCTCTTTTGTGTGGCATAAAATTAAATATAGGAAACATAAAATGAATAAAGGCAACAGACAAGCAAGACAGTACACATTCCTTCAAAGGTCGTAGCATTTTTCCTCTCTAATCTCACTACACCTTTACACAGCTTGCTTTCCATTCTGTCAATTAATCTATTACGTCATTAAAGTTCATCAAACGTTTTGCTACATGAAAAATCAAAATATCACTGTCTAACACCGAAAAAGCTGTTAATAGTACCAAAGACTCAATTGGTTTGTCGATTTGATTATGTCTACTTTGTCACCGTCTGCCAAATAAAATGAAACACACATTTATAATATTACAGCAATTGTAACACATGCTAAATAAGCAAGGCTGTTTTGGTACAAGTGGTCATTTTTATCTACGTCATTTACATAAATGCCAATGGCCTTGCCGCAGTGGTAACACTAGTTCCCGTCAGATCACCGAAGTTAAGTGCTGCTGGGCTGGGCTAGCACTTGGATGGGTGACCATCCAGTCTGTTGAGTGCTGTTGGCAAGCGGGGTTCACTCAGCCCTTGTTAGGCAAACTGAGGAGCTCCTTCATTAAAAGTAGCAGCTCCAGTCTCATAAACTGACAAGGCCACGAGAGCAGTGTGCTGACCACATACTCCTCCATATCTGCATCCAGTGACGTTTGCAGGCCGAGGATGAGAAGGCAGCCGGTCAGTACTGTTGGGCCTTCCAAGGCCTGTTCAGATGGAGTTTAGTTCATTTAC
Source organism: Schistocerca cancellata (assembly GCF_023864275.1). Lineage (NCBI taxonomy): Eukaryota > Metazoa > Arthropoda > Insecta > Orthoptera > Acrididae > Schistocerca > Schistocerca cancellata. Next base: position 277,291,561 of record NC_064626.1, read on the forward strand.
ATAAATAATACGACAGAATATAATTCACGAAGTCCCAATATCAAATTCCTATTAGGCCTACTACAAGGAAAAAGTTTTATGTTAGGAAATAGTTTCACATTGCATTCATACACTCCAGTTTCTCAAGAATGACATCAAAAAATAGTACTATGAGATTCATGTATAAATTTGGAATCATCATATTCTTCCTTATCATTTTTGTGGGATGTCCCTATTTCTTCTCCTTCTTCGTTCTAACAAACAATCTTGTCATCACTAATTGTGCAACTATTCCAGCCATGTCAAAATTCCATTTTCTTGGATACACCAAGAAGATTGATATGTAATTTTTGTTACTCATTATTCCTATTAGTTGTTTCTTTCCACACTGGTAGTCTGAAACTAAGGATTTAGCTAATAATTATAATAATGCTGATCATTTGCATACCCAGTCAATCACAGAAACAAACAGCATCTGGCATTCACCCGTCCGGGCTTATTTGGCTCAGCTCATATAGCCCCATACCATTTTGTCTGCGGGAAAGTTTTTTATTTCTTGGTGCGATGGGGATTCCCCTGGTAGAGACATCATGTACACTATGCACACATCCAAAAATCAACTTAGAATGTGTTCAAAAACTGGCAGCGATGTGTTTCAAAATCATATGAATAATTGGATGTTAGACACTTGGTGAAACAAAGTTTTTTCTTTAAAGAATACGAACTTGGCACCCGCTGAAATTGCCGCCTGGGGCAGATACACCGGTTTCCAGTTGTACAAGTAGAGTATCTACCTCAGATCACAGTAATGTTCCATCAGCAAACATAAAAAAGAATACATGCACCATGAAAGAACATGAAAAGACAAAAAATGAAATGATCGTAAGGCATTGTTGGCCGGGATGTCCCATGTGGGGGAATTCGGCCACTGTATTGCAAGTCCTTTTTAGTTTACCCCACTTCAGCGACTTGCAAGTCAGTGATGATGAAATGATGATGATAGACACACAACACCCAGTCATCTCGAGGCAGAGAAAATCCCTGACCCTGACGAGGATCGAACCTGGGGCCCCGTGCACGAGAAGCGAGAATGCTACCTCAAGACCACAAGCTGCGGACACGTCTTTTCATTACTCATTACATCCAGTAATGAAAAGACAAAACAATGGTAACAATTCCTAAAACTCCTTAATTATAGATTCATTCCATGGGACATATGAACAACAGATTACACCCAAATATCCTGCTGACCACTACAAGGGCTAGTGGCTCTGTGCAGCTTAATTTATGGACATGTACTCTTTCTGGTGGCCATCAAAAGAACATCACAGTAACCTAGCTATGTACACTATTCGTAAACTGCAATGAATTGTTTGCATTCAAAATGGAGCAATAATACTCTGAAACTGGTCTGCATAATAGCATGTTTAGTATAAGTATGAAGAAATGTTTGCCTTATAAAATGGAAGACTGCAACTGTAGGTTCAGTGCATTTCACCATAATGGGAAAAAAACCCCATGAGAAAGACAGACAAGCTTTTCCTGAAGCCCAAAATTCTTCAAGGTCCTAATTAAACTGTTGCTAAGGATGATGTTTTCCTTCTGAAGGTCTACCAGAAATTTGTGTACAGTTTACTCCCAATTATTCAGGGTAATGTGGGGGAGAAGGTGCACAAATAATTGAGATATTTTCAAACATGTATTCTTTGTTCGATAAATTATCAAAATTCCATGCACAAATATTGTAAGCCTGTTTATTTCTAAGAATAGTCTGTGTTGTTGGTCTGCTTCTGAGAGGAGGTGACTTACTTCCCCCCCCCCCTAGAGCATTTCAAATTATTGTTGCAAAAATAATGCTGTCATATTGAAACCCTCGCTGGCCCATATAATCTAGAAGAGTATAAACACACTGCAATGTAGTACAATGACTGACAGAGTCACTGCCTTCTTTCCCACTTTCACAATCATTTTCCTCTTCTCAGTTTTATTGTGAAGCAGCAGTCCAAATTTTGGCATGACATTTATACTGGAACTGGGTTCACATGCATTGATCTTTAGCCATTCATTCATGTTTTCTTCGCTGACATCTTCAAAACCATTTAAACCCATTGTCATATTAATTATCTGTGCAGCTGATATTTCTTCATCACTGAAACCTTGAAAATCACTTTCTTCTATAGCTGGAAGAATTTTGCTCCACGACTGAACTAGTGTATGTGGCTTGAGTTCCTGCCTGGCATCAGAAATCTTGTGCATGGCACCTAGAATAGTCAACTTCTTCTGGAATGCCACCAAATCATCCTCGTCAACTAATGTTCTCAGTAGACCAGTCCAGTAATACCATTTTACTGATGTGATTATGCCTTGGCCACTGGCTGTATAATGGCAGTCACATTACAAGGTAAAAACTTAGTTACGATGAGATCATCATCAGATAAGATAACCCTCTCATCGGGATGTGAAGGGGTGTTACCAAGCAACAGAAAAGCCTTCTATAGAAATCCTTTCTCTTCTAGATATCACCAAACTTGTGTACAAAATGTGTATGGAATTAATTTTTGAAAACTTCTCTATCCACACAGGCTCCTTTTCAGCTGTAATAATGCACAGAGAGATCGTTAGCTGTTATATCGTCGAGTGTTCAGGTTGTCTCTGATTTTCAATCATTAGTAGTTTTACTTCGTGGTTCCCAGAAGCATTAGCGGTGCACAAAATTGTAATATATTCTTTCGACAACTCATGTCCAAGGAGCATAAATTTCCCTCTTAAAAGCAGGAGTTCTGGTTGATTGACATTTCCAATACAGACCACTTCCCGGAAGGAATCAACAGCTGCAACTTTTGAACTAAGTCGCTCTCTTTGCATAGTAAGTTCACAAATCGTGTGACGCTGTTTGAATTCATTTAGCCATCCAGATGAGGCATTAAATTCTCCCTCAAACCCTAGAGCTCCATGAAAAAATTTAGCTGTTTCAGATACCGTTGCTTCTGAAACAACACCTTCTGCTTGTTTTTGGCTAAACCACTGCAAAAGAGCAGTGGTTCTAGTTATGCACCATCTGCATGAAGAGATCTACATTTGGTCAAATAGATACTGCAAAAGACCAGTATGTAATTGATCAAATGTAGATCTCTTCATGCTTTTTTGTGCTGATGGTCCATAACTAGAATCGAGTTTCCTGACAGAAACTTGCATTTTCTGCTTATTGTTTTTAATGACCCAATCATTCAGCATTCCAAAACCATACTGAGTACTTAGTTTCACAGCCATTTCCCTCTTCTGAAATCTTTCAACTAATTCTAATTTTTGTTTTAATGTCAACCCACATTCCTTTCATTTATAAGTCATCTCTTCTACAAATTTCTTTTAACATACACATATGCCGACTAACATAAGAAAACTTAATCTGTTTTCAATTTACACAGAACAGGCTGGCCAATAACAATGGAAATAGAGCTCTGTTGTCAAGTGGCTTAAAATAATGGAAATGGCACTTACTGTCATGCAACGGGTTGTTAATTGCTGTTTCCTAGAGAAAAATATTGCATATCTTCTTTTTAATTTTTAAATTTTTAGATGCGTGTATAACCTGCAAACTAGATAAGCTGCACATGAATAATTGGGAGTACACTGAACTTGCAGATTATATTCATATGCCTTGTTACATATTTGTCTTCAAATAAACATTTGATCAATGACCAACCATCCAGAACGGAAATCACCTATGTATCCTCCAATTATTTTTGCTACAAGGGGTTCAGTTGGTCTAGAAGGAATTCTGAGAAGATCTTGTGGCAAATGTGACAAGAATAGAGGCACATGCGTGTTAAATACGCTATTTTCCCCATTCTTGTGTATGGGACAGTTCACTGTTACTTTATATTCGTGTTGTAATATTAGTTCTACACAAACTCTTTGCTTTTATAAATTTGCAATATTTGTTCTACATAAATTTTTATAAATTTGAAAAGACAGGCTTTCCTCTTCAACACCACAGATCTCTGCCAAAATTCCATAAATACAGAGTTTGAATTTCTTTAAAGCGGATCAAATACCATTTCTGAAGACTTGAAGACTGAAATGGGCTGTACTTGTATGAAGAATGACATATTAATGGTGGCTGAAAATAGCAATGGATATGGTTTCATCAGGGAAGAGACCAGTAGGCAGACATAGGTAAGGAAGGAGGTAGGGGGTTGGATCTGGGAGAAAGACAGTGGCAATGTTCAGACAAGGGAATGGCAAGATCATTAAGGATAGACCAGAAACTTAGATGGGGAAACGAAAGGTAAGGAAATCAACCCAGTCCTTTTCAAAGGAGCGATCCCAGCATTTCCTGTAAAGGAAAACCTAAATCTGGATGGCCATTCGGGAGTTCATCAAACCTGAGTCTAGAGTCTAAGCATTGTGCCACTTCACTCTGTGACTGGAGAAGAAAACTGAGTTGAGGGTAAGGGTAAGGGTAAGGGTAAAGGGTAAAGGGTAAAGGGTAAGGGAAAGGGTAATGGTAAGGTATGGGGACTAGTGAAGGTCTAGGCCATGGAGATTGCGAGAATGGAGGATATGCTGGAGAGACAGTTATAACCAAGATAGTTTGGGTACCCTTGGCATTTCCAGATTTGGTATTCTAAAGAGAAACAATCAGAAGTTAGAAAATTGTTCCAAAGGATTGGAATGGAGGTGGTGGACTTGCTAACAGGACACTGAGAAAGTTGGAGTTTCATGGTAGCTAGATCATGCACATGGAAGATGTCTGTGTACAGGGATTTGCCATTCATTGTGAAAAGCAAAAATTCTGTTTGTTATGGGAAAGGAACTGTGAAAAGGCACTATCAGGAATTATCACTGTCTTGGATGTAAAAAGAGAGACCAGATAATTGGCTGAAGGTCCAGGTTGACAGTATTCTATGGAAGTACTGTAACCTGCCACAATGGAACGACTAGGTGGGAGACAAGTGGATATGGGCTTGCTGAGCTCGAAGAGTAGGTAAAAGGTAGGTCTCTAACGGACTGCCAGAATGAAGAGGAAGACAGATTCAGGAAACAAATTTTGGAACGGGCCTAATGTTCTGAGGAGCTGAAGGAGGTAATGTTGGACTTATGTAAGTGGTCCAAATGATAATGTTTATAACTAGTGGTGGCAGAAATATGGTAATGACTCTCAGCTAAATACTCACTGTGATTTGTGACCATGGTGGTAGATCCCTTCCCAGCGGTACGAACCATGCCAAGAGTGGTCTAAGGGTAATGAACTGTTATTTGCTCCATAGCTCTGATTTTGGATTCAGTGGGAAGAGTTTTGAGGAAAAAAGGTAAGGTGGGACTGGAGATGAGGTGTTACTGGAAGGCTACAAAAGACTGCTGGGTTGAAGTGGTGACAGATCACAATTGGCACTCTTTAACAAAAGGCTCTACCTTTCAGCTGTCTATAGTCAGTTTGGAGGATGGCAAAGAAATGCTTCCACTAAAGTGAACAAGTAAACAAAAGCACACCCTTTTTTCACAAGTGCAACATGATTAAACTTAGGTCTGGGGTCAAAGGCAAGATGTTTTCGTGCACTGAGGCTCCTTCAGGGTCAAGTTAAGAAAGATAGGCTGCCAACTGTGTTGAGAGTCTACAGAGTGTGCTTAGAGGCAGTTTGATTTATGGTGGTTGTACAAAATTTTTGGTATGTTGTAGATAACTCAATATGGCAGGTTCTGGGTTTAAAATAAATTGAAGGATACTTTGAAGAGAGAGTCTTCAATGTACAGAGGTACTCCCAAGTAGAAATAAGAGATTAAGTAACTGAGATAGTTTCCTTAGATGCACCTGGGTGCATCGTTCAGAGTAACAGAAATGTGATGTAGGAAATTATTTTCACAGTATAAATGATCTGAGATAGGATGGTGTGATTATGCAAGACCAGAGGAATCAGAAAGGGTAAAAGTCTTCATGAAAGGACATGTGTTGACCATAAATACTGGTGTTAATGGTAAGTCAGTTGTAAGGGACACCAAGTATTAGTCAGGCTTTCATGAATACAGAACTGGATTTTTATGATAGCGTCACGAAGTTTTCTGAAAGGATGAAGTTACAATGAGGAACTTCATGGTTGGATTTGCAATAATAAAATGCAGCAAAGAGGACAGCAAATGAAAATTCAATAATGAAAACAGTTTTAATAAGAATTAACTATAACAACAGGTAGAGAAAGTGTTTACATTGTTAATATAGTCAAGGTGACCAAAAAGGAGAGATCAAAGACTTGTCTAAAACATGCACTCGAAAAGCAATCATATAGAAACATACACAGTTGAGTAGTTGTGTTTCACACAGTGATATGGAGTAAAAGGTAAAATAAAAATAAATAAAAGGAACAAGAAAGAAATCTTAGTGATGAAATGTGGCTGTAAGAACAGGGGGCTGCAGTATGGCAGCTGCTGGAGTAACTGTTACACTAGGGGACATTCAAACTGTGCAACACTGGTTCATAAGAAGATGTGTGGGATGAAGGTAAGGTAGAGGAGATAAAAGCAAGAAATTAAGAAGGTACAAAGAATGCACAATTTGAGTCTACATAAGAAAACAATGACTTTTACTTTTGACGTGCCAACACATCATTCATGTCATATGTTGTACATGCTGGAGATTTAATGGAAAGATATTGTGTGTATCTACTACAACATGTTTATAGTAACTCTACGAAGAACTGATGATGGTAACATAGTTTTACCAAAACCGGTCATCCACAATACAGTGTTTTATTGTGATCTTGGCTAAGAAATCTGTCTTCTCCTAAGAAAGACATTACTAAATGGATGGAAAAATGAATACTTCTACATCTACATTCATACTCTGTGAACCACTGTGAAGTGCACAGCAGAGGGTACAGGGAACATCCCTCTGCACCAATTATTATAGCTTTCCCCTGTTCCATTCATATGTGGAGTGCAGAAAATTTTTTTTTTTTGGAACTACCAATGTGTGTTGTAATTAATCTAATCTTATCCTCATGATCCCTATGGAAGTGATATGTAGGGCCTGTAGTATATTAGTACATTCCTAGAATAATTATTTAATGCCAGTTCTTGAAATTTTGTCAGTAGAATTTTTGGGGATGGTTTCCATCTTCCTTCAAGAGTCTGTCAGTTCACTTCTTTCAACATCTCAGTGACACTAACCCAGGAGTTAAACAGACCTGCGACCATCCATGCTCCCTTGTCTGTATATGTTCAATACCCCCCACTAGTCCTATTTGGTACACAACCCACACACTTAAGTAATATTCTAGGTTTGGTCACACAAGTGATTTGTAAGCAATCTCTTTGTCGACTGATTGTGTTTCTGTAGTATTCAATCAACAAATCAAAGCCTGCTACCTCCCTTACCCATGACTGAGCCTATGCAATCGTTACACTTCATGTCCCAACTAAATGTTGCAAACAAGTATTTGTATGGGTTTACAGATTCCAGCTATGACTAACTATCCGCAATTCCACATTTTTGAACATTTCAAGAATTTGTAAATCACTGCACCACTTTGAAATCTTATCAAGGTCTCACTGAATATTTGTACAGATCGACTGTACTTCATTGTAGATAACCATATCATCTGTAAAAAATCTGAGGTTACTATCAACATTGCCTGCAAGATCATTCACATCCAGCATGAACAGCAGGGGACCCAACGCGCTTCCTCGGGGTACACCCAAAGCTACTTCTACACCTGTTGATGACTATCCATTCAAGATAACATGCTGTGGCATCCCTACCAAGAAATCCTCAATCCCATCACATATTTTGTCTGATACCCTATAACATCGTACTTTTGATAACATGCAAAGGAGTGGTACTGAGTCAAAGGCTTTTCGGAAGTCAAGAAATACTGCATCTACCTGATTGCCCTGGCTTTTAGGATGTCATGACAGAAAAGTGTGAGTTGGATTTCACACATTTTGTGAATCCATACTGGTTGGTATGGAGGAGGTCATTATGTTCAAGATACCTCATTATGTTTGAGCTCAGAATATCTTCAAAGACTCTACAAGAAATGGATGGATGCAAGATTGGAAGAGAGCAAAATTGGCAAGATATTTCAATAACACAAATATCTTTATGTTGTTACATGTTAATGTGCTGCGAATCACCCCGTTACAGGTGTGTAGTTCCTGTTCTTGCCCTTGGTCTTGCAACAGCGGTAACACCAGATCCTGTCAGATTAGTAAAGTGGGGTGCTGTCGGGCTCCGCTAGCACTTGGATGGATGACTGTCCAGGTTTGCCGAGCACTGCTGGCAAGCGGGGTGCATTCAGCCCTTGTGAGGCCAACTGAGGAGCTACTTGATCAACAAGTTGCAGTTCTGGTCTCACAAAAACTGGCAATGACTGGGAGAGTGAAGCGCTGACCACTTGTACCTCCACATACGCATCCAGTGATGCCTATTGGCTGAGGATGACATGGTGGTCAGTTGGTACTTTTGGGTCTTCTGAGGCCTGTTTAGATGGAGTTTATAGAGTTTATTTTAGCGTTCCCTTTCTTCACTTTTGTTTGTTGTTCTTTTTATTGACAGGATACAAATGACAAACAATTGCTTCATCAGCTCTACAGAATACGCACTGAAAATAAAATCTGCCCCTACGTAATTGTGGCAAACTACTGTTGGTGGACGGAATTCCAGTATCTCTGTTGGTAAACTGCCACATGTAGTTCCACATAACGTAGATTGCATCATATTCAGCCATCAATTCATACTTTTTAATCCTCCAGATTGTACGGTTTAGCAGTCAATACAATTACGTACACTACTTACATCTCCCTCCCCTCACATGCACAACAGTAAATCTCAACTGCTTAATAAATTCACAGAAATACCAGAAATTGAAAATACTGCTTCAGTTGTAAATTTATTTTACTATCATGACCAGTTTTGGGCTCTCATAAGCCCATCCTCAGATGTCGCAACTGTGCTGTGGTCCCCTAGCAAACTGCACCTAGTACATGTCCACCACGGTGCTCGGGGGCCACAACACAGTAGCGACAACTGAGGATGGGCTTATGAGAGCCCAAAACCTGTCGTGATAGTAAAAGAAATTTACAACTGAAGTGATATTTTCAACCTCTGGTATAATGCTCAGTTGCGCATATTCTTGCAACAGGATTGTTCCTTCACAGAAATAGTTGTGTACAGTGGCACTTACACATGATGAGACATAAATGGAACAGCAGTCTATAAAACTATATTTAGTTAAAATTTTCTCTCTTAAGCTAAAAACTAATATTTAAACACAACCTTCATCAGATGACTGGTGTTCCGAATGAATAACACTGTCTTTCTCAGCCTCCTCATGACCTGCCGTTAGCACTATTTTGTCCTTTTCATCACTTGCTGCACGTTCTGCTGCATTTTCAAGGCTGCTCATTTTCACATCATTTCCTGCATTGTTCACAGCTCTGTCAAGATTAAAATGGAAAGCATCCAGAATTGCTATGATGATTCGCACCAGCTGTCTTTGGAATTCAGCAGATACACGCATCTTTCCAAGATAAAACCTAAGTACAGTCTCATACTGGTGCCAAGGAAGAAGACGACAAACCATGCCAACTGCCTGAAATGCAAAGTATCATTAGAGAAAATATTCACACAATTATAGAATCAAAAGTATTCTGCAAATCAAGTACCTGAATTGCAGCATCAACAAGACTATTTTTGTTGGCAAACTTTTCTGAACAAAGGAAAAGCGATGCACATGGAAGAATAAAATGAGTCAATGTCCGAGGAGTTGGTGGTTTTACAAGGCCTTTTGCCACCTCACAGAACCTGAAATAAAGCAGATAAAAGGCAGATAATTACAATATTTGCAAAATATTGAATGCTACTGCTAACACTGCACAACGCAGAAAGTAATCACTTACTTCAGTAAAGCTCTTGCTTTCCTGTGACTTTGCAAATGAACTATATTTTCAAAGAAGTCCACTTCTGGATCTGTCTTGCTGCTTAGCTTGGAGAGGTCCCGTAAAACTGGATGTAATTCTTCACACTGCCTAGCCTAAAATTAATTGCAACACTTAGTATGGCTGAGGCTAAAACAAGTAAGTACACACCACATGCCAATGATGGCCCTTTCGTACACTAGAACGTGGGGTAATTGTTTTTTGAACCAGCATTCAAATGAGGAACAAAATTTTCTACTCCATTGTAATGTTGTATATTCATGGCTGAACACAGAAAACAATAATTCAAATTGCTTCTATGAGCCTTCTTGTTCTTTAAAATAGGTCCAGTTCCAAGCCTAAGTACAATATACAGAAGCCTTTCTGGTAATGCATAACACAAACTCTGCTTCTGAGAGATTAATTTCTGAAGAGGGCATGGAAAATTTATGTTATGAAACTGATCTTTGTGCCATACATCTCAGAAATTAATACAAGATTCCAAAATTCTGAGAGGAATACAAAGAAAAAAAGTAAAGACAATCTCTCTGCATATAGTGGACACAGCGAGTGTAAAGAGGCATATAAATGTGAACTGAAATATTGTAATGAGTAGAGTAAAATAGGAGATGGGAGAGGGAGTGAGTGGTAAAGGTACAGGAAGGGCAAGCCTCAACAAAAAGGATAATATGGGAAAGGACAATGGTCCCAGAGAGAGATCCGCACCCTGCTATGCACAGAGATAGTAGCTTGTTATACATAGTGAAAACTGGTGTGAGATTAGAAGGGGCAGGGAGGATAGAAGGAGTTTTAGAATACAAGAAAATGGAGACCACGAAAAGAAAAATGTGGCTGAAGATTCATGAAAATATGAGGCAAACTAAGGTTAGAGTCAAACTGTTGTAATGAAGGGTACGAAGGTGGTGTAAGGAAAGAAAAGTGAAGGAGGTGGGAATGGGGGTGGATGCTGGTGCAGGACAGCATGTACAAACATTTTTGCCCAGGGATACAGCAGAACTGACGGAAGTACAGTCCCACCTATCCAATTCAGAGAAGCCGGTATTAAGGAGGGGGTGGATGGGGCCAGGGGTGGGAGGGGGGGGGGGTGTTGTTATGATATGGATTGTGATGTATCCATTAAGTACAGCACAGGTGACTTCAATGCACTGTCAATTTATAACTGGAACTGTCTGAGAAGTGTAAACTCCTGCAATTCTGTCAGATGTCTTGGTAGATCAATCGATATAATTATGTTCGGTGAGGTTGCTAGGTGTGGCACAGAAGAATACATCTGCCAGGACAAGGTCGTGTGGCATAACATCCATGGCAGATTTAAGGGTTGTTGTAGACCATCATGGTCTTATCTGTCGCACCCAGCCAAAGTTTATAGCATGCTCTCCAGAATACCAACTGACAACAACCCTGCGCTATGTGGTTTCCCCTGGACTATTTGCACTATGTTGGTATTTACCATCAACATTTGGGTAGCACATGGACTTGCTTCTCTGCCTAACACAGTACTGTCTTTGCTCACTGTTCAACTGACAACTGTTTTCAGTGAACAAATGGACAATAAAGAGTGCACTGAGTGTGATTTGTATTTGAGTGCTTCTCAGCCGAACCTACAAAGTGTTCTCCTGCACTAACAAGAGAGTTATTTAAAAAAACTTCTGAAGTACTGTATTGGTCACCTCTAGAAGTGCTTTGTTTTGTATATTTCCAGAAAAGTCATAGAATATTGCTTTCTGTGATTTATTTGTACATAACCTAAACAATGGTTTCTCATAATACAGCAGATGGGTTGAGTAGCACATATGCATTTAAACAAAACTTGAAAATGGTGGTTCAGACATAAATTTCCAGCTGTACATTGGCAATTCACATATTCTTCATAGGGCACAAAAAGATTTAAATAATCTCACAGCTGTGAAATAGTATCAAGCATGGTTTTGCTAACTTACAATACACTCCATAAGATTCTCAAAAAATACATATAGTTTCAATTTTGCACAAGTTTGTTCATTTAAAATATATGGTTGATGTATTTTTGAGGACATTTCCTATATTAAAGAGTGTATTTGCAGAATTTTAGTGCATAAGCCTGGCATTTTTAACCTATTTGAAGGCATATTTTGAATGTTTTAATGAATATCTTAAGGCCCTCTAATAATGAGATTTAAATAATCTGCAAAAAAAATTAAATATCAGATGGTTGTCTCATTAATCTACATTTGATGTTACAGTACAGAATGCAGATTACCTCTTAAAAGTATTTTCATTATTAGTGAAATGGAGGGAAACTCAACAGCCTGATAAATTTAGTACAGCTACTCTGCAAAAGGTGCATAATTTTCCATGAATCATAAATGACCTGCTCCACTGAGCTTTACAGTTCCCGTATTTCATTGTTCATCTTCCAGTCTCTCTCTTAGTACTAGTGAGTGGACACAGCTAGGAAATATCTGTGATTACACAAAGATCACAGGCAACCATTTAAGCAGTAGAAAGGCGTTTTGTAATACGTTGCGACTAACAGATTTCAATCAATAGTTCTCAGAATAAGCATTCTTCATAGGTGTATTAATTAGAAACAATTCTTTATGTCAATTACTATAAATGTAGGCCATGATTGGAAATTAAAGGTAACTAACTGTTTTGTAGAAATCATTAATAATAAAGGAATTAGGCTGTATCGAAACCTATGCGAGTTAACCAATATAATAGGAGAGAGGGGCTGGCACACTTACTAAGTTAAGGGCATGTAAGGAATAAAAATTAAAAAAAGCAGGTAAGCTGATAATAACAGTTGACAAATAATAATTATATTTACCAATTCTCCAAGTAAGCATAATGATTCATGTCTAACTATTTCATTAAAATCTTTTATCCCCTGCCTAATCAAGTTTAGGAGGGTGTCACTGATGAGAAATTCTCTTTCAGCAGAGATGTCTGAATGTTTATGACACATAACAGGTGCCAAATTTCGTAGGCAGTATCCAGCACTATCTCTAAGAGACATGTCCTTTTCCTGCAACAAAAAGAAAGTAACTGATAAAGAACAAAAAAGTACAGCCACTGTGAATAAAAATTGAATAGTTTTAATGAAATGTGTTACTGATAAAGCACTGCATTCTGGTTTTTGGTTATCAGTGTATTTAAAAATTGCTCTCTTCCTAAGCCCTCTAATTTCTGTTTTGTTTATTGATCTTATAGGAAGTAAAGCATATGACACATGGTATCATCGCGGGGAAATGCAGAAACCTAACGTAAACTAACTCAAAGTACTGAAGAGGAGTTTTTTTATTGCAGTAGTACATTTGTTCATTCATTCATATTCTGTGTTACATAAATCTTATCAGGACAGGGGGCCTTTATGGGTATGGTATGAGGTAACCACTGCACATTACTGGAAGCCTTCCATGCAGACCAAACCCTTTGCAGTCTTTCTCTGGTAGCCTTTCTTCTTCCCTCTGTTCATCTGCAGTTCTCTTTTTGTTTATCATGGAAATCTATAAAGTTGTCTAGGCCCGTCTCTTCAGTTTAATCCAACATGTTCATGATCCCTTCTCTCATTCATGAACCAATTGTCAGAAGCCTTAGGGCTTCTGTCAAATATCTTGAAAACGTTTTGTCAGTCTCTTCTCATTCATCCTCAACAAAGGCCTTTTTCTAACTGATTCTCTGAATCTTCCATTTTCCTTCTGCAGTTCTTCGTTTCCTCATAATTTATACTGTCCATCTACAATTTTTGGAACCATTATATTATTAATTATGGGGATTACTTACTAACACATTATAAATGCAGGTATATTAGCAGGAAAGTAGTGCATTACAAAAAAAAGTCATTACCCTTCCTCTTACATTACTTAGTTGCTGTTTTTACCAACTACTTCATACTAAGAATTTATACATCTCTACTGACTACAGAGAAGATTATCAACAGTCAATATATAGTCAAAGTTAAAACTTTTTTTAATATGAACATTAGTGTTAACCTGAATTTGCAACCTCTGAGTCTAAATATTATGATTAATTACAAGGATAGAACTTAACTACTATTTTCTTTTCTTTTTTAATATCTAGAGATTTCCAATTTCCTGCCTGTCTGCTGGCAACATGTTAAAATCTTTTGTACTGGACTGTAAAACTGAATTCTGATTCCTAGACAGGGATGCAAAAGCTACATTTAAATTATTTTCACTTCTAGTATTGTGGGTGCATTTCACAGTTACCCCAAATTCACTCATGCCATTGATAAAAAATACCAAAAGGGGGTGAATATACTGGCACAAATTTGTAAAAATACCAAGGCCCCTGAAGACACATCTACGTATTCTTAAGTTATTGACTTTTTTTCAACATTCTTACTGCACATTTCTCTAGCACAAACACTTTTTTTTTCACCAAAGGACAGTGTCAAGTAAAGGTTTGCAAAGTACATTAGCAATCACACTGACAGGTCAAGAATGTGCACAGCAAGCCGAATTTCGTTTCTTGGTTAAATTAGCCATGTATTGGTGCTCTGGCAGTCAGATTTTTATGTTAGAATTTTCATGTTAATTACCCCAGTTTATAGCATCGTAAGGGGAGAGGGAGAAGGTAAAAAAAATAAATTTACTGCCCATACAAAGGTTGTTATAATAAGCTCATAAATAATAACCTCTTATTGCTATTTGGAAACTCACTATTTGTATTTACAAATTAATTAACTTACTGATTTTAAGATGTGGAAACAGTTGTGAATTATCATCACACCAAAGTCAAGGTTGATTTTCCCTTCAGACAACATTTCTTTGACTCTTTTGAAACCATCAAGACGCCTGTTGAAATCTGGTTGTTCAATCCATCTGGCATCCCATGCATTTATTTCCATTAAAAGTTGAGCATTAATAACCACATCACTTTTCTGTTCCTTTAAATCTCTTTCTGCAATAGCCATTACCAAATCACAGAGAAGTTTTCGTGGAGCGGTAGCAGAGACTGTACCAAATAATGGTGCTAATGACCTGCAATATAAGCATAATCATTATGCTGCAAATTATAATACAAATAATTTTAAAAAACTCATATTTAAATGGATGAAACATTTCTTATTTTGCAGACAACTTTTTTGATTTTAAAACATCCACATTATATTAATATAATTTTAAGGCGCTTGATAATTTAAAATTAAAAGGCAAATCAAACATTTAGACTTTATATTTATTGTCTCTATACCATAAACTTCATAATTTCAGGTGGATTAAACTGTTTCCTTTACATCACAAGCAAAGAGCGGATAATCACAGTACAAAGTGAGTTGGTGCAGAATATACCCAATGTTACAGTTTCAAAAGGTCAGGCTATTACACAATTTGAGCCTATACAGTGACAATTTTCATATGAGACCCTATTTTTTTCTCTCCTTTATTATTTTTTTCTAAGAATACACTTATAAGCATACTGACAATGTGTTTACAACTTCCTCTAACTTCATGAATAAGATATAACTGGAAGGAATAATGAAAATTATTTAATATATGTTAAGATCTTCTCAGTGATGAAAACCTTAATTGGACAATATATTTTGGTGCTGCTCAAACAACTTTGTTCAGCAACTTCTGCTCTTTCTATAATTTCTAATTTTGGAAACAAATATATCAACATTATAACATAGTTAACTCCTGAATGTCTTATAGCATAATTTTAATGTGGAACTCATTAATTAGAAAGGAAACCTTGTTTGCAAAAGAGTGAGCAATGGAAGTAGTATACCGTGTTTACATACAATCATCTTGTGGACACTTTTAGGAGAACATTACGCATTTTAACACTGCTGTTCTTCACAATTGCTACATTCACAAAACATATTCTTCATAAATAATTTATTGCAATTTGAGAAAAATATTTTTGTCCTCAGCTAAAACACTATAAGGGAAAAAAAAGGACCTATCTCAATCATTACTAAAACTATCTGTGGCTCCAAAAGACAATTACAAAAATCATTGAACATTTATCCACATAGCATAAAAATGTAAAATAAGATTCCTCGCCAGTCTCAGGTCATACTCTTGGGTGTTTAAAAATGCAAAAGCTAGTATTCAGTGGAAGGGGGCTTTATCCAGCCAGGAGCCAATGAGATAGTCTCTCTTTAATCCGTCTAAAGTGTTTTGTGGTCAGAGCCTTTTAGACTGACTTAAGGAGTAGTGATTCTCCTGTGGCAGCTGGTGTTGTACCGAACTTGTTAGGAATAAGGAGTGCTACTGGCGTGAGAAGGGAATGATCAGTGAGGATGCTAAAGCTGACTGTATGATATGTTTAAAGATTTTTACAAGCTGTTAGTAGCTCTCATGATTGAAGAGTAAGCCACAAGCCTTTCCAGATGTAAGAGGCAGTCGTGTGCCCTCTGGAATAAAGATGTTTAACATTTCTGAAGTCAGTAGTTAGGGAACCTCACTTAAAAAGGTTATTTTCAAATACAAAAAAGGATGTGTTGTTATATACAGATGTTGAATTCTAATAGGTAATTTACCAGTTTTCTACACAAGCATTGAATTTCAGTGAGTGAGCACTTCCTTGATAAGCAAAAGCTTCATATCACATCATGGAGCCATTAGCTAACCAGAGATGGGGATTTAACGAAAAAGGTGGACTTGGCGAGATCTAATTGAAGCCAATAAATTAATTTTGTTTCTGCAGAAGCATTAAGTATGGTGTTCCTGTGTGGCTTTTGATGTATTTACTTTGAGCTATTATCCAGTAATGTGTAGTGCCTATTGGCAGAATTTGTTTTCTAGTACAGTAGTGGGATTCAGAACATTTCTGAACACAGTTATGTAGCTACAGGGCATTAATCAGTGTGCTGCATTTTGGCCATGGCTGCGAGTATGAATTTGTACAAAATTACCCCCTCTCTGAGGACATAATTAAGAAACGTTTCAAAATGTCTGACAGACAGCAAAACAAATTTTAAATCTACCATGAAATCATTTCTCCTGTACAACTCCTCCTATTCCACAAACAAATTTCAAATTAAAAAATTGTAAGCATGTGAGTCTGTCTTCCTTTTCCTTTTTTTTTTAATTATCAGTTATTATATGAGTAGAATGAAAGACTAACATATTAATTGTTATTAATATTTAACCGGTGTGTCATTTAGTAACTTTTAAATAGCCAGCTTCTAGCCATACCCACAAACAAAACGGATACATGGCCAGCAAACTGACTTGGTCCACATTTACGGAAAAAGTAATTTTAAAAAGTCTATAGTAATCAACTTGCGATTATGAACACTTATTGACAAAAATAATTAAAAAAATTATTAATAGTTTTTTGCTTTGCAGTCTGCAAAATGTATTACCTTGTGATGACAAGTGTGCAAGCACCAAATGCACGAGTTTCATATTTCTGCAGGTTTATCATGAAATACAAGCGAATTTGCCACTTTGCTGCATATCAGTCACAACATAACTACTTCAGTAAAAAATGAATGAACATGTATGTGCTTCACAAGTGATGAGTAGTGGGCAAAGCAAAGCCATCTGGCAGAGTCTCCACATCGATGTCATAAAGAGTACAAAGAAAAAATACCATCTTCAACAAACAACAAACCTGAGATATTTCAATGGGTGTGCAATGTTCTTGACAAGATTAGTAATGGTTGTGAAAAGTTGAATCACAGTTTCTTCAGCTGCAGATGCTTTTCTGTTAAGTGTGGGTAATAACAGTTGCAGTAAGAGCTCACTCGTCGATGGGTCATGCACCAGCTCTGATACTCTTGCAAGCACTTCTAAATCACGGTGACCAAGGCCTGCTTTTGATGACGACAGCTTGCGCTTCAAATGTTCTAGTATTGCTGGAACATGTGGCAACAGCAGGCCACTCCCATAGTTCACTGTTAACAAAGCACAGTATTAACTTTAAAATGGATTTCATGTGTTGCTGTTTAAATATTATATCATTAAACCTTCATAATGTTACTTAAAACAATGCCCATACCAAACACATAGAAGTCTTCTGTACAACTGTATGTAAATATTGACAAAGATGAAGGACGAAGTGCCTGCTGTTCTGTGTCAAATTAGAGACTTATGAATATAATAATGAAGAAACACTAAATTAATGCCTTTTTTATGCATTCATCTACAGATAAGTTGCTTAGCATTAGCTGAATACATAAGGGGTGGATCTACATTTTCTGGGTGATTTCTAAAGCTCACTTCAACTTACCAACATTTCAAAGAGAGAAGTTTATCACATGCATTTGACTGCATATTCAAGTTTACCATAGGCATTCGATTGCATATTCCATCTGTTGGGAAACATATACTTTATTTTGTTGTTGTTGAATAACATTGTGATGGTATTGAATGACTGTAGGTGGTGTATGCTTGAATACACACGAAGAGACAGTGTTGTTGCAGTTCAGTGGTCATTTAAATGGCAGGCTGAAAGTTGCATTTCTTACCAACAATTTAAAAAGGTGTACAAATAATTTGGTCACAGGTTGCACTTGCCACCAAGAAAAAGAAAGATTTGAAATTCAAGTGTAATTTTGATAGTCAAGAAAGTGACAAAGGTTTAAGCGTATTAAATGACACTGTTAAATAATACGGTAAATAAGTGTTTTGAGTTCCATTTTAACTGAATCACCCTGTAGAAATGAATGGGAAAAAATCTATGGTCATCCACATTTTCAAGGTGGGCTGTTGGACAAATGAACATAATTATAGACCTATATCACTGACTTCAATATGTTGCAAATAATGGAACATGTTCTATGTTCACATATTATAACATTTTTGAAGAATGAAAAACTCCTCTATAAAAATTAACATGAATTCCATTTACAGACACCTTGAGAAATACAGCTTGCTTTGTTCATACATGAAAGAGTTCCTAGGTTGATGATGGGTTCCTTGAATGCATAAAGGCATTAGATACACTACTGCATTGTCATTTGGTGAACAAAATTGAGCTTACAGGCTATTGGACCCGATTCATGATGAGATTTAAGACTTTCTAGTAGATGGAACTCTGTCCATTTTCTTGACAGACAGAAATCAACAGATGTGAAGGTAACTTCAAGAGCAAAACCTCTGTGCACAGCAAGTGGGCAGTTACAGCTACCTGCATCCACAGAGATAAAGATTCCATTGAAGAACTGCCACAGGATCTTGTAAACCTAAAAATGATACATAAACTGCAAACTCAATTATACTGTGGGAGCGTGGGAGTAGCCAGTGAGGCATGCTTCGTTTACTCCATTCCAGTGCAGCGGACATTAGATATAAGTTTTTACTCTTTGACTGTTAGTTCATTTAGTTGTCTTTTCCGAGATGCAAAAATAAAGTATTTTATGCAAAGCTGTATGTGGGTTTACTTTGTTGCCTACATAGCTGGTGATACCAGAAAAAATAAGAACAACTCTCGCAACTTAATACTGTACGGCAGTTTCACCAAAGATGGAAGAAGCTAACAAAATTCTGCAAGCAACAAACGACGAGATATGACGGCTAAAGCAAGAGTTTGGGCTTTTGGAGCTTGCAATGCTGAAGAATGATAGCAAAATGGAATTCATGAATTTGCAAACTCCAGTAGTAGCAGCCACACCACGAGCATACTCACATGCTGAAGATTTTTCATGCATGAACATGCTGTTGCCGTTGCAGTTCAGAGCACTTCTATTCAGGCCTACACAACCAGATGTTTGGTTTGCAATTATAGAGAATATCTTCGAGTAAGAACGTATTACTGAAGACAACGAAAAATTCATTCTCGCAATAGCAACCTGAATCAGAGGGCAACAACAATAGTCTCTGATATGATCATACATCTGCTGCTCTAACAATCGTACACCACACTTAAAATGGCGTTGATCACTTGCTGCTTGAAATTACCTGGACAGCGACTTTCCCAGGAGAAACACAGGGACAGAAGTCCATCTGAATTTTGGAGCCATTTATGCACTATAGTCGACGCAACCACGATATCCAATGAATTGTTACTGCATGTCTGGTGACAGCAGCTTCCTCATCAAATTCAGCTGATGTTGATTGCGTACGAAGCACAGTCTCTCAACAAGCAACTGCAAATAGCTGACAGAGCTTTCACTACTCTACAGTCGATGCTCGTAGCATCCGTAGGAACGTCATCTGCCACCTCTGCAACAGAGCCAATGATGACTCATCGGTATGGTTAGAAGAACTGCGGTTAAGCTATGGAGTCACAGGCTACAGACAAAAACCAGGCATCACTGAGGGGATCAGGAAACTGCAAGATGCGATGGAAAATACGGCTACTCGGTTGCATAAGTTGGAGCTGCAGACGTCCACCAGGTCCACCAGTAACAAGAAGAGGTCACACTCCAAACGGGATCAAGCTCACACCGATAATTTTTGCTGGTATCACTGACAATTCGGGCTCAAGCTACGAGATGCACAAAACCTTGTGGATACCCAAATGACAAGGGCAGCCTGCTCTAGGCATCACGGGCTGCAGCACTCACAACCGGCACCATATAAGAATGAGGATCTGGATGACAGTTGCAGGCAGCAACACGTACAGTCAAGGTAAGGCACTTGAAGGCTTCCTGTATGCTATACCTTTATGCCAGTTTGCATCATCTTGGGAATATAAGCTAACAGCGCACAGATTACAAGTGGTTGATAGACTCCTGGGCCTTAACTTCGTGATAGGCACCGGCTCGGAAGTGAGTACCTTGCCGGCTACGAGCTTTGTTAAGAGGGACACGTGGGAGCCTTTGAAACTGACAGCAGTTAACAACCCAAGTATAAACACGTATGGTTATAAAGAGCTCACGATAGATATTGGTTTATCTACTCGTTACAAGTGGAATTTTATAGTAGCAGATATTTTACAGCCGATCTTAGGCGCAGATTTCTTGTCTCATTTTGCACTCACAGTAGACTTGGCAAATAACTCTCTCACTACCGGATCAAACAGGGCCATGATAAAAGGTTTTTGGTGCAGTGTGGCAGAGGCTGTTTTAGGAGTACTCAGTAGCTCAGCTATACAGTCCCTCCAACAAGAAGCCATAAAGACTCCAGCAGTTAAACATAATACACAGATTAGCCCCACAGCGATTAGTGGAGACAAGAGCGATAATTGAGGAGATGCTCCAGGCTGGAGTAATTAGAAGGTCTGACAGTTCTCGTGCGTCCCCTCTCCATCTAGTGCGCAAGAAAGATGGCACATGCCGTCCCTGTGGTGACTACCGCCAACTGAACATGAGAACAGTCTTGGACAAGAACCCCATACCAAACATTAAAGAGTTTATCTACGCTATAGAGAGTGCAAAAGTATTCTCAGTACTGGATTGTCATAAGGCATACAATCAGATTCCTGTGGCTCTGGGTAACGTGGCCAAGACAGTGGTGATCACACCCTTTAGGCATTCAAATTTCTGTTTATGCCATTCGGACTCAAAAATGTGGCCCAATCCTGGCAAAAATTCATTGATGAAGTGCCCTACGGATTATCTTTCTGTTATGCATATTTGGATGATATTTTTGTATTCTCAAAGGATATGTAACCACATGATAGACATATTCAGGAGGTACGACAGAGGCTCGATACATATGGAGTTGTGTTAAATATACGCAAATGAGTCAGGGGCAAGAGTCTGGTAACTTTTCTCGGCTATATAGTCTCAGCCGACAGTATTGAGCCATTATCAGAGAAGATCGACATGTTATGCAAGCTACCCAAACCTACTGACTACAAACAACTTAGGTGTTATCTTGTCATGGTAAATTTTTACCAGCATCATTTACCAATTACCACTGAAACACAGGCACCGCTTACAGGTGCACTGGATAGCAACAATACCACAGGTAAGCGAAAGCTGCAATGGACACCAGAAATGACCAAAGCTTTTGGCGATTTACAAAGAAGCTTAGAGGAGGCAGGATACTCACACACCCTATACCTGCAACACCGTTGAGTATTGTAATAGATGCCAGCCAGGTCACAATTGGTGCAGCCTAGCAACAACAAGTCGGTGGGCAGTGGGAACCTCATAGTTTCTTCTCAAAGAAGCTGCAACTCCGACAGAAAAAAATGGAGTGCATATGAAAGAGAGTTGTTGAAGTCAGGCCATTAACAATTTTCATACATATTGAAACAACGCCAGTAACAATTTCCACTGATCATAAACCTATAGCGTCAGCTTTCAGCAACATCAACAATAAGTGCTCACCAAGGTAGTTCCAGCACATAGAGCTTTTCAGTCAATTCACGATGGATATAAGGCACATCAGAGGTGTGGAGAATCTGGTTGCAAATTACTTTTCTCATGTTTGCAGTGTGACCAGCACAATAAATGATGAAGAACTCACGACATTGCAGGAAATTGATTTGGATCTACAGAAGTTATTGATGGACCACACAACAGGGTTACACTTAAAACCGATACTCATGCACAGGATGAAGTTATAGTGTGATATATCATGGCAGAAGCCGTGCCCATACATTCCACAACGATTTTGTAAAGCAGAATTTGACAGTGTTCATGGCCTGGTGCACCCAGGAGCAAATGCCACAATCAAGTTACTGACAGCACATTTCGTCTGGCCATCAATTAAAAAGGATGACAGGGAATGGACTTGTACATGCCTACAATGTCAGTGCTGCAAAATAGGGTGACACATTCATGCAGAAATTGGGAATTTCACAGGATCACCTGGAAGATTTGCCCATGTCCATCTGGACTTAGTGAGTCAACTTCCAGTTTCTGATGGCTATAAATACTTGTTAACAGTGGTAAACAGATGCATGGGCGGAGGCCATTCCAATCACTGACATAGTTGCAGAAATGGGTGCAAAGGCGTCTGTCTCTCAATGGTTAGCTTGCTTTGGGTGCCCCATTCATATCACAACAAATCAAGGCCACCAGTCTGAGTTTAGTCTGTTCAATGAGCTAGCTAATTTATGTGGGTTCTAACACCACCATACAACAAGTTACCATCCAGCGAGCAATGGTATGGTGAAGAGGTGGCACAGGACGTAGAAGGCAGCTCTCATGTGTCATCAGAGGAGCTGGACAGAAGCATTACCATTGGTTCTCCTTGGATTATGGACCGCATACAAGATGGACATCGGTGCCTCAGTGGGGGAATTGGTGTGTTGGGATTACCTAACTGCTACCTAATCAACAATGCCAATAAACCTCTCATCACTGATATGTGAAGTCCATGAGCGTGTGGAGACAATGAGAAGGTCTACGGTATCTAGACATGGTAAGCGACCAGTTTTTTGTGCACGAGGCATTGGGAGATTGTACACGTGTCATGCTCTGCATAGATTCAGTCGGAGCACCACTACAACCTTCATATACTGGACTTTATTGAATCATATGACACAACACCAATACTATGGACATCTCACAGAACGACAAAACTATTAAGAGTGTCCATAGAGAGGGTAAAACCAGCATGGATCTTACCAAAACTGGAGTATGATGACACTCAACAGGATGTCAAGGACCAAAGTTTGGAACTCACTACGCATGATATGGCAGAAGAACCCGTGGCAAGAGGACACGGAACCACAAGGAAACACAACGCAAGAGCCCACACCAGCTTCCTCATCCTCGCAGCAACAAGTCGTCCGTTGTATGAGAGCAGGGAGACAAGTCAAGTTTAAGTACCCATTTATCCCAGGTGCTCTGCACTTTGGGGAGGGCGCTGTATGGTGACGTGAGAGTAGCCAGTGATGTGTGCTTCGTTTACTCCATGCAAGTGCAGCGGACATTAGGTATAAGTTTTTACTCTTTGACTGTTGTCAGTACACTTAGTTGTCTTTTCTGAGTTGGAAAAATAAAGCATTTTGTGCAAAGCTGTATGTGGGTTTAATTTGTTGCCTACAATCCAATAAAAAGGATGGCATGGCATTTTTAGAGAATTTGATGACCATTACTGATCAGGATGAGGGCTTGCTAAATTAATAAGTAATAAGTCCTGCGAGGTTGCACCATGAAGAGGGCACTGAGCTACTAGCCTTCACCAAGAGTGGTCCACCAGTTGGCTCTGTAAAACATATTATGCAGGGACAGATGTAAATGTAATGTCTTGTGAATATATACAAAGAAGGATCCTTTATTGTATGATTATATGATAGCGGAACAAACACTGGTAACAGTTACTTCTGTAAAATATCTGGGAGTATGCGTACGGAACGATTTCAAGTGGAATGATCATATAAAATTAATTGTTGGTAAGGCAGGTGGCAGGTTAAGATTCATTGGGAGAGTCCTTAGAAAATGTAGTCCATCAACAAAGGAGGTGGCTTACAAAACACTTGTTCGACCTATACTTGAGTACCGCTCATCAGTATGGGAACCGTACCAGGTCGGGTTGCCGGAGGAGATAGAGAAGATCCAAAGAAGAGTGACGCGTTTCGTCACAGGGTTATTGGGTAAGCGTGATGGCGTTACAGAGATGTTTAGTAAACTCAAGTGGCAGACTCTGCAAGAGAGGTGCTCTGCATCGCAGTGTAGCTTGCTGTCCAGGTTTCGAGAGGGTGCGTTTCTGCATGAGGTATTGAATATATTGCTTCCCCCTACTTATACCTCCCAAGGAGATCACAAATGTAAAATTAGAGAGATTCGAGTGCTCACGGAGGCTTTCCGGCAGTCGTTCTTCCCGCAAACCATATGCGACTGGAACAGGAATGGGAGGTAATGACAGTGGCATGTAAAGTGCCCTCTGCCACACACTGTTGGGTGGCTTGCGGAGAATAAATGTAGATGTAGATGTAGACTGTCTGTGTTATCAAGGACATACCTGACATGCAGAAGACTGATCCATGATTGACCAGGGTTGATATATTGCTGTCAGACTTTGGCTGTCTACTATGACTTCTGCTTATGCACTTGTAATATACCTGGTTTACATTCTGGCCTGGGTTTTAATTGCATACTACCGATGATCACATATGGACTATTTTTCTAAAAACTAGGATTTTACTATGTGCATATGTGAGTGGGTGTTTTATCTAATAAACATTACACGTTCCAAGCTACCACACAACTGACATTTCATTTATCTGGAAAAATAAATAGTTACAATTTGCAGAAAGTGAGGCTTCATTGGAATCAAACTAACACAGGAAACATGAGTGTGAAATATTGAAACATTGGTCAATGACACAACTTGCAGTGGTGGGGGAGGGTCAGGACACTTAAATTAACCCTTGCTGGGTTCATGTATAGCTCACTCATCAGCCACAAACAACAGTTTCTGAACAATGTTGTCCTGCTTATTTCTCAGTGTGGTATTTCATCCTGTAGGTTTCATTGTGGTGAAAGTTTATATCTCCCCATATCCAGTGACAATGCTAAAATTGAGATGATTGAAACTACCACATCGGACATGCTAGAGGAGGCCTGATATGAGTGAGATATCTATTATTATTATTGTTATTGTTGTTATTATTATTATTACTCACGGGGCTCACATCATGTAAATCGGGTCTGTGGAGGAAAAAAAAATCCAATTTTCCTTATTGAGGTGGTAGAAGATCGTGTACTCCCATGTGAGTAATAGTACAGCCTCATGTAATTACCTAGTGAGTCCTTCCACATACCCCAAACTTTATAATAAGAACTTTGTTCATTTAGGAGACAAAAGTGCATTATGTAACACTTTGCATACAATACATCCAAAAATTATGTGAAAGATACAGATCCTGCAACTTGAAGAGTGTCAAAATGACAAACATGGATAGTTTCTCAGTTTACTCTGCATGTTAATGTAAGAACAGCAGTTCTCAAATACTAAATACACGTGTTCCAGTGACTTTGAAATCACAGCAAACTTTCAAATGAATGAAGTCCCAAGTTCACGTCAATGGCTGACAGTGACTGAAGGGAAGAAAGAGGATTGTGGCTTAATGTACTGTCGATGATGAGGTCATTAGAAGTGATGCACAATATTTGATTAGGGAATGGAATCATTCATGTCCTTTTCAAAGGAATCAGCCCAGCGTTTGCATTAACCAATTTAAGCAAACCACAGAAAACAAAAACTGCACTGAAACTTCCTGGCACATTAAAACTGCATGCTGGATTGGAATTTGAACTTGGGATCTTTGCCTCTAATAGACAAGTGCTCTACCAACTGAGCCACCAGAGCAGAACTCTCAATCTATCCTCACAGCCTTACTTTTGCCAGAACCTTATCTCCTACCTTCAAAACTTTACAAAAATTCTCCTGCTATTCTTGGGGGACTGGCACTACTGGAAGAAAGGACATTGCAGAGAAATGGCTTTGCTAAAGGCTGGGGTCAGTTTCCAGAATGAATTTTTATCCTACAATGGAGTATGTGGACAGGGATTTTAACCACTGTCCTCCCAAATGCAATTCCACTGTCTTAAACACCACACCGTTTCACACAACATGAATGACAATAGAGAAAAATAAACTCTGCTGTTGCTGTCTGCCTTAGATGCATGTCAACAGATTGGAGTAAAGACATTCTCAAAACTTTTAGAGTGACTTCTACAATCAGTGCAGATTAAGACGAGATCACATGCTATAAGCTGTTTAAATAAAGTGATAGTCATCTGTGAATTTCCACCTTCACACCTAGATTTTGCAAAATGGGTGCTTAACAAAAATGGGCACATAAAATGCTGTTTCATGACATTTTACACACACATAAAATTCTTACATGATAATTGAGAAACAACATCCTCATCTACTGGAAGCACAAAATTGACTTGCAATGGAGGCACAAATTTTCCTCCTTCTTCTGCAGTTTTTGTGTTGTCTTCTTGTTGCTTTTGATGATCTTGTAACGTTAACAAATTCTCCACTATTTCTATGATTCCACTCCGTACGGAACTGTGTGTCTTTTCTCCAAGCAGGAGCTTCATAATATATGGTAATGGACTTACATCTGGATTGCCTCTTAAGTGTTTTGCAAACAGCACAAAATATCTGAAAATAGAAAAAGAAATCTTAAAGGTTTAAAATTTTTTTGGTTACATAGAAGAACAATTTAATGATAATCTGTCTAAACATAACTGGACCCAGTTCTGTCAGCTTCAGCACCTGATCACAGTTCACTGGCTGCTGCACCAACTCCTCATATCTTCCATCACCCAGATGCTTCCCCTCTGCCACACCAAGATCCGATGCTGCCATGCAGTATTGCTTTTCACCCAGTAAATGCAGCCACGGCTAGCCCTCTCCCATAGACGGTGGTGCCCAGTCAGGATGAGAAGACAAGGCTGCTCTTCACAAGCCTTTCCCTGTTTTCTGAAGTCACTTCCTTTGTCCTGTTGGAGCTTAGTTTCATTAATTTATGGCTGCTGGTAAGTGTTATCCCACTGCAGCTGCTGCTGTCGGCACCGCCTCTGTGACCATCGCTGCAGCAGGGCTGGACGTCCTTCTTGTGCCCAGCCATCTCTGTGGTGCCAGCACTGTCACGGCTGTCCCTTTCATAGCCGTACCCCTCATGGTTGCCCTTCTCTTTGATGACACTGCCTGCACCTTTATTGGTACTGCCACGGGCACAGCTCTCGCAACTGGCCCTGTGACGAAGTCACTGCTGCCACCTTCACCAGAACTGCCACGGCCTTTCCTCTCATGGCTGGCCCTTTCCTCTCCAGCACCACCAATGTTGTTGCTTTCTCTGCAGCCATCTCTATGGCTACTCCCACCATCGACATCAGGCCTCTTGCCAACAACGCTGCTGTGGCTGTGGACACAACCGCGGCTGCCCCTGTGGCTTCTCCTGTGTTTGTTGCAGGCCTGCTCTTCTGGGGCAGGCCCAAAACAAACACAGGAGAAGCCACAGGGACAGCCGCGGTTGTGCCCACAGCCACAGCTGTAGTGTTGGCAAGAGGCCTGATGTCATCCCAGCTACTGCCACAGACATCTCTTCTGGTCAGCCCACTCTGCAGTGTCACTGCCACAGAACTGTCACAGCAGTCCCTCTTGTGGCTGTCCCTCTCTGCAACGACATTGCCTCCATCTTCGTTGGTATTGCAACATGCACCACACTCATGGCCGGCCCTCTCTGCAATGACACCACCACTGCCACCTCCACCAGCAATGTCATGGCCATTTCTCTCCTCTCCAAAGTCACCGATGCTGCTGCCTCCTACGTCACCATCCCTATGGCCCCTCCCACCATGAACATTGGGCCTCTTGTCAACGCTGCTGCTGTGGCTGCAGGCACTGCCGCGGCTGTCACTGTGGCTCCTTCCGCATTAGTCAACAGCCTTGTCCCTACAGGCTAACTCGAAGTCGTTCCAGCTATTGCTGTAGTGACCTCTTTTGTGACCATTCTGCGAGCTGTCCCCATTGACCCCTCTGATCTCACTGTGTTCCTCCGGTGCTGGGTGCATTTCCATGCTTCAGTCTGTGCTGTCTTGCACCTTCACCATGGCACCAGACAGTGCTGTGCGACCACCGGCCTGGAAGGGCCTGCTTCCATAGGTCATCACCTCTACCAAGGATTGGGACTTTGTACTCAGGCTCACACACTTCATAACACTACAGGAGATCATTTCCATTGTAATCTTCAATTGTCACAGGAGGACATTTTCCGTCTTATTTCATGTGCGGATTTTGTCCTCGAATTGTACTGGGTTTATTTCATGTTCAATAAACAATGTTACTTCAAGTGTGCTAATCAGTCATTACCAAAGTACATTTACTAAATAAATATTCTGGATTTTATGAGGGATAAACATACCTGGCATTGTGACTCCAAGTTATAAATAATTTAAGAAGTGCTGTTGGGCTATGGACTCCCTCTGTTGGTAAACGTTCTAATGATGGCCAAACAAACACATCAAATACAGTATCGATTTCAGTTGGAGACCATATGAACTCATCAAATTGTGAGAAAAAGCGAATAAGGGCTGCTGTGCAACTATTACGAAGAGTACGGAGGGCAGGAATGTATGCAGGAAATATCTGAAATTCACAAAAAAAAAAGAAAATTACAAAACAGGTGATACTGAAAGAATTACAATGATAAAACAATCATACTTACCTGTTGTAGTTTTTTATGAAATGCAGCAAAATCTCGAATTTTTCCCATTCCCATGTGACAATAATATAAATCTGAGGGCAGCAGTTTACTAATATTAGTAACTAATAGTTACTGAAAGCCAAAAATGTATACTGATTTTTTCCTCAATTCTGAGAATCATGTATAATCTTAGAATGTCAGTTGATATCTCACATAAAGAACTATGGCTCTATATGTGACTAAACAAACTAGATTTCAGTAACAGATTTAATGGGTGATGTAAATTTTACCAAAAATTTTGCACAACCTATCATACAAAAGAATGGCATATTTTTGGGATATCTTTCACATGGTGCCTCAAACTACATATTTTCATAACACACAAGTGTAAATACAAAAACAAGAGATACAGCACTATAAAAAAATAAAATAAAATGAAAACATGTAAATCAAGATGGTGTCTGATACCTTCCAACGTAACCTAATCCCTGGCCAATGCAACAGGTCATGCCGTCACCACAAACTAAACCACAAAATAGTAAAAATAATATTGAATAAGTATTTAAATGAACATTCCAATGTTTTGCTTTTCTGCCAGAAATATATTAGC
Source organism: Schistocerca cancellata (assembly GCF_023864275.1). Classification (NCBI taxonomy): domain Eukaryota; kingdom Metazoa; phylum Arthropoda; class Insecta; order Orthoptera; family Acrididae; genus Schistocerca; species Schistocerca cancellata. The sequence goes on from NC_064626.1 coordinate 277,321,049, forward strand.
ATGACTTCACGTATCCTGTGCTGCGGCTGGCTGCTTAATGTTGATTTGTGTGTTTACGTAGCTAAAGTGCCGTATTTGGTGATTTTTGTATTTATACTTGTGCACCACAAAAAGATGCACTTTAACTGATGTAACACATTATAAAGATCTCTCCAAACCACATCATTTTTGGTTCAATTTGTTGCACAAAAATATCTTGAAACCTGATGTCACTGGATAAAACATTCACTGTATTCCAAGTTAAAAGTGAAGATTGTGTCATTACTGTGGGAAAATGAATTAGTAGTGATTAAACCCATTATTTATTTAGTAATATGAAGGGATGAATATTTCAAAAAGAATTGATGGAAACATTAAATACACTGGGTTTCTCCTTCAAAAAAGAGTAAAAGCTCTTAAGGTCACATCCACATATTAAGTCTGTGCTCACAGCTATATTTCTCATTTCAGTCAAGGGAGGATTATAAACTCTATTAATGCTGACATGGCAAAGAGTATATTATATGTACCTAAAATAGCAGATCTCAGCTGTGTAAGATATTCTGAAGGGATACAAAACCTTTCATAATTTAGTAGAAAAGAAACTTTCCATGTCAGCAGGATATGTGGACATGAAATGTCTAGTGTTGTGCTGAAGGCAGTGTGTCTTCCGTGTTCAAAATTTAGACTCCGGGCATCTGTTTTCACACTATAGCAAAGTACTGATGCATCAGTGACAGTAAGTCTCAAAAGAGAACTTTGAAATTCTTCTGTAGAACTTTATACTGTGTATGGCTGCAAAGTGACTTTTTCTTTGATTGATACGGTTTAATGGCTTCAATACAAATTATTTCATTTTAAAAAGTGTAAATAAAATATTTGGTGCCAAGAAATATAACTTTATTATGGTATAACTGCATTTTGGTGAGTGGACTCCTAAAGTATTTACAGTTCAATGTGACTGACAGGTATATTTTCATTTTCAACATACCATTGAAAAACAATGAAATAAGACAAAAATAGGAGCATACAATATACAAGAAATAAGTCAGAAACAAATACCAAAATCACAAAAAATAATTGTAAAATTGGCGCAAAAAAAAGGGTCCATCAGAATTGCCAGTGAGTACCGTATTTACTCGAATCTAAGCCGCACTTTTTTTCCGGTTTTTGTAATCCAAAAAACCGCCTGCGGCTTAGAATCGAGTGCAAAGTAATCGGAAGTTCTGAAATATGTTGGTAGGTGCCGCCACAACTAACTTCTGCCGTCAAATATATGTAGCGCTACACAGGCATGCTTTACAGGCACAAAGATAAATACTGGCGCCAAAACCTCTGCGTCAGTAAATAAATTAAAAAAAAAAAAGATGGAAGACGAGCTTTTTTCTCCAACCCGAATTTCGACCACTGCATTTTCATATATTATCCAACGAAGTAAATACAAATTCCGTATTGTTCATCTTCGAATGTAGCAGCTTTTCAATGCACTACGAAAATCCGACTGGCAAGACCGTTTGCGATGTTTGTCAGTATGGCCAATTCTACGTTCTGATTTTTTTTCTACCTGTGAGAAGAGATGGTTGCTAATGGGAACTTTTGTGAATTCTGAATCACATGCAGTATTCTCTTCACCATAAGAATAATACGAATATAAACATTTTGCCATGTATTCTTTCGTGTTATCTGCTATCTCATTTAACTCCTGTCTGCCTAATAAACTACGAAACTAGAGTGAGACAACACAAACGCGGAAGTATATACATATGTCATGTTCATATTCATATTATTCTTATGCCTAATAGTGATGCAGTCAGAAATGAAGCGCGTGCGGCAATTGACTAGATTTTTAAATCTAAGGTGACTAATTTCTGTGCAGAAAATAATGTACTAAAGAGGCGTCTGCAAAGATTTTCAAACGGAGAAAAATTGTCCCTAAACTCTCGTTCAGAACATCTTCTACCATACGCAGTTTATTATTTGGTTCTTGTTGATCATTATCAAAGAAAGCAGCAGTGTAAATAACAACAAATAGCAGTCTCTTGCCATTGTTACGCCACTGAGACAATTACTCTCTTTTTTTTTATTGTAAGCGGCGGTAGCATGCACAAAAGCAAACCATGCCGCGAGCGGCGACAGGTCGTGAACATTCATTATCGGAATGCGACAAACAATGCATGACACAGTACAGTAATGCATTTTCAGCTTAGAGTGACGAAAACACCTATAACAAAGAGAACGGCAATTACCAGATCAAAGAAAAATAAGCAATCAATTCAAACCAGACGAAGCACGTGAAAAACGAAGGGTACCCGTATAAATAAGGGCGGAGCGCCTGACGCATAGCAATGGCTACCTGGTAAAGCTTAACTGCTAAGCTTACGGCTCGAACCAAACTACTGTAGCTGTATCGTCATTCATTCGACCTGAATTGTGTCTCATATTACAATGGACCAACTTTGTTTCGATTTGGAGGTGCGGCCAAATACTTTTCTCTCCCCTTGAATTTCGAGTCTCAAATTTCAGCTGCGGCTTAGATTCGGGAAATTTTTTTTTCCTTTATTTCGAGTCTCATTTTTCTGGTGCGGCTTAGATTCGAGTAAATACGGTAACAGCGAAATTGGCAAAAAATAACATTGAAACTGGCAAAAAACAACACCAAAACTGGAAAAATAATATGGAAATTGGCCATAAAATAAAATTATTTTGTTCTGCCCTACAAGTAAGTATCTGAAGAGCTGTTACATCTGAAAGCCAAAGTTGTGAGCTTAAGGAGTGGAATGGCCACTAACTTAAAAAAACTAATAACAAATCAATAATGAAATTTAAAACAAATGTAACAATAATGGAAATTTATGGATGGAATAATACATAAAATAAAGGAAAGGCAACCACTCACCTATAGTGGAGTGATGTGTGGTTCATAGATGCACAGAACACAAAGCACTACTCACATTAGCTTTTGCTCCAACAAGGACAAAATGAATAACATTTACTATGTATAATGTACACTTTGATTCTCTGATAATTATTATTTACATCACGAAAGACTTGCATTGCTTACAAAACCAAAATATAGGTTTCAGTTTTGTTCAGTTTAGTGTGGTATTATTCTGACTGATTCAGCATTTATATTTACATAGCTTCATCTCTACTAAACCCTCTAGCTTCCTGCATTCATCCTATTTTTATTTTCCCTCTTTACCACAGAAGGAACCTCAGGTTTCACAAGCCAACAATTCAATTACATTTTCCATATTACTGTATTGCACACAGGTACCGGTATGCATAGTTGAGAAACTGAAGCTGTCTGATAATAGTGTTCAACACAAACTTACTGAGAACAACATGTATACACTGATACATACCATCTCTCTCCTCTCTAGCAATCCCTTAACTATGGCACCAACACACAGTATTACTCTTAATAAATATGGTAACAGCTGTTGTCCCATAAGTGATCCAAATTTGTCTAACACTACACCCAAAAGATTGACTGAGCTTTGTAGTTGCTTTGGGTTAGGTGCACATTCCAAATTTAGTGATTTATCGATAGTAGTAATCATTTCAGTAGTGTCATCTGAAAAAATACACAGTTTTATTGCACCAATATTGTAAACAATTAAGCAAATGTTTAAAGTGGAATTCTGAATGTATAGTTCTTTATAAATGATACAAAAAACATGAAAGTCACACATTCTTACATTCTAATATGAGAAGAAAATATTTCATAATATAAGTCTGTGTACGGTATCAAAATACAATACAAAAATGAAAGTCTTGGACAACAAGATTTTACACACCAGGGGGAAAAAACCCTATGGTTTTACTACTTATTTGTGAAAATGTCAGCAATTGAAATGTTTCAAGGAGTAAAAACTGAAAGGGTTTTTATTGACCATCACTATGAATGGATGAGGAAGTATCTATGAAATGTACGAGGGTAAGTCAATTATTATCCGCAATTTTGTTATATTTTTGTTTACTCTGGTAGTACTGTCATTTTACGTTGATGACGCATGCTTTGTTTATTTGTTGTTGTATCTTTGTAATTTTCAAGCTGCTAATTTAGTTCCGTTATCATTATCGTGCTGTTAATCACAGCTGTCCGCTATCTATTTGCATTAAAGAAGAGCAACATTCAGTGATCCGTTTTTTTGTGGTCGGAAGGCGTATCAGGGGCCGAAATTCATCGAAGACTTTCGGTACAGTAAGGGAATAGTGTTTTGCCACACGAATGGACTGAAAAATTCCGAAATGGTCGCACAAGAGTTACGCACAATGAAGGAGCTGGACGACTGTTTACCACGACAAATGAAGAAACCATTGAGCGTTCACGTGAAATGATTCTCTTAGACAGACTATTAACTATCGATGAAGTGGCACATCGTCTGCAAATTAGTCACAATTCTGCCTACAAAATTATCCACAACAGACTAGGGTTTTATAAAGTTTGTGCAAGATGGGTCCCAAAACAACTCACACAGTTGCATAAACAAACGTGCTTGGACATCTGTAAAAAACCTTTGGATTGTTATGGTAACAAAGGGGACAACTTCTTAGACAGGATCATTACTGGTGACGAAATATGGATCCATCAGTATGAGCCAGAGAGTAAATGGCAGAGTATGGAATGGAAACATCCAAATTCACCATGCAAGAAAAAGTTCAAGATCCAACTGCTCGCAGAAAAACCAATGCTTACATTATGGGGAAAGGGGTACAACAATAACAGTATACGACGTTACAGTGAGATGCTGAAGCCTGCAATTCAAAGCAAACATCGAGGATTGCTGTCAAAACGTGTTGTGTTGTTGCACAACAATGCCCATTCACATACAGCTGGCCACACTGCTGAAACGCTCCAGAAACTCAAATTTGAAGTACTGGATCATCCTCCATATAGCCCCGATCTTGCCCCTTCTGACTATCACTTGTTTGATCCACTCAAACAGCCATTAAAGGCTCGTCGATTTGCCTCGGACGAAGCAGTGAAAGAAGTGGTGCATTCCTAGCTCGCAGCTAAAGCAAGAACCTTCTTTTATGAGGGCAGCAGGAAACTCGTACTACGATGGACCAAGTGTGTTGAAGCGCAGGGACTATGTTGAAAGATGATGTTCTTGTAAGTTTCCTATTTGATTACAATCAAATTTTATAACTACATTGCGGATAATAATTGACATACCCTTGTACTTTAAGCATTTGCAGACCTGACCATCAGTTAAAGGTCATACATTACCTTAAAGAAAATATTTATGTACACCAGCCTTTCGATGATTTTTATTAAATTGGGGAACACTATGCCAGAATGAAACCAAAATAGCCAATGGAAATTTCCTTCAACACTTCTGTTACCTACATGTTCACTGATCGAAATGCGAGTATGCACTTATCCTGCCCCATTATGATTCATACCCATATGATTTAAGATTCACTACTTCATCTTTCCTAGTTTAATTTTTATTGTGGTGAGAGATCAACAGATAGATATCATAGATGGATAGATACACACTACACTCTCGCTAATTCGGCCCTTAGTAGTCCGGCCTCTCAGTATCCTGGCGCACATCCAAACCACGTGCACAATGACATTTATGACATCAAAAAGGAAGAAGATGTTATTCAACAGTACTCAGGACAAATGGATAGTGAGTTGGGAAAACGGAAGGTTATGCAAAAGAGTGAGAATGAAGAACTGGACATAGCTGTTTATAGATGGTTCATACAACAATGCAGTAAAGGAATTCCTGTCAGTGGCCCGATTATAAAGGAAAGAGCAGCTGCATTTAACAAACAACTTGGTGGTAGTAACTTGTTTGCAGTGAGTGAAGGTCGGCTATCAAACTGGAAAAACATGGCATTCAGCAGCTGACAGTCACTGGGGAAAATCGCTCAGCTAACGATAAGGATGCTGACGAGTTTGTAAACAGGGTATGGAAGATAATAGAGGTGGAAGATATAACTGCTGATGCCTTGTATAATGCTGATGAAACAGGACTCTTTTACAAGAGGCTTCCTTCAAAAACATTAGCTGCCAAGAATGAAAAGGAAGCTCGTGGTTACAAGCTACGGAAACAGTGCGTAACATTAATGGCATGTTGTAATGCAAATGGGAATCATAAACTACCGATTATGGTGATCAGAAAATCCCAACATCCACGTTGTTTTCAACACAATGACATAAATACTCTACCTGTGCAGTATTGTGCTCAGAAGAAAGCATGGATGGACAGACAAATACTCTCTCAGTGGTTCCATGAAACATTTGTACCAGCAGTGAGAAAACAGCTAAAGAAGAAAATGCTTCCACTGAAAGCTATCCTTATAACTGACAATGCTCCCAGTCATCCTTCAGATGTTTCTCTTAAGTCAGGTGATATACAAGCATTTTTTCTCTCTCCCAATGTGACAGCACTAATTCAGCCCATGACCAGGGAATTTTGGAATCAATTAAACTTCATTATCGGCATTCACTTCTCGTCTCCTTGCTGAACTAAAGTGAAAACGACTCAATCGAGACTATGGTGATGACTTGGAAAGCAATTAACACACATGATGATGTTTTCCAAGCAGCCGAAGCATATGATAAAGAGGAGAGCGCTACCATAATGAAGACTTGGTGAAAATTGTGGCCATCCATTGATGATTTAGGAACCAGGTTTTAAATTGTGTAAGATATTTCCAGGGGCAGATGTGGACTCTGACCACAATCTATTGGTAATGAACTGTAGATTAAGACTGAATAAACTGCAAAAAGGTGGGAATTTAAGGAGATGGGCCCTGGATAAACTGACTAAACCAGAGGTTGTACAGAGTTTCAGGGACAGCGCAAGGGAACAATTGACAGGAATGGGGAAAAGAAATACAGTAGAAGAAGAATGGGTAGCTCTGAGGGATGAAGTAGTGAAGGCAGCAGAGGATCGAGGAGGTAAAAAGACGAGGGCTAGTAGAAATCCTTGGGTAACAGAAGAAATATTGAATTTATTTGACGAAAGGAGAAAATATAAAAATGCAGTAAATGAAGCAGGCAAAAAGAAATACAAAGGTCTCAAAAATGAGATTGACAGGAAGTGTAAATGGCTAAGCAGGCATGGCTAGAGGACAAATGTAAGGATGTACAGGCTTATCTCACTAGGGGTAAGATAGATACTGCCTACAGGAAAATTGAAGAGACCTTTGGAGAAAAGAGAACCACTTGTATGAATATCAAGAGCTCAGATGGAAACCCAGTTCTAAGCAAAGAAGGGACAGCAGAAAGGTGGAAGGAGTATACAGAGGGTCTATACAAGGGCGGTGTACTTGAGGACAATATTATGGAAGTGGAAGAGGATGTAGATGAAGATGAAATGGGAGATATAATACTGCTTGAAGAGTTTGACAGAGCACTGAAGACCTGAGTAGAAATAAGGCCCATTAGAACTACTGACGGCCTTGGGAGACCAGTCCCGACAAAACTCTACCATCTGGTGAGCAAGATGTATGAGACAGGCGAAATACCCTCAGACTTTAATAATATAATATAATAATTCCAATCCCAAAGAAAGCAGGTGTTGGCAGATGTGAAAATTACCGAACTATCAGTTTAATAAATACTAAAATACTAACGTGAATTCTTTAAAGACGAATGGAAAAACTAGAAGCCGACCTCGGGGAAGATCTGTTTGGATTCTGTAGAAATGTTGGAAAACGTGAGGCAATACTGACCTTACGACTTATCTTAAAAGAAAGATTAAGGAAAGGCAAACCTACGTTTCTAGCATTTGTAGACTTAGAGAAAGCTTTTGAAAATGTTGATTGGAATACTCTCTTTCAAATTCTAAAGATGGCAGGGGTAAAATACAGGGAGCGAAAGGCTATTTACAATTTGTACAGAAACCAGATGACAGTTATAAGAGTCAAGGGGCATGAAAGGGAAGTAGTGGTCAGGAAGGGAGTGAGACAGGGTTGTAGCCTATCGCCGATGTTATTCAATCTGTATATTGAGCAAGCAGTAAAGGAAATCATCATCATCATCATCATCATTGTCATTTAAGACTGATTATGCCTTTCAGCGTTCAGTCTGGAGCATAGCCCCCCTTATAAAATTCCTCCATGATCCCCTATTCAGTGCTAACATTGGTGGTAAAGGAAACAAAAGAAAAATTCAGAGTAGGTATTAAAATCCAGGGAGAAGAAATAAAAACTTTGAGGTTCGCTGATGACAATGCAATTCTGTCAGAGACAGCAAAGGACTTGGAAAAGCAGCTGAACGGAATGGGCAGTGTCTTGAAAGGAGGGTATAAGATGAACATCAACAAAAGGAAAACGAGGATAATGGAATGCAGTCGAATTAAGTCGGGTGATGCTGAAGGAATTAGACTAGGAAATGAGACACTTAAAGTAGTAAAGGAGTTTTGCTATTTGGGGAGCAAAATAACTGATGATGGTCGAAGTAGAGAGGATACATAATGTATACTGGCAATGGCAAGGAAAGCGTTTCTGAAGAAGACAAATTTGTTAACATCGAGGATAGATTTAAGCATCAGGAAGCTGATTCTGAAAGTATTTGTATGGAGTGTAGCCATGTATGGAAGTGAAACATGGACAATAAATAGTTTGGACAAGAAGAGAATAGAAGCTTTCGAAATGTGGTGCTACAGAAGAATGCTGAAGATTAGATGGGTAGATCACATAACTAATGAGGAGGTACTGAACAGAATTGGGGAGAAGAGGAGGTTGTGGCACAACTTGACTAGAAGAAGGGATCGGTTGGTAGGACATGTTCCGAGACATCAAGGGATCACCAATTTAGTATTGGAGGGCAGTGTGGAGGGTAAAAATTGTAGAGGGAGACGAAGAGATGAATACACTACGCAGATTCAGAAGGATGTAGGTTGCAGTAAGTACTGGGATATGAAGAAGCTTGCTTAGGACAGAGTAGCATGGAGAGCTGCATCAAACCAGTCTCAAGACTGAAGACCACAACAACAACTACCATTGATGCCGAGTTGGATCAAGTAGTGAGTGCTAGTGATGAGCCAGTCAATTTGGAATTATCAATTACTTTGTACACTGACATGTTCCACAACTTTCCAGGAGAAGAAGTTGATGATGAAAATGTTACTAAGTGGCTGAATGAGGAAAATTGTGATACGGACCAAACCTTAACAGATAAATAAATAATTAAAAGCATGCAAGAAAGTAATGATGAAAGTGATGAAGAAGAGGACACAGGAACAGAGAGCATGAAGATTTCTCACACTGCTAGCGGTGAAGCTACTGAGCTCTTCCTGGAGTGCATTATGCAACAACCAGATACATGCAGTACTGATGTAATGCTTGTAAAGGGGTTGTGTGATAAAGCATGGCACCGTCACTTATCATCTTTGCGACAGTTAAAAATTAGGAACATATTTCATAGTGAATGATACGACTGTATAATTATGTACAGTATACACTCAAGGACTAAGTTTTCTTTGAAAATTAATGTATTTTTGGATTTAATAAAGTATATCTTCTATGTTTCAAAATTGTATCCTTCGGTTTAATAAAGTACAGTACACTATATCCCCTATGTTTTCAAAATAAATAAAAAACCAAATAAATGAATAAAATGAATTTCAGACACTCAATAATCCGGCACTTCCACTAATCCGGCACCCATATTTACCAGGAATGGCTGGATTAGCGAGCGTCTAGTGTACATAGATAGATACAGAGAGAGAGAGAGAGAGAGAGAGAGAGAGAGAGAATAAGTTTCCCATGTTTATCAATAATGTGTCACCTGCTATACAACTGAAGGTGCTTCTGGCATGTACACACACAAAGACAATTTACTTAAAGTAGGTGAAAATAACAAAAGTACAACAGTAAAGAAACAAATAAATCGCAAATTACAGGATTCAAAAGAGATTTCTTCACCTTTTAGGTGGTCCATTAAATTTTTGAAAGCCATTTGCACAAATATCATCAGTTCGTTCTCATGACAGCCAGCCAGAAACCTCAAAACTAAAGATCGACGTAGCTGTGCTGCTGCTTTGCCTGTAGATTTTGAACCAGTTTTTGTCAGCATTTTACTGTAGACTATCCTGGAATACAATTTGTTAATGAGAAAAAAGTTATTATTACACTGAGAGTTAGAGACACTGTAGGTGCATTTCTGTTTCGGTAATAATCAAGCAGCTATGCTGCTGTAATAAGTTCTGCTGAAATAGTATATTTATAGTTTTACATTTTTCATTGTTAATAGTTTGTTCACTAGATGAACTGTTTATAGATATCTGTATGACTTACCTCATAATTATAGGTATAAGTTTCTCACGGTGTTCAGTTTGAATTACGTCACTTTCTTTGTCAATGCGAAACATAGTTATTTCACTTTTGAATGTTTTATCATCTAACAAGTTGAACAAATTAGGCCTAGAACAAAGAAGGTGTCATTTTGTTCTCACAGGCAGTTGATGTATTCCACATGATAAAGAAAAAATTATGGTACTTACTGGTATGGAAGAAGAAACTTGTGTTTATATGTAAGCAAGCAGCTGAGTGCCAGCTTCTGGACATCATTATTTTTGTGCATCAGCAGATCATAATACAACTTACTTAACTCTGATTCTCTAAAAATTGCTTTTGGATTCCGAAGTTTTGCAAAGACACTCATATGTGCAGCAAGAGTCCTGTGACAAAGGTAGTGGACTTAATAAATATTACAATGTATTTCCACATAGCGCAAAGTTAGTTAAAAACTATCTGCCTACATTAGACTTTATTAAATTGTAATGATACATGTTAAATTTCAGACAGACACAATTAAAAGACACTTGCATGAAGCTTTCGGCCACAGCTTTCATCTGCAAGAGAGAAACATACACCATTCATATGAGGTGCATTCAAGTTCCAAGGCCTCCTATTTTTTTTCTCCGAACTGGAAAGAGATAGAAACGTGCCCATTGTTTTAAAATGAGGCCGCGTTCATTGTCAATATATCCCAGAGATGGCAGCACCGAATGGCAGATGGAATTTTACCGCCAGCGGCGAGAATGAGAACTGTTTTAAATACTTAAAATGGCGACGTTTTTCTTACTTGAACAGCGTGCAATCATTCGTTTTCTGAATTTGCGTGGTGTGAAACCAATTGAAATTCATTGGCAGTTGAAGGAGACATGTGGTGATGGAGTTATGGATGTGTCAAAAGTGCGTTTGTGGGTGCCACAGTTTAATGAAGGCAGAACATCGTGGGACAACAAACCGTAACAACCTCGGGCTCGCACAAGCCGGTCTGACGACATGATCAAGAAAGTGGAGAGAATTGTTTTGGGGGATCGCCTCCAGTGTTGGCCATTCTGTGGGTTCTGTGCACACAATCCTGCATGACGACCTGAAAATGCGAAAAGTGTCATCCAGGTGGGTGCCACGAATGCTGACGGACGACCACATGGTTGCCTGTGTGGCATGTTGCCAAGCAATGTTGACGCGCAACGACAGCATGAATGGGACTTTCTTTTTGTTGGTTGTGACAATGGACGAGACGTGGATGCCACTTTTCAATCCAGAAACAAAGCGCCAGTCAGCTCAATGGAAGCACACAGATTCACCGCCACCAAAAAAATTTCGGGTAACCGCCAGTGCTGAAAAAATGATGGTGTCCATGTTCTGGGACAGCGAGGGCATAATCCTTACCCATTGCGTTCCAAACGGCACTACGGTAACAGGTGCATCCTACAAAAATGTTTTGAAGAACAAATTCCTTCCTGCACTGCAACAAAAACGTCCGGGAAGGGCTGCGCGTGTGCTATTTCACCAAGACAACGCACCCGCACATCGAGCTAATGTTACGCAGCAGTTTCTTTGTGATGACAACTTTGAAGTGCTTCCTCATGCCCCCTACTCACCTGACCTGGCTCCTAGTGACTTTTGGCTTTTTCCAACAATGAAAGACACTCTCTGTGGCCGCACATTCACCAGCCGTGCTGCTATTGCCTCAGCGATTTTCCAGTGGTCAAAACAGACTCCTAAAGAAGCCATGGAATCATGGCGTCAGCCTTGTGAAAAATGTGTACGTCTGCAGGGTGATTACATTGAGAAGTAACGCCAGTTTCATCGATTTCGGGTGAGTAGTTTATTAGAAAAAAAATCGGAGGCCTTAGAACTTGAATGTACCTCGTACACACCAGCAAGAATACCTCATGCACACATGACTGCCAACTCCAGCATCTCGGGCCAGGATGCAACTATCACGTGGAATGCAAGCAGCAATATGGAGGGGGCGGGGAAGGGGAAGGGATAGTAATGTACAGGAGGGCTGAGAGACGAACACTGTCTAGTGGAGTGTGCAGGGAATAGAATGCCAACAGGTACAGCATCTGGAAATTGTGGGGCAGGGAGGTGATATCCCTTCCCCTTTCCTGCCCCTTCCGGATTGTTGCTTGCATCCCACATGGTAGTTGCATTCCGGCCTGAGATTCTGGAGTTGGTGGTCATGTGTGCATGAAGTTTGCGTGTATGAATGGCATGTATTCCTCCTTTTCCAATGAAGGCTGTGTCAGAAAGCTTACTGTAAGTGTCTTTTAATTGTGCCTGTCAGCAACTTGTCTTCTTTACAGTAAGTAGCAATCTGTCTTTTCCTACATTGTTGATATTCCTACATGGAGTTTCCATTGTTTGAAAATCACTATTTTGACAGGAAAACGACCCACAACAGTCAATACAGTTCACGCCATGAGAATCAACTTTTCTTATGCATATAAGTGCTTACTGAGTCTTCTGATAAGAGCTTAAATTATAACTTTTCTCATGACTATAACTGCTTACTGATTTTAAGTCTTAGGTTACTGTGGTTACCTCACAAACTCTTTAGCACTCATTGTTCTTTCTTTTGGAAACGATATTTCTTGATGAATCACAGCTTCTTCTGGTTCTTCTTCACTGTCACCTGAGCTTTCATTCTCATTTGTCAGTGTATCCGTCTGCAATGCTGTATCTTTTCTTTTAATATTCACTGTTTTTGCTTCCTGTACATTTGTTCTAAAAAATTCATCCCTGGAGACAAATAAATAGTGTGTTACAAGCCAGTAATTGTGGGTATTATGTAGAAAAACTGATACATTATTTTTTTCTGTAGAATTTATTATGGATAGTCACAACGGATATTTTTTATTCATGTATTTTCAATTCAGTACAACAAAACTACCGTATTACTAAATTGAGCATAAATTATTGCATGTATTCTCTCTCTCTCTCTCTCTCTCTCTCTCCCCCTCCTCCTGCATCCCTCCTTTGGCACCATCTTCACTCCATTCTGTTTGTCTACTTGTATAACTATGAGAACTGCTTTATCTAAACTTTTCCTTTTATTCTTTATTCTACACTTTCAAATTCACTATTTCATTCCCTTCTAATTTCTACCACAAAGTCCTATTCTCCTCTTTATGATACAAAGTTACTACTGTACACACTTTTCAATGAGGTCTCCAGCTGTGTACTATAGTTTGCACCTCATTCATTTACATCTTTGATTTATAGTATGCATACTAAGTGCATGAAGTTGTCATGCTTTGTTCAATAACTTGAGTTGTTGCAGAATCTGAATTTCAACATGGTAATTAAATTTCTTTCAGCTGTTATCATCAATTTTATACCATGTGTCCCACTAAGCCTTACAGCAGACAACAAAAAGTATTCACACATGATCCTCAGACTGGTGCCTTTAGCTGGTCTCTAGATGAACAGTATACCCATCTGGATCCATAAGGTATCCCCACCTCTGATACTAACCGTAGATGCACTGCAACTCAGAACTTAGCCTTTAATAAATACCCAGAAAATCATTTGTGATAAGAGATATATAATCAAAATTGTAATAAAAATTAGTTACTGGAAGTATTCAAACCAATCTTTTAACAGCCATATAAACATGGAAAAAAGCTGTATAATTTCTTCTTGCAACATAATAAAGAAGCCATTAGATGAAAAAGCAATAAGGTATATTCTATTAAGCACTATAATTGTTTGTCTGAGTTACCATATACTCCAATAAAAGAGTATACACACAATAGCAAGGAATCAAGTTTTCATTCTGTCCCCAACGAATACCATTTGAGTCCAAAATTCAATTATATTGGCAATTGAAGTATGGGGTCAGGTGTGATTACTGACCAATGAGATTCCAAAAATGTGCTTTAGATGCAACTCATGCAATAAATAGAGCCTTTGAAGCTTTGAACATGGCACTAACAGTAATAAAATTATTCCATGAAAAATGAAATCTATCAAGTTCAATGCTTACATAATATCAGATTAGAACTGAGGACACCTTTACAGATATAACCCCACACGAAACTTCGAGAACACTCCAAGGGAGTGTTGTAACACTGTTAGTGCTCATAATATTCAAACCACCTGGCGAATAACATGGGAAACTGTGTGAAACTACTAGCAGATACAGTTGTACATATGAGACCTAGAAATGCTAGAAAATTGTAGAAAAATGAAGGAAGACCTGCAAAGAGTCAGCACTTGATCCAGGAACAAGCAACTGACCCTCAACATAAATAAATGAAACATATTGCACATTAACAAGTGGGAATACCCATTGTCGTTAGATTGCACGATAGTTGATAAACACAAACAGTAACTACTGTTATACTTATAAGAGTATGCATCCATAGTTATTGGAAGAATCCTAAAGAAATGTAATTCACCTATAACAGAGGTAGCATACAAGACTCTCAATTGATCATTTCTTGAGTACTGCTCATCAGTCTAGGATCCTTGTCAGGTAGGATTAATAAAGAAGATAGAGGAGATAAAAATAATAACACAATGTTTTGTCACAGATTCATTTAGTGAGCGCAAAAGTGTCACAGAAATGTTCATCCAGCTCCCGTGACAGACAGAGCACGACAAGCTCCACTGGCAAGTCTTCTTAACAGTGCACTATTTGTGAATGGAACATGAATTGGAGGGGCTCGGGGGACGACAGTAGAGCACAAAGTACATTCTACCACACATCGTTACATGGCTTGTGAATATACATGTAGATGTGGAATTTCAACTGTTCTATTCTCTTAGTGCTTCATATATGCTCTCTCTCTCTCTCTCTCTCTCTCTCTCCCTCTCCCTCCCTTTCTCTCTCCACAGTATTTTCAAATCCAAGGTTGAAGCATTCCTTGTGGTACACTACTCATTTCTGTATAGTAATTCCCTGAAGCAGCTAAGAACTTTTCTTTGGAATGTGTTGTTTATTTGTATACTCTGTCATAATTTTTTGGTGTTTAATTCTTTTGTTTGTAAATTTTCAATCAGCATTCTGTAATATGTACTGATTTGTTCCATGAACAGTAGCACTGGCTTGCATGGTCCTACATAACTTGAAAAATAAATAAATAAAGCCATAAGTTTCATAAATTTGCCTTTAGTATTCTGACAGTTGCAGTGCATTTGTTTAAGTTCTGATGTGACCACAATATTCCAGGCCAAACAAAGAACAGTGACATGAGCATAACAAATCTGGTACTTAAAAAAAAAAAAAAAAAAAAAAAAAAAAACAACGAACACTCGAACACTAATGCTTTGCTACGTAGTGAAGTCTCCATTTTTTATACAAATGAATTTACAACAATACAGCTGCTTTCACTAAAAATTAATTCTGTTATTACTGTAGAAGTAAAAAATGTGCTTTAGGGTACAAAAATAAGGAAACCACTTACTCCACAAAAGATAAGAAAATTGGAGATACTTCCTTATTTTTTACTTCACATATTTCTGGGAAATCTGCAAATGTTTTCCAAAGCAAAATGCGGTAATTTACATAATCAGGCTTATCATTCATCTCATTCAGAGATACATATGACAACTGCAGAAATTCATCTGAAATAAAAAGAATATTTTAAGGCCATCATAATTGACCTTAGACAATAATAATACAGCTTACAGCAAACACTTTAAAAAATTATTCAACTATAGTAAGTGAAAATGCAAAAGTGTATTATGATGTGGCACAGTTCTGAAAAGTGTAAATTTTACAAGATATATTGGCTGAGGAAATATTTGGTACAAATACCACTGTGGAACAAAGAAACATTGATTTGTTTAGGGCATTCTGCAAGAACAGTGGCTATTAAGACCTGATATACTGGGTCTGGAGCATGAAAACCTGATCAGTATAGTTTATGAATCAACATGGTGATGCACAAATTCCACATGAGGAAAAAAAGCACAAATTATGAGTATCTGCATACTGATACCAAGTTTCCCCTTGGGCCTGAATGGACAGGGGAAGTGTAAAATTTGTGGCTACAATTGGTATGTGGATGATTAAAATGTGACACAAACAAAAAGTATAGTGTCATACATATAAGGGTCCTAATGCGGAACATGCTAAGATAATGTAGTTAGATAGACAAAAACTCTACTCACCAAGTGGTGGTGGAACACACAGATAAAAGAAGGTTATAATTAGGCAATCTTTTAGAGCCAGTGGCAGAAGGGTTGAAGGGGAACAAAGAGGGGTGAAAGAATAGGACTGGAGAGATCTAGGAAAATAAGTATAGTTCAGAAAAGTCACCCAGAACCACGGGTCAGGGGAAACTTACTGGATGGGATAAGAAGGAAAGACTGATTGTTGGAGACTGCACGGGACAATATCTGAAAACCTGGGAGATTAAAGGGGAAAGACAAGGTAGTATGCAAACAGAGATTACTGCTAAAACAGTGTACAATTTAATAAGAGTGTGTAGCTAAGAACACTGTATGTAATTGAGGCAGGAGGGGGATGGCGAAAAACAGACAGGTAAGAAAATGAAAGATGTAGAAAATTAAACAGGGTGAAAAAAGGAGTAGTTACTGTGAAGAAATGCTGGGCATGTTTACCGCTCGTTCCCAACTGCGGTGTACTGAGAAACTAATGTCTGGGGGAGGGGGGGGGGGGGGGGGGGGGGGGGGGGGGAAGAATCCAGATGGGGTGTGTGGTGAAACAGGCAATGAGGTCTTTACTGTCATGTTGTAGAGTATGCTCTGCAAAAGGATACTGTGCATTGCCAGTATACACCCTCTGCGTAAGCCCATTCACCCTAGCTGAGAATTTGATGGTGATCATGTCAATGTAAAAGACCGAACACCATTTACATAACAGCTGGTATATGACCTATGTTATGTAAACATTGTTTGTCCTGTTCCATTGGCATGACTAACACCAAATTATCAGTTATGATGAATGAGCGTACGCAGAGGATGTGTAATGGCAACACACAATATCCAGTTGCAGAGCATGCTCTATAAAATTACAATTGTTACCTTGCTGAGTGTTTCACCATACATGACATCTGGATTCTTCCCCCGGAACTAGTTTCTCAGAACTCCACAGGTGGGAATTAGTGCCAAACATGTCCTTGGTTCTCGTCACCCACCTGGCTTAATTTACATTTACTCTTATTAATTTGTACACAATGTTTCAGCAGTAATCTCTGTCTTGCATATTACCCTGTTTACCTCCCTTAAGCTCTCAGGTTTTCAGATCTCATCCAGTGCAGTCCACAACAATCAGTCTTTGTTTCTCATCCGGTCCAATAAATCTCCCCTGACACACAGTTCTGGGTGACTTTTATGAAATCTACCCCTTTTCCTAGACCTCTCCAGTTATTTTCCTTCACCCCTCTTCCTTCCTTTTCAACTCTTCTGCCTGAAGTAGGAGCCACTGGCTCCAAAAGCTTGCTTAATTATAATCTTTTATGTGTGTATTCTGCCACTGCTTGGTAAGTAGATTTTTTATTGATCCAGTTAATATTATACTGTCAAAAATCGATTGTTTTCATTGGAATTCACAAAGAGGAATATGCGGGTGGGTAACATCTCACTAATAGGAGAGCTGTTGATGATTTGATGTTATTGTACTGGGTGTTTCAGAAGAAACAGGAAGTATTTTTGGATGTGGTAGTATAGACTAATTTTAATAAAGCATTTCATATAACATGTATTCAATTTTATTGTTCATGAGATACAGAGTTATAGATACGAGTTCTCATTTTGCATGTTGGTAGTCCCGTTGCTATGGATTTATTTATTGTTAGTCATTTTTGTTTGGAAGTTCAAGTTGTGAAGCTGATTTGAGTTTACTGAATTGAATTTAAGTTCTTTGAATTTTTTGACATAATTTCAATTTGATTGTGGTATTTGAGTATGGGGGTTTGTAATGGAAACAATGCTGCTTGTAAGGAATATGGTAAATAATTTCCTACTTGTAAGAGCACCACATTGAAGAGTGTTTACTTACACTTCCCCTAAAATTGCGAGAGGCTGGGGCAGCACCCAGCACTCATTTTTCATCTGAATGTGCAAATAAACAGAGTGTGGATGAAGTAGGCAAGATTATTCAGTTGGTACAATGCAGTCCTTCAATAAACACATGCAAAATTTCTACACATATCGGTATTCTACATGCAAGAATAAGGCAATATTACACATGTATGGCATCTAGCATTATCATTTCAACACCTTCAGGAAAACAGGTGAAGGCAAATGACTGGGTGTTTGTCACTGCCGAGTGAGCCTATTAATAGGGCTTACTGATGAAGCCACTTTCATCCACAATGGTACAAGTAACACTCGTAGGTCACACTGGAGATCTGACGAAAACTTGTATGCCTCTGTGGAGACACATTTTGAAGAATACTTCTCTGTAATATGTAGTGTGGTATGATGGACAGTCAGTTCTTTGGTTCTGTTGTGTAACAGCATCGTCTCACAGACTTCATTATCTAGGCATTCTTCCAGCATTATTAGAAGAGGTCTGTTAGGCTGCAAGGATGAGTCTGTTTTCCAGCATGACGGGGCCTCTCCATATTCCAGTCATCAGGTGACACATCATCTAAATCTAACATTCTCTGGAAGAGGAATTGGCCCAAGTAGACATGTTTCTTGACCACCACAGTTCCAAAATCTTACCCACTTTGGATTTTTGCCTGTAGCGATGGCTGAAACATGCAGATAACTAAAAACAAGTACACACAAGAGATAAACTGATCATTTAGATTATGATCAGTGCTGCTCTCACAAACAAATACGAAGAGAACCTCAGAAGAACTACACAAAGCATTGTCAAGAGAATTCAAAAGAGTATTGAAGTATGAAATGGAATTTATGTAAACCGAATATTAACTTAATCATTTGCCTTTGCTTAACACCTTCTGAAAGTACATATTTGGGTTATCTCTCAACAGCCATATCTCTGTGTAATGAATAAAAACTGGACCCATGGTTGGTTGATTGATTTGGGGGATGGGATGAAACAGCGAGGTCATTGGTCCCACCGTTAGAGAGAAGGATGGGGAAGGAAGTCGGCCGTGCCCTCTCAAAGGAACCATCCCAGCATTTACCCGAAATGATTTAGGGAAACCACACAAAACCTAAATTAGGACAGCCGGAAGCAGGTTTGAACCACCATGCTCCCGAATGCGAGTGTAGTGTGCTAACCACTGCACCATCTTGCTTGGTTGGACCCATGTCATAAGGAACATTTTACTCGAATTAGTCTATAATACCGCATTCTAAGATATTTACTATTCCTGCTGAAACACCGTGTAAATTCAGGATTTGTGTGAAACCACATGACGTGGAAGGACAAACGAGGATTCTTAGACATGAAATGAAATTATAGTATGGCATTATTGGCCAGCAGATGCCATCTGAGATAGTTCAGCTGCCTAGTGCAAGTCTTTCTATTTGACACTAACTTGTGCATCAATGATGATGAGATGAAATGATGAGGACAACACAGACACCCACTCCCCGAGCACAAAAAATCTCCAACCAGCTTGGAATCGAAACCCAGACCCTTGGGTCTCGAGGGAGAAATGCTAACCACTAGATTACAAGCTGCAGACTCTCAAAAATTACAGATTTACTGATAATGTGTTTTATCTTAGAATGAGTGTGCTCCCTGCCACCCTTGGATAAGCAGCTGCCAGCAGCAACTCGTATACTCTTAGCTCACTTATTTGTTACATAGTTTAATTCTTAATTTCTTTGCTTGTTTTTGGGTACTTGCATAGTTTAATTCACAAATTTCAGGCGTATTATAGTATTTGAGAGTTGTAGCATCGCGTTTTAGTACCTGAATAGTGTAAAATCGCATAGTCTCCTTCTGCTGCCGAGCAGTGTGTAGCAGTGTGCAAGTAGCAGCATTACTGCATTTACTAGGCAATCTTGTATTTCAATAACCGTTTAAATTTTGTGTCGATTGTTTGTGCTCTCTGTAGATTAGTTCAGACGTTCTTTGCACAAAAGTAATTAGCATGGATAGGGACTGCAACTGCTGTGTTCGGATGCGGGCTGAGTTGGCATCCCTTCGCTCCCAGCTTCAGGCAGTGTTTGCTTCAGTCACACAGCTTGAGCCTGTTGCCAATGTGTATCACTGTGGGGGTCCAGACGGGGGTTTGTCGGGGACGGCCAGCTCATCCCACGCATCCCCCCCGATCGGACTTTGGCTGCGGCTGTCCAGGATACTGCCCACATTGAGGCTGACCCCTCACCCGTGGTAGAGTGGGAGGTCGTCTTGAAATGTGGCAGGGGGCGAAAGACATTCTGGAGGGCTCAACAGATGGCCTCTCCAGTTTGTCTGACGAACTGGTTTCAGGCTCTGTCTCCGTCTGATACTGATCTTCAGCCAGACATGGCTACTTGTCCTGTTCCAGAGGTTGCCCCTCAGTCTGCAAGATCAGGGCGGTCGCAGAGAGTGGGCTTACTGGTAGTTGGGAGCTACAACGTCAGGCGCGTAATGGGGCCCCTTACGGATATGGTTTCAAGAGAGGGGAAGAAAACTAATGTGCACTCTGTGTGCATACCAAGGGGAGTCATTCCAGATGTAGAAAGGGTCCTTCCGGATGCCATGAAGGGTACAGGGTGCACTCATCTGCAGGTGGTCGCTCATGTCGGAACCAATGATGTGTGTCGCTATGGATCGGAGGAAACCCTCTATGGTTTCCGGCAGCTATCTGATTTGGTGAAGACTGCCAGTCTTGCTAGCAGAATGAAAGCAGAACTCACCATCTGCAGCATCGTCGACAAGACTGACTGCGGACCTTTGGTACAGAGCCGAGTGGAGTGTCTGAATCAGAGGCTGAGACAGTTCTGTGACCGTGTAGGCTGCTGATTCCTCGACTTGCGCCATAGGGTGGTGGGGTTTCAGGTTCCGCTGGATAGGTCAGGAGTCCACTACACACAGCAGGTGGCTACATGGGTAGCAGGGGTTGTGTGGCGTGGACTGGCCAGTTTTTTAGGTTAGATGGCCTCGGGCAAGTACAGAAAGGGCAACAGCCTCAAAGGGTGTGGGGCAAAGTCAGGACATGCGGGGACCAAGCAGCAGTCGGTATTGCAATTGTAAACTGTCGAAGCTGCGTTGGTAAAGTACCAGAACTTCAAGTGCTGAGAAAGCACCGAAGCTGAAATCGTTATGGGTACAGAAAGCTGGCTGAAGCCAGAGATAAATTCTGCTGAAATTTTTACAAAGGCACACGTGGTGTTTAGAAAGAATAGATTGCATGCAATCGGTGGTGTTTGTCGCTGTTAGTAGTAGTTTATCCTGTAATGAAATAGAAGTGGATACTTTCTGTGAATTATTATGGGTGGAGGTTATACTCAACAACCGAGCTAGGGTAATAATTGGCTCCTTTTACCGACCTTCCGACTCAGCAGCATTAGTGGCAGAACAACTGAGAGAAAATCTGGAATACATTTCACATAAATTTCCTCAGCATGTTATAGTCTTAGGTGGAGATTTCAATTTACCAGATATAGACTGCGACACTCAGATGTTTAGCACGTGTGGTAGGGACAGAGCATCGAGTGACATTATACTGAGTGCACTATCCGAAAATTACCTCGAGCAATTAAACAGAGAACCGACTCGTGGAGATAACATCTTGGACCTACTGATAACAAACTGAACCGAACTTTTCGACTCTGTAAGCACAGAGCAGGGAATCAGTGATCATAAGGCTGTTGCAGCATCCCTGAATATGGAAGTAAATAGGATTATAAAAAAAGGGAGGAATGTTTACCTGTTTAGCAAGAGTAATAGGAGGCAGATTTCAGACTACCTAACAGATCAAAACGAAAATTTCTGTTCTGACACTGACAATGTTGAGTGTTTATGAAAAAGTTCAAGGCAGTCATGAAATGCGTTTTAGACAGGTACGTGCCGAGTAAAATTGTGAGGGACGGGAAAAACCCACCGCAGTTAAACAACAAAATTAGGAAACTACTGCGAAAGGGAGGTAATGACAGTGGCATGTAAAGTGCCCTCCGCCACACACCATTGGGTGGCTTGCGGAGTATAAATGTAGATGTAGATGAGTTGACTTAGTGACAAATTTCATTTCATTGTTTCATGGTAAATGATTCCACTT
Organism: Schistocerca cancellata; assembly: GCF_023864275.1. Classification (NCBI taxonomy): domain Eukaryota; kingdom Metazoa; phylum Arthropoda; class Insecta; order Orthoptera; family Acrididae; genus Schistocerca; species Schistocerca cancellata. Next base: position 277,343,404 of record NC_064626.1, read on the forward strand.
AAAAAGTTAACTCACTTTTGAACAAAGAGCAGCTTTCAGTTAAATCTTCAGTCTTCATGGGAGCTTTTATGTGAACTGCAGCCAATCTTAACTGGTCACCAAAGACAGACCAGAAGTCTGAAAGTTGCATTCCTCGAGCATACGAGGAAATCAACTTGCCAGTTGGTTCCCACAAAAGTTGAAAATTTATATACAATGTGCCAAGCAGGTGATGTAGTGGAACCTGAAAAAACACACATTCTGTAGAAATACAACTGAATAAAAGGTTATAATTATAGGTGGGGGAGGGGGGCTTATGGCACTTTACATTCAAAAAATATAAAATGTTGCAGGATTTGAGAAGTGATGACAAATCAGTTTGTAATTTACTAATAGTTGTGCAGTTAATGTTTGATACCTGCAAATATAACAATAGCACCAAAATTTTCAATTTCAATTCACTCTTTTTTTACTCTTTAATAATAAAGCAAAATAACTTCCTGCCTTTAATGAAGTGATAAATAAGAGGGTCATTCAATGAGTAATGCAACACTTTTTTTTTCCTTGGCCAATTTCGTTTGAAAAAACTTCATTGTGGGACGTCGTGGAATATTACTGCTTCAGCCCCTACAGTTTTACAAAGTTCCAATAGGTGGCAATGCTATACGTAGCCTTCAAAATGGTGTCTATAAAAGAGTTGTGTTCCAAGCAGAGAGCTGTAACTGAGTTTCGTAGGAACCTGCAGAATGTCTATGGAGACATGGCTGTGAACTAAAGCACAAAGATTCATCGGCTGATGTGTCTGTCATAATTGCAACAAGGTCAAGCATATATGTTCAATTTACCGCATGCTGGCTGTCCAAACACAGATGTGACTCCTACAATGTTGGAATGTGATGTGTCTCTCATTCAAGGTGATCAACGGATCACAATCAAACACTTCGCTGTTCAGCTGGATGTCTCTGTTGGTAGTGCTGACACACTCATCCACCAGCTGGAGTACTAAACGGTGAGTGCCTGCTGGGTTCCTTGAAGTATGACAGAAGACTATAAAGAGTGACAAAGGACCATCTGTGTGGAATTGCTTGTGAATTACGAGGCTGATCATGACAGTTTTTTGTTGAAAATTGTTGGCTCTGATGTTGACCAGTGGAGTGGTACCATGTAGGCATACAGGCTCCTCAATTACGGTGGTATAAGGCTGTCGCACTGAATTGAGATTATTTTGAAAGGTAGGGTTTTGTAGCCAAAAGAGTGGGGAATAATCTGGCATATTTGAATCCTGAATAAAACTAACCTGCTTTCAGGAAAAAAAAAAGTGTTGCATTACGAACTGAACATCCCTCATACCACGCTTTAATTGCATCTCATATAGTTGCTTCACTTCCATACATGGCTACACTCCACACAAATACTTTCAGAAACGACTTCCTGAGATTTAAATCTATACTCGATGTTAACAAATTTCTCTTCTTCAGAAACGCTTTCCTTGCCATTGCCATTCTACATTTTATATCCTCTCTACTTTAACCATCATCAGTTATTTTGCTCCCCAAATAACAAAACTCATCAGCTACTTTAAGTGTCTCATTTCCTAATCTAATTCTCTCAGCATCACCTGATTTAATTAGACTACATTCCGTTATCCTTGTTCTGCTTTTTTTGATGTTCATCTTGTATCTTCCTTTCAAAACAGTGTCCATTCTGTTCAGCTGTTCTTCCAGGTCCTTTGCTGTCTCTGACAGAATTACAATGTCATCAGAAAACCTCAAAGTTTTTATTTCTGCTTCATGGATTTTAATTCCTACTCCAAATTTTTCTCTCGTTTCCTTTACTGCTTGCTCAAAGTATAGACTGAATAACATCTGGGATAGGCTACAACCCTGTCTCACTCCCTTCCCAATCACTGCTTCCCTTTCATGCCCCTCAACTCTTATAACTGCCATCTGGTTTCTGTACAAATTGTAAATAGCCTTTCGCTTCCTGTGTTTGACCCCTGCCACCTTCAGAATTTGAGAGTATTCCAGACAGTATTGTCAAAACCTTTCTATAAGTCTACAAATGCTAGAAACATAGTTTGCCTTTCCTTTACTTATCTTCTAAGATAAGTTTTAGGGTCAGTATTGCCTCCCATGTTCCAACAGTTCTACAGAATCCAAATTGATCTTCCCCAAGGTCAGCTTCTACCAGATGTAAATTACAAGGAAAAAATGGGATGTGGCTATAAAGTTGAGCAATCAATTGTTTTCTGTCTTGAAGCCACAAATTTAATGTTTTTAAGTAATGAGCAGTCAAAATTTTGAGTCACATAACCACCCTGAATTTTTTAATTCACATATAATTTTTATGGTGACATCTGAAGAACTAAGTTCCATGTCAAAGTTGATACCTCAAGATGGAACCACAAGTATGGACAGCTGCTGCCTCACACAGAAGCGAATGAGAAATGTTGGATAGACACACCCTCAACAGGTTCCATACACCACTGCTGTTGGAAGAGTACTTACGTCAGAGATCAGTGACACTTAGCACACACTGCAATCATCGCTTATGACATCATCATCATCTGATCTTGATCCAGCAGTTTGAGGGTGTATTAAACCTCAGAACTGTATCAAAGTTTATAGTCAATCGTACACTAAGCTGAGACTATAATTCTGAATTATGTCAATTAATAAGTTACACAGTATGGCCACAGTAGCACATACATAAGCAACATTCGTGTGGATAAAGATTGTTTCCAACTATTCTATGTTCTTCAAGTTTTAATAAAGTGCTATAATATTTTTTATGTACTGTAGTATCCACTTGATCTCCTCCAGAAGTAAATCTACGCTGGCTACAGCGCCAATGCGAGTGGCTGAAGTACTTTTTTTGTCTGGCACTACAATTTTGATCTTTTCTGTCAGGAAAATCTCAATTTTGCCATTTTAATTCAGAGACTCCTCCAGTGTTTTAGCATGATTTAGCCATCTTATATCTGGGTAAGAAAACCACATCACAATGATTGCTTTCAATGCCTTCAATAGAAGTTTTAAACTTTCAGTGACTGAGACCACAAGATCCTATGGAATTAACTTTAGGAACCACAACTTTCATGACATGTTCAAAACTTATTTCTTATTCAGCATAATTGTATCTAATTATCACCATGCACTCCTAAATGCTGTTTTAGTAATGATAGCAATCCAGAATTAATCTTTACTGTGGAAGCACTCCATCAGTTGTAATAAATGCTAACTTAGTTTGAACTAAATCAATGTGTGAACACTGTACCAAGACTCCAGTGGACATTTCACTAAACTAAGATTGCCCTGACAACGAACTCATTCCAATCAACTCTTTTCAAACTTCAAACTCGTGTATTATTCCACTTGCAAATGCTAGCAACCGGGGCATGGAGGTGATGTCAGTTGATTCATCAAAAACCATTGCACAGTATGAAAATTTCTTTGAGAAATTTTTTAACTGATCCTTTATATTTGCCACCATTGCAGTAATTCTCCTCTGCCTTAACAGAATTTTATTCAAAAATTTAACTGATTTTGGGCACATTTTTTTAGAAACTATCTTGAATCAATTTTTGACAAAATCTTTGTCTGTAAATAGCTGACAGCTGTTTGCAACAAGGTGAGAGGTTTCAAAACTTATTTCTGTTGCAATTTCTGAATTTTTAACAAGTTTTCTGACATCACCTGCTGACATGCCAATCCTTGTTTCAAGGAAGAAAATTTCTGTTCATGTAGTCTTTCTTATGACTTAAAAAATGCAGAAAGTAGTCTTTTGCAGTTCTCTTTAATTTGTATTCCTCTGGGGTGGCTGCAAAACTTCCACACATATGTCAAATGAAATTATACAACTGAACAAAAAATATTTTTCAGTCCAGCTATCATGAAACTGCCAATTCTTATCCCGTAATTTGTATTTCCTTTTTGTTACACTTTATTAATTCTATGTTTAATTTTAGACCTTCTTGAAATGGAGACAGTGTAACTTCACAATGGCTATGAAGAAAAAACAAAAATGTTTGTATACTAAAATACGATTACAGTATAAAATTTTCTTATATTAATGGTGACTGAAGATCATGAAGTAAATGCTTAAAGGTGCACAAAAACTTGATGATTACCTTCAATGTAAAAAGTTCAACACACTAATGAGTATGTTGATAAAGCTCACTGACGAAATGAATATACTGTGAAATACACAAAACACTGACTGCTAAACAATGCCATTCCCTGCAGGCCCACAAGCTGTTCTCATTGCTCTGACTGCCTTCTTGTGCAAGTGTGCAAATTGCAAAATAATGTGCTGTGAGACAAGTTACTACTCTCAACTGGGATTCCCCTGCTCCAATTACAGCTAGAATGGCATGGCTAAAATGAACTAAGGTTTATGAGGGCCTACCCTTTTCCTTCCGTAAGGAAATAAAAGATGGGTAAAAAGAAGTTACAAGAGCAAATGGTGAGGAGTGGGCTGCTTGGAGTGCATTTGTAGTCATGAGAAATTTCCACCTTTCCAGCCTCAGAACTCAGTACTCATTCACAGTTATGGCAGTGAGTCCAGGTGAGTGAGTGGAACGGTTTTCAGTCCCAAGGAACAATGAAGGAAATTTGAAAGATTAGAGATTCATGGCCAATTGTGGATGAGGTAATTAGCAATGGAGCAGAAGCAAACATAGGTCAAGTATGGGGAAGGAAAAATGCCATGTTATTTTTCAAGGAACCTTCTCCGCCAGCACTTAAATTGGGACAGTCAAGTGTGGATTAAAACCTATTTATCTAAAATATGATTCCAGTCATTTAACAATATTCATACACAATAACTATGCCTCTCCGATATATCACTAAACAACATCCTATAATTGCACAATGTGTGAGTTAGCTAGGGAAACTAAAAACAGTGGCCAGAACTCAATGACACTTCCACAGTCCACTCAACCAAACCAGATAAACAGAAGAAGCATGACAACAAAGAAGACACGATTGGAAAAAACAACTTTTACTGAAGTCTCCGACATGGATTGCCACCACATAGCAGCACATAAATAGCCAGTTTCAGTTACATGTCCTCCACTGTAGACCCTGGGATAAAATCATTGCTACCTTTCCCAGACTGTTCTACACATAATCTTAAACATCTTTATTTTCTGACACAGTCAGAATTATATTTTCACATAACTGTTTCCACCGCCTCAGGCAGTCATCATCAGATTCACATGCTACACAGGAGGACCATGCACTGAGAGAGACTGCATGGTTCTCTTGTGCAGCACTAGATCTGGAGATGGAAAATAAAAACCATGTTAACAATGTAGCAATACCATTTCCAGGCAGTAAAAATACCATACTTTACACCACTGTTGCCCCCATAAAATAAGTTTGGTTCAATTGCACCAAACATGTACATATACTAACTGTTTGTAGCTCATGAAGTGCATGCAAAATACACAATGACCATGCAATTGAACCATTACAGAACACTGAGACAGGAAACCCTCAAAAGTGACTAACTAATGCGCAGATTATGGGAAAAATAACAACATTTCAAACAGATACAGGTGCATTGGCTTCCCTGACAAATTAAAGCACATTTTGACACTCTGTACACTCATAACAGTAAAGCTGTAAGTGGACAGTTAATACACATAAAAGGGGAAATTCACGTAGAAGTCATATATAAATGGTTGACAAGGAAACAGCCATTCATTACTGAATCTTGTGACGCACATGATATATTTGGTGTGCACATAGTCTACACCATCTGATTTACAATTATTGAAACAGTTAATCTGAATTCAAATGCAGCTTTTCACTCTTATTAACTGTGCACAGGTATTTTAGCAGTGATCTCTGTCTCGCATTTATCCTGTCTTCCACCTTTAAACTCTCAGGTTTTCAAATCTCGTATGGTGCAGTCCCCAACAATCAGTCTTTCCTTCTCATCTCGCCCGGTAAGTCTCCCCTGACCTGTGGTTCTGGATAACTTTACCGAAATCTACCCCTTTCTCCTAGATCTCTCCAGTCCTTTTCTTTCACCCCTCTTTCTTCCTCTTCACCCTTCTGCCTGAAGAAGGAGCCACTGGCTTCGACAGCTCACCTAATTATATTCTTTTATAAGTGTGTTTTGCTGCCACATGGTGAATATATTTTTTTATATATCCAGTTACCTTACAAACATTTACTAGTATTATTCGGCTCTCGGTCATCAATGCTGAATAAAACAGCACAGCACTTACAAAGGTGGGCTTTATTTGTGTCATCCTACAGTCATCAGATCATTTACAAGTCAATATCAAACCATGCCAACATAGACACCATTTTCAGAATATCAGCAGACCCCGATCTTGATTTAGATCAGCAGGAAGTCATCTTATTTCAAATTGACTCATGCGCATTCCATGGGTTGGGAGACTTTCCAATCGTTGCCCCTGTACTTGCACGAAAAAACATGGAAAGATGTCATACTACGTGAAGTAATAAAAAGGACACTGTCTGGGTGAGAACAATGTCTACCATCCCTGATGAAATCATCATTAAGGGCATACTTTGCATTGAACATCACCTTATGCCTCAAGATGGAGTCCTGTTGCCAGGAGTTGAACATGACACCAACTGAGTGTTAATTCAACACAAACTTCAGTCGAAGGTTTCATTACTGCTCCTTATGAGTCACTGAGGTACCACCTGTATGAAAATCCTGGCTCAAAGCAATGTTTACTGACCAACAATCAATAAGGCCAGTATTACACTATCATATTTCTTTGTCAAAGTTGATATGACGAATATTTATGTCAAAGAAATTTGATGGTGTAATACGGAACTTTGTCAAATCTCACCTGTCGTCAGTTCAATATGATCAAAACTAAGGCCTCGCTGTACATTTGTTCATAAAAGTCGCTTGTCTTCTGTTCACTGCAAATAGAAATGTATAAATCTGATGAGGTGCTTTACAACATGTGGCACCCTGAGTACAAAAATAGATTAAGGAGACTGGAGAGCTACAAAACAATTGCGGAGATCATTATATGTGAGATACGGCCCGGGTCCACGGCTGACGAGATAAAAAGAAAAGTGATGGTCTCCGCTCAAGCTACTCTCATGAGAAAGGAAACGGACATATCTACATAAAACTGTCTATTTTTGTACTCAGGATGCCTCATATTGTTAAGTGCCTCATCAGCTTCGAACATTTCTATTAATTTTGTAGTTGTGGGACACAAAATGTAATTATTACTTTGATCTAAAATAAAAATAGTTCTTAATTCACATAAAATGTATTGAAAATTTATTTACTTTCAGATATTGGCCTTTAGTGCTTTATAAAGTGCTTCACACATTTCAGGTATTATTTTAGTTAATTTGCACTGTGGTATTTGAGTGCTGTACTGTAAGCTAGAGTAACTCGTTCCTGCAGCAAGAAATCAAAGTGTTATTGTGAGCCTGTCTTCTACAGATATAGCAGTTCTTAAGTGAGTATTGTGCTTTGTGATATGATGAGACACTTCACTGAACTGAAACGTATGCTCATCCATTCTTAAGTAATTTATGTACGACCTGACGTCCTCCACTTTTGTTGAATGCTTTTATTGTCCTGTCATAAAACCCCCAGCTTCACCCAGATATATTTCTTTTTTTTCTCCCACTTCTCTTCCAAATGCACACACAGTGCAATTGTGGTACATGCAACTGCTGTGCATAAGAACAAGGTTCTCTGTAGAGACTGAAGGCTTCCAGGAAATGTCAGCACCAGAAGCAACTCCTATTCTGACAGTGTATAACATCATCTGACTACTCACTACAACCAGTAAATTTGACAACCATGACATCAGTGCTCCATGCAGTCACTGACACAATGCTAATCAATTGGACACTGACACCACAATTTGCACTACTACCATCACTGGCTAGAGCAGAAGCAGTTACAGCAGATGGATCCTGTATTTGTCACTTTTGGCAGTGAGTTAGCAGCTTTCCCCACAAATGGTACAGCAGAACAGGGGGTTTACAGCAAGAGTGGTTCTGCAAACAAATGACAAACTCCTAGCTGCTATGTCACATCACATCTTGTCATCACAGGGTCTATGTACTGGAGCTGAGCAGGACCACAGCTAGCAGAATCCACTGTGTTCAGTGTTTGTGTTCTCTATTTCAGTTCTGACCATCTACTTTTAAATGATCTTGCTTGTGGAACTATGCTGGTGTGGATTAATATTTTGGTTGGTTTTACATATTTGCTTTGTCTGAGAACTAGTACAAAAAAGGTCTTTCCAATATGTGTACTGTTCTCTGTGTGCATTCTGCTCAACACGAAGTGTTGACCGTATGAGACGACAATAGCTGAACCATTACACTTAAAACTGAGTATCTAATGAAATTTTAAAAATAACAAGGTTTTATTTGAAAATGGATTTTTACACATATTATGATTTTTATTTTTAAATTCATTTTACGTATATTATGATCTTTCTTTAATTAATAAGAACAGTAGCATATCTGAAGAACAGAAACTAGATACCATTGAAGGAACTGCTTTCTGAAAGTATTTGTATGGAGTGTAGCAATGTATGAAAGTGAAACATGGACAATAAACAATTCAGACAAAAAGAGAATAGAAGCTTTTGAGATGTGGTGCTACAGAAGAATTCTGAAGATTAGATGAGTAGATTATGTAACTAATGAGGTGGTACTGAACAGAATTGGGAAGAAGAGAAATTTGTGGTACAACCTGACTTCAAGAAGGGATCGGTTGGTAGGACACATTCTGAGGCATCAAGAGATCACCAATTTAGCGCTGGAGGGAAGCGTGGGGAGCAAAAATTGTCGAGGGAGACCTACAGATGTAACAATAAGCAGATTCAGAAGGATGTAGGTTCCAGTAGTCACTCAGAGATGAAAAGGCTTGCACAGGATAGAGTAGCATGGGGAGCTGCATCAAACCAGTCTTTGGACTGAAGACCACAACAACAACATATCAGTATTTGATACTGACCTTTCTGTATTATTCAGTAAAATAAGGCACCAAACATACACACACAAAGTGTAAAATTTATTAAATAACCAATGTGAATGTTAGTCATATGAAATAATTAGTATGTACATTTATTACTTCTGAAAATTTTAATAATTGATTACCTTATTAAAGTCACAATTCTGTGACAGAGAAACTCTTGTAGCTTCATATTCCAAATTCTGCATATGTTGCAATTTCTGTCTATAATCTTGAACAGTTGGTGGTATCGACTCTGAAGTGAAACAAAGATGGAAGACAGATGATGGAACATTGTTATTCAATGTTTCAGACTCTTTTGATTCACTTTCAAACAGAGTAAATATATGGGCTGTAAGGAACCGGACCTGTGAAAGTGTGTTACACACAATTGAGAACTTAAATCTGCACTTAAAAATTAAGACAACTATAGAAAGAAATTATTAATTATTACACACACCATACAAAAATAAAGATAATATGCACTGTTGAACCTACAAGGCTGCACTTTTTTTTTCTTCAAAAAAATCTACAAGGCTGCATGTGAAATTCCCAAAGTATTTCATTGTCACAACTGATGTCCATATTCAAGTGTGATGGTTCGTCACTTGTATCAATGAAAACTGTAGGATTTCACAACAATATCTAGTGTCTTGTCTGAGAACCATTTCAACAAATAGTCCATTGGGAAAGCCTCAAGCAACACAATTTCAATACTAATATCTTAAAAGTGTTTCCAAAACAATTTTGAATCTAAGTTCAAAACTTATAATATTTGGATTTTTTTTATTTTAATTGTTCATAATAATACAACAAAACACTTCAAAAGAAGTAAAATATCATGACTCATTCTCTTTTTTAACTGTGCAACCCGACCACAAAAACAATGCCTGCTTACCTTGTGAAATGGTGAAGAAAGATTCCTTTCCAGTTTGTTATGTAATTTTTTCAGGAGTGTAAGACGGACATCATCATCCTTTTTACTTATATTGATTGCAGTTAGATATATGTCAATTGCTCGCAATGCATTTACAAACCTTGGTTTACATGCATATGGTAATAAGTCATCTATTACTTCAAGTTTCAAGATGTCTTCCAGCTTGTCTCCTCTCATTATATGTACCATTGTTTCTATAGCAAGACAAATGAAATACAATAGTTGCTCCTCATTTAATATGTTACTCTGTGGAGTGGCAAAGTCTTGAGCATCTCTTGACATTTCTCCTCTTTCTTCCTCTGATACTTCTATGCTGTTGTTGTTAACAGAGCTTTCAGACAAAAATTTGAATGCCAACTGAATGAGAGCACCTATAAATTTCTCATCTGTCTTTTGAGGAATCAGATGAGGAAGACAAATCAATGCACATACAGTGTCTTCAAAATGGGAAGCCAATTCCTCAGCCGTTTTAAATTGTAATATGTCAATAACAAAATCACAGAATGTTGCTTTCACAAGTGACTGGCGAGTTTTTAACCTGCAAGAATGAACAGATCACAAGTTTTGAATCTACTTCAATTATACAGGGAATATATGTTCAAATCACAATTGTGTTACAAAGGCTAAGCTAGAAAGTGCTGAGATCTTATCAGTGCCTCATTAATTTTAGGTAGAGGTACATTATTGGAAGACCGGTAGAGATGATAGGTAAATGCTAAGTTGCGTGAAATATATACAGTCATTCAAGTGAACATCACTAACAACCAGTCCACATGGAAAGAAGAACTGTATGGATGCTCCACTGGACACTTTCTGATGGTGGGGGGGAAAAAAAACTATGCTGTTCAGCTTTGCCAGTATACAAAAGAGATGATTCCTTCAGATACCACCAAGATATACACGTCACAATCTCTGCCCTTCCTGTTACATCCATTACAACAACCAGCAATGAAGAATAGAAAAGAACTGACAGAAAGCTCTGTCTCTGGGTAGGCACTACACTGATATAAACTGTAATTATTTCAGTGTCATCTGATATTCATATTGGGAGTCATACACACAAACACTACACGGGGATAGTAGGAAGTATCACAATATTTACCAGGACTGCAAAGAAAAAAAAAAAAAAAAAAATCTGAAAAAATAATTCCTTCAAAACTGGCTACGGATATACGACAAATAATTTTCTAATATGACACTGCTATACTCACAGAGGAATAATACAAGAAAGAAAACAATCACATGCATATACAGGTCATGTTCAACACACAAGGATGTTGCCTTCTCATACTACATGGCAGTACGTTCTTGGACATGTCTCGATATCTGCTCTCAGGTACCATGGCAACAAGGGCCAAAAACAGTACATGTTCTGAACTACAACCACCACCATGGCGTCTCACCAAGTGCACCTCAGGATGCCACCACTGCTATCTCATTAACAATGCTCCTAGGAGGTGCAGCTAATGTGGATCTATTTGCTTCCACCCTATGACGTGGCCGCAAGTAGACTGCAAGACATTCTTCTGCAGCCTAGAGACCACTGCCTACAGAGCCTACCTCAAGCTGCCAGCCAGGCACTGTACTGCTACGCTACACTGCAACTTGAGCTCACAAAGCTCTAGCACCAGTACTTTGGAGTATTTAATGTATTAGTATTGTGTTTGCATTCTTCGACAGCTATCATTCTCAGTCCATCTGGACATAAACTTTCTTTACCTTTTTACAGTTAGTGAACTTGCCTGCCACAATGAATAGTTTCGGTTTGTTATCAGACCACTAAAGTGCTTGAACAGGCACAGCTATATTCACCAACAGAATTTGTCATGACCTTTCTTGAGTTTAACTCAAATAGCAATTTACTACAGAAATGACAAGTATGATTTAGTGATATTGTTAAGAAATGTTTTGTTCCTTGTTTACCTGGGAGCAAGTTCTTGCTTAGAGAGCCCTGGATCAGCCAATTCCAATACCAAAGCATTCTACACCATGTACGTATTTCTAACTCCGCGAAGAGCTCAGAATAACATTACATATGAGGACTTACAGACAAAAATTTGTAACTCTAACACTCAATGCTTCAATAATGAAAATGTTATAGTAAATTGGACACAGAACAAATCACTTTCAAAGGTTTTCTATCAACTTAAAACATTTATTCATCAGCAACACAGAGAAAAGCTACTGAAACTGACTTAAGCAGCATTTGTAACAATACGAGAGAAGGAAAGTTGTTACTCACCATATAGCAGAGATGCTGAAAAGATTCACACAATCATAGCTTTCGGCCATTAAGGCCTTTGTCAGCAGTAGACAAACATACACACATGCACTCACACTCACACAAGTGCAACTTGCACACACTTCTGCAGTCTCAGAGAGCTGAAACTACACTGCAAGCAGCAGCACCAGTGCATGATGGGAGTGGCAAGTGGGTGGGGCTAAGGAGGAGGCTGTGGCGGGAGGGGGAGGGATAGTATGGCGGGAGTGGCGAACAGTGAAGTGTTGCAGTTTAGCCGGAGGGCAGGAGAGAAGGTGCGGAGGGGAGAGGGGGTAAGTAGCAGAAAGGAGAAAAATAAAAATAAAAAGAAGAAATTAAAAGACTGGGAGTGGCAGTGAAACGACAGCTGGGTAGAGCTGGAATGGGAACAGGGAGGGGGCTGGATGGATGAGGACAGTGACTACCGAAGGTTGAGGCCAAGAGGGTTACGGGAACGTAGGATGTATTGCAGGGAAAGTTCCCAACTGTGCAATTCAGAAAACCTGGTGTTGGTGGGAAGGATCCATATGGCACAGGCTGTGAAGCAGTCATTGAGATGAGGGGTATCATGTTTGGCAGTGTGTTCAGCTGCAGGGTGGTCCACTTGTTTTTTGGCCACAGTTTGTCGGTGGCTGTTCATGCGGACAGACAGCTTGTTGGTTGTCATGCCTACATAGAATGCAGCACAGTGGTTGCAGCTTAGCTTGTAAATCACATGACTGGTTTCACAGGTAGCCCTGCCTTTGATGGGATAGGTGATGTTAAGTGACCGGACTGGAATAGGTGGTGGTAGGAGGATGTATGGGACAGGTCTTGCATCTATTACAGGGGTATGAGCCATGAGGTAAGGGATTGGGAGCAGGGGTTGTGTAAGGATGGACGAGTATATTGTGTAGGTTCGGTGGACGGCGAAATACCATGGTAGGAGGGGTGGGAAGGATAGTGGGTAGGACATTTCTCATTTCAGGGCATGACGAGAGGTAATCGAAACCCCTGGCAGAGAATGTAATTCAGTTGCTCCAGTCCTGAATGGTACTGAGTTATGAGGGGAATGCTCCTCTGTGGCTGGACTGTGGGACTTTAGGAGGGGTGGGAGGCTGGAAAGATAAGGCACAGGAGATTTGTTTTTGTACAAGGGTAGGAGGATAATTATGGTCAGTGGAGGCTTCAGTGAGGCCCTCGGTATATTTAGAGAGGGACTGCTCGTCACTGCAGATGCGACGACCATGGATGGCTAGGCTGTAGACTTCTTGGTATGAAATGGGTGGCAGCTGTCGAAGTGGAGGTATTGCTGGTGGTTGTAGGTTTGATATGGATGGGGTATCCCTCTCCCCTCCCTGCCCCAGCCTCCTCCTTACCCCCACCCACTCGCCACTCCCTTCATGCACTGATGCTGCTGCTCGCAATGTAGTTTCAGCTTTCTGAGACTGCAGACGTGTATGCAAGTTGCGCTTGCGTAAGTGTGTGTGTGTGTGTGTGTGTGTGTGTGTGTGTGTGTGTCTACTGCTGACAAAGGCCTTAATGGCCAAAAGCTATGATTGTGTGAATCTTTTTATTGTCCCTATCGCGACTCAGCATCTCCGCTATATGGTGAGTAGCAACTGTCGAAGTATTGTTACATTCCATCCTGGATTTTCCATTGTTTGATTTAAGCAGCATTTGCTGATTACAGATTTTTGATGTGAGATACTTTGATGGCACTGGATTGGGTGCAGCTTTGGATTTAGAAATATTCAGCTGATCAGTGAGAACTTATTTTTTGTACAGCAAGATTAACCCCTTAACACAAACCCCTGAGTTACCTAATTTTTATTATTTTGACAGAAACTTAAAATCTTGAGTATACTACGGTAACTGAAGAAGAGATTTTCGAAAAAATAAAACTCCATTTATACTCCGGTAGTTTCAGCACTGACAGTTAGATGTTCAGTGGCTGGAGAGCATCTGGTACTACATTTGCAGTTGGGCTGTGTTTTGGTGGTGGAGGTTGTCACTAGATGTCATCTTTACTGCGTGCAGCTTTGGATACTCAACAAAAAAATGTGCGCTTTTAGACTCTCTACTTTATTGTTGTTTAGGCAATGATTTCAAAACAGTATTACTGTAGTGATCCTGATTTGGACATTGAATTTAGCAGCTCAGAAAGTGAAGAAGAATGTGCTGTTACTTCAAAAAGAGACTGAAAATGATGACAGTTTGTCAGTTGAGTGACAAGTGCTTGCCAGTAGTATGAGATACATTCATCCACTGTCCTCCAGCCAGCTTCTCCATGATTTATGTTCACAGGAAACCATTGTGAAGCACATGGTTGGACTTCTTAGCTACACAGGAACTAAAAAAAAGACTTCAAGTTTCAAGATATGTTAGTCAAAATCCAGTGCACAAGTATACTTAGGAATTTATTATTGGCGATTTTCAGAACTTTGCAACTTATTATTTTCAGCTTTAAAAGCCACCTTTAGCTGGCTATATGAAATGTCATTTGTTACAGGACATTTTTCATTAATAAAAAAATATTTTTATTTGGAGCATAATTTGAAAAAAATTGTTAAGGGGTATGAAAACTAATAATTATATGATGATGAAACCCTGCTCATCAGTATATGAAGCATATGTGGCTCGTTGTAAAATACCTTCTCTACTAACTCGTTATCTCTCTTCTCTGCCTGGTCAAAATGTCTTAGTATACTGTGCTAGTAAGGCAACAGTTCCTTTAAGTCATGGACTGAAAACTTCCTACATGTAGTCATATCTGTCACCAACTACTCCAGTTGTGTACTTGAAAAAAGTTATCTTCTCAAGCAGGATGCAGTTAAAGTTTTATTTCATTAACATAAATACAAACACTGAACAGCTTTCTGAACAGTTGTTTGTCTGTGTCTGTTCTAATGATTTCTTATTCATCTGAACTTGTACCTCACTGTACCATGCAAATATTATTTAGTGATTTTCCATAAAAGAGTCCAGGCCATAGGAAATGTAGATTCAAATGTAACATTTTTTTCCTAACTAGTTACCTTTCAAATTGTGCAAAGTTAAGTGGATACACATGCCACTTTTCCAGATCACAACCAGAAGCACAAAGAGGAGCCTTATATAATAACAGCTGGGTTAAAACATATAAGACTCGGTGACAATCCTCATTTGTTGGCAAACAAGAATTACAGTACTGGAGAAGACGCGGTAAAACCAGAGTGTCAAACCCTGAATATGTCATTATCTTGCGAGTGAATTCCAACCACAAAGTGGGACGTGGCACGCCAAGAATCTGAAAATTTGGTATTAATGTGTTGGTTTATGTTGAAAATATTACATATGAATAACAATACAATAAGAAACTATGACATCACTATTTACAGAAAGGCAACTAGTATAACCACAGTAATTTAAAACTGAAAGTATGTAAAATATTGCTTTCATGCATGAACCACATGCTGACAACTTAGTAACAGTATTTAATGCATTTACAAATCATCCACAACTTAAATAAATGATGATACATTTGAATTAATATTTGCCAGAAACTGAACAGTGTGTTTTTTGACTCTGCAGTCAAGAATAATTTTTTGCGGGGGGTGAGGGTGGTTATGAGAGTTATGACTGGTAATACAGCAGAATGGGATTGGATATTCTGAATGTATCACTACGATTTTTATTTTAGATTAACTAAAGTTTACGATCCTTATATCAGGTTTTGTATCCCTTTATTACACACAACTTACAGTCTTGTTCTCAGTGCATACACTGTACTGATGAAATAACCATTTACTGATTTCAATTGAAATAGTAATGTATTAATGTAATTATTAAATTTCAAAGCACATCACCATTGCCTAAGCATAGACATACACCAGCTATTAGATTTCATGATCTTTCAAATTTAGAATCTTTACTTCTGCATAAAAGGTTGATTTGGGGCAGTGGACAAAACAGCGAGATCATTGGTCCCATCAGATTAGAAAAAAAAAAAAAAAACCTATTTGAAATTGATGAAAACATTTTAGCACCTTTTACAACAGCGTAATGTTGTTGTAATTCATATGTTAGTGTGTGTCATTGTTTATGTAATCAGCACTGCATATTTATGCACTGCAGTATTAATGGATTGATATAATTACTAACAAGTATAAAACTTTATGTCAGAACAATGCTTCCTCCATTACTAAATTCATCAAATTAACTTTAATTGTAATTTTGTAAAAAACATGAAACCAACAATGTGAGACTTTGTTCCATACTACTGTAAAGTTATTTAAGGCATGTGCTTGAGGCCACATCAGAGGCAGTGTCAAGCATAGTTTTTTAATGTGAAACCTATGTCAACCTGAGGTACAAGTTTTATTTTTTGGAATATAGAAGATTTTCAGTAAAATCAGTGTGTTGTATATGTTTAAATTAGAGTGCCAATTCATTATTTTGATACTGTCTAAGAACATACAGATCAATCTAATGGAAAAATGGATTTCTGTAACTGTTCATACACTCGCTTTTTGAATTGCAAGTTAAGGAAATACGCATGACTGGCAAATTTCAATTGGCAGGACCCTTTCAAAATGTTCAGCCACGTAAAAAAAGAAGCTGCATGTCAAAATAAATCGATTAGTTTTGAACAATATGTGAAATTTAATGAGGCTAAGAATTAAAAAAACTTAACATAAAATGATTAAAAATATGATGTATTACACTAAACTTAAGAGGGACACAGTTATCAAAGATTTATAATTTTATAACAGAACACACATTTTTAAGTGACTGGCTTTGTTTTTGATATTTCATCTTCTTCAACTAGAAAATGTGAACAGTTCAAAAATATATGTACACTTCCTCATGTTAAAGCACTTACCTTCAGTAAAAGCAAACTAGCGTGTTCTTGAGAAAGTCTTAGCTGGGAAGAAAGAAGCAAGCATGCCCCGATGTCTAGAACAACTGATAAAACACTATCTGGGAGACTGTGCTTCTCTAAAATATTAATCAGATGTTTTGTTGTAACTCCTGAATCCACAACAAAGACACCATTTTTGTGTTGAACTAACTGATAAAAAAGTTTCAACAGGTACAGCAAACCCTTCTCATTGTGCTGACTGTGATCAGTGGACCAAGATGACTGGAAAAACTGCAATGTTTCCTGTACAAATAAATTTATTTCATTGAAAAAAATAAAATATAAATAAATATTGTATATTATTTACTTTGATTACAGTCAATGGCACATAAATGTTTCACATGCTCTGAAGGGTTGGGGAGGAAAAATCACCTTTGCACAGTACAATGAATATATTGTACTAATTACATAATATTTGTCATGTAAAAATGTTCAATAATTACTGGAATTCTCCATAATAAGATGTCTCACCACTTAAAGAGAGAACATTCAAAACTGTGTTTCTAGACATATCATGTTACATACATATACAAGTGTTTTAATGGCACTTACTGAGGCTATGGGTTTATATGTGAGAATTGGTAATCTAAACACTTTTAAATATATGAATGCGTGGACATGTATATATATGCTCCAGGACAGGTATGAAATACCTGAAGCATGTGACATAGTGCCGGAAACTAATTAGTAGAAATGAGACACCTTTAACACCAATTCGTGTGGGTTGTTGTTGTTGTTGGTGGTGGTGGGAAAGTGGTGACATAAAAACATAAAAAACACAACAGCAATTTACAAATAAACAGACAACAAGATGGTAATCATATTCCTTACTATCTGGAATAAAATACTGTTGGGATAATTCCTTCCAACACCATAATGGGTGGGTTGGGTAGCATGTAAAAACCTAGGAAAAAAAAAAAACTATATCAGCAGATAAATGTTCCAAGGATTTCTTGCAGTGTAAGATTTAATGTAAAATCAAGCTTTCAATGCTGGCCGAAGTGGCCTAGTGGTTCTAGGTGCTTCAGTCTGGAACCGTGCAACCGCTATGGTCGCAGGTTCGAATCCTGCCTCGGGCATGGATGTGTGTGATGTCCTCCTGTTAGTTAGGTTTAAGTAGTTCTAAGTTCTAGGGGACTGATGACCTCAGCTGTTAAGTCCCATAGTACTCAGAGCCATTTGAACCAAGCTTTCAATGACTTCCTCTGTTTTTACTGTCAGGAGTCATCTATAGGCCGTGAGGTACTTTATTTGTCTGGCCAAATCATGTCATAGAGACACCATGAACTACAAAACTTCCATATGCTACCCTAGATGCCAGTTCCAATAACTTACCTAACACTCCATTGACAGATGAGATGGGGCAAGGAGGTGGTAACATGGGAAGAAATAAAAAAATTACTGATTTAGAGACATATGCAAAGCCTTCACAGTCTTTGGTTGACTGGTTATGGTCCTAATCACATTTCACCTCTACTGGTGGGATAAGGGTGAGTTGGAGATGACATAAAAATAAATAGGGCAATACCATGTGATCAGCTAGTGGTGACAACAAAATAAATAATGTTAGTAAATTATGATAGCTTTAATTATATAGCCACAATAATAAATAAATATATTACTCAAAGTTTCTGTCATAATTGTGGACTTAAAAAGAAACACGGGTGTGTTACTGTAGATACAAAGATATTAATGAAATCACAAAGATAAATATAAAATATTACAATGCACAGATATTAAGTAAGAGAGTGATACTTGTTAGTCACCTACATACATGTGCGAATAGTTAATCTATGCAACACCTACACCGGACGTTTTTCAACATTATTCAAGACCTGCAAGCAATTAGGTGCACTTGTATTGAGTATTTTTAAAAGTAATTCAAGAGCTGTACGCCTCAAATTGGGGCACGTCATATTTTGCGATGGCATAAATGGGATATTTTCAAATTTCATAGTATCAGAAAGTGATAGCAACTTGCACTTCAAAGATAGTCACCACACACTAAAAATGTTGGACAAAACACAATGACCTGAAAGGGAACTAAACTAAAAAAAGGTGCATTTTTGGCAACAAAATGACCATAATTCACCATAAGGGTAAGAAATTTTCTCGTTTTTTCATCCTATTAACAGACAACTTTTCATTTCATGGCCTGACTCTACAATTTCATAAAAAAAGTTTTTTGACTCACAGTTCAAGTTGTCCTTTAGATAACTTCCTACAACACTTATGTTACTGGAACACTGAACACCATTTGACAAGTCCACTTTCAGTTACATCTGCCATAAATATTATTCATTGTACACCACATTCCTTCCTTTCTTCAATTTTACTAATGTTATGCAATATATGCAAACAATATACTGTATTTAATATCTCTACACTACAGTCCGTTTTCATCAACATTCATACTTTATACAGCCAAAAGGTTTTAGCACATATGAGGACACCACATACATGAAGACTGCTACTGGTGACTTAAAATGAAGATATTAGTGTATTCCGCATACTTCCATTCACTAATGAATTACAGAATTACTTACTGGTGAAACTCTACTCCAACTCTACCCAAAGGGATAAAGTTTTCAGAACATGTAAGCATATAAGCATGTTATAAGAATTATATCCATTGTTACTTCTTGAACATCTTGCAGACACCCCTTCCAAAAACTTGGGATTTTTGTCAATTGTTCCAAAATTCATAAATTTATTTATCTTATTAAATATATTACAACATAAATACTCCTGGAGTAACTGCAGCAAAAATTAGATTTAACTCAGATTAAAAGTAAATTATGGTACTCACAAATAATGCAGTCCACAAAGTATTTGCTTTCTGTGGGTTGGTTCCACTGGTCAGGGCAGTCATAAAATGAGATAACACATCAAATAACAAGTCCTGTGGTAATGCAGCATTGTTTAATGACTTCATATATAAAGGTAATATTGTTTCGGCACAGCTATGGAACTGGCCAGACACACCTTTAATAACTTCAAACAGCAAACGACCACAACCTGAAACTCCCTGCAAAATAAACTTTCATTGTAGAAATTATTCTAATATCCACAGAAAATCGTGAATCTTTTCTCTCTAGTTACCTCTGGTTTTTCTTGGAGTGTTTTTAAAATTAAAGCAAGGAATCCCGTTTTGTCCTTGACTTTGCGTGCAAGAAAAGCAAAACTTTCAGCAGCAAAATTATTTATATAAGGTGGCTTTGAATTTCCAAGAAGAGGAATCAGGCTATCAAAAACTGCATCCACATCTTTTACCAGATATCGCCACAAGAATTTGAATAAGTAAGCCAAACAATTGAATGTCCACTCTAATTGATCAGCATCTTTGCTTGACAGCAAAGGAATTAATTTTTGTAAGATATCCTGATAAAAAGGATAAATCTCTTGACGAAGATCTTGTGCAAGAGCCACAACCAACCTAAAACAAACAAAAAATTTCTTTTTATCACAAAATTTGAAAAATGGTATTAATTTTCATAGATAGGCTAATCTACACAAACACACACACATATCACATACATACACACCCATGTACGAACACGTGAGTGCAAGCGTGTGCACACATGCATGCATGCACGCGAGGGGCCGCCCCCCCCCCCCACACACACACACAGAAAGAAAGATATATATATATAGAGAGAGAGAGAGGGGGGGGGCAGAGGGAGGAGAAGATTTTTATAATTTCTTAATAACGTAATAACGTGATTCATGTTACATGTCTTACAAGATATGACGTGACACACTCTCCCCCTGCGTGAAACTACAGCAGAGTAAGGGGATATTTACAATGTTAAAGAAGTATATCTGTAATAAAACAAGATTATAAGAACAATATGTTGAGCTCGCAGAGTGTGTGCATTGTATCCAATAATGAAATAAGTAAGTATCAGAAATCCATCTAAATGAAATATATTCTTCTTATCATTGTGGATAAAGAAGGTCATGGGCAAAAAAAAAATTAGGGTGAAATACAAACAAAGATGCATTAGGGCAGAACATAAACAATAGAACAGGTAAAGATAACCATACATGCCTTCTTCTACAAACTGCTGTGCCAAGAGACTGTAGGTACGTGTTTGAGTTCTAAAGAAGTGTAATACCTGTACTGTGTTCCTTTTCTTTTTCACATAGCTGTGCACTGCCCAACTTCCGTACACAGTCAGTGATTACTTTTACTTAACCAATTGCTTGATGTACTGCGGAGATGATTTCTCACTTCCAATAGCTAGAGTTTGTCTAAGAAATGTAAGTGTAGGCCTATGCTATCCTCCAATGCAGTTCTGTTGCCCATAATCTTCAGTGTCTTTGACCTTTTCTATTTTGAAGACAAAAATTATGCACATGGGTCTTAGATGCCAGTTCAGCTAAAAATCCTTTTAATGGGAAAACACTTTTAGTCCAGCTGTTAATTTCTCTTTAATGCCTTTGAAGTGTTTATAGCACCACCACATAAGAGGGATTTTGTGTCTTAAGATTTTGGTTGACTGTCTATATAGACACTCACGAAGGAAGGAAGATTAGGGTTTAATGTGCCTTTGACAAATTTGCCACTAGAGACTGGGTGCAAGGTTGGACTGTTTCAAGAAAAGGGAAGGAAGCCAGCTGTGCTCTTGCAAAGGAACCATCTGGGCAGTTCTACATCTACATAAATACTCCGCAAGCTAACATATGGTAAGAGGCAGAGGATACCTTGTTACGCTAACAGTCATTTCTCGCTTTGTTCCACTCACAAACAGAGAAAAAAATGACTGTCTACGTCCTTCTGCATGGGCTTTAATTTTTCTGTGGGCCTTACACGAAATGTACATTCACAGCAGTAGGATCCTTCTACAGTCGCCTTCAAATGCCAGTTCTCTAAATTTTCTCAATAGCATTCCTCAAAAAGAATGTCGCCTTCTGTCCAGGGATTCCTGGTTGAGTTCCAGAAGCATTTCCATAATACTTGTGTGTCAACAGAACCTACCGGTAACAAATCTAGCAGCACACCTCTGAGTTGCTTCAATGTCTTCCTTTAATCCGACCTGGTGGGGATCCCAAACACTCGAGCAATACTCAAGAATGGGTCGCAGTAGTGATCTGTACACTGTTTCCTTTACAGGGAAACCACACTTTCCTAAAACTCTCCCAATTATGATCCTTACATGCTTGCTCCATTACATTTCACTTGGCAACATTACGTCCAGATATTTAATTGGCTTGACTGTGTCAAGTAGCACACTACTAATACTGGATTTGGCATTATGGGATTGTTTTTCCTACTCATCAGCATTAACTTACATTTCTCTGCATTTAAATCTACCTACCATTCATCACCCCAACTAGAAATTTTGTCTAAGTCATCTTGTATACTTCTACAGTCATTCAATGATGACACCTTTTTGTACACCACAGCATAATTGGCAAATTTGGTGCTGATCTGTCTGTCAGGTCATTTGCGTATATAGATAATAATAGTGGTCCCATCACACTTCCCTGGGGCACTCCTCATGATACTCTTTTGTCTGATGAACACTCATCATTGAGGGCAACATACTGGGTCCTATTACTTAAGAAGTCTTCAAGTCACTCACATATCTGGAAACCTATTCCATATGCTAGTACCTTCGTTATCAGTCTGCAGCGGGGTACTACGACAAAAGCTTTTTGGAAACCTAGGAATACTAAACCTGCATGTTGTTGTTCATCCATAGCACACAGGATATCATGTGAGAACAGAGCAAGCTGTTTTGCATGAGCGATGCTTTCTAAAACTTCGCTGATTTGTGGACAGGAACTTTTATTGTATTCGAACTGAAAATAAGTTGAAGAATTCTGCAGCTAACTAATGTTAAGGATACTGGTCTGTGATTTTGAAGATAAGTTCGTTTACCCTTTTTATAAACAGGATTCTGTAGAAATGTTGGAACACGTGAGGCAATACTGATTCTACGACTTATCTTAGAAGAAAGATTAAGGAAAGGAAAAACCTACATTTCTAGCATTTGTAGACTTGGAGAAAGCTTTTGACAATGTTGACTGGAATACTATCTTTCAAATTCTGAAGGTGGCAGGGGTAAAATACAGGGAGCAAAAGGCTATTTACAATTTGTACAGAAACCAGATGGCAGTTATAAGAGTCGAGGGACATGAAAGGGAAGCAGTGGTTGGGAAGGGAGTGAGACAGAGTTGTAGCCTCTCCCCAATGCTATTAAATCTGTATATTGAGCAAGCAGTAAAGGAAATGAAAGAAAAGTTCGGAGTAGGTATTGAAATCCATGGAGAAGAAATAAAAACTTTGAGGTTCGTTGATGACATTGTAATTCTGTCAGAGACAGCAAAGGACTTGGAAGAGCAGTACAACGGAATGGACAGTGTCTTGAAAGGAGGGTATAAGATGAACATCAACAAGAGCAAAACGAGGATAATGGAATATAGTCAAATTAAGTCGGGTGATGCTGCGGGAATTAGATTAGGAAATGAGACACTTAAAGTAGTAAAGGAGTTTTGCTATTTGGGCAGCAAAATAACTGGTGATGGTCGAAGTAGAGAGGATATAAAATGTAGACTGGCAATGGCAAGGAAAGCGTTTCTGAAGAAGAGAAATTGTTAACATCGAGTATTGATTTAAGTGTCAGGAAGTCGTTTCTGAAAGTATTTGCATGGAGTGTAGCCATGTATGGAAGTGAAACATGGACGATAAATAGTTTGGACAAGAAGAGAATAGAAGCTTTCGAATTATGGTGCTACAGATGAATGCTGAAGATTAGATGGGTAGATCACATAACAAATGAGGAGGTATTGAATAGAATTGGGGAGAAGAGGAGTTTGTGGCACAACTTGACTAGAAGAAGGGATCGGTTGGTAGGGCATGTTCTGAGGCATCAAGGGATCACCAATTTAGTACTGGAGGGCAGCATGGAGGGTAAAAACCGTAGAGGGAGACCAAGAGGTCTTGTGACATTTTTAATCCTTTTTTATGATCTTGCTTTGGTGAACAATCTTCTGTATAATTAATGAAAATTCTGTTTTCCAGCAGTTCTCAATGTATCATACTCTTTGATGATAATACATAATTTCACAAATTGCCGGCTGCCAAAAAGTCACTCAAAATTGTTTCTGTCAGTCTGTCAAGTTCAAAACTGCTTTAAACGAGGAGTGCCTGTTTTGTGCAAGGTTTATCAGGCCAGAAACTAGTTTGTTGAGATATCTGACGGGGATCTATAGCAGATGTCATCTGTTCAATAAAAGTGTCTCAAATATCTTACATACATGGCTCAACAACAAGCTGGGTGGTAACTTGAGCACTGGAAGCATGTACCTAATCCACATGATGCCTACGATGAGCAAGAGAGAGGGCAAATAAACTTTGCACTGTTTGATGGGAATTACTGAAGGCGACTGACACCACCGCAACTAATGACACAACTGTTTGGGAGACTTTCATAACAAAGTTGAATGCATGCTTATATGCATAGGCTGCAAAGTTGCAGTGTGTGTAGGCTCAGTGGTCTATCAATATGCCTCCCACAGTACTGTCACACAGCTAACTACCATGTTTCCTTTGCTGCATGAAAGGGTGCACACATCTGTTAGATTGCATTCAGTGAGTGCCTACATGAAAGTAAGTGAGGGGAAAAAGTGCTGCACATTCGACTTTGACACACATATGAAGTGCTCTAATGGTTACCCTAAGGTTCAGATGAATTTTTTTATTTACTTCCAACAAGCCAACTACTCTGTGTCATCTGGAATGTTGCAAAGACTCCCACAGCTATTAAACAGTTGAAGGATTCAGTCTCACACTGCCACCCCAAAGCTCTAATTAGTTCAGTAAAGTTCTGCAGCTCTCTCTTTTTTCCCCTCTGCCAATGTCTTTCCACAGTGTTGAGGTAAGAAAAATAATGTAAGTATAGATTATTCTTACTCCTGGTGTTTGTTTATCTTTGTTGTTCTGTCTTCTTTCTTGAAACCTCACATTGTCATCTATAGCTGATTAGCTGATAGACTGTGTCACCTCTTATTACTTTCAAATGTGTGAAACAGCCGAGGTTGTTACCCTTAATTACAGTACCTGTTTTACCACCTGTAGATACATTTGCTTCCTTCAGCAGCTTTTCCCAGTACATCTTTGTACCAGTACATCTATAAGCACTTTTAAAGCACTTATAGCGCATTTAAAATTAGTTGTGACTTTTGACGTTTGGCACACAGGAGGGCACATTATGCCATTGCCCAGGTAACACTAATGGCGAGCTGGCTTTCCCTACCACGCCTCCAGTGGTTCAGTTGGTAAAGCGCCCCCGCTGCCACGCTGTGGATAAACACTACCATGTTATGCCGTGCATTAGATGCACCTACGTTCGTTAGCTCTCCTTGTAAAGTAATATTTTCTTGTGCTGAAGTGTTCTGCAGTAATCACGTATTGAACTAGTGTTTTGTGTTGGCGTCACTTTGATAAAAACAGTGCAGCGCATCTGAACACGAGATTTTCAATAAAAGTGGTCATCCAACAACACATTCACCAGCTGTGAAGATGATGATGTTCTGTATAATATTCCTCCAAATTCGACAATAATAAAGGACAACGTGCCATACCATTTCAACCTGATGGATAGAGCTTCAACAATGCATGGAGGAAAGTGAATATTTTGCTCTGGGTACAAAGAAATGTTCCATTGGATAAAAGTGAACATAACTTGTGTAAGGCGGAGTTAACGGAACTTTTGTACAAGCCAAAAACTCCATGCTGCCAGGTCAACAAATTGGCTTATGCTAAAAGAAATGGCATAGTTTAATCAGGCTTCCTCTATATCGTGCTCATTTAAATCCCACTGAGAATATATGAGCCTAGGTGAAGAGTAATGTGGCTGAGGGGAGACGTATTCATGAAGGATTATGACAAGTTTTGAATAATACACAATTTCCCTTGTGCCATGTCTAAACACAGCAGAGTTTACAAATATTCAGCTCACTACCAGTCTAATGCCCCCCCCCCCCCCCATGAACCATGGACCTTGCCGTTGGTGGGGAGGCTTGCATGCCTCAGCGACACAGATAGCCGTACAACCACAACGGAGGGGTATCTGTTGAGAGGCCA
Organism: Schistocerca cancellata; assembly: GCF_023864275.1. Taxonomy (NCBI): domain Eukaryota; kingdom Metazoa; phylum Arthropoda; class Insecta; order Orthoptera; family Acrididae; genus Schistocerca; species Schistocerca cancellata. Next base: position 277,369,544 of record NC_064626.1, read on the forward strand.
GACAAACGTGTGGTTCCTGAAGAGGGGCAGCAGCCTTTTCAGTAGTTGCAAGGGCAACAGTCTGGATGATTGACTGATCTGGCCTTGTAACAATAACCAAAACGGCCTTGCTGTGCTGGTACTGCAAACAGCTGAAAGCAAGGGGAAACTACGGCCGTAATTTTTCCCGAGGCCATGCAGCTTTACTGTATGATTAAATGATGATGGCGTCCTCTTGGGTAAAATATTCCGGAGGTAAAATAGTCCCCCATTCGGATCTCCGGGCGGGGACTACTCAAGAGGATGTCGTTATCAGGAGAAAGAAAACTGGCGTTCTACGGATCGGAGCGTGGAATGTCAGATCCCTTAATCGGGCAGGTAGGTTAGAAAATTTAAAAAGGGAAATGGATAGGTTAAAGTTAGATATAGTGGGAATTAGTGAAGTTCAGTGGCAGGAGGAACAAGACTTCTGGTCAGGTGACTACAGGGTTATAAACACAAAGTCAAATAGGGGTAATGCAGGAGTAGGTTTAATAATGAATAGGAAAATAGGAATGCGGGTAAGCTACTACAAACAGCATAGTGAACGCATTATTGTGGCCAAGATAGATACGAAGCCCACACCTACTACAGTAGTACAAGTTTATATGCCAACTAGCTCTGCAGATGACGAAGAAATTGAATAAATGTATGATGAAATAAAAGAAATTATTCAGACAGTGAAGGGAGATGAAAATTTAATAGTCATTGGTGACTGGAATTTGAGTGTAGGAAAAGGGAGAGAAGGAAACGTAGTAGGTGAATATGGATTGGGGCTAAGAAATGAAAGAGGAAGCCGCCTGGTAGAATTTTGCACAGAGCACAACTTAATCATAGCTAACACTTGGTTTAAGAATCATGATAGAAGGTTGTATACATGGAAGAACCCTGGAGACAGAGATTTAGGAACCAGGTTTTAAATTGTAAGACATTTCCAGGGGCAGATGTGGACTCTGATCACAATCTATTGGTTATGACCTGTAGATTAAAACTGAAGAAACTGCAAAAAGGTGGGAATTTAAGGAGATGGGACCTGGATAAACTGAAAGAGCCAGAGGTTGTACAGAGTTTCAGGGACAGCATAAGGGAACAATTGACAGGAATGGGGGAAAGAAATACAGTAGAAGAAGAATGGGTAGCTTTGAGGGATGAAGTAGTGAAGGCAGCAGAGGATCAAGTAGGTAAAAAGAAGAGGGTAGTAGAAATCCTTTGGTAACAGAAAAAATATTGAATTTAATTGATGAAAAGAGAAAATATAAAAATGCAGTAAATGAAGCAGGCAAAAAGGAATACAAACGTCTCAAAAATGAGATCGACAGGAAGTGCAAAATGGCTAAGCAGGGATGGCTAGAGAACAAATGTAAGGATGTAGAGGCGTATCTCACTAGGGGTAAGATAGATACTGCCTATAGGAAAATTAAAGAGACTTTTGGAGATAAGAGAACCACTTGTATGAACATCAAGAGCTCAGATGGAAACCCAGTTCTAAGCAAAGAAGGGAAAGCAGAAAGGTGGAAGGAGTATATAGAGGGTCTATAAAAGGGTGATGCAATTGAGGACAATATTATGGAAATGGAAGAGGATGTAGATGAAGATGAAATGGGAGATACGATACTGCGTGAAGAGTTTGACAGAGCACTGAAAGCCCTGAGTCGAAACAAGGCCCCCGGAGTAGACAACATTCCATTGGAACTACTGACGGCCTTGGGAGAGCCAGTCCTGACAAAACTCTACCATCTGGTGAGCAAGATGTATGAAACAGGCAAAATACCCTCAGACTTCAAGAAGAATATAATAATTCCAATCCCAAAGAAAGCAGGTGTTGACAGATGTGAAAATTACCAAACAATCAGTTTAATAAGCCACAGCTGCAAAATACTAACACGAATTCTTTACAGACGAATGGAAAAACTAGTAGAAGCCAACCTCGGGGAAGATCAGTTTGGATTCCGTAGAAATATTGGAACACGTGAGGCAATACTGACCTTACGACTTATCTTAGAAGAAAGATTAAGGAAAGGCAAACCTAAGTTTCTAGCATTTGTAGACTTAGAGAAAGCTTTTGATAATGTTGATTGGAATACTCTCTTTCAAATTCTGAAGATGGCAGGGGTAAAATACAGGGAGCGAAAGGCTATTTACAATTTGTACAGAAACCAGATGGCAGTTATAAGAGTCGAGGGACATGAAAGGGAAGCAGTGATTGGGAAGGGAGTAAGAGAGGGTTGTAGCCTCTCCCTGATGTTATTCAATCTGTATACTGAGCAAGCAGTAAAGGAAACACAAGAAAAATTCGGGGTAGGTATTAAAATCCATGGAGAAGAAATAAAAACTTTGAGGTTCGCCGATGACATTGTAATTCTGTCAGAGACAGCAAAGGACTTGGAAGAGCAGTTGAACGGAATGGATGGTGTCTTGAAGGGAGGATATAAGATGAACATCAACAAAAACAAAACGAGAATAATGGAATGTAGTCGAATTAAGTCGGGTGATGTTGAGGGTATTAGATTAGGAAATGAGACACTTAAAGAAGTAAAGGAGTTTTGCTATTTGGGGAGCAAAATAACTGATGATGGTCGAAGTAGAGAGGATATAAAATGTAGACTGGCAATGGCAAGGAAAGCGTTTCTGAAGAAGAGAAATTTGTTAACATCGAGTATAGATTTAAGTGTCAGGAAGTCATTTCTGAAAGTATTTGTATGGAGTGTAGCCATGTATGGAAGTGAAACATGGACGGTAAATAGTTTGGACAAGAAGAGTATAGAAGCTTTCGAAATGTGGTGCTACAGAAGAATGCTGAAGATTAGATGGGTAGATCACATAACTAATGAGGAAGTATTGAATAGGATTGGGGAGAAGAGAAGTTTGTGGCACAACTTGACCAGAAGAAGGGATCGGTTGGTAGGACATGTTCTGAGGCATCAAGGGATCACCAATTTAGCATTGGAGGGCAGCGTGGAGGGTAAAAATCGTAGGGGGAGACCAAGAGATGAATACACTAAGCAGATTCAGAAGGATGTAGGTTGCAGTAGGTACTGGGAGATGAAGAAGCTTGCACAGGATAGAGTAGCATGGAGAGCTGCATCAAACCAGTCTCAGCCCTGAAGACTACAACAACAACCAGTCTAATGCAGTTGAAATTGTGACAGAATCCTAAAACAGTGTGTTATTAAACTAACAACTGAGTGCAAGACATGTCAACAGGTATGAGAAAGCACTTTCTCAGTTTTAAAATAAACTTGTATCTCCTTCACTTATACTGTTGCAAAACCCACAGAAAATCTTGTTTCATCAGCTATTGATGGTTCTTAAATGTTACATTATTTCAATTAAAAACTGTAGCTGTTTGAATATCAGGTTAGATACAGAAATTTTGCATGTCACTTATATGGCAAAATACTCTCCTCTTTGCGTGGTATCATTTTCCAAAAACTTGTTTCGGTATCTCAGACCATTTATGAGATATGAGGGATTTATAAAATTTTTACTGTGGCTTTTTCACTGGCACGCGTTTGTGACAGCGCCATTAACATACTGCCCAATCACCACCCTTAATTAAAGCCTCTCTGGGGCAGCTAACTCGGAGTTCTTCTGTCAATAAGTATGTTTCTCAGCTCACAACTACCAGGATTTTATTTACGATGGGTTTTGCAATCCTTCTGAATTTCCGTGCGGACACATTTGTTGTAACATCAAGTTGAACACATATATTTCAAAATGACACAACACATGTATGTCACTGAGCAAGTTGACAAAGCACGACATGTGAACACTGTAACATTCCAATGAGCACTGAGTCCAAGTCTAGTGGCTGCTGGCTGGATGGCTGCTTAGGTGGCGCGGCTGCTGCATGGCTGGCAGACAGCGTCGCATGTAGAGGACGCGCGCAATTGTGCGGCAGCACTTTGAATGATCGGTGAGTCACAACAACATTACTGGCTGGCTGCATATTTAGCTTAGTATGATGACATGACAGGATATGCTACAAACTGCTTTGTGTGCTCATTAACAAAACTACTATTCCTGAGTGCTTCTAACTTAATCATGCATTATCCAATGGCTTGAAAAGTATATGTGAAGAAAGGTTAATGTTAATCAGACATGTTTCTCTGGGGGTAGTAGGGTCTCGACATCTGATTACTTGAATTACTAATGTGACACTTCCTTAGTGGGTGCAAGTGGGAAGGATTTTCATTTTCATCAAACAGTTTGAGAGTATTAACATCGTCACAGAGATGGAATCTGAGAGTCATTGTCTGCAAACTAAAACGTAGGTTTGGTTTCAGACAGTAATGACAGACGACAGCTAGAGTTGTTGATGTCAGTTCTGGGTCACTGCTGGCAACAAAGTTTCCAGTGAGAATGTATGGGAAGACTGCCAGTGTCACTACAACTTGTTCCAGAAATCTATAGGAACTTGGAAGTAAACAGAAATAATCAATATTTGATCTGATAGTAAGAAAACGTGCTGATCAAGTAGATTTAGCTAATTAACATAATAACATTACATATGAAGATAAACCAAATGGAACAAACGTTTCATAAAATCACTTAAGTATTTTGTGCCAATAAAACAAAATATCTATGAAACAATGGAGAATCTGGGATGGAATATCAACATGAATTAAGACAGATTGCTACACATAACATAGAGGCGGTACAGACTGGAAGATAGGCATATTTAAAATACCTAAAATACGACTATATGATATTATTAAGCTACTGGACTTCGCACTTCATCAGATCTAACCTCGCATTCACACACAGCCACTGTCACTTCCAGGCACTGAGGCCCAACTGTGGTGAGTAGTGATCTCAGCTGAGGTGGGTACTGGGGGTACGGAAGAGGCATGAGGTGGGGAGGGATAGCAGGTTAGGGAAGGGGGAAGATTCTGTACTGCTGCCTGTAGCAAAATGCAAGGATGTGGTAGGGTCAGGGTGGTGGACTGCTAGGTGCAGTATTGAGAGGTTGTGCTGGGAGACGTGATAGTATTCCACTGATCACCAAACTGCACAATGTCTTTGTCTTTGTCACTATGCAACCCCCACTCCCATCACCTTGCCCCATAGTTCATATACCTGTAATATACCTGAATGCAAGACATATCCCATGCATTTTCCCACTACCTTCTCCTCCAGAAGAGATTGAAACAAGAAAGCAGGTTAACATGGCTGGCTGACCACGAGAAGAAAACAGAGAAGCCAGCTACTCTGCAACACATTAAAACCTCCACACAGGGACAAAAGACATGTGCTTAAACTTAGATCAAATGATAAAACCCACCCTCACGAATAAAACGTAAAACTAAATCAGCTGATGAGGCGTTGTCACATAAAATTAGCGGCAATGAATGTGGTAACCTAAGATTTCGTCGCAAGGCAGTCAAAGTAGGACAGTGGACCAGAATACGGGTCAATGTCGACCACGCGCCGCACCGACACTGAGGCGGCTCTTCACAGCGAAGGAGGTAGCTGTGGGTCACCCATGCGTGGCCAATGCGCAGCCAGCAGAGAACCACAGAATCCCTGCGAGAGACCTGCATGGAAGACTTCCACACATTTGTAGTCTCCTTAACTGCACGCAGTTTGTTGTGCGTACTGAGATAATGCATTTCTGTCTCCCAAAGCTCAAAAACCTAGCGGCGTAATAATGATCGCAGGTCAGTTACGAGTATACTGATCTCCAGAAGCGGTTTCCGGGTAGCCTGTTTCGCCAGCCTGTCAGTAAGTCCATTTCCTGGCATTCCAATGTGTCCTAGGGTCCACGCAAACACCATCGAACGACTGGACTGTTCCAGGGCATACAGGGACTACTGGACGGTCGCTACCAAAAGATGGCTACGGTAGCACTGGTCGATAGCCGTGTTCCGCAAGTCTCTAGACGAACGGAAGGTTCCAATTGATTGGAAGAGAGCACAGGTAGTTCCAGTTTTCAAGAAGGGTTGTCGAGCAGATGCGCAAAACTATAGGCCTATATCTCTGACATTGATCTGTTGTAGAATTTTAGAACATGTTTTTTGCTCGTGTATCATGACATTTCTAGAAACCCAGAATCTATTCTGTAGGAATCAACATGGATTCTGGAAACAGCGATCGTGTGAGACCCAACTTGCTTTATTTGTTCATGAGACCCAGAAAATATTAAGATACAGGCTTCCCGGTAGATGCCATTTTCCTTGACTTTCAGAAGGCGATCGGTACAGTTGTGCACTGTCGCCTGATAAACAAAGTAAGAGCCTAAAGAATATAAGACCAGCTGCATGGCTGGATTGAAGAGTTTTTAGCAAACAGAACACAGCATGTTGTTCTCAATGGAGAGATGTCTACAGACATTAAAGTAACCTCTGGCGTGCCACAGGGGAATGTTATGGGACCATTGCTTTTCACAATATGTATAAATGACCTAGTAGATAGTGTAGGAAGTTCCATGCAGTTTTTCGTGGATAATGCCGTAGTATACAGAGAAGTTGCAGCATTAGAAAATTGCAGGGAAATGCAGGAAGATCTGCAGTGGATAGGCACTTGATGCATGGAGTGACAACTGACCCTTAACACAGACAAATGTAATGTATTGTGAATACATAGAAAGAAGGATCATTTATTGCATGATTATATGATAGCGGAACAAACACTGGTAGCAGTTACTTCTGTAAAATATCGGAGTACGCGTACGGAACGATCTGAAGTGGAATGATCATATAAAATTAATTGTTGGTAAGGCGGATGCCAGGTTGAGATTCATTGGGAGAGTCCTTAGAAGATATAATCCATCAACAAAGGAGGTTGCTTACAAAACACTCATTTGACTCATACTTGAGTATTGCTCATCAGTGTGGGATCCGTACCAGGTCGGGTTGACAGAGGAGATAGAGAAGATCCAAAGAAGAGCGGTGCGTTTCGCCACAGGGTTATTTGGTAAGCGTGATAGCGTTACGGAGATGTTTAGCACACTCAAGTGGCAGACTCTGCAAGAGAGGCGCTCTGCATCGGGGTGTAACTTGCTGTCCAGGTTTCGAGAGGGTGCATTTCTGGATGAGGTATCGAATATATTGCTTCCCCCTACTTATACCTCCCGAGGAGATCACGTATGTAAAATTAGAGAGATTTGAGGGCGCACGGAGGCTTTCCGGCAGTCATTCTCCCCTCGAACCATACGCGACTGGAACAGGAAAGGGAGGTAATGCAGTGGCAAGTAAAGTGCCCTCCGCCACACACCGTTGTGTGGCTTGCGGATATAAATGTAGATGTAGATAGCTTGTAGGCTGCTCAAGGAGTCAGTACACAGAATAAATGACTCAGCAGGGCATGAGCAGATGTGCTCAAGGGCACAAGATATGGCCGCCAGCTCTGAAGTCAAAACACTGCAGCCATCTGGCAAGGAGTGCTCTTCAATATGTTCTCCGTGAACATACGCAAAGCCAACGTGATCATCAGCTATCAAGCTGTCGGTGTAAACCACTTCATGGCTCCCGTACATGTCGAGAATCGAGAGGAAGTGACAGCAGAGAGCCACAGGGTTAATGGAGTCCTCAGGGCCATGTGAAAGGTCCAGACGAAGCTTCGGCCAAGGTATACGCCATGGAGGTATATATGAATGGACCTCAAGTAGAGGTGGTAAAAGGAAGGACTCCAATTCAGACAGAAGGGACCAGACGTGAATCGCAATTGTACGCCCTGACGTGGGCTGCCGATGCGGGAGATGAACCGCAATGGTTGGGAAAACGAGATGGTAATTCGGATGCTCACGAGAACTACGAATGTGTGCAACATAGCTGGCCAGCAGTTGTGCACGCCTAACCTTCAATGGAGGGATTCAGGCCTCCACCCGGATGCTGGTGACCAGACTTGTCCTAAAAGTTCCTGTTGCTAGTAGAATGCCACAGTGGTGCACTGGGTCAAGGAAATGCAAAGCTGAAGATGCTGTTGAACCATAAACCAGACTCCCACAATCAAGGTGGGATTGAACAAGGGCTCTGTAGAGTTGCAGCAGCGTAGAGTGATCTGCACCCCAGTTGGTGTTGATCAGGCAGCGGAGGGTGTTGAGGTGCTGCGAGGGTGTTGAGGTGCTGCCAGCACTTCCGCTTCAGTTGACGGAGGTGAGGAAGCCAAGTCAATTGGGCATCGAAAACCACTCCTAAGAATCGATATGTCTCCACTACAGTGAGTGGATCATCATTAAAGTAAAGTTCTGGTTCCGGATAAACGGTACGGCGCCGACAGAAGTACATAACACACGACTTTTCGGCTGAAAGCTGGAAGCTGTGGGCTACAGCCCATGACTACATCTTGTGGATGGCTCCCTGTAGGCGCCGCTCAGCAATACCGGTACTGGAGGTGCAGTATGAAATGCAGAGGTTGTCTGCATACAGAAAAGGTGAGATGGACGGCCCTACAGCTGCTGCTTGACCGTTAATGGCCACTACAAATAGAGATACATTCAATACTGGACCATGTGGGACCCCATTCTCCTGGATATTGGGGACACTATGGGAGGCACCAACTTGGACACGGAAAGTACGGAGCGACAGGAAATTTTATGTAAAAGTCGGGAGCAGGCCCTGGAGACTCCAGTCATATTACGTGGCAAGGATATGATGTCGCCAGGTTGTGTTGTAAGCTTTTTGTAAATCAAACAAGGTGCCAACCAGGTGCTGGCATCTGGAAAAGGCTGTTCGAATGGCACACTCGAGGGACACAAGATTATCAGTCGTAGATCGACCCTGGCAGAAACTTCCTGGCATGGAGCCAGTAGGCCACGTGACTCCAGGACCCAACACAAACGCCGTCTCACCATACATTCTAGCAGGTTACAAAGAACTTTGATGAGGCTAATGGGCCAATAGCTATCCACATCAATTGGGTTTTCACCGGGTTTGAGCACTGGAATGATGGTGCTCTCCCGCCATTGCAATGGAAAGACACCATCGCACCAGATACGGTTGAAGATGATGAGGAGATGTCACTTGCAGTCGGACGAAAGATGTTTAAGCACCTGACTGTGGATCCAATCTGGTCCAGGGGCTGTGTCGGGGCAAAGTGCAAGGTCGTTGAGGAGCTCCCACTCTGTAAATGGGGCATTATAAGGTTCACTGTGGCGTGTAGTGAACAACAAAACCTTCCCTTCCATCTGCCGTTAGAGGGTGCAAAAGGCTGGGGCGTAATTTGCCAATGCAGAGGCTCAAGCATAGTGCTCAGCAAAGTGCTTGGCAATCACGTTTACGTCAGTAAATGACAAGCCATTGATGTTAATGCCAGGGTCACCTGTTGGGGTCTAGTAGCCAAACCACGTCTGATATTCACCCAGACTTGGGAAGGTGACGTATTGCAGCCAATGGTTGAGACGTACCTCTCCCAACACTCCTGTTTCCTCTTTTTACCAGCTGGTGAACGCGGGCACGGAGCTGTTTAAAATCTATTAGGTCCTCTAGGGAAGAGAGCCACTTATGTCACTATACAGCCCGCCTCCGCTCATTAATGGCCTCAGCAATTTCCAGCGACCACGAAGGTACTGACTTTCGCCGAGAACACCCTAAGGAACAAGGGATTGTGGTTTCCGCCGCAGAAACGGTCTTTTGAGTGGCCAGCTCAACCACCACATCTATGGTATCATGTGGGGCAGGTGAAAGCTTCCCTTGTTTAAAGCCCATCTGGGTAAGCATCTGTGGGCATGACAGGAAGATGGGGAAGTGGTCACTACCACACAAGTCATCATGGGCTCTCCAGAGTACAGACGAGAGAAGTTCTGGGCTGCAAAGTGATAAATCAATGGCCGAGTAACTACCATGGGGCACACTGAAATGTATGGCAGCCACAGTGTTTAGGAGGCAGAGATCGAGCTGAGACAGTAAATTTTTGATACCTCTACCTCGCCCAGTAAGCATGGTGCTACCCCACAAGCGGTTATGGGCGTTAAAATCTCCCAAAAGTAGGAAAGGTTTAGGGAACTGATCAGCCAGTGCAGCCAATATGTTCAGGGGTACTGCACCATCTGGAGTGAGATACACATTACAGACAGTTATTTCCTGCGTTGTCCGTATCCTGACAGCCACAGCTTCAAGAGGAGTTTGAAGGGGAACAGGTTCACTACAAACCGAGTTCAGGACATAAACACAAACTCCACCTGACACTCTATTATATTCGCTGTGGTTCTTATAATATCCCCTATAGCCATCGAGGGTAAGGGTCTGCATTGCCAGAAACCAGGTTTCCTGGAGGGCAATGCAGAAAGCAGGTGTAAAACTTAACAGTTTCCGTAGCTCAGCCAGCTGGTGGGAAAAACCGCCACATTTCAACTGGAGGATAAATGTTATCACGAGACTGGGAAGGCATGAAACACTCAATGAGGCAGTCTACGCCTCAGGGTCACCTGCTGCCACCGGATGAGTACCTGTGCGGTCAACATCCATTGTGTGTGAGGGCAAAGCGAGATCTAGGTCCTCAGCGAACACAAAAATCTCCACTTAATCCTCAGACACATAGCTTGTAGGTAGCGGTGGTGTGGGTGCCACTGCAGTGCCTTGGCTCTCGGGGGTCTTTTTCTTTTTTTGGTTTCTCTCACTGTTCCTTAGATTTTTCCGGCTGGGAGAGCTTCAGTGATTCAGTCTCAGTGACTGAGGAGGACCGTGAAGCCCTACGACCAGCTACCTGTGGGTGCTTCAGCCACTGGCAGGTGTCCACTTTGCCACTGGTAGGATACTGGGAAGGGAGTGACCCAAGGGGCCCCTTCCTAGCGAGAGTAGCTACGCTTCTCCAGTTGAGAATGTGGGACTGGTGTCCCCGATGGTTTGGGGGTTGTTCCTTCCGAAGTAGGTGGTGCAGGAGCAACAGGGAGGGAAGTGCCCCCCACCATCAAGGGGCAGGTGTAGTTTTACAGCTCCGAGAGCCGACTGGAATTGGTGGAACTGACAAGGTGATAACCATTCTCGTAATGGCGTGTAGGAAGATGTCACAGGCACAGGATGTAGGATTTCAAACTTCCTCTTAGCCTCAGTGTAGGTCAGTCGGTCCGGGGTCTTGTATGCCATGATTTTCCTCTCTTTCTGTAAAATCCTGCAGTCTGGCGAGCAAGGTGAATGATGCTCTTCGCAGTTGACACAGATGGGAGGTGGGGCACATGGAGTAACTGCCGCCTGCTTCACGTCTGCTGTGCAGCGAGCTACCTTAATTTAAGTATTAACTGTATTTTTCTTACTTGTCACTTCTTCTTCCGTGTGTATTTGCTTTTAGGAAGCTTTAATTTTCGAGTGCTCTTAATAGTGTTCCATAGATTTCGTGTTTGTTTTGAATACAGTCAGAGAGAGTCCCTTTAGTCAGCCATAGTGCCAGTAGTGTCAGTGTCGTCGTAACTGCCGCCTGCTTCACGTCTGCTGTGCAGCGAGCTACCTTAATTTAAGTATTAACTGTATTTTTCTTACTTGTCACTTCTTCTTCCATGTGTATTTGCTTTTAGGAAGCTTTATTTTTCGAGTGCTCTTAATAGTGTTCCATAGATTTCGTGTTTGTTTTGAATACAGTAAGAGAGAGTCCCTGTAGTCAACCATAGTGCCAGTAGTGCTAGAGTTTGTTTTCAATACAGTCCAGAGACAGGTAGTGCTATTTTCATTGTTTTCTACAAGAAGTGGCTAGCAACCACAGTTTAGTGAATAAGCAGCCGCCTTTAGTGAATTAGCAGTCTAGTTAAAGGTTGATTAACTCTCTTCAGTAAATTGTTTCCTTAGGATGGATAGGATGTGTGACTGCTGTGTACGGACGCAGGAGGAGCTGGCCAATGTTCGCGAACAGCTGAGCGTGTTGATGGCCGCGGTCAGCCGTCTTCAGGCTGCTGCCTCGGAGTGTAGCGGCAGTGGGGAGTCTGGTGCGTCGCAAGGTACACCCCAGGTGTTACATGCTTCACCCACTGTCCCTGCTGTTGAGACATCTTCGCGGGTACCGGGCGCGGTTGGGCCACCCTCTCCCCAAGGGGAGTGGCGGGTTCAGCGGCGTTCGCGGCGCACGAGGCGGAAGGTCAATGTGGAGGCTGGCCGTGTGGCATCGCCCGCTCTGCCTGTGAGGGGACATGTGGCTGCTCCTTCAGCAAGGTCCGAGCAGGCACACGGGGGGAGGGGTTTATTAGTTATTGGGAGCTCCAACGTTAGGCGGGTGATGGAGCCCCTTAGGGAAATAGCGAGAAGGTCGGGGAAGAAGGCCAGTGTTCACTCTGTCTGCTTGCCGGGGGGTCTCATCCGAGATGTGGAGGAGGCCCTACCGGCGGCAATAGAGAGCACTGGGTGCACCCGACTGCAAATTGTTGCTCATGTCGGCACCAATTACTCCTGCCGTCTGGGTTCAGAGGTCATCCTCAGTTCGTACAGGCGGTTGGCGGAATTGGTGAAGGCGGAAAGCCTCGCTCGCGGGGTGGAATCAGAGCTAACTATTTGTAGTATCGTTCCCAGAACCGATCGCGGTCCTCTGGTTTGGAGCCGAGTGGAAGGCTTAAACCAGAGGCTCAGACGATTCTGCGGAGATCTGGGGTGCAAATTTCTCGACCTCCGCTATCGGGTGGAGAAATGTAGGGTCCTCCTGAATAGGTCAGGCGTGCACTACACGCCGGAAGCGGCTACAAGGGTAGTGGAGTACGTGTGGAGTGCACATGGGGGTTTTTTAGGTTAGAGAATCCCCTCCCTAGGCCCGACAAGACGCCTCCTGAGACGCGGCAAGATAGGAGTAGGCAAAATGCAACAGGGAATAACAATATTAATGTGCTAATAGTAAACTGCAGGAGCGTCTATAGAAAGGTCCCAGAACTGCTCTCATTAATAAACGATCACAACGCCCATATAGTACTAGGGACAGAAAGTTGGCTGAAACCAGACGTAAACAGTAACGAAATCCTAAACTCAGATTGGAATGTATACCGCAGAGACAGGCTGAACAGTGAAGGGGGAGGCGTGTTTATAGCGGTAAGAAGTGCAATAGTATCGAAGGAAATTGACGGAGATCCGAAATGTGAAATGATTTGGGTGAAGGTCGCGGTTAAAGCAGGCTCAGACATGGTAATTGGATGTCTCTATAGGCCCCCTGGCTCAGCAGCTGTTGTGGCTGAGCACCTGAAGGATAATTTGGAAAATATTTCGAGTAGATTTCCCCACCATGTTATAGTTCTGGGTGGAGATTTTAATTTGCCGGATATAGACTGGGAGACTCAGACGTTCATAACGGGTGGCAGGGACAAAGAATCCAGTGAAATTTTTTTAAGTGCTTTATCTGAAAACTACCTTGAGCAGTTAAACAGAGAACCGACTCGTGGCGATAACATATTAGACCTTCTGGTGACAAACAGACCCGAACTATTTGAAAAAGTAAACGCAGAACAGGGAATCAGTGATCATAAAGCGGTTACGGCATCGATGATTTCAGCTGTAAATAGGAATATTAAAAAGGGTAGGAAGATTTTTCTGTTTAGAAAAAGTGACAAAAAGCAGATTTCAGAGTACCTGTTGGCTCAACACAAAAGTTGTGTCTCAAGTACTGATAGTGTTGAGGATCAGTGGACAAAGTTCAAAACCATCGTACAATATGCGTTAGATGAGTATGTGCCAAGCAAGATCGTAAGAGATGGAAAAGAGCCACCGTGGTTCAACAACCGAGTTAGAAAACTGCTGCGGAAGCAAAGGGAACTTCACAGCAAACATAAACATAGCCAAAGCCTTGCAGACAAACAAAAATTACGCGAAGCGAAATGTAGTGTGAAGAGAGCTATGCGAGAGGCGTTCAATGAATTCGAAAGTAAAGTTCTATGTACTGACTTGGCAGAAAATCCTAAGAAATTTTGGTCTTATGTCAAAGCGGTAGGTGGATCAAAACAAAATGTCCAGACACTCTGTGACCAAAATGGTACTGAAACAGAGGATGACAGACTAAAGGCCGAAATACTAAATGTCTTTTTCCAAAGTTGTTTCACAGAGGAAGATTGCACTCTAGTTCCTTCTCTAGATTGTCGCACAGATGACAAAATGGTAGATATCGAAATAGACGACAGAGGGATAGAGAAACAATTAAAATCGCTCAAAAGAGGAAAGGCCTCTGGACCTGATGGGATACCAGTTCAATTTTACACAGAGTACGCGAAGGAACTTGCCCCCCTTCTTGCAGCGGTGTACCGTAGGTCTCTAGAAGAGCGTAGCGTTCCAAAGGATTGGAAAAGGGCACAGGTCATCCCCGTTTTCAAGAAGGGACGTCGAACAGATGTGCAGAACTATAGACCTATATCTCTAACGTCGATCAGTTGTAGAATTTTGGAACACGTATTGTGTTCGAGTATAATGACTTTTCTGGAGACTAGAAATCTACTCTGTAGGAATCAGCATGGGTTTCGAAAAAGACGGTCATGTGAAACCCAGCTCGCGCTATTCGTCCACGAGACTCAGAGGGCCATAGACACGGGTTCACAGGTAGATGCCGTGTTTATTGACTTCCGCAAGGCGTTCGATACAGTTCCCCACAGTCGTTTATTGAACAAAGTAAGAGCATATGGACTATCAGACCAATTGTGTGATTGGATTGAGGAGTTCCTAGATAACAGGACGCAGCATGTTATTCTCAATGGAGAGAAGTCTTCCGAAGTAAGAGTAATTTCAGGTGTGCCGCAGGGGAGTGTCATAGGACCGTTGCTATTCACAATATACATAAATGACCTGGTGGATGACATCGGAAGTTCACTGACGCTTTTTGCAGATGATGCTGTGGTGTATCGAGAGGTTGTAACAATGGAAAATTGTACTGAAATGCAGGAGGATCTGCAGCGAATTGACGCATGGTGCAGGGAATGGCAACTGAATCTCAATGTAGACAAGTGTAATGTGCTGCGAATACACAGAAAGATAGATCCTTTATCATTTAGCTACAAAATAGCAGGTCAGCAACTGGAAGCAGTTAATACCATAAATTATCTGGGAGTACGCATTAGGAGTGATTTAAAATGGAACGATCATATAATGTTGATTGTCGGTAAAGCAGATGCCAGACTGAGATTCATTGGAAGAATCCTAAGGAAATGCAATCCGAAAACAAAGGAAGTAGGTTACAGTACGCTTGTTCACCCACTGCTTGAATACTGCTCAGCAGTGTGG
Organism: Schistocerca cancellata; assembly: GCF_023864275.1. Lineage (NCBI taxonomy): Eukaryota > Metazoa > Arthropoda > Insecta > Orthoptera > Acrididae > Schistocerca > Schistocerca cancellata. The sequence goes on from NC_064626.1 coordinate 277,384,669, forward strand.
GATCCGTACCAGATAGGGTTGATACAAGACATAGAGAAGATCCAACGGAGAGCAGCGCGCTTCGTTACAGGATCATTTAGTAATCGCGAAAGCGTTACGGAAATGATAGATAAACTCCAGTGGAAGACTCTGCAGGAGAGACGCTCAGTAGCTCGGTACGGGCTTTTGTCAAAGTTTCGAGAACATACCTTCACCGAAGAGTCAAGCAGTATATTGCTCCCTCCTACGTATATCTCGCGAAGAGACCATGAGTATAAAATCAGAGAGATTAGAGCCCACACAGAGGCATACCGACAATCCTTCTTTCCACGAACAATACGAGACTGGAATAGAAGGGAGAACCGATAGAGGTACTGAAGGTACCCTCCGCCACACACCGTCAGGTGGCTTGCGGAGTATGGATGTAGATGTAGATGTAGAGTATTGGGATGCAAAGGACTTCCACAATCTCAACAGGTGACGCTGGAAGTACAGTGGGAAGACATGTAGCCGAACTTCCAGCACTTAAAGCACTGCATTGGGGGAGGGTTATATGGCTTAAGATCACAGCGGTAGACCATCGCCCTGACCTTCTCGGGTAATGTGTCACCTTCGAAGGTCAAGATGAAGGCACCAGTGGCAACCTGATTATCCCTCAGATCCCAATGGATGCGCCAGACAAAATAAACACCTCGCCACTCTAAATTGGCATGCAGCTCGTCATCAAACTGCAAAAGAAGGTCCCTGTGGAAAATAAATAACCTGGACGATATTTCAGCTCTTATGGGGTGTGATAGTAACAGAAACATCCCCCAGCTTGTCACAAGCGAGTAATGCCCGTGACTGGGCAGAGGAGGCTGTTTTTATCACGAGTGACCCAGAGTGCATTTTGGACAATCTCTCCACCTCCCCAAACTTGTCCTCTAAATGTTCTACTAAAAACTGAGGCTTCTTCGGCACAAAGGATTCCCCAACAGATCTCATACACACTAGGCACCAGTGCAAGTAAGATTCGCTACCATCCTTAGCCTGGCATTCCTCCCATGGTGTGGCCAGGGAGGGGAACGAGTTTGGGTCATACTTCCGTGCATTAAATTGAGCCCTTAAGCACTTAGAGACTAATGGTGGTTCACCACCAGTAAGAGATAATGTACTACGCTTCATGGTCATTGCCGGGACTCCTGATGCCCCAGGGCGATGTGCATCTACTCCTTGGCATACGTGGGGAGTTAATGGTGCACAGGCATCAGCAGAGCGATCCCTGTGTGGTCAGTGGGCTTCAACCAACAGGGTACATGGTGGCCCCACCACAACGGACTGGCTACCGTGCTGGATATAAGGTGCAAACAAGTCCATTATCATCGTCAGTGCAGAAAACGATACTGCTGCACTGTGGATGGAGGAAAATGCACCCAGGAGTGTGACCTCGCCCAAGAGCTCGAGAATGGGTGGAAGTGCAGATCCATGTCAACGTCTGCCAAAGGTCTTAGAGCACGATGGACATGATGCATCATTCAGGCGCCCTTCCCCAACTGGCTTGCTCTTCGAGAAAATTTTGAAGAATGGAGGTCAAACCCTATAGGAGACGATCCCATAAAGGCCCAAACTCTTGAGACTCCTTTTAGCCTCCTCTTACGACAGGCAGGAATATACCTCGGGTCTATTCTAACACCTGGACCAGCAAGGGGATGGTGCTTCTGCATCGTATTTAGTATGTGTATGTGCAATTCATCAAAATGTCAAATTAATGTTGGCTTCAGCAATATCCATCCAAGATGACTACAAGGATTTGATGACAAAAGTTGTATGCAGTTTGGAATAAAAAGAACGTATGCTGCAATGTTGTGAAGAATGTCCGGAAAAAATGCAACTAGAGGCTTTTCCTGACGATGCTTTTAAAGGCTGTGACCTTGAAGAAACAATGGAAAACAAGCAATGGGTCCTTAGTGACAGACATACATTAGAGACATGTCTGAGAACAGTAGAAAATTTCATGGAGGCACTAATTCTGAAAATTCCTGGTTTAAGAAGCTATCACTTTGTGTCAAAACACCAAAGTTTGTATCTTAAGCAACTAATAATAAATCTTGCAAAAAATGAATTAATTATATTGATGGATTTTGCTGAGAATTATTCAGTTTTTGTTCAAGATGCTGTGCAAGGATTTCATTGGGAGAATAGTCATGTCACATTACATCCATTTGTTGTCTATTTTGGTGAGAAAGAATGTCAGAGTATTAGCATTTGTATGATTGGCAACTGTCTCTGTCATGGTACCACTGCTGTTCATGCCTTTCAAATAAAGTTAGTAGTACATTTAAAAGCAAAGATTGAAAGCATTAGGAACATTTATTACTTTAGTGATGGTTCAGCTGCTCATTGTAAGAATTTCAAAAACTTCATCACTTTATGCCTGCACGAAAAGGATTTTGGCATCACTGCCAAATGAAATGTTTTTGGAACAAGCCACGGTAAATCGCCTTGTGATGACACTGGGGGACAGCAAAAAGACTAGCGGCCGGTGTTAGTCTGCAGAGGCCCTTAGATAACCAAATATAGACTCCACATAATTTGTTCAAATTCTGTGATAACAGTATTCCAGACTAAGTTTTTTTCTGTACCAAAAGTAGAGATTGAAAAAATTCAGCTTGGTCAAGAAACGAGGTTTGGCATGGGACATACAATATCTGGAAAAAGAGAAAAATCATAAATTTAAGCCAGTGAACTGTAATCAACTCAGAAGCAGAGTTTCCAATGACACTGCAGCATTCACAGTTCATGTCTTCAAAGCAGATGAAGAAATTCCAGCAATCTCAATTGCACATTTACAACCAGGAGAATGTATTGTATCTATGCATGTCTGTCTGTCTGTATGTATGTATGAACGACAATTTTTAGTGGGTTGGAAACGTGTGAACTTTCACATGAACAACAAGATGTCCTCATCAGCTTTATGCACCCACACAGTTCTGCTTGTTCCTTCCACTGACCAACTGCTAAAAGACACCTGCTGGATTCCTGTGCAACATGTTTTCATGACTTTAGAAGCACCAACAACATCATCAGGAAGATAATACAGTTATCTACAATCTGCCATTGGCAAAATTGTAGAACTATTTAAAACAAAAAATGAAACAGACTACTTCGTATTTTTGTTTTGCAAATTTGCTGTGTTGTGTATCATACTTGTTTTCATGGCATGTGTTATATTAATGTTTGAAATTGATTTATATAATGAAATAAAAAATTAATTATGGGACTTAATGAGCAAAATGTTTCACTTTTCAATCTTCTCGAAGTGCTATAATAATAATAATTTTTGAAACATATTCTTACTCACCAAAATGCAAGACCCAAAAATTAAACAATATAGCTTTAAAGGCTTAAAACACACTCATTCCAGCTGTATGGGAAAAAAAAGAAAGAAAGACACAGTTGAGATACTGCCCCCCCCCCCCCAAAAAAAATATGCTTATATTTGCAGTAGAAAATTTTGGCCAAATTTGCACATGCATATCTTTTCACCTAAGCATCCATAAAAATGTATCTATATATATTAAAGGAAGTGGCCAAATGTTTTCTAGAACTTCTAAAAAAGCCTGGCAAACTTGGCACATTTTCACCTTTGTATTATTGCGAAGACAAGTGGCCTCTCTTTAAAAGCCCCTAGAAATTCAGCCACTGAAGATACCGGACTGAAATTTGGTATACAACCATCCAAGACCTTATAGAACCTTCACACCAAATTTCATTAGATTTGGAGATGGTCGAGTGGGGACCCCTGGTTCCCTTGACATGGAATGACCCATTAATATACCTAGGCCATCTTTCATCTTCTAATATACAATGTCTAGATATTCTTTAGTTCCTTGGCACAGTGAAGCATCAACCCGATTTCTACTATCCAACATACACACTCCACAAGCTCCTGGACAGCACATGGCACATTGTACTAATATTATCAACTTTTATCCTTATTCCAATTGAATATTAAGCAAGGGGACAAAAAACCATCCATATGTATTTGTATGGAGTGTAGCCATGTATGGAAGTGAAACATGGACGGTAAATAGTTTGGACAAGAAGAGAATAGAAGCTTTCGAAATGTGGTGGTACAGAAGAATGCTGAAGATTAGATGGGTAGATCACATAACTAATGAGGAAGTATTGAATAGGATTGGTGAGAAGAGAAGTTTGTGGCACAACTTGACCAGAAGAAGGGATCGGTTGGTAGGACATGTTCTGAGGCATCAAGGGATCACCAATTTAGTTTTGGAGGGCAGCGTGGAGGGTAAAAATCGTAGGGGGAGACCAAGAGATGAATACACTAAGCAGATTCAGAAGGATGTAGGTTGCAGTAGGTACTGGGAGATGAAGAAGCTTGCACAGGATAGAGTAGCATGGAGAGCTGCATCAAACCAGTCTCAGGACTGAAGACCACAACAACAACAACAACAACAACAACAACAACATGTCCCCGTACAGTCTTTAATCTCTCTTATCTTACTATCCTACACAGGACATATGATGGTAGCAGAGTAACTGTCACACAATCTTCTTAGAATACAGGTTCTTTAAATTTACTCAATTTAGGGTTTCACTAGAACTATGTCATCTTTCTTACAAGGCTTCATATTTAAGTATCCATGATTATACTAACAGCACATCTCTGAATTCGTATTTAATGACTACTGTCATGCTTACTTAATAAAAATTGCAAACACTGGACTAATACAACAGAATTGGACCTGTATGTGATTTCCTTTACAGATGCATTGCATTTTTCCAGAATCCTGCCAATAAATCTAAGTCTCCCATTTACCCTCCCTAACACTGGAATAACTTGATCATCCCATTTAATACCACTTCTTAGAATATTACCTCTAAATGCCTTTATGATCTGATGAGCTCAAAACATTTACCACTAATCTTATAATATCTTTGAATTTAAAGAGAGTTTCCAACCACTATTAATAAACTAAACTCCATCCAAACATGCCTTTATAGTATCGACCAACCGCCATGTCTCTCCCTGCCATTGTCAGTTTTCGTGACTGGAGCCACTACTACTCCATCAAGTAGCTCCTCAACTGGTCTCACAAGGGCTGAGTACGCCTGCTTACAGCGCTCCGCAGACCTGGATGGTCATTCACCCGAGTGTAAATGAGAGCTGACAAGCACTTAACTTCAGTGATCTGACAAGAACCAGTGTTCCCATTGCAGTAAGGCCATTGGCAAGCAGAAATTCTGTTCATGTCTTTCTGCAACTCCTTACAATTGTCCAGTGATGGTGTCCTCTTGTACATGAAAGAGCATCACCAGCAAACAATCTTAAACTGTTGACATTCCTACATGAAAAAACTGCTCAAGCATATTGAAAACATTATAGGTCTTATTTGCTCACTTGTGGTACACCTGAGAATTATTCGCAGTCCAGTACAGAGTACTGGGTTCTACTAGTAAATTAGTCCCTGAGCCAATCACATTTTGTGAAGATACTTCATAAGGTCATATCTTGATAAGCAGTAAACAGTGTGAGACAGACAGAATCCGCCTGCTCATTTATGTCTAATGTTTGAATGATACCTATCTTCACATAAACACAGTTCATTTCAGTCAGACATATTCTTCTTGGCATTGCAACTTTTACATATATTAGTGTGTGTTACAAACAGCTCTTCAACATCTCCCAAGCTGTTACACACACACACACACACACACACACACACACACACAGAAAGTGAGACAAATAAAAACTAAGAACAGCAAAACAATCTGTAGGATTATCAAACAAGAAACAACAGTTAGACTTAGCAGAGAGAGGATCCCAGCAATATCTGTTACTGAAATTGTACAATGCTGAACTTCAATGTTTATTTACTAATACCTGTAGGAAACATAAGAATAAATAACAAATAATCAAATTCAGATGCTCTAGATTTACACCTATTTGAGCAGACAATAATTTCAACCTACAGCCAGTAAACATATTGCTAAAGTACCATCATAAACCAGTAACTGATCTGATTTAGCAAAATAACAGACATGCCAAAACTGAATTACTGGAAAGGGCATTTGTTCCCTTCTCCTTTTAAATAAGTCTAGTACATTAACAAGCATGCCATCCAGCTCAATAACACACAGGCTACAGAACTACTGTAGTTTGTAACAGTTACTTCTCTCTTTTAATGTGTAAATGGGCCCATTAAAAATATCTGAGAGTGCTGCAGAAGGATGAATCCAGCAAGGGGCAATGTATGCACAGCCATCTGTCATGAAAACACAACTATTTCACCATTCACCACAAAACTAACATGTAACACTAGTAGTGAGTAGCAACCCCATGCCTGCTCAGCTCCTTGCAGCACTCTTAATTCTTCAAGGTGGTGGGATTAAAAGAACAGAGTATGTGTAGAAGTAGATAAAGTCAGATTTTATGTGTGTGTACTAGCTTAACTTGACTTCTCCTTTGATGGTGAAATACTGTGTATGCATTGGTATACCATTTTAAATAAGCCTGTTGTTATGCGTGAATTTGTCTGTCTCTGTCACACAAATTCTCCTGCTGACATCTTACGGCTATAGTAGGTATAAGATCTGTGTCCTCTAACTATTCCTGACTGTGTAAAGGAAGCTTTTTACAGGTGCTTTTGTTGTAAATATTCCACCTACTAGTGCCACTCATCTGCTGTGACTCATGACACCATCAAAACAGCACTCAAATATGTAAAATACACACTATAACTGGAATTTTAATTACTCTCATAACATCAAATTGACTGGCTTTGCAAAGTCACAACCTAATATTCAACTTCCAAACCAACGTTGACTGTGAGTACACGACAGATCAGACTATCATCATACCCTACAATCAAAAAAGTAACATAGAAGCAAAACAAGTATTCTCAGTGTTCTGTTTTCGTTCACTTTGCACATGAATGTAATCACATGTGTTATCACTTCATCATGAGTCAAAGCTGCGTTCTTGTACCAGTAGGTTCAACCACCCATTTTGTTCATTATTGGATTGCTTTCAACGTTTTGGTGACTTAAACACAAATACATGGATACAGTGTTGTACAATAAACTGTACTGTTCATTTTGACACACATTCACCACAGGTGTCAAAGTGATCAATCCTGATTCAATGTTCATAATCGTCTGCCATATACAAAAGTATAATTAAATTAAAACTGAGCTATTCATGGGATCATATGTCTACCATAGCTCTGAAGAAATAAAAATACGGTTTCAGTAACCTAATTGAAGATAAATATGCTTGATATACATTTATAACAACTCAAATATACTACGCTAATAATGTTCAATTATGACAACACTACTGTTACTTTAAGCTACTGCAGAGAAAAAAGTATGTGATATGGCCACTTACTCCAAAATAGGTTGTAATGACAGCGGATCCTTTGCTGCAAGATGTTTCAAGATTACTGCGACAATCACTTCCTTTTGATTTAAAATAAGCGGTAACGATTGAACATTCGGGAGCTCCCTTTTAAAGTTATCATAGCTATCGGTCAGGTTTAAAACATTCCATTTTTGAAGACACTGATGCATGTATGTGTCATCCTCATCAGCATCCTCAAACTTATGCCTGACGCGGTGGAATACATCAATGTCAATATTTGCTATGCGCTCCGAAAATGGCTGGAACTGCACAGAAATAACTTCAGCATAAGTGTACCATAAATATGATAAATTTAAATATTATATTTCAAATAGTAGGTCAGTATAAAGCTGCTAAATGTAGACAACTTTCAGTGTTTCTCAACATTACAAATAAAGTATAAATGAACATTTTACTGTTGTGTCAAGGGAAGAGCAAAAAACACACTTAATGATGGATGAACATTAGAGAGCCTCATAATGAACTAGTGTGCATTATAATTATTTTCTACAAATGCTACTGCGTTCTCAATTTCAGTTAGAATCAGCACTCAGACCTTAAATGTGTTGCGTTCCTTGTGTCTCGTGGGCTTATTCTTCATTTTACAACCTCTAGTACAGCAAATTAGACAAATCTGACAAATGCACGCTCTTCTAATACAATAACGAACTAAGAAACTACACAACACTACGTATACACTGTACCACCACCGACCACATGGTCTTCACGAAATAAACAAACCAAAGATAAAGGTAAACATTATGTCAATTGCTTCGTAGCATCTATGGTCGAAATTCTTCGACCATTATGGTCGAAGTCGAAATTGTCAAAAAACAAGTGAACACCTCGATTCGATAGTTAAATTCGTAGTTTCCGATGTGCATCTACATTTATTCTGTGGAAAGCACTCGTTAAGTGTATGGAAGATGGTACTTTGCTTTGTCCCATGTAATAGAGTTTCTTTCATACCATTCGCCAATAGCGCGTGGGAAGAATGATTGCATAAACGCCTCTGTGCATGCTGTAATTAGTCAGATTTTGTCTCTGCTGTTCCTACGAGAGTGATGCGTAAGTCATTCTACTGTATTCCTAAATTACTCAATGAATACTGGTTCTTGAAACTTTGTAAGAATAAATTCACGAGAAAGTTAGCGTTTATGTTCAATTGTGGTCCAGTTCAGAGTTTTCAGATTTTGTGTGAAGCTCTCCCATGGGCCAAACAAACCCACAGGGGTATAAATTCTCTGTCTTCTGTTCCATCGTCTATTGCGGCTTTCATTACAACAGTGTGTAGTTGATAAAGAAATCTCTAACCTCAAGCAAATCGAAGTGGTCAAGGATAAAAAACACCCGATGTTAGGCATTGCTGGATTAAGACACCGGTAAAGAAACAAAAAATGTGAGATCATAATAAGACAGCCCATAATAGTGATACTAATCGTACAACTAAAAATAAATTTACAGCTCTAACCTACAGTGGCCTGATGTCAGAAACAATAGACCAATGTTTCCGAAAGATGGACATTCGGATTGGTACGCAGATAACTAATTCGCCAGGACGTGCTTACGACACCGAATAGATCCAAAACCTAATAAGTTCAGCAAATCAGGTGTCTACAAGATGCATTGGGATGACTGTGACAGTTAGGCATACTACTCATATACTGTCCAGATGGGCTGCTCTTGTGAATTCTGCTGCAGGTAATATATCCATTCTCAAGAACAGCTTTTGTCACAAACGTTGTCACTGGAAAACATACTCTGTAGGATACTGAACATGGGTTAGAAATGTCGCATTACTCAGTGAAGAAGCTTGTTCTACTCGAGGCACTGGAGTTCTGTATGGGGAAGGCCCCGATATGATCTTGAACGAACAAGTGGAGTTCAACCGGAAGTATTCTTTTTTTCTTTTTTTTTGTATTTTCGAAGAAAAGCTGTAGAGTTCATTACTAGTTACTGTTATGCAATCGCACTTCTTCTGGACCTTAGGTTGTGAGTATACCACTGTCATCTGTCATCTAGCCACATTTGTCGCCCAATTCTAACAATGGAACTACTGTGCTGTTTGAGGCTTTCCCGGCGCTGCATCTGCTTGATAGGTTCCCGGGATTTACGCCGGATCATATTGTAGAAACCGCACAATATTTCAGCGAGACAACTGCCCGCCATCTTCAGGTGCTACTGTCGCGTCGCTGAGAAGCGCGCCAATTTATATGCTGGCTTTCTAGAACAGCGCAGGCGCCAGCGGGGCATAACGTCATCGAAGACCAATCGTAGACAGCGTCGAATACCAGAGTCCTCTGCTGAAGAAACGGGTCGCGGTCTGCGGAAGCGCGCCGCGGCGCGGGAAAATGCGGCCGGGAGCGACGGACCCCGTTCGCGCGCGCGAACTACTTCTCCTTCTTTGTGTTCCAATATAGATTATGTCTGAATCGAAATGCTTGTAAATCCAGTTACGTCTATCTATAGACCATGTGGGTGTCTTACGTTTTACATATAGCTTTCCTTTTATTTTATGTAGATTTGTCTTTCATAGTGTCTCCTGTTACATTAAAATTTCAAGAGTAGTTGAATTCATGTACAATATTTTGTTGGTTCCTGAAAAGTAGTGAAGCATGTAGAATACTAGTACAGAAATTTGGTTAAAAGATTAAGTTGGCAATATTTAGATTTTTGGGGAAAATTTAAGTGTATATCGAAAGATAGGCTAACAGAAAATGCAGATAGTGCATCTATTGCATTGGAAAAGATACTCAAATCCACCAAAACAGCAACTAAAGCTGCATGTGAGATAGTCTGAGGAAGACTTAGTAACAGGGGTGATTATAAAATTGGAACTGAATCCTTCTATTGGCCTTCACACCCACTTCTTGATGTAACCCAAAACTTTGGAAAAAACCAACGTTGATCCACATAAGTTCTCCAGTCATACCGTAATCTATTAAATTTAATTGTTTTTCATACAAAAATTTTTTGCTTAATAGGTCACAATTTACACGAGACAATTAAAACACGATGATTGGTTCTGGTTGAGTACAACAATCATCTAAAGATCTGTAAACGAGCAGAAAAAGAAATCCCCTCAAAAATCTTGACAAAGTAATATACAGTTTAAAAATATTACAGCCAACACAATACACATATCAGGAGAGCCTACTCCATTAGTAAAATGAACATGCATCACAATCAGCTTTAAAGCATTGTATAGATAATAATTCACTGCTTTCAAGATAACCTACCACTCAGATCGTAGATACAGGTGAATCTGCACTGAACAGTTTCGGTAGTGAATATCATAAAAGTATTGACAACAAAAATATCATCAATGGCGAGCCAGGTAGTAACCCTGTAGAAATAAACAACAACTACCTTACCAAGAAAAAAACATTGTAGATGAATTCAACTACTGTTGAAATTTTAATGTAAAAGGAGACATTATTACAAGACTGGGAAAATATCCTGTATGACAACATGTAACATATAGAAGACATATCCTTTGAAATTGTCAAATGACATGATTTCATTAAAATACTAGTGTAACAATAAAAATATAAACATGTACCATAATCTTGCGAGGTTTAAATAAGAAAGAGGGGGCAGCTGCATAAGCAAAACTGCATTGATCATCCATTACTTGCATTTGTAAAACAGATAATACGGCAAGAGAGCTTTGTGCAATGGCAAAAAGAATTAAAAATTGTTCAACACCTGTAAACCAGTATGTAGTAATACTAAGAACTGAGTCTCTGTTAACAACAGTATACGAAATAAGGAGAAAACCATACCCAGATTGATGTGAGCATTATATATTATAACATAGAAAATAGCCATCAGTGCTGACAGAAATAAAAGGAAAGCTGTCCAGCCAGACAGTTAAGACATCCCCATTCTAAGAATAAATGAACTATGTAAGGAGTTGCACTGGCCTGACAGAAGTAATCAACAAGACTGAAATGTGGTATGTGAGTACACGAATTTACACCAAGTGAGATGAACAAATCATGAATTTTAACATACATACAATGCTTAATACAAGTGAACATAGTGTGACTGATAAACAATAAGTAAGTTAATTTTTTCCTATTAAAATATCATATAGCATGTATTACAAAAAACATGACCATAAATCAAATCTACGTAAAATAAAAGGAAAGCTATATGTAAAACGTAAAACACCCACATGGTCTATAGATAGATGTAACTGGATTTACAAGCGTTTCTCTTCAGACATAATCTATATTGGAACACAAAGGGTGCCACCTCCCAAGAAGGAGAAATAGTTCCATTGTCAGAATTGGGGACAAACGTCGCTAGATGGCAGATGACGGTGGTGTACTCACAACCTTAGGTCCAGAAGAAGGGCGACTGACTGCATATCAGTAACTAGTACTGAACCCTACAGATTTTCTTCGAAAATACAAAAAAACAGTAATTCTGTTTGAACTCCATTTGTTCATTCAAGATCATATCAAGCCTCCCACATACAAGAATAAAACTCCAGTTCCTCGAGTAGATCAAGCTTTCCTCCCTTCAATGAGCAATGCAGTATTTCTAACCCATGTTCAATATCCTACAGAGTATGTTTTTCAGAGACAGTGCACGTGACAAAAGCTGTTCTTGAGAATAAATATGTTCCCTCCAGCAAATATTTCTGGCACTATGTTGCGAATGCTTTGACGGCAACCACTAGGATTCCAATAGTCTTGCCTGTGGGGGATGGGGACGGCATTCCTTTGGAGCTTTCACCAATACAGCTTTTGTCATGTGGATTGAATGGAGAATCACTTAATCCATAAAAATAAATCTTGAATTCGCTGCACACACAGTCAGCTACATTGGTAGCAGTCTCTGATGTGTAATGCACATGTGACCTATTCAGGGGGACACTGCAATGCTCAACACTATGGTGCAAGCGCAGGAAGTCACAGTCTAGCTTGTCAGAGAACCTTTGAAGTCTCTGGTTCAGTCCTTCCACTCAACTCAGAACCAAGACGCCATGACCAGTTCTGGGCACAATAATGCAAATTTTGAGCTTCAGTGAAATTCAGTCTTCTCTATCAGCCACAGGAATGATTCAAGTATGACCTCAGTGCCTAGACGAAAGGTCTTGTTTATTCCAATATGCACCACAATCTCCAGTAATCTCCAGTTGGTTGCATCCTGTTCTCTCAGTGGCTGTGGGAATAACCTCTTCAACTTCATGACTGAGGCCCCAAGAGCAAACAATCAGTGTACACAGTGTCCCTTCCTTTCCCTTGCAGCCATTACCCTAGTAGCATTATTTGCCCTAAATTTATTTGAGTGGCTGGCGATTAATAGACCCCTACCCTCTATCTTCCAGTGTGTGGTATGCGCCAGTTAGCGACTTGTTGAAGTGAGAAAGTTTCCAATGTCCACTGCTTAAAACGAATTGCAGTCTTTTTATCCTCAGCTAATTTCTATAGAAAATTTATTCCTAAATTCGATAAAGTCATAAAACGCATCACACAGTGATGTAATTCCAGTGGTCTTTGGATTGTAAGACAGGATTTGTAAGATTAAAAGATTTACTGACTACTGGCCCAGTTCTAAATTTCCTGCACTACAAAAAGCAATTTATACTTGCAGGCCATACCAATAATCTTGTCTTGGGCTGTGTCCTAAATCAGAAAGTGGATGGAAAAGAATATTTATTAGCACATAAAACAAGACAATTCAATAAGGCAGACAAAAATTATTCAACTAAAGAAAAGGAAAGGCTAGCACTAATACCTAGAGTTTTTTCCACTTTTAATCATATAGAGGACGCTTTAACGTAATAACTGATCATGTGCATCGAATTGGGTAATGGGACTTGAATATCTGACAAGTTACTTAACTAGATGGACATTAAGACTAAGCAAATTTGATTCCGAAGCGGAACATCAATCAGATAAATCACATGGGGATGTGTATGGACTAAGTCGGAAAATACGTGTTGTGGAATACACCAATGTAGGTAGAAAAGAATGGCAGGAAGTACAAGTTGATGACCCATATTGTTGAAGCAATCACAGTTCAGCATTGAAGAAGGTGTGCTGTATAAAATAAACAATGAGCAGTTTGCAGATAGTAATACCAGCAAAATTATGAATTGGGTGTTGTGGTAACTTTATGATTCAACTTTCGCGTGACGCAGTGGCCACTGAGCTACAGAATACCGAATCACAAAAAATCACTGGTGGAAGACACATAAGTAAATAGCCGATCAGCATTACAAAAATTTTATTCCACGCTTGCAGGTATTGGAACTCATTCATCAAAAAATTGCATAACAGTTATTCACAATGTTAGATAAATCATTTTAGATGATGGCATAGACATAACTGGACCATTCTCTCAAAAACAGCAGGGAACCACTGTGCACGTCTTATGTTTTGTGTCCATTATCACCATATCTAACAAGCAGGCAGACGCAGTGCCACAAACAACAGTTAAACAATGGATACTGTAGTTTGGAAATCTTGACATTGTTTAATGTATCAAGGCACAAATTTCATTTCAGACTTAATAAATCAGTTGTGTCAAACATCACGCATTAACCTATTCAGGACTAGTGTGTTACACCTGCAGGCAAACAGATCAACTGAGAGAGTCCACAGGACAATACAGAAAATGTTGAATTACTGCATCAGTAGTCACCATAATAACTGGGATGCCCTACTCCCTGATGTAGTAGTGGCATACAACTCAAAGATCTACGAGGGTGCAGGCTTATCCCCATTATGAGGCTGTTTTTGGCCAAATATTCCATGTCCTTTCGAGCTGCACCAATTCTGTCCAGGAAAATATGTGTCATCATTTCGAAATTTTTGAAAAAGATTAAAAAGTATTTGGTGCCAAGATAAAAATATGAACACTAAGACCCATAATAAAAAAGCAACAATAGCAAAATATCATGTTGGACAATGGGTGATACTAACTAACCCATATGTGCCAAAAGGGAAAACAAAAAAATCGGCTCAGTTTACCAAAAAACCTTCGAAATAACAATGATATCATGTGTTAACATTAAATTGCAACTGTCACCACACATCATTGCAATGCACAGAAGTCATATTCACCTGTTTGAAGGAACCCCAGTGGAGCTGTCTTCATTACTGATAGCACCTCCGGAAGGGGGAAGAAGAGTCACAGACTGAAATGGAAAGATAGTGGCAACTAACTGGAACACGTTACACCTACATTTATTCGGTCCATTCCTATGCCCTTCAGTCGTGAGTGGGGATGATAGGATTTCCTCTTCCTTCTCAAGGTATATCCACATAGAAGTGGCATATTATTTATGCAACATGCAGACATATTAATCTCAGATCAGCAGTGGACCCTAAGAATGGAACACGGAAAACAGAATTTAGAAGTTGGAAGATACCGTTAGCAAACTGCAATTCATGATGAAAAATCAGACTAGGTCCAACGATACACAAGGTGAATATCAATTACTGGGATCAACTTCTACATGGAAACAGATGCAACTACACCTAACTACAGACCCAGTTCTGCAAGTCTGCTGGAAAAAGGGCTAGCTAGATACAGGTGGTCGAAACCTGAAAACATTTTTCAATACAACTGATGCAGAGGACATGAAAAGATCAAAAACCAAGAACAAGCGAATGTAGAAGACACCCAGAGAACCATAGATCTACTCACTACACAGCTCGGCAGTCTGGAAGATGACAGAGCAAATAACACTAAACAACTCTGCTTCTTGGGCACGGCCACACATTGGGGAATTGGAAGATACTACCAAACACGAGTTGGACTTTCACAGGGACTGTCTGTATAATGCAGGTGCCCAGCTAAGGATAGCAAAACCCCTTTGTAGCCTCACTGATGGTGTTACTGACACACATAGAAGCCACCACACTACAAGAAGCGTTTTTACACACTGTCCAAGGCCATCTTACCCCAATACTCCTACTCCCAGTTCAATTCCTGGAAGGAATATGACGCATTCAAGCAGAATTACCAGTACTATCGGTATTTCTAGCAACAGTGGAGGAAGAATTTTGGTTGCTGTGCTGTCACATAGTCACTGCACTAGTATGCAAGATGGCAGTAGAAAATTCAAATAAAAATACCATTAACTGTCAGGAACTGCAGATTTCGGTTTTACACCCTACATATCTACCTACTAGCATGGGGACTCCTGAAAATGTTTGTGTGTCTAAAAGTATATGAAATATTACTTGAGACATCTTAGAGACACCAGCAAGCGTTGCCCTCCACACAGGAATTATTACACTGCAAAACCATGGCAAGACCATCTGCCTCATGCAACGAACACTCACTGTCACCTGATCGTGTGAGTTTACTCTATTCCACCCCCAAATATCTGCAATGGATTGCCCTAAAGAGGTGTTTACACATAAAACGTCCTTTTTCAAAGGATAATATTGCATTGGTTGTTCCCAGTGGCAACACACTGGTTGTCATTGGTAGTGCACATACTGTTGCACAACAGGTAGTTTCTAGTGACCTTTTCCAGTGTTGTTCGCTGATTATAATTGTACATATTATCAATGTTTCATTGTCAAAGACACTTATTTGAAGTATTGTGAAATAATATTCTCGCCAATTATTGAAAATAATTTTGTAAACATTGTGAGTAGATACATTAGCAATGTGAGGGACTTTGCAGTTGTGTAGAATGCAAAGATATTGCCTGAATGGTACTAGTGTCTGTGGTACATGGGAGAGTGAATAGAGAGTCACAAATCAGTAGTGAAAAAGATCAGTTGTGGAGCATATGTGAGATTTTGCAAAAATAAGTGTATGTAAACTGAACATTGTCATACCATATAGCAAGATTTAGTGGATGTGCGGAGCCTGGAAATGTATGGGCCACGGTACAAGAAGTGGTTTAAAGAAGATTATAAAAATAAAAGTACTGTGTGGTCAAATATATTTTAAATTTACCCATGAATGAAAGAAGAGCCTTGTGTAAATGGTTGTTGTTGACAAATCATTAGATTGTGCAAATTCCAGACCCAGCTCAATATAAGACTGTGACATTACAAATACTTAGAAATTACACTCCTGGAAATTGAAATAAGAACACCGTGAATTCATTGTCCCAGGAAGGGGAAATTTTTTTGACACATTCCTGGGGTCAGATACATCACATGATCACACTGACAGAACCACAGGCACATAGACACAGGCAACAGAGCATGCACAATGTCGGCACTAGTACAGTGTATATCCACATTTCGCAGCAATGCAGGCTGCTATTCTCCAATGGAGACGATCGTAGAGATGCTGGGTGTAGTCCTGTGGAACGGCTTGCCATGCCATTTCCACCTGGCGCCTCAGTTGGACCAGCGTTCGTGCTGGATGTGCAGACCGTGTGAGACGACGCTTCATCCAGTCCCAAACATGCTCAATGGGGGACAGATCCGGAGATCTTGCTGGCCAGGGTAGTTGACTTACACCTTCTAGAGCACGTTGGGTGGCACGGGATACATGCGGACGTGCATTGTCCTGTTGGAACAGCAAGTTCCCTTGCCGGTCTAGGAATGGTAGAACGATGGGTTCGATGACGGTTTGGATGTACCGTGCACTATTCAGTGTCCCCTCGACGATCACCAGTGGTGTACGGCCAGTGTAGGAGATCGCTCCACACACCATGATGCTGGGTGTTGGCCCTGTGTGCCTCGATCGTATGCAGTCCTGATTGTGGCGCTCACCTGCACGGCGCCAAACACGCATACGACCATCATTGGCACCAAGGCAGAAGCGACTCTCATCGCTGAAGACGACACGTCTCCATTCGTCCCTCCATTCACGCCTGTCGAGACACCACTGGAGGCGGGCTGCACGATGTTGGGGCGTGAGCGGAAGACGGCCTAACGGTGTGCGGGACCGTAGCCCAGCTTCATGGAGACGGTTGCGAATGGTCCTCACCGATACCCCAGGAGCAACAGTGTCCCTAATTTGCTGGGAAGTGGCGGTGCGGTCCCCTACGGCACTGCGCAGGATCCTACAGTCTTGGCGTGCATCCGTGCGTCGCTGCGGTCCGGTCCCAGGTCGACGGGCACGTGCACCTTCCGCCGACCACTGGCGACAACATCGATGTACTGTGGAGACCTCACGCCCCACGTGTTGAGCAATTCGGCGGTACGTCCACCCGGCCTCCCGCATGCCCACTATACGCCCTCGCTCAAAGTCCGTCAACTGCACATACAGTTCACGTCCACGCTGTCGCGGCATGCTACCAGTGTTAAAGACTGCGATGGAGCTCCGTATGCCACAGCAAACTGGCTGACACTGACGGCGGCGGTGCACAAATGCTGCGCAGCTAGCGCCATTCGACGGCCAACACCGCGGTTCCTGGTGTGTCCGCTGTGCCGTGCGTGTGATCATTGCTTGTACAGCCCTCTCGCAGTGTCCAGAGCAAGTATGGTGGGTCTGACACAACGGTGTCAATGTGTTCTTTTTTCCATTTCCAGGAGTGTAGAAGACATGCCAGTGTCATAAAATTATTTTACTGAACAATACAATAGAGAGTTCAAACTTTCATTCTTATCTTGTCTTAATGAATTTCCCATCTCACTATTGACAACAGCAGATTCTTTTGCTGTCACTACAACAACTGAATGTTGCTCAATTAAAAGAGAATGAAACCTTCATATAAAATTAATGAATGTGCCATGTACTGAAATTTCAGTTTTGCTCCTTCACTGAAAAGATCAATGTTGCCAAGTTATTGATATCATTAACCAGTTTTGTAGTTTGACTAAGATCATTATCTCTCTGGAAATAAAGTTCAGTAAGTAACTGTATCATTTTTACTGGCAAACTACACAAAAATTTTACATGCTAATGTAAAAGTGTCATTCTATTATGGGCTATTTATTGATTTTTTATGGCGATTTTGGATTTTGTGCTTTCACCATTGTCTTTTGCTAGCTGCTGTTAATTTCAGTCATCTTAAAATTCATTATTGTGTTTTCTTGAATTTTGATCAGTAGTAAGAGATAATTCATAAAACCTAAAAACAATGAACATTATGATCACTAATATTGCTCAATCAACAGGCCTACTACAGTATATATTGCTATTAGTAAATCATTTTTTAACTTGTATGATTCTAAAGTGTTCAATATATTGACAGTTGACTTTCAAAGATTTAGTAATCGCTTGCATTTCCATTGAGCTCCTGTATGTGCACTGAACATTATAACTTGCTTATTTTTACATAATTACATAATTCCTAACACAACAAAAAATATTTAATTTTAGAATTTCTGTCCATAAACAGGCAGATGACCATTTTATTTGATTTAATGATGACAGTTTCAGGAAACTTAAGTTTCATAATTAATAACAAACATGACTAATTAGTCAAAGTGATCAACCTAATTACACAGTTTTCGTTTCAAGGCATTATCAGTAGCATAGACACTTGTCTATAATAATAATAATAATAATAATAATAATAATAACTGAACTGTTGAAAAAGTGTATTCACGGAAAAACTCAAAACCCCAATGAAAGTGTAAATAGTGTTATATGATCGAGAATCCCCAAGACTGTATTTGTTGGAATTGAAACACTTCACTTTGGTGTGTATGATGCTGTTGCGACTTTCAATGATGGCAACATTGTAAGGTGCAAGGTATTTAGAAATATGGGAATGAAGATAGGTTCTAACATGGTACGAGCAATGCTTGATTTAGACAAGGAACGCCTTCGGGCTGCAGACAGGGCTGTAAAGAGTCTAGAAATACAAGCAAGAGTAAACAGGAGGAGGAACAAGAGGAAGCTGGAGGAGGAGTTTGCAGAGGATGAAGGTAATCCATCCTATGGACCTGGAATGCACTAAAAAGTTAATCCAATCTTTGTCGCTCGATTCCCATAACTTTTATTTTCTCATACTAATTACATGTTTTCTAAGGATCTTCCAAACATATTTGTTTCAAACTTTCAGTAAATGTTACACAGTACCTTCTGCATAATTTAACACAGCCTTTTTCCAAAAAACTGTATATTTTTGAATATATAAATAAAAAATTGCAAAAAAATGTTGTGAATTTTCATTACAATTGAAAAAAATTATCTTTAATAACTGAACTAAAATTTTGTAAAATCCCTGTGTTAAGTTGTAGCCCATATTCCAATAAATAATCTGTAAAAAGTTCAACTTCCTACCTCAAATATTTTGTGAGGAAAGATGTAATTTATAAGCGTTATTTTAACATTGCAAGTATAGGGCGTTCCGGAGCCTCTTAATCACAGTCTATTACTAATAATTATGAGTGGGTTACAACGTGACATCTCTATTCCAAACTTCTGACTACCATCCACTATTACGTAAATTGAAAGGAGAGGTGGGAGAAAGGAAAGGGAAGTAACTGATAATATCAGCTACATCATGACTTTATGCTGAATCTCTCCACCATCAATGGAAGCACCATACTAAATAATACCCATACTTTAATTTACATATCCCATTTATCCTTTCAGGATATCCCATTTATCCTATTCACTGAGAACTTGAACTATCTGAAAGATAGTTTGGACATGGCCCTCCTTGCCTCCCTAGATCAGATGTAAGCTGTGTGTAATGGCCATATGTCAGTGGAACTGATAACCATAGGAACCACAGCCTCAGCAGTTTGCATAATTCTAGTCAGAACATGTATTTATTACTACCAATTCCAGTGTAAGGGTGACCAAATTACATCCCTGTCAAACTTCAACCCTCAGGTAAACACCAAAGTCTTGACTGACATAGGACAGTGCAAATTATGAACTAAAAACTGTGTTTGTGACAAGCACTTGGGAAACAACGAAAAAAGTGTAAATAGTGCAAAGGAACAGACCACTGAAAGTAAATTTCACCACTAGGAGTGCTCACAGAATTCAAGTAGGAGGATACAAATAGTATGTAAATGTTATATTACAGTGCTTCAGTTGCAGCCCATTTTCAAACAGGAATTTTCTGGCAACATTTAGCTAAGGAGGGAAGAATATAATGAACTAAATGGTGCTGGTAGCTACACCATTTTTGCAATAGTGACTGCGACAATCAGCGACCCCATGTTGATGAAGCACCCTCCTATTCTGTGCCAAGCTGCTTCTGTGAGGCCATGACTGGGTCTATGGACACTAACCACTCTTTGAGAAAGGAGTTCGAGACACAGAGGAATGTCGCAGTAATACTTCTTCTGTATGATCAGATCCAAACAGCAGTATTTATACCCCCCACCCCCCTCCCACGGGTCAGCCAATTATCACCAGGCAGCTGGGCTATATTACGATGGTCATTCTGTGTCCAACACTGCTATGAAGATGATGCAGCCGCCACCGCCATGACCTGGTCTTGAACCCTGGATTTCTGCCTGACTGCCCTGGCACTTACCCACTGCAGCTGCCACCACTGTGACCAGGCCTTGAACCCTAAACTGCTGCCTGACTCCCCAAGCACTTGACTGCCACTGTAGGTCCACTCACCAGGATCCAATTTCCTTCAAATGATCCAGATTTGATACTGAGGACCCCCCAGTCCTGCACTGCTGGGGCTTACATGGGCTGCTGCAGCTGTAAAACATTTGGTATGTAGTTCAGGCCTTTTTGGTCGCCCGTCCGACTTCTCCGTGACAACGACAGGCAATGTAGCCAGGTCAGCGCACAGGCTGATTACTCAGCGACATGCCAGCGTTATAACACAGCAGCTGTTGCTATCGGTAGTCGCTACTGCTCACAGGACCCATGCTGTGACGATGATGTGCTGAAAGATGATGTGTCGGTGTATTTGTCGACCTTACTGAGGTTCCAGAGGTTAACACTCTTAGGTCCAAAGACTAAATTAATGTAAAAAATAAACAATAAAGGGCAGATCAGGATTGGGTAATGATGAAGAGTAGGCTGAAGTTTAAGAGACTAAGCAGGGAAAAACTATTTCCAACGAAGTGGGTTACAGACATTCTAAGGAATGAAGAGACATGCCTGAAGTTCTCTAAGGCTATAGATACTGTGATAATGAATAGCTCAGTAGGCAGCTCAGTTGAATGGACATCTCTAAAAGTGGCAATCACAGAAGTTGGATAGAAAAACTAGTGGTATGAGGAAAGGTAGCTGCAAAGAAATGCGGGCTTTCAAATAACTATGCACCCTCCGACTCAAAGTTGAAATATTAAAAATTTTGGCTGGTTTCATTCCCTAGGGGCTGGGATATGTAGTTGCCGCATTACAGGCCAAATAATTCTGAGTCTACAATGTACAATACGAATACAACATGAATCGAATGGTTGAAGGTTTCTATCACTCGACCATTGCGAATTATGAAAGTAACATATAAATTTATATATGAAAGATTGCTATTAAATAAAATCTGCGGGTACTATCTTAACGACTTAAAATGATAAGTACAATACTAGAAGTATTTTCGAGAATGCGGTATATTTCTGCAAAACAGTTATTGGTGTTGATGGTCCAGCAATTAAATAAAGTATAAGTTGAATAAAAGGGAAACAATAGATTCCTAGTTGACATAATTAGTTGTGATCAACAACTCAGCTCATGAGATATTCACTCCTAGTTGCACAAAATGTCTTCAGCGTAGAAGCCACGGAAATCTCTCAAGTAGACAAGTCGGCACTCCAAAGTATTTCTATCTGCCACAACCATGGGCAAACTGCTCCACACTCTCCTCTCCAAGCCTCTGCCGCGACCGAGCGTCCGTCGCGCCATCACGTCCAGCACTTCTGTGTCCTGTGCCATACTCTCACGAACTCCCTACCATTCACTTCAGTAGTTGCCTCCCTTAGTAACGAGTGCTGTGGTTGGCTAGAGCGCCAAGCTAACGTACACTCACAAACATAAAACACTTTCGAAGTATTGGATTTACATTTAAATAACTTGAAATTAAATAAATATTTCTACGGTTAGACCATAAAAACGCTCTAACACAGATTATTAGATACATAAACAAATTTAATAAACATATATCAAAGGAATAGAACAAAAGGTAGGCCAGTAGACTATTGTCTCTGTGCTCTCTATAACACTAAATATTTAACTGATTTCTTGATGAATAGTGTATATCAGATATAAACAAAGATATTCCAAGGAATGAAGAGACATGCCTGAAGTTCTCTAAGGCTATAGATGCTGCGATAATGAATAGCTCAGTAGGCAGCTCAGTTGAAGAGGAATGAGCGTCTCTAAAAGCGGCAATCACAGAAGTTGGAGAGAAAAACTTAGGTATGAGGAAAGGTAGCTGCAAAGAAACCATGGGTAGGAGAAGAAATACCTCAGTTGATCAACGAAAAAAAGAAGAAAAAAATTTTCAGGGAAGTTCATGAATACAGAAATATAAGTCAGTTAGGATGAAATAAATCGGAAGTGCGGTTAAAAAATTGCTACATGAAAAATCTGAAAAAATCGAAAAAGAAATAATTGTCAGAAGGACTCAGCATATACGAGGGTAAGTCAGTTATTATCCACAATTTAGTTATATTTTTGCTTATTCTGGTAGTACTGTCATTTTACATTGATGACACATGCTTTGTTTATTTGTTGTTGTATCTTTGCAATTTTCAAGCTGCTAATTTCGTTTCGTTATCGCTGCTGTGCTGTTAATCATGTCTGCTCCGCTGTCTATTTGCACCAAAGAAGAGCACCATTCATTTATCCGTTTTTTGTGGTCAGGTGTATCGGGGGTCGAAATTCATCAAAGACTTTCGATACAGTATGGGAACAGTGTTTTGCCACAACAGAGCGTCTACAAATGGATTGAAAAATTCCCAAATGGTCACACAAGAGTTACGATGAAAGAGCCGGACGACCGTTTACTGCCACAAATGAAGAAACCATTGAGTGTTCACGTGAAATGATTCTCTTATACTGACTATTAACTATTGACAAAGTGGCACGTCGTCTGCAAATTAGTCACAGTTCTGCCTACGAAATCATCCACAACAGAGTTGGGTTTCACAAAGTTTGAGCAAGATGGGTTCCAAACAACTCACACAGTTGCATAAACAAACAAGCTTGGACATCTGCAAAAAACATTTGGATCGCTATGGTAACGAAGGGGACAACTTCTTAGATGGGATCATTACTGGTGAAGAAACATGGATCCATCATTATGAGCCAAGAGAGTAAATGGCAGACTATGGAATGGAAACATCCAAATTCGCCATGCAAGAAAAAGTTCAAGACCCAACTGTCTGCAGGAAAATTGATGCTTACCGTTTTTTTTGGACGCAGAAGGTCCAGTACTGGAACACTATGGGGAAATGGGCCCAACAATAAACAGTGTACATTACAATTCGAAGCAAACGCCGAGGATTGCGTTGTTGCACGACAATGTCCATCTGCATACTGCTGTCCACACTGCTGAAACGCTCGAGAAACTCAAATTTGAAGTACTGGATTATCCTCCATATAGTCCCGATCCTGCCCCTTCTATCACTTGTTTGGTCCACTCAAACATATAAGGAGCCATCGATTTGCCTTGGACGAAACAGTGAAAGAAGCGGTGTATTCCTGGCTCACTGCTCAACCGAGAACCTTTTTTTATAGGGCATCAGGAAGCTTGTACAACGATGGACCAAGTGCGTTGAAATGCAAGGAGATTGTGTCGAAAAATGATGTTCTTGTAAGTTTCCTTTTTCATTACAATAAAATTTTATAACTACTTTGCGGATAATAACTGACTTACCCTAGTAGAAAAGTCACTTTCTGTGAAATTAAAAGCAAGAGCGGTAACATGAAGAGTGTAATGGTAGTTCCAATCTTAAATGCAGAAGAGAGAACAAATAGGTGGAATGAGCACGTTGAGGACCTCTATGAGGGGGAGGACTTATCTGATGATGTGAAAGAAGAAACAGAAGTCGATAGGAAAGAGATAAGGGATCCAGTTTTAGAAGAGCTTTGGAAGGCTTACAATCAAATAACATAGCAGGGTTACATAACATTCCATCATAATTTGTAAAATAACTGGTGGAAGCGGCAAGGAAACGATTATTCATGTTGGTTGGGGAATGTGTGAGACTGGCAATATATAAAAACCATCCACACAATTTCCAAGATTGCAAGCGCGACAAATGGAAGAATTATAGCGAAATCAGCTTACCGGTGAGCATCCAAGTTGCTGACAAAAATAGTATACAGAGGAATGGAAAAGAAATTAGAGGATGTGTTAGATGACGATCAGTTTGGCTTTATGAAAGGTAAAGGCACCACTGAAGAATAATCAAGCGGCATTCATAGGATCTGTCGACCTGAAGAAAGAGTTCGACAATGTAAACTGGTTCCAGATGTTTGAAATCCCTAGAAAAGTAGGGGCAAGGCATAGGGAAACATGGGTAGTATAAAATATGTACAAGAACCAAGAGAGAACAATAAGAGTAGAAGACCAAGAACTAAGTGCATGGGTTAAAAAGGGTGGAGACAGGGATTTAGTATTTCACACCTGCTGTTCAATCTATACATCGAAGAAGAAAGGTTAAAGGTGAAAGGTGAAAGGATATCAATGACATTGCTATCCTCATTGAAAGTGAAGAAAAGCTACAGGATCAGTTGAATGGAATGAACAGTCCAATGAGTACAGAATATGGATTGAGAGTAAATCGAAGAGAGGCGACGAAAGCAATGAGAAGTGGCAGAAACGAGAACAGCAACAAACTTTATATCATAGCTGGTGATAATGGAGTAGATGAAGTTAAAGAATTCTGCTACCTAAGCGGAAAAATAACCCATACTTGAGGTAGCAAGGAAGAGATAAAATGCAGACTAACACAGGAAAAAGGGGGATTCTTGATCAAGAGAATCTACTAGCATCAAACACGGGTCTTAGTAGAAAGTTCTCAGAACGTACGTTTCGACCACAGCATTGTAGGTCAGTGAGACAATGACTGCGGGAAAACCGGAACAGAAAATATTAGAATCATTTGAGACGTGGTGCTACAGAAGAGTGTTGAAAATTAGCTAGACCGATAAGGTAAAGAATGAGGAGCTTCTCCACAGAATCGGCGAGGAAAGGCATATATATGGGAAACACTGACAAGAAGAAGGGACAGCATGATAGGGCGTGTGTTAAGACATAAGGGAATAAGCTCTGTGGTACTAGAGAGAGCTGTAGAGGGTAAAAACTGTAGAGGAAGATAGAGCTTGGGATACAGCCAGAAAATAATTGAGGGTACTGATTGCAAGTGCTGCTCTGAGATGAAAGGTTTGGCACAGCAGAGGCATTCGTGGTCTGCTGCATCACACTTGCCAGAAGACCGATAAGTACCTGTCAGAGAGGTCACAGTTTGTACAAGAAGTAATTGATGGGAAGTCATCGAGTAAAACAGAAGTGACTTCTGGCGTTCCCCAACGTAGTGTTATAGGCCCTTGCTGTTCCTTATCAATATACACGGTATGGAAGACAATCTGAGCAGCCCTCTTAGGTTGTTTGCGGATGATGCTGTCGTTTATCGATTAACAAAATCATCAGAAGATCAAAACAAATTGCAAAACGATTTGGAAAAGATGTCTGTATGATGCGAAAATTGGCAATTGATCCTAAATAACGAAAAGTGTGAGGTCATCCATATGAGTGCTAAAAGGAATTACTTAAACTTTGGTTACATGATGAATCAGTCAGGTCTAAAAGCTGTAAATTCAACTAAATACTTAGGAATTACAATTACGAACATCTTAAAATGGTAGGAGCAATAGAAAATGTTGTGAGGTAGCTTAACCAAAGACTGCATTCTACTGACAGGACAATTAGAAAATGTAACAGATCAACTAAGGAGACTGCCTACACTATGCTTGTCCATTCTCTTTTAGAATACTGCTGTGTGGTGTGGAATCCTTACTTGATAGGATTGATGGATTACATCGAAAAAGTTCAGAGAAGGGCAGCGCGTTTTGTATAATCGCGAAATAGGGGAGAGAGAGTCACTAAAATGATACAGGATTTGGGGTGGATATAATTAAAACAGAGGCTTTTGCGCTGTGGCAGAATCTTCTCATTAAATTCTAATCACCAACTTTCTCCTCTGAATGCGTAAACATTTTGTTGGCACCGACCTACAAAGGGAGAAACGATCACCATGATAAAAATAAGGGAAATCAGCGTTCGTACAGAAAGATAGAGGTGTTTGTTTTTTCTATGTGGTATACGAGATTGGAACAATAGCGAATTCTGAAGGTGGTTCGATGAACCCTCTGCCAGGCACTTAAATGTGATTTGCAAAGTTTCCATGTAGATGTAGATGAAAAAATAAACGAAAAATAAAAAATGAAAAGGCATTTGTATCCTCTGCTGCCTTCTTTTGCTGCACTTACAACCAATCTCCAGTAGAAAATCACTCGCCCACGTCAAGCCAACCTGAAACTCACAACATATGAAAATATATAGTTTAAGTGATACAATGTAGTAAACATCTCGTAAAAGTGCATAATTTTAGGGTTATTTCTTATGCTAAAGTGTCACATAAGTCATGTCTGTGGATAAACGTGCCACCACAGATATGGCCCAGGTCACATGTAATAAAGAAGTTAATAACACAGATTATATTTTTCTAGTGTAGAACATGATACGTTATCTTCTTCTCCCATAAATTATGCTTGATGAGTTGAAGCATTGCTGAAAAACTTCTAAAAATTTCGTGTGGTGATCGTTTTATCCTTGTGCCGCCAGTAGCATAGCCTCAGATTGGCTTAAGATCGAAATGATAGTATGTTTATGTATTTTGAAAAATATCATAGTCAGTTTAGGAATCGAAACAGTAATGTGGCACTTAATTTGAGAGTCAACAGTCATGTTTTAGGCATCAAGGGCAAATTATACATTAACTGAACTCTTCCATTAGCTTAAGGCTATAGAACAGTAATTCAGACTGCCTAATGATTTTGTAAAGTATCATTGCTGGCCTGCTTAGCATAGTATTTTTGCCAACATGAATTTTTTTGTTATAGGCTTAATTAGGTTCGTTTTTATTCATGGTATCACTTAGGCCTAAAATGAAGTATCAACTGTCTTCTTAATATACTACTTTCAGCATGTGTTTTGTTGTATTCTTTTATAACAATTTAGGGTGGAAATAGTAATGCAGCATTTAATTTGAGACTAAAATATGTTTTACGTACTAATTTTGGCAGATATTTTAGATGCAGAAGCAACTTTATAACACTTTACATAAACATTGTGTGTGTGTGTGTGTATGTGTAATCTGTGTTTCCATATTTGAGGGGTGGAAAAATAGTAAGCTGTACCAGTACTGTCAATATCTTTATGTTTTTGAACATGGCGCAAAATTCCGACTGTTCAGACACTTTTGAACTTAGCAGCTACATTTTAATAGCCGGTTAAATGCTGTACTGAGACTGGCTGTTTCGTTTACATGTCCAGTATATCCCACTGTGACACCAGGGAAAGGAAGGCGAGGCTGGTGTTATCATGACAATGACATCATGGATAGGACCGAGCAAGGTGGAACAGAAGTTAGCACAGTGGACTCACATTGACGAGGATGACTGTTCAAACCTACGTTCAGCCATCCTGATTTAGGTTTTCTGTGATTTCCCTAAGTCACTTCAGGCAAATGGCTCCTTTGAAAGGGCATGGTCGATTTCCTTTCCCATCCTTCCCCACTCTGATGGGACCAATGACTTCCCTGTTTGGTCCCCTCCCTCACATCAAACAATCAACCAACCATGGAAAGGAGGCATGGCTTATGACATTATGTGTAGGGTACTAACCAGCACATGTGGCAATACAAATAGAAAGAATGTGCAGAAATTAGCAACCGTGAATTGTTCAGAAATTAAGAAATTCAGCCTTCAGTTGCAAGGTAAAATTTTATTAGTTTACCTAGATTTCGATGCCAATAATGGTATCTTCTTCAAGAACCTATAAATTAATCCCTACAGACATATTTTACACATTGAAATGCATTATCAATCTAATGATTTCATTATAAAGAAAATCGTGGCACTTACAAAAATTAAATTATTTTGAGGGCCAATCGTTGGCCATGTTACAGAATAAAATTAAAAAAGAATAAAGACACATAGTCATAAGATTGTGTCTGTCAAAACTAAAAACATTAAAACAAACATAGATGGAGCTATGCCGGCCAGGAATAAGAGTCACATGTAAACAACGAGGAAATTAGGTGTCGCGAGCAGTTCCATGGTGAGGCTTGGCCAGACAGATGGTAGCTGTACTACTTCCATTCCTCAGTAAGTTCTTAATTAGTACCATAACTGTAAATGCAGTGGAGATCAAGGTGAGCTCCTGAGCATTGCATATTTCATGGTATCTTTTGTGTCCCATGTGGTAGATATGCACACAATAATCAATGATTCCCTGAGTGCAAAGAAGGCTGGAGGAGGTGAAGGCTTCAAGGGTCATGGCTGATGGCTCATTGTGGTTGTTGTTGTGTATCTTCCATGGTGGCTGCAGCAGTGGTGCCATTGCATGGTGTAGATATAGGAATTGGGCTCAGCTGGAAGGAGCTGGCGAGCATAGTCAGAGCCAGCTTGCAGTCAGACAGTATTTACATGTACAGCTGGTTAAAGGATTTCTGCATGACGCCCAGAGAGGATGAGACTCACAGACACAGTATAGTGCCCACGCTTGCTGTGCCAGTGGTAACAATGTGCACTACTGGTGGCGAGGCTAGTGGCGTCTGCTAGAGGCTGGTTTGTCAACAGGCATACATATGTTGTCGACTCTAATGCTGCCATACAGGTGGTGCATGTCTCTAGCAGGTAACTCCTGTGGTACTGGAGTACAATCATCCCGTGGTCACAGATGTTGTGCTAGTAGCTGTTGTGGCAGTCAAGTGGCCAGGATATAATAGTGTCAATATCACGTCAAGTATCTGGAGAGACTTTTGTAGCTTTTTCTAATTAATAATGTGTGATGAAATAGAGAGATGACAATTGTTATGCTTTGCTTGTGTGATAAGCGTTGGAAAAACTAGACATTACTATAGCATGCTGCTAGAGGAGGCAAACAAAATGCTGCATCTCTGTGGTAAATTGGAGTGCTTACAATGGGCTTCAAAGCTTAACTGACATTTCCAAAAAATAAATGTATGATATTCAATGTTTTCAGGTACGTGTCTAAAGTCATGTTACTCATTCAAATCCCTGTACCAACATACCATAGAATGCTGCTAAAGAAGCCAAAGCTAAACGATGTAGTCCATCTTCATTCTGGCAGCAGACTACATTATTTTTTTATGGAGATTTAGAGCAGTGCCTCCTAAACTCTGACAGAACATTAGAGAACTCTGGTACTCTGATAGAAGCCTTGTTTATTTTGAAGGGTGATAAAATGTAAAGATGAGAAATATCTGTTTATTCAGTGATCACTTCAATTTTGAATCATAACTAATAAGACAGAAATAGACATAAAATTAAAAACATAGTATCGTCAAAATGCTGTAAAAACCACCACATTACTAATAACTTTTTGTCTAGTACTTATAAACTTCCTGTGGAACACCAGTATTCCGCAGAACACAGTTTGGGAAACCCTAACCTAGAGGCACACTACTGTGCTGTTGTCTGGGGGGGTTTCATTGTGTACCTGCACTGTAGACATGTACGTCCCAACACTAAACAAAAATATTATGTTACTTTCTTTTATTGCATGTGACGATTAAAGTATTATGACTACCCCTTAATTCTGCACAATCTTCCAGCCAAAGTGATTTGACTTCTGGTGGTACTTACCTGTACACACATTTTAACGTCTGGACTTTTCTCCAAGCATCTTCAGTGGTTACACAGGCTACAAACACAAGAAGAACACTTTCAACTGAGAATTTCATCTACATTTATATCCATACCCTGCAAACCACTGTAAAATGCACTGCAGATGGTGCTTCCCATTGTACCATGTTTAGGGTTTATTCCTGTTTCATTCATATATGGACTGCAGGGAGAACAATTACTTAAATATCTTAATGTTCACTGCAATTAGTATAATCTTGTGTCCACAGTCACTATGGTAGTGCAATTAGCACTTTTAATTACATGTTAAAGGTTAGTTAGCTTCAATTCCTATAGAGGATTAGTAATTTGTTAGCGCAATAGATAAAAAGATAATCAGCAGACTCAATTTAAAGTTATTTATTCACTGTCCTGTAATATATGGCACAAGCCAAAATGCAGCCCCAGTGTGAATGCTGTTCTCGAACATGGAATGAGTTGGTTGACATTCATAAGCTGCTGGGAATCGCCCTGACTACTGCCAAACGAATCAGGTATTCCAAGAGCTACTGAGAATCATATACCTGTGGTGCTGGTGCCAAAGGTACCTTAAACCTCAAGTAATATCCTCTCCTGTGGATCCTGTCTTCTCTGCATGCAGTTCAGGATCTGTCATTACTAGTCCATTTGACTGCGAGTGCGTTTCAGTGGTAGTTCTAGGCGTACTGTACAGGGTGTTTGCGGATAAGGGAGCGCTCAGCGTGTTATTCTGATCCCCATAAGCAACAGGTTTGAGGTGCAGTCCTTCACTGAAACTGAAACTGAACCAGTGGGAACACTGCACCTGTTTTGAGGAAATCTGTTTTGTCCAATGTCAAGGGGGGGCAAACGCAAAATGATAGGGGTATATTAATTATAGGCAGTTCAGACATACGGCAAATGATGGTACCCTGAGGGAAATTGCAGCAAGGGACAGGAAAGAACACTGTGTGCACTCAGTGTGTATGCCTGGGGGCCTCATTCAACATGCTGAAGAGGCCATTCTGGCAGCGACTGAGTGATGAGGGTGCAACCTCTGGCGAAACAAGCACTTTATCATTTCAGAGACAAAGTGGCAAGCCAATGTGCTGGAACTTTCCTCAGATTACTGCTACTAGCGCCACATCATCATAATGCAGTTATGCACAGCATACAAATTATTGCATACCAATTAAAAATTAAAATTGCTTTTCCAAACTTTGTGAACATATGCTTCAGTACATTAATGTTTAGATTGTTAACTGTCAGAGTCATTAAATAAATATGTTTCCCTAAATGCGTCGTTTTAAATAAAAAACACGTGGCGCTAAATAAGAAAGCTAGAAAGCCTAAAATCGGTCAGAAAGTGCAAATGTATGTCAAAACAAATGTTACAAGTCTCAACTTGATTGCAAAAATATTTTGGTCGAAATCCACGTTATTATGAAAAATTAAAGGCGCTAAATGTTAGACTTAGAAAGAAGAAAATTCACATGAAGCTTCAGTTTGTCACAAAAACATTAACTATGTGTCCCTATTAAGCTACCTCTAATAGTAGTCAAGTAATTTACTGAAAACTAAATTTGCAACGAAAACGTCCTTATTTGTAATAGGTCAAGAATCATTTATATTACTGATAGTTTCGATTACAGAACCTAATGAAACTCATTAAATAACAGAGGTATAATAAGTTTCAAAGCTTTGATGCAAATACTGATCAGTACAAAGCCTCTTAAAGGGATTGCTTCAGAGGTCATATTCTACAGTTAGTTCCATTCTAAAAATTCTAGACGGCAAAGTTTAAATACAGGACGCTGCAACTAAACGCATGTTTAAGTTACAAATAGGAAGTGAACTCACGCGGCCTATACATAGTCCTGGATCGTAAGTAATTGTTTGTGTGCCCCCGGTAATGTTAACAAAACTACTTGGCAAGTGGTGACATTATTTTCCACTTTTTTGGCGAGCAATTAACTTTAATTATCAGAAGTCATGGCGAAAGACCGTTTAACCATTTAATGGGAATTTACTGTAAAGGTCGCCTCTGAACTGTTCATAGTGCCGTTTATGATAGAGACATTATTATTATCAGGAATATCACTATGTTGTGTGTGTGAAATTTTCTTAAATATAATTGAATCAGTTAGAGCTCAAAACTTTTATTTATTATAGTTCCTGATCCTGATCAGTAAACAGAGAGTAGAAATGTTTCTTTTTGTAAACAGAAGAAGAATGTGGCCTTGCAGACTGGAAACTATGGCCACTCCATTGCTTTCTGGCTGGCCACAAAAATAGTTTTCAGGCTGTCCTGAAAGAGACGGAGCCACCGTCCGACAAACTCAGTGCAGATTGTGGCGCATGTTGGAACAAATAATACCTGTTGTCTGGGCTCTGAGGTCATATTTGATCCATTCCAGTGTCTGGCAGAGTAGGTTGAAAATATCACAATTTGCAGCAGTGTGCCCATAAATGATCATGGTTCTTAGTCGAGTGGAAGGACTGAACCAAGGACTTAGAAGGTTCTTTGACAAGTTAGACTGCGATTTCCAAGACTTACGCCACAGCATTGAGAACTGTAGGGTCTCCAAATGAGTCAGGTGTGTACTGCACATAAGAGGCTGCTACCCAGGTGTCTGACTGTGTGTGGTTACACACAAGGATTTTTCAGACTAGGCAACTATCCATCTAATGATGGATAATGACAGTTGTAGGAAACCCAAAAGTATCAGTGTAAGAGTGAAAGAAATGCCTCCCACAGGTGAGAGTATCAAAATCCTAGTGGTCAGCTGCCACAGCATTTGCACCGAAGTACCAGAGTTCGAAACATTCCTGAATAATAGTGAAGTTCACACAATACAAGACAAAGAAAGGTCGCTGAAACCTGAAATTGATAGCACTGAGATTATTAGGGAAAATGTAAGAGTTTATGGAAACGATAGGCTAATGAGAAATGGAGGTGGGGTATTTGTCACAGTTGACAAGAAACTCAGATCCACTGAGATAGAAATTGAAGCTGCATGTGAGATTGAGTGGGCAAGACTCAGTATCAGGGATTGGCATAAAATAGTATTTGGACCCTTCTATCGCCCACCAGACTCGTCTCATGATGTAACTGAAAACTTTAGCAAACATGTCAGTTTTCTTGTATGTTGGTTCCCCAGTCACACTATAGTAATCAGTGGAGACAGTAATTATTCAATAAACAATTGGCAAAATCACAAGACAGTCTGTGAAACAATACTTAATGAACAGATAGTTCAGAATCACACTCATGATAGAAATGTAATGGATATAATGGCAAAAAATAGAACTGACCACTTTGAGGATGTCCACATCGAAACTGTGACCTTGATGCATTTATGGCAACAAGGATTACCAAAGTATAAAGGACAACTAAAACAAGCAGAAAGGTATATATATGATCAGTAAACTACAAAAAAATCAGTAGTGTCATATCTCGATAAGGAGCTTGAAGCTTTCAGCACAGTGCAGAAGTGCCTGGAGGAACTGAGTATTAAATTTAAAAGAATAGTTGACCATGCACTGGATAGCTATGTACCCAGTACAACAATTCATAATGGAATGGATCGTCCGAGGTATACATCACATTACATTACATTAATACTTGTTGTATAGATCATGAATATGATATTTTGTAATGATGTGGAACATGTCAACACAAGTTTTTTTACACACTATAATTTTTTTCTTCTGTATGTCTAAAAGTTTATCTATTATTTTTTACAATTACTACTTCATGTCTAAAAATTCGACTACTGAGTGGAATGAGTTGTCATTCAGAAATTGTTTTAATTTGTTATTAAATGCTGCTTGGCTATCTGTCAGACGTTTGATGCTATTTGGCAAATAACCAAAGATTTTTGTGACAGCATAATTCATCCCTTTCTGTGCCGAAGTCAAATTTAATCCAAAATAGTGTTGTAGCTATGGACTTTGCTATTATTTTGAACCGAGATAAGTTATTAATAACAAATTTCAAAGTGAATGTATGTATTGTGAAGGTACTGTGAGTATCCTGCACTCCTTGGAGTTCTTGGCTGGGCTCCAGATATTATTCTGATCACATGCTTTTCTACAATGCATAGTTTTCTTCTTAATGATAAAGTATCCCAAAATACGATGCCATATGAAAGCAGTGAATGAAAACAGGCATAATAACCTAATTTACTAATATGTTTATGACCAAAATTAACAATAATCCTAATGGCATAAGTAGCTGAACCTAAACGTTTCAGCAGATTATCAATGTGTTTCTTTCAGTTTAATTTATCATCGATTCATACACCCAGAAATTTTTAATATTCTGCCTTAATGACAGACTTCTGTTCAAAGTCTACATTTATCGATGCTGTTGTACCATTTGTTGTGCAGAAAGTATATACTGTGTTTTCTCAAATTTTACTGAGAGTCTATTTGGGGAGAACCACTTAATAATTTTCTGGAAGATTTTATTTAAAATTTCCTCAGATAATTCTTATTCATTGAGTGTGATTATTATACTTGTATCATCAGCAAAAAGAACTAGCTTTTCATCTTCATGAATATAGAGTGACATGTCGTTGAAGAACAATAAGGGACCCTAGACTGAATCCTGTGGGACACTGTTCTTGATATGTCCCCAGTTAGAGAACTCTGATGTTTTTCTGAGTATCTCTAAGGTAAATTTTCAACCTTCTGCATTCTTCCAGTTAAATATTAATCAAACCATTTGTCCACTGTCCACTCACACCACAATACTTAAGCTTATCTAGAAGTCTTTCATGATTCACACAATGAAAATTCTTCGAGAGATCAGAAAAATTCCAATGAGTGGTGTTCGGTTTTTCAGAGCATTTAATATTTGTTCAGTGAAAGCATAAATATCATTTTCTATCGAGGAGATTTTCAAAAACCAAATTGACATTTTGTTAGAACTTCATTTTTACAAATATGTGAAGCTTCTGTTGAATACATTACTTTTTCAAGAATTTTAGACAAAGCTGTCAGAAGTGGGATTGCGCGTTAGTTGTTAGCATCAGACATATCGTATTTTCTCTGAAATGGTTTAACAATAACATTTCAGTTCATCTGGAAAAATGTCTGTTTCAGTGTGGCTTAGAATCCTTCTTACCTGTTTATCAAACTGCATAGGTATTGCCTCTTCCACATAAATCCTTGCATTTTCTAAAAACAGCTGGATCCTATTTTCTCTACAACACTTAAAAATGATTATTAAAAATATTTTCTACTTCTGACGTTTTGTTAACATACTTTTCGTTGAGTTTGATAAAAATGCAGTATTCCTGTGCTCTCATTGCCCTGTTTCCCTTTTAACAATATTTCAAATTGTTTTAATTTTGTTACCAATTTAATTTTGATACTATCTCAGACATAATGCACATACTTCTGGACTTTTTAATAACTTTTCTTAATACAGTGCAGTAGTTATTGTAATATTTGACTGCTTCTAAATCATTACCCCTTCTACCTATAAGATACATGTTCCTTTTCTGTTAACAAGATATTTTTATTCCATTAGTAAGGCATGGCTTTATAGTTGGTTTCTTAGGATTATGTTTCACTATTTTCTTAGGGAAACTGTTTTCAAATATTTTCACAAAGGTATCATGAAATAGGATAAATTTTAAACTAACATCAGGTTCCCTGTACATCTCATACCAGTCTAATTGCTTTCCCTGAAATTTGTAATTGTTAAATCATTAACTGAACACATTATTTTGGAGGACTGCTTTGCATTACTGTATGGAGCTATGTCATATAGTGCAACAAGCTGTGGATCATGATCAGAAAGACCACTCGTAACAGGAAAGATCTTTTTTTTATTGAATTGATCTTGGTCTATAAAAACATTATCTAGCGGTGTGCTGCTTTCCTGTACCAAGAGTAGGAAAATCAATAAATGATGTCAAACTGAAAGAACCAAGTAATACTTCAAGGCAATGCTTTCTATTAGACTCTTATCAGAAAATCTACAGCGAAATCACATCTGCTTCCCTCTGTCTGACAGATAGCACAACAAAGAATCCAAGTTTTTCAGAAAGAGCTGAAAATTTGAGAATGGGGACCTATACACAGATATAATTATAAAAGTATCATTATTTAGTTTAAGGTCACAAGCACATGCTTCTACATGTTTCTCTACACTAAATTTTTTTAGTTTCTAAATTTGTTCACACTGAATAATTTTGACATATATGGCATCTCCCCCTCTCTCCACAGTATCTCTACTTACATGTGCTGAAGGCTTATATCCATCTATGCTCGCCTTTTCCAAATCTGTGACTGTATGATGTTTAGACAGGCATAGTACATCTATTCCATCCTCAGTTTCTACATCTTATAAACAAATAAGAAGTTCATCTATTTTTTTTAATCCCCAGATAGTCTGATGCAATGTACTAACTGTACTTTTATGAAAATCTTGTGATATACAACCATTATTTTTTGCTGTACTTTTATGAGACTCTTGTGATATTTTAACGTCTCTAGTACCTGCCCATCTGAGATCCTCATTAAGCTTGGTTTAATTCAGTGTTGAATCATTGGACACTGACCTTAGCCTATTAAAGAGGTACTCCCATGAGTTTCAGTGCCCATCATCCTTGCCAATTTGCCTTTCCCTTTCCTACTGAGATGCAAACTATGCCTTGGGAAGTCCCACCTACCAAGAGCATCGACAGGAACCACACCTAAGCCTGACAAAGTAGGCAGCAAAAGCAGCTGATCTAACTCCATACTGAGCATCCTGACAGAGTTGTTCAATTGGGGCCGACTATACTGCATGAAAGCAGAAGCCAAGCCAACATTTGTATAGTTTGTTGCAGATTCTATTTTTACCAGGTCACACCCAATACTGTAGCCTTGAATCCTATCAATACTATTTCCTGCTCCACTCACTACCACAATACCATTCTGCTTTTTAAAACCCTTGCACAGTGATCCTACATCCTCTAACACTTGACTATGATATGCACTGGGCTTGTGGCTTGGTACTATCGCCTAATTTTTCCTTCAGGCTCTGGCCCACACCTCTTCCATGGCTACTGCCTAACAACAGAACTTACCTCCTATTTTCTACTTTTTTTGAAACAGTTGCTTAGCCACTGAAAGTCTATCGAGTATTAACTACACTTACAGCTACCTGAACCTCTTCCTTAGTTAATCGAGGTACCAAGGTAAATCTGTTGTTTGTATCAATGACGAAACTGTCACATACTGTTCGCTTTCTGTGCCCCCTGGTCCTTGCTACCATTTGCCGCCTGTCTTCGCCCTTCTCTCCCCCTCAACCTCACCAGTTCCCGCCTAATACTATCCAGTTCAGCCTTAAGGGATCTAATCTTTCCTTCCTGTGCAGCTATTTTCGTATTCCCTGAACATACTTTGCAACACCAAGAAAGAGAACCATGTTACTTCCCCAATTCCCATGCCACTACTTCCCCCCAATGTAGCCATGTGTCACAATAGCTGCATAGGACCCCACCCCCCTGTCAATCCTCTGGGCCCTGGTTCGATTCCCAGCTGGGTTGGGGAATTTTCTCCACCCAGGGACTGGGTGTTTTGCTGTCCTCATCATCATCCTATCATCCTCATCGACTGCAGGTCGCCGAAGTGACGTCAAAAGACGGGCACCCAGAGAACGGTCTGCCTGGTGGGGGCCTCTAGCCATACGAATAAATAAATAAATAAATAGGGTCCCAGAACTAACTTTCCTAAAGCAACTCAAACACTTATCGCCCAAGGTGACACTAAAGTTATGTAGAACAGTAACATCTGTGTATACAATTATATAGCAACATAATGCACTTAAAATAAATTTGAAAGTCAGATCCTGTATATCCGAAAAATTAGGCATAAGATCTCCTAAGTTCAATATGGACTTTTGAAAAGAAATAAAAGATATAACTTAACACCTTTAATTCCCCGGGTAGATATGACACCAATAAATAGCCGGCCGAAGTGGCCGTGCGGTTAAAGGCGCTGCAGTCTGGAACCGCAAGACCGCTACGGTCGCAGGTTCGAATCCTGCCTCGGGCATGGATGTTTGTGATGTCCTTAGGGTAGTTAGGTTTAACTAGTTCTAAGTTCTAGGGGACTAATGACCTCAGCAGTTGAGTCCCATAGTGCTCAGAGCCATTTGAACCATTTTTGAACCAATAAATATACATGTAACGAAAACAACGTAAATGATTCATTTAATACTTGCGCAAACGTCTTAAATTTGT
This sequence comes from Schistocerca cancellata, assembly GCF_023864275.1. NCBI lineage: Eukaryota > Metazoa > Arthropoda > Insecta > Orthoptera > Acrididae > Schistocerca > Schistocerca cancellata. The sequence goes on from NC_064626.1 coordinate 277,423,003, forward strand.
ATGAAAACCTACATTAAAAGCACCCAGAAACAGGCCCTGGTGTATTATTAACTTAACACTTACTACATTATTAACTACTTATCTTCACGCGCTCAGTGTGTGGTCTGCCCCAGGACTGCCAACCTACTGTAAAGAAACTTCTAAAGAAACAGACTACTGTATAATAGGTGTACAACAAAGGATATGACTGTAGATAGAGAGACGCTGAACGAAACGTGTTTGATTGGCAACAGAGTAATGGGTGAAGCCTTTAATGATTGCTGAAGCATAATGTTGTCAAATGATCTTTCACAAAAACCAAAGAAAGTATGGTCATATGTAAAGGCTGTAAGTGGCACCAAACGTAGTATCCAGTCCCCAACAAATAAGACAGGATCTGAAATTAAGGGTAGCAAATCAAAAGCTGAAATCTTAACACTGTTTTCAAATGTTCCTTTACAAAGTAAAATCCAGGAGAATTTCTCCATTTTATTCCTCATGCCACTGAAAAGATGACTAAAATGAATATTAGTGCCAGGGGTTTTGAGAAACAGAAGAAATCACGAAAACTGAACAAAGCTCCAAGGCCCACTGGAATATCTATCATATTCTAAGCTGAACGTTCAGCTGAGTTATTCTCGCACTCCTTAAACAAAAAAAACCATGCCTTTTGTTGGAAGAAAGCATCTGAAGGTGAGTTTCTGTGCGTTGCATATTGTATGGTATCTTTTGTGAGCTGTGTGGCAGATATGCACAAGATAATCGATGATTCCCTGAGTCCAGAGAAGGCCAGGATCAGAGGAGGTAAAGGCTCCAAGGGCGATGCTGCCATACAGGTGATGCATTTACCAGCCAGTGTACTATCTTTAGCAGATAACTCCTGTGGTACTGGAGCAAGACCATTCACTGGTTGAGGGTGTTGTGCTAGCAGGTGTAGTGGCAGGTAGATGGCAGGATGTAATAGTATCTACATCAAATGAAGTACCTGGAGAGATTTTTGTGGCTTTTTCCAATTAGTAATGTGTGAACGAAATAGAGGGATGATGATTGCTATGTTTTCCCTGTGTGATAAGCAGTGGACATACTAGACAATACTGTAGCATGCTGTTAGAGGAGGCAAACAAAATTGCAATATCTTATTGATAAATTGGAGTGCTTACAATGGGTTACAAAGATTTAAGTAACATCACCAAATAATAAGTGTATGATATGTAATTTTTTCAGGTACATGTCTGAAGTCATGTTACTCAATCAAATTCATGTACCAAGATACCACAGAATGCTACTAAAGAAGTCAAATCTAAATGCTGTAGTTCTTCTTTATTGTGTTAGTGGAATGTATTATTTTTTATGGACACCAAGGGCAGGCCTTCCCAAATTCTTTGACAGAACACTTTAGGAATCCTGGTATTCTGATAGAACACACTTTTTGTTTTGAAGGGTGATAAAATGTTAAAAATGAGAAAAAAGCTGTTTTATTCAATGATTAATTCAATCTTGAGTTGGGACTAATAACACAGAAATGATCATAATATTAAAAACATAGTATCATCAAAATGTTGGAAAAACCACCATGTTATTAATAGCTTTTAGTGGAGCACTTAAACTTCCTGTGGAACACCAGTATTCTATAGATCACAGTTTGGGAAACCCCAGCCTAGAGGCACACTACTGTATTGTGGTCTGGGGGTTTCACTGTGTACCTGCAGTGTAGACAGGTACACTCCAACAATAAAAAAGTTATTATGTAACTCTGTTTTATTGTAAATTATTATTAAAGTCTTATGACTACCCCTTGATTCTGCACAATATTCCAGCCAAAGATATTTGACATCTGGTGGTATTTATCTGTACACATTTTTTAACATTTGAACTTTTCTCTAAACATCTGTAGTGGCTACACAGGCTACAAACAAAAAAAATGACACCATGGACTGAGAATTTCTTCTATGTCTGTATTTGTACCCTTCAAACCATTGTGAAGTGCACTGCAGAGGGTGGTCCCTATTGTACAATGTTTAGGTTTTATCCCTGTTTCATTCATGTATGGATTACAGGAAGAATGACTGTTTAAATGGCTTAGTGTGCACTGTAATTGGTATAATCTTGTCTTTACTGTCACTATGATAGCACTGCATAGGGGATTGTAGCATATTCATTGGTTCCTCTCTTAATAATGACTTGTGAAACTTCGTGAGCCTTGTGGGATAACTTTCCATGAACCAATCAGTGGATTTCCTACATCTACATCTACGAGATTACTCTGCTATTCACAATAAAGTGCCTGGCAGAGGGTCCAATGAACCACCTTCAAGCTGTCTCTCTGTCGTTCCACTCTCGAACTGCACATGGGAAAAACGAGCACTTACATTTTTCTGTGAGAGCCCTGATTTCTCTTATTTTACGGTCATGATCATGTCTCCCAATGTAGGTGGGTGCCAACAGAATGTTTTTGCAATCAGAGGAGAAAACTGGTGATTGAAATTTTCGAGGGAAGATCTCGTTGCAACGAAAAACGCCTTTGTTTTAATGATTGCCACTCCAATTCACGTATCATGTCTGTGATACTATCTCCCCTGTAGCATTCATTGATTGAAAACTATTATATTTATTGTTGTTATGTATTAATTATTAAGTTTTGTAAGACTACTGTTCAAAAATGGTTCAAATGGCTCTAAGCACTATGGGACTTAACATCTGAGGTCATCAGTCCCCTAGACTTAGAACTACTTAAACCTAACTAACCTGAGGACATCACACACACCCATGCCCTAGGCAGGATTCGAACCTGCGACTGTAGCAGCAGTGCGGTTCCGGACTGAAGCACCTAGAACCACACGGCCACAACGGCAGGCTAAGACTACTGTCATTCAATATGTAGACATTTTGCTACACTATATTTGCTTAGTCCTCATTGTGTGATATGGGAAAGATTCTGAGTACAGGTTTGATGGACTATGGCGTTACGTATAATTACCCTAAATGATGTTACTATGTAGCAAAAAATATGAAGATATCTTAAATAATCAGTTTTGTTAACGTCTTTGTTACTGACTGATGATATTACATATAAGTGAAAGGTTCTAAGCTGAGCATTTTGGTTAGATCACGACTATGGGAGGACCAGTTTAATTTGTTGTTAGCACAGATGCCAGAAACGTCAATAAATTTCTGGTAGAAACTGCAAAAAGGATCAAGCACCAGAAAGATTGAAATATCTCTAATTTATCGCATGTGTGTAGAAAAGGTAAGAAAAGAGTAATTAACAAACAGGAACACATCTTAATTCTGCAAGTAATCTACAAAACATTTTACAAGCTCTTCAATTCAGTGAAGATCAACAGTTCGAGTATTGAATTTGAGATTATGAAATTAGCATAAGATGTGATACATTATATGCTAAAAGAAAAGTGGAACTTCGAATGAATCATACAAATAGACATTAATAAAGAGATAGTAGAAATTTAAAAGAATCATGCAACTCAATAAGCAGACACTCATACAGCATATAATGGAAAACATGATTTTTTTCGATGAAAAGACTCAAGGATTCAAGTTCTGCTCAAACTCTAAGGCAAATTACCTGTTAGCTCTAATATAAAATCAAAGAAAAGGAAAGGAAACAAGAGTTTAACGTCCTGTCTAGATGAGCTCATTAGGAATGGAGCACAGTCTCAGAAAGGACAAGGATAGAATTATTCAAAGGAACTACACCAGTATTCATATTAAATGATTAAATCAGGATGGCCTGATTCAGTCTTAAGCACTGCTCCCCATGAATGCTTCTCCCACTGTGCCACCACTCTGTGTGAATTAGGGAAGATGATGGGCTAGGTCTATTCCTGTTGAAATGACCTGTGCAAATGCTTACCAAAGAAAGGAGGAGACATCCTGAGGAATACAGAATTAACTAGTCATACTGAATTATTAGTCAAAAGAATTTGGATTAGTTTATATTAGTTTACAAAACACAAGCACTACTTAATCAGAACATATTTCATGAAAAAGATGGAATATTTACAGAATGAGGTAAAGTGTAGCCCCAAGGACATTTGACATAATAAAAGTGTCTGAAATATGCAAGCAAAAAAATTCTGAATTAAATATATATATATATATATATATATATATATATATATATATATATATATATATATCAAGAAACCAGATATGGTTGCTTTTAATTGACATACAGTTGTAGCAGTGATGCAGCATACTCCGCAAGATGGAGAAAGAGTCCTATTAGCAGCTGGTGACCTTAATGAAATGAGAAAAGGCTGTACAGAAGTCTAAAACATATCATGATGTTAAGTCATCTCCGTAGTACATCGTCATCTACATGATAGTTCTACAATTCAAACTTAGGTGGTTGGCTGAAGGTGCAAAATATCACTTTCGTTATATTCACAGTTTCACTTCAAACCACATAAAATACACATAAATCCTTTGATTCTGGTTATTGTATCATGACGGTCATTACTCAAAAAGTCAGTAGGAAGAAACTTTTTTTTGTGTTTTTGCAAAAAATGTTGTTGAGTAAAATTATGCCACTGTGAAAAACATGTTTGTTTAAATGATTCCCATGCTAACTCACTTATCATATCCATGACAATCTCTGCCATATATTGTAACACAAAAGAGTTACTCTTCTTTGTACTTGTATGACATCTTGTGTCAATCCCATCGTGTAAGGATCTCATACTGTGCAGTAAGCTAGTGGAAGACTGACAAGTGTAATGCAAACAGCATTTGTAGTGAATTTGTTGCACCTTCTAAGTATTCTGGTAATAAAACACAGTATTCGGTTCACATTCCTACAAAATTGTCTGCATTACTGTTTCATAATAAGTAGTTCCTACCTGCAATGCCTAGATATGCAGGTAAATTGACTACCTCTAAATCTGTGCCATTTATCAAATAACAGAAATTACACGGAATTAGTATGAAGGACCTCATATTTTTACTGTTCAAGGTTAATTGCCACTTTTCAAATCACTCACATATATTTTCTAAATCATTATGTAATTTGTTCTGGTTTTTCTTTTGACATCACTGGAGAGTAAATGATGCCATTGCTTACAAACAAGTTAAGTGAAAATAATTTTTATAGCCAACATCAGACTAATTAATATTTATTATTGACGACCAGTTTCGGCTGTTGAAACTGCATCTTCTGATGTGTAGCACCATGTATTTACATAGAATGCATCTGTCATCATGTTTTGTGAAAAATTCATTGTTTGACATTAGAAGTAGCGAAATGGAAATTGTACATTTTCATACTTTCAAAAAATATGCGGTTATAATATAATGGTAGATGTGTTCTATGTAAATGCATTATGTTATAGACCAGAAGATGGCAGTTGAAACTGTCGAAACTGGCCGTCAATAATAAATATTAATGAATGCGATCTTGGTTATACCAAGTTTTTTCACATTGAATATGGTTCACTCCTTCCATTTTTTCAATATAAGGAACTTGAATTTAAATTTTCTGCTCATATTACTTCTTAAATAATGTATATGGATGAAGAACAGAAAAAGGCCCTTTCACACTCTCCTGACGAATACGAGATATAAGTTTACTTTCATTTCATAAGTTTTTGCCAATTACTACGTATATGACTACTCTGACAGTAATTCTGGAGTCAAGGTGCAAAGCTGAGACGATTTTTCATAGGTACGTAATTTGATAAGAAGCCAGTTGTTAGGAATGGCGTCAAAAGCCCTGTGGAAATCTAGGAATATAGAATCAACTTCAAGTCATCTGTCGATAACATGCATCATGAACTAGTTGTGTATCATATCAACGATATTTTCTGAACATATAGGTTAGATAATTACTGCTACAAAACGACATAAAACAGTGAATGAGCACAGTAAGAGAACAGTGTCACTGATCAGAACATAACAAGAATTGTGATGGAATCAGTACAAATCAATCGCCAAACAACTGCTGGAATGGTATTGTGAAGAAATTGTTGGTAATTTGGTTCCACAACAAGTCTTCCAATAAATGCTGCAGATTACAGTTGTGTAAGGCATAGGTTCCATGTGTCAGTCAAGGGTAACAGGTTGCTACCTCTCGTAACAGAGACAGTAGAGGAAGACAATGTAGGACAACATTCAATCAGCAGAACCATCTCAGGTTGCTAACACATCATCCTGCTGAGATATCATATAGGCTGGACGAGAAGACAAATTTGAACATGTCACTATGTACACAAAAAGCTAGTCATCGAAAACACGTAATACATCCCCATCAGAACTGACTTTAATTAAATAAACGATATCAAAAATTCAAAGTACTAGGATAAGTGCTCCACATTAGTAGATCAGGAACAGAAGAACGTGTTGAAAACTAGAAACATTCCATAAACAGGTTTGTTAGAGATCATTATCAGTTTCAAATCCATTGTTAATGTGCAGAAATTGTTTTAGTGTTACAACATGTTTTAGTGTATGAGCTCATCTTCAGGGAAAAAATACAAATATAAAAATATTTATTTGAACACAAGTAAATCTTAATGTAGTAATTTTTTAGAAAGGATTTTCTCTTTACAGCGGATTGTGCACTAATTCCAAACTTTTTGGCAGATTAAAACTGTGTGTCACATTGGGATTCGAACTTGCAAACTTTGTCCATGAAAGGCTAAGATCCTGGATTCGAATCCCTGTTCGACACACAATTTTAATCTGTCAGGAAATTTCAAATCAGTGAACACTCTGCTGCAGAATGAAAATTCATTCTGGAAACAATGCCCAAGGCCGCAGCTGAGCCATTTCTCCATTAGATCATTTCTTCTATGAGTGCAAGTCCTGCAAGGTATGGAAAGAACTTATTCAAAGCTTGGGATGTACGAGTGCAGTGCTAGCGGATATGAATCTGTGAGGATGGACCATGAGTCATGTGTAGCACATTCTGCCATGGCATGAGTTGTACATTTTTTGTGAAGAAAGAGGTCTGTAACTTAGTAGAATAGATGTAGGTGAGGGCATGGATGAGGATACTCTAGGTCAAATAGTGGAGACTATGAATACCATGAATCTATTCTTTATTGCTAGATAGCAATACAACAGAGAATGTGTGTACGCCACAGAATCTCATAATGGTCTAGTGCAAAGAGTGTCCTGTGGCAGAGCTGTAGTGCTGGCCGAAGAGTTTCTTCATGCTGTATCAAGTGTTCGCTGCATGGCTACCCAGGAGGGGAGGTGGGTGAACAGCGCTGCTGCAGACCTCATCTTTGTGCAGGTGAGCATGACCAGCTGTGCAGTGGCTGGCCACCTAGAGCTGAGCACAGCTGAACTGTTTCTCACTGTGTTGAGTAGGTGGAGAATACAAGATTGGTAGCAGTCAAAAAAGATGGTGTTGCGTGATGTGATGTCGTAGCTGGTGAAGTCATTTAAAAGGGGAGTGAAAGTCATGGTGGCCGAGTGGTGGAGGCTGAAGTAAGGGAGGAGGCGTCGGTGTCATAAAGAAGAGCATGTGTCTTACTCTGGTGGTGAATGCTGGATCTGAGGGTGTTTTCAGCAGCTGTGGGCGTAAGAATCTCGTCTGCTGAAAATGTGGGAGCGATGGAATCAGGATTGGCATCCGATGAAAGTCTGTATTGTTGGGAGAATCTTCCTGGGAGTTTGCCCTTGGCAACGTGTTGTTCATCTTGTTTTCGATGCTTTACACAAAGTTTGCATCGTCATCAACGATGATAAGTGGCAACTGATACAGTCTTGTGTTACCTTCCTCGGCCATTTGATTTGCCATGACGGCGTACAGCCTACACAACAATGGGCTGAACTCAGCTAAACCTACCTCAGTATGATACACTTTTATTGTAAACACCGTCTAATGTAGCTACCTTCCAGGCACCTCCTACAAATGCATTAGCAGGCAAGCATGCCTCTGGCAAAAAGGACATTAACTGGACCCTGCAGATGCAACAAGCATTTGAAAAAATAAAAGACTGTCGTTCTCAGGTTACAGCGATGGCACGCCCATTATCAGTGGGTTATCCACTGACCATTTGACGATCATCTTCATTGCAAGGGACTCTGTGCTGTTCATCAGCAGTCAGTAGCATGCATGCAGCAGCCATTGCATTTCTTTTCCAAACTTGAGGGACTCCCAGTATAAGCGGTCGGCCTATGATAGTGAATGGTTGGCAGTTTATGAAGCAATACAGCACTTTAAAGACGACATTGAGATCAGACCTTTGACAGTCTATATGGAACATTGCCGTTTAGTGGATTCTGTTCGCTACCCAGCTAAAGATTGTTGGTCATGGCGTTTCCTTCATTTGGACTATATCGCGCAGTTTACAACAGACGTCCGACATCTTCATAGCAAGGACAATGTCACAGATGATTTCCTTTCATGGATCAATGCCTCCTCAGTAAATATTGGTTTCGACAGACTTGCAACAGCGCAACTTGAGTACACACAACAGCATGAACTACCATATGAAAACGTAAAAGGATTGCACATCAAACAGTGCAGTGTTGCTTACTCTTCATCAGATGTTTCACTTGTATTTCACAAAACTACTTTCGTTCGCTAATACCACTCGCTATGAGGCGGCCATTTCCGATAAATTACATGGGTATTACAGCCTGGGATCCAACCTGCAACGAAGCTTGTCACTCATATTGCTCCGTATCGCCAAATGTAAACCTTGGACACAAGTACATACTGCCTGCCAAAGCTCTAAAATAGGATGGCAACACAACTGCTGACCTATCCCTAAGGGCCATTTTCAGCTTGTCCACGTAAGACCTCATTGGACCTGAAAGGAATGTACTTGTATGTGGTACCAGAATAAGATAAGAATATTAATAAATTAAAATGAAACTAGTATACTATAAACGATTAATGTCTCTGATAGGCTCGATAATGCGGATCGCTGGCTATGCGCGAGCGCAAAGCCAAAGATAATGCTTTGTTGGAGTAAGGGAAAGACGATGGAATGGACAGTTTCTGTGGTGTGCTGTGTGAAGCCACCAAGAGTTACATTAATGTGGGTATGTCAATATTGTTGAACATGGAAGCAGAACTCTTCAGGCAAAGATGTTCAATAATTATGATTTCCGTTTTTTGCCAGCGCGTTAGTATAAAAGAGTTAGCTGATAATTTATAATTGTTGAGTAACCCCAAAATGACCGTAAACGATTTTGATAAACAGGCTAGTTAAATATTTCATTTTTAATGATTGTAAGATTTGTAACAGAGCTATGTGTAATTTGATGATTTTCGTTTATGTTGGGTTAATGAAGTTAGGTAATACTTGCTGTTTAAATCTCAGTTTTTGTGAATCAACTGTGAGTAACGTAACTGCAATTGCCAGATGTTTTTGAAAGACAAACTTAATTTTCAATATAATTTTGCTAAAAAAACTGAAGGTTAGTAATTCACCATAATCAGTACCGTCTCTCAGCCCAGGTCATATATTTAATAAAGAAGTTGAGTTTTGTTAAATGTTCTCGTTTATCAGCCAAAAGAATTTCATGTGCATTTCAGGTATTATGGCCAGCATTGCACACTGCTGAGCCTGTAGCTAGCATTCATCATTTTTTTGAGAGACCAGAACATATAGCGCTACTCCGTTGCTGCTTTAGAGGTAACACAATTTATATGTTTTGTGAACCGGACCTTAGGATTCAGTGCTTAAGGGGGTGAATGTAGTGACTGTATTTCTTTATTGGTACTGGGAGTTGCACTGCTCAATCGATTCGTAAAGTTTTTCTATCAATAAGACAGAGTAAGCACACGACTTGCACTTACAACAGCAAACACGACAGTTCGAGTTCTGTATCCATCCCACAGATCAGACTTCATTCAGCGTAATCGTAATCTTTCTCTTTTATAAAAGAACGTTACTTCTCTTTTTATAAAAGAACGTTACACTTGGCGACAGCTCTGCCAGTCGTTCGCTTTGTAAATTCTTTGATACTGAAATAGTCAGATAAATATATTGTGTTCTCTCAACCACTCTGTAGCGATAATAGTAGTTAGATTTTTTGGCGAAACGCAGTTTACTAACTTGTATAAAATTTTTCCACATTTCATCGGCATTCTTATGCTCCGCCTTGTTTTTTCATTGAGTTGAGTCTTGAAATTTTGTTTTCAGATTCGCACCCTGTATGTGATTTTAGATGCCGCGTAAAACTGTTAAGGTTCCGGCGCGTAATCTTACAAATAAAGAAATCGAAATCGACGACTGTCCGATTATTGACAACAATGTTGAAATGATAGTGACCACTCTACGGTGCAACAGTTACAAAGCACCACGGAAAACATGTGTTCCGTTTCCAAAATTAATGAACAAATTCCTGACACTATAAACTTCACCCACTGATTTGACTGGTAATCAGACGGTAGATTCGGGTACTGCGGACGCCGCTGATCTGCTCGTGGCCGATGCGCAAAATTCAAAACTTGATTGTTTAACGAATGAGGTCAGTGATTTGCTTACTTTACATACAATTAATCAGATTGCCAATAGTATGTAAGTGGAAACAATAGTGCAAAGTGCTCAGCCTGTCCTTGGAAATCCGTTGGATTTTATTAGCGGTATATGTGCGGATAATAGAACAAACGAAATGTCCATGGTTGTAGATGATGTCTCCACAACGCAAACACAACACAGGTGACACCCGACGCATCAATTGAAAAGAATATGGAAGCGACGCTGCAAAATCTCAAGCAAATGAACACACAGTTCAATGGACAATTTTCCAGTTTACGAGAAATACAGGTTGACACCACCACTCAGTTCAATGAACGATTTAGTAAAAATGATGAACAATTTTCCATCATACGAGAAATACAAGTTGACACCACCAATCTGTTCAATGAACAATTTTCCACCATACGTGATGAGCTTAAATCGTACACAGAAGCGACATAACTGTCTCAGACAGGTAGATACAGATATTAAGGACAGTGGAAGACGTGTTTGCAATAAAATTGAAGCGATAGCCAGGCAATGCGCAGACAGTACCAAATCCCTGAGAGATGACATTAGTGCTTTTAAGATACCAATGTAGTGAAACCTATAATAAGCTTACAGATGAAATCCAGTCATTTAATGACAGAATAGATCAATAAGACACTCGGTTAGATGCACGTCTTAATGTTCACAGTGTGACCTCTGTGAAACAGCATGAAATTGTCAGTTTTTTCTCCAACGCTGCCGTTAGCGACAACAGTTTGATAAGCTCGGAAAGCATTAATAAACCAGTTGTACCTACCAAATCTGATAACAAAGCTAAGTTTCCCAGGTCAGAAATTTCATTACATTGGATCGATACTAACGCAGCACCCTCTGCAGTGACGCACATGACCACTTTGTTGAGCCACCCATGCAGTCCGAAACAGTTAAGAGTGAAGTTACGAAGCCCCATATTAAGCATGATGACACTAGCAACAAAGAAGTTTTCTGTCAACCCAGAAGTGGTGCACACAACGCCGCTTTTTGTCGTAAAAACCTTCCGTTCACACCACAGCTTTCCGCTTCGTCGTTTGCAAACACTTCTGTTTCTGTCATACTTTGTGCTGATAAATGCTATTTCCCACCGATTGATTTGCAAACCAGATTCATACAGCAAAATACAATCACAAATTACTATTACAGGGTGTACACGACCCGGGACAACCAGGAGATCCGGGAAAAACCCGGGAATTTTTTAGAATTTCGGGAACTTTTCATTGTTTTACTTTTCTGTTAAATTTTTGTAATTTTGACTGGTAAGAACCGATATTCTAACAAAGGATATTACTGTATCCAGCTACTGCAGAATAATACTTCAACAATAAAACATAAACGAGTGAAAAAAATTAAAATAACTTAAATTGCAAAGGAAATGCGCCATATGCAACAACGACACACAGTGTTCATGCAGGAGTCTGCCAACATCAAAATGTGTCAAAGACTTTAGGAAGAATATGCAATGCTTCATAGCAACAAATTGCCTCCGATGAGCGTGAAGTTACAACTGTTTACATTAGATTCGTTCTAGGAGTTACGAGCCGGTTCACGCGCTTGCGCAGTTGAGTCGCATTTGAGCTGTAGATTCTCCCGCTTATGGCTACAGGAATGTGGCTATTGGCTGTGCAAGCAGTCGCAGCAAGCAGCTAGGTGCTACCGGGAAAAGGGGCCGCCAAATTCATATTCTTGAGGGGAAAAAAAAAACTTATTCCACAAAGCGCCTAGCATCCAGCGTACGTTTGTCTATTGGGTATTCATATGATTTTGAAACGCTTCCCAGTTGCTTTTTGAACATTTTTGAACACATTTTAAGTTGATTTTTGAATGAATCATAAGTTGATTTTTGAAAGCGTGGACAGTGTACGTGATATCTCTGTCAGGAGAATCGTCGTCGCATCTAGAAATAAACTTTCCGCAGACAAAAGGGGACGGGGCTGTACGAGCTGAGCGGAGTAAAGCCGAACGGATGAATGCCAGTCGCTGTCTGATTATGTGGTTGATTAGGTTTGCGAATGATCAGCGTTGTTATAGTTACTAACGAAATCCATGGATTCAGACTACCAGAATGGAAATAAACGACTGAGAGGAATAACAGGTGAGAAAGATTACGCACTATCTTATCGGTGTACCCAAGAAAATTAAATTTTGACAGAAAATTTTTGCCCAGGTGGCTACACTAGTGAGGGCCAGTTGTACAGTCCCCGGCTAATAGCCGATTAAATTCTATTCTGGAAGTAACGTGGAAAACGTGTTGCACGAACATGTAATAACGCCTAACGGGAAACAATCGCGGGATTCTGGCAGGGTTAGTGAAATTAATCAGCGAACAAATTTTGACAATGGCAGGAATAACTGCAGGATTGGTGATGACAAGATTGTTTGTTAGAACGAGGAAGGAGAAGAAACGGGGACATCACACAAATTATGGAAGAATAAGACGATTCCAAATTTATATAAAAATTTCTTAATACTACTTTTCGGTCTCATGCTTGAGAAACTGGTGCATACGAATGAAATGTGAAACGATTTCCTAACATAAAGCATTTTGCTTGTAGTAGGCCTAGTTGGCACTTCTTGAATTATATTTTGACGTGTTATAAAAATGACCATTTGTGCCATTTTGGTGTGTCTTACAAAAGTGCTCCAATATTAGAAAGACCTATTTTGTTTTATCTGGCAGACAGTGACAAAATAGACGTAATCAGATCGAGAAACCACTACAGTCTTGGGTATTATTTGTGCTAACAGCTTTTTCAGTATTAGATTACATTTCGATTTGTCATGTAGCGAAACGTTTGACGAGCTTTGATGAGGCAATAGATTCTTTCGCAGAAAGGAAAGCACGCCATGTAAAGCTGTAGCAAGACTAGAGAGAAAAAATGCTAGGAGCTAAGCATTGAAGAAAGTGCACTTTCTTGCTTGTCTCTTTTCTTTATTGGTTTTATGTATCCTATATTTAATTTAATGTCACACAAAACAGCAAGTTATTAGCTAATAGGCAATAAATACAAATAATCCCATCCGCTATCAATTGCGAGTTTTTTTTTAAAAAGAGGGGCCGGGAAGAATGTCGAACCGGCCGACTGGGAGCAGGAGAGGCACCACAGGACATTTCAATTTCCACTGTCCTGAATATAGTTTGATGGCATCCATTACAAAATATACACGTTTCAATTCCACAGAGCGAAATACAGTGACGTGCGATAGAAGAATGCTTTATGAAAAGGAGCGGCACTGCACTTGGCGCAATTAAGACCAAATAACATGTCTTACATTTCCTCGAACACATATGTTTTATGTTTCAGACTTTTCAGAAAGATGTGCACTACAAGATAAACATATTTTTGAAAATTCGATTTTTTGTTGTATTGACCCGGTTCGCAAATATCGTAGTTCCGAGGCTGATGCGCGGAGCAGTCTGGGTTATAGTGGGTAGTCTCCACGTGACCCGTGTTCACGTTTAGCGATTTTTCTGTTTCCCCTTCGTTTACTCTCACGTCAAATGAAAACAAAACAGATATCTGTGGCCGAGAGCTATCAAGTGAATTAAAATACATTGGCATAATTACGGAAGGCTAAAATATGTCATTAGTTTCAGATTTTATTTTATTTCCACCTGTCTGACTGTCAAGCATTAATCGCCTTGCAGAACAATGAAGTTATTTTTGTATGTTTGCTAAAGAAATCTGACTTTTATTAACCTTTTCCGCAGAGGCAGTCAATGTATTTGAAACGAAATGTTTAATTCCAAAGTACTGGCTAGTTTCAACTGGTGGCTGCGTTTCAAGTGCCCGTTTTCATCTTCTAGCGTGTATGGAATCATGCCATAATAAAGAACCAAACATGATATAATACAGTACTGGTGCTCCAAGAAAATTTGCATCCCGAAAACCACACTGAAAACCTTAATATCAGGTCGAGGTCTACTTCATTGGGAATCTGGACATACGAATGTGCACACTAAGTATGCACTTTAAATGTGCACATTTTAGTATGGTTTACGAAATTCCGATGCTCTTGGAGAATCCTCTGATGTCTTGTTTCTTTTATGACATAATTTATCATCTTTTAATGTTTCACATGTACGTACATACGGGCTTCCTGCGTCATGGTAGCTGCGCAAGCGTGGTGTCGCATGTTATCAGCGCTCTCTGGCAACTGCTGAAACGAACCTATTTGTAACAGGTCGCGGGAAAATATTGCAAATGGTGGTTTGAAAAGCGTTGGTTTCAAAGTAAATCTCCGTTTACGTAAGTTGAACTATGTGCGAGAATGTACCATGAATTTCTTAAATCACAGAGCGTTTGACTCTCATTTAAAAATAAGCTCTTTGATGACAAGCCATTTAGAAGAATTTCGAACCCTGAAGATCAGACATTTATGTCATTATTAAAAATTTTGCTGGCGCATTTGTGCGATATATCTTAAAGTGTAACACGGGCAAAAAAGATCAACATTACATGCGAAATCTTACCTTCTCTTGCAGCTTATTAACGTCAGAGACCAATATTATATGTGAAAGCTTTTCTTTTCTTATAGCAACACTATATGTATTAATTTAAACTATTAACTTTCCCTGTTTGTGTGTTCGTGCTACGTAACAGTGATGTTGCTGTTGGTTGACTACATCACGTGTCCTACGCACTGAATATCCGCTGTCATCGGCGCCGAGATGACTAGCTTACAGAAACGCATCGCTGTCTCGATTTCAATGATTCGGAAAGTAATATGTGGTGTTTGGTGGAATTCCAATGTATACTTTCATAATACGAAAATACACAACTTACATGTTGCTGTACATAGAAGATATTTCCAAAACGTGTCTTTTTCTCCGTGTTTCGTTTCCTAAAGTGCAGGGAAATTCTTCTCCCCTGTATAAAATCATAACCATTCAAAGGATTGATAAGGGGATATATACTGTCACTTAACACGGAAAAAGCGTGTTTTTACCCGGGAGAAAGTGTATTTTTAACCGGGAAATCCGGGAATTTTTCTTCCTTGTCCGCGTATATTTGTATCATTTCCCTCAGATTAATAATGCGAACCATCAAACATCTGACATTCAGTCTCAACAAAGAACAGAGTCTGTTTCCTTCCGTGACGCATACCATAAATAGTACACTATCACTGCGTCACAACGCTAAATTTTTTGAAGAACAAGACGATTTCCCTCACACTGAATGTTTGAATTGTGCAACTAACACTGCATAAAAGCAAACTACGTATACCCCTCACAGCTCACTAACATACTTAGCAGCCCATTCTGAAAAGCAAAATTTTTCTAACAGCACTTCTGTTCGATTTACTATTGCTACGGATTCCTGTGAAACCATGCATTATATCACATTCCATTTATTTATTGTCTAGTTTTACATAGCATAAACATCAAAGCTGAGAAGGTATCATAAAAATATCATTTACCTATAACTTTATATGGCACTTAGACGCCTATGCATAATTCACAATAAGAATGTGTAACTCGGGCATGGCTTTCTACAGGAACAAGTGGCAGTATAAATGTGCGGCTCTGTATGGCCTGTATGAATACCTACTAGATGAATAGAATTATAGAATCAAAGTATGGTGCCAAGGTGCAAAGCAATTACGTATAGTCATGAAAACCTACAGTCAGAACCCAACATTAACAGCTACAAGAAGACGATGTCCATTACTACAGAAAATAAAACACAGAAACTTCGTGGAAGTCACATTCAGCATTCCAGCACGGCTGTAGATGTTATTTTGAACAGAGTTTTATGAGCGACGATAAGCCAGCTCAGTCTGACGTCTCAGCCCGTAACAATCATGATGACAACAGTTCGAATTTATTTCTACAGTCCACTTCTAACGAACAGTGTATTCACTCTGATTACGTTAGAGAACTGCAGTTGACAGCAGCTTTCATAATAGTAATAAGAAAAAAATTATCTTCTGGCACAGTTGACCTCACACTGTCAAGCAACATTTCTGATGTTTCAGTTAAAATTTGTGAAACCGTTCAGAGTAATACTTTCAGCACCTGTACAGAAAAGTCTAAGCAGCAAGATTCTCCCTACCTGGCACGTCGCCACCCAATGAAATGCTGAATAATCAAGGAATCGTGAAAACAGGGTACAAATAGAATTTGTATAAGCATGGAAATTGCATCAGGTAAAAAGATCTGTGTTGCTTCATATTATTATGTACACTCATATATGAATCAGAATAAGCATATATAAAAGCTGGCAATATGAATACGCTCACCTGTAAAAATTTTTTACAGTTAGCAGAGTTCCTGGAAAATAGCAAAAAAATTTATACAAGCTGAACGGCGAAAACCAACATTACCATCAAACGAACTATGCTCCACTTATGGAAAATGCAATGTAGTAGATATTAATCAAAGAACATTTGGTCATATTTTAGTTATTAAGGTCAACAATTATTTATCTGTAAAACTTGGCCACTTTGAGCTACAAATATGACGTCTGTAACATTTTATAGCTACGAAGATCAGCATTTATGTATGTAGAAAGGCAGGCCTCTGAATGACTTTTTTCTATTCAATTGTTTTAGTTATTAAGATTTGCATGTATTATAAGTACTAGGCCAACTGGAGCCATTCAGTTCTTGATTGTCCTGTTAGATTTCTTATGTAATTATAGCACAATACTGCATATACAAAGCCACTGTGAGCCACAGTAAAATGTTATGAACCAGTGATGTTCTGTGTAATGTTTGGTTATTCTATGTCTAATTGGCATCCCAACGCCACACTTATTGATGTTATCTTATTCAGAGCTCACCTCCAACTTTGACTGTCTCTGCGCATGACTGAGGAAAATAGTATGGTGTTCTGATGTCTTGGTACACTGAATGCAGTCTACATGGGTCACTCTTAGTTGTTGAATCTGCACAAAAAAACGATACAGACTTTATGATGCAGTCACTTCAGAATGCTCCTAGGCTTCAGCCATGACTCTTCCTTTCCCTTGCCCAATCCTATACCATTATGTTGACAATTAGGACTCCATACTGATTCTGCTTTACATGATTTATTTGCCAGAAACCTTGTTTAGGAGACAATTTACTCAGATTATAACCAGATTACGATTTATAGTAGTGCATCTGAGCACTATCAATTCTTTCAAGTTTAATGATAGAGTTAGATAAATTTACCACACATTTTTTGTACAAGCTACTTCCAAATACGTGCCAAATTTGCTAAACCCCACTGGAGGGTTGTGAAAGGAGTATACTGGGGCACACTTGTACGTGGCACCAGAACGTAATATCTCTTTATATTCAATGAATTATTCTGATACAATTCTACCCTTGAATGTCGTTTACAAATTTTCTATCTTCATACTCACAGAATCCATGCGCAAAATAGTTTCATACAATAGCTATGCCATGAGCGCATAAGTATTCTTTGTAGTACTCTCTCTGGTGGCTGTTAGAAAAAAAAGAAAGGGAGCTTCCGAGATTTCTTCGTGCCGATTAGCCTGAGCTTGGTTTGGAAGAACTGTAATCTGATTATTGAGATTTATAACAGAAGATGACTGATACGAACTGTACGATTAAAAAGGAAATATATATATAGATTGCTCCTTCATACAAAGGTGTGTATTTGACAATTGAGAATTAATGATATTTATCGATATATTGTGTAGTTGTTAATCAGAAGGGACTTCCGAAAGACTGGATACGAACCTGCATTTAATAATCCAAGAGCTCCATTACTTCTTCGGAAGGTTAAACTTCATAAAAGCCAAATATCCGCTTGATCTGAGGTTTGCCGACTGATTATACAACGCTCCCTAAATAACGAGGCATTTTATTTGTACAGATTAGCAGACTGCCGCAAAGCACGAGCCTGCAGAGAAGAATAATCATCGCCTGATTTCATTCTAACAAGTAAAATTTCAGAATCATTTTGAGTGACTGAGCTATGACTGTGTTTCCTATCATGAATGATTGATTGCTCGAACGAATTGAGAGCTACAGAATTACGTAGATAGGAGGAAAACTTACAGTGGCGCCAGTGTGACGGGACTCTCTTGGATTGTTATATAATATATGTATTTTTTGTTTCATGAAAACCAACGAGAACGAGAGGTAACTAATCTGAAGAGAGATTCGGTGCCCATAGTAAAAGATTGCTGATACCAAGAAACGATTTAAACTGTTGGACAACACCGAGACTACAGAACAAGGCCAGAGAAATGTAATTTTTTATCCTGTAGTTAAAATAGTTTGAAATCAATTGTTAAAGAACTTTTTTCCAGATAGTAGTTAGATTGTAGATCTGTATATTGTGTGATTTTCGTATCTGGACATTGAACTTTATACCATCTGTGAAGTAATTTGAAAGTTAAGTGTGTCTTCGAAAGCAAATTTGAAACTGTATTTAGTGATTAGAACCTGATATTGACAGTTATTTAATGGTGTTGACTAGAGCGGCATTTAAAATGTCACTGAATCAGCAACGAGAAGTGCAACAGTCTTCAGCTGTTTGCGCAGGAGCAGAGGCCACGGATAGCAATTCTGAGACTGTTGTGGCTAGCGGTAGCAATATAAATAATCCCGCTGATTCAGAAAACATTCATACAACAGCTGATCAGACGGTTGTTGACACATTAGTTGTTATTATGCAACAGTTGTCTCTATTAGCCGAAGGCCAAGCGGAGGTAAAACGAGACTTATCCGTTATACAAAATGAACTCCAAAATCAATTAGCCGAAAATCAAACAGAATTACAAAATCAATTAAGAGCAACCTTTACCGAATTAGATCAGAGATTAAATACCCAGACACAGGAAATAAAAGAACAGGCAGTAAGGACCCAACAGAATCTTATTGCTCAAATTGAGCAAGTCCGCCAACAATGCCAAGAAAACAATAGTAAATTAAAAGCGGAACTAACCGAATATGTATCCGTCAAAATTGACACAATACAAAAACAAGTAGAACTGTTTCCTCAAGTAATACAAGCTCAAGACGACATACAGTGTTCCGTAGCTATGATACCAGAAATTATAGAATCCCAAGATAATCTAAAGAAGCAATTTGACGAAGTGAAGGAAAAACAGGAGACAGTGGAACATAGAATGAATGTACTTGCGGGAAATTTTTCAGAAATGTTATTAGAGCGGCAAAATTTTCCTTCGGAAACCATAGGAGAAACTGTGAAAGTAGCTTTACATTCAATTTCAGAGAGTTCCGAGGAGAATTTTTTCAACAAAGGGTTAAAGGAAGTTCGAGAACAACTTGGCGAAAAATTCTCGCCTTGGAAAGAAAATATCGAAAGATCACTAAATCTCTCGCAGGAGGATTTAGAAACAGCGAGAAGTAGGAAACAAAACTCTCAATCTGCGCGTGAAATTCCGTCCACGTCAAGATCCGATGTAGACAGAACTGGAACGTCACAAGTTAGATTCGATATAACGGATTTTTGGAATCATAGTACCGTTGAGGAAAAGATGATTAAACAGAGTAAAGTGCCCTCCGCCACACACCGTTGGGTGGCTTGCGGAGTATAAATGTAGATGTAGAATTTCAAATCTTTAACCCTGACAAAAAGAATGTTCATCCTGTAGTCTTTATTCGAAGTTTCAGAGGTCTATTTCCACGATCTTGGACAGAATGGCAAAAGATTAGTTTTGTATCTGGATATATAGAAGGATCAGGAGAACTGTGGGCATCCGGACAAACATCTTCTTGTAAATGTTACAAAGAATTTGAGCAGGCTTTTCTAGCAAAATGTTGGTCTGCTGGAATACAAGAAAGACTTAGGCAGGAAGTATTATATCCTGAGCCTTTCTCATTTTCTAGAGGATCTCTAGAGAGATA
Source organism: Schistocerca cancellata (assembly GCF_023864275.1). Lineage (NCBI taxonomy): Eukaryota > Metazoa > Arthropoda > Insecta > Orthoptera > Acrididae > Schistocerca > Schistocerca cancellata. The sequence goes on from NC_064626.1 coordinate 277,443,294, forward strand.
TTTTGAGAAATACATTAATAAATCTTTGTATTGGGATGTACAGATTCCTTTGCCAGATATACTTAGAATAATCAAGTCCAGACTACCCACCAGTATAAGGAATCAGCTGTTATACATAAGTGATAAGGATATAGACTCATTTATGACTACGCTTGATCGTATTGATATAATCGAGGAGGACAATAAAAGGGCAAGAGAAATGTCATATCAAAGAAGAGCAATAGAAGCGAATCCGAGTTGCAACTCGAGTGGGAATGGCAATAATGGTAGCAGTAACAATAATCATAACCAACTACACTCTCCGAGGAGACTTAGCAATGGAAAAAATGCAAACAATAATTATTACCATAATGGCAACTTTAGTAATGGTGCAGCGAGGGGCTATTTTAGGAACAGTAGGAATTTTAATCGATATAATCCAATGTATGGCAACACAGGACAGTTCTACCAACACCAGCAGAACAACAACAATAATTACTCGAATCAAGCAAGACAACATAGACAGAATTCACAACAACAACCGATAATCACTGAAGTAGCTGAAGAGACAAATACCAATCGGACCAACAATCAGTCAAACTAAACATGACCGCATCGTGCCCCGGAGGAGCGGTCAGGAGATCTTTAAGGGGCGAAACAGTAAAATTACAGTTGTTAAGATATAATGATGGTGAGCTGCTGACTGAAGAGTTAACAAAGGATTTAATAACGTGTCATAATGACAGATCGAGTGTTCCGGTATCGGCAGTATTTGTTGAAATAGAGGAAGTTCCAACGAATGTGATATTAGACACCGTCGCTTCCGCCAATGTCATCTCAGGCGCTCTTTTTCGGAGAATGATTAGGAAGAAGAAGGTACCAATTTTGCCAGTACAGAACTGCAAAATCATCGGAGCTGTTGGAGCATGCTCTCCCAATGTCAAAATACAAACACAATTAGAGATGAAAATGGGAAATGTAGCAATAAAATGCACGTTCCTTGTAGTGGAGAAGTTATTAGTGGACTGTGTTCTTGGTATTGGGAGTATGCAGGAGTACGATTGTCAGATTGATTTTTTGGAAGGAATAGTTAAATTTAGATTAAATGGAGAAGAGATAGCACTGGATTTAAATAGAAAGGAAACGGCGCATGAGAAATATTGTTGCGGTGCCATAATTCAATTAATTGACACTACAAACGGTCGTTGGAAGGAGCTTTCAAAGGATTTGATACAACAGGAGAACTTTAACCAAACAACAATGATAAAAGCTAGTGAATCAAATCAGCTTACCGGAGAACAAAGGCAGCAGCTTCATTATTTGTTAGAGGCATATGAAGAGATTTTTGATGAGAAACCAGGAAGTATTAAAGGGTATATTTGTCACCTACAAGTGAAGCCACATCAGACTTACTGTTACACGCACTATCCGATCCCCTGGCGTTTAAAACAATCCGTTCAAAGGGAGATAAACAGAATGTTAGAATGGAACTTGATTGAGCCATCAACTAGTCCATATTGTTCTCCGCTCTAAGTCGTCCCAAAACCTGGAGTTAACGTTAGATTAGTTCTGGATGCGAGAGAGATTAATAAAATAATAGTACCTGTAAGAACTCATCCGGAAAATATAGATGAATTAATTCAAAATTTCCAGGATGTTTCGTACTTAACTAGTGTTGATTTGAGAAGTTCGTACTGGCAGGTCCAAATGGATGAAGAATCTAGGAAATATATCGCATTTATCTATCCTGGGAGAAATTACCAATTTAGAGTTGTCCCGTTCGGACTTAATATTAGTGCCGGAATATTTATTTCAGCGTTGGATTATGTTCTTGGACCAGAATTGCGTAGTCGTATAACTGTGTTTGTTGACGACTTATTAATAGCCACGAAAACATGGGAAGAGCATTTGCATATTTTGGAAAGGATTTTTGCTGTTTTCAAGAAAACCAGAATTACAGTAAACTTACAAAAGTCTCATTTTGCTTTACCACAAATTAAGTTCTTAGGACATATGATAGATGCGAAAGGTATCCTGCCTACCGAGAAGAAGATAAGTGCAATTCGAAATTTTCCATCACCACGGAATAAAAGACAGCTGAAGGGATTTATAGGTATGGCATCGTTCTTCCGTCGTCTCATAAAAACTCAAGCCATGAATTCTGAGGCATTAAACTGGCTTCTACGGAAGGATGTGCCATGGCAATGGACTGAAGAATGTGAACTAGCTTTTCGAGACATTAAAGACCAACTCGTTAACGCATCCTTATTATATCACCCTGATATGAATTGTGAGTTCTGTCTGTCCACGGATTCATCGGATGTTGGATTAGGTGTTTGTCTCTTCCAAATAAGGAAAATAAAAGGGGTACCAACATTCTGTCCGATAGCATTTGCTAGTCGAGTGTTATCGCCCTGTGAAAGAGCCTATACGACCACAGAACTTGAAGCACTTGCAGTTATCTGGGCATTCAAGAAGTTTAACTATTATTTATATGGTTCGAAAACGATTGTGTATTGTGACCATCAATCACTAACCTTTTTGCAAACATGTAAATTATTACATCCTAGACTGTCACGTTGGACAATGACACTACAACAGTACCAATTTAAAATTATTCATGTGTCTGGCAAAGAAAATATTATTGCGAATGCAATGTCAAGATCCCCAGAAGGTTTAACGCCGGAAATAGAATCAGTAAATACTTCGGATTTTCCTGTATTACTGTTGCAGGACAATATCTACAAGACTTATTATGTACATCTTTGTAGAGATATGGAAAATTTACAATGAAAAGACCCTCGATGGAAGAAGATAATTCAGCTAAAGGAACAACAAAATTCAAGGGCTAGTTTAGATCATTATAAATTAGTAAATGGAGTATTATTCTTCAGATGTGGGAAGGACAACAATCCACGGTGGTGTGTATGTATCCCGAAGGAATATGAGGAAAAATTAATTTGGTTTACCCACTTATCATGGGGACATTTTGGTGTAATTAAATGTGCCAATAAAATAGGAGCATACTGTTATTTTCCGAATATTCGGAGAAAAGTGCACCAAACAATACAAAACTGTTTACTCTGTCAAAAGGCAAAACCGGATAATAGAGGTAGTAAGCATGTTCTGCATTCAATTATTCCACGAGAGCCAAGGGCGTTAATTTCGTGTGATATCTGCGGCCCTCTCCCACGATCAAGAGGAGGAGTCAAATTCATTGTTGGATTCTTTGACGTGTTTACAAAATATGTAAAACTATATCCATTAAAGTGTGCTACTGCCAGAGCTGTTGTAGTGAGATTGGTGCGTGACTATCTTCCGCATGTAGGTTTACCGAAATCCATAATTACAGATAATGCCAGAATTTTTACTGGATTTAAATGGAAGCAAACATTAACACAACTTGGTATTCGACAAATTTTGACACCATGTTACCATCCACAAGGTAGTCAAATAGAACGAGTTTTCCGAGAATTAAACTGATTTATGCGTACATACTGTTACAGTAAACAAACATCATGGGCTGATTATTTGTCAGAATTTGAAGAAATATTTAATAATCTGACACATACCTCAACTAACTTTACTCCAACAGAGCTTATGTTTAGTCAGATTGAAAAGAGCTTCTGGATAAACCATCTGCCAAAGTATGAAGACCAGAATTTAAAATGGGAGGAAAAGATTCGACCCGCACTTGTCAATTTAACTAAAAAGGCAATACAACGGAAATTGACATATGATAAACGGATTCACCGGATTCAGACGTTTCATCTTGGAGAAAAGGTCTTATTGAGGCGACACATCCATTCCTCGAAACTGATGAAGAACATAAAGAAATGGAATTTTATTTATACCGGACCATATGTTATTGTAAATATACCAAATCCTGGATCATACTTGTTGGCATATCCCGAATCGAAAAGAATAAAGGGATTATTCCCGCACAATGATATTAAGAAATTTTTTGAAGGTACGTAGATCTGTGATACCAAATATGGAGAAGAATTTAGAGTGGAATTTGACTATGAGTCGAATGTGTATATAAATATCAAGAAGTTTATGTTGTCTAGAGGTTCAGAGACAGTGAGATTACTCCTGTGACAGTTTAGCACAAAAATTTTAAGATAGGTAGAAGAATTTGTTAATTACTAGTGTTTGTAAGTGTGGACTATGAGCAGAAGCCACAGTGAAAGTGCATCTACATTTCCTCAAGACACGGCACTTATGTGAGAATTGCGTGTGGAACTTGAACAGTGTGGGTTATGTAGTTAAATACGCTGTGTGTATGATGTGAGCTGTTCGCGCAAGATAACGAATGAACTGTGAAATGAAGCAACAGTCGATAATGTCACTGTTGCAAACAACTGAAGAAACTCTCTGGTTGCGCGAGAGAAAATTATTATAATTTTTAGATTTTTCATTATGCCTTCTCTACCAGGAGAATTAATTTAAGAATTTTAATTAACATTTTAAGAATAGCAGTTTGTGTGTTTCATATTATGGACATAATTGTTGAAATATATTTCCATAAATGTTCATGAGAGGATGAAGAAGATTCTGCGAGTGGATGATTTGTTAAATGAACATACGTCATCATTAATGATATTTATTTGCAAGTGGATCTATAAATCAATTAATTATAAGAATAATGAAAATTTTTCAAATTATTCCTTTTGTGGAGTCAGTGTCATATGCCTATGTTTAAAATTTTTCATCAGGTGTAAACTTAAATTTTATCCATAATTTCGTAATTGAAAGCAAACCTCAGACAGATTCAGTGCTCTACTTCCACCTGCACTATAACAAAAAGAAGATTAGATTAAATTTTTTTTTGAGAGGAATACATTCGATATGAGCTACAACAAAATTTAAATGCCCGCAGCCTATTTGGCAATGTTTTGGACAATCAGCAGTTGTAATACAAAACAACTTTGTTATTGAGGACTACAAAAAAATTCGCGATTGTCAGGACTGATGGATGTTCCAGTTTAGTACAGATATAAGAATATAAGAATCCACTCCGATTTTGAGTTCAACGATGAATATGGACTTCGTTGATTAAACCAACCTTTTCCAGGGATTTATTCATTCAGAACCTTTTCTTATTCCACTTTAAACCTGTTTCATGTTCACGTCCCTGACCATCTGTTCCTGAGATCATCTTCCTGTTTCTACGGCACATTACCAGCTTCTATCCTGTATCATAACCCATTGCCCGTCCTCTGTGCCGCCTCCACCAAACGCTGTACGTCGCCTACCCGGTGTCCGTACCCAGTGTTCCTGTTCCATCGACTTCACAACGAGATCGCCGGCTACATCGTCGAAAGAAGAATTTTGAAAAATTTTTTTGAGCAATATTGTAAATTTTTTTTGGCTATGAGGCACTTTTCCTTCGATCTAATCCATGGAGCTTCTATATATTTCAAAATTACTGGATTTAGGCTTTCCTATCTTCTTTAATACCTGAGCTGGGGTCTATTCTTCCGGGTTTTCCAGGGTTTCTCTGTGAAGGCCAGTTCCCAAATGGGTAGACCTTTTTCGTAATTACACCAATCTACACCTTCCCTGGTTATGTATTCAGGATGCGGGTATACCCCGGTACATGTAAAAGCTACGGCTTAGGTATTCTCGTAACTTACTGTCTTAACATGATACCCATACTCTCTATAATAAAATTCTATTAATTCAAAATATTCCTATTTTGAATAAACAACCCAAAAAATTTTTCCTGTTAGCTCGCAAAGTGTATTATCATTAACTTTGCTCGCTGCGAGGGGCTATTGTAATATCTCTTTATATTCGATGAATTATTCTGATACAATTCTACCCTTGAATGTCGTTTACAAATTTTCTATCTTCATAATCGCAGAATCCATGCGCAAAATAGTTTCATACAATAGCTATGCCATGAGCGCGTAAGTATTCTTTGTAGTACTCTCTCTGGTGGTTGTTAGAAAAAAAAGAAAGGGAGCTTCCGAGATTGTCTTCGTGCCGATTAGCCTGAGCTTGGTTTGGAAGAACTGTAATCTGATTATTGAGATTTATAACAGAAGATGACTGATACGAACTGTACGATTAAAAAGGAAATATATATATATAGATTGCTCCTTCATACAAAGGTGTGTATTTGACAATTGAGAATTAATGATATTTATCGATATATTGCGTAGTTGTTAATCAGAAGGGACTTCCGAAAGACTGGATACGAACCTGCATTTAATAATCCAAGAGCTCCATTACTTCTTCGGAAGGTTAAACTTCATCAGAGCTAAATGTACGCTTGATCTGAGATTTCCCGACTGATTATACAACGCTCCCAAAATAACGAGGCATTTTATTTGTACAGATTAGCAGACTGCCGCAAAGCACTAGCCTGCAGAGAAGAAGAATCATCGCCTGATTTCATTCTAACAAGTAAAATTTCAGAATCATTTTGAGTGACTGAGCTATGACTGTGTTTCCTATCGTGAATGATTGATTGCTCGAACGAATTGAGAGCTACAGAATTACGTAGATAGGAGGAAAAATTACAAGAATAAGATAAGATTATTAATAAATTAAAATGAAACTAATATACTATAAACGATTAATGTCTCTGATAGGTTCGATAATGCGGATCGCTGGCTGTGCGCGACCACAAAGCCAAAGATACTGCTTTGTTGGAGTAAGAGAGCGCTGGGTGCTCAGTCATAGGTAGCAGTCTGTGAGGGAAAGACGATGGAGTAGGCAGTTTCTGTGGTGTGCTGTGTGAAGCCACGAAGAGTTACATTAATGTAGGTATGCCAATATTGTTGAACATCGAAGCAGAAGTCTTCAGGCAAATAAGGCAAAGATGTTCAATAATTATGATTTCTGTTTTTGCCAGCGTGCTAGTATAAATGAATTGGCGGATAATTTGTAATTGTTGACTAACCCCAAAATGAACGTAAACGATTTTTGAAGAAGCTAGTCAAATATTTCATTTTGTAATGATTTTAAAATTTGTTAACAGAGCTATGTGTAATTTGATGATTTTCATTTATGTTGGATTAATGAAAATAGGTAATACTTACTCTTTAAATCTCATTTTTTGTGAATCAACTGTAACATAACTGCAATTGTCAGATGTTTTTGAAAAGACAAACTTAAATTTGCAACATAATTTTGCTAAAAAAACTGAGTGTTAGTAATTCACTGTAATCTGTACTGCCCTCCCAGTCTAGGGCATATATTGTATAAAGAAGCTGAATTTTCTTAAATGTTCTCGTTTATCAGCAATAAGAATTTCATGTGTATTCCAAGTTATTGCCAGCATTGCACACTGCTGAGCTTCCAGCTAGCATTCATAATTTTTCTGAGAGACCAGAATATATCGCGTTACTCCATTGCTTCTTTAGATGTAAGACAATTTAATTTATTTGTTATGTGAACAGGGCCATAGGATTCATTGCTTAAGGGGGTGAATGTATTTTGCAGTGACTGTATTTCTTTATTGGTACTGGGAGTTGCATTGCTCAATCGATTCGTAAAGTTTTGCTAACAATAAGACAGAGTAAGCACACCACTTGCACTTACAACAGGCAACACGACAGTTCGAGTTCTGTATCCATTCCACAGATAAGACTTCATTCAACGTAATCGTAATATTTCTCTTTCTTTTATAAAAGAATGTTACTTCTCTTTCTTTTATAAAGAACGTTACAGACCCTTCCCCGATTCATATGGTCATCAGCACATGCGATCGACAGAGTACAAGGCTACACCAATTTTGCACATCACTGCCGAGCCCAGTGCAGATGCGTTTGTCAATCTATGGATTTCCCATTACGGCTGGCGACATCCTTTTTGAGGAACACTATTGAGAAAATTTATAGAACCGGCGTTTGAAGCTGACGGCAGAACGATTCAGTTGCCTCAACATACATTGCGCTTAAGGACCATGAAGATAAAGCACGAGAAATTAGGGCTCATACGTACGCATATAGATAGTCGTTTTACCCTTGTTCTCTTTGCGAGTGGAACAGGAAAGGAAATGACTAAAAGTAGTTCAGGGTAATCTCCGCCACGCGCCGTAAGGTGGACTGCCGGAGTATCGATGGAGATGTAGATGTACTCCTATTGATTTGGAATATGGTCGCATTCTTGTGTCACAGTTAAAAGCTATCCAGCAGTATTATAGGCGGACGTAAGACACACTGTTATTGCCAACTGCACAACACGAAAATTTATAATATAACGTTAATGTAATCGGATAGTTACAAGAATCTTATCAGCAAATGTCTTTGTCGAATACTAAAAAGCAGAATATATAAGATTCTGTTGAAGGCAGTCATGTGCCTAATACCAGTTGGACAATAAAATGAAATAGGTTCATACAAAATATATTTAGTGAATCGTTTAGCAACACAATTTAGTGATCTCAATATATTAAAATATACAGGGTGGCAATTGTTTAACTATATGAAAGAAACGTAAATTTGTTAAAAACTACGCCTTGCACACACTTTATTTAACGTGTAAACCTCACTACAAATATTCGGATTTAGGTTATGACATGTTCGATATGCCTGGCGTCATTGGCGATGATGTGGCGCACACGAATAGCGAAATTCTGCATGACCCGCTGAAATGTCGGAACACCGATGCTGTCGATGACCTCCTGAATGGCTGTTTTCAGCTCAGAAATGATTTAGGGGTTGTTGCTGTACACCCTGTCTTTAATATGTCCTCACAAAAAGGAGTCGCATGTGTTCAGATACGGAAAATATGGCGGCCAATCGAGGCCCATGCCAGTGGCCTCTGGGTACCCCGAAACCAGAATGTGGTCCCCAAAGTGCTCTTCCAGGACTTCACTTTCCTGCCTCGATGGGGTTGAGTTCTGTCTTACATGAACCACATATTGTCGAAATCAGGGTCACTTTGGATATTGGGAATGAAATCATCTTCCGAAATCTTCACATACGTTTTGACAGTCACCCACCGTGCCGTCAAGGAGTATCGCATGGATTATTCCGTGACAGGACACTGCACACAACATAGGCACCCGTTCAGGGTGAAGAGAGTTCTCGATCCCGAAATGTGGAATTTCAGTCCCCTAAATGCGCCAGTTTTGCTTATTGACGAACCCACCGGGATGAAAGTGGGCTTCGTCACGAAACAAAATCATAATGCTCATACTTATTCCCATCATGCCCCATGGCCAACCGTGCAGTTCTAACGTCTCATCGCAAATCGTTCAGAAGTAATAACGATTTCATTTGATATAATTCAGTAATTGTCGCCCTGTGTATTAGATGGTCAAGTAGCTTTATTTTCACAAACGAACCCACTATTGGCTCACTGCTGGACTTGTGCTTTACAGATCAGAAGCAGCTTGAGCTCATTCTGATCTATCATAGTAATTATCTCTGTTTCTTGTCGATCGGCAACATAGCTCACCGGAGAGATGATACGGCAGTTTTACTATTATGTGGAGCAGAAGTCCCCTTAGTATCTGAGATTTCCTTTATGCAGTTGACTTCCGAAATCGAAAGCTATGTCAGGGTCTTTGAACGGTATCCAATAAAAAGAATCAAGAATGTATAACATTCCTTCTAGTTTTGTTTTAGTAGATAAGGATTCTCGTAAATGAGCATTAGACTGGATTCCATATTGTACCTCTTTTATAATATAAAACTTAGGCTACTTTTGTAGTGTCCTGCGGTCGGCAGGAAAGAATTAACAGCCAATTTGAACACACTTTATTATAATTAAAGACAACACCTTCTTGGCATACATGAAGTTTTAAACGCAAGAACAAGAAAACCCCACAACTCTTGTGGTGGTAAATCAGAAACAGAAACAAGACAATCAAACAAAATACTGACCAAAATCTACTCTAGAAAGTACAATGTGCTACCTCAAAGCTACGGCGAGTATATACAATGCTAGGGCCGGCGTAAGTACTGGCAGGAGCTGTTCCTAGCGGTGGGTAAACACTGCCGGTCTGATGGTCTAGGCGTGCTTATAAAGACAGGACGGCGGAATGCTACATGAGTCATATGAGTTATGATAGGTGGAACACTGTCAAATGTTGTCTGTTGAAGTAGTTCCGTGTTTATTTGGAAAGTCTGTTACTGTTTATGGCCGCTGGCGATGTTTCTTTCCGCTCTCCTGAAAGGGGGTCGGCAACCCATCTTGCATGTCGATTGTGCGGGCCCTCTAATTAATAAGGGGCCGCTACGACAATTTTAGGTTGTTGTCAGTGCGGAGAAAATGTCTTTCGAGTTCTCAATTGCAGTTTTCTAAGTAGACACTGTATGATACTTACAAATCCATTTGAGTAATCCGTTCTTGTTTTCGGTTCCAGTTTTAAGTACTTCTTCCACCACGTCCAGATTGCCGACAGATACATTGCTCGATCTACCTTGGCTTCACGGATTATCTTTCAGTACACAATCCACTGCGGTCACCACTTGAGCACCAGTAAAATAGTGTCTTGACCCGCATTAACGTTTAAGAGCCACCCTAAACTAGGTGCCACTCGACTCAATTATTGGCATGGCAAGAAACATAGGCAATACGAAGGGAATGGCAAGACGATCTGAAGAAAAAAAGCTAAAGCTCGGTAGATCGACGTAATGTCCAATAATAATATTGTCCATTATGTCACATGAAATTCAGGTACACCACAGTCAACATTTCGCATCCATTGTAGGTAGACCTAGATGGCTGAACCAAGTTATTTGCAGAGTTTTTCATTTATTTATTTTTCTTTCTACCCGTCCCATCGTCAATACTGTGTTACTGCAGGATATTCAGCATAAGAGTGAACGAAGTAGAGTGTTTACTAAACAGAAATAATGAATCTGCAGGCTCTGAGCACTATGGGACTTAACATCTATGGTCATCAGTCCCCTAGAACTTAGAACTACTTAAACCTAACTAACCTAAGGACAGCACACAACACCCAGCCATCACGAGGCAGAGAAAATCCCTGACCCCGCTGGGAATCGAACCCGGGAACCCGGGCATGGGGTAGCGAGAACGCTACCGCACGACCACGAGATGCGGGCAAAATAATGAATCGCCAATCTTATTTATTCGTGGTGATGTTACCTATAATGCGAGGCTGACCTAACAAGAGGGTGAGTAACATCAGAGGCGAGAAATGGCAGACAGTAGCGATAAAAGCAGAGAGGGTACTCCTGGTCAAAAGAAGTCTACTGGTGTAAAAAATCGCCCTCAATTTTGGAGCGAGTTTATGAGAATGTGCGTATGGAGCACTGAATTGTAGGGATAATGGACTGTGAGGGAAACTGAGGAGAAGACAATCAAAGCGTCTGAAATGTGATGCTGTAGAAGAAGTTGAAAATTCATTGGAGTGACAAGATCAGAAATGTCGAAGTTCTGTGAGGACATGTGTTAAGGCATCAAGGAATAATGTTCATTGTACTTGAGGGAGTTGTAGAGGGTAAAGGTGTAGGAGAAGACAGAAATTGGAATATATCCAAGAAGTAATTGAGGTTATTGGATAAAAGAGCATCTATGAGAAGAAGAGGCTACCACAGGAGAGGAATTCGTGGTGAGCCACATCACACCAGTCAAAAGACTAATGACGCAAAAACGCGAAAAATTTGATTTTTTCCATTTTTAAAGTTACCTAGCATAATACGCACTCGTATTGACCTGCTCGAGTTCATCGTCTTGTGCTAACAAATGCTGGCTGCTATACAGCCGTTGAATGACTGAAAGATCCATCACCGGAACAACTGACGTCAGTGAGCTTTACGATCGCTGATCCCATCTGACTTGCAAAAATATGCAACTGCCTTTTATTGCCAGCCGCGTCACCTGTTGCATAAAGATCAGCTGCCGACGGCGTCATGTGTGATATGCGCAGCATGACATCTTCGCCAGTAAACGATGGCAAGGAGGGTATATAGCATCATCGTAAGCTAGACACACGAGCTCTATTAAGATGCGACATGTTAACGCTGCAGCATAGCCAAGAAACAAAATAATGAGCCAGAGCCATTTTTCACTTTCTCGTGAACTGGAAATGTCTCTGTCTCCTATAATTCCATCGTTATGAAACACATTCGAGTCCTATTACCTCCATTGTTTTACTTGCTAGTAGCGTAGTGGATTACTGTTCCACTGTAACAAAATTTAGAACTGTATTTTTTAGTTTAGAATACTAATTACAGCATCGAAAACGATTTAAAAACAAGACTGCCATCCTTTGCTTGATTAAACACGATCACAGCTGCTGAAGTATTACTTTTCATCATATTTTGAATCGACAGAGACGTAGCAGTTTGGCTGTAGGACGTTCCAACTAAACCAACGTTCGAGCCCGGAAGCAGAGTCGGAAACCATATGCATCTTCTATCAAGCGCATCACTAAGTACCCGAAGCGATGTTGTGCCCCTTCTTGAGGTGAAACACTCTTCATGGCCATCTGAACGGGTGAAAATCATAATGGTATAAGTAACACAGAGTTTGTGGTGAGGAAAACGACCTTAAACATTTCAGTGTTTATATAAAGCCACAGGTTATACAAAATGAAACAAAAGATTTATACAAAGTTTTACTCTTGAGGGACGTACACAGGGTGTTACAAAAAGGTACGGCCAAACTTTCAGGAAACATTCCTCACACACAAATAAAGAAAAGATGTTATGTGGACATGTGTCCGGAAACGCTTAATTTTCATGTTAGAGCTCATTTTAGTTTCGTCAGTATGTACTGTACTTCCTCGATTCACCGCCAGTTGGCCCAATTGAAAGAAGGTAATGTTGACTTAGGTGCTTGTGTTGACATGCGACTCATTGATCTACAGTACTAGCAGCAAGCACATCAGTACGCAGCATCAACAGGTTAGTGTTCATCACGAACGTGGTTTTGCAGTCAGTGCAATGTTTACAAATGCGGAGTTGGCAGATGCCCATTTGATGTATGGATTAGCACGGGGCAATAGCCGGCCGCGGTGGTCTAGCGGTTCAGGCGCTCAGTCCGGAACCGCGCGACTGCTACGGTCGCAGGTTCGAATCCTGCCTCGGGCATGGATGTGTGTGATGTCCTTAGGTTAGTTAGGTTTAAGTAGTTCTAAGTTCTAGGGGACTGATGACCACAGATGTTAAGTCCCATAGTGCTCAGAACCATTTTGAACGGGGCAATAACCGTGGCGCGGTACGTTTGTATCGAGACAGATTTCCAGAACGAAGGTGTCCCAACAGGAAGACGTTCGAAGCAATTGATCGGCGTCTTAGGGAGCACGGAACATTCCAGCCTATGACTCGCGACTGGTAAAGACCTAGAACGACGAGGACACCTGCAATGGACGAGGCAATTCTTCGTGCAGTTGACGATAACCCTAATGTCAGCGTCAGAGAAGTTGCTACTGTACAAGGTAACGCTGACCACGTCACTGTATGGAGAGTGCTACGGGAGAACCAGTTGTTTCCGTACCATGTAAAGCGTGTGCAGGCACTATCAGCAGCTGATTGGCCTCCACGGGTACACTTCTGCGAATGGTTCATCCAACAATGTGTTAATCCTCATTTCAGTGCAAATGTTCTCTTTACGGATGAGGCTTCATTCCAACGTGATCAAACTGTAAATTTTCACTATCAACATCTGTGGGCTGACGAGAATCCGCACGTAATTGTGCAATCACGTCATCAACACAGATTTTCTGTGAACGTTTGGGCAGGCATTGTTGGTGATGTCTTGATTGGGCCCCATGTTCTTCCACCTACACTCAATGGAGCACGTTATCATGATTTCATACGGGATACTCTACCTGTGCTGCTAGAACATGTGCCTTTGCAAGTACGACACAACCTGTGGTTCATGGACGATGGAGCTCCTGCACATTTCAGTCGAAGTGTTCGTACGATTCTCAACAACAGATTCGGTGACCGATGGATTGGTAGAGGCGGACAAATTCCATGGCCTCCACGCTCTCCTGACCTCAACCCTCTTGACTTTCATTTATGGGGGCATTTGAAAGCTCTTGTCTACGCAACCCCGGTACCAAATGCAGAGACTCTTCGTGCTCGTATTGTGGACGGCTGTGATACAATACGCCATTCTCCAGGGCTGCATCAGCGCATTAGAGATTCCATGCGACGGAGGGTGGATGCATGTATCCTCGCTAACGGAGGACATTTTGAACATTTCCTGTAACAAAGTGTTTGAAGTCACGCTGGTACGTTCTGTTGCTGTGTGTTTCCATTCCATGATTAATGTGATTTGAAGAGAAGCAATAAAATGAGCTCTAACATGGAAAGTAAGCGTTTCCGGACACATGTCCACATAACATATTTTCTTTCTTTGTGTGTGAGGAATGTTTCCTGAAAGTTTGGCCGTACCTTTTTGTAACACCTTGTATATGATAAGTATGTGAAGGTCCTTGGTGTAAGGCGTCATGGTTTAAAATATCCATGAAGTTCACTTGTACCACTATGATTTCAATAGTCTTCATAAAATGTCACTTGTATCACTGTGCCTTTACAGAATAAACTCTTTCTTCTTACTCGCTTTCATTCAATTCACCACTATCACAGTTGTCAGGGTAGCATTCTTCATCACCTGGCTGTGCAGTGTACTGTGGAATGTGTGGAAGATGATGCTGACCTCTGCCACGACCACGAGGACGACCACAAGGGCGCCTACGACGTCCTAGTTGGTTTTCTGGTGAGCTCTGAATCGGTGTTAGTCTTATAGAAGTTGTGGCACACTGGAGGAAAAAACTGTGACAACGACGTCAAGTCATCAATTTTTGATTGCGTTAAATGTACTGGTCCATGCCGAAGTAGTGGAAGCATCAGTTTCTTACATTGCCAAATAACCGTAGGCCTTCGTATATGACATGAATTTCAACTTGATACTGCTACGCATTCCTAAAAAAGAGGGTTTTTGGCAGTCGGAAAGATAGGCAGGAAGACGGACACGTTTTTACCAACTGAGGTATGGAGGCCCTAAAAATTTTTAAAAAATCCCTGAATACTATAAAAAACATCTCCAACTGTATACCGCAAAGACTGCCCTACTTAATAAGTTCAACAACCAGTGACCCAATGAGGCACAGATGATTATTGAAACTTAGTGCTTGTAATAGTAGGGTATATCAGTGCCATTTTCATCTCAGTCTGCATTGTTGCCCGATCTATCAAAAGGTCTAAGGCCAACCCTTCCCTTCCTCCATGCCCCTACTGACGTATTTGAAAAAATTGTTGAAGTAAGTCCATCCGGTTCCAAATGCATAGCAATATAAGCACGAGCAACGTCAACCTATTACTATTAACTATAGCACAATTTAAACAAGTACTTGCAACCACAGGCAAGCTCCTTCAATGGAAATACGGGAATCGGGCCAGCTCTTCATGTCTCTTAAGCCGACGGACTTGTACACGGTAAAATGACAACGACGTATCATGAGCACCCTAGACTTTATAGGTACCAGGCTAATCAGTACAGCACAACACATAAATATAAAGAACAACTACAGCAAAACTAACAACGTCTTAACAAAAGTGAAACGAATACCTCTCAATGAAAAGTGTGCAAGCAAACAACATATTACCAGAAGTGATAAATTCGTAGTCCTTGATCGATCCTCGTAACAACAACAGTCGAAAAACACACCTCTGAACTTTCAGACATCGACGGCGGTAGCTAATCGACGTAATCAACGATCTCCAATTATGCAGTTCTTCAAAGGACATGGACCCAAAGAAACATACCAAAAAACAAAACTCGTAGCAATTCCCAAAAACAAAAACGCGGTGCCTCTCACGCCCCTAGCGGCATAGCTGGCGCCACATATTACCATGGCGACTGCGGGGCATGCGGATACCAGTCATGGTTTTTAAAATAAAAATAAAAGTGCGACTGGGATTGTCCTTTATTCTAAATCAATACCACGGCTGCGGAAACTGCATCACCCTGCTCCATATACTGAACAAGAAACAAAGCTCTGACTTGTGCCCACTTTTTTTAAATAAATCATCCAATTTTTCTGAAATAGTAATAATTTTCGTTTCTGTATATGTAAATCACAGCTACCGATTTTCACCCCACGGATAATTCCTTCGTGGTGCGTCTTTTTTTTGTCTTAGAGTGTATTTTGTTTCGTGTAAGTAATAAAAAAATAAATAATGTAAGAAACGAAGATCAAAGGTAAATAACAGCAATATTGTATGGAGTAAATTCTATATTCAATGTTAACTTCCGGTTCACCTGGTGTGACGGTCGAGGTTACAACGAGAAAGATTTTCGGGTTGCCAGAAAGTCACTTGTCAAGTAAATTGCATATGATTGTAAGAACCCGGGCAAGTCTTTGACAGAAAAGAGTGGACTTCCCATTGCAGAGCTGCAAAACACAATGGCAGTGCCGCAAAAAATCGCATCACTAAAAATAAGCAATATAGAGTAATGAGATTTCGGGAATTCACTTGTTTAGATAACATATGTAATTGATTAACATTGCAAGATCATAGGTTAACGTAAGCGTGAGGTAAGCCATTGTAAATGTGAAATTCTAGTACATTAATAACCAGTGTAACCACCAGGAAGTTGAATGAAAGCTTTCAAATGTGCATGCATTGTGTTGTACAAGTGCAGGATGTCAGTTTGTGGGATGGAGTTCCATGCCTGTTGCATTTTGTTCTTCAGTACAGGGACAGTTAAGCCTGGTTGTGGATGGCACTGGAGTTTTCGACTGATGGTGTCCCACGTGTGCCCGACTGGAAACAGATCTAGTGATCGAGCAGGCCAAGACGACATATCGACACTCTGCAGAGCATGTTAGGTTACAACAGCGATGTGTTGGCGAGCGTTATCCTGTTGGAAACACCTATAGAAAGCTGTTCATGAAAGGCACCAACTATTTATTCACAACCGATACAAAAGAGTTACATGTTTGCGCTTGTTCTGCCCTTCAAGGTAGTCACCAGCGTTGTGTAGAACCCGTTGCCGGCGATGTGGAAGGCGTAGTATACCGTTAGCAGAGCGTGTTCTGTTGATGGTGCGAATGAAGCGGTCTGCTACCTGTCGAATCTCTGGAACAGTTCTGAAGCGAATGCTACGAAGTGGTTCCTTCATTTTCGGAATCAAATCAAAGTCACAAGGACTTAAGTCCGGGGAGTATGGTGGCTGGTACAGTACTTCTCAGTCCCATCGACCGAACAGAGCAGCCACAACTTGCGCTGTATGCGCTCGCGCATTATCGTGCAAAATGATGGGTGGGTTGCGCAGAAAGTTCGCCGCTTCTTTCGCAAAGCTGGTCGCAGGTGATGCTCCAAAAACGAACAGTAATACTACGCATTGACAGTCTGCTGTGGAGGAACGTAATGCGTTAGGATAATACCATCACTGTCGTACACGAGAATCACCATAACTTTAGACCGCTCCATTCGGACCATCAACAGAACAGGCTCTGCTAACGGTATACTACGCCTTCCACATCGCTAGCAACGGGTTCTGCACAACGCTGATGATTACTTTGAAGGACAGTAACAGGTGCAAACATGTAACTCTTTTGTATCGGCTGTGAATAAATAGTTGCCACTGTTTAAGTTCCAACCCTCGTATATTGTGTGACTGAAACCACATCTTCCTTTAGGGGGTTCATTTCCACACTTTCTGAACGATTTAAATCATCTTTATGGACATCATGGGGCTGTAACCCTAGTGAAAGTGGTCTCACCCTTAGGTACCAGAAATTTTTGCTGTGGTGGACGGGGGTGGAACAGCTAGGGACCATCCAAAAATATTCGAAGAGAATTTAACGTGATGAGAAGTAGAAAAATGTGTTTGTGCTTTTTCATCCTTCCTTTTTTCGCCCTCCTGTGGTGTGTGCCTGGGAAGGTACGACGTTGAGATACACGTGAATAAAATGAAACAGGGTCCCTCTAAGACTCCCCACTTTGGCGACAGACTTGTGTAGAGGCACCATTCCACCGATCCCTACCCACCAGCGAGGTAGGCAGCCAATTCGACACATTTCCTGTTTCGCAAGCTGCCAGCAGGGATAGCGTCATGAGGGTTGCCTGTCCCACCAGTGGATGGGAACCGGTGCAACGGTGTCTCTGCACAGAGACATTTTTAAAACGTCCAACAAAGATGAAAGGGTGGGGGTACCGCGCGTGTTGCTCCTTTATTCATGTGCATGTCAGTGTAGTGACCCCCCGCTTTCCAAGCACACGCCACAGGAGGAGACGAAAAAGGGGGACTGAAAAAGGATAAACACACTTTTCTGCTTCGGATCACGTTCAAATTTCGTCGAATGGTTTCGAACTGTATCTAACGGTTCTAACCTGGATACCACAGCAAGAAATGCCATCAAACTACACGGGTGAGATCTTGTTCAATCGTGTTACAGTCCCACAATGACTGTAGAAGACGGTTGAATCGTCAAGAGGTGTCAGTAGCGTCGAAGGTTGTCAAGAACGTTGCCCTGTTGCACATTGCACTGCAAACTGTGGTTTTTGAACGCGAATTATGTAAAAATGAACGCCTCAAGGGAAGGAGTGGTTTCATTCAAGCTATTTTTGATAATCCCTTTTCGTGCCGATTATGAGCAGCGTTGAGAGCGACGTGTTTTCTTGAGCCACCCACAAGAAAAATGTGTGAAATCATTGCTGGACGTCGCATTTCTGACCTTCGTCGAAGAGGTATCAAGAAAAGGGGAGAGATGTGATTAAGGTTAGGTGCGACTACCTTCCAATGGCGTACCACGTGCACGGTGGCATTTGGCAGAATTGTAGTGAAATCTGATGCCAACATAACATCATTAGCCACCTTACACCTCAAATAATCTTCTGATCTCTGGTCTTTCTCTCTCTCTCTCACTCTCTCTCTCTCTCTCTCTCTCTCTCTCTCTCTTTTTTTTTTTTTTACTCATTTCGACGTCTTGTTATTTCAAGCACCGCCGAGTTAGAGGGTGACGTAGCAGGATTCCACGCTTTTGGGCGCCATTACAGAGGAACGTTGTAGGCACCTCCGTGCCAAATTTCGAACTCCTACTTCACAATGGGAGAAACTAGTGGGTTTTAAAAACAGTGACCCGTTAATTTTATTGCACATTGGAGCATGCTATCTATGCTATATAGCAGATTTTAACAAGTAGACCATGAGTCATCTCACATGTACATATTAGACCTCATTTATGGATATTACACTACTCGCCATTAAAACTGCTACACCAAGAAGAAGTGCAGATGATGAACGGGTATTCATTGGACAAATATATTATACTAGCACTGACATGTGATTACATTTTCACACAATTTGGGTGCATAGATCCTGAGAAATCAGTACCCAGAACAACCACCTCTGGCCGTAATAACGGCCTGGGCATTGAGTCAAACAGAGCTTGGATAGCGTGTACAGGTACAGCTGCCCATGCAGCTTCAACACGAGACCACAGTTCATCATGAGTAGTGACTGGCGTATTGTGATAAGCCAGTTGCTCGGCTACCATTGACCAAACGTTTTCAGTTGGTGAGAGATCTGGAAAATGTGCTGGCAAGGGCAACAGTCGAACATTTTCTGTATCCAGAAATGCTCGTACAGGACCTGCAACATGCGGTCGTGCATTATCCTGCTGAAATGTAGGGTTTCGCAGGGATCGAATGAAGGGTAGAACCACGGGTCGTAACACATCTGAAATGTAACGACCACTGTTCAACGTGCCGTCAATGCGAAAAAGAGGTGACCGAGATGTATAACCAATGGCACCCCATACCATCACGCCGGGTGATACGCCAGTATGGCGATGACGAATACACGCTTCCAATGTGTGTTCACCGCGATGTCGCCAAACACGGATGCGATCATCATGATGCTGTAAACAGAACCTGGATTCATCGGAAAAAATAACGTTTTGTCATTCGTGCACCCAGGTTAGTCGTTGTGTACCACCATAGCAGACGCTCCTGTCTGTGATGCAGCGTCAAGGGTAACCGCAGCCATGGTCTCCGAACTGATGGTCGATGCTGCTGCAAATGTCGTCGAACTGTTCGTGCAGATGGTGGTTTTCTTGCGAACGTCCCCATCTGTTGACACAGGGATCGAGACATGGCCTACAGTAATATCGTTCAACTGTCTGTAGTCCAGTACGATTCTCCAATTTTGTTTCCCGGTGGCGTCTATCTTCTTCGGAATTAAAAGCAATCGTGCGTTCCACGCTCTCTTACTCACGACAATTATGTCAACCTTCAGCATTCGTTCAGTTTGCAGCTTTAAAACTTCTTTTTTAGCTTCAGGGACTTTCAGTGTTCTTCACGATTGTATTATGACAATGTAGGACAAGTAGAAATATATAGCACTACTTGGAGTATTGTTACTTATGTAAGTTTAGATGCTATAACAGAAAGATCGCAAAAGGCAGAAAGATGTAGTGAAGCAGCGGTACAAAGGTGCCGAGACACACTACAACAACTAAACGTAGGCTTAATAGAATGTCGTTTACTAGATCAACAGGTGACACATCATGTAGAGAAAATCGTAGGTCTGCAGCGTCTAGTACAACAGCTGACGAAACACGAGACCTGAAGGAAAAGAGGAGTCCTTAACTTCGTAGGCCAGCTGAATAAAATACTGTTCGGAACATTAGATGAAGCAGACGCAACATATTGCAAAGAAAGAAACTCAGAAGGGCTACTAAGGTTGACAAAACAAATGGCAGTGGTAAGTGTGGGGTCCAGCCCACTCGTCTCTTACAGGGTGCTTAAAGGGTGCTGCGTTCTCGGAATGCTATACAACAGTTCAAGCAAATCACATTAATAGTTTTTATTACAGTAAAGAAGACTGACAATAATCATCTTGTGCTGCAGTTCTTCTTGTTGTCTCCGTGCTTGCTAAGAAAATGGGATAAGAAGTTCCGCCTTATGCAAGACACCTTTATTCTTTTGTTTCACCCATACATGTTTCAGCACTCTTGTGCTATCATCAGTGGGTTCTATTTTTATTTTTAACTGTAAATTTGTTGTTAACATATTAACATTTGCATCGTTTACAACATTATGTAAAAGTTGCATTTATAACTTAATTGGCGAAAAGTAACATACCTTACATTATGTTATTGTCCTCTTGTTTTGGTAGCTGTTATACTACACAATATACAACATGTCATCTGCAAACAGCAAAACGTAATTTATTTTCTATTTGTTATGTATTTACGAACGGAAATAAGACTGTTTCACGTTTTCTTTCTGTAACTTACAGTTTTGAAGTTGTGGTACGTTTTCCTGTTTTGTTGGCGAAGTAAATAGGCTTACTTATTTGCCTGTGTTCGCGTGGCAATGCAGTTTTTCGATTACTCAAAACATAGGCGGAGTTTTCGTTGCCATTGCGTGTTGTTGTGGCTGTGTGGCGTTCATTTGATTCGTAGCGTGTTCTGCTGGGTGAGGCTGAGTTTGAATTGTATTTGGTGTTAGTGGTGTGTGGTTTATGAGGGTTTGCGTGTGTGTGACGAGTACTGGGGCAGAGAGGGAGGGAGTGTGTGTGTGTGTGTGTGTGTGTGTGTGTGTGTGTGTGTGAGAGAGAGAGAGAGAGAGAGAGAGAGAGAGAGAGAGAGAGAGAGACTGAAAGAAAGGAAGAAAGAAAGAACAGAGAGAGAGGATTTGTGTGTGTGTGTGTGTTTTACTTGTATAGTTCTTCTACTGTGGCGAAGAGAGTTTTGTTGCACAGTGATGGGTATTCATTGAGTACTTTCTTTCCTTGGGCTGTTGATTTTTGGATGTGGTAGTTTTCTTCTATAGTTAATTTTTGGTATAGGCTGCTGCTAGTTTTCTAGGATGTGAATGTCAGTTTCAATTTTTGTTGGGTGGTGGTTATGTGCTACCAGGTGGTCTGCAAATGTTGAGTGTGTGCTATTGCTTTTCAGTGCTCTTAGGTGTTCATTATATCTGGTTCTGAAGGTCCTGCATGTTTGGCCCACATATACAGATTGACAGCAGTTGCAAGTAAGTTGGTAGATGCCAAACTGGCTGTATTTGTCAGTGTTGGTGGTAATTCTTCCGAGTCTGCTCTGTATTGTGTTACTGAATTACCACCAACGCTGACAAATACAGCCAGTCTGGCATCTACCAACTTACTTGCAACTGCTGTCAATCTGTATATGTGGGCCAAACATGCAGGACCTTCAGAACCAGATACAAAGAACACCTCAGAACCACAATAGAAGAACTATACAAGTAAAACACACACACACACAAATCCTCTCTCTTTTCTTTCTATCTTTCTTTCTTTCAGACTCTCTCTCTCTCTCTCTCTCTCTCTCTCTCTCTCTCTCTCTCACACACACACACACACACACACACACACTCCCTCTCTGCCCCAGTACTCATCACACACACGCAAACCCACATAAACCACACACCACTAACACCAAATACAATTGCCGGCCGCGGTGGTCTCGCGGTTCTAGGCGCGCAGTCCGGAACCGCGCGACTGCTACGGTCGCAGGTTCGAATCCTGCCTCGGGCATGGATGTGTGTGATGTCCTTAGGTTAGTTAGGTTTAAGTAGTTCTAAGTTCTAGGGGACTGATGACCACAGCAGTTAAGTCGCATAGTGCTCAGAGCCATTTGAACCAAATACAATTCAAACTCGCGCGCCTCACCCAGCAGAACACGCTACGAAACAAATGAACGCCACACAGCCACAACAACACGCAATGGCAACGAAAACTCCGCCTATGTTTTGAGTAATCGAAAAACTGCATTGCCACGCGAACACAGGCAAATAAGTAAGCCTATTTACTTCGCCAACAAAACAGGAAAACGTACCACAACTTCAAAACTGTAAGTTACAGAAAGAAAACGTGAAACAGTCTTATTTCCGTTCGTAAATACACAACAAATAGAAAATAAATTACGTTTTGCTGTTTGCAGATGACATGTTGTATATTGTGTAGTATAACAGCTACCAAAACAAGAGGACAATAACATAATGTAAGGTATGTTACTTTTCGCCAATTAAGTTATAAATGCAACTTTTACATAATGTTGTAAACGATGCAAATGTTAATATGTTAACATCAAATTCACAGTTAAAAATAAAAATAGAACCCACTGATGATAGCACAAAAGTGCTGAAACATGTATGGGTGAAACAAAAGAAAAAAGGTGTCTTGCATAAGGCGGAACTTCTCATCCCAAGATTGACAATACTTAACTAGAATTTACAACGGTGTCGCAAGCTATGGGCGACATGCAAACAATCAAAGATCTTTGCTGTATACAATTTGCCCATAACCACTACGTCCATCATATTGGAGCCAAAAGATGCGCAATCATTGTCTAAGAGGAATGCTAATAATTGCTTATCTGCTGAATACTGTACTAGCATTATTAACGGATTTATTAACTGTAGTAAGCATCGTCGATATGATGACATCATGATCCGTTATCCCTGTCTCTCTACTGACACTGTCAATAAGGTCAGGCTTATGTTTAGCTACAAGGCCTAAAAAATTTCCATAGTGTGTGGGTTGTCTATCTAGTTGTCCAGTTGTTCAATGAAGTTTTCGGAAATTGTGTACAAAAGTACTTTACAAGATTGTCTGTCTACGCCAACTGCAGTGAATCCAAAACCGTCCCAGTCCATACTCGTTAATTAAACTCGCCACCAACTAATATTCCATGATCTGGGTACTTCTTCGGTTTCCTTGAATGATTCTACAACTGTTACGGTGGAATTAGGTGGCCAGTAAAAACATCCGATGATTAATTTGAGATCACCTAGACCTGCTACTAGTGTCCAGTCACACTTAGTTTCGACCTCGATAGACACAACATTTAATTTGAGAGCTTTACTCCAGCGTATATACAAGGTAGCGCAACTCCGACGCGGGAATACAAGTACCGACATGTAGGTATAGGTTCAACGTGCTATTATTCTTCTCTTGGCGGCCGAAGGACAAACAACGGTAGACGTACATCGGAGATTGAAGAATGTGTATGGGGCAGCAAGTCTTTCGAAAACCATCGTTGTGGAATGGTGCGCCAATTTCCGTGCCGGTCGCGATTCGACACAAGACGTCGATCGATCTGTGAGGCCAGCCTCATCCATTTCGGAACCTGGAGTCTCAATCAGAGGCGAACGGTACTGCGGAATGGTGGAAACAGTATGGCGGTCAACTGAAGCGAAATGTCCGGGAAAACAGCAACAAGGAGTGTAGCTGCTTGATGATAATGCACGTTCCAATATTGCAAAAGTCGTAACGCAGAAGTTACGCCAAATCAAGTGGGAGATACTTATGCTCCCGTTCTATAGTCCCGATCTCTTCGGTCTCTTAAAAAATGTATTGAAGAGGCGACGATTCCTGCAGCATGCAGTTGCGGACTTCTGCCCGCAGCAAAGCACGGTGTTTTGTCAAACGGGTATCTACAACCTATTGCAGCGGCGGGATTGCCTCAACTCTCTCGCTGATTTTTCCTGACTGGCATACCGATTATGGACTGTACGGCCTACGAACGCAAATTTTACGATCGCTCCTTATAGTTCCATACCTTGTTAAATACACAACTGGCCATTAAAATTGCAACACCACGAAGGTAACGTGCTACAGACGCGAAATTTAACCGACAGGAAGAAGATGCTGTGATATGCAAATGATTAGCTTTTCAGAGCATTCACACAAGGTTGGCGCCGGTGGCGACACCTACAACGTACTGACATGAGGAAAGTTTCCAACCGATTTCTCATACACAAATAGCAGTTGAGCGGTGTTGCCTGGTGAAACGTTGTTGTGATGCCTCGTG
The DNA here is from genome assembly GCF_023864275.1 of Schistocerca cancellata. Classification (NCBI taxonomy): domain Eukaryota; kingdom Metazoa; phylum Arthropoda; class Insecta; order Orthoptera; family Acrididae; genus Schistocerca; species Schistocerca cancellata. The sequence continues at coordinate 277,468,009 of NC_064626.1, forward strand.
TAAGGAGGAGAAATGCGCACCGTCACGTTTCTGACTTTGATAAAGGTCGGATTGTAGCCTATCGCGATTGCGGTTTATCGTATCGCGATATTGCTACTCGCGTTGGTCGAGATCCAATGACCGTTAGCAGAATATGGAATCGGTGGGTTCAGAAGGGTAATACGGAACGCCGTGCTGGATCCCAACGGCCTCGTATCACTAGCAGTCGAGATGACAGGCATCTTATCCGCATGGTTGTAACGGATCGTGCAGCCACGTCTCGATCCCTGATGGGGACGTTTGTAAGACAACAGCCATCTGCACGAACAGTTCGACGACGTTTGCAGCAGCATGGACTATCAGATCGGAGACCATGACTGAGGTTACCCTTGACGCTGCATCACAGACAGGAGCGCCTGCGATGGTGTACTCAACGACGAACCTGGGTGCACGGATGGCAAGACGTAATTTCTTCGGATGAATCCAGGTTCTGTTTAAAGCATCATGATGGTCGCATCCGTGTTTGGCGACATCGCGGTGAACACAAATTGGAAGCGTGTATTCGTCATCGCCATACTGGCGTATCACCCGGCGTGATGGTATGGGGTGCCATTGGTTACACGACTCGGTCACCTCTAGTTCCCACTGACGGCACTTTGAACAGTGGACGTTACATTTCAGATGTGTTACGACCCGTGGCTCTACCCTTCATTCGATCCCTGCGAAACTCTACATTTCAGCAGGATAATGCACGACCGCATGTTGCAGGTCCTGTACGGGCCTTTCTGGATACAGAAAATGTTGCCCTGGCCAGCAGATTCTCCAGATCTCTCACCAACTGAAAACGTTTGGTCAATGGTGGCCGAGCAACTGGCTCGTCACAGTACACCAGTCACTACTCATGATGAACTGTGCTATCTTGTTGAAGCTGCATGGACAGCTGTACCTGTACACGCCATCCAAAATCTCTGTTTGACTCAATGCCCAGGCGTATCAAGGCCGTTATTACGGCCAGAGGTGGTTGTTCTGGGTACTGATTTCTCAGGATCTATGCACCCAAATTGTGTGAAAATGTAATCACATGTCAGTTCTAGTATGATATGTTTGTCCAATGAATACCCGTTTATCATCTGCATTTCTTCTTGGTGCAGCAATTTTAATTTCCATTAGTGTACTTCGGAGCTTTCTAATTTTGGGTAATGGTTTTGGACCATTTAAACTCACCTTAAAGAGTGTATACAACACGCATATGGTAGCCAACTCAATCATGATTTTCGTAAACTAGGCAACGAAGAAACAATCTATGCCACACCACGCATGACAGTCCAACTCACATGGGACTACTCACGTCAAACAGACGAGCGAGAAATCGTTTTCCCTCCCACCCCCGAAAAAGATAATGAAAAGAAATGAAGTGGGACGTACTAACTCACAACAAAGAAGTCTAAAAAGGAGCCAAAATAGTGAAAAAACGGGGCCTTCAAATAGTATATCATAGAGACAAGACAGCACAGCAAATGTTCCAATCACAGGACCCATCCGCTGATAAATTCGGTAATTAAAGAGATTACCAGCTGTCACACGATTCTTGTTGGTCTATTTATGTATTGAGAAATGGTTCTCTGATCACCTGAGAGCCCTAAAAATCAACAGCTCACGTCTGCTGACTATAAATGATTGATTCGTTTTAAAAGCGCTGTTTGTTTCCATGTAAAATTATGTAAAATTCATCAAGTCGGCATTTTTGCTGAAGATAGTGACCGGTGCCTTCAGTTTTACGTCAGAACACAGGAAAAACTTGAGGATGGACATTTCGCCTCCAAACTGATATTTGGTAATGAAGTAGCCTTCCATTTATCTGGAAAGGTTAATCGTCTGCATATGAGAGGGGGGGGGGGCACTGGACATCCTCATGAATTTGTGGCGCATGGACGAAATGCGGTGAAGGTTAATGTTCTATGTGCAATGTCACCATCGAAGCATTATGGGTCTGTTTCATTATGTGAGACAATTGTGACGGGTATATCTCATCTTGATATGTTGCACTTTTCGTTGTTTTCAGAACCAGTTGTTAATAACAAGGATTTCATCTGCTAGCAAGATGCGGTACCATCTCATTGGAGTATTCATGTTTATCGCTACTTAATCGACGAACTTCCGCCTCGCTGGAGTGGACTTAATGATGAAGACGACATGGCTCTCTTCCCTTGGCCCTCCAGATCGCCTGACCTAACTCCTTGTGACTTTTTCCTTTGGGGTGCATTAAGGACCTTGTTCACGTAACGGCACTGCCAAGAAAACTGAAAAAGCTCAGAGAATGTATCAGTTCTGCTGTTATGACCGTGACAGAATGTTGCTACATAAGGTGTGGGACGAGTGTAACTACCGATTGGCGTGTGTTGTGAGACCAGAGGGACTCTCATAGAACACTTGTTGTGTGCAGAATGCCGGCTTGATGAGTTTACAGTTCTATTGACAATCAGTCCCATTTGTGCATGTTGTTGTTGTTGTTGTGGTCTTCAGTCCTGAGACTGGTTTGATGCAGCTCTCCATGCTACTCTATCCTGTGCAAGCTGCTTCATCTCCCAGTATCTACTGCAACCTACTTCCTTCTGAATCTGCTTAGTGTATTCATCTCTTGGTCTCCCTCTACGATTTTTACCCTCCACACTGCCCTCCAATGCTAAATTTGTGATCCCTTGATGCCTCAAAACATGTCCTACCAACCGATCCCTTCTTCTAGTCAAGTTGTGCCACAAACTTCTCTTCTCCCCAATCCTATTCAATACCTCCTCATTAGTTACGTGATCTACCCACCTTATCTTCAGCATTCTTCTGTAGCACCACATTTCGAAAGCTTCTATTCTCTTCTTGTCCAAACTAGTTATCGTCCATGTCTCACTTCCATACATGGCTACACTCCATACAAATACTTTCAGAAACGACTTCCTGACACCTAAATCTATATTCGATGTTAACAAATTTCTCTTCTTGAGAAACGCTTTCCTTGCCATTGCCAGTCTACATTTTATATCCTCTCTACTTCGACCATCATCGGTTATTTTACTCCCTAAATAGCAAAACTCCTTTACTACTTTAAGTGTCTCATTTCCTAATCTAATTCCCTCAGCATCACCCGACTTAATTCGACTACATTCCATTATCCTCGTTTTGCTTTTGTTGATGTTCATCTTATATCCTCCTTTCAAGACACTGTCCATTCCGTTCAACTGCTCCTCCAAGTCCTTTGCTGTCTCTGACAGAATTACAATGTCATCAGCGAACCTCAAAGTTTTTACTTCTTCTCCATGAATTTTAATACCTACTCCGAATTTTTCTTTTGTTTCCTTTACTGCTTGCTCAATATACAGATTGAATAACATCGGGGAGAGGCTACAACCCTGTCTCACTCCTTTCCCAACCACTGCTTCCCTTTCATGCCCCTCGATTCTTATAACTGCCATCTGGTTTCTGTACAAATTGTAAATAGCCTTTCGCTCCCTGTATTTTACCCCTGCCACCTTCAGAATTTGAAAGAGAGTATTCCAGTCAACATTGTCAAAAGCTTTCTCTAAGTCTACAAATGCTAGAAACGTAGGTTTGCCTTTTCTTAATCTTTCTTCCAAGATAAGTCGTAAGGTCAGTATTGCCTCACGTGTTCCAACATTTCTACGGAATCCAAACTGATCTTCCCCGAGGTCGGCTTCTACCAGTTTTTCCATTCGTCTGTAAAGAATTCGTGTTAGTATTTTGCAGCTGTGACTTATTAAACTGATAGTTCGGTAACTTTCACATCTGTCAACACCTGCTTTCTTTGGGATTGGAATTATTATATTCTTCTTAAAGTCTGAGGGTATTTCGCCTGTCTCATACATCGTGCTCACCAGATGGTAGAGTTTTGTCAGGACTGGCTCTCCCGAGGCCATCAGTAGTTATAATGGAATGTTGTCTACTCCCGGGGCCTTGTTTCGACTCAGGTCTTTCAGTGCTCTGTCAAACTCTTCACGCAGTATCTTATCTCCCATTTCATCTTCATCTACATCCTCTTCCATTTCCATAATATTGTCCTCAAGTACATCGCCCTTGTATAAACCCTCTATATACTCCTTCCACCTTTCTGCTTTCCCTTCTTTGCTTAGAACTGGGTTGCCATCTGAGCTCTTGATATTCATACAAGTGGTTCTCTTCTCTCCAAAGGTCTCTTTAATTTTCCTGTAGGCAGTATCTATCTTACCCCTAGTGAGATAAGCCTCTACATCCTTACATTTGTCCTCTAATTTGGAAAATATAGAGCTTTGGAAAAGAATGACTCATTATACTAGTCCCGAATTTCTTGTTAGGTTGGGCCTTGGATGAGATTCGAGCTCAGTTAGATAGGTGACTTGTAACTACACACTCACGATTATCTCGAAAATGACTGGTTTCTGGATCTACGTTTATTGGAACTTTTTTCTTCTATTATCATATTTTTCTCACACATACAATTTGCACTGTTGATTATGATAGAGCCTGTATGGAGTTAAAGATGTTTGAAATGAGGAACTGCTTCTGCTGCACCCTGTACAAGGTTATTCCTAAGTGATGAAATAAATTATTAAACCGGTCGCAGTTGGGCATGAATTCAATGGGGACAAGAGAAAATTTGTGCCGGAACTGGACTCGAACACTATTTCCCACTTTATGTAGGAGATCGCCTTAAACGCTTTGGCTATCGGAGCAGAATGTTCGGATGACCTAAATGCCCAAATTGCCGCACACTACTCACGTAGCGCCCCTTGTCCACCACACTCATTGCTCGCCGCATCTTATTGGATTCCAGCAAGTGTTCAGGAGAAAGAGAGCTTCCGCACTGAAATGATCTTAATGCCTGTGAGGCCACGTATATTTGAATATGTATGGGGCCTGTCCTTTCGGATATGTGTGAAAGAACAGACACCACACATGTAAATGAAAATTATTCCTAACAAGGGAACCTCCCCATCGCACCCCTCTCAGATTTAGTTATAAGTTAGCACAGTGGATAGGCCCTGAAAAACTGAACACAGATCAATCGAGAAAACAGGAAGAAGTTGTGTGGAACTATGAAAAAAATAAGCAAAATATACAAACTGAGTAATCCATGCGCAAGACAGGCAACATCAAGAAGAACATGAGCTGAGGGGCGCCATGGTCCCGTGGTTTGCGTGAGCAGCTACGGAACGAGGGGCCAGTTCCGTTTCAGCCGCGCTCGCGAGTGACAGCTGTTAACTGTTGCGCTTCACTTCAGTGTTTACATCGCTGTACTTGTGCTTCGCCGAGTGCCGTCCGTCCGTTCCTGTTCTTTATGATGTGATCGCTCTATCCGGTCTTGCTGCTGCTACTTGGAATTTCGGTTGTTTAACCGAAATTGCTTCGCTGGATTAACCATGGCTACAAACCTCAGGAAGAATACTCTGGTATTTGCGTTTGACAAGGAATCCCGTCCAGTTCAGCCGACATCCCTGGAAATAGATGACTGGATTACACAGGTAATTGGACTAAATTCTGAAACCGTTCATACCTGGCAACTGGATCAGGAAAAATACTGTAATTTTGTCAAGTTAATCAGTGCTTCGACTGTTGGTAAAGTGTTACGAAAGTGGGGCTATGGCTCTGAGCACTATGGGACTTAACTTCTAAGGTCATCAGTCCCCTAGAACTTAGAACTACTTAAACCTAACTAACCTAAGGACATCACACACATCCATGCCCGAGGCAGGATTCGAACCTGCGACCTTAGCGGCCGCGTGGTTCCAGACTGTAGCGCCTTTAACCGCTAGGCCACCACGGCCGGCGTGGGGCTATGAAGTAGATTTTGTGCATAGAAATGGTTATAAAAGTAAGGTTTCCATCTATAGAGCGGACATTAATTACAAAACCGTTCGTGTCTTGAATCTTCCCATTGAAATTGACAATGATAAGATTAAGGAAGCTCTTTCAAACTACGGAGACGTTAAATCAATTGCAAATGAAAGATGGTCGCCTCGCTTTAAACTGCAGTGTTTTAACCGGGTCCGTAGTGTAGAGATGGACGTTAAGACGAATATTCCGTCTCACGTAACTGTTTGTGGGTATAAGGCACAAATTGTTTATACAGGTCAGGAAGCTACATGTCATATTTGTAACGAAACCGGCCACTTCAGATAGGAATGTCCGCGGTGAACTGTTGCTCTTAAAAGTAATTTGATACAGCGTCAGAAGTTACCTTAAATGATCTGTTACCAAAGAATAGCCCGGAACAACTGGTTGAGGATGTTAAGGCAGCGGGACAATCTGATGTCTCCCTTCACGATAACAGTCAATTTCCCCCGTTAACAACAAAAGGAAACCCTGTTGCCACTACTCGTGAAACTGAAATGCAACCGAAAAAACGACCTCTGGAGATAACTGATAGTTGTTCAGAGGACGAGCTGTCTTGTCCCACTCCCTCACTTCGCAAGCAAAAACAGTGCGATGAGGAGGCAGAGGAACCTGAAGGCAAAACGCGAATGGAAACTAATGAACAGAAAGATAATACACAAACGGTACCAGAAAATGAAGGGGGTGTAAACAGCATTAATTTGCAAGAAACAACAGGTGCAGTAGCCGATTGCAAAGATCAGAATCTATCTGATAATAAACAAATTCAGGGAGAGGTTGTAAAACTGCAGTCTCCATTTGTTTCCCTCGATCAGAAAGTGAGTGAAATTAATAAAGAACGAGGAAGTGGTGGCCAAACTGAAATCAAGGTCAACACCTCAGGGCAGGCGCCGGCAACCGAAATTGCGAAAGCGTCTGCTGCTGCTCCAGATAAGCCACGAAGTAAAATACCGACGCAACCAAATGAGAATGTAGGTCGTAACCAAGGGAAGGGAAAATCCGGTAGGGGTGACCCAAGCCCAAAGAATGTTCAGTCCGAAACGATCGTACACGAATCACTGGAGGAAAAATCAGAAAGTTTATCAGGAAATCATTCTGCTTGCGTTACAAGAGAAAACATCAGAAGTAGAAAAAAACGGGACAGTAATTAATAAACAGATGGAAGTGTTATTTCATGTTCAGCCTTCCGAGAAAACTGTTACAGCTTAACTGAACCCTGAACCAAAGGAAACTACGAGGGTTGCCCAGTAAATAATGCCCCATATTTTTTTTCTCCAGAAGTATTTATTCCACAACAATCAAATTTACATATGTGAAAGACTGATGTTTTGTCTACTTGCTTTATTTTTTCACATAATCTCCTTCAAGTTCGACGGCCTTTTTCCAGCGAGACACAAGAGCGTGTATTCCCTGCCGGTAAAAATCTGTACTCTGCCTACGGAGCCAGGTTGTCACTTCGTGAATCACTTCTTCGTCATCGGCAAAACGTCTTCCACGAATGAAATTCTTCATTGGCCCAAACAAGTGAAAGTCTGAAGGAGCCAAATCGGGGCTGTAGGGTGGATGGGGTAACACTATCCAACCCAGTTTCGCGATGTGTTCACAAGTCCTCAAACTTGTGTGAGGACGAGCGTTATCATGCACACACTTTTGAGTATCCAAGCTGATTGATAATCACATCCACACTTCCTTTGCTTACTGACAACTCCAGTGCCAATTGTCGAGTCGTAATGCGTCGATCCCGTCGAATGAGAACATCAGCCCGCTGCAACATGTCAGGCGTGACAGCCGTGGGAGGCCTTCCCGACCGCGGCAAATCTCGGAGCTCCGCAGCACCGCCCTCTGATGCTTTCACCCTCTGTGCCCAGCGACCAACAGTATTCCTATCGACTGCAGATGTTCCGTAGACTTTGCACAAGCGTTTATGAATATTGCCCACGGTTTCTTCCTCTGCTACGAGAAATTCAATCACTGCACGTTGTTTATGACGGATGTCACCTGCAGACGCCATTTTAGAACATTCCTACACCACCGCTCTCTGTCGGAGGAAATTGAAACTTTGCGTACACACGCGGGAAACTTCAAATAACTCGCACCTAAAGTGTCACATTTCTAATATTTTTTATTTCGGAGAAAAAAAATATGGGGCATTATTTACTGGGCAACCCTCGTAAATTAGTTCATCAAAACAACTACATAGTTAAAGCACAATGACGCAATCTTATTCTGTCACCACTACAAACATAAATAAAATCACGACCGGTTTGAAATTATCGGCCCTTAAGGAATTTTTGTACGAATCCGCGACTGATATTGCCCTGTTACAAGAAGTTCTAATTTCGGATTTGGTAATTCCCGGCTTTGTCAGTTATATAAATGTGTCTCCCGAAACAAGTGCTGGAACAGCTGTTTTGGTGAGGGAAGGAATTACAGTAAGCGAGGTGGAACGACTGGAATCCGGAAGGGGAATAGGACTAAATATCTATGATGTGACTATCATCAACTTGTACGCCCCTTCAGGAAGTTCTCATCGAGCTGACAGGGCACATTTCTTCAAAGATGACCTGATATACTTGTTAAGGAAATCGCCAAGACAGTTATTACTTGGAGGTGATTTTAATTGTGTTTTAAATCGAAAAGATCAGTTACCTAATTTTAATTTCTCAAGTGAACTAAAACAACTAGTTACTGGTTTAGAATTAAAGAATATATGGGAAATCAAATACCCCTCCACTGTTGAGTTCACTTATGTCACGGCAACATCACTTAGCAGGATTGATAGACTATATATTTCTAAAAATCTTGAAACTTCCGTGACAAAAGTAGAAACCATTCCTACGTACTTTTCAGACCATTCAAGCGTCTTAGATTGCATAAATCTAACAAGACAGCCGGTTCGCCGATTCAAGAATCAGTGGAATTTGAACACTTCCTTGTTAGTAAATCATGATTTAGAAGATCTGATTAAAGAAACATGGGCAATATGCCTGCGAGCCCGTAGTAGATATGGGTTAAAATGGCAAAGCCAAAGTTGAAGAAAGTTCTTATTCAATACAGTGCCCAGAGCGCAAGGGAAATGAAATGCACTATAGAGTATTACTATTCCGTTATGAGAGATCTATATGATCAAGTCTCAGCAGGTTCCTCACTTCGGATAGCAGACATCAAAAAAGTCAAAGCCAAGTTACTTAATGTCAAGAGAAGTCAAATGGAAGGGTTGAAAATAAAATCGAAGGCAAATTCGTTGTCAGAGGATGAAACTACTTCCCTATATCATTTAGTGAAGCATACGAAAAACGGGAGAAGGACTTTTATTGATGAAATTCGAACAAAACACGGTACGACTCTCAGAACCCAGCAGGATATCATGGACGAGATTTATCGCTGTTATTGCGAGCTATATTCTGTACATCAAAGTAGTGATGCTTCCTTGGAATAATTCCTTGACATCCTAGCCCCACAGCTGACAGAAGATGACAACGAAAATTTTCTCGTTGTCAGTGAAGAAGACGTGTATGAGACTCTGTGCGCCTCACCACCAAAAAAATCCCCAGGACCGGATGGTCTGCCAGCAGAGTTTTACATCCGTTACTGGCCAATAGTAGGTGCGAAAATCACGGACATTGTAAATGAGGTTATTCAGGGTAAAATGATTCCGGCTGAGTTTAAGGAGAGTAAAATTGTTCTGGTGCCAAAAAATAATGGAAACAAAGATTTAAATAATTTTCGTCCAATTTCACTGCTGAATTCTGATTATAAATTAATAGCTAGAATAATAAACAAGAGAATTTCATGCCTTACAGATAAAATTGTTAGTCAACATCAGAACTGTGCGCAAGGCAGAACCATTTTTCAAAATCTAGCGGAATTCAGGGATATCATTGTAATAACTTCGGTAACAAACATATAAAGTGTGAACTTCCTGGCAGATTAAAACTGTGTGCCCGACCGCGACTCGAACTCGGGACCTTTGCCTTTCGCGGGCAAGTGCTCTACCAACTGAGCTACCGAAGCACGACTCACGCCCGGTACTCACAGCTTTACTTCTGCCAGTATCTCGTCTCCTACCTTCCAAACTTTACAGGAGCTCTCCTGCGCAGGTAGCTCAGTTGGTAGAGCACTTGCCCGCGAAAGGCAAAGGTCCCGAGTTCGAGTCTCGGTCGGGCACACAGTTTTAATCTGCTAGGAAGTTTCATATCAGTGCACACTCCGCTGCAGAGTGAAAATCTCATTCTATATAAAGTGTGCTTTATTGTTTTTAGATTTTTATAAAGCGTTCTATGTAGTAAATCATGAATATCTTCTACAGACATTGAAGAAAATAGGTTTCAACGATAGGGTCATACAGTTGATTAAGAACATAGCAACTGGAATAAATGCTAAAATAGCGGTGAATTGTCAACAATCCAGGCCGATGCAAATACAACGAGGTGCTCCTCAAGGAAGTCCTCTGTCCTTGTCGCTCTTCGCCATTTCGCTGGAACCTTTCCTCCGACATGTCCATGCTAGATTAAAAGGCTTAACATTATCAGGAAATAAAACAGTTATAAGAGCCTATGCTGACGATATAGGGGTCATTATAAGGAACAATGACGAGGTAACCACGCTAGCAACAGTGATTGATTCGTACTGTAGAGCATCTGTAGCCAATGCAAACGAAAAAAAAATTAAGATGTTTGATAATATAAACGTCGAGTGGGCAAAATTAGTCCGACAACATAAAACACTTGGGATCACCCTGACAGCATGCCCTATGGAAATGACGGCTTTAAATTGGAAAGTTGCAGCAGATAAAGTGCAAGGAGCCATTGTAGAGAATTTAACTCGATATATGAACCAAGTTCAAAGAACACAGTATATCAACTCATGCATCCTTGCTAGAGGCTTATTATACTGCCCAGCTGTTTCCAATACCGAGAATGATAGCGAGGAGAATAATGTCTAAAATCACCAACTTTTTGTGGAAAGGTGAAGTGTTCAGAGTACCTTCTAAAATACCCACTTTAGATCCTAAAAATGGTGGACTAGGATTAACTGATATAACGGATAAAGCCTCTGCTCTTTTTATCAAAAGGCAAGTTAATTTAATAAGAGACTCGCGAGAAAGCATAACCAGCCAACTTTTCGAGATCATTAAATCTCCACGCCTGCTTCCCCCGATTGACGTGCAGAATATCAACAGTCGCTTACAGCACGTGAGGATTTTCTATGTTGAGTTTAGATATGTCAGTGTCGAACTCAGGCAGTTCCGACACCTAACATCGAGAGCCATAATGCGGGAACGAAAGAAAAGCGAAGGAAGGAACAAAATAGAACGACAATTTCCAAACATTGAGTGGACTGAGATTTGGAAAAACATTAGTTCTAATGTGCTCACGTCTAATATAAAAACGTCATGGTACAAGACAGTTAACAACATAGTTTGCACCAATGAAAGACTGCATGCAATCGGACTCTCTGAAACAAATTTATGTCAACAATGCCATCTAGTTGACACAGTAATTCATAGATATACTTGCAGTGGTCACATGAATAGTTGGAAGTGGATCCGGGAGCAAATAGCTCTGATTACAAGAACATCCCCTCAGTATATATCGCTGTCATTGATACACAGGCCTGAAGCACGCTATTTCCCAGAAGCAAAAAATAACGCTGTGTACTGGTTGCTGGGAAATTTTGTTAACCACGTCCTTAACAAATTAGGATCCGATAGCATCATAGAGTTCAAGGTACACATGCTGTGTGAGTTCCACAAAATTAAAAGCTATTCGAATCACAAGAAAAAGTTCGGTAATATGTTAAAAATTGTATTTGAAAGTATGGGCATTGGTTAATATAAAAAAGAGGGCTGTGTTGACAATGATGTATTGTAGTTACTTTAAGGATACTATTTACGATTTTACAGTATATTTATGATGTGTGCTTTTTCTACTTCAGGGAGTAGTGTTTGAAATTTATAAGCTAATGTACATAACTTATGTGACATTGAGATTGTGTGTCTAATAGTGTCAAAACACAAAACATTAAAGGTGCATTATTGGCTTATACTAGAAATTTGGAAATAGACAGTTTTTATAGAAATGTCCTTATCGATTGGTTAAAACCATAAGATTCTATCTGATAAATGTATTCAATGGCTGGCACATTGCCCTGTTCATTTTTGCACTGTGATGTGTAAGTCAGTTTCGCAATGAAAGTCTGATTATATAGATCTGATCACTTCAGATACTTAAGATTCCATTAATGTCCAGAAAGTGTAGTCGGAAGGCTAGTCAACTTTATTATATATCTCCTTTCCGCCATTCTCATGTATTTCAGAAATTGCCTAATATGATTATTAAATTGTTTTATATTTAAAATTATCCCACGAACTTGCTGATATCCATCATAAAGAAATTATGCTTCTGTAAAGACTGCAGCTCATGTAATTCACAGTGCAGATTTTACTTCTTCAGGTTGAAGTTTGAATGCCTTTAAAAAAATTTTCTTGATGTTTAACATAATTCTTTCTGGTAATTTAGTCAGTAACACAATCTTCTGTTGTCTTTCCTTAACGTCACCGTAATTGAAATGATCAAACCGTTTTGTTTAAATAACTTCATATATGTATAACTTAGTATGTATTTGGAATGTGTAACATTGTTTTTTTAATAAATGTTTTTATGAAAAAGAGGTCCTTGGTTCAAGTCTTCCCTCAAGTGAAAATTTTAATTTTTTTCTTTTCGCAAAGTTATGATCTGTCCGTTCGTTCATTGACGTCTCTGTTCACTGTAATAAGTTTAGTGTCTATTTTTTGCGACCGCACCGCAAAACCGTGCGATTAGTAGACGAAAGGACGTGCCTCTCCAATGGGAACCGATAACATTTGATCGCAAGGTCATAGGTCAACCGATTCCTCCACAGGAAAATCCGTCTGGTATATTCCATACGACATTGGTGACGGCATGTGCGTCACATGACAGGAATATGCTGTCGACCCATCTAACCTGTACACTTGGCGAATGAGTAAAAAGATTCTTCTACCTTGCCCGATTTAGGTTTTCTTGTGGATGTGATAATCACTCCCAAAAAAGTGATGATAACATAAGAGTTTGTCACATAAACTGCAACAAATGAATGCAACAGTTTCACAGTCGCACAGTTTTCCCTGTGCTCTGTCAAAACATATGTTTTTAACGTTTTCATATTTTTCCGTGTGTAGACCGTCAAATCCTGTATATGTCCAAGCAAATCTGAACATGTCCTGGGATTTTGGAGAGCGAAGTTAATTATGCGTGATTGCCTGATCTTTGATAATTGTCGGAAAATAAAAAAATAAATTTTTTACTCGAGGGAAGACTTGAACCAAGGACCTCTCGTTCCGCAGATGCTCACGCTAACTACGGGACCACGGCGCTCTTGAGCTCACACTCTCCTTGATGTTGCCTATTTTACGCTTGGACTACTCAGTTTGTATATTTTGCTTATTTTTTTCATAGTTCCACACAACTTCTTCCTGTTTTCTCGATTGATCTGTGTTCAGTTTTTCAGGGCCTATCCACTGTGCCAACTTACAACTAAATCTGAAGGGGGTGCGATGGGGAGGTTCCCTTGTAAGTACGTCCGGGGCTACAGAAGAAACTGAGGAAAAACTACGAGACTTAAAGTAAATATATCATATCAGTAGATAGAACGTCTCTCCAATTTTTTAACTCAGATTACAGCTACTGAGTAAGAGTACAGTTTTTGCCACGTCAGACGTCAATACGTGCGTGCAAAACAGTGAAGTCGCTGTTGCTGCAGGGAAGGCGTAGCGACCGTAGACCAATTTGGAAATATGTTCATTGGGTTACCTATTGCAGACTAACTAAGTCAATGGGACAGTGTGGGGCGGATGATCCGTCTACACCTGCCCGTTAGTTGTGCCCTCGATTCCTACGTCATGGAGCGTACTTCAAATCGAAATACGGAGAGATGCTCCATCCATGGGTATTTTTGATTTTTTCGCATGTCTTGCAGTTTTCGCGCAGCGGTCTTCTGAAACCCCAGAGGTACTTATGAATAACCCGTGTTTGTAAACCATTTGTCTTCGAACTGTTCAATCTTACTTCTACGCATTTTTGCCTAGAACTGAAGGAAACGCAGAACTACCCGATGTCTGCCTTAACTACTAAGGGAAACCAAATAGAACCCACAAGCATATCAACTAGTATTCCTGATTGACAGACATCAGTTCGGCTGGTTGATCCGGTTCGCATTTGGCTCATCTCTGTTTCTGCCGCGCTACCGCTCTACGTGCTGCGCTGCGCAAGCAGGTGACAATAAGACGTCGCCTTTGTGAGATTTATTACGCCGCTGACCCCTCAGTATAGGGCATCACAAAGCTTCTACTGGCCCGTGGTGCGATAGCCAACGGAGCGGATCACGTTTCCATTTGCCGCCACTGGGCCAGAGTAAAGCGCATTGTGCCGAGTGGCCACAAAGGACGTGGAATGGATTTCGATATCCGTTCCCGTCTCTGCCTGCTGCCGGTCTACACAAGTTGGGGAGTTGTGAGACACCGGGACCTCCATTTACCGCCACTGTTAGCGCACGGCCACCAACAGTGGTGGTCCTATAGCTCTCTACAGTTGAACAGTCCTTGACTCCCCAGTTACAATTCTTTAAATTCCATGCACCCCGTAGATTCCGCCTATCCATTTACACCCAGGTTAAAATAGCTCTGTGGCTTTACATGCGATAATTAATTGACATATTTGCAAGTTCGTATTTCTGCATGAGTAAGTTGATAATTCTGTCCTTACACATCTCTGCCGCCTAAAGTAAGCTTTTCTTGCGTGTTGGGTCGTTTCAGGAAGGTTGATATGAGTTTCAGTTTTTAAAGTATTGATTAAACTAATTGTTCATTTCTTATAAGTGTTGACTAAGTTTGGCACGTTTCTCATGAGTTACATAAAAAAGTTAAATTTGTAATGCGAGGAAAAAAGAAAAGAAACAGCAACATTAGTGACAATTACGTTGGTACTTCTAAATTCCCTCTCATTTTCACTATAGTAAAACAATCAAATCCATACATATTCATAAATGTTATAAAAGTGGACGTACGTATGTATGTTTGCACATATCTTTCTAAATCTCTGGACAGATTTCAATCAAACTTGGTACACATATCACTTGTTGTCTGTAAAGAACCAATGCTGTGTTAACAACAACCTACCTCTCAAAGGGGTGAAAAATAATTGTATTTCACGACGCGCAAACAGCCAGATTATGCTGATCCAGCACTTAGTGATTTGCAATCAAGTTTACATATGATTTCAAACATTTACGGGACTTTTTCACTATGTTTTCGCTGTTCACGTAGTAAAACCATCACATCAGGCATGCTCTTTTAATTTATTAATTCTATACTACTGACTCTATTTGTAACGCATTTTGCAGACAGTATGGACATATAACACTGAATGTAATTGCAAAAATACATCATTGAACGACACACAGTTCAGGAGATATTACGTCATAAACACCGAGATGTATGAAAAACTGACATATCATTCATGATATTTTAATTTATTCCTTCTTTACTGCTACCTCTATTTCCAACACACTTCGCACATAGTATCCACATGTACCATTCGATGTACCTAAGAAAGGGTATCATTGTACGATACGTAGATCAGGAGGTGTGACCTGATAAATATTGAGCTGCTTAAAAGCAAAACTGCAGGGCCATATTCCCTAGAGAGGTGAAATATGTCTAGAAATATGTGTAAAATATGTTAAATATACGCGAAATACACGTGGCATGGGTATACGGGGGCAAAACCACGGCTAAAAGCGCTGTTGATCCTCTGGACCGATTTCAAGCAAACTTGGTACACATATTGCTTACTATCTGGAAAGAAATATTTTGGGGGTAAAAACCACCATGGTTCTATTGCGGTGGATGTGATAATGTGGAGAGAGAAGGAGGTAGGAGAAGATGAAAATGCAGAGAGGGGGAAGGAAAAGGTGGGCACAGATAGGGGAGGCAGAAGATGGACAGAGAGCGAGGAGGAAATGGAAATGGAATAGAGTGAAGAGGAGGAGAGGAAGACATGGACAGAGAAATGAAAGAGAAGGAGACAGAAAAGAGGGGAAAGGGAGATGGACAGAACGGTCTGGGAGGAGGGACAAAAAGATGGAGGAGGAGATGGACAGAGAAAGGGGGTAACAGGAAATGGACTGAGGGATGGGAAAGGAGGAGAGGGACTTGAAGGGAGTGAGGTGGAGATGGAAGGGGTAGATGGACTGAGGGAGAAGGAGCAGATGAACAGGAGAGGCGGAGATGAACAGAGGCAAGGGGAAGGAATAGATGAACTAATAAAATATTGGGTAAATTCATGTCCGAGTAATGCCTGGAACTCAGTCAGTTAACACTGATATTTAGCAAACCTCATTAACTGTCACAGTGTTCTGGTTTGCGTATCACACTGAATATTTTTAAACGAATAATATATAGGAATTATTTGCATTTTTCTGGAGGAATACATAGTGGTCAGATCACATTGTCCTACCGAAGGAGGTAATGTGCCCATTAACACTGAATTGTTCTATTTCATAATGTTTTCTAGGTACATTGGAGCCCATTTCAAATCGGGTTTTTGTGATAGTCCAAATATATCAGAAGAGAGACCGCGTTAAATAATATGCAATGGAAATGAAGTCCCATGCTTCTTGACGGAGCTTAGGGGAACGATGCGGGAGACCCATACCGCCTAACTAGGCAAGGTCCTAATGGAGATGGTTTGCCGGTGCTTTCCTCCAACCCTAGAAAATACCTAACCCTGTCGGGAATCGAACCTGGGACCCCATGCTTGGGAAGCGAGAACGCTACCGCGAGACCACGAGTTGTGGACTTAAATATATTTTAAATGAATTAATTCAAACCAGGCACGAAGGGAAAGAATGACAGTGAGACCTTTGTACGTAATGCTCCTAAAACCAGGATTTTTTTTTATTAACCCCAAATAATTTACATGGGAATTGGCGGTATTTTAAAGAAATAATATAAAACTATACATTACAGCTGGCAGGAGTCCGTAAGGCTATAAAAATACATTACAATAATATCAAAAAGGGAAACATTTCCTACTGGTCAGCATAGTAGTCGTCATTACATTTTCATAAATATTACATTTAAGAACCAAGAAGAAATTAAGGGAGATCATATTGCTCGCAAAGGTACTGAGTGCAAAAATTATAAATAACTTTTAATTTGTTGTAAATATCAAATTGAGCAAAACATCACTGGATATAAGTCATATACTTTGAAAAAATACCATTAACAACAAGGGAGATATATATTTCCATTGTGCTTGTGATTTTCTATGTTATACTCTCTGATCGTAATGGGAAAAATTTTTAACTTCTAGCACTGAAGATGGTCACTCAGTGACAGAAAATCGATTTTGCGATAGTAATAAATATACGACCAATGCTGTCTCTTTTTTCAAGAATAGAAACAAAATCCATTGATTAATGTATAACCGCCAAACGGCGGGACACACCGTCTTAATTTGTGTGAGTACGTTCCTTTGTTATACAGTCCAATGGAACAATGATGTAAATTATCCTAAAAACATACTTAAATCGTGACAGTAATATTACAGCTCAAGAAAATACAGGCTCAGACTACAGCTCTTACCCAAAGTGATAGATCGTCGTATGTAACACAAACAGACTGAATTCCACAGTTGGTGTTTGTGGACACTTCGATCATATTTACCACAGTATCCGTTCTAAAGTAACGTCAGAAGCAGTGACGGTTATGGAATGTGTAGAACGACATTCCTGTTCCACACTAGGAACTATACTCAGTTCATCATGAGAACAAACCTGATGTAAACATTACGCCATGTATTCTTCCGCACTTGGTTGAATCTCATCGGATTTCGTTTCACATTAAGCAGAAGCCAAGCTGTGACCAGTACAGTCAAGTACGATCATAAGGAGACATTTTATTCTGTGTTACATGCACATAGACTGAACGATAATGTGCGGAACAACAGATTTACTGGCACACTGAACTTCAACAGCACTGGCCAACCAGCAGTCCAACTAACCTGTGACGAAGCGAGCAGTTGCAGTTCAGATGTAAAAATGGATTTGCAAAACAAAACGAAAAAAAAACAACATAGCTTTGAATGTCATTTAATTTTTAAAGAGAATGAAATAATATTCGGCAAAACTCCAGCACTACCGCGCGCTTCTTAGGCCGTGACCCATGTGAGCGACAGAAGCGACACACAGCGAGCGACTTCTGGATACACGACACTCCAGCGACAAACAGTAACATCGGGCGAAAAGCTCGGGTATCCTGTGTGCGAGGGACCATGTCACGCTACAAGATGGCTGCTTAGAGCCAACCAGCTGTTTCTATAAAACGGCGCCCCTAAACCGTAGAATACTGTAGCTGGAGAGTAAGGCTACAAAATTAGGTTTACATAATAAAATTAAGCGAAAAGGAATGCTGTGCATGAAATTTACAAAGGGAGGAATCTCCGTGGAGAATTTCATAAATATCATCAACTACGAAGATCACCAGACAAATTCGTCGAATACGCGTGAATGAGGAGAGGAGCATTCGGATATCTCATCAATAAATTAAATACGAATGTTTTTTACATGATCAGGAACTTTTAACAGCCAATAAATGCGGACGAATGACTGAGTACATGACAAACTACCCTAAATACACACATAAATACACAGATTGACACCCAGTACCAACATGTGGCTGTGCTGTGGCGGTAGCGTTATAGATCGTGATTGGGTGCATCAGAAAAAAATCCTGAGTTCGAATCACGATTCTTATTATATTTTCGCTGACTCAGTTACAATTCTGTATACTAATTTTTATGTATACTGTTTACACTGTATCGCTAAGTACATTTTTAAGGTCTTGCCTAAAAACTTGATCTGTAAGTGTATAAACACCTATCCCAGTTTATCACACACATTAAATTCCTAATAAATTACAATGTACCATGAAATTTACAAATATTTGATGTTGTGAACGTAATTCATCAGCAGTCAATGTTAAGGCCAAACGATACAATTGATATAAATAGTCTGCAAGAGTAAAGCGTACAAAACTTTTGAAAAGAAAGTCAAACGTTTTGTCCAATGATTTGTCTAAAAGTATGAAATAAAAAATATTAGGGAAACGTTTGGTGCACCTCATTTTCTGTTCATGATTTCGAGCATCATTCAAAGGCACATAGAACGTTTCTCTGATCAACTTACTTCTTTTACACAAATCATTTCATACAATATTTGACTGATTTCTGTCAGTGTTTAGTTTCACGTTTTATTCAGAAAGCATGATCTTACTGACTCCTCGTTGCCTTCCTAACGTACTTGATTTGAAGGAAGCCTTTTTGAAATTTAAATACCGCACCAATGTTTGTTTTTTATGTGCAAAATAGCTAGGCCTTGAACAGATGAAATTTTTGACACATCATTCACGTAACTTGGCAGCAGGTTTTCGTGAAATATTTCAATTTTTCCTCAAATCATTAATTAAATTTTCGTTAATTACCCTAATTACTTTCAAGCAGATAAATATTTTCATGCAAAACTAGACCTCACGCTGGTCAATTTGATACCCCGTTTACCTGTTTCTCTCCCTTTCTTTGGCTATGAAAATTCGGAAGAAACCTCATGGTGTAATATATAGGGAGTCTTGTTTTCGAATGCTCACGCTTTTACAAAAACGTATCGATTGTTAATCATACGATAAAATAGTCCATTTTACGTGCTGTCATTTCCAAAAATCGTCGTTTCGATATCTCGAACCGTTCATAAGAGACGACGATTCCCGAAGCGCAGGAAAGATTCGGACGTGCCGCAGGCGACCCGTCCATGGATATAACAACCAATATCTCAAAAATGAAAAGAGATATCATTCCGGTCTCAAATTTAAATACAATTTAGAAATATTGGTTACATTTCATACGCAATAATGTATGGCTTTAAATGAACTATAAGGAAAGTCTACACAATGTGATTTTACCTCTACAAATTCTTAAAAATTTCGTGCAGCCATGTACTCAGTTTCCTGCAGCACGGTAACTATGAAAAATAGCGAAAATTAATTCAGACCTTTATTGTTTACAGATATCAAGCTATAAGATGCGGAAGAATCAAATTTTATTCACCGAACAGTTTTTTTTTAAATCGGATGTTAAATAATTCATAGCTGCCGTCGCGTCAGCACCACTGCTTTGCCAAGAAGACACGTGGCTGTCGCTCTCTGTCGCGCGTGCTGCAATGACAAGATTCAAACACGTTCGAATTAAAACTTTGCCAGTTGCAGCAGGAGACAGGCAGCGACACAGATGTCGCTCACGTAGGACACTTCCGTAACTACACCTGCGGTTGTGTTTTGTCGCCTGAAGCTGTCGGTCCCTTCTGTCACTTACTTAGGATGCGGCTTTTGGCCGTGTCCTACGTGAGCGACAGAAGCGACCGACAGCGAGCGACTTCTGGATACGTGACACTCCAGCGACAAGCAGCAGCATCGGGCAAAAAGCTTGGGTGTCCTGCGTGCGAGCGACCATATCGTGCTACAAGATGGCTGCTTAGAGCCAACCACAACCAGCTGTTGCTATAAAATGGCGTCCTAAAAATACTGTAGTTGGAAAGTAAGGCTACAGAATTAGGTTTACTTAAGAAAATAAAGCGAAAAGGAAAGCTGTTCATGAAATTTACAAGGGAAGGAATCTCCATGGACAATTTCATAAATATCACCAACTATGAAGATCACCAGACAAATTCTTCGAAATAGCTGGCATGGTGGCTCAGCGTGTTTGGTCAGAGGGACATGTGCTCTCTGTAATAATAATGATAAAAAAAAAACTGAGTCAAGGAATCAACGATCAACTTGAATGGATATCTTGTGACATCTGCCCAGACCAAACGCAATGAGCTATATCGAACAAAATGCCAAAAAAAGGTAATGTATACAGTTCGTAATTACATGTATGGTAAAGGTCGTGGCTTCGATACTGGGCCGATCTTATATTTTTACTGACTTGGTTACAATTCTGTATACTAAGTTTTATGTATACTGTTTCTGCTGCATCGCTAAATATATTTTTACGGTCTTGCCAAAGAACTTTATCTTCACACCTATCCCAGTATACCACACACATTTAATTCCTAATAAATTACAACAAACAATGAAATTTTACAGACATTTGATGTTGCGAATGTAATTCATCAGCAGTCAGTGTTAAGGCCAAGTGTTTCAATTACTGTAAATAGTCTGTAAAAGTAAAGCTTACAAAAATTTTGAAAAGAAAGTCAAACGTTTTGTCTAATGATTTGTCTAAAAGTATGAAATAAAGAATGTTAGGGAAACCTTTGGTGCACCTCATTTTCTGTTCATGATTTCGAGCATCATTCAAAGGCACGTAGAACTTTTCTCTGATCTACTTACTTCTTTTACACAAATCATTTCATAAAATATTCGACTGATTTCTGTCATTTTTTAATTCCAAGTTTTATTCAGAAAGCATGAGCTTTCTGAACGTACTTGATTTGAAGAAAGCCTTTTTGACATTTAAATTCCGCACCTATTTATCTTTTTATGTGCAAAATTGCTAAAAACAGATGAAATTTTTGACACTCCATTTACATAGCTTGGCAGCAGCTTTTCGTGAAATATTTCAATTTTTCTTCAGCTTATTATTTAAGTTTTCGTTAATTACTCTGATTACTTTCAAGCAGATAAATGTTTTGATGCAAAACTAGACCCCATGCTGGTCACTTTGATACCTGTTTCTCTCCCTTTCTTTGGTTATGAAAATTCGGACAAAACCTCATGGTGTAATTTATAGGGAGTGTTGCTTCTGATCTGCTCACGCATTTACAAAAATGTATCTAGTGTTAATCATGTGATAAAATAAACCTTTCTGCGTTCTGTCATTTCAAAAATTCATGGTTTCGATATCTAGAACCTTTTATGAGATACGACGATTTTTACGACCACTTGAATCCCGAAGCGCAGGAAATGTTTGGATGCACCACGAGCGACCCGTCCGCGGATATAACAACCAATATCTCAAGGATGAAAAGAAATATCATTCCAGTCTCAACTTTAAATACAATTTAGATATATTGGTTACATTTCATACGCAATAATGTATGGCCTTAAATGAACTATAAGGAAAGTCTACACAATGTGATTTTATCTCTGCAAATTCTTAAAAATTTCGTGCAGCCACATACTCAATTTCCTGCAGCACGGTAACTAAGACGAATAACGAAAATAAATTCAGACCTTTATCGTTTAAAGATATCAAGCTATAAGATGTGGAAGAATCAAATTTTTTCACCGAATAGTTTTCTTAAAATCGGATGATAAGTATTTCGTAGATGCCGTCGCGTCCGCTTCACTGCTTTGCCGAGAAAACACGTTGCTGTCACACCCTGTCGCGCGTGCTGTAGCGACAAGATTCAAACGCGTTTGAATTCAAACTTTGCCATTTGCAGCCGGAGACAGGCAGCGATACAGATGTCGCTAACGTAGGACACTTCCTTAACTATACCTGTGGTTTTGTTTTGTAGCCTGAAGCTGTCGCGCACTGTCGCTCGCTTCTGTCGCTTACGTAGGACGCGGCTTTAGGTGAGCAGACGAAACGCAAAAAATGCTGCAGTTGTCACCTGACATAGTATTCTAATTACAAACAAGAGTGATGAAAATTCCTAACTTGAACATAGGGTAATTTTTGTGAGCGAGCTGTGTGTGATGCGAAAGCATACAGCAGGGATTTCACTTTACTGTTCGAATACTGAAGCCACTGAAGGTATTAATTACAGTCAGTCGTCTATTAATCTCTTAGCTCCATCCTCATCCTCATCCGAGAAATACATTTCAGTTCTGGAACTGCCATCTGCTACGTTGATAACGAGTCGATCAACAAGAGAATCCACGAAGCCACCCAGGCGCCACATTTTCTCCTCTTCTCTTATGATGTCCTGTTCCACCTGCCAGCGTTCGGAGGTGACATGTGAAAAAGCTGTGTGCGTTAGTTCCAGTACGTCTGGCAGCTTAACGGTCTTGTTATTTCTCAGCCCAAATCCATAACTTGGCCCCAGATCAGTTCTGTTAGGTTCATATTGTGATGGTACAGTGACAAATGTAAAAATGCAGCATTTGTATGGTGTACTAAAAGCTGTGGAAAATGATTGTTTTTCATGTTTCTACGACACATGTCTACATCTGTGGTACAAAACAATGGACACAGTCCAAATGAAGAGTATTTGGTTTTTAATTTTTGGCTTAAAAATTAAATTGTTATGTTTTCTTAATTAAAGCAATCTTTAATCACAGTCTTTCATAAAATCGATAATTTATATTTGAAAGGAAAATTGGAATTTCGCGTGCAATATGTAATTAAAAAGAAGAAGACGTGCATTATTCATAAAAAATGATGAATTTTAGTTACGAGATGTAGGTATTTCAAACTGAACGAGGAAAAAAAAAACTGGCAGAGGCGAGGCTTGAACCAGCGAACCATTAATTGCAATCACGTTATGCAAAATACTATGCTACCGATTCCGCCGCCGGCCGGAGTGGCCGAGCGATTCTAGGCGCTTCAGTCTGGAACCGCGCGACCGCTACGGTCGCAGGTTCGAATCCTGCCTCGGGCATGGATGTGTGTGACGTCCTTAGGTTAGTTAGGTTTAAGTAGTTCTAAGTTCTAGGGGACTGATGACCTCAGATGTTAAGTCCCATAGTGCTCAGAGCCATTTGAACCATTTTAACCGATTCCGCCGGCCGTGTGGCAGAGTCAGTTCAGCTTGGGACGCGACAGCGACCGGACGTGTCGCTACTTCCGCGTAGTCGTAGCGCCGCAAGCCGTGTTTATAGAAATTCTTGGATTGTGACCTGTGATATTCTCAGTGCTTCTTCACTACCGCCGTACACAAGCTTCTTAATTCACTCACAGCGGTCTCGGCCGCTCATATAGTGCAGTTATGGCTCCCAGTGTACCACGTAAGATTACCCTGTGTCTTGCATTTAAGAAATCTTCCAGGAATGTGCAACCGAGTTCTCTAGAAATCCATGACTGGATAGTAGATATCATTGGCATCAAGTCCCAACCAGGTCCACACAGCATACTGTTTCTTTGTGGAGTTTTTAGACCAGATACAACTGGAGAAAATTTTGGTGAATACTGGTGGGAAAGCAGAGTTCTGTAATCGTGATCGGTCGGTGAGTACAGTTTCAATAACTAACGCTGATATTGACTATAAACAAGTGCGAGTGTTCAATTTGCCACCTGAAGTTGAGAATTGTTTTCTTAGAGATGTCCTCGCCAAATACAGTGACTTCCGACAGATTAGAAACGAAAAATAGTCGAGCCGTCACAAACTCCAATGTTATAGTGGGGTTCGCTCAGTTGACATGGCCGTTAAAGTCGATATCCCATCCTTTATAATGGTTTGTGGTTATAAGGCTCGTGTCATTTACGATGGACAAGTAGGCACTTGTTTTATCTGTAACACGAGTGGCCATTTACGAGATGATTGCCCACGACGCGTTGTCGTACTTCGAAATAATTTGCAACAACGACAGAGATTAACACTGGCTGATGTCCTAACTCAAAATCAGGCGCCTTCTGTGATTGACTCCCAACCAAGTGCATCTGTGTCAAGCCGGTGTTGCATTATCTGTCGGAAACAAATGACGTCGTACAAGTGACGGTAGTGGCTCCGGTGACCAGGTCGTAAAAAATCAAACCGATGACGCGGAGTCACGGGCCTCCACACAGGACACCCATATGTCGGATGGCTCAGTTACGACCCGCCACATTCACATTGATACTCCCGACGCAGAAAATGTCAATATGAGTGCAGTCGAGTGTTTACAGCAATCCGTTCCGATGCCGCTTCTCGACTCGCCACAGGTGGTCAACACACAAGAGGCGGCAGTCAGTCATCTGCACATCGTAAACACAGAGGATGATGCGCGCGGTGTAGAGCATAACATAAACACCCGACACCTCGGAACTGCTTCCAAACAACGCGAGGAACCGGAAAGCTGTATACAAACAGCCAGTACGGCTCCAACCAAACATAGTGATGCCGGCCGCGGTGGTCTAGTGGTTCTAGGCGCGCAGTCCGGAACCGCGGGACTGCTACGGTCGCAGGTTCGAATCCTGCCTCGGGCATGGATGTGTGTGTGATATCCTTAGGTTAGTTAGGTTTAAGTAGTTCTAAGTTCTAGGGGACTGATGACCACAGAAGTTAAGTCCCATAGTGCTCAGAGCCATTTGAACCATTTGAACCAAACATAGTGAACCTGCTGAAGCCGCGTCTTAGGACTTGCCGTCACCCGTTCCGAAGACAGGACTTTCACATACTGCTTACAACCATGACTCGCCAACTCCGCAGTCTTCTATGACACTTCGGACGATTGTGCGACGGCAAAATAAAGTTAAACCAAGTGACTCCGTGGCTGGAAGTAAGTCAAAAAGTAAAGTCAGGGCTGGTACAAAACCTGCGGATGTAGGTTCGAAGTCCGACGGTGAGATGGACTGGGCTTCCAACGCTTACCAACACCCACACGTCTCTGACGATCATGAGTCAAGCTTATAAGTCTTTGTCTCTGAAAATCAACAGAGTTAGGACAGATTTAAAATTAGCAATGCTACGGCAGTTTATCTATGAGTCCGAAGCTGATATAGTTCTGTTACAGGAAGTGTCTATCTTAAGTTTTCATGTATCAGGATTTGCAACAATAGTAAACACCCTGGCGGACGGGGATACAGGTACGGCCATTCTATCACGAGACGGAATCCCAGTGAGCAATATAGAAATGTTGGACTCCGGTAGAGGCATAGCTTGCCAAATTTTTGATGTCGCCCTCGTCAATATCTATGCTCCATCTGGAACGACCCTAAAATCAGAAAGAGCTAACTTCTTTAAACATCATCTACTTGTTACGCCGCAACCCAACCCAGCTGATAATTAGTGGTGATTTTAACTGTGTGATCCACAGGAAAGATCAATCGCCAAACTTTAATTACTGTAGGGAACTACATGATCTGGTGCGTCACCTGCAACTGAAGGATGCGTGGTAACTAAAATTTCCTACCCTGGTAAAGTACACGTACCTGACCGCCACCACATGTAGCCGTCTAGACTGTTTGTACATCTGAGAACATTTGCCAACATGTTCTGGACGCCGATGTCATTCCGGCTAGTTTCTCCGACCACTGCGCCCTCTGTGTCACGATAAATTTGGCCAAACAGCATACTAAATGGCATAGGATTCCGTGGAGCCTAAATGTTTCTGTTCTCGCCGATGCCGCGCTACAAGATGTCATCTCCAAGACATGGGCGGGTTGTCTCAAGCAATGCTGTAGATATCCGAGCAAGATAGCCTGGTGGAATACTGTGGTCAAACGGAAAATGCGATTATCCTTAAGAAACTACAGTTCGCAACGGGTGCAAGATGTCAAACGCACGATTGATTTTTACCAGACAGTTCTGCGAGAGTTGTATGCGACTACGTCACCAACCAACACGTAGCTGACGACCATCAAACAAATAAAGGCGAAGCTTATAGGCATAAAGCGAACGCAGCTTGAAAGACTGAAGATCAGATCTAAAGCAAAATCGCTTCAAGAGTACGAACTTGCATAGCTGTATCACCTCATAAAACATCGTGCCAATCGCAAGCGAGCTTTTATGGGAGAGCTGGACACAGATGATGGACTCCATTTGACCCGACAGAGTGATATTATTACTGCAGTTTACCGGTACTTCACGGATCTGTACTCGCAATGCGATACATATGGTGATGACGGCGGCGATATCGTGCGTGCTCTGGCCACCGTAGTCACGCCTGCGGAGAACTCGGCGGTCGTACACGATTTTGCACCAGACGAAGTCCTTGATCTGATTTCTAGTTCGCCATCGAATAAATCCCCTGGCCCTGATGGTTTGCCACGGCAATTTTATGTGCATTTCTGGCCCATAATCGGACACACATTTACAGATGTTCTCAATGAAGAGATGCGAGGGAGTGCCGTGCCGGCCGAAATGAAGGAAGGTCGAATTGTACTGATACCAAAAAGCAAACACCGAAAAAACTTAGATAACTTCCGACCGATTACTTTACTTAAAATTTTGATTACAAAACCTTTGCCAGAGCACTCAACAGCAGATTGTCTCCATTAATGAAGCAAGTGATTCATAACCATCAATCATGCTTCCCTGGTCGCACTATTATGACGCCCCTTTCGGAATACAGAGATGTAATAGCCATAGCGTCAGTCACTAACGTGAATCTCGCATTGCTGTTTATCGACTTTTGCAAAACATTTGATCGCGTCCGCCACGAGTACCTCCTACAGCTACTGCAGCGCTGTGGTTTTGATTAACGGGTTATTAATGTCGTGCAACATTTCGTCACGGGTAGTACAACCAGAGTCAGCGTAAATGGACAGCTTACCCAACCCATCGAGGTCCAACGAGGAGTGCCGCAGGGGAGCCCTCTCTCCATGATGTCATTTGTTTTATGGCTCGAGCCGCTCTTACGCTCTAATCATAACAAACTTGCAGGCCTTTTGATCGCCTTTTGATCCTTCGTGGTTCGTGCTTACGCCGACGACGTCGGAGTATTACTGCGCAACGACGGAGACGTATCAACCCTCAAGACCGCGGTAGACGAGTACTGTCGTGCTTCCGGTGCTAAAATCAACGCCGGTAAATGCACCTTTGTCAACATTCGAGGATTCGACGCAGTTATTATACCTTGGGCGAAGCGTGTCGAAACCCACGCCACTCTGGGGATGATTATCGACAAATGCCGGCTAAAAATGAATGCAAAAAATTGGAAGCAGGTCACCAATAAAATGCAAGGTGCCATCTATGAAAACAACTGGCGGTCCGTTGACATTCTCCAACACATACGATTCCTCAGCAGTTATATATTCAGTAAAGCCTACTATACGGCCCAAATATTTCCAGTCCCCAAGATGCAGGCAAAACACGTGATGAAACTCTCTAACAGATTTATCTGGCAAGGGCATCTGTTCAAAGTGAAATACACCACGCTGACGTCTTCCAGACAGGCCGGCGGACTCAACATGCCGGACATTAACCGAAAGTGTACTGTGTTATATATTAAACGAATCACCCGCTTGTTGGACAAGGAACCTCTCAGCGTAACCAGTTGGCTTTTCCGAACTTTACAACCCACCGACATGCACCCATCCATTGATGTAGGTAAAATGCATTACAAACTACGACATGTCAAGCAGTTTTTTCTTGAAGTAAGCTATATTTATGGACATTATTTCACGTAGGATTTACCGACGACTCACCTATTATTAAAAAGATGGACATCTCCAATAGTCCGGAATCCCATTGAACTTAAATACCCGAATGTTCATTGGAAGGCAGTTTGGGACAACATAAGTTTAACCGTCCACACTGCTGAAGTGGCGTCCACATGGTATAAAGTGGTCAACGATGTTATACCCACTAATGAAAGGTTGCATAGACAGTGACAAATGCGTCCGCTGTGGTCTGGTCGACACCTTACGCCATCGCTTAACTTGTGGCGGCCATCTCATAACTGGAAATGGGTGCAGCAGAGGCTGGGCCTGATTACTCGCAGAAGCCCAGCCAGCCACTGCACCGACATCCTGCTATGGCCGAACACGAAACATTTTCCAGCTACCGAGAACAACACCGTGATTTGGCTGTTAGGACAGTTTGTGACATATATCAACATTCTCAATAGTGAAGATAATCTCATCAGTTTCGTGGCTTATATGAGAACGGCACGTTGGAAGATGGAACGTTACCCAAATTTCAGGACGATGTTTGGTAACATGTTAGACATAATGTTTGAAAAACAAGGCGTAGGGTAATTCTCGACGCCGGTAAGGACACAAATCACGTGCGAGACTATGTAGCGAACACAATACACAACGAATAAGGGGTTACACCTGTTCCTAGGACTGCTCCCGACTTCTCAATGGTGTTATTAACTTCATTTGACGTTTTCCTTAATTTATGTTGCCTGTGCATGTCTTTGTTATTCGTTTGTATGCTCCAAATTACTTTCTGTGAAGATTATGGACGGTTGTGAATCAATGGCCAGAACTGCAATTCTAGTTAAGACACTCATATATATTTTGTAATGCTCTTTAATATGTGTGCGTTTTGGTTTTATGTCTCTGTCTGGACTGAAGATGCTAATGTCATTTTGTTCTGTTTCGTAAGCTTAAGAATGGCACTATATGGCACTATATTGAAATGTGTTCTTCAGTCTATTGTAGGATACAATTCGTGTTGAAACAGTTCAAGTACTTCATTATTTTATTTTTGTGCTTATGCGCTTGTATGATTGTTTTAATAAAGGGGAAAAAGCGGTTCTAGGCGCTTCAGTCTGGAACCGCGCGACCGCTACGGTCGCAGGTTCGAATCCTGCCTCGGGCATGGATGTGTGTGATGTCCTTAGGTTAGATAGGTTTAAGTAGTTCTAAGTTTTAGGGGACTGATGACCTCAGATTTAAGTCCCATAGTGCTCAGAGCCATTTGAACCATTTTTGCTACCGATTCCGCTATACATCGACTGCACAGTTGTCTCTGAACTGTGTGTAATATCCTCCCTCGGGAAACATCAAAGCCGATTATCTCTGTAAATTTATGACAAGCATTAAGAACAACCTATCTCTCGGCACTTTTAACAGTGTTCCACACGCGTGTTTCACTACGGAACAGGAAGCTTCCTCAGCCATTTCCATACTGCTTATTAACAGCGCCACCATCAGAGCACAACGGTGCAGAGGTTGTGACTGTACACAATTTTTGAAACAAAAACTACATAGCTAAAGCGTGATTAAGAAAAACGTTGATGGCTTTTAATATACTTGAATATCTTAAAGTTTCATTTAACGTAACTTAGTAATAATAAACCTAATCCATAAGAAGGACCTACTTCCAAAAGAGTAACAACACAAGTGTAAGTGTGCTACGGCTTCTGACCAAGCATCGCGTTTGTGTTTGTTTACATCAGGTTTATTCTTATGATGAACTGATTATAGTACTGTCTTTAACCGTGTAGGTTTCCGAGGGCAGAGTCAGTTGACCGTGTCATGATGGTAAAAAAAAAGGAGTACTGGAGAAACCAACGTTTTGGGCACGGCTACAGCGGGCTTCTTCTGGGTCCTCTAGTGTATTTTATCTGTGCAGAGTCCATTTAGTGCTCACCGAGCATGACATTACATCACGATTTTAAAAGATAGTTGTTGTGATTGATCTCTTGAGGCGGATGAAGCACGAACTTTATTGTAATAGGTTACTACGCTGGAGGAAGTGGGGATCTATTTTGTCTATTGATTCTTGCACTGTGTGCCACGATTGGTGGCCATCGGCGAATGTGGCGCGGACTCTTGTTTTTGTCCGGCTGGACTCAGGCAGCGCGAAGACAGTTACTCGACGGTTGCGCTCGCGTGGCCTGGTGGACTCGTGAAGGCTGGCAGCCAGGATGGGACAAGCCTGGGTCCATCCTCTCTGCTCACGTAGTAAGGGTGTTCCAATATTCCGAAGAGCTCCTCTGATCTTCCTTTTAATCAAACCTGGCTGCTTTGCAAGCATGCAGGATTCGTTAAATTTTATTTCCTCGCCGCAGTCTTGCTGGTCTTCAGACACTGCAGATTTGCTGTGTTGCCCTAGACTAGACGAATGTCCACATTGTTATTGGGTTGCGTTTTAACATCTGAGGTCATCACTCCCCTAGAACTTAGAACTACTTAAACCTATCTAGCCTAAGGACATCACACACATCCATGCCCGAGGCAGACTGAAGCGCCTAGAACCGCTCGGCCACATCGGCCGGCCGACTTCCTTCCCTGTCCTTCCCTAATCCGATGAGACCGATGACCTCGCTGCCTGGTCTTCTCCCCAAAACAACCCAACCCAACCTTAAAACAGACGTGATACTGTTTACGGCAATGCCAAAGAGGGTAAAACTTCCCTGAGGAACATTATTCTCCAGCTGAAAACGATCCGATAGCACGTCACCAACTGCGCATCTAAAAAGCGCTTACATAGGTAGGATCGTATGAAGATGGGAGGCAGTCAGGAAAGATCCATTGGCGGACCTACTCTAGAATACTGTGTCTCCAAGTAGCGTCGTACACATTACTGATGTCAAAGTATATACCGAGACAGTGACGTTTTTGTAGGAAAGCCTGCTGGGTAGCCGCTTCTGGCAGTGCCTAGTTGTCGACATTGGATCGAAATTTCCCGAATCCAAACTGAGAAAGACTGAGGAGTTGCCTGGTCTCTAACACTGGACAATGGTTAGCCATTCGTGCCAGGGTCTTTCCTTCACAACTCGTTAAGGCGACGCTCTGGTAACCTCTGGGACACGTTCGGTCCTTGTCTTGTTTGAGAAGAGGTATCACAATCGCCTCTCTCCACGCGTTGGGAAAGTAGCCTGTTTGCCACATCAAATTAAAAGATCAGAGGAGGACCTCCTTTGACACTGCTGGCAAATGTCGAAGCGTGCTGTAGCGAAATTACTCGTGACCGGTGTTCAGTATCATGAGTCTTAGACAGTGCCGAATCCAGCTGCCACATGGAGAAAGGGCATTTGTAAGAAACAGAGTTGTTGGATCTGTAGTCCAACTGGCCTCTCTCTATAGTTGGGCGGTAGAGGCAGAATGCTGGATCCCTTTTGGCATTGGCAGCAGTCGTGGCAAAATGCACTGCCGTCTTCTAGGCGTTGTTTGGAGACATCCTTATTTCAGCAGTGTTGCTGTTAATAAACGACTGTGTGTACCGGAAATCTTCCTGATGCCACCGCACCTTACCGTTGTACAACAAGTGGAACGATTGACCGAATCCAGGAAGCTTTTCATGACGTTCTCTTGCTTTCCTTGCTGATGCGACGAGACTTGGCCCTTGCCAGTCGAAAGGCTGCGAGGTTTCGCACCATCAGGCGATGCGTAAACAGTCACAGAGCCGCACGTCAGGTCTGGATTAATAAAGGGTACACATCAGTCCACCAAACAGCAGGCTGTCTCCTAAACGACCTTTGGAGTTCGGGATGGAGACGTCAACGACGTGGTGGATCACTTGCGTGATGTGGTCCAACCAGTCAGGGACGCTGTCGCGGCATTCAGACGTACCCAGCTGGCTGAAAAGCGTCCAGTCAGTTCTGCAGATCATACATCGTGTCCGTGTCATTTCAGGGAGATCTCCATCCAGTATGCGAATCCATAGTGAGACGTAGATTTAAGGTCATCAGTGACTTCCCACTGAACAGAGTCTGCGAGGGCCGGAGAGCAGAAACAGAGGTCGGTGGCTGATGACCCAGAAGCAGCGCAGAAATGAGTGGGCGTGACTATGTTGACGATACACCGCTCATGAGACGTCATGAGGCCCTCCAAAACCCGACCCTGACGGCATGTGGTGGTCGAGCTCCACAATACATGTCGGTCATTGAAGTCTCTCAGTAGAAAAAATACTCGGTGGAGTTATTCTATAGGTATGTTAGAGCCTAAAAACCTGCCGCATTTTGTGGAGATAAATACAGTACGCAAACAGTGATCCTGTGACACCCATGAACTTCAGCTGCGGCAGCTTGCAGGTCAGTAGGCAGGAGGAGAGCAGACGAATGGTGTGCGTCATGGACAAGAGAAATGTTGATTTTATTTACGATCTGAAGTAGAGTCAGTGACTGATGTTGGCAATTTGAACTGCTTTCAGATGATTCATTTTTTCCACTATCTCATCTGATACACACACTACTATAGTTTATAGACCATAATTTGGTTCTCATTTCAAGCTCTGCTGTGAATAAACTAGGATGCAGCAACAAGAAAATGTACTTGCCAGTAAGTCGATTCGCAGTCTCATAGCGATGTGACATTGGTTACAACACAGTGTGGAACAGCAGAAATATCTTTTATTTCAATCCTTATTTAGGATGACTGATACCATTTTCACTGTCACGACTGCTATTCGTTTTTTAACGAGGAATTGTTCTGATATATGGTTCGCAGTTTTTGAGTATTTTACTTATTTAATCTGATCTGATCAGAGCCATCAGGGTTTCACACGTAGAATACCTTTTCTGCATTATTGTTATCTATGAATTATAATATGACAAAGAGTATTAAATGATTTGAGTGTCTATACGGACATGAGTAAGTAAATAATATTGACTACGAACTAATAATGTTAATACTGGCGTTACTTTTACTACAACTGGCACTAATAATGATAATAATAACAATACTGCCCTTGGCCGACATGAAAAGTATTTATAGGTGTACAAAATAGATGTTTTATCACGTAGCGAGTTTTTGGGAAAGGAAATTTAAGCAGACTGCACCATCTAAGAAAAGCGAGAAATGGGGAAGTTGGTTGGTTGGTTGGTTGATTAGGGGGAAGGGATCAAACAATGAAGTCATCGGTCCCATCGGATTACGGAAGGATGGGGAAGGAAGCAGGTCGTACCCTTTCAAAGGAACCATCCCGACATTTGCCTGAAGCGATTTAGGGAAATCAGGGAAATCTGAATCACGATGGCCTGATGCGGGTTTGAACCGTCGTCCTCCCGAATGCGAGACCAGTATGCTAACTACTGTGAAATGGGGAAGATCTTATTGGAAGTAAGGATGCAGAGCGTAGTGGATACTGGGACAATGGTAATCGTTATTGTTGCTTCAGCAGTTATGTCATTAGCTTTCTTCATAAGATGGAGACGTTATTCAATACTCTAATATAATGCGAGAGGTTATTCAAGAATCAGATTCGTGCTATTGAGAAGCACTTAGAGTAAGTGGCTGTATGGTGGACTAGGCCAGAAAGGATTTTGCTTTAATGGAAATGGGAGTTTCTGCCTTGTTGTTCAGACAAGAGTGTTAAGGTCGAGGAGGGATATGAAGGAAAGATCTGATTGATAACATAACCGGGATGACAGACGATATGGAAATCACTGCGCTTGTCTGCGCACAGCCGGTGTAGCTGTGCATATGATGGTGAATATGATCAAACATTCAAACAGCACGGATATAACGAACACAGGCATTCGTAACTAATTCCAGGAGAAGGAACGACCTTGCAGGGAACATCGCTGTAATCAATCATTGAAAGTATCAGCGTTTGTACAAGTTTTTTCACGTCAGGAGGAAATAGCTTTTTATGTTTTTGTAGAGTTTGGGGATGTGAGTTAACGAGCATTTCGCTCTCATTTAAGTATATGGCTGAAAGAGTCAGCCTTCAGGAATTGTGAAACGAACCTCGTCATCCAGGACCGTGTGCCACTGGTTTCGACATTATAGCGCTATTATTCGTAGTGGCAGTTTGTGTTACGAGAAATGAATGGTGTGATCTGATAATAGACTATTAGGTGTTGAAATCAAGCAATCGAAATTATCGTCTACTGCCGGTATGATAGCTCCATTATTACCTGTGAAACATATCTAAACATTCACCGCAGTTGTAGCAGTGGCAGCTGATGTTCTGAAACGGCCAACTTCGTCATACTAGCACACCAAAACCTTGTAATTTCCAAAACACTTCTTTATTTCGCAAAATGAAACCAACTGCAGCGTGTAACATGGTTGGGTAATGTATTATAGCACTTGTAATGAGACTTGAGGTCTTGGTAGCAGGTACGATACCGTCAACCTTTTTGGAAACATGTAACAGCACTCAAATTCAGAGGACACCGAATTCAAATCCTGTATTTATCTGCACACCTTGCTAGTTCCGTTGTTCCTTAAACGATCTGCACGCTCTTCCTCCAATGAAACAAGTACAGTCGTCGTCTTGCACAATCTCTAGTTGCAAGGATAGTGTACTACGAAATACAAGTATGTTCGGGATGCCGAAAACTGAGAGTAACACATCAGTTCAGTTTTTCCCTGCAGAGTACAACTACCCTCATACACATTGTAAATATCGATGGAATTACAGATTCTTTTCTGGTCACTGTTCATCTCCTGGATCACACGTCTTAATGGCTCATCATCGACCTCCTCTTCCTTTCTGGCTTCTGAAGCCGCGGCAACTTCCCCGTGAATGTGCATATGCAATTATCAAGATACCTAACACCTGCTGCAAATCCCTAATAGCTCCAGTAACTCTGATTCTGACTTAGTCCGACCATTTTTCAGCCCTTTCATTGCATATATCAAGTATAGCCCGCTTGAAATTTTTTTTACGTTGACCACGATCAACTGTACTGAACAAATTAACTGCTCTCCACCGATCAGGATGCTTGCCGTTTCTTTCCATTAAGAAGTATCCGAATGAGATTTTCACTCTGCAGCGGAGTGTGCGCTGATGTGAAACTTCCTGGCAGATTAAAACTGTGTGCCCGACCGAGACTCGAACTCGGGACCTTTGCCTTGCCCGCGAAAGGCAAAGGTCCCGAGTTCGAGTCTCGGTTGGGCACACAGTTTTAATCTGCCAGGAAGTTTCATATCAGCGCACACTCCGCTGCAGAGTGAAAATCTCATTCTGGAAACATCCCCCAGGCTGTGGCTAAGCCATGTCTCCGCAATATCCTTTCTTTCAGGAGTGCTAGTTCTGCGAGGTTCGCAGGAGAGCTTCTGTAAAGTTTGGAAGGTAGGAGACGAGGTACTGGCAGAAGTAAAGCTGTGAGTACCGGGTGTGAGTCGTGCTTCGGTAGCTCAGATGGAGAGCACTTGCCCGCGAAAGGCAAAGGTCCCGAGTTCGAGTCTCGGTCGGGCACACAGTTTTAATCTGCCAGGAAGTTTCAAGAAGTATCCGAGCAGTGTCACAGGATTTTCTTTACTTGCATACTTCCTTAGCAGATTCCATGGTAAAACTTTGGGCAAAACTCATTTCCGCGTCCTAGATTTCTGCTACCGGACTCTTGACAATTTAAATTGAGATTTTACCTCTTAATGAGTTGTTTATTACAGCACTTACAATTTTTAAATTCGATCAATAACACTAGTCAACAATGAAAATCTAACTGCGATGAAATAAATGTTAACTATATCGACCACGCTGATAACGAAACCGACAATGAAAAGCTCGAATTAGCTCTCGCTTCCAAGTTAAAGGATGGGGCGCATTTAATTATAATTATACGGTTAGTTCCACATGGAAGTGTACGCCCTAATTTTATATGTAACGTCCGTGGCGACATCTCTGGTAGTGGTCTCGAATCTGTAATCAATGCTTTTTTGCACAATGTATCGATAAACAGTTTGAGAGTTGAATGGCTTGTTTTGTCGGTTGCAGTTTAAAAGGAGTGCAACACATCTAAAGTGTCACGAGGCAGTGTTCCTTATAGATCATCCAATCGGACCAAAGCTTTCATATGGAGCTGCTGCTAAAATTCATAGAAAGTCAAAGACATTCGTTGTGAAATGATATGACATTTAGAAGTTGGAAACATGGATTATTTACCGGAGGGAGGGCTGAAGTGCCAAGCTATAATCGATCATGACGGTGATTGGATTAACTATTAAGTTATTCTGCAATTAGTAACAATATGTATTTTCATGTAAACATATATTTTTAATAGACTCTTCTATTTCGTACAGATAATGGCGTACATTTTCTTGTGGCACTGACTGTATTACATTAGAATTCATTTGCAATTCTGGCCGTTTGGCGGCCTGACCTGGGCTTCTGAGCAAATCGTTACTTTTGCTGGTTGTTTGATTGATTGAGGGGGGTTATGGGACTTAACGGAATGGTCATCAGTCCACGCAAAGAAATGTTAATTTAGAGTTTGCACTGTCGAAACTAACATTGTGGGCTTACGAATTGTTACTACGCTTCAAAAATACGTCACTATTTATGACCACGTGTAAGTCTGTACTGCATTCACTATTAAAAGCAATCGTATCTTGAATTCCAAAGCATAATTGAGACTTGGAGTTCGGTTATTTTATCTAGTACATACACACAAAATAATGCAGTTCTTTCCTGCTTGCAGCATCATCCTGATACTTACAAATATCAACCAAACCAAACAGCGATTGATCAGCTGTAGGCTGAGAGCAGCAGTTAACGTTAGCATAGCCTTCTGAAATAAATCGACGCCAGTCCTGATGGGACAAATTCTTAATATACCTTGGTAATGATAGAAATTACTTTAATGCAAGCTTCTCACGAAAACAAGCTGGGCGCAACGAGATACTCTGACTACATAGTGGAAATTATTGGAAACAATTTGCATTACATTGCGATTTGACCACAAGTGAGCTAACTGAAGCAAGTTAAAAAGGAGACAAGTTTCATTCTAGTGTTATCATTAATGGCAGTTGGTTTCACTAAGAACTTAATTAAACATGAAGGCATTTTGAAATTTTCGTTTCAGAACGTACTTTAGTAATAAAAACGTACTTTAATAATACATTAACTTTTTTCAAAATGACAAAGGAAAATTATTATGAATGTCCTTTGGCGGCACTGAAACATAACTACAAGAATTAAATAATTCAAAATACAGATCATGTGTATTGAAATGACTGTTTCTTCTTACACGCAGTTAATTATTCAGTTACTTGAAGATTCTTGCCATGTAGCAGTTGAGCAGATGCTGTTGGTGATGACGAATTTGTTACGCAATTTCTTCAGGTTTCAAATATACCGGGTTAATAATGCCTCACCATGTGGTAAATCAGAGCCATTGTTCTCGACGTGACTGACGCAATTGTTTAACCACAATATATGTCCGCAAATTCTTAGATCCGCAACTATTACTTTTTGGGAACGACTTACAACATTGTAAACCGTTGGCCAACCATTCTGTTAATAATATACTTACCGTTTTGTCGTACGTAAACGCTTGAGAGCGCCATTAACACGAATTCATTTCCGATAGTTACTCCCACTCAACTGAAAACACTTTTATATACTCCTCGTCATCTTAACTAGTTACGGAAGTTATACTGAATCAATGTTGTTAGTATTTAACAAACAATTTCACTTCTGAATGTGAAATCACGCATCGCGTTGAAACACCTCTGATTACATTAATGGTCTAATAATTTTGCAGCTAAACCATTTTATTTAAATTATCGTGAGCTAATGAATAAGAGCTAACCGATTTGACGGCTGCGGGAGTCGCTTAAATCAGATTTTGACGGCTGAATAATGTTTTATTCCAAGAACAGAGGTTTTGCATTTAATCATGGCCGTAAAGCTTACCACAAAGTAAATGAACTGTTTGTGAAGGCCACAGGATAAAGAAATAACTGCCGGCCGTAGTGGCCGTGCGGTTCTAGGCGCTGCAGTCTGGAACCGCGAGACCGCTACGGTCGCAGATTCGAATCCTGCCTCGGGCATGGATGTGTGTGATGTCCTTAGGTTAGTTAGGTTTAACTAGTTCTAAGTTCTAGGGGACTGATGACCTCAGAAGTTGAGTCCCATAGTGCTCAGAGCCAAAGAAATAACTAAGGGGGCATAGAAAGGTGCAGGGCGTTTATTATAGATCATTTGTTACTTCACAAGAGTCCAACAATATTTTATTTCACAGATAAATCTTATAATGCAGCTGCCTGGGAAATACCACATTTTTTCTGAATTCTCTTCTTTCATCTTACCACCATAAATACAGAGCATTTCTCAAACACACATTAAAAATGGAAACTCTTCAATTCAGACATACAGGTAAACAGAACAAAATAGGTTCAATATACAATGAAGAGCCTAAGAAACTGGTACACCTGCCTAATATCGTATAGGGCCCTCGTGAGCACGAAGAAGTGCCGCAGCACGACGTGGCATAGACTCAAGTAATGTTTAAAGTAGTGTTGGATGGAACTGACACCATGTGTCCTGCAGGGCTGTCCATAAACTCGTAAGAGGATGGGAGGGGGGGGGGGGGGTTGAGATATCTTGCACGTTGCGCCGTGTCTCAGATACTCTCAATAACTGTCTTCTCTGGGGAGTCTGGTGGCCAGCGAAAGTGTTTAAACTCAGAAGAGTGTTCGTGTAGCAATTCTGGACGTGTGGGGTGTCGCATTGTCCTGCTGGAATTGCGTTAGTCCGACGAAATGTACAAGGGACTTGAATGGATGCAGGTAATCAGACAGAAAGGTTACGTACATGTCACTTGTCAGAGTCGTATTTAGATACATCAGGGGTTCCATATCACTCCAACTGCACATGCCCCACACCATTACAGAACCTCCACCAGCTTGAGTAGTCCTCTGCTGACTTGCAGGGTCTATGGATTCATGACGTTGTCTCCATACCCGTACACGTCCATCCGCACGATACAATTTTGAAACGAGACTCGTTGGACCAGGCCACATGTTCCAGTCATCAACAGTCCAATGTCGGTGTCGACGAGCCCAGGCAAGGCGAAAAACGTGGGGTAGCCGCGCGTTCTAGGACCGCCTTGTCAAGGTTCGCGCGGCTCCCCCCGTCGGAGGTTTGAGTTATAACACTCCAGCAGCATTTGCGTAGCTTATGCAATCAGACACCAAATTTGGTTTATTACGTATTATGCCCCAACAGAACAAAGTAGTCCTGTCACGGAAAAGCCACGTATAACACTTCTGTCTGTTACTGCTATACCATAACCTTAAAGTAGGAGGCATGTCGTGAAATATAAGTATCTAGCTAAAACAATTATGGTATAAAGCAACAGAGCAGTGTTACCCTCTGAGAGGAATTTTGTAGTGTTGACCGAGTTGTGCCTAACGGGGATGGCTTATCGGAAATGAAAGTCAGAATTACGTAAA
This sequence comes from Schistocerca cancellata, assembly GCF_023864275.1. Classification (NCBI taxonomy): domain Eukaryota; kingdom Metazoa; phylum Arthropoda; class Insecta; order Orthoptera; family Acrididae; genus Schistocerca; species Schistocerca cancellata. Next base: position 277,507,608 of record NC_064626.1, read on the forward strand.
TATTTGAACAGTAATAAACAAATTTTTTGCCTATCTGCACTATTTAACGGATAAAGAAAACGGTCGCCAGCCTAATTAGGCAAGAGAAATATTAACGTTCTCGTATAAGAAAGTAAGTGTGAGTAACTTTAACGGACAAACACAACCTATACTTGGCCACACGTGAGTGCAATGAACTCTGACACGTACATATGTTTAGGGTAAGATTGGAGCTAACAGCTAGAGCAGCACAAACTATTTGCAAAAAAGATAACAGATACCGAAACACAATATTACTTTCAGGACTTGTTCAAACTGAATGGTCTTTATAACATTACTATTAACATTCACTGCGGAATCATTAATTGGACATAGATTCAGTATTATTGTTCAAACATTTTCCTAGCTGGCATGAAATTATAAATGTAGTTCACTGCAAAATTATGAACTGGTCACAGGTTAAGTATCTCTCAACTAAATACTATTCTGTTTAGAATGTAAATTGTTTTCATAAACAGTGGTAAAGGATAACCTGTGGATTTTATTACACTATTAATATGCACTTATGCACTTTCAATACCCAAAAGAAACAAGTGCTTAGCAAGCATAAGTGTATAACTTTCTATAAATGCAGTTCACGACTTTTACTACAGTGAGACACAATGTTGACAAATTTGCAAGAAACTGACTCACCTTAAAAAATTTACTACAGGCAACAATGTGATCATTTACTAAGCACAAGTTTATAAGCCTCAGTTTTATGAACTTTTAATCTTTAAAAGAAACTGCAAATTGTCTTTATTACCATAATCTTCTGCTTTCAAGTAAATGATTAAATAGGTGGCTTTGAAACTCCACAAAACTATAAGTTGGGCTATTTCCATCACTGGGAGGCCTTCACAAAACTACGTTTACTACCTCCCACAATTTCATGAAATCCACAGTAAACCTGAATACTCTCTTATTACCAAAGATCAAACAACATCATTTAATGTTTTGAGGCTTTCATTTTTTTTCACAAACTAGGACACTCGGTAATCATAGTTTAAATGGAGAGGAACCTGAGAGGTGTTGTAATAGGGAAAAAATCAAGTTAGGTACATGAATTCAGTTATAAGTTACCTTATATTTGAGCACACTAACACATCCAATTAGCTGATCCTTCACTGTACATTATTATAGTACTCCTTTACAGTGATTGCGCAATGTGGTGGCAACTGCATATTGGTAGGTGAATTTGCAGGCAGAATTGCTGAACTCTGTCCCTTCTTGGTGGCGATGATGGATGTCAATGCCAGAATCGTTCCAGCTATTTATCCATCCATCCGAGGCATTGTAAAGTGGCAGAAAAAACCTCTCACGGAACCAGCACAAAATGCAACTTTCCTTTTCTACTTAGGCCAACCACAATTTGCGCGCGCTACACAGTTCCGTTCCCGAGGGGAACCACAACAACTTTTACATACAGAATAACTAAGAACCCTAAGTGAGGATCAGCAGTTTACATAACAGCAAACAAACATTTTAAATAAAACAGAACATTGGCACATATTAGTATTTCTACAAAAAATTATTCACACAAATTCCAAATATATACAGTAGGTTTTTGTCTCCCTCCAATTTAGACAAAGAATTTAAATGACAGATATACTACATTGCATAGAATCAAATCATGACATGAAAGTTTTAACAAAGAAAGAAGTATACAATTTTATGTTATCGATTCAAACACATTTACAGAAGCTAAACGATGTAACATTAAAAGAAATAAAAGCAAAATAAATCAGTAGAGTATTAGAGTTATGGTGTTACAGAGTTAGTTTAAGTTAGATTGAGTAGTGTGTAAGTCTAGGGATTGATGACCTCAGCTGTTTGGTTCCATAAAACCTTACCACAAATTTCCAAATTCCCGAGTCTTAAAGCTTTGTGTCGTGCAGTCATCAAAAATACACTGTGGGTCTTCGGGTCCGAAAGCCCATATCGATGATGTTCCGTTGAATGGCTTACACGATGGCACTAGTTGATGTCCCAGCATTGAAATCTGCAGCAATTTGAGGAAGGATTGCACTTCTGTTATGTTTAACGATTCTCTTCAGTCGTCGTTGGTCCCGTTCTTGCAGGATCTTTTTCCGGCCACAGCGATGTCGGAGATTTGATGTTTTACCAGATTCCTGTTATTCACTGTACGCTCGTGAAACGGTCGTACGGGAAGTTCCCCACTTCATCGCTACCTCGGAGATGCTGTGTCCCGTCGCCGACTATAACACCACGTTCAAACTCACTTAAATCATGGTAAACTGGCATTGTAGCAGCAGTAACCGATCTAACGACTGTGCCAGAAATGTTGTCTTACATAGGCGTTGCCGACCGCAGCACCATATTCTGCCTGTTTACATATCTATGTACACTCCTGGAAATTGAAATAAGAACACCGTGAATTCATTGTCCCAGGAAGGGGAAACTTTATTGACACATTCCTGGGGTCAGATACATCACATGATCACACTGACAGAACCACAGGCACATAGACACAGGCAACAGAGCATGCACAATGTCGGCACTAGTACAGTGTATATCCACCTTTCACAGCAATGCAGGCTGCTATTCTCCCATGGAGACGATCGTAGAGATGCTGGATGTAGTCCTGTGGAACGGCTTGCCATGCCATTTCCACCTGGCGCCTCAGTTCGACCAGCGTTCGTGCTGGACGCTTCATCCAGTCCCAAACATGCTCAATGGGGGACAGATCCGGAGATCTTGCTGGCCAGGGTAGTTGACTTACACCTTCTAGAGCACGTTGGGTGGCACGGGATACATGCGGACGTGCATTGTCCTGTTGGAACAGCAAGTTCCCTTGCCGGTCTAGGAATGGTAGAACGATGGGTTCGATGACGGTTTGGACGTACCGTGCACTATTCAGTGTCCCCTCGACGATCACCAGTGGTGTACGGCCAGTGTATGAGATCGCTCCCCACACCATGATGCCGGGTGTTGGCCCTGTGTGCCTCGGTCGTATGCAGTCCTGATTGTGGCGCTCACCTGCACGGCGCCAAACACGCATACGACCGTCATTGGCACCAAGGCAGAAGCGACTCTCTTCGCTGAAGACGACACGTCTCCATTCGTCCCTCCATTCACGCCTGTCGCGACACCACTGGAGGCGGGCTGCACGATGTTGGGGCGTGAGCGGAAGACGGCCTAACGGTGTGCGGGACCGTAGCCCAGCTTCATGGAGACGGTTGCGAATGGTCCTCGTCGATACCCCAGGAGCAACAGTGTCCCTAATTTGCTGGGAAGTGGCGGTGCGGTCCCCTACGGCACTGCGTAGGATCCTACGGTCTTGGCGTGCATCCGTGCGTCGGTGCGGTCCGGTCCCAGGTCGACGGGCACGTGCACCTTCCGCCGACCACTGGCGACAACATCGATATACTGTGGAGACCTCACGCCCCACGTGTTGAGCAATTCGGCGGTACGTCCACCCGGCCTCCCGCATGCCCACTATACGCCCTCGCTCAAAGTCCGTCAACTGCACATACGGTTCACGTCCACGCTGTCGCGGCATGCTACCAGTGTTAAAGACTGCGATGGAGCTCCGTATGCCACGGCAAACTGGCTGACACTGACGGCGGCGGTGCACAAATGCTGCGCAGCTAGCGCCATTCGACGGCCAACACCGCGGTTCCTGGTGTGTCCGCTGTGCCGTGCGTGTGATCATTGCTTGTAAAGCCCTCTCGCAGTGTCCGGAGCAAGTATGGTGGGTCTGACACACCGGTGTCAATGTGTTCTTTTTTCCATTTCCAGGAGTGTATTTGAATACGCATGCCTATACCAGTTTCTTTGGGGCTTCAGTGTAAATAACTTAAAAGATAATTTTTTTATAACACTGAAGTTGAGTCACGTAATTCAGAAAATGCAATTGATCAATTAGAGAAGACTGCCTGGCCAAAAACACATTTATTCTGAATTCTCTTACTCCAGCTTACCACCACAAATACAGAGCTTTTTTAAAAAAATACATCAGAAATGGAAGTGTTTCAATTCAAATTTACAGGTAAACAGAACAGAAATAGTTTCAATGTGTATAAATAAAAATAAATTTTTTACAGCACTGGCCAAAGTAGAATCATATAACTCTGAAAACATATTTGCTAAGTCAGGGAAGGCATTTGGATTTATTGAAGATACTGACGCGGAAAAAAATAGTGAAATATCATTTAACAATTGAACATTACATCAGTATTAAAGCTGTTACGTTAAAAACCAAACTTCAGACAGGGAAGCCATGGAAGGGGCATTTACGGCAGGCCAGGTCTGAATATGGTTTAGGACAACGGGCACTGCTGCGAGATAGAAACTCGAGTTATGAGGAATGCCTTAGTGAGCCAGGAGGCTGTAATGTCTCAGAGGTTACGGTGAAACAGGAAGCGGGTCGCCGCCCGTCGCACGTACGAGTACACTGCCGACGCGGACAGGCTACGGCCGACGGACCGGTGGATAACAAATAACACCGCAGAGCAGCACCTCCAAAAGATACGAACAGCTCGGAAGGCTGAGAAAAAACAAGCAAACACATAATTCATGCATAATAATCACAGAACATATGAAAATGCCCGGACCAAGACAAGAAGCTCAATGTGAGCGTGGTCCCAAACTCCAGCCAAACCGTACGTACAACAAGAATTTGACAATAAGAATTGCTAAAAGGATTAATTGGTTACTATGAAATATAACAAGTTAATGTAATAACCTGAAAATAACGCAACTTTGTCCTCTTTCGCCCCCGTGACAATTGGCATGGTAGCCAGTCCCTCGTGGCGGGGCCGCCATGTACCCATTTAGTGGTAGCCCTCTGACAACACAGGGATCGCTCTGCTGATGCCTGAGCTGCAAACTCCCCATGTATGCCAAGGAGTAGATGCCCATCTTCTTAGGGCATCAGGACTCCCAGCAACGGCCATCGCGTCAGGTGGCCTTTGCTGTGGCTGGATGATGCCCGTGGGGAGAGCCCCTGATTGGAGTGGGTGGCACAGGGTGGATGATTCGCAATGAAACGGACCTAGTCATCTTTTGCAGGTGGCTGAGTGGCCCGAGAAAAGAAAGGGAAAGCCGAATTTAATGCTGGGAAATGTGACCCCAATCGTTCCCCTCCCTCACCACACTCTGAGAGGAACATAGAACTATGGAAAAGAGAGAGCCTTATTCGCCAAGGTATTTAGTCTGCAGCAGAACAGATGGGGACTTCTTTCTGGCTACAAAGCTTCTATTTTTTGTCGGACACCTGGACGGCAAGTTTGCAGAAGTGGCTGCGCTGTCGAAAGTGAGAAATGGGTCAGTCCTCATTCATACATCATTCTCAGCCTAGTCCTGGAAATTACTCGCATGTGAGCAGCTGGGTGATATTTCTGTTTCTGTCTACCCCCCTAAAAAGCAACATGGTCCAGGGGATTTTCCATCGCTACTTTCACTTGCAGTCTGACGACAAGCTCCGCGCCAATAGGGTGGCTACCAGTGCCTTCATCTTGTCCTTTGTGGGTGATTCATTGCCTGAAAAGGTGATGCTATACCGATGTGTCGTAATACCGTACGTCCCTCCTCCCTATGCGATGCTTTAAATGCTAGAAATTCAGTTTGGACGCATTGTTCCTGCTGCAGTTCCAGCGTCACTTGTCGAGACCGCAGACGTCCACTGCATCCAAATACTCCATGTCCTCCTCCTCCCACCTCTGTTCACTCCCCCTACTCGCCAGACTGCACAGTACTCCAAAAGGAGCGAAAAATTATGGAGTACAAAACCCCAGACTGGCTGACTTACCAAGAGGCTAAACGGAAATTTGAATGGTTGAACCCCATTCACTTGACACCTACATATGCTGCAGCCATGTTGACATCACCTTCACTAGCGACGCTAGCTTCCTCCCCTGTACCTCATACAGTGGGCCATCAGGGTTGCCCTATTGCATCCTTCCCCTTGGTTGCTGGGCCACTTTTTTTTCCATTGCTCCCAAATCTTCTGCTTTGGCGGCAACGCCCCCCCAGACTCCAGGGACGTCGGACCCTATACCACAGCTGGAGAAGCAATAGCCTCCTCTGGCTCTTCTCATATAGAGGGTTTCCCTCAGGTCTCTCCCTTATAAGGACTCCAACAATGCAAAAGTGCTGAAGGAGTCACAAGCTGCTGGACAAAGGGCTTCACAATCTTCCTCCATGCCTAAAGCCACTTTGGAGAAGTCCTAGTAGCAAGCTCCTAAGGAGAAGTGCTAGAGCAAACAGAAGTCTGTTAAGAAAAAGGACACTCAGGTGGCTCCAACACCCAGCACTCCCTAACAGAACCGCATCTGAGGATGAGGAGGAGATTCTAGCATCCCCTGGGACCTAGATCTTGCTGACTCTTCAAACGCAATGGTCCTTGATACAAGCACTCAACTGGTGGCAGCAGGTGATCCTAAGGCATAACTGCCTTCTTGGTAATTCATGCCTTCCCAGGCGACTGACAGCGTCATCCTCCAGTGGAACCGGCGGTTTTTTTCTCCCATTTGGCTGAGTTACGACAAATTTTAAGTATTACACCTGCTCTTTGCACTGCCCTTCAGGAAACCTGGTTTCCCGTGATGTGTACCCCCGCCGTTGATGGCTGTCAGGGATACTACGAAAACCGTACGGAATGTGCCAGATGTCCTTTGTCTGTACGGAGCCTGTGCCCTTTCATACATCTTTAGTAGCTGTGGCAGTCAGGGTGAGGACAACATAGGAAAATACCATCTGTAACATTTACCTTCCTCCAGATGGTGACGTTCCACACCATGTATTGCTGCACTAATTCCCCAACTCCCCCCCCCCCCCACCCACCTTTCCTACTTCTGGGTGATTTTAACGCCCATTCCCCTTTGTGGGGTGGAAACAAGGTTACTGGGTGTGGTAAAGATGTTGAGGATCTACTAACTCAACTCAACCTTTGCCTCTTCAATACATGTGCCTCCACTCATTTGGCTTGCAATGGCGGCTCTCCAAACGAGCCCAGTTAGCAACCTCCATGTAGAAGCTGGCGTTCCTCCATTGTAGATTAGGCAACAGCTTGCGAGTTATACCACCCACATTCATAGTTCACCTCATGATCCAAATTACTGTCTCCTTTTCCCTAACATGGCGATCCATCTCTTGCAACGTTGATTCCAATTGCAGTCCATGTCCAGTCACTTCTTATTGCACTCGACACATTCCATTCCCTCTACTAGCTTTCTTGTGGGTCCACTCACATACACCTCCATGGTCCATTAGGTCATGTCTCAGCCAAAGCTTCGTCTGGACCTATCACAAGGCTCAACGAGCTCAGTTCCCCCTAAGGCGCTCTGCTGGAAATTTTTCTCTATTCTCGGCGAGTTCCAGGGCTCAGAAATAGTCTACACTGATAGCCTGATGATCTTTGGTCATGTTCATGTTGGTTTCGCTTAAGCTCACATTGGCCCTACTGAAGAGCGCTCTTTGTTGTATGGCTGCAATGTTTTCATTGCGGAGTTGGTAGCTATCTCTTGCGCTCATGAGCATGTCTGTTTCTGCGCAGGTGGGTTCTTCATCATCTTTAGTGACTCCTTAAGCAGTCTAGAATCTCTCGACCAGTGCTTCCCTCGCCAGACCAGGAGTCTCTTTGTGCCCTTGGAAACAGTGGACATTCAGTAACCTTCATTGGGAGCTCAGGACTCGTTGGGATCCAAGCCAATGATCTTGCTGCCAGCCTGAACAAACAGGCTACCGGTAAACCAACACCGGAGGTCAGCCTACCGGAGACTGATCTCCGATAAGTCTTCTACTGTAAGATTTCTGCGACCTGAGATACTGAATGGCGCATCCTCAGTACACCAAATAAACTACGTGTTATCAAGGAGACAAGGAATGTGCGGTCATCTATGAGAGCCACTTGCAAGGACTCCTTTGGTCTTTGCTGGCTCTGCATTGGCAATACTTGGCTAACTCATGGTCACCTCTTCCATTGCGAGGATCTGCCGTGGTGTCGCTGTGGTTTCCACGTGACTATCGTCTACATCTTGTTCGAGTGCCCAATTTTAGTCGCTCTGCGTCGGATTTTTAACCTTCCCACTGTACTGATAATGGTGTTGGGAGTCAATGTCTAGGTGGCTGATGTTGTTTTACGTTTTATTCTTGAGGGTTTTTCTTATCACCCAATCTAAGGGTGGGCATCTGGCCTTCTCTCCCAAGTCTCCATCCTCCCTCCATTTTAACTCTTCCTCGCTCTTTCTTTGCTATTTGTTTGCCTTGGTGTTCGTCTTTTCCCTGTCTGTGTTCCTCTAGCGTTTTATTTTAGGTTGTAGATTTTAATGTGTTGCAGAGTGGCTGGCTCATCCTTTTTCTTAATTTTGCGATCAGCCAGCCCAGAGCATCTGCTACATTATTTTAATACCTTCCACAACTTTTCCTTTTAGTGCACTTTTTCCCCTTTTGTTGGCTTTTTTCTTTTTTGTCTTTCAGTGTGGTTCGAAATTAGTTTTACGCCTTTTGTTTTCCCCGACTTCTTTTTGGACTGTTTTCAAACCGAGACCTGTTTAAATGTGGAAAAAGGGAGTGATGACCCCAAGTTTGGTCCCTTTATTCCCCAAATCAACCAACAAACTAACCAATCAAAATGAACAGCACTCCAACACCCACATCAGCAACTGTGCCATCTTAATGCTGGATAAATCGGCTGCGTCGACGTTAGGCCCAAGTATTGCCCAGCACAACTCTAGCGACGACCGGCCGCTTAGAAAACTGCGCGCCTGTAAGAACCATGAACAGCCCACTGTGCGTCACATGTGCGTCTTATCTCTCTCTCGCCCTGACTGCGACTGACTTCCTGCCGATGTGGTCAACAAGTTGCTCCAAGGAACTTCAACCAAAGACTCAAATAACAGGCGACCAAAGCGCTACCTCGAGACCGGAGGGAGACGGAGTGTGCCAACAGACAACGATGTGAAAAAAGAGAACGAGTCAACACGGCTCATGAAAGTTATAACTCACTTCAAACACAATTGGTAACAATCACTACCGTTGTCTTACATTGCTATTCATGGCTAAGCTCGATAAAGATCAAATACACTCCTGGAAATTGAAATAAGAACACCGTGAATTCATTGTCCCAGGAAGGGGAAACTTTATTGACACATTCCTGGGGTCAGATACATCACATGATCACACTGACAGAACCACAGGCACATAGACACAGGCAACAGAGCATGCACAATGTCGGCACTAGTACAGTGTATATCCACCTTTCGCAGCAATGCAGGCTGCTATTCTCCCATGGAGAAGATCGTAGAGATGCTGGATGTAGTCCTGTGGAACGGCTTGCCATGCCATTTCCACCTGGCGCCTCAGTTGGACCAGCGTTCGTGCTGGACGTGCAGACCGCGTGAGACGACGCTTCATCCAGTCCCAAACATGCTCAATGGGGGACAGATCCGGAGATCTTGCTGGCCAGGGTAGTTGACTTACACCTTCTAGAGCACGTTGGGTGGCACGGGATACATGCGGACGTGCATTGTCCTGTTGGAACAGCAAGTTCCCTTGCCGGTCTAGGAATGGTAGAACGATGGGTTCGATGACGGTTTGGACGTACCGTGCACTATTCAGTGTCCCCTCGACGATCACCAGTGGTGTACGGCCAGTGTAGGAGATCGCTCCCCACACCATGATGCCGGGTGTTGGCCCTGTGTGCCTCGGTCGTATGCAGTCCTGATTGTGGCGCTCACCTGCACGGCGCCAAACACGCATACGACCATCATTGGCACCAAGGCAGAAGCGACTCTCATCGCTGAAGACGACACGTCTCCATTCGTCCCTCCATTCACGTCTGTCGCGACACCACTGGAGGCGGGCTGCACGATGTTGGGGCGTGAGCGGAAGACGGCCTAACGGTGTGCGGGACCGTAGCCCAGCTTCATGGAGACGGTTGCGAATGGTCCTCGTCGATACCCCAGGAGCAACAGTGTCCCTAATTTGCTGGGAAGTGGCGGTGCGGACCCCTACGGCACTGCGTAGGATCCTACGGTCTTGGCGTGCACCCGTGCGTCGCTGCGGTCCGGTCCCAGGTCGACGGGCACGTGCACCTTCCGCCGACCACTGGCGACAACATCGATGTACTGTGGAGACCTCACGCCCCACGTGTTGAGCAATTCGGCGGTACGTCCACCCGGCCTCCCGCATGCCCACTATACGCCCTCGCTCAAAGTCCGTCAACTGCACATACGGTTCACGTCCACGCTGTCGCGGCATGCTACCAGTGTTAAAGACTGCGATGGAGCTCCGTATGCCACGGCAAACTGGCTGACACTGACGGCGGCGGTGCACAAATGCTGCGCAGCTAGCGCCATTCGACGGCCAACACCGTGGTTCCTGGTGTGTCCGCTGTGCCGTGCGTGTGATCATTGCTTGTACAGCCCTCTCGCAGTGTCCGGAGCAAGTATGGTGGGTCTGACACACCGGTGTCAATGTGTTCTTTTTTCCATTTCCAGGAGTGTATATTGATATGTCGTCACACACTGTTATAAGGATCTGCACACGTCGTCCTCACTGGAATCCATTGGCCGGGGTGGTAGACGCGAACGCCTAACACCTGCACTCCGTTATTTATAATCATTTCTTGCTAAATACGCTTGTCACAACTAGGGTTATCAACTCAAAATTATCAAAAGCAGGAGGTGCTTCCCATAAAGGCTGACGTTTTTTTATAAAAGCTTGACAATTTATTTCAGAATCAATCAATTGTTTATATTTTTCACAATGGGGTAATAAAAATGCTCTAATCTCAATATGAACAGAAAATAATATACTGAAAATCTGCTGTAGTATTAAACAGTGGTATTTAATTGTTACAAACTCAATACAATCACCTTGAAGTAATTTCAGTATTTTTCAGGGTTGTATCCTTTGAAAGCGTGTTTCTCAATAGAATGTACTGCTGAAAGAAAGCTAAATTATTATCTTGACCCATATAGTATTCCTTTGACTGATCTGTCAACAAAAAGTGCTTCTCTTTTGTCTACTGAGCGGTTATGAGAGGAAACACCCGTTCATTAGATGCATTGTCACCAGTAATCGCAAAGAATATTTGGCAAATTTTCAAAAATTTCCGAAAATGTTTCAACATGTTGACGTTTTAAAACAAAGAACACCACTGTTAGAGCTTTCATCCGGCATTGTAAATTCGGCCCAATTCTTGTTGTGGCAGAACTGATCAAAAAACTTCGAATCATCTATTTTCACAACTTCGGTCTGTTAGTACTAAAGACATTGAAGACTGTGATCAAAGCAAGTCTCTGAGTTTAAGCCATTTGAAGCACTTGAATTCTTCCAGTGGCTGCATCTATTTTTCTGGGTATTCAGGACAAGTTACACGTAAAGTAGTTGCATTTTCGATGTACATCTGGCACTCTTTTTCCAAGCTAGCTGCTGAAAAGGAATTCATATCTTGTCTGACGTTGAGAGGTCTGAACTTATTCTCAAGTCTGTTTTTCAGAGAAATTAATACAATTTCTAATAAGTCGTGTACTTCTACAATATAACTGTTTTCCTTTTCGCCAGACATCATATTGCAATGAAAAATGTGCGTGTTCGAGGAGAGAAGGGGAAATATTGCTCCTTAAAGTCGATCTGTAGAAAATTTATAATTCTTGTAGGCAAACATTTCCTATTATGAGAGAGGTAGTAAGATTTAAGTGCTTGGTACAACTGCAGAATCCTTTCTATTGACAGCCATGTAACCTTGGGCTGGTTCTTGAGCTGTTGGTAATTTATGTCCACAGATTAGTAGAAATCTTTCAGTTCCTCCATGCGTACTTCATACAGGTGAAAAATGTCGAATACTTTCAGTACAAAAGATCTTTATCTAAAGGAAGAGAATCAGTTCCATGTTACAAGGCATTATGTAGCGCATGAGTAAGACATCCATCTCCTATTATGCTTCTCGTTCAACCGTAGTTTGAAAGCAGAATACACATATTTTCTCCCCTGTGTGCAAGACCATCGAAGTTAACATTCGCATTGTTGCAAAAAAAAAAAAAAAAAAAAAAAAAGCAATGCATTGAGAATTAGTAAAGTTGTGAAAGTGTCTGTAATATAACTGGCAATATTTTCTGTAGTTTCGTTCAGATAACTTTGTACGTCAAGGGCCAATGAATACCACCGTTTTCGTAATCAAAGCACTGAATTACAACTGGGAACCTTTTCAATGGACATGATTATTTGCATCAGTCCCCTGGTCAAAATATGGAACTTTGTCATTCAAAGTTTTGACAAAAACATCTACAGTGTGAGGTGCAATGATATTACTTATAACGGCTTCTGTTTTAGTTCTTCCACGAGATAAATTCTGTGCAACCTCAGATTTAGGAAATGGTTTTTTATTTAATTTCGTGGTACAGTCCATCGATTAGTACCATTGTCGATGGAAAACCGTATGTATACCAGGGTGGCTTCTATAGATCGAACGTTTTTAACAACAGGCGTATGTTTTTTTCTCACAAAATCGAGCACCGACCCAGATATGGAGTTGGGTCGTAATACAGTTTAATGTTTTTCTGTGCTGAAATGTTCGTGGCCAAGGGCGCCCATACCTGTGGGCAAGGGTGAGGGGCACAGCTATTTTTAGGTCGCCATTCTTTTGCCAAAATATTAAAAGTGCTCTATATCCACAGTTCGTACCACCTTACCCCCTCTCCCCCCCCCTATGAACTATAGTATATGCATTCTTGTCCATAGCACCCTTATATCCATAAACGTGGCTATCAAACACAGCACGCTTAGCTTCAATTACCTGTTCGTCAAATTACAAAGCTTTTAATTTATCAGAGAACCGTTTTCTGCTGTCACTAGTGCTGATCTTAAAAGACGACATGCATCAGACATTAACTAACCAGCTTTTGTTTCAGAGTGTGGAAATACGCTGCTGGCCATTAACATTGCTACACTTAGAAGAAATGCAGATGATAAACGGGTATTCATTGGACAAATATATTATACTAGAGCTGACAGGTAATTACATTTTCACGCAATTTGCGTGCATAGATCCAGAGAAATCAGTACCCAGAACAACCACCTCTGGCCGTAATAACGGCCTTGATACGCCTGGGCATTGAGTCAAACAGAACTTGGATGGCGTGTACAGGTACAGCTGCCCATGCCGCTTCAACACGATACCACAGTTCATCAAGAGTAGTGACTGGCGTATTGTGACGAACCAGTTGCTCGGCCACCATTGACCAGACGTTTTCAATTGCTGAGAGATCTGGAAAATGTGCTGGCCAGGGCAGCAGTCGAACATTTCCTGTATCCATAAAAGCCCGTACAGGAGCTACAACATGCGGTCGTGCATTATCCTGCTGAAATGAAGGGTTTGTCAGGGATTGAATGGAGGGTAGAGCCACGGGTCGTAACACATCTGAAATGTAACGTCCACTGTTCAAAGTGCCGTCAATGCGAACAAGAGGTGACCGAGACATGTAACCAATGGCACCCCACACCATCACTCTGGGTGATACGCCAGTATGGCGATGACGAATACAGGCTTCCAAGTCCGCAGCTCGTGGTCGTGCGGTAGCGTTCTCCCTTCCCGCGCCCGGGTTCGATTCCCGGCGGAGTCAGGGATTTTCTCTGCCTCGTGATGACTGGGTGTTGTGTGCTGTCCTTAGGTTAGTTAGGTTTAAGTAGTTCTAAGTTCTAGGGGACTGATGACCATAGATGTTAAGTCCTATAGTGCTCAGAGCCATTTGAACCATTTGAACCCGGCTTACAATGTGCGTTCACCGCGATTTCGCCAAACACGGATGCGACCATCATGATGCTGTAAACAGAACTTGGATTCATCCGAAAAAATGACGTTTTGCCATTTGTGCACCCAGGTTCGTCGTTGAGTACACCATCGCAGGCGCTCCTGTCTGTGATGCAGCGTCAAGGGTAACCGCAGCCACGGTCTCCGAGCTGATAGTCCATGCTGCTGCAAACGTCGTCGAACTGTTCGTGCAGATGGTTGTTGTCTTGCAAACGTCCCCATCTGTTGACTCAGGGATCGAGACGAGGCTGCATGATCCGTTACAGCCATGCGGATAAGATGCCTGTCATCTCGACTGCTAGTGATACGAGGCCGTTGGGATTCAGCACGGTGTTCCGTATTACGCTCCTGAACCCACCGATTCCATATTTTGTTAACAGTCATTGGATCTCGATCAACGCGAGCAGGAATGTCGCGATACGATAAACCGCAATCGCGATAGGTTACAATCCGATCTTTATTAAAGTCGGAAACGTGATGGTACGCATTTCTCCTCCTTACACGAGGCATCACAACAACGTTTCACCATGCAACGCCGGTCAACTGCTGTTTGTGTTTGAGAAATGGGTTGGAAACTTTCCTCATGTCAGCACATTGTAGGTGTCGCCACCGGCGCCAACCTTGTGCGAACGCTCTGAAAAGCTAATCATTTGCAAATCACAGCATCTTCTCCATGTCGGTTAAATTTCACGTCTGTAGCACGTCATCTTCGTGGTGTAGCAATATTAATGGCCAATAGTGTATTAAAACAGTGCTAGACAAACTACAGCACCTCGAATGTGGATATCGTATACACCGACTGTGAAAATATCGAGACAGTGCTAAACAGACTACAATATCTCGATTGTATATGTTGGCTATGAATGCAACGCTTCTCCAAGAGTTACATGATTGGAAGTGAACCTCGTGATAAAATACGTGTAGCCAACTGTGTGCAGCTTACAATTCAGTCCTATTACGCTACACTAAAATTGGTTAGATCATGAAATGTGACTTCGTTACAAAAAAGGTGGACATTAAAATAGCATGGAAAAGTCAGACATGTCCAGAAGAAGACGGACGGTTGGTAACCCTAGTCACAGCCAGTAAATTGGGTTTTCTGGGGGTCAATTCCTAACACTGGCGGCACGCTCTCAGCCGACACTATGTCATTCCTCCCGCTACGTCATGACAGCCAACACAAATAATACCTGCGTACTCTCTATATCAGGCTGTTTCATCGCTGCCCCGTGAGGTATGCGCACCGGACACTCGCTTGAAGGCAAGTGCAAGTTGAACTGGACTGATCAGGTAATTGTTCATTTCCTTTATTTAACTGACGAGAAGCGTATTTTAGTTTAATAAGACGGAAAAAAGACAGATAAATGCTTATATATTTACTGGATTACCGAAGTGCAGCCGGGAGACATTTATTCTGCATAACTTGCTAATTAGGAACAGTGGCAAAAGGATCTCACACACAGTCAATGACTAGCGACCAAAAATTTTGTAATTCTGTGTACTAGAAAGTGTCTTTATTCACTAGGATGTTTTCTAGTTACTACAAGTTTGAAAAAATTTTGAGTATAATAATGTTTCAACAATGGCAACTTCGAACTTTCTCCACAGCGTGCGTAATCTAGATAGTTGTAATAAAAAACATACCATGCATTAGGATTTAAATATATATTCTGAAATCGCTCTTTCCTTCTCAGGAAACACGACCTTACCGTACCACTGTCCGTGCGGGCCAGACGATTTCCGTGTTCCAGTGAAGTTGGTGGTCTATGGTGGCGGCAGCATAGGTACTGGCTGAGTCTCCCAAGACGGCCAGACCTCTGCAGAGGAAGCAGGCGAAGAGAGTCTCACAACTTGCCACCTTTCGTTCACCCATTCCTGATACTTCGTGTTCTTGTGTGTCGAGAAGACAGAGCTTGAAACCCAAAGAATGCGGCCTGCGTAGGAGATGTCAGCGCACAATGTCTGAGATGAAGGAAGCTCCCACAGTGCAATTTCCAATGATGCTGCTCCATACGTTTACACTCCACGGCCATTGATGTTCAACCTGATGAAGTCAGTTGGATTTTCGGCTGCCCAATAGTGCGTGTTATGCAAATTCACATTAGCGTTGTTAGTAAACGTCGGTCATTGGCAAAGAGCACATGCTGGAAAAACGTAGGGTCGTGTCTCAGCCTCTGAAGGATAAACCGACAAAATTCTGTGCTACGTTCGAAATCACAGTCGTCGAGTGCCTGCCCTAGTGACAGATGATAGGGATGGAAATTCTGTCGACGCAGTCTGTCTGATTCCATATTCCTTGACAATATGTCTGGTATTACTGTGTCGATTCATTAGCGTCGCTTCCAGAACAGCTTCTTCGTGTTCTCTGTCAGTTGCAGTCTTCTTTCTTGTCCTATTCTCGACGTTCAAGCAACCTGTCAGCACTAACGTCTTAATAATCCGTGCAATTGCCTGGCGTGTCAGACATTGGCGGTCCGGATGGACCTATAACGCTGCACTGTATTTAAGGCATTTCTTATACATTCACCATATAGAAGTAGTATCCCCAACTTCTCCTCATTGGTGTACACGTCTGCAGGCAACGAATGTTGAAACAGAAATGAGTGGCCTGCAGTGCAGACAAGTAAACAGACAACTGCGTTGATATTGCGAAATAGCATAGCACGAGAGCTCTGTTTGGCGGTGTTTGTACCGCTACCGCCGATTCCGGCCACCGTGCTCTTAAATTATATGACATTTCTCGAAATTTTCTCGACAGATTTCAATGTCAACATTAACAAACAATATATTACTGTAATGGTCTTCTCAAGAGCTATCAATTCGTGCAATTGCCTCGCGTGTCGGACGTTATGGCAAGTAGAATAATGTTTCAAACTAAACTTAGAAGTCCAGTACGATAATAGTAATTTCATGAATCATAATCAGAATAAGCATCGAAGATTCAACCAACCCCCCGAAAAGAGAACTTTAAGGGGGGTAGGACGTCAGACGGGTCGACTTGGAGCATGAGAGGCATCACAGGACATTTTAATTTCCAGTGTTTACACTTTTACAAATAAATTCATAAAACTTTGTCAGCATCTTCAGGAAGGATTCAGGATTCACACTCATTGCAGTGGAAGTTAGAAAACATAACAAAATAAATTTTTTTACTTGCGAAATTTCATCATTTTGTTCACTTACTAATGGCTGCATTTGTTGCTGTAGGTACACTTTTCTTCATAATTTAGAGAGATTCTTCGATGAATTTTGCACAGCATACATACCATACTCACAGGTGTATGAAACTAGAATTTGTTTAATTTATGAAAAAACGAATGAACTGTTATATTTTATACTTCATGATTATAAAAAAACAAATTTTATAGTTAATTACCTCAATTTTTACCACAGTTTTTAATAGATTTGGAAAATTCTAGAGTTTAAGTATGGTCTGTAAAATGTTCAAGTGTGTGTGAAATCTTATGGGACTTAACTGCTAAGGTCATCAGTCCCTAAGCTTACACACTACTTAACCTAAATTATCCTAAGGACAAACACACACACCCATGCCCGAGGGAGGACTCGAATCTCCACCGGGAGCAGCCGCACAGTCCATGACTGCAGCGCCTGAGACCGCTCGGCTAATCCCGCGCGGCTATGGTTTGTATGCTGTGCAAAATTCATCGAAGAATCTGACTTATTTACGAAGAAAAGTGTACCTACAGCAACAAATGCAGCCATTAGTAAGTGAAAAAAATGATGAAATTTCACATCTAAAAAAAAATTATTTCGTTAAGTTTTCGAACTTCCACTGCTATGGGGGTGAATTCTGAATCCTTCCTGGCCGTGCTGGTGAAGTTTTATGAATTTATTTGTAAAAGTATAGACAGTGGAAATTAAAATGTCCTGTGGTGCCTCTCCTGCTCCAAGTCGCTCCGTTTGACGTCCTACCTCCCTTAAGCAAAACACAATTTTTTAAAAATATTATTAAATCAAAATTACTGCGGAGAAAAACTTTTAGGCAATTGTTTATCAAACCTCCGGCCCGATGGGCTCAATAAAATCAGAACTCCTTAACTATTTTACTTAAAAAGTGTATGACTTACGGACTACAATTTAAAGAGGAAGCGCCTTCTCAACGACACGCAAATATGTCAGTTATAGGGCCAATCCGTTATGGCACCCTTCAGAGGGCGTAGGCCCTCCTGACAGCGGCAGTGCCTGAGGCAGCGTCCGACACGACACAGACAAAATTATGCCCCACTCCGCAAGAATGGTTGCAGCCGGCAGCAGCGGCGAGGAGGCTGAACGGACAGCACGATGTCACAGGACAGTACACGGCCGCTCCCAGTCATAAACCGCCGACGAGCAGCGTCAGCTTCCACTGCGGACACTACCAACCACGATCCCGCCGGGCCAAGTTGACATCGCGCCCCGCAGTCCCACTCAGCCGTGCCACATCTCTGCGTCGCGATAAGCCAAAAGCGACCCCACATTGCTCCAGCGCTGGCTGCCAGCTCCGACCACAATATCCTAAGCGCTATCGGCATATGGGTTTACTGCCCTCTCTTGGTCGCCCCTGTAGCTCTCTGTCAAGCCTCACTGAAAACCGACCGACCTCTTGACGTCTTAGATCGCTTCGCGCAGTCAGTCACGCCAGAGCAAAATCAAGCCAAATGGAAAAGCCTACACATTGCCAGCGTCAAAGATAAAGAAAAGCCTCTACGGCTCACATTCTGTGGTCCAACATCCCATCCGAAATACTTCGGACAGCAAAACAGCAACCTCTACTGCTGCTACATACTGTCATGGATGTAGATGGTCATCACACATCCGGAACGCGAACATAGTACGCAATTAACACATGTTACACTCTCAAGTGCAAATTGAAAGTGTTTCTTTCAATAGTTTGTTCGTTATTCCTCTCCCAAATGTCCTTAAAAATGTTTCCACAAAGTTTCATTATCCTCCGACCACGCGTTTATTGTCGGAGTACTCTGAAGGAATTAAAACCACACTGTATTCGCCACTCTTCCAAGGTGAGGGTTACATCGTTGGGCCAACTCCTGGCGTTTCTAAAACATAATCCCGCGACTCAAGATCTTAGTCAAAAGCTTCGGAAAAATAATAGGACTCGATCATCACGGATACGGCTATGGGAATGGTCTACATTTATAACGACTTAGACTGTGCAGGGTTTAGTCACAAAGAAAAGAATACCAGGACCTAGGAAGGTTGAGGTAGACATGTGTGTTCTCAGTGAAGCAACGTCATGAGGAAGGGAAATGAGAAATAGTATATTACCTCCCTGCCTGGCTAGCCACGCGGTCTGACGCGCTGTTTCCCGATCTGGTAGGCGTGGCGGTCTCCGGCGCGAATCCGCCCGGCGGATTAGTGTTGAGGTTCGGTGTGCCGGCCAGCCTGTGGATCGTTTTTAAGACGGTTTTCCATATGCTTCAGCGAATGCAGGCTGGTTCCCCCTACTCCACCTCAGTTATACTATGTCGGCGATTGATGGGCAAACACTGTCTCCGCGTACGCGTTCACCATAATTACTCTACCACGCCAGCATTTAGGGTTACACTCGTCTGGTGCCCACTGGGGGCCGAAGTGCACAATAACCCTGGGTTCGGTGTGGGGCGGCGGTTGTGTGGGTGGACTGCTGTGGCCTGTTGTGGGGTTGTGAACCACTGAGGGCTGTGGTGGGACGAAGCCTCGCTGTAGTTTCTACGTCCTCGGTTTAGCACACAATACACAAATTACCTTTTTTTACAGTGGCGTTAAAAAGGAGGAAAGGGCCAAAAGAGGGCTTTCAGCAGCCTGCTGTAAGAAACATAGAAGTAGTATCAAATGTGCTGTGGAAATTAACGATATGCTCATGACTGTGTAAGACACAAAAATGGGCAAAAAATTATTATTATCGGTGTTTATGCATCTGCAAATGACGCTGACAGTAAATTCAAAGATGAGTTTTATGAAAAATTAACAAAGGTATTAGATAGCATAACTGACCAGAAAGAAAAATTTTAATGGAAAATTTTAATGAAAAAGTAATGTTAGCTACCGATAGGTGCTAGGACGGTAGTAACATGTGACGGGCAAAGACAATGAAGAAGCAAACATTTGAATAAATTGAAACAAGAGTCTGTACAATTTCTTTGTAGTTATGGTTACCACACTAGTAGAAAGATATGGACGACACAGTAAATAACAGTGGGGAGAGGTTAGAGGATGTAAGTACGACAACTTCCTTGAAGATTTTAAATGGTTTCTTTCCTTTTAAGGAGATATACAAGCATATGTAGGAGAATGTTTTCAGAAATATCAGATCAATAATAGGCTATATTTTCAAAATAAATATTCCAACATAACAACAAATGATGTTAGAGCCGACAATGGTGCAAATGTTGTTCAGACCACTTCTTATTAGGTGCCAGGGCGGTAGTAACATGCGAGGGGCAAAGACAAAGTAATTAAGCAAACATTCGAATAATCTGAAACAAGGGTCTACGCAATTTATTTATAAATTATGTGTTTATAAATTATGGTTAACAAACTCAGACATCTAATTCCAACAAATTAAGAAGAAATATATGAAACAGCATTTGAAGCACTGGGGCAGCAAAAGAAGAAGGAAAGTCACCCCTCCCACAACGGTGGACTCAAAGTATTGGAGAAAAGTTAAATCTAAAAATGAAGTTGTATAATAATTGGTTGAGAACAAAGGACACACAGGATTGAGCATTGTATGTTAGAATGAATAGAGAAGTGAAAAATGACATTTGTAAAAGGAATAATGAAATTTGGGAGGATAAATGCAATTAAGTTGATTGATGTATGCTGGGCACAAAAGTGGCGACGGCATGGAAAGTGGTAGCAGGGCTGAGGAAAGAGATTAAAGAAAGAGTAAACGTACCAAATATCAGTCCGGTAGAGAGGGAGAAGCACTTTAAAGATACGTAAAGGAAGAACGAATAGAGTGCCAGGAAACAGTGTGGAAATAAGTGTTGAGAAGAGGTAGGGAAAGTAACCAAAAAAATTTGGAGAAGGCGGCTACAGAAATGAAAGTGGGTACATCATCAGTGCCTGAGAATGTACCACTGGAGTTAGCAAGGTATGGACCAATTATTCTGTGTGCATATCTAATCAAGTTATTTAATAATTGTGGATGGTATGGGCAGGAAATTCCAGGGGAGTGGAACTTACCGTATTTAAACCTTGCACAAAAAAACTGAAGCAGGGATGCGAGTAGCAATTATCGTGGCATATGTTTCATAAGTTCAATTAGCAGGCTGTAAGGAGGATTTTAAAATCAAGAATGAAGAAGATCATAACTGAAGTGAAAGAACAAAATGGCTTTTGTACCCTAAGGTACATAACGGAGAAGAGATTGAAAAGCAATCTCAGCTGTCATTTGGTCTTCATAGATCTTAAGAACGCGTATGACACAGTGCCACTTAAATTATTGCTTTAGATGCTGTGAGCTGTGGTCAGGTGAATCGCTAAAAATTTATGGAGATAATTTTGAGAAGACGGAATATGTATGTTGCGCAGAGGAGGGAAGTAACTCGGACATTGGCAGACATCATACTAAAGTGTGTAAAGGGTTTAATTTTCTGGGCAGTAGCCTATCTCGTGAAGGAAGATGTGAAGAGGATATCCAACAACGGCTCAGGCATGGAAGGGCGGCTATCCGAAAGTTAAATCATAATATTAATGAAAAATGAGTTTAAAGGTTAAAATTCGATTGTACAACTCCATCTTGGAGCCAATAATAAGTTATGGAGATGATAGGAGCTTCCAGAAAGAAATAAAAAGAGGCTTACAGCATTAGAAATAGACCATATGAGAAGAGCAAATAGAATTTCCTGTCTTGGCTGCGTAAGAAATGACGAAATAAGAGAAAGAACTCAGACCGACTCTAATATAATGGACAGAATAGAGGAAAGACAGGAATGAGGGTCATGGCATGTCAAAATAATCAGAAAAATGGTCAGAGAGAGCAATATCATAGCAACATGCTGGAAGGGAAAGAAGAGGAAGACCACGAAAAGGGTGGCTAATGGTTATCCAAACACGAGGGGGTAAGAGGATGAGCGAAAATGAAGAGATCGAAGCACTGGGCAACAGAGGTACGGGATGCGGCTGCAGACTCTAAAAAAATGGCTCTGAGCACTATGGGACTTAACATATGAGGTCATCAGTCCCCTAGAACTTAGAACTACTTAAACCTAACTAACCTAAGGACATCACACACATCCATGCCCAAGGCAGGATTCGAACCTGCGACCGTAGCGGTCGCGCGGTTCCAGACTGAAGCGCCTAGAACCGCTCGGCCACAACGGCCGGCCTGCAGACTCTGCGAGAACAAGAAGAGAGTAGCACTTTAAGGGCTGATACACATACATAACGGAATAGTACTCGTCCTTTATTGAAATATTACGGAGGTACTGATAACATCATATCATAATGTCTACAAAATCAAAAGAGCTGCATTCATGTGAAACTACGGACTCCTGGAAATCGTTTTAGCAGGTCTTACAAGTGTACACGAGAGCAAACATCGATTTACGTCTTCGGCAGTTTATGTTGCATGGAAACGCAATTAGTGTACTGTTTTCCGCCCTTCTTTTTCCATTGGAGTTGGAAAGGATGGAAA
Source organism: Schistocerca cancellata (assembly GCF_023864275.1). Taxonomy (NCBI): domain Eukaryota; kingdom Metazoa; phylum Arthropoda; class Insecta; order Orthoptera; family Acrididae; genus Schistocerca; species Schistocerca cancellata. Next base: position 277,530,044 of record NC_064626.1, read on the forward strand.
TATTAGCGGTAACAAAAGAACCCTCCACCATATACCGTACGGTGCTTGGCACAGTACAGCTGTAGACGCGAAAGGTGTTCACGCAATCCATACTCTCTTCGTCCAACTGAGAACAACGTTAAAGGTGCTGTAATGATATAAGCGGACGTGTCGCAGTTTTCAGAGAGATCTTTGTCACCACTGAAAGGAATGGTAACAAATAAGATCTGTGAAACCATTTTGGTGAGATCTTTCTGTAGTTTTTAAGATACGTGTTTGCATAAAAAAAGTAAAGTACGTTGACTCTGCCGGCTTGAGTAACATATATATTATGTTTGTTTTTAAATTACGCTAGTCAAACACGTGTTGATGCTGCTGCGACATTGAGTGCTTGTTGTATTTATTTACATTCACATGAGGGGTGTGTATGATAATCAGCTTTAGTTGGCACAGAATACTTTTTTTCTGTATGTTATTTGCAATTTTGATTTAACTAATATTAAATGTTGTCTACTTGAATTAAAAACATGCAATAATGTCAATTTTTACGAGGGTTTTCGTGGATGTTCACGTCTATTACTTTCTTTTTGTTTTAAATATGGTACAATTAGGTAATGTTTTATTCTCTTTTTGCGTTTGACGTTTTCCAAATTTGTCGATCCTATCCTATATTTAATATTCAAAAACATATGTGTCAAGGTAAAAGTATGTTATATTCATTCTTGTTGCTGGTTTCATTGTAGCCAAAATCTCACTATGTATGTAAGTAATAAAGGAAACAGGCTAGATGACAATACTAGGTCGTGGCTTAAGTACAATAAGCAGATGCTCCACAGAAACAAAACGCAGTGTATACAATATCTGACTCATAAACCGGGGAAAGGCAGAATTTTATTGTCACAGGGTGACTAAATACTTATTGAAGAAGATCTTAAATTCTTGTACCTGACGTTAGATGAAAAGCTGTCTTCGCAGTATCACATTCATGGCCTCGTGCAGAAATTAAATACTGCTGTCATTACTTTCTTGTAATTGCAAGCACCGGAACGAAGACGAAGAACACGAGACCAGAGAAGGCGGTGAAACGACGTCGTAGTAAAGATCCTTAACAGTTGCTTGTGTGGACTTGTCTACAGCGAAGAACATAACTGTCTGCACGTAGCCCATCGTTTGCGACTACTGCTTGTAAACTTCCAAGTTAAGTATTGTCAATCTGCTTTATAGAAATAAAACTACTAACGTTATTTGCTTGAATTGCTGTATAGCATTCCGAGAACGCAGCATCCTTTAGGCACCCTATAAGCGATGTGTGGGCAAGATCCAACATCTGGCTACGAGGTGTTACAAACAAACCCCGTGCCTGACGACAACGGCATTTTGTGTATATTGTGCTGGCGCCTCAATTCTCTCTTGTCTTTACTTTGCAGGCGCGCTCGCTTTGCTTTAACAGTTTCTTGTCGTTTTTGCTACTCAGTGTTTTCAGGTGGGCGTTGAGGAATATTTCTTTGATTTTGTCGTTATTTAGATTTCTTGCCTTGTCTATTTGTTGCATTTGTGTCTTCCAACATGACCCCCTAACCTGTCCTGCCCCCTGCTCAGGCGCCACAGCCGCAAGCGTTAGATGCCACACAGCTATTGCAGATGTTTCAGTTTCAGACGCAGCAAGTCTTAGCACTACTCAACACGAGCAGCAGCTACTCGCCAACGCTGCGCACCCGACGGAACAAGCACCGCCTACTACAGCTGCTATACCACCTTTTCGACAGTTTTGCGAACAAGTTCGCAACAGTTTGAGGAACATTTACTTGCCAACAATGTTGCAAGTACTGTGAAACTTCCCTACCTCTTATCCATGATAGAAAGTGCAGTGTTCAGATTAATTCAAAAACTCTTTCCTAACGCCCCTCTGAGTGAACTATCGTACGACCAAGTTGTACTGTTTCTAACAAACTATTACGACCAATACGTGAATGTGGTAGCAGCTAGGTATCAATTCTTTAATTGCAAAATCGGTCAGAACAAACTAATCGCGAGTAGGTAACAGATTTACGAGGTATGACAAGGAAATGCAAATTCAGATGTGCTTGCAGTGCTTTATATTCAGATGTTATGTTACGTAATGTGATCGTGTACAATGTGCCTGATGTCAAACTCAGAAAACAAATTTCGAAACAGTCCGATCCATCATTTGAGCAGGTAGTGCAAATACTAGATCAGTACGATTCCGGTGATGTGTCGGCTCATACATCTGAGCACCCAGCCATCTGCCAGATTGAATCCCTTGATTTCGATCGCCCCATTCCGCACTGTTGGCGTGCTCTAGCCACGCCGAGTAAACACCATTCCACGCCCCATAAGCAGTTCGCTAAACAGGCGGATAAACAGGCTAATGAATTAAGTCGTGTCCTAGGCGTTATTTACGGCACTAGCGCCAAGACTGCCCCTCCAGACAAGCTCAGTGTTACGCATGTGGTAGGAAAGGACATGTGCAATCCGTATGTTTGCAACAGAACAATTATAAGAATTCGGCCCACTCACAAAACACTAGTCACAAGGCCCTTGTCATTAATGCAGTATCTTCCAAGTCTTCTTTGTGAGAAACGTCTGTCACATTGCTAAATCGTTACACATATGAACTGTTAGGCTCCCTGTGCCCACAACTGATGGCTTATAATGGACAAGACATTCTCATTCTCAGAACATGTACTTTTCCTGCCATGTGTCGCTCACATACGCGAACAGTGAGTTTTACAGTGTTACAATCACGCGAGTGTCAGAACATATTTGATCTTGATTCTTTTGATTTGTTTGGCTTTAACATTCAGGACAATGTGCTGTCAGTGTCTGCATTCAATGCAAAAGACAGTGTAGATAGATTGCTAAAAGAATTCCTGGAACTCTTTTTTGAAGGTTTAAGCAAAGCTAACAATTTTGTTCGACATATTACGTTGAAAGACAATGCTCAGCCGAAATTTTGCCTGTTCCCATTGCATTACGGCACAAAGTAGCTTTTGAACTTGAAGAATTGCAGGATAATGGAGTTAATGCGCCCATACAAGCTAGTCAATGGGCAAGTCCACTGATTTTGCTCCCCAAACCTTCAGGTCGCATTCGCCTCTGTGTTGACTTTAAGTCTATAGTCAACCCACAAACTGTCATTGATACATATCCATTGCCACCATCAGAGGATCTCATGGACAAATTATGCGCTGGGAGCTATTTTTCTGAAACTGATTTGCGTGACAATCTTCAAATATCGCTCGATTAAGAATCTCAAAAAGTGTGTGTAGTAAATACTCATTTGAGCTTGTTTAAATATTTGCGTTTGCATTTTGGAAGTGCTTCCGAACCCGCCACTTTCCAACGGTATTTGGAACAGCTGACTGCAGAAATGTCAAACTGTTCGAACTATGGGGACGATATTGTCGTAGCGGGTCGTACTCCTGAAGAACATATTGCAAATTTACGTGCTTTGTTTCGTGTGTTGTTTGAAGAAGGACTAAAGTGTAGACTGGACAAGTGTGTTTTTTTTTAAGCCTGAGTTGCAGTATTTTGATCATATCATAAACAGTCAAGATGTATATCCTCTGCAGTCGCATTTGTTAGCCATACGAGATTTGCCAGTTCCCCGCAATATCACAGAATTGCAGTCAGTTTTAGGGAAAATGAACTATTATATTCGGTTCATACTCCATTGCATCACTTGCGTCGCAAGAATGCCCTCTTTGTTTGGACAGATGAGTGCCAAGTAGCTTTTCAGAAACTTAAAAGATTCATTGCTCAGTAATCGATGCTTTGTTCACTTTTATCCTGACAAACCAGTCGTAATGCAAGTTGATGCTTCCTCTTACGGAATCGGTGCAGGGCTTTTGCACGGAATTGGTGATGAAGACAGACGTATCGCTTTGTCCAAAGCTAAGTGTAACCGTTCACAGATTCAAAAAGAGGTTGGCTATTGTGTATGGTGTGAGGTAGAAAATTCTTCTTAGTAACGGTTCACAAGCCTCTGCAGTCTTTGTTTCATCCGACGAAACCGGTTCCTGTACGAACTGCCTAAAAATTGAAAAGATGGGCTTTGTTGTTGTCTCAATACCAGTAATAGATTGTGTATCTTCCGACAGATAAACATAGTAATGCAGACGCACTTTCACATCTTCCGATTGGCCCTGACACAGTCTTTGACGCTTCTGATGCATCTTGTCACATAGGTACTCACTGTTCTGAATTGCTTCAATCTTTTCCGCTGAACTACAAGATAATTGCACAGGCCACGGAAGATGATCCAGATTTGAATACTTTGCTCAACTACATTCGCACATCTTGGCCTCGTTCCTTGCACTGCAGAAAGAAATCTGTCGTGCGCCGATGTTTTGCATGTCGGCATAGCCTCAGTGTGCAGAAAGGTGTGATTCTTGTTCAGAATGATACTGGACAGTCACGAGTGTCGATCCCTGAAGCTTTGCAGAAAGAAGTATTGCAGTTACTTCACCAAGGACACTGGGGGATTGTTCGTACGAAACAATTACCGTGTCGACACTGTACTTGGCAGGGTATGGACACCCAAATAGAACAGATGACGTCACAGCGGAAAATCAGTGCGCTACGCCACAAAAATACTCTGTAATCGCAATAGCCACGGCAAAGTGTGCACATAGACTATGCGGGCTTTTTTGGAACACTCGGTGGTTGATTTTGGTTGACTCATATAGCAAGTTTACTTTTGATGCGCCAATGAACTCGACAAGGTCACGTAGCACAATTCAGTTGTTGTCACTGATATTTTGCCTCGAAGGCTTACCTGAAGTAATAGTGTCGGACAACGGCCCTTAGTTCACTTCACATGAATTGAAACATTCTGTGAGTGCAATGGGCGTACAGCATCTAACTATTGCACCATTCCATCCACAGTCAAACGGTGAAGCGGAACGTTTTGTCAGAACATTCAAGCAGCAGATGGATGAACTTCGCTCCGCACACACCACACAAGCATTGCAACTGTTTCTCGCCTCGTATCGTTCGCACCCACGAGATGGACCATCGCCGGCCGAACTGCTTCACGGTCGCCGCCATCGCACACTGCTCCACCTGCTCCAGGCCCTTCAGCATCCGCGCCGAAGGAAGGCCGCAAGTATCGCTTCGCGCCGCATGGTATTGTCTTTTACAGGGTTTTCAGCGGCAGCAGACGGCGGGCGCGGAGCGAGATAGTCCGTCGACTTGGCCCTTGCATGTATCTTCTTTCAGCTCCAGATGGTTTGCAGCGCCGCCATCAAAATCAGCTTCGCCTCTGTCATGTACACGATAATCTTTCAGTCTCTCCTCCCCGAGATCCGCGGGTCCAGAGGACAGCGCAGCCACAGCAGCCGCCAGAGGGTATCATCACGACACCGTGGGACGATCCCATGGAGACAGAAGCTTCACCTCCTTCGCTGGAGCTGGAACCGCCCACACTGCAGCAGTCTCCGTCTTCATCGTCTGGTCCATGGCAGCAGGAGGTGGACGCTTACCCTTCTGATACGGCCAGAAGCTTGAAGTCCCCTGCAGCCACAGCTTCCGGCCCGATGTTGCTCCCACATTCCTGCATCGCCCGCTATGGCCGCACTCTCTACACGACGACTGTCCGTCACTTTGGGGGGAGAGGTGTGTTATGACGTAACCACAAGCGCCGGAATGAAAACCAAGAACGCAAGACCAGAGAAGGCGGTGAAACGACGTCGGCCAATGGTGTACGGAATAGAACAGCGACACGACAGGAGCGCCCTCAATCTGAAGTGAATATAAGCGGCGCTCCTGCCAGTTTCGGCCGCTCCGATCGGCTCCGTATACGGACATTAGTGGAACGTATTCATGGAGCGTGCTACAAGAACAGATAGTAGTGATCCTTAACAGTTGCTTGTCTGGACTTGTCTATACCGACGAACGTAAGTGTTTGCATGTCGCCCATCGTTTGCGACTACTACTTGTAAATCTCAAGTTAAGTATTGTCAATCTGTTTTACAGAAATAAACCTACTAATATGTCATTTGCTTGAATTGTTGTATAGTATTCCGAGAATGCAGCATCCTTTAGGCACCCTATAAGCGACGAGTCGGCGAGATCCAACAATTAGTACGAGGTGCATTCAAGTTCTAAGGCCTCCGAATTTTTTTCTAATTAACTACTCACCCGAAATCGATGAAACTGGCGTTACTTCTCGATGTAATCGCCCTGCAGACGTACAAATTTTTCACAACGCTGACGCCATGATTCCATGGCAGCGGCGAAGGCTTCTTTAGGAGTCTGTTTTGACCACTGGAAAATCGCTGAGGCAACAGCAGCACGGCTGGTGAATGTGCGGCCACGGAGAGTGTCTTTCATTGTTGGAAAAATCCAAAAGTCACTAGAAGCCAGGTCAGGTGAGTAGGGAGCATGAGGAATCACTTCAAAGTTGTTATCACGAAGAAACTGTTGTGTAACGTTAGCTCGATGTGCGGGTGCGTTGTCTTGGTGAAACAGCACACGTGCAGCCCTTCCCGGACGTTTTTGTTGCAGTGCAGGAAGGAATTTGTTCTTCAAAACATTTTCGTAGGATGCACCTGTTACCGTAGTGCCCTTTGGAATGCAATGGGTAAGGATTAGCCCTCGCTGTCCCAGAACATCGACACCATCATTTTTTCAGCACTGGCGGTTACCCGAAATTTTTTTGGTGGCGGTGAATCTGTGTGCTTCCATTGAGCTGACTGGGGCTTAGTTTCTGGATTGAAAAATGGCATCCACGTCTCATCCATTGTCACAACCGATGAAAAGAAAGTCCCATTCATGCTGTCATTGCGCGTCAACATTGCTTGGCAACATGCCACACGGGCAGCCATGTGGTCGTCCGTCAGCATTCGTGGTATCCACCTGGATGACACTTTTCACATTTTCAGGTCGTCATGCAGGATTGTGTGCACAGAACCCACAGAAATGCCAACTCTGCAGGCGATCTTTCAACAGTCATTCGGCGATCCCCCAAAACAATTCTCTCCACTTTCTCGATCATGTCGTCAGACCGGCTTGTGCGAGCCCGAGGTTGTTTCGGTTTGTTGTCACACGATGTACTGCCTTCATTAAACTGTCGCACCCACGAACGCACTTTCGACACATCCATAACTCCATCACCACATGTCTCCTTCAACTATCGATGAATTTCAATTGGTTTCACACCACGCAAATTCATAAAACGAATGATTGCACGCTGTTCAAGTAAGGAAAACGTCGCAATTTTAAGTATTTAAAACAGTTCTCATTCTCGCCGCTGGCGGTAAAATTCCATCTGCCGAACGGTGCTGCCATCTCTGGGACATATTAACAATGAAAGCGGCCTCATTTTAAAACAATGCGCATGTTTCTATCTCTTTCCAGTCCGGAGAAAAAAAATCGGAGGCCTTAGAACCTGAATGCACCTCGTACAAGAATAATGTTTGCACTCCATAACAATGACACTGAAAGCGTGCTTATTTGGCACATCTGAATCTGTTATACCCTATGATGGCATATTTTTAAGTAACTATGTGCATTCACAAGAAATGTTCTTTGACCAGAAAAGAGCAGTCGCAACGATCTACGGTGTCAGTTCGCGAAGATTATGTAAGCCAGTTGTTCAAGCGTCTCGGCATTCTAACACCTCCATAAATGTACCACGGAATTTGTGGTTAATGATACGGAATCATTCCAAAGGAACTGTCACATTCACTTTCTCAGCTCTAGAGGAAGAAGTGATTTTCCCTTGGATAAAATTACTTTAACGTTTCACAGAAAGGTGAGTACTCTGCAGAATTAATTGTCTTCCAACGAACCTGAAAAACCTGAATGGTAAAGTTCAGATTTTCAAATCTTCATTCAAAAGGCTATTTTTTTTCTGTGTATATGTAAGTCAGAGCCCTGCACTGTAACGTCTTACCTATTACTGTTGGTAATTGTTTTGTTTCCAGATTTTGTTTAAAATTTATGTAGGCTTCTGTTTCTTATCATTTTTTGTGAGTTTTGTAGTGAATAGTCCCTCAATGACGTATCCTTCGCTCGTTTAATCGTCTGATCTTTAAACTTGCGTGCAGTGTCTTTTTATGATATTCGGTGGCATTTAAATTTCTCGTTTTAATTGCTAATAAATACTGTTGCTGTCAAAACCAACTGCAACAATTCTGTTCGAATATATATACTCACGGTAATTTGTCAGATTTATTGCAAACCACCATTAACCTGGATGTGATTTATATGTGTTTTGTAATTTGCGGTAACATTTTCCCTGCGCTATTATGGAACCAATATGTGTTACGAATTCCGCAGTGCGACACTGCTGTTTATTGTATATTTGGCTGGAAAAAGAGATTTTATTCACCGGAGATACTTAATGTATTGGTGTGGCAAACGTAAGGACGAAAGTAATTTTCTCATGATTTGTCACTACCAAATAACATTGCTCGATGAAACTTGGACCATACATAGTAAGAACTGATACGAGGGGAGTTTGAAAAGTCTGTGCAAAAATAAAAACTACTTACATGTTTGAGGTAAACCTTTTATAATTTTTCGACATAGTTTCCTTTTAGACTTATACACTTCGTCCAACGCTGTTCTAATTTGTTCATCCCTTCCGAATAATAGGAATTGTCCAAGTCCGCAAAATAGCTATTAGTTGCTGCAATCACCTCCTCATTTGAATAAAGTCTTGTCCTGCCAGCCATTTCTTCAAATTCGGGAACAAATAGTAGTTCGAGGGAGCCAAGTCAGGAGAATAGGGGGGGGATGTGAAACGAATTGGAATCCTATTTCCATTAATTTGCGACTACAACTGCTGAGGTGTGTGCTGGTGCATTGTCATGATGGAAAAGGACTTTTTTGCCGTCCAATGACCGGTGTTTTTCTTGCAGCTCGGTTTTCAAACGGTCCAATAACGACGAATAGTTTTACCCTTTTCCAGATAGTCGATGAGGATTATCCCTTGCGAATCCCAAAAGACAGTCGCCATAAACTTTCTGACCGAAGGAATGGTCTTCGCCGTTTTTGGTGCAGGTTCTCCCTTGGTCACCCATTGTTTAGATTGTTCTTTGGTCTCACGAGTATAGTAATGTATCCATGTTTCATCTAAAGTGACGAAACGACTCTTAAAGTCTTGCGGATTCTTCCTGAACAGCTGCAAACCATCCTTGCAACACTTCACACGATTCCGTTTTTGGTCAAGCGTAAGAAATCGCGGAACCCATCTTGCGGTTAGCTTTCTCATGTCCATATATTTATGCAAAATATTATGTACCCGTTAATTCGAGATGCCCACAGCACTAGCAATCTCACGCACCTTAACTCTTCTGTCATCCATCGCCATATCATGGATTTTATCAATGATTTCTGGAGTCGTAACCTCCACAGCGCGTCCAGGACGTTCAACATCACTTGTGCCCATATGGCCACTCAGAAAAGTTTGAAACCACTCATAAACTGTTCTAATCGAAGGTGCAGAGTCACCGTAATGTCTATCAAGCTTCTCTTTAGTCTCCTGAGGCGTTTTGCCTTCCATAAAGTAATGTTTAATCACCACACGAAATTCTTTTCGTCCATTTTTCGACAACCGTTAGACTTCCTTGATTCACACGAATGCCAAACACAAAGAAATAGACCAATATGGCTGAAACTTGGTGTGTTCTTTCCAAATATACTACTAACTAAACATGACCTCGATACGCGCCGGTGGTGCCATCTCTCGGACTTTGCACGGATTTTTCAAACGCCCCTCGTACAGTGTAGTATACGAGGTAACTGAAATAAATACGCGTTGAGACGAAAAGGAATGACACTTTTATTCAAAGATAGTTATTACACTGTATTCACCACGATTCATGATGGTCCCCTGGATATTACAAGGTTCTTAACAGGGCAGAGAGAGTGTTCTGCAGCGTGCTCCAATGCTGGCCACAAAAAGACTGGTAAGGAGTTCCAGTGGTTCCTCCATCAGCGCTGTTGACAACTGTTGGATGGTTGTTGGTGCATGTGGGCGTCCCACGCCTCAGCGATGGTATTTAAGTCGGATTTCTGGCAGGCCAGTCCATTCGCCTAATATCCTCTCGTTCCAAGAGCTCTTCCACCGGCACTGTTTGAAGGGGTCGCTCTATCGCCATGCATGATAATTGCAGTCAGAGCCGAATGCACCCCTGAAAAGACTCACACGGAGAAGGAATGTCACAATTACGTTGACCAGTGAGTGTATAGTGTTCAAATATCTGGAGATCACGCAGCATTATGCTCTCGCACTTTCATTCATTTTTTATGTTATTTCATCTATCAGTTTAATAAGCCACGGCTGCAAAATACTAACACGAATTCTTTACAGACGAATGGAAAAACTGGTAGAAGCCGACCTCGGGGAAGATCAGTTTGGATTCCGAAGACATGTGGGAACACGTGAGGCTATACTGACCCTACAACTTATCTTAGAAAATAGATTAAGGAAAGGCAAACCTACGTTTCTAGCATTTGTAGGCTTAAAGAAAGCTTTTGACAATGTTGACTGGAATACTCTCTTTCAAATTCTGAAGGTGGCAGGGGTAAAATACAGGGAGCGAAAGACTATTTACAATTTGTACAGAAACCAGATGGCAGTTATAAGAGTTGAGGGTCATGAAAGGGAAGCAGTGGTTGGGAAGGGAGTAAGACAGGGTTGTAGCCTATCCCCGATGTTATTCAATCTGTATATTGAGCGAGCAGTAAAGGAAAGAAAAGAAAAATTTGTAATAGGAATTAAAATCCATGGAGAAGAAATAAAAAGTTTGAGGTTTGCCGATGACATTGTAATTCTGTCAGAGACAGCAAAGGACTTGGAAGAGCAGCTGAACGGAATGGACAGTGTCTGGAAAGGAGTATATAAGATGAACATCAACAAAAGCGAAACGAGGAAATGGAATGTATTCGAATTAAATCGGGTGATACTGAGGGTATTAGATTAGGAAATGAGACGCTTAAAGTAGTAAATGAGTTTTGCTTTTTGGTGAGCAAAAGAACTAGTGATGGTGGAAGTAGAGAGGGTGTAAAATGCAGACTGGCAATGGCAAGGAAAGCGTTTCTGAAGGAGAGAAATTTGTTAACATCGAGTATAGATTTAAGTGTCAGGATGTCGTTTCTGAAAGTATTTGTACGGAGTGTAGCCATGTATGGAAGTGAAACGTGGACGATAAATAGTTTAGACAAAAAGAGAATAGAAGCTTTCGAAATGTGATGCTACAGAAGAATGCTGAAGATTAGATGGGTAGATCACATAACTAATGAGGAGGTACTGAATAGAATTGGGGAGAAGAGGAGGTTGTGGCACAACTTGACTAGAAGAAGGGATCGGTTGGTAGGACATATTCTGAGGCACCAAGGGATCACCAATTTAGTATTGGAGGGCAGCGCGGAGGGTAAAAATCGCAGAGGGAGACCAAGAGATGAATACACCAAACAGATTCAGAAGGATGTAGGTTGCAGTAGGTATGGGAGATGAAGAAGCTTGCACAGGATAGAGTAGCATGGAGAGCTGCATCAAACCAGTCTCTGGACTGAAGACCACAACAACAACTGCCTTAAATTTTGTAGAGCGCTGTATATACTTCATAGCTCACGAACCGGTATGAGTACGAGCTAGGTCATTTGTGCTTGATGAAAGTGTAATGCACTTATTATAGGGGACTTGTAACAGTAAAAATAAAATTATGCGTTTCTTCGTTCTAGAGTAACTTAAACGCTTCTATTATTTTATCGTGTGTATCGACACATACTTTGCTAATTATGCTCAAAGTGTAAGATACATAAAAACATTCTACTTTTCAGGAATTATTAAGACATAATTTCTGTGTAGACCCAGAATTATTACGGTGCTTCATCGCACATTTCTCCAGCCAAGTGATATGGAACAGTAATTAAGACAGATGACAAAATGTTCGATAGAATTGGCATTCTAATAACTGATCGGTGATCTTATACATTGTTTCATGTTTTACATCTTTTGACGAATGCCTGATCAGTTCTCACCGAAAATCTCTGTCTGATTTTCCGGCCTCTGAACCCTAGCTAAGCTTGTGCCACTTTTCCAGTAACTTTGACGTTATTCCTCAGTTCTCGCACTCCTACTCTCTCCCTCTCTGTCTCTCTCTCTCTTTCCTTCTCTCTCAATCTCTCCATCTACCGCCCCCCCCCCTCCCCTCGCCCATCTAATTTATTTAATGTCGCGAGTTCTGCAACCTAAATCAAAGTTATTCGGCTATTGAGCAAATCAGTATATACTATAAAAAGAAATCGTCAATAAAAATATGCGGAAGTACATATAATTTAAAATATATAATTATTTTAACTATCTGCGCTGTAAATGATTAGCAGTTTCGATCAGTTCGTGATCATGTTCAGAATTACAAATAAAAATAAAACATCAATGAGTACCCATTTGAGTAGATGAAATGCACTGAAAATATGTACGTAAAACTAACGAACCCGACGATGCTTCGCAGTTGCTAAACATATATGGGAATTGGAAATATTTCCTAATCTCCTACTCCCACTATCTATGTCCCTTTCCTCCTCCTGCCTTTCTCTGTCCATCTCCTCCTTCTCCCTCTCTATAGCCATATCTTCCCCATTTCTGTTCATCTCCTCTTGCCCTTTTCTCTGATCTTGATCCCTGTTTGTTATTGCCAACAAACCTTTCAACGTATTAACTGAACACGCTTACAATAAATTCTTACATAGTTTGGGATCATTGGTATATGGGGTATAGGAGACCACTCCTGTTGCTGGACCTGTGAGGGTAGTAGCTTCAGTGATGTAATTTGCTTATTTTTAATCTGCATAGGAGTAGGTTTACAAAGTTTCGGACGATTGGATTCCGTAGTAGCACTCTAATCATAAGCCGACAAGTCTTAAATATAACTTTCCTGTTTTCTGGGAAAACCGTCTGCGAGGAAAAAAACAAAACAGCACATAACTATGTATACAATTTTTGTTTTAAGGTATAAATAAGGTGAAGAAAGATACTGTGTATGCGTGAAACAATTTGTCTAATGGTTTATATGCTCCTCTACTGTAGTTACTGCCTATTGCAGGAAACAAAATGAAACCGCAAATCTCACAGCACAGCATATAACAGTATTTTCTTCCGGGCAATCTGTTTTTACAGAAAACCTATAAATACTTATTACGGTACCGTGTAAAAATTTCAAGCAAATACGAGGGTTGCCCAGAAAGTGATGCATCGCATTTTTTTCTTCAACAATTTCTTATTGAACATAATGAGAATTACACACACACGAAAGAATGGTATTTTATCTACACACCCTATTTTTCCAAGTAATATCCATCCTGTTATATACCCTTCCCCCAGCGCGAAACAATGTCCTATAGGTACCAATAATTGTCATGGTGACGGAGCCAGTGCTCCAGTATAAGGATTATCCAATCATCGTCCTTAAAATGTCTTCCACGAATGGCATCGTTTAAGGAATGACAACATCAGCTCGCTGCAACATGTCAGGTGTGACAGCCATGGATGGTCTCCCCGACGGCTGCAAATCGTAGAGCTCCGCCGAACCGTCTTCTGACGACCTCACCCTCCGTGCCCAGCGACTAACTGTACTTCCGTCGACTACAGATGCTCCATAGACTTTACACAAGCATTTGTGAATATTCCTCACAGTTTCCGTCTCTGCAGTGAGAAATTCAATGGCGGCACGTTGGTTGTAGCGTACATCACCCACAACGCCAATTTGAAACTGTTCTGCAGCTACGCTATCTGTTAGAAGTGACGGAAACTTGGCGCGCTCAATGAGAAGACTTCAAATAATAAATATGTAACGTCTCGCAGTCGTAGCATTGTTTTCGGCTGAGAAAAAAAAGCGGTGTATTACTTTCTGGGCAACCCTCAAAGGTCAAGAACGTTTCGAGATTTTTTTCTTAGAACGTCCCCACTTTAAATATTAAATACCATATTGAACCGTAAATTTAGTTTCAAATTTTTTTCTTGAAGAATTTACTTTATTTTCTAGCGATTCACCAAGAACATTAGCACATTTAATCACACTAGGTGAGCGTGGAAGTAGTTGCTAGGAAGTAACTAATGGAAAATAGAATTACCTTTCATAAATACGAATTTTATTTATCCTAAAAGCCTTTTCAAAAACAGATTTAAACGGCCGTAGTCACGATCGCTCACACCGGCCTCTGAAAAACTACACTGGTGCAAATCTGCAACACACCAGATTACTTTAAACTAAAAATTTTAACAACTCACACAAACACATTAACTATGCACCCCGTAAGAGGGATGGAAATGGTACAAACACTCACACTAAGAAATTATTTGCCACCAAAAGCGCAATTTGTTTTTAAAAGGGCTCTTAAGGTGGAAGGGTGACAACTTTATAAAAATGACTATTTAACTAAAACCCATGAAATTCAGACTTACATAAAGTGCACAACATGCTCTATATTACACATATACCGCCTCGTAAGATGATAGGCAAGATAAAAGCATATTTCAGGAATTCGGCCTTTACCTTAATTCTATAAATTCGTTAACACCGAATCCGACAAACATGACAGAGACAGCTATTAATGTACGGTAGACCGACAGACAGACAGCCACTAACTGCCTAACAAATGCGGACGGGAGACAGAGGAGCAAACTGGGGACGAGAGACTGACCAAGAAAACGAGTAGAATTTAACAAGTAAATGAAACAACATATCACAAATCACTTAACTTCTAAAAACTGCGATTTCTGGCGAAGGCCTGGCGCGGGACCCCCAAAACGCTCTCCCGAACCGTCCGCTGCCAGCCGCTTCAACGGACGCAGGAAGGCGCGCCGATCTCCCGTCAAACGACGTCACGCAGCTCGCGCCGGCCAGACTAATGTCGTGGGTTGACTCCTGTTGCTCTCGTGTCGGCCGCGAAGCCACTACGCCTCGCTATACGGCGCGGCCACTGGACTCACGTGGCCACCTCACATGCGCCGACGCTCCAGGCGGACAAGTCATCTGGTGTATCAGTGCGCGACCGACCAACCGATCGATCCAACCGCCAATGCCCATTGCCTAAGCAAACTCGAGCAGACTGGCGGCCTAACACATACTAGCACCCCGGATGACAGACAGACACTAACTGCCTCACCAATGCAAACGAGATACAGACCAGCAACTGGTGACGCGAGACTGACCTAGCCTCACTCCGACTGACCGACTGACCAACTGACTAGACTCGCCAAGACTCGCACTGCGGAGCTCATAGCGCCCCTTAAATGCACGTGAACAGGCAACTTTTCCCCTTTCTCACCAGAGGGGGACACCAAAGCTGCGATTGCCACAGCGGCGCCCCCGCCAGAAACGGAAAGCGACTGCTTTAACACTATTTCTGTCGATACATTTTTGTAGACGCTCTGTCTGTTTTTGTATGCCCTTGCTGTTTAGAAAGTTATGAACCTCTTCTTTCTCCTGGTCGTCGGAGCTGTATCGCTGGGACCACAATTAACGCTGACAGGTACTGTGCGACTCTGAAAAAACTCAAACATTCAATTCAGAACCGAAGAAGAGGAATGTTGAGCAAGGGCGTACACATTCTCCATGATAACGCTCGCCCACACATCGCTCGGCAAACCGTTGCTCTCCTGCAACAGTTTCAGTGGAACACAATGACCCACTCACCCTATAGTCCTGACTTGGCGCCCAGTGACTTTCACCTCTTCCCTAAGCAAAAAGAACACTTGGCCGGAAAGCAATTCAGCTCCGACGACGAGGTGAAAGAAGAGGTTCATAACTTTCTGAACAGCATGGCGGCGAGCTGGTATGACATGGGCATACAAAAACTGCCACAGCGTCTACAAAAATGTATCGACAGAAATGGTGATTATGTCGAAAAATAGCTGTAAACTTATGTAAGCCATTGTAGAAATAAACAGGTCTATGTACTTATAAAAAAAAGGAGACCTTGTTTTTGGTATTACCCACGTATCTGAGTGGTTCTGAAACGATTAATGAAATAACATCTGTACTTTTTCAATGTCGAATGTGGTAGGAATATTTGATAGACAGTAGATGGCGTCTGTCATATAGTCCTACCAAATTCCTGTAACAGATGACTCAGCTTACAGTAGGTACTTACATTAAGGACACACAATGTTTGAAGGTAATAGCTCAAAATATGTAAATGTTCTTTCACTAATCGTTACTGAGGGACTGGTTCGATAATGAACGGACACGTTCGACGCCCTTAGCCAAAATCCTCACTGCAAATGAGACAGGAAAATAATAAAAATAAGTAAAAAAGTTGATTTCATTTGTTTGAGAGACTCCGTGAATGGTCGGAATATTGATATTACGCAATCAGATTTTTTTTTTTCGCTAACGTATTCTGTAATGGGAAAAGTAGTTTTTCAGGGAGATTTTTGACAGACATCTGGCCAAGCAAGCTTCAGTCTGGAACCGCGCGACCGCTACGGTCACAGTTTCGAATCGTGCCTCGGGCATAGCTGTGTGTTATGTCCTTGGTTAGTTAGGTTTAAGTAGCTCTAAGTTCTAGGGGACTGATGACCGCAGATGTTAAGTCCCATAGTGATCATAGCCATTTGAACCATTTGGCCAAGCAAAATTATATAGATGGACTTGTATTTGCTTCGCAACATCAGCGCTTGTGATCAAGGCCACAATTCTTGTAGTCGAAGAGGCACTGCGCGTTTGCAAATTTCTTACGTGATTAGGTACGAAACCCTCGGAAAACTTGATGCAGTTGATGGGAGCAGAATACTGTTTGTTCAATGAATGGAAGCTTGTATGTTTGTCTGTGTAATTGCTCGTAGGAGGTACGCGCTACGCTGTGAATGAGAAACAGAGTGGACGCGCAAACAGTTGCGCTCAAACCGTTCTCCGTGAAGCGACGGAGGGTATCAGCTGCAGCCGCTATGGTGGAGAGGTGTCGCGGGTTTAGACAAGGTGGCAGCACGCAGACCGGCAATCAGCGGCTACGTGCGCTGCACTTTGCTGCGGCTGCGCCGGCGCCATTCGGTCGCTCCCAGTTATCGGATTAATATTCAGCGCTAATCAGGCCACAAGTGTTTGCTCGCATTCCGCGCCGATATGTGCCGAACGAGTTGAATAATCTTCGTTCGGTGCAAATTTAATAGCTGCCGCGTCCGATTTTAGCGAAGCAGATTTAGTGTCACAGCGCTGATGAAGCAAATATTTGATGATTGGTGTTTGGTGTTGGCTGGCGCGACGTACCGCCGTGGTTTAGTGGCCCGAGTACCCTGTGGACGACATCGGCTTGCGTAACTGGTTCAAGCGAAACATAAAATGCTTCAATGCTTCAGAGATTGGTATGCTTCAAAGATTACAGACCAACATGTATAGGTTGTTCTATAAATTTAGCTCTGTTATAAGTGATTTCCGAGTGCCTTTTTTTTCTCTATTTTCTTTTGAGCTATATCCTCAGAAATATCATCGCCAACTTCCACACATTCTTTATAAACAGATTTTCAGAGAAGCTAGTAGTCGCAACACTTTTTTTTAATTTTCTTAGTGTACAGTGACTGACATGAAAAGTGAAGTGAAACGTCTGGTCAGATCCGCAGGACAGAACAGGTAGTTGGAATTGTGGAAAGGGGCCAAAAATGAGCGGCTGCCAGTTACGCTCGAACACGTATAACTTTATTTAGTTGCCCAAACATTACAGCGCAAATTCCGAGCTTAAATATCGACTGAATATGTCACACAATTTTATGGCTTAAGGGCACAACCTCTTTAATTCTTAAAACGGCTGACGGCCCATGATTTAAAACACAACTACAATAAATTTTCAAAAGGTAGAAACCGTAAGGTTTTGTCCTTAAATAATATTTCAAATGAGGATGAAGGCCCAAACAATCTAAGACTTAACAATAAGGAGTTTTACTTTGAAAACGGCTGAAGGCCCATGATTCAAAACACAACTACAATAAATTTTTACAAGGCAGAAAGCCCAAGGCTTTATCCTTAAATAGTTTCTTTTTTAATGAGCTCATGGCCCAAACAATCTAAGATTTAACAAGTAGGAAATTTAAATTTTAAGATGGCTGAAGGCCCATGATTGAAAAACACAACTACATTAAATTTTCAAAAGGCAGAAGGCCCAAAGCTTTATCCAAAAATATTTTAAATGAGGCTGAAGGCCCAAACAACCTAAGACTTACAAGTAAGGAATTTTAATTCTAAAATGGCTGAAAGCCCATGATTGAAAAACACAACTACAATGAATTTTCAAAAGGCAGAAGGCCCAAAGCTTTAACAAAAAAAATATTTAAAATGAGGTTGAAGGCTCAAACAATGCAAGACTTGACAAGTAAGAAACTTTAAATTTTAAACCGGCTGAAGGCCCATTATTTAAAACCCAACTAAAAGCATACAGATTCAAACCATCAGCTATGAGCCATTAAAATACACAATCAAACACGGATAAGAAAAGGCAGTACAGACAGTGGCACTCAGAAGTTTCCAGGTGTCGGTCTGCACTTAAAATATTAATGTTCGCTTAGAAGAGACAGGTAGTCGGCCCAACCATATCCAATCCGCCGGCAACCCAATCAAGAGACAGTCAACGGACCCACTTACTAGACGACTTGCTTTCCACCCGACCTGTACGCAAGACATTCCAAAGCCAAAACGTAAAACGCGTAGCCACCCACAACGAAGTTTGCATACGCTGTCAAAACTATACACACGTGTTGGATAGCGACAACACAGTGAGGAAAGGACACTGCCTGAATTTCACATCAGCGGCCAGGCGAGGTAACTGGAACGCTACCGGCCACAAGGCAGATAATTCCGCTAGTGCACGTGGACTTCGAATAACCAAAATACAGTTAAACTCCACCGGATAGTGACCAAACTTTCGCCAAACTCACTCCCTGTTGTTCACGGGAATACCCCCAACAGCCAACCATGAAAACCAACGGCACAATGTGAACAGACTGGCTTTGGTAATTAAATCACCACTCAACTTTGCTGTCCCGCGTCGGTGAGCCACGAACCTCGTAGCAATCGGAACAGCTCCCACACACTACGACACTGAGTAGAGACTGCCAGCAGGCCCGGCCTACCGCGCCGCACGGACATTTCCTAGCTGATCCACACCAACCGACCGACTCCTCAGAGCCAGTACGCCGACAACATTTAAAATAACTTGTCAATCAAATTCACACAAACTACACACAGTTTCACGAACACTTGCACGAAAAACCAGACAATGTACGATAAGAGGGACGAATCACGAGTCGGGACACACAGCCAACCCATAAGTGATCGTCTGCCAAAAACACGTTGTTCGGCAAGACGACCGACCGACGACCACCCAAAGTCGTCGCCACTCCAATCATGCGTGTCGGTAACCGTCGGGCGAGTCACGGCGGTCCGGACCTCACTGCTCCGCGCCCCGACTGAACCTGTGCCACGTGCTAAATCAAAGACGCCAGGTCCGAATTAACTGCTGGCACGTTCCAACTGACTGCTCGACACACGACGACCTGAGAAGTAATAGCAGTCCAGCAAAGATAATACAGAAGAGCTTCAATCGATAAGTGCTGCTGCTGCCGCTCACAGGCAGGCAAAGCAGCAACTCAGTGACACAAGTAACTGAAACTACTGTAACGAGGTAGCAGTAAGGCAGAGGAGGAGGAGGAGATTAGTGTTGAACGTCCCGTCGATAACGAGGTCATTAGAGACGGAGCGCAAGCTCGGGTGAGGGAAGGGTGGGGAATGAAATCGGCCGTGCCCTTTCAAAGGAACCATCCCGGCATTTGCCTGAAGCGATTTAGGGAAATCACGGATGGCCGGAGACGGGATTGAACCGTCGTCCTCCCGATTGCGAGTCCAGTGTGCTAACCACTGCGCCACCTCGCTCGGTAGCAGTAAGGCAGAAAACAGGATGTTAAATAAGAGATGGCACGAACACGAGCCACGCACGGCTCATGAAGCACCCAGAACACATGGACGGACGTCAATGTAACACCGTACATTACATACTATAGTCTATTCACCGAGAGCTGGGACGAAACATAAACAGTGTCACGTGAGCACTACGCTCGTTTCCAGAGAAAGCATTCGGTGTTCACGTGATACGTAGGGGTGTGGAAAATCCTTGGCGCACGCTTTGCAGCTGGCGGCGTTCGGCTGGCTGCCGAGCTGTCACAGCGGACCGTGAGAAACCTGGGCAAAAATCTACGAAATAAATTTAACAGTAATGTTAAAATAATGTTAAACTGATTTCATTCTGTCGAAGCAGATTTATTTTCATTCAGGTTGCTAACAAAACACTCCATTAAAACACAATTAATTGTTAATTTTAATAACAATACCAGTAATAATAATGAGAAAGGACAAAACAAGGTTCACTCTGTCGAACTTGAACTGTTTTCATTGAGATTTATAACAAACCGCTCCTCTCTGTCCTCTATAATGCAGTCTAATTTCCACATTTGAGTTTCCACTTTTTCTACGACATGGAAGACGCACTTGTTCCAATCCTCTGCAGTCACTGTTCTTACTGCTTCTTCTAGCAGTACTTTAACTTCCGGCATTTTGTATGTTTTCCTTTTCGCTGCAACATAGCCTTTGATTCTGGCCCACACTAACACGGTGGCATTTAATTCACAGTGGTACGGAGGAATTATGAGAACTGTTTTCCCTGCATTATTCGCCATTTCATCTATTGCGTATTCGTTGTGCGCTGTTCTGTGATTTTTAACTATATCTAAAAGTTCTTTCTTCAACATACCGTCTTCGAAATAGATGTTTTTAGATTTTAGCCACTCTGATATTTCGTGCTTATTGGAATTCGCATTGGGAACTTTTTCTTTTCTCCGAGAATGGTACGGCGCGTTATCAAGAACAACAACTGCATTTTCCTGAAGCCGAGGAAGAACATCTTGAAACCACTTCTCGAAAGTTTCGGCGCACATCTCCTCATGTTCAACGAACCCTGCTTTGCTGCCAATGTGTGCGATAATCAGGCGTTTCCCTTTACACGACGTACCCTTGCTTCCGGTGGATAGCCCGGACAGAAACGTTCGTTTTGAGGAATTTATAGTGTCATCTACCCAGACGTAACTTCGGATATGCCCTGCGTTCACCCACGTCTCGTCCAAATAGTAAATGGATCTGCCTTAATCTCTCAACCGTTTAATGGTTCGAAGATAACGCCGCCTCCATAAAAAGATGTCATCCCTGTCTATTAGCATGCTATCGCGCGCACGCCGGACATATATGAAATTCATTTCTCTCAATAACTTATAAAATGTAGTTCTCCGAAAATTGACCAGATCTGCATCTTCGTTCACGACTGTAACCACTTTGTCAATTGATGGCAATTCGTTACGAAAAAAAAATTCGTGTACTTTCCTTCGTATCGCATTTCTATCGAAGTCATCAACATTTTCAGAAAGTTTGTCGTAATTTTCCTTTCTTGGTAGACTTCAAAGAGTGTGTGGCCTTGTACTCACTTATCACACGATACACTGAAGAACGTCCAACACCTGTAGCTGCAGCTGTTTTCGAAACAATATCACTCATCGA
Organism: Schistocerca cancellata; assembly: GCF_023864275.1. Classification (NCBI taxonomy): domain Eukaryota; kingdom Metazoa; phylum Arthropoda; class Insecta; order Orthoptera; family Acrididae; genus Schistocerca; species Schistocerca cancellata. The sequence continues at coordinate 277,551,589 of NC_064626.1, forward strand.
CTGCTCTGGATGTAAAAGCTCCGTTTTATACACATTAAGCACCATGTGCTTCTCATAAGAACTTAATGTTTTCTTTTTTGCTCGCTTCTTTGGTGGACTCAAAACTGACACGTCGACCTCTCTCGCTGAATCCGTAGATGACGTAATAAGGACAGCCGTATGTGATGCTAATGAAATAAGTGAATATATAAAATAAGAAACCATGTGATGCTATTGGATGCGCACATAAACAGTGAATGCTCAGCGTGACTACAAACACATATACTTACTCTAATAATCAACAACTAGTCTTTCAAGCGTCTTTTCAGATGAACTTAAGATATCCTGAAATACCTACTGTACAACACCCACTAACGAGCTCACACATGCAACTGAGGCGGCCACACTGACTGAGCGCCGCGCCTGCGGACCGCACAATGCATCGTTCATAAAGGACAAACGGTTGCACCCATCACATTCGAACAAACTACAAAATTAAATTCATACCTTTCTGAAACTTTTCTCGCTTACACCTCCACAAAAGAATTTAAAGGGAAAAAGTTTGTCGCTTACTATATTTCGGATGATGATTTGGTAAAAGTTCTATATCAGACGTGAGATTTTAATTCATTGCTTCACTATTACTGACTCTATTGGGCAGAAAATTTGCAGACATCATCAACATATAGCACTGAAGGCAATTATAAAATTATTTTGCCGTGCAACACACAGTTTAGGAGATATGGCGTGATAAATATAGAGTAACGCGAAAAACCAACTTTTCCTGAAAGCTTAAATATTTCTCTTTTTGAGTGACAATAAATTTTAATGTGATGTAAATAAAGGTGTCGGAAGGTAGTTCTCGGATCACTTTATCATGTTCAGGTGCCAAATTATAAAAAACACGACTTTCATTTTTTAATTTCTGACGCCCCAGCCTTGTACACCCCTCGACGGTAGCGCTGTGGTCACGCGCCTTGCCGTGTTTACAGTACGTCTCTTGTTTCGGTGAATGGAGTTTAGTGATGAGTATATAAGTGATTAGAGTTGTAAATCTCTGTGACAGGTAGAACGATCAACAGAGTGTGTAACGTAGTAAATAATTACGAGTTGTCACCTTGCATTGAGAAAGAAGCTCGCCTTGGAGCCAGGTGGAGAGGAGATGTTGGTTCTCACGCTCGCACAGCTGGCGCTGGCTGTAGAGCCCGGCGACCGGTGTAATTGACTAATACTGCGTGCAGTACGTTACAAATACTCTCTATGGATCTGAAAAAGTACTATTAAATATTAATCGAGCTTTTTCATATTTAGTGTACCAAATTCTATGTATAACAGAACCATACTGCTGAAATTTCAAAGCAATAACTTCAATTTCGTTTAGAGATATAAATTTTTACCTAAAACACGTAATACTTGTGCTGGCCCTTTGAAACCCAATTATGGACTGTAATGTATTCATCTACAGACAACGTGTAACCAAGAGGATAGGTTGATATAGTCTAATTTTCTGGGATTTTCTTTAGTTTCATTGCCACAATTGTCAATTAACAGTACATTGGAAAACTGTTATTTCATAGTGTTTTGGTTGTGTGAGTGTTGTTGAGAGAGTGAGAGAGTGAATAGAGGACATACGTAAAGTGAGAATGTGATATTTTGCTAAACCTTCGTGAATACAAGCGTGAGAAGATTGTTATGTAATAAGGGAATTTGTGACGTATGTCCGAGTGAGCTTGATTTTCTAGAAGGCACCCAGAAGGGGAGTTGAGTACAAAACTTATTAGTAGTTTATTTTGTGGAAATGAATCGTATTTTGGTTTCATTAAATTCTATTTGGTTTTGGAATTAAAAGATTTCTAGTCTAAATGACTTGTGGTTATTTGATTGGCTGACGTTAGAGATACTGCGAGTATGGAAGTTCTGGAGACGATCTGATTGTCTGTTAACATACTAGCCAAAAAAAAAGTTCAAATGTGTGTGAAATGTTATGGGACATCACTGCTAAGGCATCAATCCCTAAGCTTACACACTACTTAACCTAAATTATCCTAAGGACAAACACACACATCTTTGCCCGAGGGAGGACTCGAACCTCCGCTGGGACCAGCCGCACAGTCCATGACTGCAGCGCCCTAGACCGCTCGGCTAATACCTCGCGGCCATACTAGCCAATAGGAATTTAACGTTTCTCGCGCGTTTGAGTAGAGCTTTCTGCCTCAGACCTATGAGTTGATGTAGCCGCTCGGGAGCTTTGTCCTAATGAACACATATGTTAAGTCGCACTGATCAAATTTGTACGAAAGTAAAGAAATCCGCGCCTTTGATCGGTTCTCGTGTAGTTGATGAAAAGCGACTACAGGGTTGAGTATTTTGAGAAAATTTGAGCTCTGTGACTGATTTACTTTAGGAAATTTCCCGTGTGCTTATTACGAGACATTATGGCTAGCACTTTTGTAAAGAAGACTAATGACCGATTGCTTGTGTTAACTCGTAAGTAGTCATGGGTCAGTAACTGTTTAGGACGTTTAAAGTATCGGGTCGGACTGAATATCTTCTGGCTGCTTTTGGGTGTGAACTTGTTGCAGAGACAATCAGTAACATTGCATAATTACTGTCAGGATATTAAATAAGGGCTCGATAGCCGTTTTCTGTGTTTTAAAAACAGTGTTTACGGGGAATTTTAGACATTTTTCAAACAAGTCATCCAAGAATCGCGAACGCCCGATAGTTAAACTAACTTTCAGATGCTGGTAGTTATTTAGCTGACTTTTCGTTAACGCTGCTTTTATCGGCTAAACCAGTATCTACCATAGCAGAGCGAAGGGGCGCACAACCTGAAACCCACAAAGGCAGCTGGACAGGTTGTTCAACGGATAGTGAGAGAGCGACCCGCCCCGCTGCAAAGGGCACTAGTCTGGTAGTGTATACAGCTGAGACGTTGAGTGATCGCGGTTAAGGACACGGAGATTCTGTGAGATGGTGTGAGACAGCGTTATAAGCACCGGAGGAGTTAGAAAGAGACCTCATTGTGGGTCTCCATTTGACCGTCTCGTCAGGTTGTGCAATATCAAGTTTTGTGGGACATTCAGACGTGACAGTGGGGCGTTATTGGACTGCGTGGAAACGTAAGAGAGGCATCCTCGCTATCAAGGATCCGGTCGACCATGCCTGACCACCCACAAGGGGGGGTCGTGCCCCAAGCACTTTGTGAAACCTTCTTATCTGCGTCTGCCACCCGCGAAAGAAAGGGAATGGACTGCCTGTAGCCGGCCGATGTGGCCGAGCGGTTCTAGGCGCTTCTGTCCGGAAGCGCTGCTGCTACGGTCGCAGGTTCGAACCCTGCCTCGGGCATGGATGTGTGTGATGTCCTTAGGTTAGTCAGGTTTAAGTAGTTCTAAGTCTAGGGGACTGATGACCTCAGATGTTAAGTACCATAGTGCTTAGAGCCGTTTGAACCATCCTTTTGACTGCCTGTAACGTTCTGTGTCATCCCGCACAGTTTGTAGAACATTATCAGCGGCCAGACTAGCGAATTACCGCCCCACTTGTGGACCCCGTTAACACAACGCAAATGCCTGCACATTTTGCTTAGGCGAAAATCAACAGCATATTCAGATCAGATGGAACTCTTGCAAGCGGCTGGAGAAGGTTTGAATGTGAACCTTTAAGAAGTAGAGACTTTTTTGCAAACATGACTGTTCATCCAGAAGATGTTTTTAATGAACAGACTGAATTGAAAAAAGAAAAATGACATTATTAAGAGCTTCAAATATTTGGAACGGTCCTTTAAACTGAATTTGCATATAACTTCGTCCCAATTTTGACGTACCTATCTTTAACCCCCTTCCAATTACCCCCTGCCCTCTCTCTTCTTCTCCCCAACATCCGAAACGTACATATTTTTACTTATTAATTATCCAGATATGACTGTACCCCATGATAAATATTTTTAACCTTTTATTTTTACATTTCTTATGGTAGATAATTTCATGAATTAGATACATATAATTAGTGTAGTCTCAGGTACCCTATATATATATCTGTTTCATTTTCCATGAATGTGAAGCAATATCTAAGTTTGTGATAAATGTATATGTTTAACTTCGTAACCCCCATTCACCACTACCCACTTCAACAATCCCCTTTACACCTCCCTGCATCTCTGTCCCATAACTTCCTCCAAACCCAATGCCCAAAATGTTGTAATACATTAATATTTTTCAGTCTATAATGAGTCCTCCTTAATCCCCATCTCCCAACCTGTCAGTAATTCGTAATAAATCTAAATATTTTCATCAGTGTCGTTGTATCTTTGCTATCAAATTCCATTTTCAGAATACTGATTATAATAATACTATCTCTGTAAATTTTTAAAACATTTTTGCAATTTGAAACAGCCTTTTAAGGTCTAAGTTCTATATTCTGTTCTCTGGGTGGTTTACAGATGGTATCAATCTTACCATGACATTGTAACTTTATAAACACCCATTTACCTCACCCTCCCCATCCCCCTATCTCCAAAGCATCCCTACCGCCATCCCTCACAATACTAAATAAATTTAAATATTTTCATCTTTGTTGTTTTATTTTTGCTGTACAATTCAAGTTTTAGAATATTTCTTACAATAATACTGTCTTCATAATTTTTTTCTTCATTTATGTTGTCTTGTATATTCATTTGATTATCTGTAGCTATGAACTTAGTACCTTTGTAAACCCCCTTAACACCGCAACCCCCCTCGCTATCCCTCTCCCTCCTATCTTCAACCCCCTCCTCCATTCCCACCACATTGTCCCATTGCGTTAAAACTGTAATTACCTTTTTATGTCACTGTCAACAACCCTCCTTCCTTCCCGTTCTCAGCTTATCTTTTGTCTGTAATTATGTATGATAAAAATTACGTAAATGATAAGACCATTTTCTCTGTTTTACATATAATTATTGGTAAAGTCTCCTTTAATAATTTTCATCTTTTTGGAAAAATAACTTCTTAATATTATTTATTTGAGGTATATGTCCCTCGTACGTTCTTCAGAAAATTTTCGCTGGATTGTACTGTTGATTTACGACTTCTCAGTCATTTGTCCTCATGAGGAATAATTTTTTCAACCGGATTCATAGAGGTTAACGTTCATAGTTTATTCTTCATCACATTTTTCTTAGCTGCTACTTTCAGATCATTATTCATACAATTTAAGATGCACTTCATCTAATTGACCTACATTTATTTTGTATTTTTCCAACTGACGCAGAAAGTATGCAATATTCCTACTATTTTTGTGACCCATTTAAATTGATGTAATAACATCATTTTCTATTCCACATGTGCTTACGTTTACTCCAAGACTGAAAATCATTTCTTGCGTTTATTTTTATTAAACCTTATATGTTTATAATTTTAAACAGTATTTTGGTATTGTCGTTGTGAAATATTAATCACAATTACAACTGCACATGACATAGCAAAATTGCTAAGCAGGAGCGGGTACAGGACAAATGTAAGCATTTAGAAGCATATTTCACTAGAGGAAAGATAGATACCGACTATAGGAAAATGAAACAGGCCCTTGCGGAAAAGAGAAGCAGCTGTATGAATATCAAGAGCTCAAATGGTAAACCAGTCATAAGCAAAGAAGGGGAAGCTGAAAGGCGAAAAGTGAAAGGAGTATATTGAGGATCTATACAACGGAGATGAACTTGAAAGGCAATATTATACAAATGGGAGAGGAAATAGATGAAGATGAGGATAGAAGATATGATACTGCAAGAAGAATTTGAAAGAGCACTGGATGACCTAAGTCGAAACAAGGCCCCATGAGAAGACGACATTCCTAGCCTTGAGAGAACAAGCCATGACAAAAATCTTCCATCTGGTGAGCAAGACGTACAAGACAGGTGAAGTACTCTGAGACTTCAAAAACAGTGTTATAATTCCAATTTCAAAGAAAGCAGGTGCTGACAGGCATGAATATTACCAAAGTATAAGTTTAACAAGCCATGGTTTGAAAATACTTACATGAATTCTTTACAAAAAGGTGGAAAAACTAGTAGGAACTGACGTCGGGGAAGACGCTTGGATTCTGGAGAAATGTAGGAAGACACGACTTATCTTAGAAGATAGGTTAAGGAAAGGTAAACGTACATTTATAGGATTTGTGGACTTATACAAAGCTTTTGACACCGTTGACTGGAATTCTTCCTTTGAAATTCTGAAGGTAGCAGGGGTAAAATATAGGGACAGAAAGGCTATTTACAACTTGTACAGAAACCAGATGGCAGTGATAAGAGTCGAGGGACCTGAAAGGAAAGCAATGGCTGAGAATGGAGTAGGACAGGGGTGCAGACTATCATCGATGTTACCTCTCATTCTGTGCATTGAGAAAGCAGTAAAAGAAACAAAAGAAAAATTTGTTGTTGGAATTAAATTTCAGGGAGAAAAAATAAAAACATTTAGGTTTGACGATGACATTGTAATTCTGTCAGAGGCAACAAAGGACTCAAAGAGCAGTTGAACGGAATGGACAGTGTCTTGAAAGAAGGATATGTGGTGAACGTTAACAAAAGCAAAACAAGGATAATGGAATGCAAATGAATTGAAACAGGCGATGCTAGCGGAATTAAATTAAGGAACGAAAGAAGTAGATGGGTTTTGCTATTTGGGCAGCAAAAATCTGATGCTGTCTGAAGTAGAGAGGATATGAAATATAGACTGCCAATAGCTGACAATAGCAAGAAAAGCATTCCTGAAGAAGAGAAATTTGTTAGCATCGAATATAGGAAGTCTTTTCTGAAGGTACTTGTCTGGTGTGCAAGCGCATATGGAAGTGAAACATGGATGATTAACAGTTTAGAAACAAAGCGAAGAGAATTTTTCGAAATGTGGTACTACAGAAGAATGCTGAAGATTAGGTGGGTAGACCACGTAACTAATGAGAAGGTACTGAGTAGATTTGGGAAGACAAGGAATTTGTGGCACAGCTTGACCAAAAGAAAGGTTACACATTTACACATTCTGAGACATGAGTGGATCACCAATTGAGTACTGGAGGGAACTCTGTGTGTGTGTGTGGGGGGGGGGGGGGGGGAGAGGGGTGGTAAATTTCGTAGAGGGAGACCAAGAGATGAACACAGTGAGTAGATTAAAAACGATGAAGAGGCTTGCACAAGCATGAGGAGCTGCAGCAAACCAGTCTCTGGACTGAATATCACAACAGCAAAAACAACTGCATATAGTTAAACAGTGTGAGTCAATATCCACGTAAGCATTTAATGACAACATCCTCAGAGTTGGCACGTTACACTTCTTTGACTCTTAAGGTGTTCCACATCTTTTGCTTTCAGGTTATACATCGCTTGCTATCAAATTCATTCAATCCTCATGTCGATTTCCTGATTTATCTCATATCTTTAGATCTTGGCGCCAGTTCGGGTATTTCTAGTTGACTTTATGTCAAGAGATGTATGACATATGACACATCTTTAACATTTTTCGTAAGTGTTTGCTTATTACTACTTCCTGTTCGCGTCAATAGCTGAGTGGTCGGCGCGGCAGAATGCCATGCAAAGGGGCCCAGGTTCGATTCCCGCCTGGATCTGAGATTTCCTCCGCTCAGGGACTGAGTGTTGTGTCGTCTTCATCGTCATATCACCCTCATCGACATGCAAGTCGACGAAATGGTGTCAAGTAAAAAGACTTGCAGCAAGCGACTGGTCTACCCGACAGGAGGCCCTAGCTACATGACATTTCTTTCATTACCACTTCCTCCGTGGAATTCATATTTTATTTTCGTTGTCCCACTTTGTCTGTTTTTGTATGTTATATAGCTGCTGTGAAGATGGTTTAAAATCGAAACTAGTTGCAAATAAATATTATTGTAGAAAGCATAGTGTTATGCATTTTACAAATAGCTACGTTTGGAGTGGTGCCACAGCGGAGAAGCATGGACTGCCAATGAGTGGCGTCGCATTGTGTTCAGCAATGAATCGTGGTTCTGTACTACGCTTGACGGCCATCGTGTACGAGTATGGGGGTGACTTGGAGAGGGATCCCATTCTTCCAATGTTTTGGGGAGGCATAGCAGTTTGACCCCTGGTCTCATGTTTAGGGAGCCATTGGGTATGATCTCAGGTCACAGCTGGTAGTCATTGACGTATCTGTGAGGGCACAACAGTGTATGCCTGCGAAAGTGGAAGCTGTCATGAAACCTAAGGGTGGGCCAACACCATATTGAATTCCAGCCTTACCAATGGAGAGCACCACGAACTTGTAAGTCATTTTCAGCCAGGTGTCCGGATATTTTTTATCACATAGTGTATGATTGAATCGATATATTGCACAGTCATGTAGCTGCACTTTCAGTCTTGTATATGGTACTTGCAAAGTATTGAAGGGGTGATTTCGCGATGATGCAGAAATTGGGAAACATTTTCCTATGTCATCGGCTAGTGTTGAAATTATGGACCAGCTGCTATTCTTTGATGTATATGGATGAATGGACGTACTGCACAGTCATCCATCTGCATTCGAAACCTAGTATATGGTACTTGGAAAGTAGTGAATGGGTGATTTAGCGATGGTACAGAAACTGGGAACCAATCTGCTGTCCCACTAGCTGGTGTTGAAATTACAGAACTGGTAAACTAAAATTGACTGCGCTATCAAGTGAGGTGCTTATTATAGTACACCATCCCATATCAACGGTGTTTTTCCCGTTCCGTCCATCCATTGGTATGGTTTTGATTACCGTCTAAAGATTGACTGACACCACTTCGTTGAGATGGAGAGAGCCTTGGCGGAATACTGGGTATCTGCTACTTGTCACTGTGGAGCATAGGATTAAATGTAGAGCTCATCACCTTCAGACACTTGTTTAGAAGCGTCCATCAGTGCTACAGACTTGTCCTATTTCCATATGCTGCGATGACCTCCATGTTTTTTCATCATTAAAATAACAGTACCTTTTTTTATTTCTGCTGTCTCACACGTGTTGTTAACAGAACCTTCGTACGATGTCACCAACGGGCCAGTAATCATGTACATGACTGTAAAATGAGGAAACGATGCTCTCAAAATGGAACAGTAAGACATTCGGAACCGTGCTACTGTGGAAGATAGATTAATTCTATAGGTCATCACCTTTGGAAACACACTAAAATGCCGAAAAGTCTTCATGTTTCCATATGTTGCGATGCCTTCCACATTTTTCTCACTGAGAAACACCGCCTCTTTGTTTTTTTTCCACCAACCTGTATACCATGGGAGCTGCATAGTTACACCATGTAATTTTCAGCTCCTGTCGATTTAGCACCTGAGACGGATCTCGAAGTAATGATAGAAAAACGAAGTGTATGGCCGTGTACAAAGCTATAGTTGTGCAATGCTTGGATGTGTTACAGCCAAAAAATATAATGTATTAAACTACTTATGAAGGAACAATACAGAAACCCTCTATAGTGATTCATAATCTGTTAGATATGGTCTTCCTCCAGTACAGTCGATAAAACTTTACCTGTTCCAATGGAGCGATACGTGTAATATATATACAATATGCTCGGTGTTGAGACGTAGATGGTACTTGCTTTTCGATGTATCGGAAGACAGAGATGTGCTAAAATCTTATAGAAAGTTCTATTAGAAGGGGTGCTAAAGTTTGGATGCAGACATTTCTCTCAAAACTACACCGTTTTTGCTCTTAAAAGTAATAGAAATCGGCTGTATCTGTTCTCGTGGGATATTGACTGTTTTTAATACTATCGCCAGGATTGCGTGTTTCAAAATAGGTGTTACCGCAAGTCCTATGTTATTTCATACTTCATAATCTGTAATTATAAAGTAGGCACCACCTGAATTATAGCTCGTTGTGAAACCTAGAAATGTTAGTGTTTTTCCCCCGACATGTGAGTAGATTGTATGAAATAGGCTATGGTGATCAAATTGCTTATAAAACTAGAATGCAAGAATCTGCTGTATGATAGAAACTTTACAGACATGTCGGTAGAGATGATTCATGGATCAAAAATGTCAAATGTAAGCATACAGATGATATTTGATTTCCATGTATCGGAAGGGAGAGACACGGTAAAATCTTATAGGAGGTTGTATTACAAGACAAGCTCTCACGATTTGGTTCTTAAAAGCCAGTGTGTATCACATTGGTAAAATGGAACTGGTCACTGGGTACAAAACAGCAACGTCCTCCTCATTGTTGTTGTCAGACGTCAACGACTGTGTTTTTCCGGCATGTAACTAAATGACGTGAAAGATTGTATTCTGTGATGTTATTTCACATGTCTGAAATTTTTTTAATACACATGTGGATGGCAGTTTATTTACAGACACGAATTGGAAGGCAAAAGACGCTCTCATGTTGTCCCTGAAGCTGAAAGCAACTGAATGTGACAAAATTATGAGATGCAAATTGTATTCTGTAATTGAACTAAATCAACTTTGCACATGAAACTAAAAGAAAATGGACTGCATCTATTTTCCTAGAAAGAGGACATTTATTATTATCGCCATTGTGTTTTCCTTTTTAATAGATGTTTGATTATAAGAGATTCGTTGACATTAAATACAATTGTGATAGTGAGGTTTTTTCGCACTCGAACAGCCAGAACTTGAGGGGGTGGTGTGTAGTCGCCCTAGGCAGCTGTGCCTAACCAGGGCTTGGCGTTTGGGGTGGGCTGTGTCACTAAATTTTAGGCGAACAAATAGGTTGACTTCGGGTGGCTCTCAATTTATCTCCTATCGTTTAGTTTAGTTTACATCATTTTTGTGTTGACGAAGGGCCGATGGTGGACTGTCGGCTTAAGGAGTGCCGGGTGCCACTCCTCTGCTGGAGGCGAGATGTTATGCCGCAGTTAAAGGCGCTGTGTGCGGCAGCAGTTGACCATTTGAAAAAGTCTGTGTCCCCCATAGGTGGAGGAATGGAGGACTAGAGGGACAGGGTGGGGGAGGGATGAGGGAAGGTAAGATAGACTCTAATTTTGGTAGTTTGCGATCGTTCATCGAGGAGAACACAGGTTCAACTTCGCCCCCCCCCCCCCCCCCTGCAGTCTTGGGATGACGATTTTCCTCAGCACATTTGTTGCATTATGACCCGTTCATTACTGTACTGTTTTTTTTTCTCACGAAAATCTCGATGTGTAATTAGAGTAGTGAAGCATTTTCCACCACATATGGTAACGAGTCTTGGCTTCAATTATCTGGGATGCAGTTGATTTTTAAGCCGTCGTCTGTAGCGAATTATGACATCAAACAGCCATTGATACAGCCATCAGCTGTATCCCTCCAGCTAATGCACTTATTAAACTCCTCTCTGTTCAGTACTAGCATCTCATCAGTCGGACAAAATTCCCACAAAAAATAAAGATAACACCGTTCTATATCACCCCTTTTTCCAGCCAGCTTGTAGTTGAAGTTCGAGTTCGTCTGCCACTAGTTTCGAGTGCTGTCGTGATATTTTTTCCTAGCAAGCTAACACCAGTTGTACAGCATCGATAATTTTGAGCTGTATTGCACTTCTCGTGCAATGCTATGTGTATGATTGTGCAATTTAGACCGATCTTTATGATTAATTATGTAATTATGATTGATCTTTACTTGAGTTTCCCAACCAAAATAAGTAAAGTACACTAATCTAATCTTCCTCTCCTGCAACTGAACAGCTTCCAAGTGTTAGATTCCCACCAGTTCTCACGTGGGGGGTGGGGAGGGTTGTTAGCACGTTGCTGGGAGAGAGAAAGTCCCACCAACATTCGAAATTCCCGCCAAAATTCGAAATTCCCGCCAAAATTTGTAATTCCTGTCGAAATTCGAAATTCCAGTTAATAGGACAGGTTGGAGGGGGGTGGGGAGTGAGGGAAGGGAATGAGGCAGGGCCCCACGTGCCGGCTGAGGTAAACACATGACATCATCTGGGTGTAGCAGTAATTAATTGATCAGTTTAACTAATTTGCATATCAGTTTGATATCAATTGATATCAAAAGTAGGCTCATGCTTCTCTAATGCTATTACTCCCTCCTACCAAAATGTGATCTGTCATGGAATAGGGGCGCCATCTCCTACAAATAGAATTTTGGGCACTCCTGCCTTTTGTCAGATCAGATTTTGACAATATGAATGCCGCTCATGGTCATCGCCAAAACCCGGGCTGGAGGGAGATAATAGAGGTCACACACTTGAAAGGTGTGTGCTAAGGTCTGATCAGGGTAGCTCCAGAAAATAGTCGGTAGTTGTCAACCGCAAGGTGGAACGAGTATAATATCTTTGAGTAGGAGGATAGGAGGATCTTTGATGGTTAAGAGAGCCGGGCGCGTGAAGGGAAAAAAAACCGCGAGTCGCAGGTAGGTGCTCGGAGGAAGCAGACGTGTGGTGACAGCATTAAGGTAGGTCACTGTCCCTGACCAAACTCCAGCACGTAAATGAGAGAAGATATACAATCATTTCAGATTGGCTTTTGTTAGATAATGTTCAGAGTTATTGTTTGCATGTCCAAGGTTTGACACAGTAAGCGTTTTGTAAGAGTGATTCGTGCTATGAAAATGTTTGAAATGGTAGGTTTTGTGTAAGACTTAAAATTTCAATAATATATATATTGAGATCAATGTTGTGTTTAAACCTAACAGCCTGAATCATAATCCACATCCTTTGCTTGTATTGAATATGAAAATGAGTAGTAAACTAAAGTTACCCACCAATGAAAGAACCGAGTAAACATCAGGGCCACAAGTTAATTTTCCAGTACCATCTTAATGCCGTTGCACAAAACGGTATTATTCTTTTAAACTTGATTGCTGAGTCAAATACACGTTGCATTTCTGGCAAAATCGAGGAGTGCAAGAAACAAGTTCTCAGATGCAGTCAGATGCAGGTTTGCTGAATAATTAATTCAGAACAATCTTATCACTGATACTTTCACAGAGTAAAAGGATACAATTTTGGTTAGATACTTTCACACTGGAATTCCTTCCCAGACTAAAATCGCCATTCCACATCCTACGTCTGGAGTCTGTGCTAGCTAAATGTGTAAGTAGGCTGTTTAGGTTTTTATATTGGTAACGCCACGTAGCGCTCTGTATGAAAATCACTGGCTGTGCTGTGTGCAGTCTGTGGCTGGTTAGCATTGTAATATTCGCTATTGTAGTGTTGGGCAGTTGGCTGTTAACAGTGCGTAGCGTTCCGCAGTATATATATATATATATATATATATATATATATATATATATATATATATATATATATTGACTTTCGAACACTATTAAGGTAAATACATTGTTTGTTCTTTATCAAAATCTTTCATTTGCTAACTACACCTATCAGTAGTTGGTGCCTTCAGTAGTTTGAATCTTTTATTTAGCCTGCAGTAGTGGTGCACGATGTATTGCAGTAGTTCGTGTAGCTATTGTTTATTGCTAGCGCGTAATTATAGAGAGAATTTCCTTTGTAGTTGTAGTTTTTCATTGTTGTACAGTAGAACAGTTGTGGCATGCATGTAGATTTGCACCAAGTATTTTGCAGCTGCTCTTGCAATTAACGAGATATTATTTTCAGTGTTAATGTGTTTTCTTATTTTGCTCTTCAAATTGTGCTTTTCTGTGTTATTGTGTGAAATATTGTGACAATAATGGCGTGTGAAAACGTAATACTAGGCTCCAAAGTACACTGAGAAATGACAACGAAGACGAAAGCAGTGTGTTAGCGCCACCAAGTAATGAATGAACTAATGTTCACAGTAGTAATTTGGTAATTAGGCATAGGGAAATGGAGTGGGCTGCAAATAATGGTGTAGACAGTAAAACAATTAGTGAACAGGAAGCATTATCGATCGATCGGTCGGCAACAGCTCGCCTCAGGATTTCGAAATGACAGGACACAATTTTGCAAATACTGTAGATTCAGGTTTTGCGTCCTCACCGTTTTCTCCAATAAGTCAAGACACATTTTCTGCTTTTCAAAATGCGAATATTGCCGGTTCAAATGCACTGCCGAATAGCACTGAGGAACACATTTCAGACACCAGTGCATTGTTATTACAATTAATACAACAAATGGGACAAAAGCTTCAAACGTTAGACACAATGGAACAAAATCATCAAAAGTTAGACATGATGGAACAAAATCAGAGACAAACACAGCAAAAGCTTCAAAAGTTAGACACACTGGAACAAAATCTTCGAAAATTAGACACAATGGAACAAAATCTTCAAAAGTTAGATTCAATGGAACAATCGCTTGAACAAACACGTGAAGATTTAACTGCAGAGTTACTTAAAATCGAATATAAATGTCGAAAAGTCTGTAATGACGTAAAAACACAAATTTGTGAGCATTTTCAACCTATTTTTTCGCATCATGAAAATGCATTACAGAATCACGAAGCAACCATAAAAGAACTGCGAACTATTGTTCATGAAATCACGACACCTTGCAAGCTAAAATTGACTCAGTTGCATCTACTGATTCGGTTAAGCAACTTGCAAAAACTCAGGAAAACGTAAAGGACACAGTAGATACGATTTCAACACAAATGGACACTCTGAAACTTGGTTCAGAAAAACACACTGAGGAAATAAGTTCCCTATTGGATAAAGTAGCTGAACTTTCGGATCAGTTCACTAACTTATCTACAAAGGTAGATGATGATCTGAATGACACAAGACCTGTAGCCATCACTGACACAGAAGAGTATGAACAAATTAGAAAATTCCAACAAAATCAAAATCAAATTAATACACAATTCCAAAGAGAAATCTGGGAAGTACAAGATCAGTTGGCACAAGTAATACATGAATTAAGTATATCAGAGGACACTCTCGCTCCAATATGGGAAGAGGGACATAGAAATACGGAACAGCCACAAAATAATAATACAGGTCACTTTGGAAATTATGAAAGAAATTGGCAAGGCGCGTTAAATTTTGAGATGGAACCGCCGAAAAGAAGTAACAATGACCGATATGCGACTCGCCGACATGATGATTTTGACTAGAAGCTGTTTATTACTACACGTAAATTCAAAACATTTAAGAATTCTGGCAACGACATTCATCCACAAGCATGGCTCCATCAATTCTCTCATTGTTTTCCTCCCAACTGGTCATTGTAGCACAGGTTAGAATTTATGTGTGGCTACTTAGAGAATGAACCAGCTGTAAGAATGCGATCGATGATTCACGATTGTCACAGTGAAGGAGAATTTTATCATGCCTTCCTCTCAGCATATTGGTCTCAAGCTACACAAGACCGAGTAAAACATAGCATCATAATGATGAAACATTTCGAACAATCTGAATTTTACAGTCTTGTGAAATATTTTGAAGACATGTTGCACAAGAATCAGTACCAGTCAAACCCATACAGCCCCTCAGAACTCATCCACATTTGCTTAATCAAATTGCCTGAACATTTACAACACATTATTTTGGCAGGACGTCGCAAAGACAACACCGAAGCTTTTCAGGGACTGTTCCAAGAATTGGAAATTGACACTGACAATCGCGGAACGCGTAAACATGAGGACAACAATTACAGGTCACATCCGTCACAATTCCGTGATGACAGAAATAATAATTGGGCGCGACAAGGCTATTCTTACAACGCAAATCGTGACCAAAACAGACACCACCCGTATGACAACTGTTGGCAGAGTAGTAATAATTACAGAGAAAGATCGCATTTCCATAGTAATGAATGTGACAGAGATAACCATAGAAACAGACAATATGGGAACCAAAACAATTATTATCAAGGGAGACAGAATAACTTCCGACTCAACAGTTCAGCGCGGAGTTATGATTCAGGGAGAAATTCTCCACCACGTGACCGACAAGAAAGAAACTTGGGAATCTACCGACATGACGACAGACGATATAATCGTAACGACAGACTTGAATTTCATCAGAACTGGTGGGATTCGAACAGGGCAGGGCCTTCTCGTCAAGGTGAATTTGTAGAAGTTAGGTCTCCTAATCCCAATAACGACGCGCGCCTACAAAGAGACAGACAATGACTCGCACTGCAGGGAGCCAAGTGTGCTGGCTGGCTCAGCGAAAAATAACATAGACGCTAACCTTGAGAAAAATTTTTGCACTCTTTACCGACGTATACAACATGATAATTACTTTGAAGTTGAAACCTTGTGCACTAGAAAGGGTAAAGGATTGCACCACATTTCACATGTAAAACCGTTTATTGAAAGATAATCTGCTTTTTAACTTTGTCTTTGCCATAAAACTTTTCACTTCATGTTACTAGTATGCTTTGTCAGACTTAGAAACTGTTAACATGCAACAATGTTTTAAAGTTAAATATCCAGTCAAGAACCAAGAGAACTTATTTAGACAGTAATTACGAATGCGTTGTTATAGTGAACAGACGAAACAGTGTTATTGTGTGTGTACATTCTTGCTTGTTAGTTGCACGATTACCTAATGACTAAGGCTCACATACTTAGAACATATACTAGTATTGCTAATGACATTGTAAAGCAACATTTTGATTTACTTGAAAATACATTCTGGATTTAAAATACTTTCTGAGAGATACCAGATGACACAGTGGTTAGTTTATTTGATAGCTACACGATTATATCACGACGCTACTAATGTGTGACACAATTTACATTGTTGCTTTTGCGATGTATCTGTTTTATCTCTGCATAGTTTTTCTGAATTCTTCTGGAAAGGAAAACATGTTTTAGTAGTAACTTTTGTGGTATAGCTACAATGAGACAGCCTTTTCTGTAGCACAACAATACATTATAGTACAGTACTTACTTCATCACGGCAATAAGCGTAATAACTACGATATCTACAGGCAAAGCATTTCACATTTGTTTATTACGAGGTAAGTACTGTGTGAACTGTTCATATTTTTTCAAAACCATCGTGATACTGTGAGAGCTTTGAATGATGTATTTGATATGGGATCATGATTTTTAAATTACGTTTGAGGTAGATGACACTATTGAATTGAGCAGAGAATTTTTTTTAGGTTTTGAGAGTATTGGAGGAAGCTACGACGATTTTGAGATTTGACTGAGGTTTTATGATATTATTACGATGACGTCGTGTATTATGCTGTTGAGGCATGTTTATGATCAATAAGCTGATGCTATATGAGGAATTTGATTATGCTATGTATTTATTGTGATGAAATAGTGAAGAAGTGTCGACAAATATGTATACATGTAATAAAGTAAGGAATAATGAGTAGTGGTTAGGGATTCTGGTTTGTGAAAAAGGATGTTTGAAACCGAGAATCATACTTTAACAGTTATGAAATGTGTGTAAATGCGTGAATGTATCGCAATACTGGCGAAAATTTTTTCTACGTTGTTATATTTATAGGATGTTGTTTCTACACTGTTGTAACACAAATTCTCGACCTGTGAAATTTTTCATATGAGACTGTCACTGTAACGCAAACTGCTGTTGTAAATATTTCGGTAAGAAAACTAAGTGACCTTGATGTAATGCGTTGTGGGCGCTGTCGCCTGGAGAAAAAGCCATTAGGTGGAGAAAAAAAGAGGCCATTAACCTCACTGTTGACATTCCTTTGTAGAAAGCATCGCAAATACGACACGGTCATTACTTGGAAACATATGATTGTACTGTGAAGCTCGTTCTTTGTGCTACTTATTGAAATGCTGATGAATTGATGGGAAATATTCTTACATCTGCACACCCCGATTATGACAAGTGTCTTTCTACGAGAGCTGAGAGAATTTCTACCAACTTATCAAATGCCACATGACTATTGAATGATATTTTTATGCTTTACTATGTACATAGTTGCTTATTTCATTTGATATCTGGTTTTCAGTTGTGTTGCAGCATTGGTTTTATAAAATAAAATTAAATGCATTTGCTAATGTGAACACTTTCTGTCAACAGATCTATCAAATAATAATTTTATGACCCACATTCTTCGAAAAAGGAGCACTTGGAAAGGAAAGAACAATAAGAAGGGACTAATAACAATAACTACATACATAATTTACTTTTCAACTACTTGGTAATTTTTATTGTAGAATAATTTGTTGTGGTGCACCACTTAAATGACACAAAGATGTGAATACACATTTCCCTTTCTGCATTGTTGTCTTGAGTGTACTATTTTTTCTGCTTGTGGGTTTGTCATGTTTAGATATAAGTTATTGCATTTGCTGCTGCTGTTTGCCAGGTATAGTGTCACTAAATTTCACTTTGTATTACTCTGTTAAGCCAGTTTTACTACTGATTTATTTTTCTTGTTGCTGCACATTGGCTCATAGTAGTATTAATATTGCATTTGCTTTGCTAATTTGGCTATACTGCTGCTTGCTTTGCCAATTTGCATTTTTTTCGTTGCTGTTTGTGTTAATTTGTTGTGTGTTGCTGCATTGCCTCGTCCCTTAGTACACAGGGTGAGTCACCTAACATTACCGCTGGATATATTTCGTAAACTACATCAAATACTGACGAATCGATTCCACAGACCGAACGTGAGGAGAGGGGCTAGTGTAATTGGTTAATACAAACCATAAAAGATGCACTGAAGTATGTTTTTTAACACAAACCTACGTTTTTTTAAATGGAACCCCGTTAGTTTTGTTACACATCTGAACATATAAACAAATACATAATCAGTGCCGTTTGTTGCATTGTAAAATGTTAATTACATCCGGAAATATTGTAACCTAAATTTGACGCTTGAGTACCACTCCTCTGCTGTTCGATCGTGTGTATCGGAGAGCACTGAATTACGTAGGGATCCAAAGGGAACGATGATGGACCTTAGGTACAGAAGAGACTGGAACAGCACATTACGTCCACATGCTAATACCTTTTTATTGGTCTTTTTCACTGACGCACACGTAGATTACCATGAGGGGTGAGGTACACGTACACACGTGGTTTCCGTTTTCAATTACGGAGTGGAATAGAGTGTATCCCGACATGTCAGGCCAATAGATGTTCAATGTGGTGGCCATCATTTGCTGCACACAATTGCAATCTCTGGCGTAATGAATGTTGTACACGCCGCAGTACATCTGGTGTAATGTCGCTGCAGGCTGCCACAATACGTTGTTTCATATCCTCTGGGGTTGTAGGCACATCACGGTACACATTCTCCTTTAACTTACCCCACAGAAAGAAGTCCAGAGGTGTTAAGATCAGGAGAAGGGGCTGGCCAATTTATGCGTCCTCCACGTTCTATGAAACGCCCGTCGAACATCCTGTCAAGGGTCAAACTAGTGTTAATTGTGGAATGTGCAGGTGCACCATTATGCTGATACCACATACGTCGACGCGTTTCCAGTGGGACATTTTCGAGCAACGTTGGCAGATCATTCCGTAGAAACGCGATGTATGTTGCAGCTGCAATAAAGTGAGGGCCAATGAGGTGGTCACCAATGATTCCGCACCATACATTTACAGTCCACGGTCGCTATCGCTCTACCTGTCTGAGCCAGCGAGGATTGTCCACGGACCAGTAATGCATGTTCCGTAGATTCACTGCCCCGTGGTTTGTGAAACCCGCTTCATCGGTAAACAGGTAGAACTGCAACGCATTCTCTGTTAATGCCCATTGACAGAATTGCACTCGATGATTAAAGTCATCACCTTGTAATTGCTGTTGTAGCGACACATGAAACGGGTGAAAGCGGTGACGATGCAGTATGCGCATGACACCACTTTGACTCAGTCCACCGGCTCTCGCAATGTCCCGTGTTCTCATGTGTGGGTTCATGGCAACAGCAGCTAACACACCAACTGCACCCGCTTCTCCTGTGACGGGCCTGTTACGGACCCGTTTGCGTGCTACGACCATACCTGTTGTATACAGTGGGCGGTAGATGTTTTGCAATGTGCGGCATGTTGGATGCTCTCTGTCCGGGTACCGTTCTGCATACACCCTGCAGGCTTCAGCTGCATTTCGTCGACACTCGCCATAGATGAGTATCATCTCCGCCTTTTCTGCGTTCGAATACACCATGGTCACAGTTCCTACAACACTACACTATCACAGACGTCTGGTAACGTCGTGTACTACATTTGGTCTGCGTGCGGAGACGAATGCAGAATAACAATAGCAGCAAGCGCTACATGCGGACACTGCGACAGCTAGACCAAACCACAACAGTGCACTACAGCCACACTCAAACGCGGTCGTCATCGTAAACATGTCCCTACAGATGCTGCTCGCCGACCGTGGCCCGTGTTTGTTACAACACGTAACTGAACGTCGGAGGTTTCAAGCGTCAATTTTAGGTTACAATATCTCCGGATGTAATCAACATTTTACAATGCAGCAAACGGCACTGATTACGTATTTGTTTATATGTTCAGATGTGCTAACAAAACTAACGTGGTTCCATTTAAAAAAAAAACGTAGGTTTGTGTTAAAGAACATACTTCCGTGCATTTTTGTATGGTTTGTATTAAACAATTACACTAGTCCCTCTCCTCACGTTCGGTCTGTGGAATCGGTTCGTCAGTATTTGATGTGGTTTACGAAATATATCCAGTGGTAACGTTAGGTGACTCACCCTGTATATATCTGAGCTCAGGTGATTTAAGTTAGCTTAAGAGGGGGTAGACTATGCAAGAGAAGGAACTGCGATGAATTGGAAGAAATGCACTGAGAAGGTATACGAAAAAAGTACAGAAAGCAGGTATAGATAGGACTTCTTGGGAATAATGATGAATGAAAGGAGATCTCCAAGAAGTAAAGAAAGTTTGGTTTGGAAAATACTGCACTAAAACAAACCCTGTCCTTTCCTTTCGTGTTATTCCGCTATGTGTTTGTGTACCCTTGTGTATTTGTGTTCTTACTGTCTTTATGTGTTTAGCTAATAAGTTTTATGTTGTAGAATATTTCTAGTACTAAGCTACATTCAATATGATGAGGAATACTGTTATCCTCAAATATAATTTGCATTAATAATATGTTATTTTCTTTGTAAAGATGTTTATAGACATTATTAATTCTGTTCTGTTTTAATGCTCATGTGTGAAATTAATGTTTCGAAAACTTTTCTCATTATTTTATTTACTTATGTCATAATTCCTGTAACACTGATGTATATGTTTATTTCTATTCTTTTGTAAAGCATGTATTACTACTAATGTTATTTGTATAGTTATGTTCTTTAGTGCTGTATTTTGTACCTTTGTAATTGTATTCTCATGTTGTAAATTTAAAATTGTAATTGACACCAGTTGATCAAATTAAGTAACTTGTAAGCATTCATTTCAGTGCACACATTTCTGTTGGTCATAGTATATGCACAATATGAAAAAAAGGGGACTGTTAGTGTTTGCACGTGTGTTAATAATTCAGCAAGGGACTGGTTAACAACATTGCTGGTTCTAAGGTCAACTACAAAAACTTTGTGAGTGCACAACTGGTTGTTTATGGACTTGCTATATTGTCTGCTAGACTCTTCGATGGTGATTGTGCACCTGCACAGTCGCAACAGATGGCTGCTGGCCGTCTCTACAAGGACTACAGTGGGTTTGCATCTTTGATGGCCCACCAATACCATTATTTCTACAAGGACTACAGTGGGTCTGCATCTTTGATGGCTCACCAATACCATAATTTCTACAAGGACTGCAGTGGGTCTGCACCTCTAGTGGCCCACCAATACCATAATCTCTACCAGGACTACAGTGGGTCTGCTCTGTGATGACCTACTTACCAATATTCTTCAAAACTTCGACTGACTCTGCTGTGGGTTTGCTCTGTTGTGGCCCATTATCTGTCTGCATGTCAAGAATCAGCACTGTCTTTCCGTTGGAAGGACAACACTACTTCTTCAAGACTGCATGGAAATCCACTACTTCTGTGTGCATTTTCTTTTACTGCTCAGACTTTGAGAAAAACACTGCAATTTAACTGTGATGAACGATCAGGACTGTCTTTATGGACTGTGAGAAAATTTTAACTTTTGACCAACATTGTATCAATAAGTGTGTGCTTTTGATTTCTTTGTTATTGTAATTGTGTAAAAATTTTAACAAATAAGTATTGGCCAGTGCCCAAAACAATTTGTAAAATTTTTTGTGGGGAGCATGGGGGCTATGTAAGTAGGCTGTTTAGGTTTTTATATTGGTAACGCCACGTAGCGCTCTGTATGAAAATCACTGGCTGTGCTGTGTGCAGTCTGTGGCTGGTTATCATTGTTGTAATATTCGCTATTGTAGTGTTGGGCAGTTAGCTGTTAACAGCATGTAGCGTTGCGCAGTTGGAGGTGAGTCGCCAGCAGTGATGGATGTGGGGAGAGAGGTGGTAGAGTTCTGAGAGGGGATGATCTGGACGTGTGTCCATCAGAGACAGTAAATTTGTAAGACTGGATGTGAACTGATATATATATATATATATATATAATGACTTTTGAACATTATTAAGGTAAATACATTGTTTGTTCTCTATCAAAATCTTTCATTTGCTAACTACGCCTATCAGTTGTTAGTGCCTTCAGTAGTTTGAATCTTTTATTTAGCTGGCAGTAGTGGCGCTCGCTATATTGCAGTAGTTCGAGTAACGAAGATTTTTGTGACGTAAGTGATTCATGAAAGATATAGGTTATTGTTAGTCAGGGCCATTCTTTTGTAGGGATTATTCAAAGTCAGACTGCGTTGCGCAAAAAATATTGTGTGTCAGTTTAAGCACAATAATTTATAATTTTTCTTTTATTTATTTATTTATTGTTCCATGGGACCAAATTAAGGAGAAGTCTCCATGGTCATAGAACGAGTCAATACATGAAATTATAACACGATATTAGAAACAGATAAAATGAAATATAAAAAAAAAACATATTCAGGTGACAAGTCGTAAGTTTAAATGAAGACAATCAACAATGTAACACTGGAATTTGCTTAATTTTTTAGCTCTTCCAGGAGCTCCTCGACAGAATAGAGGGAGTGAGCCACGAGAAAACTCTTCAGTTTGGGCTGCTGCTAAGATTTTTGAGTTCTTGTGGTAGCTTATTGAAAATGTATGCAGCAGAATACTCCACTCCTTTCTGCACAAGAGTCAAGGAAGTGCATTCTACATGCAGATTTGATTCCTGCCTAGTATTAACTGAGTGAAATCTGCTAACTCTTGGGAATAGGCTAATATTGCTAACAACAAACGACATTAAAGAAAATATATACTGTGAGGGCAATGTCAGAATTCCCAGATTTTTGAATAGGGATCGACAAGAGGTTCTCGAACTTACACCACATATAGCTCGAACAGCCCGTTCTTGAGCCAAAAATACCCTTTTTGAATCAGAAGAATTACCCCAAAAAATAATACCATACGACATAAGCGTATGAAAATATGCGAAGTAGACTACTTTTCGTGTTGAACTGTCACTTATTTCAGATACTGTTCTAATGGTAAATAAAGCAGCATTTAGCTTCTGAACAAGATCCTGGACATGGGCTTTCCACAACAGCTTACTATCTATCCGAACGCCTAGGAATTTGAACTGTTCCGTCTCGCTTATAATATGCCCATTCTGTCTGATCAAAATATCGGTTCTTGTTGAATTGTGAGTTAGAAACTGTAAAAACTGAGTCTTACTGTGATTTAGCATCAAATTATTTTCCACAAGCCACGAACTTATTTCATGAACTACATTATTTGTTAATGTTTCATATTACACACAAGATCCTTCACTATCAAGCTGGTGTCATCAGCAAACAGAAATATTTTTGAATCACCTGTAATACTAGAAGGCATATCATTTATATAAATAAGAAACAGCAGTGGCCCCAGCACCGACCCTTGGGGAACGCCCCATTTAACAGTGCCCCATGGGGACTTAACATCACTACCACTCTCAATATTGCGGAGAATTACCCTCTGCTTTCTGTTCTTAAAGTAAGAGGCGAACCAATTGTAAGCTACTCCCCTTACTCCATAATGGTCCAACTTCTGCAGTAATATTTTGTGGTCAACACAGTCAAAAGGCTTCGTTAAATCAAAGAAAACTCCTAGCGTTCGCAACCTTTTATTTAATCCGTCCAAAACCTCACAGAGAAAAGAGAATATAGCATTTTCAGTTGTTAAACCATTTCTAAAACCAAACTGAACATTTGACAGCAAATTATGTGAATTTAAATGCTCCAGTAACCTTGTATATACAACCTTCTCGATAACTTTATAGCAAACACCGATGGCATAGAAATAGGTCTTAAATTGTCAACATTATCAATGTCTCCCTTTTTATAAAGTGGCTACACTACCGAGTACTTTAACCGGTCAGGAAACCGACCACTCCTAAAGGAAAAGTTACAGATATGTCTGAGAACGGGGCTAACATACATAGAACAATACTTCAGTATTCTGCTAGATACCCCGTCATATCCATGAGAGTTCTTGGTCTTTAGTGATTTAATTATTAACTCAATCTCCCTCTTGTCAGTATCATGGAGGAGCATTTCAGGTTTTTTCTAAGGGGACGTTTCAAGTGCTGCAACCATGCACGTCTGGAAAGGCAGTATTGCAGGTTTCCTGCACCAGCAGAATTCCACATCTGTGACGTAAACCACGTCCTGGAAAAGTCGCAACTTTGCAAACGATCATACAGTGTTAATGTTCACTGTTCCCATCTTATACGTGGTGTGTCACACCTCAAGGGCATCCTGGCACATGTGTGTGTATCTGTGTGCATGCACATGGGTATTTGGAGACTTGAAGAGAATCGATATGCGCCATGCACGCATGTGACTGGCTGTGTAAACAAACAGTGTGTAAACAGACTGCGACTCCTTGAAGGTAGTTAGTGTGAGAGGAAGTGTCACAGTGCAATGGAGCAACGTGTAAACATCTAGTTTTGCTACAAATTGGGGGAGACTGCAACGAAGACACATGGAATGATGGTGCAGGTGTACGGAAAGGAAGCCGTGAGCAGAAAACATGTTTACGAATGGTTTAAATGCTTCCTTGAAAGGAAGGAAACAACTGAGGATGAGCCACGTTCAGGTCGGCCATCGACAAGCAGAACCCCAGAAAAGATCGAGAAAGTGCGACAAACGCTGGCACAAAATCGGCGACGGGCTCTAAGACCGATTGCGGAGGAATTAGGCATTAGCAAGGACACGGTGCATACCATCGTCCTCGATGATTTGGGAAAGTGGAAGATCTGCTCTCGATTTGTGCCGCACAAGCTCATAGATGGGCAGAAAGCAAAGGGAATGGAAACTTCTGGTGATTTCATTTCCATGTGTGACCAGGATATATTGCTTCTGAGCACCATAGTCACAGGAGATGAGACATGGTGCTCCTAGTTCGATCTGGAATCAAAACGGCAGTCGATGTCATGGTGTTCACCGTCTTCCCCGCAACCAAAATAAGAAGCCATCTGCAAAAATCCGAGGTGAAACCACTATTGATCGTCTTCTTCGACGACAACAGCATCATCAACAAGGAATTTGTTCCTGCATGTCAAACCACTAATGCTGCATTTTACCAGTCCGTTTTGAACCCATTGCTACAGCGTTTTTGGAGGGTTCAGTCAGAATTATACAGGACTGGAAAATGGATGCTGCTGCATGGCAATGTCCCAGCACACTGCGTGATGCGTGTGCGCCAATTCCAGGCGCAGAAGATAGTAAATGTTCTTGAACATCCTCCGTGCTCCCCTGATCTGGCTCTTGCGTACCTCTTCCTGTTTTCCCGCGGCTGCCATGAAAGGTGAACACTGTGAAGATGTGAATACCATCAAAGATCGTGCGACAGCCGTTCCGCGATGGATTGCACAGGAGATCTTTGCTGATAGTTTCCAGAAGCTGTATGAACCTTGTCAAAAGTGTTTTGTAACGGGTAACCACTATTTGGAAGGATAATAAAGAACATTTGTTGTATCTTTTATTTTGTTTGTTGTCTGATAGCATTCACCGAACTTCTTAGACACACCACGTATGCTTGGTTCGTTGCCTTCGTCATGCAATGTGTGATGTCATTGTAAACTCCAACGGCTTTAGTCCACTACTCCCGCTCAGAGAGGTTTCCCGTCAATGGGCTTCTACATCTACGTGGATACTCTGCAAATCGCATTTAAGTTCCTGGCAGAGGGTTTCCAATCTCGTATAGCGCGTGGAAAGAACGAACACCTTCCCTTTGTTGTTTTCGTTCTGTGGTGTGCGCCCTGTAAATAAACCGTCATCAAGTAGGGTTGCCAATTCTGGTATCCCTTCGACTTTTTCTGTCCAGTCACATTAGTCGTCAATCCGAGAAACACCCTCTGATGCATTCTGATGAGGCTGCCGGGACACTGTCGCTGACTCCTCCGTCGACAATACCGGGTCAGTCGGCGTCATTGAAGAGGGATCGTCCGAAAGGCAGGACAGCTGGTCACCGTCTGAAGGAATCTTTTCAACGTCCTGTAAAGGCACGTGTTCCACGTCAGGCGCCTCTTCGGCTTGAAGAACTTACGTTTCTCTTACACTAGGGAGGACGTGCGGTTCTGGGCGCTACAGTCTGGAGCCGAGCGACCGCAACGGTCGCAGGTTCGAATCCTGCCTCGGGCATGGATGTGTGTGATGTCCTTAGGTTAGTTAGGTTTAATTAGTTCTAAGTTCTAGGCGACTGATGACCTTAGAAGTCAAGTCGCATAGTGCTCAGAGCCATTTGAACCATTTTTTTGAACGTGACACCAGAACTATGGCGGCGCTTTTTGCGATGCTTTGGGGATCGTTGTTTGCGCTCCCCTGCCTACGGCGATTTCTCAAGTTTTCACCGGCCGCTCATTGGTCCGTTGCTGTCGCCACAGACACGACCTCCACTTCCATGCCACGTGCTGCTTGTGAGGATGCATAAGGTTCCTCCCTCATCTGCCGTGAGGTGAGTGTAGGGGCATTCTCTGTGTCACATGCCTGCTCCCCTAACTCGGTCTGCTCTTGCATCGACACGTCCGTGTCTCCGAACTCGGCAACACCTCCCGGTGGGCTATGGACACGTACATCGTCGGCAGTTACATAGGAACTTCTCGCTGTGATGCTTCTCCACTTGGCTGTTGCATGAAGAGGTCTTGTGCGCACTCCGAGCGGATATGTCCTTCTCCTCCACTGTCAGAAAATGTACTTGGCTGGCCATAGCAAATCTCCAGAGCTCGACGTCCTCCAGTTTATAAATCTGCAGGAATACGTTTGTTAACGGCGATCCGCACCTTTCGGACGCCGTTTAGCCCAGTATAGGTGCTAAAACTCGCCCAGGTTTCAGGCGTATGATTTAGTAGCGTTCCATATGGTCGCAGCGATTCAGTAACCATCGATTCTGGTACCTCCAACGGCAGTTCGAAATTCCGAATGACCCTCATTCCCAAACCTGAAGTAGATACAGTTACATGGCTGATATAGCCATCAAGTGCCAAAATTTAAACCCCCTTTGAGCACCAGCGATAGTTCTTTTACATGTAGCTTCATCAGTCATCTTGACGTACGTTGTGCTGCTTAAAATGGATGGGTCTATCCAAACTATGTCTGTAGCAGGTAAACGAACTTCTTCCGTAAAAAAAAAAAAAAATACAAAACAAAAAAAACCGCTCTGTTTAAAAAGCCTTTGTCTGGCATAGCTGTTGTCAACAAAGTGGAGCTTAGTCTTTCTACACTACTGGCCATTAAAATTGCTACACCAAGAAGAAATGCAGATGATAAACGGGTATTCATTGGACAAATATATTATACTAGAACTGACATGTGATTACATTTTCACGCACTTTGGGTGCATAGATCCTGAGAAATCAGTGCCCAGAACAACCACCTCTGGCGGTAATAACGGCCTTGTTACACCTGGACATTGAGTCAAACAGAGCTTGGATGGCGTGTACAGGTACAGCTGCCCATACAGCTTCAACACGATACCACAGTTCATCAAGAGTAGTGACTGGCGTATTGTGACGTGCCAGTTGCTCGGCCACCACTGACCACACGTTTTCAATTGGTGCGAGATTTGGAGAATGTGCTGGCCAGGGCAGCAGTCGAATATTTTCTGTATCCAGAAAGGCCCGTATAGGACCTGCAACATGCGGTCGTTCATTATCTTGCTGAAATGTAGGGTTTCACAGGGATCGAATGAAGGGTAGAGCCACAGGTCATAACACATCTGAAATGTAATGTTCACTGTTCAAAGTGCCGTCAATGCGAACAAGAGGTGACCGAGACATGTAACAAATCGCACCCCATACCATCACGTCGGGTGATATGTCAGTATGGCTATGATGAATACACGCTTCCAATGTGCGTTCACTGCGATGTCGCCAAACACGGATGCGGCCATCATGATGCTGCAAACAGAACCTGGATTCATCCGAAAAAACGACGTTTTGGCATTCGTCATTGAGTACACCATCGCAGGCGCTCCTGTCTGTGATGCAGCGTCAAGGGTAACCGCAGCCATGGTCTTCGAGCTGATATTCCATGCTGCTGCAAACGTCGTAGAACTGTTCGTGCAGATGGTTGTTGTCTTGCAAACGCCCGCATCTCTTGAATCAGGAATCGAGACGTGGCTGCACGATCGATTACAGCCATGCGGATAAGAGGCCTGTCATCTCGACTGCTAGTGATACGAGGCCGTTGGGATCCAGCACAGCGTTCCGTATTACACTCCTGAACCCACCAATTCCATATTCTGCTAACAGTCATTGGATCTCGACCAACGCGAGCAGCAATGTCGCGATACGATAAACCGCAATCGCGATAGGTTACAATCCGATCTTTATCAAAGTCGGAAACGTGATGGTACGCATTACTGCTCCTTACACGAGGTTTCACAACAACGTTTCACCAGGCAACGCCGGTCAACTGTTGTCTGTGTATGAGAAATCGGTTGGAAACCATCCTCATGTCAGCACATTGCAGGTATAGCCACCGGCGCCAACCTTGTGTAAATGCTCTGAAAACCTAACCATTTGCATATCACAGCATCTTCTTCCCGTTGGTTAAATTTCGCGTCTGTAGCACGTAATCTTCGTGGTGTAGCAAATTTAATGTCCAGAGTGTATAAATGATTCTTCGACCAACGTTTCTCGCACAGTATCTCTCTCTCTTGCTGTAAAAAGGTACGTAGTGGTGGAACTACAGGTATCGGTCAAGAAATGGAAACACCGCCAAAGAGGTATGCTTGAATGTAAAGGTAGATGTTAGCCAAGCCTGCAAGTTGAAAAAAAAATTGTTCAAATGGATCTGAGCACTATGGGACTTAATTTCTGAGGTCATCAGTCCGCTAGAACTTAGAACTACTTAAACCTAAGTAACCTAAGGACATCACACACATCCATGCCCGAAGCTGGTTTCGACCCTGCGACCGTAGCGGTCGCCCGGATCCAGACTGTAGCGCCCAGAACCGCACGGCCACTCCGGCCGGCTGCAAGTTGCACTCTGTGTTTGGTTCTGTACAGCATCTGTGCAGTGTTCTGAATACGTTTCAGCTGTTGGTCGCGGTCAGAACAGTGTTCTGTGTGGTTGTCAGAGCGTTTATGTCGGAGGTAAGTGAATTCGATCGCAGGCAAATTGTTGATGCTCGTATGGTGAATGCTCGCGTAACCAAGGGGGGATAAGTGTTTGGCACTGCATCGAAGGGAGTCAAAGTGTTTGACACTGTATCGAACATTTATACTGCATTCAGGGAAAGCGAAAAAAACATCATATGCTAAGTCACAAGGCTGGACAAAGCGTATGTTGAGTGATTGTGACAGACCGTCATTGAAGAGGATCGTTACGAAAAATAATAAGATGACAGTAGCTGTCGTAAGTAACTGCAGATATCATAGATCATAGATCATAGATCATAGAATGAAGGCTTTCACGGCAGGTGTTGTCATCACTTAACACTTCCGGGCTGAGATGCCGTGGTCCATACCTAAGACTCTCCCCTGACGTTTCGCCTTCGACTGCGGAAGGCATCCTCCGAGGACAATCGGCGAACTGCGACGAGAGCTCGAGTGAGCGCCGTATATATAAGACATGCAGAGGGCGCTATGATATCTGATATTGCCAACTCTCTCAATTGAAATTAATCGATTGTCACGCTGTTGCTCCAATGTTGACATCCATATCTTATCCAGCTTAATGCCTTCATCTTTTCTATTAAAATTATTGCAGTGTTCAAATGGCCTATGGGACTTAACATCCGAGGTCATCAGTCCCCTAGAACTTAGAACTATTTAAACCTAACTAACCTAAGGACATCACACACATCCATGCCCGAGGCAGGATTCGAACCTGCGACCGTAGCGGTCGCTCGGTTCCAGACTGAAGCGCCTAGAACCGCTCGGCCACTCTGGCCGGCCAGCCTCAATGGCCTCTCTGTACATTCGTGTATAATAATGCGACGTCTCTGCTATGACGATCGTCTCACTAAACTTTGTCCGCAGCTCGTGGTCGTGCGGTAGCGTGCGGGTTCCCGGGGTCGATTCCCGGCGGGGTCAGGGATTTTCTCTGCTTCGTGATGGCTGGGTGTTGTGTGATGTCCTTAGGTTAGTTAGGTTTAAGTAATTCTAAGTTCTAGGGGACTGATGACCAAAGATGTTAAGTCCCATAGTGCTCAGAGCCATTTTCAACCACTAAACTTTATTTCATGATCACCTTCTTGAAACACATGTTCCGCTATAGCCGATTTATCAATATGTCCGAGGCGGAAGTTCCTTTTATGTTCACCCAAACGGGTGTTGACGCTTTTTTGTTGTGTCTATATAGACCTGTCCACAACTGCACGGAATTTTATAGACGCCTGGTGTAGCTAGAGGATGTCGTTTATCTTTTGAGGATCTTAAACATTCTTTTATTTTCGTGTTGGGTCTGAAGACAGTTTACACATCGAACTTGCTTAAAATTTTTTCCAATGCGGTCAGTAACCTTACTGATGAACGGTAAGAACACTTTCCCCTTGGGTTGGTGTCGATCCTCGTCTGTCCTGGTTGTCAGTCTAGGGCGTAGTGCACGATCTATATCTCTGTTGGAATACCCATTATTCTTGAAGGTCGCTCTAAGGTGTTCAATGCACAGAGAGGCCATTGAGATTTCCAAACACTGCAATAATTTTAATGGAAAAGATGAAGGCATTAAGCTGGATAAGATATGGATGTCAACATTGCAGCAACAGCGTGACAATCGATTAATTTCAATTGAGAGAGTTGGCAATATCACAGATCATAGTACAGCCGATGTCGCGTGATTGACAGCGGCGCCCTCTGCATGTCTTATATATACGGCGCTCACTCGCGCTATCGTCGCAGTTCGCCGATTGTCCCCGGAGGATGCCTTCCCCAGTCGAAGGCGAAACGTCGTGGGAGAGCCTTATGTATGGACCACGGCATCTCAGCCCGGAAGTGTTAAGTGATGCAGATATGAATGTCGCACTCACGAACCATGTCAGCCACAAAATAACACGAAGGGAGCTCCATAAGGAGGGAACTGCACGGCGAGCTGGAATTCCACAGCCAGTCACCAGAGATACAAATGCCCGTAACAGGAAACGCCTTAACACCTGGACTATGGACCAATGGAAGAAAGTCATTTGGTTGGATGAGTCTTGTTTCGCACTGTTTCCAATCCTGGCCGAATTTACGTTCCAAGAGTGAAATATGGTGGCGGTTCGGTGATGATTTGGCAGCCATACCATTGTATTCCATGGATCCCCATCGATTCTCTGCTAGGTACAATTACTGCCGATGATTATACACTACTGGCCATTAAAATTGCTACACCATGAAGATGACGTGCTACAGACGCGAAATTTAGCCGACAGCAAGAAGATGCTGTGATATGCAAATGATTAGCTTTTCGGAGCATTCACACAAGGTTGGCGCCGGTGGCTATACCTGCAATGTGCTGACATGAGGATGGTTTCCAACCGATTTCTCATACACAGACAACAGTTGACCGGCGTTGCCTGGTGAAACGTTATTGTGATGCCTCGTGTAAGGAGCAGTAATGCGTACCATCACGTTTCCGACTTTGATAAAGGTCGGATTGTAACCTATCGCGATTGTGGTTTATCGTATCGCGACATTGCTGCTCGCGTTGGTCGAGATCCAATGACTGTTAGCAGAATATGGAATCGGTGGGTTCAGAAGGGTAATACGGAATGCCGTGCTGTATCCCAACGGCCTCGTGTCACTGGCAGTTGAGATGACAGGCACCTTATCCGCATGGCTGTAACGGATCGTGCAGCCACGTCTCGATCCCCGAGTCAACAGATGGGGACGTTTGGAAGACAACAACAGTTCGAAGGCGTTTGCAGCAGCATGGATTATCAGCTCGGAAACCATGGCTGCGGTTACTCTTCACGCTGCATCACAGACAGGAGTGCCTGCGATGGTGTACTCAACGACGAACCTGGGAGCACGAATGGCAAAACTTCATTTTTTCGGATGCATCCAGGTTCTGTTTACAGCATCATGATGGTCGCCTCCGTGTTTGGCGACATCACGGTGAACGCACACTGAAAGCATGTATTCGTCATCGCCATACAGACGTATCACGCGGTATGATGATATGGGGTGCCATTGGTTACATGTCTCGGTCACCTCTTGTTCGCATTGACGGCCCTTTGAACAGTGAACATTACATTTCAGATGTGTTATGACCTGTGGCTCTAACCTTCATTCGATCCCTGTGAAACCCTACATTTCAGCAGGATAATGCACGACCGCATGTTGCAGGTCCTATACGGGCCTTTCTAGATACAGAAAATGTCCCACTGCTGCCCTGACCAGCCCATTCTCCAGATCTCTCACCAAATAAAAAGTCTGGTCAATGGTGGCCGAGCAACTGGCTCGTCATAATACGCCAGTCACTACTCTTGATGAACTGTGGTATCGTGTTGAAGCTGCATGGGCAGCTGTACCTGTACAGGCCATCCAAGCTATGTTTGACGCAATGCCCAGGCGTATCAAGGCCGTCATTACGGCCAGAGGTGGTTGTTCTGGGTACTGATTTCTCAGGATCTATGCACCCAAACTGCGTGAAAATGTAATCACATGTCAGTTGTAGTATAATATATTTGTGCAATGAATATCCGTTTATCATCTGCATTTCTTCTTGGTGTAGCAATTTTAATGGCCAGTAGTGTATGAAAATTTTATGTGATCGAGTCCATCTCATGGTACAATGTTTGTTCGTCAATGGTAATGCTGTGTTCCAAGACGTCAGGGTCCCCCTTTACACAACTCGCATCGTCCAAGATTGGTTTAGTGAGCACGAAGATGAATCGTCGCATCTCTTCTGGTTACCAGATTAACCAGATATCAATGTCGTTGAGACTTTTTGGTGCACTTTGGCGAGGTGTGTATGTGATTGCTATCCACATCTATCATCGTTACCTGCAGGAGCAACGGTAAAATATTCCTTTGCAAACCATACAGGACCTATATTTACCTGTTCAGAGACGACTGGAAGCGCCATCGGGTTTGCTACACAGTATTAGGTACGGTAATATGTGGTGGTTTTGGCGTGACCCGTGAGTAGTGTGTGGATAACTAAGTCCGTAGAGCACTTCTCGCGAAACGCGATGTTTCCATGTTCGAGTCTCCATCCGGTCCACAGTTTTAATCACGAAGGAAGTTTGAAACCAGCACACTCGCCGCTGCAGAGTGACAAGTCGTTCTAGTACTTTCTGTAGTGCCGGCCGTGGTGGCCAAGCGGTTCTAGGCGCGTCAGTCCGGAACCGCGCGCTCTGCTACGGTCGCAGGTTCGAATCCTGCCTCGGGCATGGATGTGTGTGATGTCCTTAGGTTAGTTAGGTTTAAGTAGTTCTAAGTTCTAGGGGACTGATGACTTCAGATGTTAAGTCCCATAGTGCTCAGAGCCATTTGAGCCAACTTTCTGTAGCGAGACTGCAGTTCTGATACTATGAAAATAGCCCGAAATCCCCACAAACTTCCCATACGTTTCTCGTATAGTCGATACGGGCGTTTTTCATATCTAAATATGTTTCTTTTGCTTACAATTCTTACGAAAGCAGTCCAAGAAGCGACAAAATATGACCATCTGATTATAAGAATTAAGTAATGAAGATCCTTTTCTGACCACAACGCTATTCATCACGTGTTAAATCCGTTTAAGCGTGCACCGGGTCATACGCTTTGAGAATTACGTGCTCAGGCAATACTGCCAACTGTTCATACGTTGGGACTGATATTTAGCGAAATCAAGCGTAATTACAGGTAATGGCTGCAATACAACAACTGGAGCTAACAGGCTAATTTTAACGTCAGTTTCGTAATTAGTTGCACCAAATTAACATTAACTCATTTAATTTACATAACAGTGTGTTCGTTCAACAGATTAAAATTGGTGCCGGATGAACAGACTGCGAAAATCAGTCCATAAGTTAACGCACTGTCATACGTGATCAGAGCATTAGACCTCTATTCTAGGATACGACCGATGTGGGCAAAACAACGCACTGTCCGAGAGGCGCAGATTCTTTGCCTGAGAGGATTGCATTCATTGGGAAGCTGAACATACAGGGAAATATCACACAGCCGACGACACTTAATGTAAGAGTTGCCTGTACTGTACCGGCTCCTAATCTGTATCACCATTATAAAATTCGTACCTCTTTCACTATCCGACAATTAATATTGTCAGCGTGGGCTACGTGCCCCTTGGAGCCATACTATTAGCAATGAGCTCTGTGTGTTGGAAACAGCTCGTCTGAAGGGAACATTGATTTTTTGTATTTTTCATCAAACTTTTGTGTGTGTGTGTGTGTGTGTGTGTGTGTGTGTGTGTGTGTGTGTGTGTGTGTGGTGAAGAGAATTATTTTTCTGAGGTTAATGTTAATGTAATGTTTTACTTACGGGTGAATATACAAGAAATAACCTTGGTTTTCACACAGTAACTATTCGGTACTCGTTGTGATTCGTTTGTAAGAAACTGACAAAGAGAAAATGGCGAGGATGTCTACAACGTACCGCAATAAGTTCTGGATATTGTACTGGTACAATGTAAGTAACATAGTCGTTTAGTGAGCTTTAATAATGTGTTTAGCATCATTAGAGCAGTGCAATGCTTCGAAAGGATGTGGAGAACTTTCTAATGCTTTTTTGGCCCAAAGCTATTTTGTATTACAGAATGGCAACAGAAAAGCATTATCGAAAGTGGAGCACGGATGAATAGTAATTATCTGGAACAGTATACCTGAGTAACGATCATCGATGAAATGAATATGCACGCGTATAAATTGTGCCTAAGCGTGCTAAAACTGCAAACAGAGACATAACAATTTTACACGACAGTGAAGTGTTTTCCAATGAAGTTGAAAATATTCCTTCGACGTTGCAGAACGAAACAGATTGTCTAATAATTTCAATGCAGACGGAAACACGGTAGGCAAAATGAAGGTGTCCATCTAAGCAATATCACCGAATCCGAGGAAAAGGATGAAAGTATCAAGCAAAACTTTAAGGTCTACCCAAGGGGCCTGTCAATCGACGAGAAACTTTCGGAAAAAAAAACCGGAGCAAAAGGAAAATCTGTAACTATAGCTTTACCCGTGAAAAAGAAGACTTTCAGAGAATCTGCGGGGAAGTTGGCACAGAAATCCATTCGTAAAACGGGGGGAATGATACTGCAAATTGTGCAAGGAAGATAGAATGGGGAAAAAAATGATCAGATGCATGAAATGCAAAATGTGAATTCACAGAACGTGTGCAGGGTTGGAGAAAGGAGTGAAAAAGTTATATTGTAACGCCAACAAATGGTATCCGTTAAAACAGTGCGGCGCAGTTTGGCATTAATGGGCTATGACAGAAAACAACGAACGTAAGTGCCTTTGCTAACAGCAAGACATTGCATGCGGCCTCCCCTGGGGATCGTGACCATATTGGTTGCACCCTGGCTGACTGGGAATCCGTGGCCTGGTCAGAAGAGCCCCGACTTCGATTGGTAAGAGCTGATTGTGGTGCAGACCCTACGAAGCCATGGATCCAAGTTGTCAACAAGGCACTGTGCAAGCTTGTGGTGGCTCCATAATGGTGTGGGCTGTGTTTACACGGAATGTACAGGGTCTTCTAGTGCAGCTGGATCGATCATTGACTGAAAATGTGTTCGACTACTTGGAGACCATTTTTAGCAGTTCGTGGACTTCATGTTCCTAAACAACAACGGAATTTTTATGATTGACAATGCGTCATCTCACCTGGCCACAAATGTTTGCGACTGGTTTGAATATTCTGAACAATTCGAGCGAATGGCTTGGCCGTCCAGTTTAGGCAGAAAATCCAGTACCTGTAACACTTTCGCGATTATAGACGGTTGTAGGGGGCAGCTTCTCTCAGTATTCCTGCAGGGGACTTTCAACGACTTGTTGAGCCCATGTCAAGTCAATGTGATGCACTGCGCCGCAAAAGGACGTCCGACACGTTATTAAGAGATAAGCCAGGACTTTTGGCACCTCAGTTTATAATACGCTGTCCATTTACTGTCTGATATGTATATGGCCTCTTATATATATATATATATATATATATATATATATATATATATATATATATATATATACTACTGACCATTAAAATTGCTACACCAAGAAGAAATGCAGATGATAAACGGGTATTCATAGGACAAATATATTACACTAGAACTGACATTTGATTACATTTTCACGCAATTTGGGTGCATAGATCCTGAGAAATCAGTACCCAGAACAACCACCTCTGGCCGTAATAACGGCCTTGATACGCCTGGGCATTGAGTCAAAATTAAAGTAGCAACGATGTTTTAATTTTATTATCAATTTTATTGTGCCTGGTGCATGTTCCATTTCAGCTAGTTTTAACAGGTTCTGTTACTTTTTATTATTCTGCTGATGGAAGCTTGACTTCCGAAACGCGTCAATCTTTGTGTTTCACACTATAAACAAGTGGTTGAGC
Organism: Schistocerca cancellata; assembly: GCF_023864275.1. NCBI lineage: Eukaryota > Metazoa > Arthropoda > Insecta > Orthoptera > Acrididae > Schistocerca > Schistocerca cancellata. Next base: position 277,588,430 of record NC_064626.1, read on the forward strand.
TGATATATTTTTTAACATCGGTTACTATTTGTGTGTGTTATCACCATGGTCCCACTAATTATGCCTTCCAACATTGAGTCTGGTAACCTTATGCTGTTTAGTACGTATATCAATGCATTATTATTATTATTATTATTCTATAAATGGAATTGTGGAAACATCACGTCTATTACCATTAGGGAACCAGTGTAATTCTAAACCAAACATTTCACAATTAGCGGTGTTGGGATGAATCATGCAGAACAATATCTGTCAGAGGGATGATTCGCGTTATGTGGAACACTGCGCAGGATTGGCGGCTCCTTTATACTGTATGCGCTGCCCACCAAACAGGGATTAGTTGTGAGCGGAGTAACGTGCCCGTGACAGACTCCAATGCACCTTCGTACACGTATCGAATTTTCTGATTGTAAACCTCTAAACCAGTGTGGCAGACGTATGGCATACACAAACGATGAATATGTGGATATGCTTCTGGTCGTTGGTGCACCTAATAACCGGGCTGGTGTTGCCGTCCTTGAATATGCTGCTAGATATCCTCGTCGACGCCATTCGGATAAAAATGTGTTTCGTCGTCTGGAGCTGCGCCTTCAGGAGTCAGGTTCTCTCCTTCCACGATCGCGTGATAGAGGTCATCCACGGACTCGCCGTACTCCAGCTACTGAGGAAGCTATTCTGGAGGTCATATACCAAGAACCTGAGCAAAGTACACATAGCGTAGCAAGGCAGCTGCGTGTCTTGCAATACACGTTCTTTAACGTGCTGCACGAGCATGGGCTGCGGCCCTATTATCACGCTTTCACGCAAAACAGATCGCCATCAGCGTATGAAATTCTGTGAATGGTTCCAACAACAGGAAGTCAACAATGACTTCATGAACACTGAAATATGGTCGGATGAAGCAGCATTCACTCATGAGGATGTCTTCAATTTGAACAGTGCTCACCATTGGGGTGAGGTCAACCCACACGTCACCTGCGACCGTGGATATCAATTTGACTATGGTATCAATGTCTGGGCCGGAATATTGGGTAACAGGTGTTTGGGCCCCTATATGTTGCCTGACCGGTTGATTACACGAAGGTATCATGCATTCCTCTCAAACTAACTTGCCTGATGCGCTGAAAGACGTTCTACGACATGTTCGCCAGAGGATATGGTTCCAACTTGATGGTGCATCTCCAAACTCTGGAATTAATGTGCGACAGTATTTGGACAGAAAATTTCCGGGGAAATGGCTTAGACATGGAGGTCCAGTTGTATGGTCACCACGTTTACCTGACATAAATCCCCCGGATTTCTTCTTGTGGGGAGACCTGAAGGAGCACGTGTACTCTACTCCGCTGACCAATGTGGAAGAATTGGTAGCGCGTGTTCATGCAGCTTTGCTGCGAATGGTGCAGAGCTGTGTGATCCGGTGGGTTGCGCTATGTTTGGACGTGCAGGGAGGTCACTCTGAGCATCTGTTGTTCTGAGGACAACGTATTCTGTTGCGAAGGCCATGCAGGCATTAATATGGACATTGTCATTGCCACTGATTGCTAACGTGCAGCATCTGAGCGCCCACATTATATGTAATAGAAATGACAAGTAGATTTTCTGTTATTGCACTGTGCTATCATCTTCAGCATCTCGAAATTGATATTGTTTTTGTAGTTACTCTGTCCTATGACAAGTCATTTGTTTCAAGTATCTATTTCTTACTTGTCAGGCTACTAAATATTGTAAATTTAGGAAACCTGACCTAAGAAACGGTGTGTATTACAGTACGAAATGTCAGAAAGAAATTAGCAAATAAACAAAAAGCGCCCCAACCCGGGATCGAACCATTGACCTCCTGCATGCAAATCCAAAACTCTAGCCACTGCACCAACTGCACAGCGAAACTAATACGAGCTGACAGGTGGTTACCATAGATGTGGTTACAGTGTTGCCAGATTGCCGCTCTTTAACGTCCTTTTTCTGCCGGATGTACTTGCTAGGCGAAATTTTGTGAGACTTTTTTCTACCGCTGGCTTGTTAGGAGTCGCGCTGCGAAGCCCGAGTGCCCGAATTTCACTTCACCCTGTATATTATCGAGTGGTTCAGCTCATCCTCGTGAAATTTCACGATAAAAACTCACGATTAACCGATCGAACCCCCTTCACTCCCAGGTGGAACGGTATTATGGTCTACTAATACTCCGCTTGGCAGATTGTGCCTCAGTTACCCTGCTGTACTGGAACCAAAACACATGAGAAACATCTACTGTAACTAAGTGAATTAAACTGCAGCCCTAATTTATTTAAATAGAGTTACTTAAACGCAAGTAGGCCTACACTTAAAGGAACGTACACTTGCTCCACGTTGCAAACAATGAAATGCAAAAAAAATTAACCTTTTCTCTGGAAGATTTGTTGAATAATACTGTCAGAAGTAATTTACGTTTGGATTGCTGGTACATTTTTCATGAACATCTAATTCTATTACAACATTACACAACAGAAATTTTTTTACTCTTTCCAACTAAACTGAATCGCTAAGTGGGTTTTCAAGGTAACACAAATTTCTGGCAGTTTTCATTAAGTAAATAAGACAGTTTTCTTTAAACTTATGACGCTATGATCACTTTTAAGATTGGGGTCAGGTACCTACCACAAACAGTGCGACTTGGTACAATACAAAATGTGTGCACACATAAATGAAACAATTTTTACACACACTCGTGTGCTGTCCCATGTAATTTACAATGCTGAAGAACAGAGTACATTGCTTGGAGTCGACGATGCGAAGCACTACACCAGCATCGTCAAATATTGTGTTGTTTCAACTTCAGTGTTTACAACACTCACTGATGGTTCTTCTTCTAATTAATATTTACTATGGAGTGCTGTTGACACATTCCACATCTTTACTGCCGGAGCCAACGACCATCCGAGGCGTTATTTCCACGGAAATGCATAGATTTTATCCTTGTATACGACCCCAGCTGTGCTCACTATGAAGGCTGAGTACTAACTGGTGGTCTAACCTCGGTCGATTTGCTATCCATGCATCTTCTAACTTTTCCAATGGCGCTCTGTGTCCTCTTAAGAACGATAGACTTTCCTCAAGCTCTTTGTATTATCCTACAGATACAATCCGGTCAAACCCATACATAGACTAGTAATCCCCAGAATATTTTCACAGATTACGTTATTTGTATAGAAGTGATTTTTTTCTTTTTTACAAAATCAGCAGTAAACATAAATAGTGACAGAGTACACATAAAACCAGACACAACATTATAAACGATTCAAAATTATGACTGACATAAAGTGTTGATGTTAAAACTTATGCAGGATTAGGGTTCTGTTTCGCCTGAGTGTTTAACAGTTAACAGTTGTCCGCACAATGTGGAAAACTTATGCAGATATAAAATGAGAAGTAAATAAAAAACACATACTTTATTGTAGACAATAGAGTGCAATACCAAAAGGGGAAGGGGGACTTTGTGCCCAACTTTTCATGAGAATATTGTTATCTTGTTATGTAGTTTCTATTTTAATTGGCTGATAAAAATACTCATTTTTTCATTGATTTCTTGTGCCAAATTCCGCAGTTGTTTTATTTTTTCAGTAAAACGTAGCCCAAAAACGTATGTCGTGGCAGTGAATGTAACTTTTCGCAACAAATGTCTTTTTCACTTACACCTCTATACGTTTTTAAAAGGTATGTTATGAATAAAAGTCGACTACAGTTAAAAAATTGGTGTTTTTCAAAAATCGTTTATGGTATCTATAGAATACCTTTCCCATCTGTGTACAAACTGCAGAAAATGCGTTTCTATGGCTAAGATTGTGTTAAAGGATTTCTTCAGGTTCTGGAACCTACTTATACTTCAGCACCTTTTTAAGAAGGATTTTGTTAACGAAAGTTAACAACTGTTAACGAAATTCGTTTTTTCAAATTTCTTTCGGGATGGGCATTAAGTACACCCCCTGTCTTTGGGAGCACGCTTAATGGATTATCCGTTTGTAATGCTAGGGTTAAAGCAGACTGGGCGCGGCACATCCCACTGTACGCAGTGGTTCACGGGTTTTGGACTTTCGTTGTTTCAGACGGCAACCACGGACGCACGCTATGTGTGCTCACATAGAAAATATGAAGGCTGCATGTAGTTTAAATAATGCAGCCAGTAGAGTGACACAACCTATTGATAGAGGAGACAACAATTTCGCTCGCAGGAACCTTCACCAATACTGCAAGACCAATCAGTCTGTGCAAGAGGTTTTTAGAAAGAAGACGCACTAAACTGCAACTAAACGGGCGATGCAGGGGACACGTTATTGGTACAGAGAAAGCGAGCAATCAGAAAAGCACTCCCAACTGGGGAAAGATCAAGAGGCATACTGCAGCAACGTTAACACTCAAGAAAAGGAGAAGCATGCAGAAAAAAATAATGGAGAAGGTGGCAGAAAATAATTTCTCGAGGCTAAGAAACAAAAAGAGAATACGATTACACAACGGCACTAGCAAACATGAAGCCGATGTAGAAGATCGCATTAAAAACAAGAATCTCAGAGAGTGGAAAATGCGGTAAGTAAACAAATCGATTAGGAGGTGCAAAAGCTTAGGTCGCGGAAATTTTGCTGTATCCTCCAGAAGTTATAGGACACAGCCTACATACAAGGGAGCTGAGCTGCCTACAACTCAGGCGCAACGTAGTTAAGGGTGCAGTCTCCTCAGTCAGCCTACAAAACAAGCGATTTTTGCGATTTGTTTGGAAAAAACCAATAATGCAATGGACGTAAATCATTTTGCACATTATTTATTGAATCTTGGACAACATTTTCTGATTTTTTAAATGAAATTCAACATCACTAAGCCTCTCATCGGAGGAGTTCAATATGCTCTTTCAAAAATGAAGCACATCCATGATGGAAGTCCTGCGGCCTGCAAATCTGAAATAAAAAAAAATAACAGTTTTCTTAATTTTAGGATACTATGGATGGAGTAATAGCACAGTTTTCTGAAATTTGAAAGAATTACACTGTATCTCAAGCTGATGGAATGGATTTCGAGCACACTAATGAAGATATGTTTCTGAAGTTTGGTTCAGTTACTCCGCGGGCATGTACGCAAGGAGTAATAGCCTATTTTTTATTTTACTACATTCATTAGTTATTGCAAACGACAAAACTACTTGTTTGCTTCAAACGTCTGTCATTTTATCATTTTGTCAAATTCCTAAAAACTGTGCTGATACTCCGTTCACGGCATTCTTCAGATTAAGCAAATGGTTTGTTTTTTGATTTCTGATAAGATTTGCACACTGCAGGACTTCCGTCATGGACACACCTCATTTTGGACAGAGCAACCGCGGGGCTTAGCGATGACTGAATTTCTGTAAAAATCCAGAAAATGTGGTACAAGAATCAATAAATAATGTGCAGAAAGATTGACGCTGATTGCATAATTACTTTTTCCAAGAAATCGTAAAAATCGCTAATTTTATAGGCTGACCGAGGAGTGTGAACCTTAAGGTTAGACTCCACAGAGGGCACCGACCTATTTCACACAAGTGGACATTCGTCTGCTAGACGTGATTCTAAGCAGACAGACGACTCCATTCAGTAGGCAGAATCTAAGGCCATTATCTCAGGGAGGGTCTCAGGACTCACTCACATTCGCCACCAAGGAGTACCAAACTGGACATTACGCGAGCGATGTTACTCGTCATGAACTGATGTGTGACCATCCCAGTGTTTGAAGACAGATCACTGCATTGGAGCATTGAACTATATTGCCACGCACAGTATTCATATTCCGCGTAAGTACCGGTATTATAAAACTTCTATCGATAAATCACTGTAAAATGTTGGTAGTCTGTGTTGCCATCCATTTTTGCCATAGCTTTTGCCTGAACTTATTTAGTCCCATGACGAATCTCTATAGTTGCTGCGTGCAAGCAAGCTTCCTCTGCATCTGTATCTACATCTGCATGACTACTCTGCAATTCCCAATTAGGTGTCTTGCAGAGAGTTCATCGAACCACCTTCAAGCTGTTTCTCTACCGTTCCACTCTCGAACAGCAGACGGGAAAAACGACCACTTAAATCTTTCCGTGAGAACTTTGATGTCTCTAATTTTATTATAATGATCGTTTCTCCCTATGTAGGTAGGTGCCAACAAAATATTTTCTCACTCTGAGGAGAAAGTTGGTGACTGAAATTTCATGAGAAAATCCTGCCGCAACGACAAATGCCTGTGTTTTACTGATTTTCACCCCAATCCGCGTATCATAAACTTTTTCAGTTTCCTCTGTCGATCCCATCGCACAGCAATACTTCAGAAGAGGGCGGAGAAACATAGTGTAAGCAGTCTCTTTAGTAGTCCTCTTGCATTTTCTAAGAGTTCTTCCAGTAACTCGCAGTCTTTGGTTTGTACCCCCCCCCCCCAACATTTTCTATGTGATCGCTCGCTCCAATTTAAGTTATTTCTAATTGCAATCCTCAGGTATTTAGTTGAATTTATAGTCTTTAGATTAGTGTTATTTATCGCGCAACAGATATTTAGCTTATTCATTTAGTACTCATCCGGCTGACTTCACACTTTTCGTTATTTGGAATTAATTACCACTTTTCGCACCATAAAGATATCATTTTGCAGTTGGTTTTGATAATATGATCATTTTCGAAGAACCTAAGAGCGCTGCTCAAATTTTCTGTTTAATCGTTTATGTAGATCAGAAACGGCAGAAGATCTATAATATTTCCTTGAGGAACTACAATAATTACTTCTGTTTTACTGACAACTTTCTTTCAGTTACTACGAACTATGACCCTCCTGACAGGAAATCACCAATTCAGACGCACATCTGAGACGATATTCCGTACACACACCATTTGACCAAAAGTGCTTTGTGAAGAACGGTGACAGAACCCTTCTGGAAATCTAAAAATACGGAATTAGCTTGACATACCCTGCCGATAGCACTCATTACTTCGTGGGAAAAAGAAGGTAGTTGTGTTTCACTAGAATGATACTTTCTGAATACAAACAACTGCTTAGACTGTAAACGATTCTCTTCCTGCTACATTTTTGTGATTGACGCCAGGTCTGTGTAATAAATAGAACAGTCTTTAAGGAAGATGCCGAGTTAAAGGGAAAAGTACATAAAGAGATATTCACATGTTTTAGGAAACAAAGAAGATGAGAAGGCTAGCACATTTCAAACTGAACAAAAATAGGACTGAATGGCAATAAGGAGACGCAGATCTCGCTACCACGCTATAATTGGGCAGAAGATACGCAGCTTTCACACCTCATGTAAAAAGGGCAGGCTATTAAATAACTACTATGAACATAAACAGAATATAGTGTACATAAAGCAATAGTTAGTTAGTTCATGTTCCATAAATCATTTGAACCATTTGTAAGAGGTCCATGGCTAAGGAATTTAATGTAAGAGGTCCATGACTAAGGAATTTATTGCTAGCGCACTCGAGCAGATGTAGCTTCGATGGATTGCTCACGCGCTGCCTGTGATATGTAAGCTACAATAGAATCGCAGACCAGAGAGCAGTTGTAGCTCGCAATCAGGCGGTTGGGTCACGTTGCTCTTAGAGAACAGTTGTCCAGTTGTATAGCTCACAGAGACCACTTGTGTCATATATGGAATTACCAGGGCCGGTCGTGGAGAACGATGGCGGTGCCTGAGCTATGTAGTATAAGGTAAAAGCAAAAATTATTATTATTTATTCCCGTGTGCATGTGTAATTTGCAACAACTCATTTTGAACTGTTGTTATATCGAAGTCACATGTAAATAATTTTCAATAATTTTTCAATAATAATCTTTCTTATAAAGATAACTTTTCACAGTCATTCATCTAAATTTAAAGTTTTTACTAATTTCTTCTATCCATAGTTATGTCAATTATCGTAAATGAAATCAGTTGTTTTTCATACATAACAAAATATAGTGGCCAGCATTGCACTGGGCTGTCCCAGAAAAATTTCTTATAGGAGCAAATATATATGCGTTATCCGGCGACATAATTGAGGTAAGAATTTTCAGTTTATTCAGAATGACTTTCCAGAGCCATGACGCAGCACTGCTGACGTCCAGATTTACCAGTTTAGATTCACTGTCAGTTAATTATTGAAAGGTTATATATGAGTCCCAATATTATTGAGAGTTTAGTCACCATTTTCTTATTGGGAGGTTACACATTCTTTTATCGAAATGATACGGAACGAGTTAGTTTACATGATATGTGGTTAGTGTTAACATTACTGAAAACATAGTATTTTTAGTCCTACTCATGCAAGTACACTTACATTTTTTTCTTTACTGGCAATCAGTTTTTAAATAGAAGGAGTGACCAGGAAAAATGATTTTAAGTTAAATTTAAAACTTTCTTTGCTACCTGTCGGACATTGTATGGTATTGTACAAATGAACAAAAATTTTTGTTGCTGCATATTTAACTCCTTTCTGAGCCACTGACAATGCCAATAATGAGTAATAAGGGTCATTTTACCCTCTACTGTTGTAGGTACGGACTTCACTATTCTTCTCAAATTGTAGTGGATTATTATATACGGCGAATTTCATTAACGAATGTATGTATTGCGACGGCACACCTAAAATGCTTAGCTCCTTGAAAAGGTAGATACCTAAATGACGTCTGTGTGTGCTCACCACATAATATTCTTACCGATCATTCTTGTGCAATTGATACTTTATTTCTAAGTGATGAGTTACTCGGGAAAATTATTCTATAATACATTACAGATTTTAGAGAATATGTATATGCTGCATACTTACACTAAGTCTTAATCCAAAAAATACATTGAATTCTCGTATATGAGGCTACTCAACATTAATAGTGAATTAAAAGTTGGTTGTGTCATTCTAATAAAAGAAGCATATATTTAAGTTTAATGATGTCTTTGTGCGGTGGAAGAGGTACTGCTGTGCAGAATCAAATTGTTTTGTATTTATGCTTCATCTGGTATAGTTAATAGGAGAGATAGAAGTTTTTTAGCAAAGATAATTTTATCGTAAGAAATGTCGGTAAGGCAAGACTGCGGTAATTCATGCTCGGTAGACACTTTTAAATGAACAGGATGGTAGTCCTGTATATGAAGAAGAAAAGTATGTGTACTAATATTGTTTCATAATAAACAATTTTCCTTTGTCCGGTAAATTTCAGGATGTGTGTCGGTTCTTAGAGCTTTTTTGTGGCAAAAATTTAACACCTACGCCTTGAGTTTGAGTAATTCAGTAGAACGGGTAAGTTACGCTGCATAATGTGAGATAGCACTACGGAAGAAAGAATGTAATAATCTGCTCACGAACTCACCTGAAGCTTAATAAATTCATGATGCCCAGGCTTTCAGCTGCTGTTACGAGGAGAATATATAAATGTTTCTGCCTCGGTTGCTATGTAAGCTCCCGGTGCTGAATATTTAAGCGGCAGTCTGACCCGTATGCACTCGTAGCCGTTAAGGAGGCACGTTATTTCCAGTAGCTGGCGGGCGACCGAATAACTGGACGTCACAAGATGGCAGGGGATTTCCCTCGGCGAGGACGCTTAGGGTCCTTAAAAAGAGAATTATGTGAGACTGAGAGGATAATCTTATGTAAATTCCGCGTATTCCATTCTCCCTGAAGACCGGAGGGAGATACGGTAGGGCAACCATCTCCATTCCTATACGTAGGACGTCCTCTTTAGAGGTACAGATACCTCGCAATGGCAGAAATCCTCGCTCAATCGGGCATCGCGCAGAGGATGATTTCACTTCTACTAATAGTCAGTCGTCCCTACTGGCAGTGCAGACATACAGAAACTTCTCCTTAGTGCCTTAAAGTTCCTCGAGAAGATCTGATTTTATAATTCCGGGTAGGAAGCAGAAAAATGAAAACCCTGACGCTATGGCTTGTAACTTCTAGTCATTTCTGCTAATATCGTTGGTACTTAGACATAGAACTGATTGACGAGTAACAGTTTTAACATTGAATTTTACTACTGGTCGAGTTTATTTTCAGAAATTCAGTTAACATATACCTGTTAAACGTAACGTGCATCCCATTTGCATAATACAATTCTATCTTCCTGCCCGCTTTTAACAATGTTTAACAATTAACTGTCACAGCTAAACAGTTTCATGGCATCTTTGCAGTCTATATTTAAGATAAATAAATAATTCATTTTTGTCAAAGCCAGAGGAACTTTCTTTCCTTCGTCCTGCCCCTTAATATTCATCACAGAAAGAAACCTACTTGTCAACACTGAAGTTGTGGAAAGACAAATAGAAATGAAATTAAACTGTACAAATTTATAAAATCATCATTTGTCTTCTCAACTATTTGAAGGTATTTTTAAGCACTGGATAATTGTGCAAAACCTTCAGAGGCATATTTTTGATCATATAATTTGTTTAATAATACAGTTTCCCCCTAAAGATTATCTTTGTTTGAACTGAGTTTTTAAATTTTCAACTATAGTAACAAAATAGGGAAATTAATCATTTGCTTTTTAACTTTATATTGCTTAGTGTAAATAACCAGCTCGTGTCAGTAAACTCAAAACCTTTACTTATGTACTCTTAAGTTTTGCAACAAATAACAACAAAATTATGTGAAATTTTCTAATCAGTGCAGATGAGGTCAATATTATAAATTTTTTGCGTGCTTCATATTATTTTCATTCTGTTACTTCAATTTTAAGATTATCTACAGCATTATAAACACTTACAAAATCATTATGCTATTTTCCTTAATTTAAATTTAGTCATTGTCAGTTTTGGACATCAATAAGTTCTTCAAATATCATTGGACAATTTTTTTAGACTAACAAATAACTTTCGATGGTTTTCCACTGTAATGATACTTATCTATGCGGGTAAGAGCCATCTTGTTCCTATACGGTGTTTTACTTCATGGAAGTCTCCATCCAATTATTCAATAATTTCTTTGAATTCACTTTTTTCCAACAGAATGGTAAAAATGAGTATAAATTTTTAAAATTACAGTGTCTGTGTCATATGATTAAAAATTTCCTTTCTTATCTCAAGCAGTTATGCACTATGTGTGCTGGACAATTTCCCTTGATCAAATCTGGTACCAAATTTCCTATATTTGTAAATAAAGAATCGTTAACTCTGAAATCATTTGTTTTATCAGAACTTACCCCAGGTTCATTTTGAAACAGTTATTTGCATTTTATCTTTGGCTTTTGAATTGCTTGAAACATATCTCCTGACTCATCCATTACTATTTACATAAAAATGTATTACCTTATTTTGGGTGCATTTTTGGCTGTATAATTTTGTACCATTAATAGAAACAGTTTTATGTTTTTCTGGTTAGTAAGCAACAAAATAAATTATCTGCATTTAGATCATGTATTGCATTTTGAACAGCATATAACCACAAGACCTCTGAGACTAGAACTTCCATTTTGTTTAGAGCTAGACAAATATTTGAAACTGTACTTGATTTGACTTAAATACTTTTATTCGTTTTTGCAGTAGAGTACATATTGTTGTAGGACAAATTGTATTTTACAATGTGATATGTTAAATCTATTTCAGCTGCATTAACGTTTTCTTGATGACTGTAAGATGAACCTTTAGATGTGGATGCAGAAGCAGAGTTTAGAAATTTTTTTTTTTTTTCCATTTCCAATTTGGATTCATGCTGCTTTGTTTTCAAGTGTTGCATAACCTAAAAACAACAAGAATAAAACCTGGACCTCACCCACCACCAACAATCAGTCCAACCAACTATCACAGCCTTGACAACACATAGAAACAAAACAGGCATCGTCTGAACAGACTTTGAACGCCCAACGGTACTGACTGGCCGCCGTCTCATCCTCAACCTTTAGGCGTCACCAGATGCGGGCACAGAGGGGCATGTGGGCAGCATTTTTCGTGACTGGTGCCGCTACTTCTCAATCAAGTAGCTCCTCAATTGTCCTCACAAGAACTGAGAGCACCACACTTTCCAACAGCACTCGGCAGACTCCAACATTGACTCATCCATGTGCGAGCCAGTACCAACAGTGCTTAACTTCAGTGATCTGACGGGAGCCAGTGTTACCATTGTGGGAAGGACATTGGCCTACAACAAAACATACGTACACAAATACGCACAATAAGCATGCACAAAAGATTTTTCCACTCACTTTTCCTATCCCAGCTGAAGCGATTTTAAATGTAACTCCCACTAATTTGCATTGTGCATTATATTCAGTTCATGGATCATTAGTTGACAAGGCACCATGCTCCATTTCCCATTGACTTTTACATGTCTCTATCATTTTCTCTTATATACCGTTATATCAAATATTTTTGATGCATTTTTTCATGTAACACAACCGAATAATTGAGCTTTATTGCACTCAATTCGCATTACACAAAACAAACTGAATCAGACAAATAAAGGTTTTGCCACACTACAGTAGTAGTACAACTGCTACGTGACTGAGGTTGGCAGCAGTCACTCGTAATGACATGTGATGTCGCCACTAGTGCTGAACGAACAACACTTTGGAGGCTGTCAACTAGCGTTTCTTGAAATAAATAATCTACAGAGAGATGTTTACATAACTCAAACACTCTAGCAGACTCATATGCTGTACTTGCTAGTTGCAAAGAATATGAAATTAATGTGTTTTCACAATATCTCAACTGAAACTCTGACTTTGCCAATATTGACATTACACATCAGGTTACGTTCAAAAACGAGTACTCAGTTAATTAACCGATACATTATACACATAATTACGATTAACTGTCGTGGTCTGACTACTAGAAAAAAATCAACTGAATGGAGTTAAGTTTTATCTCTTACTTCTCTGTTCACATAAGCATAGAGCATAATTGCCTGAAATAAAGTACAATGTTTTATTCCCAAGTACAGGTGGAAACCCTAGTCCATTAGTTGGGATATCTGAGTATTACCCGTGCTATTGTTAATTTGATGTCAGTTCTGTTTGCTGCTCCCATCACTTGTGATTGCAAAACTTGTTTTAAGTATTTCCAACCATCGCTATATAGCCATTGCACCCCTTGATGAGCAACTGCAATTTAACCCACAGGAACTTGATCTATACATAAAAATTTAGAATAGAAGGAAGCAAGATTAGAGTTAAATGTCCTGTCCATAGAAAGTTCATTAGAGACGAAGCACAAGTTCAGATTATGAAAGCATAGGGAATGAAATAGACCATGCCATTTTCAAAGGAACTGGTCTGGAACATGGCTGGAGCAGTATAGGGAAATTACAGAAAACCTAAATTTAAAATGTCTTGCTCCCAAATGCTAGTCCAGTGTGCTAACCACTATGCTAACTCATTCATTAAACAGTTTAAAATAGCACAAATTTGGTGTGCTAGAAGTTATGGTAATAGAAACATCCACCAAAAGTTAATTTATGAAACAATCATAACTTTTTATACATCAGTTATCCTTTATCATAAAAAATTTCCACCCTTTGCAACTGAAATTTATTCCTGAGTACTAGGTATATTTTGACTATTCATATTAGGCATCTTCAGTGATCTATAACACATATAAAATTAATTAATTACACATACTATGATATTACATTTGTAGTGATTCTTTGACAGTTTGGTTAGAGCTAGCTAGTTCTACTTACAATTATATGGTAGTGTCTTTCACTTATATTCATTGCTGCATCCTGTTCATGCAGCTATTTGTTGCTCTAATGTTCTAAATGCACTAAGTACAGGTTTTTCTACAAAATATTTCCTTGCACACAATCTATAGTGCAAAAAATGTACATGCTTGCACTGCACAGCTCTTGATCTCATGCTTTAGAGCTGACTGAGGGATCATGAGAACAGACTAAGGGATCATGAGAGAGTGGACTGGGAATTTGGCTAGGGGAAGGAGAAAGTTTTGCTGCTTGGGCACTGTGTGTGTGTAATTTTTTTCTCCTCTGTTCACATATTTATTTTCTTTTTTCTCCTTTTTTCTTGCAGGCTGTGAATTAGATCGAATGTTGGTCTTTTGTTATTGCTCTTTTGGTCATTGAGATTATTTTCTTTTTTATTTATGGCCTTCTGCATGAAACATCCTTCCTGTAGAGTGAGCATTCACTTTCTTTTGTTGTTGTGGTGTGAGATTGCTATGTCCATTTTCATCTCAGTATGATGATGATTTTTGTTTAGTAGATGTTCAGCATATGTGTTGTGGGTTCATTCACTATTCAGTGCCATCATATGCTCTTTGTACCTTATGGTAAAATTTCATACAATCATCCCAATATACTTAGAGTTGCAGCTATTCCATGTTATTTATTTTATTGTACCAAAAGCATTGTATATAAAATGGACAAGAAGAAAAAACCTAGCTAAATATATTACATTAATGTATACAAAGGAAACACAGATACAGTGTGAGGCAAATAGAGCCATATAATAACAGCTATTTATGTACAGATTATTAACACTAAATATACCAGGAATGAGAGGTGTGGGCTTTGCTGTAGGTTTGTGAGTGATGTGTTATGGTGTGGGATCTGTTAAAAGTATTTTCATTGGAGGAATGCAGTGGGGAAGTCAGTGCACATTCCAGGGAGATTCTCTCCTGGGAATGCAGAATCTGTAGCAGAAATAAGTTGATAGGGGAGCAGGAGCGTAAGATCTGTTCCTTTCAGGTGCAGTGATAATACGCAAAGGAGGAATTAGATAGGTTGAGGAGGGAAAAGGGTGATGGGGAATGGGAACTGGCAGTTGGTAAGAAGGCAGTTAAGAGGAGGAGATATTCAGACAGTTGTGCTTTGTGTGTATGCAATAGATTTGACCAATAGTCAGAGCTGAGTCGAGAGGAACCTCTTGTAGCTATAGGTGTAGGAAACATGCAGCCATCCTCAGCAGTTAGGAAGCCTAAGCCAGTTGCAAATTGTAACAGAAAATTCGTATGGTAGAGGTGTGGGTTAACGTTTCAGGAAGTGATGGGGAGTGAGCACCAGGTCAGCAGCACTAGGAAGCCTAGTGCAAGGTTGACTAAGGAATTATGTAGTAATTTTACGAAAGAGGATTATATAGTGATTGTGGGTGGAGCAGGGAATAGTCTTGATAGGGATGGGGAATATGATGTAGGTGGTGACCTGGTAAAGATAGCTACTCATACTGGTGGCGATAATGTGAACTTCGTGCAACTGTTTCAACGTCATGATCGGCCTCATCTTAATGTTGCTGTTAGGCGTGTTAATATGAGGCTGGAGAAGGCACTGATGGCGGAGAGCATGGGTCAAATTGCAGTAGTACCAGTTGAGTCTATCAGCAGATCGAGTTTCGCTAGACATGGCCTGCACCTCGATAGATATGGGAAGGGGAGACTGGTAAAGCTTATAAGTGACAGTGTAGTAGGTGGCGGTGGGATCAATTATGGAAAAATTCATGTCGTAGTTTGTGTTACAACTGAACCGTTTTTAGACTGAGTCAGCTGATAGGTATACCTGTTTAAAGGAAGTCTCTCTAGCAAAGGAATCACCTGCTTAAGTATCCAAATAGGGAATGATTTATATTTCATCAAAATATAAGAGGTGTGAAAGTTAATGAACTGCTTATAGATGTTGACTTGACATTATTGGTATATGAGAGCACCACTTAAATAATTTGACAGTTCAGAGGCTCCTGTTACCAGGGTACAGATTAGCTGGCTGTTTTTCAAGGAGTTCTTTGTGGAGTGGGGGAATGGTCGTGTATGTAAAAAACAATATGCCATTTGAGTCTGTAGACGTATCACAGCACTGCACTGAACAGGTATTTGAATGTTGTGCAGGGGCAGTTGAGTTTCGTGAAATTAAACCTCTAATTGTTGTTGTTTACAGATCCCCTTACTCTGACTTCAGACCATATCTGCTCAAGATAGAGAGGGTTCTTTGTTCACTTTATAGGAAGTACCAAAATTAGTTATATGTGGTGACTTCAATATTAATTTTCTACATAATTGTGCAAGAAAAAGGATGTTGGTAGATCTCCTAAAATCTTATGATCTGATGCAGACTGTGTTTTTTTCCAACCAGGGTGCAGGGGTACAGTAGCCGAACTATAGACAATACTTTATTCATTCTTCGTTACTAGATGGGCATTCTGTTAGTAAAAGGTTGAATGGCCTTTCAGACAATGATGCACAAATTTTGACACTAAAAGGCTTTTTACTCAAACAAATGTTACATATAATTACAAGCTATGTAGGAAAGCTAATACTATGGCAATAGAAAGTTTTTTTATACTTCGTTAAGGAACAAGAGTGGTAGGATTTTTAGACTGCCAATAACATAGATGAAAAATATGATTCTTTTCTTAGCACATTTCTCATGCTCTTTGAGACTTGCTTTCCATTAGAACGTTCCAAGCAGGGTACTAGCAGTAAAAGTCAGCCTGGGTGGCTGACTAGTGGGCTAAGGATATCATGTAGAACAAAATGGGAATTATATCAAAATGTTAGAAGTAGTCATAATCGAGCTTTATAAACAATACTGTAAGGTGCTTAAAAATGTTATTAGGAAGGCAGAGAGCACCTGGTATACAAATAGAATGGCTAATTCACAGTATAAAATTAAAATTATACAGTCAGTTGTGAAGGAAATGTCCGGTCAGCAGCACAAGGTCGATGGTGTAAAGTCAATGCATAGTAAAAATATTTCTATTATACATACAGTATTTAACTATCATTTTCTGAGCATTGTTGGTGAATTAAATAAAAACTTAGTTTCTACAGGGAATCACATAACTCTCTTGGAAAATGCCTTTCCGAGATTGATGTCTGAAATGCTCCTTTGTGATACTGACAAGGGGGAGATTGTGTAAATAATTAAATCATTGAAGACTAAGAACTCTCATGGATATGATGGAGTGCCTAGCAGAATATTAAAGAACTATACTGCACTCGTTAGCCCTGTAATTAAGCATATTTGTAATTTTTCCTTTAAGAATGGTCAGTTTTCTGAACGATTGAAGTACTTATTAGTAAAGCTGTTTTATAGAAAGGGAGAAAGGGATTATGTAGACAATTTTAGACCTATTTCTATGCTATTAGTGTTTGCTAAAGTTATTGTAAAGCCTGTGTATGTAAGGATAATTGATAATTTTGTATCACAAAATTTGCTATCAAATGTACAGTTTGGCTTTAGAAGTGGTTTAATAACTGAAAATGCTATATCCTCATTTCTCTATGAGGTACTGGATGGATTAAACAAAAGGTTTCGAACGCTAGGCATCTCTAATAAGGCGTTTGATACTGCTGATCGTAAAATATTGCTCATGAAGTTTGACCATTATGGAATACGGGGAGTAGATCACAAGTGGTACACCTCTTACTTTAACAACAGGCAGCAAAAGGTCATTATTCACAATGCTGAGAATGGCTGTGATGTGGGATCTGAGTGGGGCACAATGAAATGGCGGGTGCCCCAGGGGTAAGTATTGGGGTCCCTCCTGTTCCTTATTTATATAAAATGCCCTCTAGCATTACAGGTAATTCTAAAATAGTTTCTGTTTGCTGATGACACTAGCTTGGTAGTAAAGGATGTTGTGTGCAAAATTGGCTCTGTTTCAAATGGAGCAGTTCATTACATAAGTTGATGGCTTGTAGAAAACAAACTAACGCTAAATCAGTTTATAAGACACAATTCAACGAAACCAGACGTTTTAATTTCACAGAGTGGGCATGTGATTGGTGAAACTGAAAAGTTCACATTTGCAGGTGTTCTGACAGATAGTAAACTGTCATGGAGAGCCCACGTTCAGGACCTTGTTGGAAGACTTAACACTGCCATTTTTAATATTCGAATAGTATCTGAAGTAAATGATCTTTCGACAAAAAAATTAGTCTACTTTCTATATCATCCTTGGCTTATGTCACATGGTATTATATTTTGTGGTAACTCTTCCCACTCTCAAAGGACATTTTTGTCTCAGAAACGGGCAGTTCGGGCAGTAAGTGGTGTAAGTTCGCGAACCTCTTCTCGATACCTGTTCACTAGTCGGAATATTCTGACATTGGCCTCTGAATATATATGTTCTTTACTGTAGTTTCTTGTTGACAATATTAGCAGCTTATTCCCAAGAATTAGCAGCTTTCACTCAATTAATACTAGGCAAAAGTATAATCTGCATTTGGATTGCACTTTCTTAACTCCGGCACAGAAAGGTGTACAATATACTGCTGCATCCATTTTCAATAAGCTACCACGAGAAATAAAAAATCTGAGCAGTAATGCATGCGCATTCAAATCGAGGCTGAGAGTTTCCTCATGGGACACTCCTTCTATTCTGTTGAGGAGTTCCTTGAAAAATTAAGCTGATTTCTATGTTATATTGCTGATTGCGTTTCCTTGAACTTATGGCTTGAACGTTTTTTTGGTTCATAAACATTTTATTTTATCTGTTACTATTTTTTGTTGTAATTTCATGTGCTGACACGTCCCATGACCGTGGAGATTTGCTCCTCAGTTTGGTCCTACGGAACTAGACGTGTAAATAAATAAATGACAAATAAATAAATATAATCAGACCAAAAATTAGCGACCTCGACAGCATTTTCCCTGGCCCACAACAGTTTCTCCAGGGCGTCGGAAACAAGGCACTCAGGACAGTTGGACAGGTGCTTGGTGGTTTGTTCAGCTGCACATTCGCATAAAGTTGATTGGTCACCAAGGCAGTTCCATTTGGCCATACTGTCCTTTATTCTACTCACGTCACTTCTTAGTCTGTTGAGGTGCTTCCACGTTTTGCAGGTTTTCACCTGAGGGAAGGGCCTCCAAAAGTGAGATATATGATGGTATATCTGCTTTCCTTGTTGTCCACAGGTATCGTCATGCCATTGATGGTGGCGTACTGTCTTTGACGGAAGTTTTTAGAAAGCTATTCCTAGATTTCAGCTTGCTTGGGGGAGGTTGGTGTGCATGCAGCAGGTGAGATTCCACTTTGCTTGTCTCTGTGTTCGTGGCAACTTCCTGTCTTATATCTTGTGGGGGTATCCTCACCAGGCTGTAGAGTTTGTAGACAGGCGTTGCTCTCAGGTGTCCTGACGTTATTCAACAAGTCTCGTTGGGGCAACATCCATAATCGTTGTACGGACAGAACTGTAACAAGCAGGGCAGGCAAATTCAGTGGCAGAGTAACAGTAATTCAAGAGCCGATGTTCTGAGTACTATCGGTTTGACACCGCATCCGCTGCTTGTGAGCTTTAGGATGATCTTATAGCGGGCGTATACTTTTTGATCTGTGCTTCCTAAACGTGATCTCACAGTCCAGCATGACCCCCAGATATTTTGGATTATGACAGTGCTCCAGCTCCATGCCACCCCATACGACTTTTAATTTTCTGTTGACATCTTTGTTTCGTAGATGAAAAGCGCGTACTTGAGTTTTAGCAGGATTCGGTATCAGGTAGCTATTTTGGTATTATGCCGTGAGAGCAGGAAGTCCATTTGTTAGATACCTCTCTACTGTCTCAAAGTCTTTGGCGCGTGATGTTAGCGCCAGATCGTCATCATAGATGAAGCTTATTGAGTTAAGAGGTTGTGGCTGTTCGTTACTATAGATGTTAAATAAGATGCTAGGACGCTACTTTGGGGCAGACTGCTTTCTTGTCTACTTTTTGCCAGCTAGTTCGACATAGAATCCACGGTTCTGTAGGAGAATTCCTGTGAAGCTAGTAGATTCATAATCTCTCGTTAATGCATTGAGTTTTTGCAAAATGATATTTAGTGCTGCACAGTATCATAAGCTGCAGAGAGATCTATGAGTACTGCTCCTGTAACTAAACCCCACTCAAAACCACATGCGGTATTCTGTGTCAGGTTGAGTATTTCTACTGTACAATTTTTATTTGGTCTAAATGCAGCTTGTTGTGGAATAAATCTTCAATTTCTGGCGCCTTGCTGGATTTACACTTCTAATATCAGCTTTTAATTCTTTCAAAGTAAACGTAGCGGACAGTACTTTTGTTTCTGGATGTGCGGGTCATCCCTATGTTTCTCTTTCTTCCTTCAGTTTCCACATTGAGCAGTACCTGCAGGGCCACTTCATTTGGGGTAACGTTGGTCTTACTTTGGGGACAGTAGGGTTATTATAGGGTAGTTTGAGCAGCTTCCAAGCTTTTCTGCTACTCTTAGGCATGTCAATTCTACCGTTTCAGTCCATCGACTTTCTTTCGCTTTCGCTAATTCCTGGGATAGTGTCTGTCCTAAATTTACTGTATTCGTATTGAACGGGTCTTCATCAAACGGTCTAAGGTATTCTTGCAGTTTTGACTTTAATTTTTCATTCATATTCGGAATGTATGTTATACGGTAGCCTCTGGCGATCGAAGCGTGACAGCACCTCTTCACAGCATCTACGAAACGGTCGTAGGAGTCTGTCACGGGTTCGATGCTTAGTATTGCCTCACCCAGAGTTTCTGCAAAACTCCTCCAGTTGGCCTTCTTAAAGTTGAACCGCCTACGGAGCAGGATCACCTGTGGTTTGATGGCTGCAAACACCTGAGAGCAGATTGGCCGGTGTTGGGTGCCAGGTACCGGTAACGGATGGTACAATCTTCTCACAGTGGTGGGAAACGGTGTCGCTGACGAAAAGCAGGTCAGGGCTATATCCCCTTTCCCAGTGGATGATGTCAAATGAAGGTGGTAGCTTCACTCGTGTAAGAGAGTTAACCTTCTGCAATAAGCCCACTTGAGTACCTCCTTGTAGTCCCAGACGCTGCTGTGTCTGTTAAAGTTGTACTAGAAGGCTTGTAGATGGGTGTTACTGCACAACTGCTCATCTCAACTGTTAAGATTTCAACATCGTTCTCCAATATTAGAGAAACTGAGAGCACTGCTACACTGTGCCTCACAAAAATGGAACTACCACACTGCCTGTGGTGTTTCTCAATGGCAATCTGCAGGTCTGCTATTTTTGGTCTTCGTTGAGTAATACCTCTTTGCGTTTCTTGCATGCACAAAACATCACAATTACATCTTAGTTCATTTTTTCTGGAACTATTGGAATTATTTTTCTCTTCTGTCACAGTTTTTAGATCCTTTTATACTATGCTATTTGACTTGAACGATATATTACTTTTATAGTCTTCTAAAACGCTTGTTTGCTTTTTTCCAAGAACCAAGAATGTTCTTTTTTTCTCACACAGCCAGTAATTACTAAAATCAATCAAAGCAGCAGAAAAACGTTTCATTCCGAAGTGTGTTTCTCTTGACAGCGTCAATCAATTAGTAAAACCTTGCCATCAACACAACCATGAATTAGTTTTCCAAAAATTTTAAATACATTATAAATTGTTCTTGGATTAAATTCCTTAGCCTTTGACCTTCAAGCAGTGCTTTAGCAACATCCCACCACTGACTTTTTGTTTTTATAAAAGTGCCAGTACTCTCCCAGCTTCCAATTTCAATTTTGTTTGTTATGATCATTAACAATTCGCATGCTTTACTTATTACTATGTTGTTGTTGTGGTCTTCAGTTCTGAGACTGGTTTGATGCAGCTCTCCATGCTCCTCTATCCTGTGCAAGCTTCTTCATCTCCCAGTACCTACTGCAACCTACATCCTTCTGAATCTGCTTAGTGGATTCATCTCTTGGTCTCCCTCTACGATTTTTACCCTCCACGCTGCCCTCCAATACTAAACTGGTGATCCCTTGATGCCTCAGAACATGTCCTACCAACCGATCCCTTCTTCTAGTCAAGTTGTGCCACAAACTCCTCTTCTCCCCAATCATATTCAATACTTCCTCATTAGTTATATGATCTACCGGTCTAATCTTCAGCATTCTTCTGTAGCAACACATTTCGAAAGCTTCTATTCTCTTCTTGTCCAAACTATTTATCGTCCACGTTTCACTTCCATACATGGCTACACTCCATACAAATACTTTCAGAAACGACTTCCTGACACTTAACCCTATACTCGATGTTAACAAATTTCTCTTCTTCAGAAATGCTTTCCTTGTATTGCCAGTCTACATTTTATATCCTCTCTATTTCGACCATCATCAGTTATTTTGCTCCCCAAATAGCAATAGCAATTCCCTGAGCATCACCCGATTTAATTCGACTACATTCCATTATCCTTGTTTTGGTTTTGTTGATGTTCATCTTATATACTCCTTTCAAGACACTATCCATTCCGTACAACTGCTCTTCCAAGTCCTTTGCTGTCTCTGACGTAATTACAATGTCATCGGCTAACCTCAAAGTTTTTATTTCTTTTCCATGGATTTTAATACCTTCTCCGAATTTTTCTTTTGTTTCCTTTACTGCTTGCTCAATATAGAGATTGAATAACATCGGGGAGAGGCTACAACCCTGTCTCACTCCCTTCCCAACCACTGCTTCTCTTTCATGTCCCTCGACTCTTATAACTGACATCTGGTTTCTGTACAAATTGTAAATAGCTTTTTGCTCCCTGTATTTTACCCCTGCCACCTTCAGAATTTGAAAGAGAGTATTCCTGTCAACATTGTCAAAAGCTTTCTCTAAGTCTACAGATGCTGGGAACGTTGGTTTGCCTTTCCTTAATCTTGCTTCTAAGATAAGTCGTAGAGTCAGTATTGCCTCACGTGTTCCGATATTTCTACGGAATCCAAACTGATCTTCCCCGAGGTCGGCCTCTACTAATTTTTCCATTCGTCTGTAAAGAATTCGTGTTAGTATTTTGCAGCCGTGACGTATTAAACTGATAGTTCGGTAATTTTCACATCTGTCAACACCTGCTTTCTTTGGGATTGGAATTATTATATGCTTCTTGAAGTCTGAGGGTATTTCGGCTGTCTCATACATCTTGCTCACCAGATGGTAGAGTTGTGTCAGTAGTTTTAATGGAATCTTGTCTATTCCTGGAGCTTTGTTTCGACTCAGGTCTTTCAGTGCTCTGTCAAACTCTTCACACAGTATCATATCTCCCATTTCATCTTCATCTACATTCTCTTCCATTTCCATAATATTGTCTTCAAGTACATCGCCCTTGTATAAATCCTCTATATACTCCTTCCACCTTTCTGCTTTCCCTTCTTTGCTTAGAACTGGGTTTCCATCTGCGCTCTTTATATTCATACAAGTGGTTCTCTTTTCTCCAAAGGTCTCTTTAATTTTCCTGTAGGCAGCATCTATCTTACCCCTAGTGAGATAGCCGGCCGCGGTGGTCTAGCGGTTCTAGGCGCTGCAGTCCGGAACCGCGGGACTGCTACGGTCGCAGGTTCGAATCCTGCCTCGGGCGTGGATGTGTGTGATGTCGTTAGGTTAGTTAGGTTTAAGTAGTTCTAAGTTCTAGGGGACTGATGACCACAGATGTTAAGTCCCATAGTGCTCAGAGCCATTTGAACCCTAGTGAGATAAGCCTCTACATCCTTACATTTGTCCTCTAGCCATCCCTGCTTAGCCATTTTGCACTTCCTGTCGATCTCTTTTTTGAGACGTTTGTATTCCTTTTTGCCTGCTTCATTTACTGCATTTTTATATTTTCTCCTTTCATCAATTAAATTCAATATTTCTTCTGTTACCCAAGGATTTCTACTAGTCCTCGTCTTTTTACCTACTTGATCCTCTGCTGCCTTCACCACTTCATCCCTCAAAGCTACCCATTCTTCCTCAACTGTATTTCTTTCCCCCATTCCTGTCAATTATTCCCTTATGCTCTCCCTGAAACACTGTACAATCTCTGGTTTAGTCAGTTTATCCAGGTCCCATCTCCTTAAATTCCCACCTTTTTGCAGTTTCTTCAGTTTTAATCTACAGTTCATAACCAATAGATTGTGGTCAGAGTCCACATCTGCCCCTGGAAATGTCTTACAATTTAAAACCTGGTTCCTAAATCTCTGTCTTACCATTATATAATCTATCTGAAACCTGTCAGTATCTCCAGGCTTCTTCCATGTATACAATCTTCTTTTATGATTCTTGAACCAAGTGTTAGCTATGATTAGGAAAATTCTACCAGGCGGCTTCCTCTTTCAATTCTTACCCCCAATCCATATGGTAGACGTGGGCTTCGTATCTATCTTGGCCACAATAATGCGTTCACTATGCTGTCTGTAGTAGCTTCCCCACATTCCTATTTTCCTATTCATTATTAGACCTACCCTGCATTACCACTATTTGATTTTGTGTTTATAACCCTGTAGTCACCTGATCAGTAGTCTTGTTCCTCCTGCCACTGAACTTCACTGATTCCTACTATATCTAACTTTAACCTGTCCATTTCCCTTTTTAAATTTTCTAACCTACCTGCCTGATTAAGGGATCTGTTATTCCATGCTCTGATCCGTAGAACGCCAGTTTTCTTTCTCCTGATAATGACATCCTCTTGAGTAGTCCCCGCCCGGAGATCCGAATGGGGGACTATTTTACCTCTGGAATATTTTACCCAAGAGGACGCCATCATCATTTAACCATACAGTAAAGCTGCATGCCCTTGGGAAAAATTACGGCTGTAGTTTCCCCTTGCTTTCAGCCGTTCACAGTACCAGCACAGCAAGGCCGTTTTGGTTAGTGTTGCAAGGCCAGATCAGTCAGTCATCCAGACTGTTGCCCCTGCAACTACTGAAAAGGCTGCTGCCCCTCTTCAGGAACCGCACGTTTGTCTGGCCTCTCAAGAGATACCCCTCCGTTGTGGTTGCACCTACGGTACAGCTATCTGTATCACTGAGGCACGAAAGCCTCCCCACCAACGGCAAGGTCCATGGTTCATTGGGGGGGGGGGGGACTTACTTATTACTATGAACAGCTTTTATTCTTTTCGTTACTCAAGGTTTTTTGTTGTTTACTGCAGTCTTTTCTGTCTTTCACACACATGTGTTAAGTACTAGAACACAGCACTTTCACTTCACTTAAGCATATTTACACTTGTGTGTTGGGAATTATTACTGGCTATTCGCCATTTAGAGTGTTTTGTTTTGCTGTTGTGGATTGCATTCGTCTTTTGTTTGTTCTGATAGTGGTGGAGGCGTCTGCTGTCACTCTGTGTGTTTACAGATGCCGACTAGGAAGAGGGAGAAAGAGATAGATAGAGAGAGGGAGACAGACAGAAAGCGCGCTGTGTGTGTGTGTGTGTGTGTGTGTGTGTGTGTGTGTGTGTGTGTGTGAGAGAGAGAGAGAGAGAGAGAGAGAGAGAGAGAGAGAGAGAGAGAAAATGGTTCAAATGGATCTGAGCACTGTGGGACTTAACTGCTGCGGTCATCAGTCCCCTAGAATTTAGAACTACTTAAACCTAACTAACCTAAGGCCATCACACACATCCATGCCCGAGGCAGGATTCGAACCTGCGACCGTAGTGGACCGCAGTTCCAGACTGTAGCGCCTAGAACCGCTCGGCCACACTTGCCGGCAGCAGTTTTCAGTTCGCGACCGATCCAAAGGGACAAGGGGAGTCAAGGGGAGTTAGGCCGAGAGAACGTGTAAGGTACGCCACCGGCCCACCACGCCCTACCCTGTTCTCACAAAAGTCTCATCTGAACGATTTTGCACCTCATGAGTAAAGTGTGCAGATGCACCGTCATGTTGGTACCATATGCGCCGTTGCACATTTAATGATACGTTTTCTAGTAACACTGCCATTGCTTCTCTTAAGAAGATTAAGCATCCAAACGTTGACAACGAAGTGTTGTTCGTGACCATGAAGAAAGCGGCATACGGATTTTTCCGTGCCCACGTTTTGGTTGTGGCTGTTGATGACCCCTTCCCTTGTAAACAATGCCTCACCTTTAAAAAGTACAAAGTGTGTGAGAATTCAGTTTGAAAAACACACTTCGCAAAAACCACTCACAGAAGTCTGTGCAACTTGGAAAATCTTTTGGGTTAAGGGTTTGACCTTTCTGACGGCGATAAGGAATTATTATCATTCCATACACTTCTGACCATAGAATGGCTTACATCCATCTCTCAAGCAACACTCCATGAGCTTGTTTAGGGCGTGTTTTGCAACAGTACTAACACCTCCTCTTCAGTCAGTTGTGTATGAACTGTGAGTTGATGACTGCTTCAATCCACATCTGGATCACGAATGAATCGTTTTTATACCTTTATTGTCATTTCATGCCCCTGCCTCATACGGGCAGGGGAGGGCTGGCACCAGCACAGTCCACAGCTCTTCAGCCGAGTGGCTTTACAAAAGTATAAAAAGGTGAATTCATATATAAAAAGGGGATATAAAACACAATAAATGGAGATAATGGGAGGTAAATATTAACACAGAGACATTCACTGGCGGACAGTTAAAAAAGTCGACACAAAGTTAAAAGATCACTGCTGGCAATGGAGCACTTAAAATACTCTGGAATCACACACAAGTCAGCTGCAGCATAAAAATGCACAGAGCGAGAGACACTTAAAAAGTCACTGTAAACAATGAAGAACACACGAAGGATAAAAACCCGCCGGCCGGAGTGGCCGAGCGGTTCTAAGCGCTACAGTCTGGAACCGCACCCCCACTACAGTCGCAGGTTCGAATCATGCCTCGGGCATGGATGTGTGTGATGTCCTTAGGTTAGTTAGGTTTAAGTAGTTCTAAGTTCTAGGGGACTGATGACCTTAGAAGTTAAGTCCCATAGTGCTCAGAGCCATTTGAATTTTTGATAAAAACCGTTGATAAGGGGTTGGGGGTTGTTTGGGGAAGGAGACCAGACAGCGAGGTCATCGGTCTCATCGGATTAGGGAAGGAAGTTGGCCATGCCCTTTCAAAGGAACCATCCCGGCATTTGCCTGGAGCAATTTAGGGAAATCACGGAAAACCTAAATCAGGATGGCCGGGCGCGGGATTGAACCGTCGTCCTTCCGAATGCGAGTCCAGTGTGCTAGCCACTGCGCCACCTCGCTCGGTCCATTGGTAAGGAGCTGCCGAGTGACGGGACTCATAAGGAGTGAAAAAGAGGGGAGGATGGTGCAGTGGGGAGCTGGAGGGGGTGTGAGGAAGAGGAAAAAGCAGGGCAGGGGACACACCAAGAGGCAGGAGGCAGGTGGGGTGGGAGATGAAGAGGGAAGACAAGGCAGGAGGGAGTATAGAGACGCAGAAGGGCGGCACAGGAAAGGGAGGGGGTGTAGGAGGGAGGGAAGGGGAGGGGAGAGGGAGCCCAGAAGAGTAGAGGTGAAGGTGGGGTTAGAGTTGATAAGGGGTAGAAATCAGGGCAATGCTCTTCATCTGGGAGGGGTAGGTGCTGGAAGTTGCATTGCTAAAGGAGATAGAGGGTGTGGAGAAGGAGGGTGTGGAGTTGGAGGGTGTGGAGATGGAGAGAGGGCAGGACACAAACAGGATGGGGGTAGAGAGGGAGGACACCAGGGGGTGTGGGGGATCGAGTCTGCAGACAATGTACAGGGTGTGGATGTTTTCCAGGAAAAGAAGGAGATGTGGGAAGGGGATGAGGCCGTAGTGGATTTGCATGGGGGATGGAAAGCACATACAGAAGGGAAGGAGAAATGCATGATGTTATAGGATTTGGAGGGCTATATAGAATCTGGGAGGGGTGGAAGTCTAAGCAACGCTGGCATAACAAAGGGTGGGATAGATCGAGAACTTGTAGGTGTGAAGGATGCAGTCCCCATGTCTGGCTGGACAGGAGTTTCACAAGGCAGGGTCTATTGTGGACTTTGCATTGGATTGTAAGGAGATGGGGAGTCCAGATGAGGTGACAGTCACAGGTGAGGCCAAGGTATTTCAGGGTAGAGAGGTGGATAGGACAACCATAAATGTAAAAATTGTGGAGTTGGAAGGAGTGGGTGGTATGACCTGTGATGGCTGCCTGGGTCTTGAAAGCATTGAATCGAAGGGCCACTGGTTGCACCAGGTGGTGAACTGGTTGAAGTGGGTTTGAAGGGTACATTGGGATTTGAACAGTACGATAAAGGGCCAGGAAGGCGGTGTCATGAGCAAATTGCAGAAGTTGAACAGGGCAGGATGGTTTGGGCATATCGGCTGTATACAGGTGATAGAGGAGAGGGGAAAGGATGGAGCCTTGTGGCACACTGGCAGTGTGATAGGAAGTATGGGAGTTGAATTGTGGGTAGTGACATTGCAGGGATGATGGGAGAGGAAAGAAGAAACGAGACAGACGAAATTGATGGGCAGAGCATAGGTTTGGAGTTTGCAGAGGAGCCCAGGATGCCAGACATTATCATAAGTGTTCTGTAGGTCGAGGGAAGCAAAGATAGTAGAGTGATGGGATTAAGTTGGAGGGAAAGAAGATTGGTAAGGTGAAGGAGCTGGTCGGCAGCTTAGAAGGAGGGCCACAAGCCACACTGGGTAAGGGGAAGGGGGTGGTGATGAATTCGATGGGACGATAGGAAGAGGTATCAGAGGGGGGTTCGTTGGGTGTAGGGAACAGCAGGGCATGGGAAGTCTTCCACAGGTCAGGGTAAAAGCCAATGGAGCGGAGGATGTCGTACAGGGTAGCAAGGGCAGCTGGGAATGATGGGGGATTCCCTGAGGTGGCGGTAGGTGATTTTGTCATGACCAGGGGCGGTGTTATGTTTGGAGCAGAGTATGAGTCTGATGTCATGTGCAGTGATGGGTGTATTTATGTTTGAGAGGGGTAACAATCCAAGTATGAGACACTAGAGGTGAACAGTGGGACAGAGGTATCAGTGCATTTGAGGATGGTGGGAAAGAGGAAGCAATCAAAATGGGGATCATCAGGAATGGAGAGGACCTTTGATAGGTGGGAAGCAAAATGGATGGACATAGATAGTAGCACAGGTGATGGTGAGGGAGGGATAACAGATGCTGCGTAGAAGGTGTTCAGTCAGGTCATTGAGTAGGGGTTGTGGCTGGACAGGGAGATGCTTGAGGTGGTCAATTGTGAACCCACCTTGTGCAAGGGGGAGGGGATTGTCGGTACAGTGAAGGAGATAGGGAGAGGTGTGGAAAACATGGTGAGGTTGGAGGGAGGTTTCGTAAGGATGAAGGAGTCGACCTGGTGCTGGGAGAGTGTAAGCATGAAGAGGTTGGCAGGGAGGAACTGAATGTTTAAGGAGAAGTGGCAAACAGTTGACATACCAGGAGGTGGGAGGGGGGAAGGAAGTGGAGGTGGAGGAGAAAGAGGCTTAAATGAGGGTGTCTAGGTGAATG
The DNA here is from genome assembly GCF_023864275.1 of Schistocerca cancellata. NCBI lineage: Eukaryota > Metazoa > Arthropoda > Insecta > Orthoptera > Acrididae > Schistocerca > Schistocerca cancellata. The sequence continues at coordinate 277,617,493 of NC_064626.1, forward strand.
AATGTGAACTGGGCCTGGTTGTGGGAGTAGGTGGCGTAGGTACTGAAATGGAAGGCAGAGCAGGTGGCAAAGGTGGAGGGTGTGGGGGAATTGGAAGGGGTGGAGGACGATGGTCAGCAACCAGATGATGTCTTCAGCTGTAGGGGAGTGTGGAGGGAATTGTTGGGATGGATGGGCTGGTTTATGGGGCGAACAGACACAGTGAGCTCAGGGTTTGTGGGAGGGGGATTGGCTTTGCATTTGGAGGAGTATATGAGATGAGGTTTATTACAGGTGTTGCAGGAAGGAGAAGAGGTGAGCTTAAGATACTGTTTAAATAAGTGGGAGGCTTTACAATGGGGGCAGGTAGGGGGTTCTTTCAGTTTTGGATGAGATGGTCATTGTACAGGAAACAGCACTGGCAGCAGTAGGATTGAGGAGGGGAATGGGGTGGTTAAACGGGGTGGCAATGGTTGAAAATCAGGGCTCCCTGAGTGAGGAGGTGATCTATGGAGAAGGCTAACTTGGTAAAGACATGCACAAGGAAGGTATGGCCAGACGAGCTGTAAATACGGCGGGCTGGGTGGATTTACAGGGTGGGGTGGGTGTCCAGTTCCACCAACACCTCCGTGATCACAGCACTGAGTTTTGTGATCATGGTGGTGAGGGTCGGCAGATAATGAGGGGGTTGGGGCTGATGAGGAGAAGAGGATGTAAGCAAAGGGATCAGGGATGCATGGACCAAAGGTGATGCAGGAAAGGCGCTGGAGGAGATCAGTGTGGAAAGAGGGAGATTTGATGAGGACAGAGTCTCTGTGGGGGATAAGTTGGGTGATGGGGGCACTGGGGTTGTATTTACAGATTTCAAGGGTGAGGAATTTAGGATAGGGGTTGGAAAGAACAAAAGTATACAGGGCAGGGGTTGGGCATGTGGGAGGCTTTTTGAAGGATGGGGTGGAGGAGAGGTCGCCACTTTGGCGCTTGGGAGGTTTTATTGCGGGTGTGGCCTGGAGGTGGCATGAGGGACTGGATGGATTGGGAGGTGGTGGGAGGTAGGCTCCTCCTGTAAGGTGGCAGCACTGGGAATAGGGGTGGGGCACTCTGTCATGGCGACTGTGGTGCGATGAGCAGGGGCTCTGGTGGAGCAAGCAGGAGTGGTTGTAGCAGGGCATGTGGGGAGGAGGGGAATGTCTTCTGTGCAGGTGATAGTGGGAGGGGGGCCAGGAGTAGGAACAGGGTCAGGGGCGGGGGAAGGGGCGGGAGCAACAGACAGGTGGGGATACAGGGATGGGGAGACTGTGAGGAGGGGAGGTGGAATAAATGGGTTAAGCCCAGAGAAGGCATTCCAAAAGGTAACAGTGGGTGCAGGGGAAGGGGAGGAGTAAATGATGGTGGTAGAGGGGGTGTCCACTGGCGACTGGACTCACCGAAGTGGGAAAAGAACTAAAACAGGGGGTGTCGTCGTCGAGGAACGGGTGTTGACGGTGATTTCGGCGGCGGCGGCGGTAACCGCGGCCGCGGTGGTGGCGAGCACCGGGCGGCAGCGATGGGCACTGGGTGGCGGCGGCGATACCATTATTTGTTTATTTATTTATTTATTTATGAGCGTTCAGCAATTTCCGAGTTGTCGACTGCCAGAGCCACATACTTTCATCGCCATCCACTAGCCCCTACATGAAACTCATTTTGGGTGCATGTGCAGATGGACGCAGTAGTTAATGTACAGTGTGAAACCTTTCGCCCTTTGGCACCAACACAAATGGCTACTGACTGGGAGGACCAAACTGCAAGGTGTAAAAGAGAAATTTTATCAAACTTCCTTCACAGTACTTTATTATAACACCAGTAATAGATAGAGAATGAACGATTAAATGCAACAATTACACAACGAGACCATTTATTTATTTAGCTTATGGCATGTAACACATCATATAGAAAAAAGACATAAAAATCATAAGACACAGAAATAAAGAGTAGTCACAGTGTATAACATATAGTTGTAGATATAAAAGCTTTTAAAATAGTGTATATAACAAACAAAAGTTCACAAACAAACAATCAGATTTGTGACATAGTCTATTGCACTTTCAGTCGCGGTCAGAAACTCATTGGGGTCTCCTGCAAAACGTCTCAGAGGGCACTCTTCCACGATGTGACGAATCGTCTGCCGGTCCGCACCGCAGTCACATCTCGGTGTGGTGATTTTACCCCACCTGTGGAGGCTGTGTGCACATCTGCCTTTATTTGTCCGAATTCGATTCAAGATCGTCCAAGTTTTCCATGGCAAATTGAATCCTGGTGGTTGGACATTGATACATGGCATATTCTGCAGGTTTTGGGGCACAGATTCTCTCCACCGCGTTTTCCAGAGGTTGCCATAATCCGGGTTGAGAGGATGCGAATTTTTTGCCTTTTTTTAAAGAGGGGTGTCTGGAGCGCAATCTGTTCATCTCCAGGGCAGGAACATCCTTATGGATTGGCAGTTTCTCGTTGTTCAGCACTTTTCCATACTCGCGTAAGAGAGCGTTCTCTCTGCGCAGGTCCGGTGGGGGAATGTTGCTCAGTATAGGTAGCCAGTGTAAAGGCGTTGGCTTTATTGTTCCTGATATCATCCTCATTGTGTAGTTTAGTTGAGCATCGATCAAGCCTGTGTGTTTACTGTTTAGCCATACCGGTGCGGCATATTCTGCTGTTGTGTAGACAAGTCCCAGGGCCGAAGATCTCAGTAAAGCCGCGGAAGAGCCCCACGTAGTCCCACATAGCTTCTGTATGATATTATTTCGAGTTTTAAGTTTTGCGGCTGTATTACGTAGGTGTTCCTTGAATGTTAGGGTTCTATCAAAGGTGACGCCTAGATATCTGGGGTAATTATTATGGTTTAGCAGCCTGTTTTCCAAATGAACGTTGAGCTTTCTTTTTGCTTGGGCATTGTCGAGTTGAAAGCATGTCACCTCCGTTTTTGTCGCGTTTGGCCGTAATCTCCACCTTCGGAACGAGACCATTAAAGGACATTCATTAACTTGCAATAAGAGAATTCTTTTTGTTAGAAGTAAATTTAAAAATATACTAAGGCAGAAACTAAGTGAGGAAAATTTAAAATTAATTAGTTACTCAGAGCATCCACTATTAACATAAAGAAAAACTGCCACTCTGGGCAGCTATGTAAATTTTTTTGATTTCCAAATATATTTAGTACTCAGGAAAAATTTGAAATTAGTAAATCTCATAGGCCCACATATGATCTAATTTCACAGACAGTAATACAACGCGTAAATTAATAAATTAAATCCATCAGGTGGGCCATGTAGGGACATATTAGCAAATCAATATTTAATTAGTAACAAAAACGAATGCTGGATAACAAGAAGTTAGATCGGCTCAACGGCTCGGATCAATCAGGTATTCAAGTCATGGCAAATGAAAGGAGAGATTACAGAGAATATATTCTGAGATAATCAATTAACTGATAAACGTTTCCCTCAAGACTTTAGTTAATACAGCTATTACAAGATTTTAACTTAATAAGTAGCTGGCTACAAATCCATTACGGAAGAAATATGCACTTACAGGGACATCGCTGTTGGTGGTAGTTTCAGTGCGTTAGATATAACAGTTTCAGTATTTCTCGTGTTACAGCTTATTCCATCCGGGCTTAGAACCCTCACAGGCATCAGTCCAGTCATAAACAACCGGAACAAATAGGATACCAGGAAACCTGTTCTAGAACGACTGAGATCTCGGATGAGAACGCTTTTGGCAGCGGCGTAACGCACAGACACATGGAAGTAGAATAAAATTTTACAGTTGGCATCCTACAATCACATAAATAACAAAGTATTACATTACGAAGAGAGTATGAAATACATCACGGATTGAGTGAACTATGAGATAAAGGCGGGAGCCTGTACTCGAGGCCAAGCTGCTTAAAAAGGTAGCTTAGAGTGATATATTCCATTGCACTGAGTGGTTAGAATACTCGCTAAATGCTGCTCCAGACGAGTAGATTATAAAGTTAGCAAGAGAAGTACCAACAAGAAATGACTAAGCTCAAATAGTTGGCCGTTGAAGACAGTTGCTAGCGAACTGAAACAAATTTCAAGAGCACTTAGCACATTCCAATATGTCTTGGAATAATATTGCATTCCATTCCACACAACCCCAACATACGACCCGCGTCAAATAACATATTATGTTTACTCGAAATCACCTGAGAATTTACGACCAAATTTTAAAAGAGCAGTACTTACGACCACCAAATTTTAACCTAAATATGGCGGTCCCTTTAAATAACAGACAGAACTTCACTTATACTACTGGATACTTTAACAATGAGTCCAACAATTATTGCAGCACAACCGTGAATAATGCACAAGTTTTTTAACAGTATTGTCACTTAACCAAGCGCACTAAAGGCCAGGTATTAATGCCAACAGATCCAGCCTGCCAAATCCTTAAGCGAATCATCAAGAGTACCTGAGATTTTTTAGGATAAACGTGAATAAAGGAACCGCCTTCAGAAGACTTATAATTTCAGTTAATCTCTTATTTGAGGCTAGTACCGGTACATTCCACGGAACAGAACAGCCGTTGAAGTCCACGCTACCTGGGCGGAAAATGTTTAAGTCAAGGCTCTCGTCATAATTTTTTATTTTTTATTTACTTTGCAAGCACAGCCACAGCTGTCGCACAACTCGCAAAACAAATCACTATTTACACATTCGCCAGTCCAAAACAGTATCACAAGTCCCGCTTAAGCAAGGCCGCAGTGTAAAATAGTTAAATTCAACTGACTTCCAGTATCGAAATGTCAGATTCTCTTTCGATATGCAGAGGCCACGTGGCACCGTACAATGACTGCACAACAGGTGAGTAGGTGTTCAGTACACATTACTGAGAGTTACACGTTCAGTTTTGCTGACCACACGATTTCCTCATAACTTCCTTTTTCATTATCGAGTAACAAGATCAGACAAGGTATGCATAATTCCCGAAGCCGTTCCGTCCACCAGCAGTAATAATTGCAGAATCAGCCTGCAAGACATATCGGAGCCCCATATCCGTTCTCTCGCTGGTAGCTCACACAAGTCGCGTAAATTCCACTCTCCGGGACCACTACTTCAAAAATGCCCCACTGCCCGATTGCCCACCGCGCTATTTCCGCTATTGTTGTTGTTGTTGTGGTCTTCAGTCCTGAGACTGGTTTGATGCACTCCTCCATGCTACTCTATCCTCTGCAAGCTTCTTCATCTCCCAGTACCTACTGCAACCTACATCCTTCTGAATCTGCTTAGTATACTCATCTTTTGGTCTCCCTCTACGATTTTTATTCTCCACGCTGCCCTCCAATACTAAATTGGTGATCCCTTGATGCCTCAGAACATGTGATACCAACCGATCCCTTCTTCTAGTCAAGTTGTGCCACAAACTCCTCTTCTCCCCAATTCTATTCAATACCTCCTCATTAGTTATGTGATCTACCCATCTAATCTTCAGCATTCTTTTGTAGCACCACATTTCGAAAGCTTCTATTCTCTTCTTGTCCAAACTATTTATCGTCCATATTTCACTTCCATACATGGCTCCGTACAAATACTTTCAGAAAAGACTTCCTGACATTTAAATCTATACACGATGTCAACAAATTTCTCTTCTTCAGAAACGCTTTCCTTCCGATTGTCAGTCTACATTTTATATCCTCTCTACTTCAACCATCATCAGTTATTTTGCTTCCCAAATAGCAAAATTCCTTTACTACTTTAACTGCATCATTTCCCAATCTAATTCCATCAGCTTCACCCGAGTTAACTCGACTACATTCCATTATCATCGTTTTGCTTTTGTTGGTGTTCATCTTATATCCTCCTTTCAAGTACTGTCCATTCCGTTCAACTGCTCTTCCAAGTCCTTTGCTGTCTCTAACAGAATTACAATGCCATCGGCGAACCTCAAAGTTTTTATTTCTTCTCCATGGATTTTAATACCTACTCTGAATTTTTCTTTTGTTTCCTTCACTGCTTGCTCAACATACAGATTGAATAGCATCGGGGAGAGGCTACAACCCTGTCTCACTCCCTTCCCAACCACTTCTTCCCTTTCGTGCTCCTCGACTCTTATAACTGCCATCTGGTTTCTGTACAAATTGTAAATAGCCTTTCGCTTCCTGTATTTTACCCGTGCCACCTTCAGAATTTGAAAGAGAGTATTCCAGTCAACATTGTCAAAAGCTTTCTCTAAGTCTACAAATGCTAGGAACGTAAGTTTGCCTTTCTTTAATCTTTCTTCTAAGATAAGTAGTGGGGTCAGTACTGCCTCACGTGTTCCAATATTTCTACTGAATCCAAACCGATCTTCCCCGAGGTCGGCTTCTACCAGTTTTTCCATTTGTCTGTAAATAATTCGCGTTAGTATCTTGCAGCCGTGACTTATTAAACTGATAGTTCGGTAATTTTCACATCTGTCAACACCTTCTTTCTTTGGGATTGGAATTATTATATTCTTCTTGAAGTCTGAGGGTATTTCGCCTGTCTTATACATCTTGCTCACCAGATGGTAGAGTTGTGTCAGGACTGACTCTCCCAAGGCTGTCAGTAGCTCTAATGGAATGTTGTCTACTCCCGGGGCCTTGTTTCGACTCAGGTCTTTCAGTGCTCTGTCAAACTCTTCGCGCAGTATCATATCTCCCATTTCATCTTCATCTACATCCTCTTCCATTTCCATACTATTGTCCACAAGTACATCGCCCTTGTATAGATATTTCAAATGCACGCCAAACCCGCCGTCAGAAATCCTCGCGGCAGACCGCGATGATCGATAGCGGCCGGATACCCCTGGGCCACGGTCTGGCCGTGTGTTAGCAGCTCATGACACTCGGCTCGGCTCACGGTAGGTACAGCGGAGTTTGAAGAGAAGGCTTTAGCGTTTCTGCAAGAGACGCCCTCAATAAGCTCGCGGAGAGTTGCTCGAGAAATGGCGTGTGTGGAATAAAAATGATTTGCACCATTATCACCTTCAGAACGGTCGAGCCCTTAACCCAAAAGATTTTCCGCGTCGCAATGACTTCTGCAAGTGATTTTTATACATTTATGTGATTCAAACTGAATTCTTACACCCTAAACTTCTTACGAATTAGATATACTTTACAAGGGAAGATGTGTTCAACAGCCATAAATGACACGTGAGCACGGAGAAATAAGTAGGGCGCCTTTGTTCTTGGTCGCCGAGAGCACCTGTCCTCAAGGTTTAGATACTTAATCTTCTTAAGAGAAACACGGCCAGAGTTACCGGAACATGACCCGTTCAACGTGCGGCAACACATGTGGTACCAACACGATGGTGCATCTACGCACTTGGCTCATGCGATGCGAAATCGTTTGGATGAGACGTTTTGTCAGAAATAGCAAGGGCGTGGTGAGCTAGAAGCATCCCTTGCACGTCCCCTTGACTTCAATCCCCTTGTCTCAATTTCTTATCGTCCATTTTGACTACCATACAAGGCTACACTTCAGACAAATAATGTCAGAAGAGAGTTTCTTACATTTCAACTAATATTAAATGCTAACACATTCCTCTTCTTTTCAGAATTGCTTTTGTTTATATTACTAGTTTGCATATTATGTTTATTCTACTTCGACCATCATTAGTTATTTTGCTGCCCAAATAAGAAACCGCGTCATCTACACTCCTGGAAATTGAAATAAGAACACCGTGAATACATTGTCCCAGGAAGGGGAAACTTTATTGACACATTCCTGGGGTCAGATACATCACATGATCACACTGACAGAACCACAGGCTCATAGACACAGGCAACAGAGCATGCACAATGTCGGCACTAGTACAGTGTATATCCACCTTTCGCAGCAATGCAGGCTGCTATTCTCCCATGGAGACGATCGTAGAGATGCTGGATGTAATCCTGTGGAACGGCTTGCCATGCCATTTCCACCTGGCGCCTCAGTTGGACCAGCGATCGTGCTGGACGTGCAGACCGCGTGAGACGACGCTTCATCCAGTCCCAAACATGCTCAATGGGGGACAGATCCGGAGATCTTGCTAGCCAGGGTAGTTGACTTACACCTTCTAGAGCACGTTGGGTGGCACGGGATACATGCGGACGTGCATTGTCCTGTTGGAACAGCAAGTTCCCTTGCCGGTCTAGGAATGGTAGAACGATGGGTTCGATGACGGTTTGGATGTACCGTGCACTATTCAGTGTCCCCTCGACGATCACCAGTGGTGTACGGCCAGTGTAGGAGATCGCTCCCCACACCATGATGCCGGGTGTTGGCCCTGTGTGCCTCGGTCGTATGCAGTCCTGATTGTGGCGCTCACCTGCACGGCGCCAAACACGCATACGACCATCATTGGCACCAAGGCAGAAGCGACTCTCATCGCTGAAGACGACACGTCTCCATTCGTCCCTCCATTCACGCCTGTCGCGACACCACTGGAGGCGGGCTGCACGATGTTGGGGCGTGAGCGGAAGACGGCCTAACGGTGTGCGGGACCGTAGCCCAGCTTCATGGAGACAGTTGCGAATGGTCCTCGCCGATACCCCAGGAGCAACAGTGTCCCTAATTTGCTGGGAAGTGGCGGTGCGGTCCCCTATGGCACTGCGTAGGATCCTACGGTCTTGGCGTGCATCCGTGCGTCGCTGCGGTCCGGTCCCAAGTCGACGGGCACGTGCACCTTCCGCCGACCACTGGCGACAACATCGATGTACTGTGGAGACCTCACGCTCCACGTGTTGAGCAATTCGGCGGTACGTCCACCCGGCCTCCCGAATGCCCACTATACGCCCTCGCTCAAAGTCCGTCAACTGCACATACGGTTCACGTCCACGCTGTCGCGGCATGCTACCAGTGTTAAAGACTGCGACGGAGCTCCGTATGCCACGGCAAACTGGCTGACACTGACGGCGGCGGTGCACAAATGCTGCGCAGCTAGCGCCATTCGACGGCCAACACCGCGGTTCCTGGTGTGTCCGCTGTGCCGTGCGTGTGATCGTTGCTTGTACAGCCCTCTCGCAGTGTCCGGAGCAAGTATGGTGGGTCTGACACACCGGTGTCAATGTGTTCTTTTTTCCATTTCCAGAAGTGTATTTTTAGTGTTCCATTTGTTAATCTAATTGTCTCAGCATCGCCAGATTTAATTCGAATACATTACCCTCGTTTTACTTCTGTTGATGTTGTTGATCTAACAACCTCTCTTGGAGACACTATCGAATCCGTTCAGCTGCTTTTCCAATTCTCTTCTGCCTGTGACAGAATTACAATGCTATCTGCAAACCTCCACTTTTACATTCATCATTCTGATCCTTTCAATTCGCTCTTCAAATTTCTCCTTAGTTTCTTTGAGTGCTTGCTTTGTGTAGGGATTGAATTACATCACGGACTGGTTGCGATCCTGTCTCAACCCATTGTCTTACACTCACTTCCAACTGCTTCATCCTCTCTTTCTTTAATATTGTCCTCAAGATTCAGTCCCTTATGTAGATCATCTACGTATTGCTTCCATTCTTCAGATTTCCCTTCTTTACTTAGTAATGGCTTGCTATCTGAGCTCCTGATATTCATACGGCTGCTTGTCTTATTTTCCAAATGTGTCTTCAGTTTTCTTATAGGTGGTGTCTATCTTTCCTGCAGTTATGGGTATTTCCACTGCTAGGCATTTGCCTTCTATCCTTTCTAGCTGTGGCGTTCTGCGCATTCTCTCAGTCTAATTTTTCAGATGTACTCGTATGTATTCTCTTTCACCTGCTTCGTTTCCTGCTTTCTATATTTTCTCCTTTGTTCCAACGTCTTTTCATTTACTCATTCTCAACATTTCAGTTAGCCTTTCTTACATACGGAATGATTCGGCTGCATTTTATGCAACCCACAACACCTTCAAATACTACGAGACGAATTTTCTTATTGTATCCCTCGTTTTGCCCAAACTATTAGCCCTACAGAAAAATAAATAGGATATTTTTGTAGGAAATTTAATGTAGCTAAATTTTGTACTGTAATATGGTTTTCTCTAGAGGTCGTGGTTTTCTAATTGTTCAAGAAAGAAGAACAAAAGTGACCTCCAAACGCGTTTTTCTTGAATAGCTCGAAAACTGTGACCTTCAGTGACGTGTCCCACTACAAAATCCAACTACATTAAATTTCGTACAATAAGGCCCTATTTACTTTTTCTTTAGGATTAATAGTTTGCGCATAGCGAGCGAGAGTGTATGAAAATCTCATGTGTGGTTTTTGAAGGCACTGTGGGTTGCATAAAACCCATAGGTAGGGACAGCTGAATCACGCTGTATATCCACATTCCTGTTCCTGCTTTTACTGCCCTCCCAGTCATAAACGGCAGAATTATTAAACTGAATAACACATTAAGAAATAAAAGCTCTGAGCTAAAACCGCAAACCTCGCCGCAGGAATGAGATGTCAACCGCTGGCAATACTTCAGATGAATGATGGTGGTACACACCTTGCAGCACAAATGCCCTGGAGGATTAATGCTGGCGTAGATAGGGATACGGGCGCAGGAGGCTGCTCGGCTCGCCACATTTAGGAGGAGTAGTGCTTGGTGGGGCTGTGGGGGGAGGGGGTCACGGGGTAGACGGGCGCTGTGGTCCGCGCCGTGCCGTACATTAGCGGCCCGGCAGCGCTCTGCGGCTCACCGCGCTCCCTGCTGGCCGGGCAACCCGCAGCGCAGCGACAGCCGCCGACCCAATATTCGGGCCCGCGCTCGCCATACGAATGGTCCACCAAACAGTCATAGCGAGCTAACAGCACAAACACTGCGAAAGCATACACGATTTGAATGAGGGCAGATTTCTAGCTCAGGAGTAACAACGAGCGGTAGTCATAAAGTTTTAATTGTTCCTGTTGTTTTTGTTGTTGTGGTCTACAGTCCGAAAGCTGGTATGGTGCCGCTGGCTGTGGTGATGTGGGTTGCAAGAGGGAATTATTATTTTTGCGGTCTCCATTATTAACAAGGGGAGGATATAACGTGTGGGTCACCGGTTTTGATCAAATTTTGTCAAATGTTATATGTTGAAAACGGAGAGAAATGTTTCGGCTTTTAGGTTTTGAAAGAAATAGAAGTCAAATATGATGACGGAAAGTGGTATTTTCAGTGCTGTACATTGAAAGATCGTCTAAAAACAACAATTTTTCAATTAATGTAGTGGCATCAAATATCAATTTGGCTCTGAACACTATGGGACTCAACTGCTGAGGTCATTAGTCCCCTAGAACTTAGAACTAGTTAAACCTAACTAACCTAAGGACATCACACACATCCATGCCCGAGGCAGGATTCGAACCTGCGACCGTAGCGGTCTCGCGGTTCCAGACTGCAGCGCCAGAACCGCGCGGCCACTTCGGCCGGCATCAAATATCAATAGGCGTACTAAGAGCGGTATCTGATGGACCCAATGGTGCATGCCCGCTGAACCACGCCCTATGCCGCTGCGATATAGGACGACTGGCGGCAGTCACTCAGCCCACTCGCGCTTGGAGCCTCTTCAAAAATGGTTCAAATGGCTCTGAGCACTATGGGACTTAACTTCTAAGGTCATAAGTCCCCTAGAACTTAGAACTACTTAAACCTAACTAACCTAAGGACAGCACACACATCCATGGCCGAGGCAGGACTCGAACCTGCGACCGTAGCGGTCGCGGGGTTCCAGACTGTAGCGCCTAGAAGCGCTCGACCATCCCGGCCGGCGGAGCCTCTTCCTTCTGACATTCACAACTGCTATATTTGTAACTTGATTTCTTATAATTTCTGCTCCTGTTTAGCTTTCCTATGACGACAGTTGTCGCACCACTCTGTAACTCTCCTCTCCTTACCGTTGTGTAAGAATTCACACACAAAAAGTGTAATATGACGTACAAAGTTAACCCTCCGTTAGTAACATGAATAACACACCTTTCAAAGGTAACGGGGTGACTCGTCACCCCAAAGTCTTATTTTGCATGTAATTACAACTTCACAAAACTTACAGAACGAAACTCGATCAGTTTTAAGTCATTAACATTCATATTAACATATGAAAACTTTACAGTAATTGGATAACAATTATTAGGAAATTGTTCTTTAAGAGAAACAAATTAAGCAAATTTCTTTTCTATGATCATTGCATGCAGGCCAACAACATTGTACACAAGCTACTTTCACTTTTCTGGCTTTATGTCTAGGTCATACATGACATCTTGCTTGCTTCTGCAGTTTTGTGGGCCTCTTTTTCCTGGTCTTGTGGGTCCTTCGTTCTCTTCGTTCCTAAGACTGAAGCTATATTTTCCGGAAGGTCTCGTGGAAAATTTTTCTGTTGGCGCCGTTTCATGTGTGTTGAAGCAAGTTTAAATCAAAGATTTTTTAGAAAATCTTTTCATTTTTTGCTGTGATTTTACAAGGAATAGAATAAAAACATTTATTTCTGCCTGGTCCAATATTCTATAAAACATCCGAAGTGGCCAGCTTGGTGTACTCCTTGAAACAGAGTACTCATGTACCATTTTGTCAAATACACCCACACCTCCTTTCGTACTATTATAAAATTCAATATCAGGTTTATTTGTGGTCTGGTCAACATCAGGAGCACTATGCATTGTTGAAAAAAGAACAACAGATTTTCACTTTTTAGGAGTGAAGGAGACAAGTGTTTTTTCTCTGATGAAAAGGAAATTGCGACCATAGCACTTTCTTCTTTCTGTTGGGTAGGAAACTTGGTGGGACTTCCTCCTTATTTTTCCTCGATGCACCAACAATTGTCAAATTCTCTTTCAGCAACATGTCTGTCAAAGGTATAGATGTGAACCACTCTTGGACCTTTTCTTTATTTCCGTCATTGTTTCTTCGACGTATAGACTGAACAGCAGGGGCGAAAAACTACGTCCCTGTCTTACACCCTTTTTAACTTGTGCATTAATTTTGGGTTTTTCACTCTGGTCCTCTTGGTTCTTCTACAAATTGTATATTATCCTTCTTTCCTTAGTTTTCTCAGAATTTAGGACATCTTGCACCATTTTACATTGTCGAAGGCTTTTTCCAAATCGAATAATCCTATGAACGTGTCTCGGTTTTCTTCAGCCTTGCTTCCACTGTCAACCACTCAATCAGAACTGCCTCTCTGGCGGCTTTACATTTTCTAAAGCCAGTTTGGTCGTCATCTAACAGATCCTCAATTTTCTTTTCCGTGTTTCTATATATTATTCTTGTCAGTACTTGTTGCATGAGCTGTTAAGCTAGCTGTGCGATAATTCTCAGGCTAGTCTGCTATTGAAAATCTTGGGAATTGCGTGAACGATATTTTTCCGAAAGTCAGACCGTATATTGCCAGATTCACAAATTCTGTATACCAATATGAATAATAATTTTGTTGCAATTTTCTCTAACGAATTTAGAAATTTAATTGAAATGTTACCTATCCTCTTTGCCTTATTTAAGTCTTCCAAAGCTCTTCTAAATTCTGATTCTAGTTCTGGACCCCATCTCTTCCCTATCGCCTAATACTTCTTATAATCTCACGTCATAGATGCCCTCAATGTATTCTTTCCCGCTATCCGCTCTCTCCTCTGCATTTAACAGAGGTATTTCCCTCTGCACTCATAATGTTACCGCCCTTGCTTTTAATTTCACCGAAGGTTGTTTTGACTTTTTTATACATTGAGTCAATCATTTCGACAATCATTTCTTTTTGATTTCTTCACATTTTTCATGTAGCCATTTCACCTCAGGTTCCTGCACTTCCTATTTATTTCATTCGAAGTGATTTTTATTTCTGTTTTTCTGAATCTGCCTCAACATTTTTGTACTTCCGTCTTTCATTGACCAACTTAAGTATTTCTACTGTTACCCATTGCATGTTTGATTACCTTCTTTGTAATTATGTTTTCCTTTCCACTTCTGTAATTGCCCTTTTTAGAGACGTCCATTCCTCTTCAATGTACTGTCTACTGAGCTATTAATTATAGCAGTATCTGTAGCATTCGAGAACTTCATGCATACCTCTTCGTTCCTTAGTACTTCCATAGCCACTCCTTTGCATATTGATTCTTCCTGACTTGTCTTTTAAACTTTAGTTTACTAAATTTTATCTGAAACTATAACACCTTCTGAATATGCCTTACAATCCAATATCTGCACTGTGGCCGAGCGGCTCTAGGCGCTTCAGTCCGGAAGCGCCCTGCTGCTACGGTCGCAGGTTCGAATCCTGCCTCGGGCATGGATGTGTGGGATGTCCTTAGGTTAGTTAAGTCTAAGTAGTTCTAAGTCTAGGGGACTGATGACCTCAGATGTTATGTCACATAGTGCTTAGGGCCATTTGAACCAATATCTGATTTCAGAATCTCTACCTGACCATAATGTAATTTAACTGAAATCTTCCCGTATCTCCTGGCCTTTTGTAATTATACCTACTCTTCTTACAATTCGTGAACAGAGTGTTCGCTATTACCATCTGAAAATTACTGAAAAATTCAATTAGTCTCTTCTCCTATCTCATTCCTACTACCAAGTTGATATTCTCCCACAACCTTTTTTTCTACTCCTTTCCTAAAACGCATCCAATCCACCATGACTATTAGATTTTCATCGCGCTTGAACTACTGAATTACTCTTTCAATATCCTCATATGCTTTCTCTGTCTGTTCACTTGCGACGTCGGCATGTGTACATGAACTATTGTCGTCGGCGTTCGTGCGCTGTCGACTCTGATGCCAACAACACTGTCACTGAACTATTCCCAGTTACTCAATCCCATACCTACTCCCGTTATATCATTTTCTGCTGCTGTTGATACTACCCTTTATCCGTGTGATCAGAAATCCTTGCCTTCTTTCTGTTTCACTTCACTGACATCCATTGTATCTAGATCCAGCCTTAGCATTTCCCTTTTCAAATTTTCTTGCTTCTCTTGCTTCTGACATTCAAAGCGCAGACTCGTAGAACGTTATCCTTTCGTTGGTCATTTAGTCTTTTTTTCATGATCACCTGCGTCCCGGAGATCCGAATGGGAGACTAGTCCGGAATATTTTGCCAATGGAGAGGCCATCATGACAAATTTTCAATTACAGGCCACATGTCCTATGGATACACGTTACGTGTCTTTACTGCAGTGGTTTCCACTGTCTTTTGCATCCACATGCCGTTGATCATTGCTGATTCTTCCACCTTTTAGGTGCAGTTTCGCACCCCAAGGACAAGACAGTGGTTGGAACATTTGTCCGTTACTCCGCCCTCTCTGACAAGGCCGTTGGCAGAATGAGGGTGATTTCTCATGCCGGAAGTCTTTGGCCGCCATTGTTAATAATTATTATTCAAAATTCAAGCGATAGTCATGTTCGAACCCGGGACTGAGCGATTTGATTACTAATTAAAGACGCTGCTTCTAGACCACTGTGTAACTCACGCATAATAGTTCAAGCCACCGAACGCTAAAACAGCTGCTAGCTTTACTCAAGATCCAAAGCATGCTGTGACATCGCACGTAACATAACCACGTGAACTGTTCCCAAATCTGTGAAATTCGTTTTTGACGGAATGTTCTCATATACATTTTCCTACTCTGCAATTGAATATTTTTCTTTATTTTCTGCAACCAACACAAACTTCAAACAATAATCGACGTTTTGAAAAGCTCCTCTTTAACAAATATCATTTCACCATCATGTGAATTACAGCCCAGTGCCTAAGAAGGTAGTAGGGAAGCTAATCGCTCCACCAATTCACTCGGATAATTCCAGTGGACAAAATCAGTTTGTGCTGGTGAATCGGCAGAGAATGTCTCCCAATCGCGAATGTCATGTGCATTTTATTTCTCATCCGTACCGATAAGTATTTCATCGTTTCCCAATACTGATCCACCACTTTTTTAAATTACAGGCTTAGTGATTTGGGTGTATTTATAGACCCCTTTTAATGGTCGGTGGGAAAGACAGCTTTGATTAAGAGCATTTGCAACCATGAGAATTTTACCAAAATTTTATGTATCTAGTTTTAGGGGTTTTAGTTTTGAAGAAGCCTTTCATTCTACCGAAAGTTAACCTTCCTATGCAATTTTATTAAATCATCTCCATGGCAGTGTCCTGTGAATTAACAATCATCCACACTAATGGATCAAATCTGATGCCAAATACAGTCTCTCATGTTACGTGTACTGGTTTACTGAAAAATGTAGCTGCTAGTCGGCATACTGTCTCTGCTACAATTTTCTTTTGTGACTTTTGCTGATCTTATTCATCATCGTGGTCATTATCATTTCCTTCTTCTTTTCTCCCCCAGCGAGAAATTTTTTGACTCCTCACAATAGACCCTCATCAAGAGGGTACACAGTCCTATAAATTCTAACATCATTCTGTGCGAGCTCTCAGTCGACATTGCAGGATACTTATTGGGGAACGAGAAATGAAAGGAATTTGTTGTTGGTGATGAAGTTTTTGGTTTCTGTATCCCACTCAATATGATACTTTGTTTCACGGTGCATTAAAGGAAAATGATTTTAAACGTTGGCCCTGAACTTGTACTGATTCGTATCCGAAAAGACACTAAATGTATTACCTCAGATAATGCAGACACCAAGTCGAAAATTGCAATCTAAAAATTTCCCGATAAATGGCAGAAATACGAGCGTACGAGAAAGAGCAAACATCTTAGAAATGATCTAACCTAACTCAAACATTCCGTCATGATGATTTTATTGAATGTGCTACACCAGAATTTATTACATGGGGGTAGCAAGTTAAATTCAATACAGTGCTCTAAACAGTATGACACGTAATTTTAGTTTTGAAGACGAAAAGGATTTTGATTTCTAGTGGTTCCAGCATATTCGACGCAACAAACATAACAGAGTTGAAAGTGTAACTGAATTCATTTAAATATCGAGAAGAGAACTATTCAGTCGATTTTGGAAGAAAGAATACTGCGCAAGCATATAAATTGAACTACAATTTTCAGTCACTGTATTATGTAGAGAAAGAGGACTAAGAAGAAATCCCCTCAAAATCATACAGAGATCCAGAAGTGCTCCCTACATCCCATCGTTGTTCACGTCAAGATGCAGAAGCACTAAAATCGTCTGTTGTTGATTTTGTGAATGCAGTGCAAACAAAAACATCCTTCCCAAAATGTACGATAGCATACTGCGTGGTTATTCACTATTCTGTTACAAATACGATGCCTTCAAACGGCTGGGTAACAAGGAGTAGCCACATGTGGGACATTTAATGTTGTGCATAGGAGTCTCATAGTGATGTCTTAATCATGTGATCGAAAGTGTGGCCATTTTGGGCCTTTGAAGTATATAACAAACTTTGACAGCCATGAATGAACAATAACCTGGTAGACATGTCATTCAAGGTAGAGGGAAAAACACTTCCAACATGCTTAGGACGAGAGTCTGATTTTGCGTGAGGCTGATAATTGATTTTTTTTTCTTTCCCACACTCATGCACACCGTCCTCTTTGATTGCCGACGAATACGCTGACAACGCCCCTCTCGACTGCGAACGCATCTGGAAGCTGCGTATAAGTTGCGAATCAGTTCGCTGTTGTGTGCACATTGTAGGAGGTAGACATATTACTCAATATAAGATCGAACTTTCTCTGATGCTTGTTATTATTATTATTTTGATTGCGTGAGATATCTCATAGCCACGCTTCTTTTTTCTCTCAGAACCATATATGACGTTGTCTTTGATTGCTAAGTATTCTGCACCGTAGACAAGAGATTTGTTCCGGAGGAACTTGCATTTCCGATGTTGGGTGGTGCTCGAGGTAGCATGTTGGCTTCTCGTGGATTCAGTGGATTAGAGATTCCTTATTAGAGCTGGACATAGATTTTGCAAATGATTAATATAAAATCGGCATCATCACATTAGTGGCTCAGCTGGTGTGATATTGGAGACGGCGTTGTATGGTATACGTGCAGTCGTGTGCCTCCTTGAAGGGTTTGAAGAAAACGAAAGGGATTAAAGACTTGTTTCCAAAATTGTTTTTGTTGCGGTCTTCAGTCCGAAGACTGGTTTGATGCCGTACAAATCTATTCTGTGCTAGTCTCTTCATCTCTGTATAACTCCCCTCCAATATTAAACAGGTGAGCCCGCGATGTCTCAGAGTGTGTCCCTTCTTTTGGTCAAGTTGTGTCACAAATTTCGTTTTTCCCCAATTCTATAAAGTACTACCTCATTAGTTATGTGATATACCAATCAAATCTTCAGCATTCTTATATAGCACAACACTTCATAACCTGTTCTTTTCTTAGGTAAACTTTTTATCGTCCATGTTTCATTTCCACACATGGTTACACTATAGACAAAATAATATCTTCAGAAAAGACATCCCAACACCTAATTCTACATTAGATGTTAACAAATTCCTCTTCTTCAGACGCACTTTTCTTGCGAGTGCCCCTCTGCATTTTCATCCTCTCCTTTTCGGCCATCATAAGCTATTTTGTTGCCCAAATAACACAACTCATCTACTACTGTAAGCGTCTCGTTTCCTAAACTAATTCCCCCAGCGTAACGTGATTGAATTCGACAACATTCCATTATCATTGTTTTGCTTATGTTGATGTTCGTCTGACATCATTTTGACACCATTCCATTCAGCTGTTCCTTAAAGTCCTTTTCTTTGCAAGGTCGTCAGCAAACTTAAAACTTTGTTTTCTTCTCCCTCAACTTTAATTCCTACTCCAAATTTATCTTTGCTTCCTTTGCTTTACATACAAATTGAATAACATCGAGGATAGCTTAAAAACCTGTCTCACTCCCTTCTCAACCAGTGGTTCCCTCTCATGCCCCTCGTTTCCAATAGCTGTCGTCTGGTTTCTATGCAAGTTGTAAATAGCCTTTCGCTCCTTGTATTTTAGCTCTGCTACCTTCAGTATTTCAGAGAGAGGTTACCAGAATACGATGCATTTAATATTGAGCCGGCCGGTGTGGCCGAGCAGTTCTAGGCGCTTCAGTCTGGAACCGCGCGACCGCTACGGTCGCAGGTTCGAATCCAGCCTCGGGCATGGATGTGTGTGATTTCCTTAGGTTGGTTAGGTTTAAGTAGTTCTAAGTTCTAGGGGACTGATGACCTCAGATGTTAAGTCTCATAGTGCTCAGAGCCATTTTTTTTGTAGAATTGAGGACAAGGGCTGCTCTTCACTTCCTGTTCTCCAGTGTGTTGACAAGCCATAACCAGTGAGTGGAGTTATATGTGAAGCTGTCGGAACACTGGTGGCACGATTGTCACTTGCAAGATTTCCCGCATGATGCTTATGAGCGGAATGGTCCTTATTGTTGGACAATGAAAGAAATGTAAAGTGTTTTTATAATAAGATTTATATCTACAATATTTTAATTCGTTTTTTATCTCTTCATTGTTGAAACCTCATTCCAATAAGATCTTTCTCTTGTTACTGACTTAATTGTAGTGAAACGCGTGCTTATGGAATATCGTCTCAGTTACGTGCTGGATTTGTGATTTCCTATCAGAGAGGTCACAGTTCATAGTAATTGACGGAAAGACATCGAGTAAAACAGAAGTGATTTGTGGCGTTCCCTAAGGTAGTGTTATACGCCCATTGCTGTTTCTTATCGATATAAACGATTTGGGAGACAATATGAGCAGCCGTCTTCGGTTGTTTGCAGATGACGCTGTCGTTTACCAACTAATAAAGTCACCAGAAGATAAAAGAAATTGCAAAACGATCTAGAAAAGATACCTGAATGGTGCGAAAGTGGCAGTTGACCCTAAATAACGAAAAACGTGAGGTCATCCACATGAGTGCTAAAAGGAACTCGTTAAACTTCTTTTACACTACAAATCAGTCAAATCTTAATGCCGTAAATTCAGCTAAATACCTAGAAATTACACTTACGAACAATTTAAATTGGAAGGAACACATAGAAAATGTTGTGGGGAAGGCTAACCAAAGACTGAGTTTTATTGGCAGGACACTTAGAAAATGTGCAGACCTACTAAGAAGACTGCCTACACTACGCTTGTCCGTCCTCTTTTAGAATACTGCTGCGCAGTGTGGGATCCTTACCAGATAGGACTGACAGAGTACATCGATAAAATTCAAAGAAAGGCAGCACATTTTGTATTATCGCGAAATATGGGAGAGAGTGTCGCAGAAATGATACAAGATTTGGACTGGAAATCATTAACAGTATTAACAGTTAACAGTATTTAATGTAGACTACAAATAAACATGGGTCACTACTCTAAAGATTCTTCTCCGATAATATTCCGTCTCAATTTGAAGTCATTTTGATCAGTGGTGTTAATTCTACAGCGTTTCGAAAGTTCAACTTTAATTATAATTACCCTGTGTTCTCTGAAGGAGTCACCGATGCTTTCTTGCAGCCCTAGTCTCTTAATTTTCACTGCATAAAACGGAAAATCCAGTAAAATGAGCCAGTAGTACGCTTTCAGACTGCTCACAGCCAATATTTCACCGTTTTAGGCCTGCAGGATATGGAAACCGAACTAGCATTGGCGATAGCGTGAACATGTCCGATACCATGCATACATTATACAATTTGCAACACTACTGGATGAGTATGACTTTATATCCAGCCCTTGCTTGCCCTAAAAAGCTCTCTGATTTGCCAATGTCCTAAAAAAGGGCTTGCTTGAGAGAGAGTAATGAAATGGGATTGTGATTGGATAACGTCATACAGCAGTAAAATACTGGACTGTGACTGTGCTGAATATTGGTTTTGGTTTATTAGCTTTATGAATGGACTCTTATCAAGAAAGGGCATCCGAGGAGCTTAACAAGCACTTGGGAAATGTAAAACCAATAGCTAAATATGTATGTCGGCTTAAAAGTTCTACTTCAAAAATGGGACACAGCATAGGAAAGGGGTGGGATGGGAAAGGGCGAGGAGGGGTGGGAGGGTAGGGACATGACTTAAGAAGGGCTTGGGAAGGATACGGGGAGGAAAAGAGGTTGTCATGGCTTAGTAATAACGTGTAACTTAGGAGATGGGTGGGGCAATAGAACTTGCCCCTACATTTTGGCAACCCGCAATTCAAAGGTTAAATATTATCCGGAATGCCCATTCCATTCCTACCGTCAGCCAATAAATGGGACAGCATAACTATTAGGAACTGTAGATACTTGTGGCTTTTCAGACTAACATCAATAAAACATGAGGTAATGACGTGCTTCTTGAAAAGCATGTATTAACACATTGAGGTCATCGTTCATCCACTTAGATCAGTACTTGTGAATTTCTAGCTGACCAGTAGCGCATATTGCAAAGACAGATTTCCCCGTCGTTTGTAAAAGACGCTTGATCGGTAAACAGCATGTGTTACCAACCGGAGGAAGATCAGTACAATTTAAAAATTATGGATACATCCATACTGTGATGCACAGTAAGACAGCCATTGTCGTTTGAATTAAATACATTTATTGGATTAAACACTTGGCACATTCTGGTTTCGAATAATACAGATAACTGGAAAATAAACAAAATTTTCCTGGTACATCTACCGTACTACTCATATACGCTACCTCTATCATTTACTGTATATACTGACAAAAGCAACTGAGAATACTAGAACAGTTTAATTAATGGCAGCAGACTATCTACACTAAGCCTACGCAGCATCACGTTGCTTCAGTAAGTATCGAGTTTTACGAGATATACGGAATGGCTTTGTTGTGAAACATTTTATCGACATATCATTGACCTAGTTTGGTGGAGTTATTATAATTTTTTCTTTCTTCTTCCCTCGTTTGGGTCATCTAAGGACCACGCACCAATTTCAATGCTTCCTTTTTGTTGTTCTTTTTCCTCCAGTATTCTTTCATCTTTTCACTACGTATCCTTTTCCTCTCCTCGGACCGTTTTGACCCTGCTTCGTCTTCCTTCTGCCTTAGAATCCTTCCATTGTTAACACTTTCCTCTTGAAAATCTCTCTATCTGTTGCATCCTTTTCATTATGTTGTTTCTTTGAAAATCTTTCTTAACTTCTTGAATCCAGGCTATTGTTGACTTCTTGTACCAAAGATATTTAAAAATCTGTTTGGTTAACCTGTTGCTGTTCATTCTGTATAAGTCTCCAAAAATAGCAGTCACCTCTCTCATAGTGTTTCATTTATGTTTTCTATTTTGCGCTAAACTTCTTCATTGCTTCTTAATTTCCAAACCTCTGTAATTTTTGGTGGTCCAAGTAGTTTTCGAATAACTTTTCTTTCTAGGACTTCAAGTTTGTGTAAAGACATTCTGGTTTTACTACTGTGTTGTAGTGCTGTATTTTCAAATTTTTAGACAAATACCTTTTGTTGTAGACATTCCTAGCTATTCCGTAAGCTCTCTCCATTTTAATATAATTTTTTATTATAGGGTCTTTTATTTTACTTTTGTTCTTACGATTTACGTAATGGGATTGGTAGATCGTATAGTGTGTAATTCGTATGGGCATACTGTGGTAATGGACGGCGCTGTGAACCAAGTAGATCCATCCTGAGGGAAGGTGCAGGATGAGTGAAACGAAGTCCTTTCCTCCATGTAACGCTGCAACGATGACAGTAATTAACTCTGATGGTGCTACACCTTTTCGAGGAAGTGTAGTGAATGCACTATAGAATCAACAACTCAAAATAGGAGTGGTGTTGTCCACGCCGGAGGACATCATGGTAACTAGCCGGCAATGGATGATAAGTCTAACTTACAACTCCTGGAAAGTAAGGAATGAGGTGCGGAGTCTGGAGGAGACGTTCGCTGGATTGCATTTTGGAGCCAGAGAGAAAGGAATATCAGAGGCGATCCGAGTGGAATACCAGGGATTGCGACTGCAGGAGTAGTTGCACCAAGTGACTGAATTAGCACCACATATAATGCTGCATCAAAAGAAAGGATATCTAGATGCAGGTGAGAAATTAGTGATGACAGTATTCGAAACAGCAGACACTAATGATATCAGGGAATTAAATAGCACATTGGGACAAGTATAAGAAATACCGAACAGCAACAAGGCCGCTATAGTGTGTTATACCACAAACTTGGCTAATCTTGAACAAGGCGCACTTAACAACACTAAGACAGTACGGAAATTAGCTGCTGCAATAACAGAATATAATAATACAACCACGGACAAAGGTAACTAAGATAATCCAGACCGACATGGAAGCATGTGAAATACAGTTTTTACTATGTAAAATGGATGTAGCAAGATGCCATAAAGACGTTCTGGCACTGCACCCGTATTTCCAAAGGGTCGGAATGCAATAGATTTACTCTGTGTTTTCTCCAGAGATAGTAACTGTGGACTGTTATGAACAAAGTCTACCCAAGAGAATGACGAGGCTAAACCTGCAACGTATGGGACTGCATTCCGTCTCCCAGCTACTATCACTGGGACGACTGTAATGGATCTTTTCGCAGACCTCGTTGTATTGGCTGGAAACCATTATACGTGTTGCTGACTCAGAAGCTAACCTACTAAAGCGGAACCCTGAGACCAGGCTTTCAACACTTGCTCGTTGAATTGATAGCTGCACAGAAATGGCGTATTGCTATTGATCAAATGTTCCAGCCTGTCTGACAGCACCACAATGAGGAGCACAGTAGGATTATGTTAGAGACAGTCACGGTTTCTGGTATCGTTGTGGTTTTGACCTTGCTTTTGTGATGATATTTATCAAGATTACAGCAAGTCCTGCCTGGGAAGCTCATCACGCTATATGGCAAGTAATGTTGGTGATAAAAACTCATGTAATTATGTTAAATACTACTGTATGACTTGTCTGTTTGTTGCACGTGCGAGTGGAAGAAAACAAACGACGACGAGATGCGGACCTCGTTGACATACAACCGACAACCATGTTCCCAAAGAAGATGGTGCCGTCATTGTGCTTGTGTCCTGACTCAGTTATATGTTTATAGCATGATTTTGTGGAAACTGAATGGACAGTGTCTTGTATTAAGGAACTATATATTTTTTTCTGTGACATTATAAAAACCTTTGAAGATGACTTCAATGACATAACATGTGTCTAATCTAATCTTTAGTAACAATTTATCAGCATTGCAAATCTCTGTCATATCCTCAGGAGAAGAGGCCCTACAAACACCTACACTATGTGATAAAAAGTATGCGGACACCCCAAAAAACATACGTTTTTCATATTAGATGCATTGTGCTGCCACCTACTGATAGGTACTCCATATCAGTGACCTCAGTAGTCATCAGAAATCGTGAGAGAGTAGAATGGGGCGCTCCGCGGAACTCACAGACTTCGAACGTGGTCAGGTGATTGGGTGTCCACTGTTTCCGATGTGATAGTGAAGTGGAAATGTGGAGGGACACGTACAGCACAAAAGTGTACAGGTCGACCTCGTCTGTTGACTAACAGTTGGAGAGGATTGTATTGTATAATAGGCACACATATATTCAGACCATCATACAGGAATTCCCAACTGCATCAGGATCAATTGCAAGTACTAAGTACTATGACAGTTAGGTGGGAAGTGAGAAAACTCGGATTTCACGGTCGAGCGGTTGCTCATAAGCCACACATCACGCCGGTAAATGCCGATCTGCCAACCGATGCCTCGCTTGGTGTAAGGAGCGTAATCATTGGACGATTGGAAAGTGGGAATACGTTGTGTGGAGTGACAAATCATGGTACACAATGTGCCGATCCAATGGCAGGGTGTGCGTATGGCGAATGCCCGGTGAACGTCATCTGCCAAAGTGTGTAGTGTCAACAATAAAATTCGGAGGCGGTGGTGTATGGTGTGGTCTTGTTTTTCATTGACGGGGCTTGCACCCCTTGTTGTTTTGCATGGCACTATCACAGCACTGGCCTACAATGATGTTTTAAGAACCTTCTTGCTTCCACCTGTTGAAGAGTAATTCGGGGATGGTGATTGCATCTTTCAACACAATCGAGCATAATGCACGGCCTGTGGCGGAGTAGTTACACGACAATAACATACCTGCAATGGACTAGCCTACACAGAGTCCTGACCTGAATCTTATCGAACACGTTTGGGATGTTTTGGAAAGCTGACTTCGTGCCAGGCCTCACCGACCGACATCTATACCTCTCCTCAGTGCAATGAAGAATGGATTGCCATTCCCCAAGAAACCTTCCAGCAATTGATTGAAAGTTTGCCTGCGAGAATGGAAGCTGTCTTCAAGGCTAGGGGTGGGCCAACACCATATTGAATTCCAGCATTACCGATGGAGGGCGGCACAAACGTGTAAGTCATTTTCAGCCAGGTATCCGGATACTTTTGATCACATAGTGTATGCTGGTGTGCCAAATGTAGGCAAACAAGTACTCGGGTACGGTAGGTTTCATATCATATGTTAAAATTGTTGACCTTGTGCGTTGGTGCATACTATAAAGTGCACTTTCATTGAATTCAGCCCCATTACCTCCGTCAATTTTATGTCAATGAATTCGTTTCAGTTCTAAGATATTATTTAAGTCCTCTTGTTCCGCTAACGGCGTGGATAAAGTAGTTGCATTAAGCACGTTTCACGGACGAAGTCACAGGCCAGTTTCAGGATAAAGAAGAGGGGCGCAGCGGCAGACTGGCAGGCTGTAATCGTTTGCGGAGTCTTACTTAACTGATGTCCTCTTACCGGTATCAACGCTGAATGGAACACTCTTTGGATTGTGTGAGTATGGTAAGAGACTTTACTTGGGTTCACATTTCGCTACAGCTTAAGATCCCATTAGTACTAGTCGTATACTTGCCCTCTTCAGTTTTAAAACGGGGGGATACTGTTATGCCTCTTAAGGAAAAGTTGAAATATCTTGGCCTCAGTTTTAATTAAAGACTGAAGTCATTGTTTCATCTTAAAGACCTGAAATTTAGATACCTCAAGGCTTTAAACATTCTGAAATGCATCAGTCGTATGTCTTGGGGAGCAGGCAGATAACGTCTTTTCGGATTTTGTAAAGCGCTCGTGCTGTCCCAGCTTCAACACAGTTGGCTAATTTATAGACCAGCAACGCCTTCGTACTTTAAAACGCTGAGTCCTGTACACCTGAGCGTATTAAGATGTCAACAGGGCCTTATCGCACAAGTCCAGTTTCTAGGTTAAGTGAAGAGGCTGGTGATCTAGCACTGTCAGCTAGATGTGTTCTTCTCACAGTAAACGAAGCGTACAGTGCTCTTTTTGTTCCAAAGTCCATATCCGTTGCTCGGCCGCAGATTCCTTAACCGTCGATGGGCAACGAGGCTGTTTGGGATCCGTGTGACGGAGAGCCTTTGGATATCACAGGTACTTTGGAATTATAGTCGAAAGGCAAGGGTGGAATGGGCATAGCCTTGATCACTAAAGAGGCCCAGGTCAATTGTTAAACTGAATTGGTACAGGAAGACTTGCCCCCCCCCCCCCAACATTATAGTTTTAAAACTAAATTTAAAGAAATTTTTAATCGCCATTCGGAAGTGAAATCGACTGCATTTTCCCACATGCCATCTACGTGAGACAGGTGCACAGGATGATCGATATCCATAATGAATCAAAAGAATTGTGGGATGAGTGCTCTAGCACTGGATTCGGCAGTCGAAGAGGCTTCATGTATCACATCATATCGTTCGGAGACGATTGCATGATGTGAATCTCAATTCCCGACGACCGCCGAGAACACCACCTTCGAAACCACTACATCATGGACTCCGTTACAATGGGCAAGAAATCACGCATAATGTATGCCCTGCCCAGCTCACGCTAGAACTCGGATCTGTCTGTATCCCGATGCTTGCAGATAACGTGTCTGGAGACAACTCGGTATTATCGAATGCCTCCAACAAAGTGTCAAATGTGCAACAAGGTACTGGTAGTGATCTTAAGGGATGGCATTATGTCGGGTTGCTGAACATCCCTCGTGATCGTTGAGGGACAGGGACGAGATTCTGAAACCATTATTGGGATCGCATCGCCAACATTTTAGTGACAGTTCCAGCTTGATGGGTGATATCTCGCGTGTTCATGTTTCTGTTTTCGTGAACACGTTCCTTCAGCATGCTAGGATCACCAGAATGGGGTGGCCTTCATGTTACCCGTACACGAATTCAGTCGAGCACGGGTGGCATAGACTGAAACAAGATGTGTTTGGACGTCGGAAACGACCACATACCCTGCACGGCTTAGAAGGAATCGTCATTGAAGAGTGGGACAATTCGGACTCATCGATGGTATGACACGACGGATTCAAACCAGCATCCGACCACCGGGACGTTCTACCATTTGCTGACGTTTCTCAGGAACGCTGTCGATAATCGCCCATAAAATCCCACTTGGGAACCAGAGGATTTTGTCGTTACATTTTTTTTTTTGAGAATTTCGACATATTGCAAATGAATGTATACCTGTCCCTCACAAACATTTTTTGGTTTTCGAGCGATAAATTTTGAAATAAAGGCGTGATGCAGAACTTTTGCTGATGTGCGTTTAGGTGTGAGATTTCAGTGTGTTGCGGAGTATGCGAATGTAATTTTTCGTGGCGACGTTTTTGAGTAAATGCTTCATAGACTCGTCAGTCTCGAGCTGTCGACGACTTCCTCCTCCTCCGTCGCCATCGCCGGGAGACCTTTAGGTACCGGAGTACGTGAATAATATTCCAGCATTACATAGGGTACCTGCTGAAATATCTTCTGGTGATGACAACGCAGGAACCCGTCGAGAGCTCGAAACTGACAGATTCGTTGCAGAGCAGCTTAGTTACTAACCTTTTATAAGTAGTCACACAGCGCCGCAATAGTCAGACTCTTTTGGAATGTACTGGCTTTTTATAACTGATGTCGTCTACACTTACTCTGCTGTGCTTTATCTGCATTTTATGGATGATCTCTTACGACCTCCGGATGTCAGTATTCTGTTTTACGTTCATGTTTGTTGGTACAGCAAAGTTTTAGAATTTATATTTTTCAATAGATTTATACCACACCGCATTTCATGCAAGCAAGATTATGACCCCGTCTTTCAGCTCCCAATAAAACTGAACTCCACCCCCTTGTCTCCGGACTCGGTTTGCAGCACAGTGAAGACAGTTCCATCGATCTTCATAGTGCTTTGCGTTTTATAACGCCACGAACGATATGATAGTGAATGTATCTAACAATGATATCAGAGAAATGGAGACGACAAAAAATCGTGTTAACCCTTTGATCCATAAAAATACTTTGGTAGCTGGCGGATCTGCCTTTTTATGTTGTACAAACTGAGCTAAAGGCAGCATTGGAGATTTCTTTAAATCTCTTGTGCAAACCATCAACACTAAGGATTAATCATGGTGATAAAATTTCAATATTGGGGAAGACAACAATCACAGTCACAAAGAAACAACAAACTTAAACTGATTTGTAACATAATTGTTTATAATGATGAAAAAGAAAAACTTTCCTGGAATCCTCCTAGTACATTTGACGATGTTAAATCGACAAGTGTCCTCACCTTCAGGCTAATCGTTTTTAGATTTGCAGTGAGGCTTTTGGCCCTTCGAGCCGCTAGATGGTACCCTTATCTTCGCTTAAGTTATTTTAAAGCATTGTCACATCACTTTCCGCTCTTGCGAAGTAAATTTGGCTGTGTCACTCTCCATATGTACCAATGAAGACTAGAGTTCTGTAATCCGTTTTTTTTAAAGGTATGAGGTTGTACCATAGCATCAGCACAATACGTGGGCAATAGCCAGCCGGTGTGGGCGAGCGCTTCTAGGCGCTTCAGTCTGGAACCATGCCGCCGCTACAGGCATGGATGTGTGTGAATTCCTTAGGTTAGTTAGGTTTAAGTAGTTCTAAGTTCTAGGGGACTGATGGCCTCAGATGTTAAGTCCCATAGTGCTCAGAGCCATTTGAATCATTTGAACGTGGGCAATATTTTGTGACGGCGAAAGTTTCCCTATCGGACGAACAATTCAAAAGCAGTAAGAAAGAGGAAAGGGAATGACGTTCGGTCACATTCACCTCTGATAACAACAATGAGCAAGTCTGGCACCTGATTCTGAATAACAGTCAAGTGACTGTTGATGAAATGACAAACCATAAATGCACATTAGGCATTGTTCTGCAAATGACATCATACACAGTAAGCTGAACTTTCGTAACATCTGTGCAAGATGGCTGCCATAACAACTTCATCAACAGTAAAAGCGCAACTGTGTGACAATTTGTCAGCAACTACTGGAGTGTCATGTTAATGAAAGTGAAATGTTTTAGAGCCGAATCAGCACTGGAACTATTTTTATATTAATTAGTTAAATGCTCTATTTTATTGCAATATTATATGTTTCAAGGTTAACTATTTATAATTATATATTAACAAAGATAGTAAAACTCACGCTGTTAAATCACTTGTCTTACTTTCCAAACACAAAATTGGAATATATTAAAAGACTTAAGAATTTACCCAAATATCACAATTATACCTACATCTGCAGATTTCTGTCTTCAAAATATTTACAGTTTCAATGAACATCACAAGATGAATATTCAAGCTTTTCTTTAGTGAAAGTTTAATAACTGTATCAGTTACTGGACGAAGTATGGTTACAAATCTATTAGCCACCTAGTATACATCCAGGCTATTCAGTGTGTGTATTTGGTTGTAGTTGAAACCAAAGGAAACAGCTGAGAATTTCATTGAATTACAAAAGTTTTAAAAATCATCTGTCAGTTTATGAACGTAGTTTCATTTATTGATGGGCCATGTCCCTCTTTTATCAGTTACTTGCTTCCTGAGAATCTCTCCCCCTTTCGTTAAATTACTGCAGTCTAGAAACATATGGTCTTTCCTTCTACATACGCATTGTGTGTCTTCAGTTATTTGGAATCGTCTATAATAACATACTTTTAGATCTCCATAGCCCGTTAATATGACTGTGAAGTTCGTTGATAGTGTTAATCATCAAACGTCTGAGAATCGTTGAAAAATACGGTTTTGTGTTCTCCAAATTTTTAGTTCGTCACCATTCAGTCTCCCATTTGTTTCTAAATTCTTCTTTTGTTGCAGCCATCACTAGAGATGAAACATGGGTTTATCGCCTTGAACCAGAGCATAGAATGGAAACGTACAGTTATCTCCAACCAAATAAAAATTCTAGTCAAAAGTTTTGAGGAAAAATGATGCTCACGGTTTCTTCGGACGATCAGAGAACAATTCTAGAACCATAGCTGGATAAAATGCCAAGTAACAGTAAAATTTAGTCACATGCAACAAGCTGAAGAATGCAATTTAAAACAAACATCGGTATCTATTGTCAAACGTAGCTTTCTTTACGTAACAACACGCGTCCACAATAGGCATTATGAGGTGAGGTCGCATCCAACATTAAGTCCTGATCTCGCACCGGCGGATTTTTCTAAAGATGGTTTAACAGACCATCGATTCACCTGTGATATAGCTGGTGCTGAACTGATTTATTGCTCAACCAAAGAACTTTTTTTTCTAAGAGTACTGTTAAGTCTGTGCAACGATGAACCAAGTACAATGAAAAGTAGGATGACTGTGTTGAAAAATGATACCACTGTAAATATTGTACTGCTCTTCAATAAATTATGAAAATGATATGTAAATATTTTTTTAATTTACTTTCGTACAAAAATTTGAAAACATTATTGTGACAAAAGGTAAATTTTGTCTGTACCTCTGTTTTATTATAATGTTCAAGCGACTTTTCAGATGCGCCTTTAAAATCTGTTCTATAATACACACATCAAAAAAAGGTTTGCATCACCCTGGTTCCCAGAAGCCCTGAAGATAGACGTTGACTATGGACATTATATCACAGACACAGCCCATTTGACTGTTCAGAGATGTCACTAAACCTGCCCAAAGACGTAAACAGTGCCTATTAGACGGAGGGGGTCCGACAGACGATCAATTCCAGTCATTCCACCAGGAAGGAGGTACACGGCTCGTGTTGCCTGTAGATCAATTATGCCTAAATGGTCAATACCGCGGTTAGATTGGTCCGCATTGTTACTTTGTGGCCCGCATCTCGTGGTCGTGCGGTAGCGTTCTCGCTTCCCACGCCCGGGTTCCCGGGTTCGCTTCCCGGCGGGGTCAGGGATTTTCTCTGCCTCGTGATGGCTGGGTGTTGTGTGCTGTCCTTAGGTTAGTTAGGTTTAAGTAGTTCTAAGTTCTAGGGGACTTATGACCACAGCAGTTGAGTCCCATAGTGCTCAGAGCCATTTGAACCATTTTGTTACTTTGTGCCAGGAAGGGCTCTCAACAAGGGGAGTGAACCAAAGCGATGTTGTTCGGACGTGGAGGAGATACAGAGATACAGGAACTGTAGATGACATGCCTCGCTTAGGCCGCCCAAGGGCTACTACTGCAGTGGATGACCGCTACCTATGAATTATGGTTCGGAGGAACCCTGACAACAACGGCACCATGTTAAATAATGCTTTTCGTGTAGCCACAGGACGTCGTGTTACGAGTCAAACTGTGCGCAACAGGGTGGATGATGCGCAACTCCACTCTCGATGTCCATGGCGATGTCCGTTTTTACAACCACGGTACTATGCAGTGTAGTACAGCTGGGTCCAACAACCTGCCGAATGGACCGCTTAGGATTGGCATCACGTTCTCTCCACCGATGAGTGTCGCATATGCCCTTCAACCAGACAATCGTCGGAGACATGTCTGAAGGCAAATCGGTCAGGCTGAACGCCTTAGACAAACTGGCCAGTGAGTGGAGCAAGGTGGAGGTTCCCTGCTGTATTGGGGTGGCATTATGTGGGGCCGACGTACGCCGCTGGTGGTCATGGAAGGCGCCGTTACGGTTGTATACGTGAATGCTATCCTCCGACCGATAGTGAAACCATATCAGCAGCATGTTGACAAGGTATTCGTCTTCATGGACGACAGTTCGCGTCTCCATCGGGTACATCTTGTGAATGACTTCCTTCAGGATAACGACATCGCTCGACTAGAGTGGCCAGCATGTTCTCCAGACATCTAACATGCCTGGGGTGGATTGAAAAGGGCTGTTTTTGGACGAGGTGACCCACCAACGACTCTGAGGGATCTACGCCGAATCGCCGTTGAGGAGTGGGACAATCTGGACCAACAGTGCCTTGATGGACTTGTGGATTAGTATGCCATGACGAATACAGGCATGCATCAATGCAAGAGGACGTGCTACTGTGTATTGGAGGTACCGGTGTGTGCAGCAATCTGGACCACCACATCTATAGGTCTCGCTCTGTGGTGGCACAACATGCAATGTTAGGTTTTCATGAGCAATAAAAAGGGCCGAAATGATGTATATGTTGATCTCTATTCCAATTTTCTGTACAGATTCCGGAACTCTCGGAACCGAGGTGATGCAAAAATTTTTTTGATGTGTTTATATTCTCACCGTCTGTGATCTCCCTTGCCTTGTGATTGCAAAAAGGATGATTCACGATTAGAGAGCATTTGACGCATAATAGTGAATTACAATGTTAGGGTGATGTTTCGTAGCCTTTTTTCGGTTTGAGCCACGATTTACAATATGAAAAATCTGTCCCGGTCTTAAGAGCGTTCCGTGTACACGAACATTAAGAAAGCAAGCATCAGAGGCAGCAGCTGGTATGAAGAAGCAGCTCAGTATCCGGATTACTGGGATGCCAGCTATCACTGATTACGGAGACGAAGCCTCCGTCGGCCCCTGCAAAACAAGAAAACTACAGTGTGTCCATAAATTATCTTTACAGCTTTAATACATTAAAGTCTTTAAAACTATTGTAGATGTTAACAAATGGTTTTCAACATTTTGTAAGATAACTCTTTAAGTTTTGTTTCCTCATTCATACACATCAATGTGTGCGCGCCTAGTGGCACGGATAACGTCTAGTCGGAATTCCATTTCTCTCCACTTACAGATCACAATCTCCACGGTGACATGTTCAAATGGATTGCGAATGTGTGCCTTCAAGTCCTGTACGTCTCCAACCATGGTTCGGTATACCATAACCTTTACAAAACCCCCCCAGGAAGAAGTCTAGCGATCTCAGTTATCGGACGTCGTCTGTATGAAGCAGGCGACGCACTCACCATTCTCCAGTGGCGTCCACATTTTATCAGGTTTACAAGTTCAGTTTTACGTCAAAATTGCTTCACATGGGAGGTGAAAGACTTTATGAGTTATCTTATCACATGTTGAAATCCATTTGTTACAAAAATAGTTTTAAAGTTATTAAAGTCATAAGTTGTAACGTAATTTATGAACGCCCTGAATTTATTTTGCGCCATCTCAAGCGAGGGTTAAAATTACAATTATTTGTTGTCAGAAAATGACGTAGCCCTTCATTTGCATTTTATAAGTTAATATTGAGCGTCTATTGAGCTGTTCGACTTTTATGAAGGGTTCCTGAAGGAGGAAGCACATAGCCTTATGGCTAACATAGCGTGAACGCGTGAATACGCAATGAAAGCAATTTAATTCTTGTTTTTAATGGCATGTAGTTACTTAGCCATAATTATTTTATGAGCGTCGGGATTTATTGCTGAACAGCGGGTTTTTAGACAGGAGTTATCCGTTAATGTCCGAAGACGAACAGACCGTGTATTTACGTCTCGCAGCTGGAAGCAGTGGTGCAAATTAACGAAGTTTTACTTTTTATTCTTTTTGAGCTAAAACAGAGTTGATTCAGTTTAGAAGAGCTGGTCAGTTTCAGCATTTAAGGGGAAGAACGACGCTTAATTAACGTTTACGCAAGTGGAAGCTTATCTTGAAATAAAGGCAGGTTTGTTCAAATTTAATTTTATGTAGTGAATGTTACTTCTGTTGTTATTAATTTTTTAAGACATGTGTATTGTTATTCGGTGATGAAACGGTCGAGCCTTTGATGCGAGTGCTATTCGATTCTCAAAGTAAATCAAATCAAATCTCGCAATTAGCATTCTAATAAACCTGAACACAGAAGGACTTAAAGTATGAAAAATTAAGCAGCTAATACGTTATCCTAGGCTTAAATCGTCACACAATAAACTCATTTGTGAATCGTATATCCCTTAATTATCTGATCACTTGTCACATGCTACCATTGAACAGTTTTTAATTGTTCGCAGAAAATTGAACAAAGCAGTAGTCAGTTCCGCTTGCAAAATAAAATCTGGAAGATTTCTAATAATTGAAGGTGATGTAAACCGTTTGCTGGCAGAAATAAAAGCGTGGCGTTTTTCAAATTTTACGAAAAGCAGCGATCTTCGCGTTTGCCACTATGTAATCGAAACGAACTGGATAACGGCTCACATATCTATAACAATACAGCAAGAATGGCTATCACATGCCAGAATGGATATCATATTTATTTTTATTTATCTAAATAATTTGACGTTTGTTGCAAAACGGAATTCTGCTTTTTTCCACAGATCCTTAGAACTTGGGTTCACAAAATGCATGGCACGTTAGTTGACTGCTAAACTGAGAGGTCATCGTGTCGATGCCTGAGAAGAATTATTGCTTAGTTTCCAGAGCGAAGAGATGGTAGACAGAATTGTTAGAGGATATGAAACCTGGGTGAACTGACACCGGCGTGAAACGCGTCACGAAGCATCCATTCTGTTACGAAGAAGTGGAATGCATGCGTTACACGTTGTAGGGATACGTCGAAAAATAATATATCTGTAATTTCTCTGTATTAACTTGAAACGTCTCCTTAGAACAATTATACAGGACTGTGCTTAAACTGACACACAATATTTTTTAGCGCAACGCAATCTGACTTTCAGAAATCCCTACAAAGGAATGACCCTGACTAACATTAACCTGTACCTTTCACAAATC
This sequence comes from Schistocerca cancellata, assembly GCF_023864275.1. Classification (NCBI taxonomy): domain Eukaryota; kingdom Metazoa; phylum Arthropoda; class Insecta; order Orthoptera; family Acrididae; genus Schistocerca; species Schistocerca cancellata. Next base: position 277,652,219 of record NC_064626.1, read on the forward strand.
ACTTACCTCACAAAAATCTTCGTTACTCAAGCTACTGCAATACAGCGAGCGCCACTACTGCCAGCTAAATAAAAGATTCAAACTACGGAAGGCACTAACTACTGATAGGCATAGTTAGCAAATGAAAGATTTTAATAGAGAACAAACAATGTATTTACATTAATAGTCGTCAAAAGTCATAATATATACAGCAGTTCATGACATCCATTTTTACAAATTTCAAAACTCCGCCATTTCTCTCCCCACATCCACCACTGCTGGCGGCTCACCTCCAACTGCGCAACGCTACGCGCTGTTCACGTCCAGCTGCCCAACACTACAATGGCAGACAACAATGCAAACTAGCCACAGACTGCACACAGCACAGCCAGTGATTTTCATACAGAGCGCTACGTGGCGTTACCAATAAGAAAACATAAACAGCCTACTTACAACCTTATTTGCGTAACAATACGAATAAATAATTAGATTTTCATTTGAATCACCTTAGTCTAATCAACTGTAATATCATTTAAATTCTAACTTCCGTCTAAAATTCATATATCACGTTTTGGGAAGCCGCTACGGTGAAGACATCAAGAAAACGAATAGTCATGCAGATAGAGAACGGTTTCTCTTATCTTTGTTGCTTTAAAATTTCTAAAATCTTACTCTTTTCTAAATTTGTAGATAAAGAATCTCTACGACCTCACGGTAGGTAGAACTGGTATGTTTTGTTACTTTTGACTGAAATGCGTTGTTTTATTAATTCATTGAATATTTATCATTACTGATATTGATCATTTGACTTAGCTATCGACTTTTATTATCTACGTCGACTACTTTCTATGGCATCGGTGATATTTGTTTAATGGACTATAGAGGATAAATTTCAGCTGTTAAGAGTGAACACAGATGCTGAATGGAAGAAGGTAAGTATATATTGTTTTCCCCATTATTCTCTGAGAAAACATACAATGGTTTATGACAGCGTCTAATAGCCAATATAATAACGACTGCTAAATAATTGTATTCTTCAGGTTCCATGTATATACTAATATTAGTCGTGTTATGTGGTTATTTTGTTCATTCTTCCTTTACATTTCCTGATTGGTGATTTCTTTTTTCATCAGCTCTACTTACCCAATGAGTACGAGCTCGCAAAAGACCAATGATGTTATGAGGTTCGACGCCCCAGTTATCAAACAGCCGCAATATTAGCTGCAAATGGCAACAGGGGGTGGGACTGGAGGTGTCCAATAGTGAGCACAGCATGGGGCTACGGAGCGTAGTTGAACTGCTTAGTCTACGATTAACTCAAAAAAATTATTGGCAAGTTATTTAATGTGCTGCGAGAAGTTGGAGGTGCTCTGCCCGCTACGATTCTTTATCGTGTGCGTGATCTTACAACGGCAGTAGGGAATGTTCACGTCAGAGCATGCAAGAGTGGGGAAATGTGCGTAAGAGAATTACACCAATGATATGAGCACTACGTTTGGCCGTAGCTGGCCAAAATAAGTTGCTTTTTGTTGGTTCCTTAGTCTGCGTACAAAAAGACATACTCTGTTACAGCAACTATCCCTCCTTTTAGTGTGTGACTTAGCAGTTCATACTACCTGGAACCAGTGGACAAAATCTGCCACTTGATGTTTGTTTTTCCGTGGCTGTAAAACATATTATACCAAGATCTGCAGCTACCCTTAAAAGGATAGCCAGTTTCATGATATGTTCCACTACAGAATGTTTCGCATTCGGTTGCATGCCATCACATTCCATCAATTCTTATCACCCCTTTACACCAATATGATTCTAATATGCATTCCGTACGAGTGAATACCTATATGAACATCCTCCACGGTTTGTAACACCTAAGGCGATTGACTTAGATCCTGATGGAGTGAACCTTTGTGATTACTGTGGCTAGCCACTTTTCGCTGTTCACGGTGCAAGTTAATGGTTTGTTCTGATCATTTCTTAAATGTTGACGATGTTCATTTTGTGAAGTGTAATACATAAGCACTTCACGGATACTCATTTTCTGTCGCCCTCTTGATGCACGTGGTGAGTCATTAGCAGCTAATATTTCCCCTGTCGTAATTGTTAACATAATACTTTCAAATGAGCCTTACTGAAGATTGAACTTGCGTCCTCTCACTTAAGGGTTACCTTGTTATAAATTAGAATTAATGAAAATTATGTATGTTATTAGGTGCAGTATACAGAGGGCCATGCGAGGTTATTACAGTTTTATTGAGTCACTGCATATCCATCTTTGCAATAAATAAAAAAGCCCTTCGTGATCGTTTACATTCCATCTGTAACTTGTAATACTGGTTAGATGTATAGTCAGTCTTGAATTAAAGGCTTACTTGTTTCTCAGCAACATATATATTATTTCACTCTTCGCCTTATGGCCTAATGCTTGCTGTTTCTGATGTCTGTAGACTACTGTGTTTGTTTGCTAGTAATTTAATTCTTATAAATCTGTATCTCATTATCAGGCGTTTCCCAACTGCAGCCAATGTTTGTAGGTGCTATGTGCGATACAACAGTCGTGATCTCTGTGTTTAAACATGAAAGTAAGCTAAGCGAAATCGGAGACTTATTTTAACAATATCCGACGAAACATATTGGGGACGGTCTTGCAGCTAAACTACATTTATGAAATTTATTCGCAGTTGCGAAATGTTTCCGACATTAACTTAATCAGGTATGAAGATATTACCTACTTGTGGCACAAGAAAATTGTGCCGGGTCGGGGTTCGAACCTGAATATCCCGCTTGTCGCGAGCGGTCCCTTTAACCACTTCTGCTATCCGAAGATACCTCCAGGTTCGACCCAAACGTCCATACATCACATTGTCTCAACATCCCATCGCTCGCAAAACAAATTGGATTCCCGCAACAGGTTTCCAAGGAGACCGACATATTCAAAAGACTTGGAGGTGTGCTCGGATAGCTGCAGTGGTTAAGGCGACTGCTCGTGACAAGTGGGAAATCCGGGTTCGATTCCTAGTCAGGTGCAAAATTTAATGTGTCACCAATCGATGCCATCGCCGTACCTAACGTAGCTAACGTCGAAACGATTCCTCAATAGCGAATAAATTTCAGAAATTAGAAACGCTTTTTACACCTGAAGTCTTAGATAGTGCAGCTACATAGATAAAGTGGAAAAAAGGTGTTATGAGGGATATCTTCTGTGATTTTATTGTTGGTTACAATTTTATCGTATTATATATTCTTTGGAAATTTAATGATCAGAGTAAGAAAGATATATTCATGATTAATGCTAACAATTGTTACATTCAGTGATTACTGATTTTTATGTTTCAATTAGAATATTATGGAGTTCGAATTGGAGACAGAAATATATGATTTTGTTTATAATTGTAATTATATTCTGAATTATCCAGAAGATATAATTTATTAACTGTTATTAAATTTCTGTGCATAGTGCTATGTAGAAGATTTGGTATAATACTCTACCAATATGCTGGTACATTACTTCTGGTATCCCATTAAGCAAGACATAGTTTTTTTTATGGAAGCTGCCGCTTCTGCACGTGTGTATTAATTTCAAGAAAAATACCCATAGCAGTTAAAAGTTGAAACAGTATATAGCATAATGTTGTAATGATATATTACCATTATGAAATACACAAGCAAAGTAGGTATAAAATACTAGGTGGAATGAACAGTGTTAATTTTCTATGGGAATAATTCAGGAAAAATCAGCCCCACGATTAGAGAAAGGGAAAAATTACAGATGTTTATTAGTATAGGTCATTATGCTAAAAGTTAAAGGCGTTAGCAGATACAAGTTGGAAAGTAATGTTAATTGAGAAGAAAAATTAGTAAGGTCGGTGAATGAAACAGAGAAAGCAAAGCGTACATCAAAAACTATGCGACCTCTCAACAAAAAGGAAGTTTTCCTGTGGAGAATGTCGGATAAAAACTTCACACAGAGGTAGGGGAACAACATCTGGAGTTAGAAAAATGAGACACGAAAAACATGTGATGTGCAAGAAGAATCTTTTCTACAAGGAAATAAAATAGATGATTCTTTCTACATGACAGTAGCTAAGTGATGAACCATTGGAAGATTCATTTATGAAAGTTGGAATAATGAAAGAAATATACCGTAGGGAAAGTAAGCAGATGCGTTACCAATTTACATTTCTACTGAAATTAGTAATCGAAATGAGTGGAGTTGAGGAAGGCTAAACACATTGCTAAGAGAAAATATTTTTCATAGTAAGGCAAATTTTCCAACATGTATATTCGTTATTCAAGATTTTAAAACAACTAGTTTATTGTCATTGTAATTTTTCCTTACACGTAGCAAAATCTCGCAATCAATACCTTTTGGATATAACAGCTGCAACGCAGAGCGTCACAGCCTGTTTTCCATGCGTCTGTTAGTCGCGATGATTAACACGTATTTGTCAAGGTAATTCACTGTATCAACAAACTTGCTGTCCTCGCGAGATTACTTCGTCCAGTTGCAAATGTTAATGCTAATTACTAGCGTCCTGTGTATCCAATTCATTGTGCCAGGCGCGATTACCAGTTTGATCTGACAACCAAAACGGTAATTACCATTACGGCATATTGCCGTGGATCTATCCACGCACAAGCGTTTTGTAGCAAAGCAGTTCAATTGCTTACGCAAGGTAGCCATAAATACTGCACCACCAACACCTGCGTTCGAATGCCGTGTTATTATAGACGACGCGGAATTCCGATTTGCACCCATTTGCGCTGGAATTGCGGTTTCTCTTTTATTTCGTTGTACCTGAAAATAATTCGGCTGTGAAACACCACAAAAGTAAAAAAAATAAAATGAATATGAAAAGAGGAGGATGGTTAGTTACTGCTTTTGGAAACGCTGCTGATCAGTGAAAGCAAAATGTAGCAAATCCATTATGTGAAATTTTACTGCCTAATAGTCACATATATGAGGAGAATTTCCAACAGTTCAAATGTCCATAATTTTTTTACCTGCGTTGTTTGAATACTGTGAAACGAATGAATAATTCATATTATATTCATGATTCCACGCGTGGACGGACTTCCGAACTTAGTGAGGTCATATAGTTCCTCTCAGGTACCATAGTAATAATTGATACTACAGCTAATTATTTTCTCTAATCTTCGCTGAAAATATTTCTCTGTAGTTCGTTACGAGAAAAAGCGATACCATCTCAGCTTTGTTCGTTCTTTCTATTGTGCTTCAATAGAGTGGAAAAACATAGTAAACGGCAAGTTAAGTCGTCAATATCACATGGTGATGTTCTAGTTTACATTACTAATTCATAACCAGAAAAATAATTGTGATCACTTCACACTTTTTTAGAAACGTGGAAGACATTCGCCTATTAAGTACCATAGCAGACGGAAAAATACACTCCTGGAAATGGAAAAAAGAACACATTGACACCGGTGTGTCAGACCCACCATACTTGCTCCGGACACTGCGAGAGGGCTGTACAAGCAATGATCACACGCACGGCACAGCGGACACACCAGGAACCGCGGTGTTGGCCGTCGAATGGCGCTAGCTGCGCAGCATTTGTGCACCGCCGCCGTCAGTGTCAGCCAGTTTGCCGTGGCATACGGAGCTCCATCGCAGTCTTTAACACTGGTAGCATGCCGCGACAGCGTGGACGTGAACCGTATGTGCAGTTGACGGACTTTGAGCGAGGGCGTATAGTGGGCATGCGGGAGGCCGGGTGGACGTACCGCCGAATTGCTCAACACGTGGGGCGTGAGGTCTCCACAGTACATCGATGTTGTCGCCAGTGGTCGGCGGAAGGTGCACGTGCCCGTCGACCTGGGACCGGACCGCAGCGACGCACGGATGCACGCCAAGACCGTAGGATCCTACGCAGTGCCGTAGGGGACCGCACCGCCACTTCCCAGCAAATTAGGGACACTGTTGCTCCTGGGGTATCGGCGAGGACCATTCGCAACCGTCTCCATGAAGCTGGGCTACGGTCCCGCACACCGTTAGGCCGTCTTCCGCTCACGCCCCAACATCGTGCATCCCGCCTCCAGTGGTGTCGCGACAGGCGTGAATGGAGGGACGAATGGAGACGTGTCGTCTTCAGTGATGAGAGTCGCTTCTGCCTTGGTGCCAATGATGGTCGTATGCGTGTTTGGCGCCGTGCAGGTGAGCGCCACAATCAGGACTGCATACGACCGAGGCACACAGGGCCAACACCCGGCATCATGGTGTGGGGAGCGATCTCCTACACTGGCCGTACACCACTGGTGATCGTCGAGGGGACACTGAATAGTGCACGGTACATCCAAACCGTCATCGAACCCATCGTTCTACCATTCCTAGACCGGCAAGGGAACTTGCTGTTCCAACAGGACAATGCACGTCCGCATGTATCCCGTGCCACCCAATGTGCTATAGAAGGTGTAAGTCAACTACCCTGGCCAGCAAGATCTCCGGATCTGTCCCCCATTGAGCATGTTTGGGACTGGATGAAGCGTCGTCTCACGCGGTCTGCACGTCCAGCACGAACGCTGGTCCAACTGAGGCGCCAGGTGGAAATGGCATGGCAAGCCGTTCCACAGGACTACATCCAGCATCTCTACGATCGTCTCCATGGGAGAATAGCAGCCTGCATTGCTGCGAAAGGTGGATATACACTGTACTAGTGCCGACATTGTGCATGCTCTGTTGCCTGTGTATATGTGCCTGTGGTTCTGTCGGTGTGATCATGTGATGTATCTGACCCCAGGAATGTGTCAATAAAGTTTCCCCTTCCTGGGACAATGAATTCACGGTGTTCTTATTTCAATTTCCAGGAGTGTATAATGCAAGATGTTTATGTTAACTTCTAAATCAGAAAAGATTTGTGGATGCTAGTTACCATTTTACCCTACTTACAACGAAAACCAAAAACCATCTTGTTTCAGTAAGTGCATGATATACATTAAGCAAATCAGTTACAATAGTTCAAGTAAACAAAGCTTACAAACAGAAGTAATTACACTCAGTTATTTTACATGACAGATCCTATCTGAACTCTACTTCACTGCAAATGTATACGTTTCAATATGTACTAGTAGTCCTCTCTATGTTGCATAATTACAGTTGTCTCAATTATGCCATATTCATTAATTTCAGTTTTTGGAGTTTCTTTAAAGTTTAAACTATGGCTTATGCAATACACAATGTATTTGTTTTTCTGTTTGTCAAAACATTTTTCGATATCGATGTATCACCTTCTGCAGGTCTCTATTTCTGTCAAATATCATCTAAAGTTCATGGTCGTTTCTCCACTTCAGGACTAAAAACTATAACATATGCATTTTGTTTGTTTTGATTGCTCACATGATACTACTTTACTGTAGGTGAGTAATCGAAACACATTAAATGAAATGCACGTATTACAGTTTCTAAAATAGAAAAGCAACAATCAACTTTGTACGATATTTCATAGGAATAATTAGACCAACAGCAGAAGATACGTAAGTGTCGATGAATGTCTAGGTAAGTAGAAAAATATATATATTGTGTTTTGCATAAAGCGGAGTTTATAAATCCCGATTTATTTCGCAAAAACCACAGAAATAAGACGCCAACAAGAGCTCCCATCCGGAGCAAGATGATTAATTTCAGGTTTCATGAAAACATCCAAGGAAATAAAAATATTTTCGCTGCCAAAAAAGTATATTTTTCCACTGGTGTTAAGTGACTGGCTACTTGGGCTAGGTCGTTTCCAATGAAATCTTTAAATATTATCGTGCATACACGGTCTGTACTTCACCAATTACGAATATGTAATTCAACTTACGTCGACTTAAGCTACGGCTGCGAACACCCGTGAACATGCGTGCACGTTTTCGGTGTAAATTATCATTTGCTTCTACGGATGAGCGTCGAGATAGTTGTAGAGACTCAAATACATTTTTCCATCTACCTCTTCATCGATTTTTCTGCCCAAAAGATTTAGACTCCAGACTCAATTTCTGCTCCAAATCATTAATTACTGTGCCACACATATACATCTCCAGTTCAATTTAACCCCCACTACGGTATACATTTTAGCTTCTCTTACCAGTCACGTAACTCAGCGACTATTTTCAAGTATTGCGTGAGCACCAGTAATATAAAGAAGCGATTCAAGCTCTAGCATAGTTTTTTGCCAAATGCTTATATGTACGACCATAAGTTCATGTTTTTTGTGTGCTGTGCTATTTATTCTATTGGGGACAGATCAGGAGGTCTTGCTGGCCACGGAACTACCTCAACATCAGGCAGACAGTCCATAGTTTGCTGTTAGAATTCCCTGAATCGCTAGCAGCCTTGATCCGATGTCACAGCCTGTGGCTTCCCGCCCATGATGCCAGAAGTGACATCTCAGTGTTTCGCCAAAACGTTGGAAGAATGGGATCTCTCACCAGGACCGCCGACACCTTCGCTGCCGATAGTCTTCCAGGGTACCGCATTATCGCGATTCATCGTGAACGCAATGAAATGCCATCCTTCAGCAATCCATGCTTCCTAGCCACCACACCACTCGAAATGCAGCCGTTTGTGTTGTGACACTAACACCACATAGTCCGTCTAATGCTAGTTGCCAACCAATGGATCGCAGAAATTTTGGAGGGCGTCCATTACTTTAACTCGGATGGCAGGCACAGATGTGAAAGTCTGACGATGTGTTTGGTGCATAAGCTGGCGACCTCCCTTGTGGTCGACCCGAATCTTGACGAGTTTATCCACTCTCACTTTCTTGTGCAGCCCAACGTCGGGCGACTGTCACGTCCAAATGCCCAACAAGTCTGGATATTGCGCGATTCGACATCAGGCCAACCAGAGACCCACAACGAGGCACCTTTCAATCTCTGTTACGTTCTGATGACATATTCAAGCACCTCATATAACCTAACATTCGCGGTAACATTAGACAGATCACATGAAAAAATATTTTCATCTGTTTAAAACTTTCCGTTATATTATTACAGTATCAAAGATGGTGTCCTAAGTATTTATGTAATTCCCGTATCATTATCAGGATGTTTATTAAGTGACACTTACTTGCCGGCCGCTGTGGGCGAGCGGTTCTAGGCCCTTCAGTCTGGAACCGCGCGACCGCTACTGTCGCAGTTTTGAATCCTGTCTCGGGCATGTCTGTGTGTGATGTCCTTAGGTTAGTTAGGTTTAAGTAGTTCTAAGTTCTAGGGGACTGCTGACTTCAGATGTTAAGTCCCATAGTGCTCAAAGCCATTTGAACCATTTTTTTTTTTTTTTTTACATTTCCTTCCGATATTTGCTTTCTGAAGCACAGCGGTATTAGTCTTGTGCTGACCAGCGTCCTGCTGGTAAGTAATTAGACTTATCGTAATAGAGTGTTCGGAAATTGTCTATGTGATGACACCGCCCCGGGTTGGTATCTGGTAGTGTTATCCGTCCAAGGAATAAAAATTCTCCCAGGAAAGTTCTGACAGTGCGCATGCTCGATGAATTGCTACCACACTCCATCTGTCTGAACGTCTATTCTGGTATACAACACGTCGGGATTCATATATACTGCATCACTTGAAATAAAATCGTAGTTACCTTTTCCAGTTAAACAATGGTGTATTTTTCTATACTCTTCTTATCCAGCAGGAGTTTAGTATTTAGCTTATTTCGCCTTTATCAATACATAACTTATGTGGTGAGCAAAATTTGTGAGACAGACGAAATGCCCTGAGACTTCAAGAAGAATACGATAATTCTATTCCCAAAGAATTCAGGCGTTGACAGACGTGAAAATGGCCGAACTATCAGTTTAATAAGTCACAGCTGCAAAATACTAACGCGATTTTTTCCAGACGAATGGAAAAACTGATAGAAGCCGACCTCGGGGATGATCAGTTTGGATTCCGTAGAAATGTTGGAACACGTGAGGCAAAACTGACCCTACGACTTATCTTAGAAGAAAGATTAAGGAAAGGCAAACTTACGTTTCTAGCATTTTTAGACTTAGAGAAAGCTTTTGGCAATGTTGACTGGAATACTCTCTTTCAAATTCTGAAGGTGGCAGGGGTAAAATACAGGGAGCGAAAGGCTATTTACAATTTGTACAGAAACCAGATAGCAGTTATGAGTCGAGGGGCGTGAAAGGGAAGCAGTGGTTGGGAAGGGAGTGAGACAGGGTTGTAGCCTCTCCCCGATGTTATTCAATCTGTATATTGAGCAAGCAGTAAAGGAAACAAAAGAAAAATTCGGAGTAGGTATTAAAATCCATGAAGAAGTAATAAAATCTTTGAGGTTCGCCGATGACATTGTAATTTTGTCAGAGACGGGAAAGGACTTGGAACAGCAGTTGAACGGAATGGACAGTGTCTTGAAAGGAGGATAAGATAAACATCAACAAAAGCAAAACGAGGATAATGCAATGTAGTCGAATTAAGTCGGGTGATGCTGAGGGAATTAGATTAGGAAATGAGACACTTAAAGTAGTAAAGGAGTTTTGCTATTTGGGGAATAAAATAACTGATGGTGGTCGAAGTAAAGAGGATTTAAAATGTAGACTGACAATGGTAAGGAAAGCGTTTCCGAAGAAGAGAAATTTGTTAACATCGAGTATAGATTTAAGTGCCAGGAAGTTGTTTCTGAAAGTATTGTATTGAGTGTAGCCATGTATGGAAGTGAAACATAGACGATAAATAGTTTGGACAAGAAGAGAATAGAAGCTTTCGAAATGTGGTGCTACAGAAGAATGCTGAAGATTAGATGGGTAGATCACATAACTAATGAGGAGGTGTTGAATAGAATTGGGGAGGAGTTTGTGGCACAACTTGACTAGAAGAAGGGATAGGTTGGTAGGTCATGTTCTGAGGCAACAAGGGATCACCAATTTAGTATTGGAGGGCAGAGTGGAGGGTAAAAATCGTAGATTGAGACCAAGAGATGAGTATACTAAGCGGATTCAGAAGGATGTAGGTTGCAGTATGTACTGGGAGATGAAGAAGCTTGCGCAGGATAGAGTAGCATGGAGGGGTGCATCAAACCAGTCTCAGGACTGGAGACCACAACAAAAAGAACATGGACACTATTGATCCCATGTAGGCTTTCACGGCCGGCGTCTTCATCAGTAAACACTTCCGGGCTAAGTTGCCGTGGTCGATCTGTAAAACGTCTTCTCCCTGACGTTTCGTTCTCGACTACGGAGAACATATTCCGAGGTGAGTCAACGACTGGCTGCTAGGAGCTGGGGCCGCCGCTTATATGGAGATCGTAGATGGCGCCACCGCACGTCACGTGGCGCCGATGTGCAGCTATCTCTGGCTATCGTCTGTTCTCTCGATTGCAAGCAATCGATTGTCACGTGGTTGATGCAACGTCGACCGCTATATCCTATACAATTTTAATCCTTCTTCTTTACGATTAAAATTGTATTGATGTTTGTGGATTTAGATTGCCTGTCTATACATACGTGTATAATAATACGACGTCCTCGCTAGCACGCTTGTCTTATCAAATTTTATTTCGTGATCTCCATCCTTAAAAACGTGTTCCGCTACTGCCGATTTGTCGATATATCCCAAGCGACAGTTTCTTTTGTGCTCCGTCAACCGTGTATTGATGCTTCTTTTTGTAGTTCCTATGTAAACCCTGCCACAACTACACGGAATTTTATATACCCCTGGGGTGTCTAGGGGGTGACGAGCATCTTTTGTTGATCTTAGGCATTCACTAATTTTCTTAGTAGGTCTGAAAATAGTCTCCGTTCATTCAAAACATCACGGATCGCATTGGGAAAGTACTAGCCGAGTTTCAGGTGGAGACTATTTTCAGACCTACTAAGAAAATTAGTGAACGCCTAAGATCAACAAAAGATGCTCGTCACCCCCAGCCACCCCAGGGGTATATAAAATTCCTTGTAGTTGTGGCAGGGTTTGCATAGGAACTGCAAAAAGAAGCATCAATACACGGTTGACGGAGCACAAAAGAAACTGTCGCTTGGGACATATCGACAAATCGGCAGTAGCGGAACATGTTTTTAAGGATGGAGATCACGAAATAAAATTTGATAAGACAAGCGTGCTAGCGAGGACGTCGCATTATTATACACGTATGTATAGAGAGGCAATTGAAATCCACAAACATCAATACAATTTTAATCGTAAAGAAGAAGGATTAAAATTGTATAGGATATGGCGGTCGACGTTGCATCAATCACGTGACAATCGATTGCTTGCAATCGAGAGAACAGACGATAGCCAGAGATAGCTGCACATCGACGCCACGTGACGTGCGGTGGCGCCCTCTACGATCTCCATATAAGCGGCGGCCCCAGCTCCTAGCAGCCAGTCATTGACTCACCTCGGAAGATGTTCTCCGTAGTCGAGAACGAAACGTCAGGGAGAAGACCACGGCAACTTAGCCCGGAAGTGTTTACTGATGATGGACACTATTATTATCGACCCGCCGACAGCTAGTGCGTATGTTCACAAAGCTACTCTGAAGTTCGGCTACGCTGTGTACCGTGATTTGTCACTCCACACAACGCTTTTCCACTGTTCTACTGTCCGGCTTTTACGCTCCTTAGAGCGAGAGAGGCACCGCTTGGCACTTACTGGCGTTATGTGTGGGTTATGAGCAGCCGATCGACCATCAAATGGCTCTGAGCACTATGGGACTCAACATCTTAGGTCATAAGTCCCCTAGAACTTAGAACTACTTAAACCTAACTAACCTAAGGACACCACACACATCCATGCCCGAGGCAGGATTCGAACCTGCGACCGTAGCAGTCCCGCGGTTCCGGACTGCAGCGCCAGAACCGCTAGACCACCGCGGCCGGCCCGACCATCAAATCCGAGTTTTCTCACCTCCCGCCTAATAGACATAGTACTTGCAGTGGATCCTCACGCAGTTTGGAATTCCTCTTTGATGGTCTGTTACACATTATAGACCCTCTTCAACTGTCTGCAGTCTCTGTCAGTCAACACATGAGGTCGGCCTGTACGCTTTTGTGCTGTACGTGTTCCTTCACGCTTCCACATCGCTATCACACCGGAAACAGTGGACCTAGGGATATTTAGGAGTGCGGAAATCTCGCGTACAGACGTATGACACAAGTGACACCCAATCACCTGACCACGATCGAAGTCCGTGATATCCGCGGAGCGCCCCATTTTGCTCTTTCAGGATGTCTAATGACTGCTGGCAGTAGGTGGCAGCACAATGCACCTAATATGAAGAACGTCTGTTTTGGGGCGTTTCTGGACATTTTTGGTCACATAGTGTAGTTTCCGACTTGATAGACCGCAGGTGTCTCGTATCAAACTGTTCGTGTCAACTTGCTCTACACTAGTGTGGTACTTCGTAAACAGTGACAATGTTTGATAGTACAGAAAATAAATAACAATGAATATTAAATGTGTTCTATCTCGGTAATCATTCGGAGTAGGGCATAAGTCCATACGAAACTTTTTATTATTACTAATACTATCACCCCTCAAAGCATGTACCTTTCCTCGTGACTCACTCAGTATAAACCTACGGCGGACCCCGTATTTTACTGTAGAACTAGCATTGCTGAAACTTTAATTTATTGTTAACGTGGATGGGCAAGTACTAAACAACGAGCCCACAAATCTTAACTGTAGTACCAAAAGAAATCCTAAGTGCTAAGTGTGATACCGTGAATAAAATGACTAAGATCACAGGAGAGAGTTTTCGATAAGTATATAAACTGAAGTAATAAAGTAAAATTTGTGGCATGGCTGGAACTTGAACCGGGATTTTCTGCTTATTACGTAGGTATGCCAACCACTACACCACCGCGTCACTGCGGCTATAACACTTGCATAAAATACCGTAGTCAAATGCCTTCCATACTATAGGAGAGCCTCGGCAATACCTAACGATATAAGAAGGCGAAAATGGGCTGAAGACATAAATTTGAAGTTTGTGTTAGGCAGGGCATTGGAAAAAACCACTGACTGAAGTGTTTAACGGTCAACTTGCACAGGTGTCATGTGGCATATGCCCAGATCAAATATCGAGAAGATCAAAACGAAAAAAACTCATGACTGTGGTACAAATTAATTCGTTACTTTAGCTTCTATCCATATCGAAGGTAAAGTTGACACTCAGAAAAATTTACACTACTGGCCATTAAAATTGCTACACCAAGAAGAAATGCAGATGATAAACGGGTATTCATTGGACAAAGACATTATACAAGAACTGACATGTGATTACATTTTCACGCAATTTGGGTGCATAGATCCTGAGAAATCAGTACCCAGAACAACCACCTCTGGCCGTAATAACGGCCTTGATACGCCTGGGCATTGAGTCAAACAGAGCTTGGATGGCGTGTACAGGTACAGCTGCCCATGCAGCTTCAACACGATACCACAGTTCATCAAGATTAGTAACGCGCGTATTGTACGAGGCAGTTGCTCGGCCACCATTGACCAGACGTTTACAACTGGAGAATGTGCTGGCCAGGGCAGCAGTCGAGCATTTTATGCATCCAGAAAGGCCGGTACACGACCTGCAAGATGTGGTCGTGCATTATCCTGCTGAAATGTAGGGTTTCGCAGAGATCGAATGAAGGGTAGAGCCAAGCGTCGAAACACATCTGAAATGTAACGTCCACTGTTCAAAGTGCCGTTAATGCGAAGAAGAGGTGACCGTGACGTGTAACCAATGGCTCCCCATACCATCACGCCGGGTGATACGTCAGTATGGCGATGACGAATACACGCGTTCACCGCGATGTCGCCAAACACGGATGAGACCATCATGATGCTGTAAACAGAACCTGGATTCATCCGAAAAAATTACGTTTTGCCATTCGTGCACCCAGGTTCGTCGTTGAGTACACCATCGCAGGCGCTCCTGTCTGTGATGCAGCGTCAAGGTAACCGCAGCCATGTTCTCCGAGCTGATAGTCCATGCTGCTGTAAACGTCGTCGAACTGTTCGTGAAGATGGTTGTTGTCTTGAAAACGTCCCCATCTGTTGACTCAGAGCTCGAGACGTGGCTGCACGATCCGTTACAGCCATGCGGATAAGATGCCTGTCATCTCGACTGCTAGTAATACGAGACCGTTGGGATCCAGCACGGCGTTCCTTATTACCCTCCTGAATCCACCGATTCCATATTCTGCTAACAGTCATTGGATCTCGACCAACGCGAGCAGCGATGTCGTGATACGATAAACCGCAATCACGATAGGCTACAATCCGACCTTTATCAAAGTCGGAAACGTGATGGTACGCATTTCTCCTCCTTACACGAGGCATCGCAACAAGGTTTCACCAGGCAACGTCGGTCAACTGCTGTTTGTGTATGAGAAATCGGTTGGAAACTTTCCTGATGTCAGCAAATTGTAGGTGTCGCCACCGGTGCCAACCTTGTGTGAATGCTCTGAAAAGCTAATAATTTGCATATCACAGCATCTTCTTCCTGTCGGTTAAATTTTGCGTCTGTAGCACGTCATCTACGTGGTGTAGCAATTTTAATGGCCAGTAGTGTAATTCAATCACATCAATAGCATGGAGTTTATTATAAGAAAAAGACCGTACAGCTGAAGCAAAGAACCTTTCCAATGCAGTACAGCGGCCGCGTGATCCACGATGTGGGTTATACCATCACTTGTTAGCACGACCAGGTGAACAAGGGCCGGCATACTTGTTCCCGATGGAAGGAGAAAATTTGCATCAGACTAACTTCCTGACGTCTGCAGATGAAACGTGCTACGCACGGCACGGCGAGAGCAGTGCTGACTATTGACTAATGGACAATTAAGAACGGTAGCTCCGCAGCAGTCGTTAGCCGACGTGGCAGGCTTCCTGCCTGGCCACAGAGAAGCCTGCGAGCGGCGACGAGCCAGGCGATGCAGGGCTTCATTAGAAAGCAATAGAAGGCTCACCCTCGTTATGCCGTCAAGGAACAAACAATTATCGGCGCCGGTGGGATAATTTCTCTCGAGACCTTATAATGAGGGGCCTTAAAGAAGACGTCTGGCTCTGCTCGCAAACAGGCGGCAAGTTGCGTACGTCGCCTCCCATTCAAACTGCGCCGCATTCAGCGGAACTTTCCGCCTCGGTGCGCCTGCCGTCTTTGAGTAGGAAACGTTTTTATTGAGTACGTTCTGAGACCCTCTTTACCTGGGCAGAGGTTTGTGAGATCCGTCACAATTAGTGATTTGAAACGTAATGTCGAAAGATGAGACAGTGCTACTTAAGCTTCTTTTGGAGTGTTGACAGGACATCGATACTCACCTAAAGATGGCCAGTAGACGAGTGGCAGCAAGTTGCACAAATCCGGCTGTTAGCTCGAAATTTTATGGAGCAGTATATCAATAATTCAAAGACATATCTACAGAGACTGAAGCAGAACACGATGACCAAGTATCCCGACTTATCCTGGTTTCCCCCGATTTCAATGTTGAAAACCTGACGCTCTATTAAACATCGTCAGGATCTCTAAAAATCCCAGAACGGATAATATTTCACGTACTGTAGTCTGTCCATTACGCAAGTTTTTAAATTAAGAGTCAATATCATAACCAAACTGAAATTGAAACTATACCTTTTAGTTCAAAGAGAATTAAGTTTGCTAATCTACACTCAACAGGCGTTACATCTAATTTACCAGCATTCTGTTTTGAACCAGAAGCCGATTAAAAAAAAAAACCCACATCCGTTCTTATTTATTGTATACCTAACAGTTTCGGCACTTCAATGCGCTGTCTTCATGCTTGTATACATAATAATAATATTAACAACTTATCAATGATGTAACAGAGAGACACATTAAAAACAGAATTAGAATAAAGGACAAGACTCTACAAGTAAATTTGCCGTAATCATTTGATAGAACGAACGGAAACATCCACTGTAACATACCTAAAGTACACCATAACGAATTTCCACTCTATACGTCGTATAATTATATTATTTACTAATAACTTCTTGAATTAACTATTCCATGATTTTTATTTTGCCAATCTGACTTACACTATATGCACAACCCTGAAATAACCAACTGAAATACAAAATAACTGGAGAAGATGATAAATGTATGAAGGAGACAATAAGCACAGAAAAAACTAAAGCGCGGAAAAAATGGCTCTGAGCACTATGGGACTTAACATCTGAGGTCATCAGTCGCCTAGAACTTAGAACTACTTAAACCTGACTAACCTAAGGACATCACACACATCAATGCCCGAGGCATGATTGGAAGACCGTAGCGGTCGCGCGGTTCCAGACTGAAGCGCCTAGAACCGCTCGGCTACACCGGCCGGATAAAGCGACGAAACGATCTACACTTAAGGGCCAAAAATCTGGCACACCTGCCTAATATCGTGTAGGTTTCCCGCGAGCATGCAGAAGTGCCGAAACACGACTTGGCATGGACTCGACTAATGTCTGAGGTGGAGTTGGAGGGAATTGACTCCATCAATCCTATAGGACCTTGCACGAATCCGTAAGAGTACGACGGGGTGGAGATATCTTCTGCACAGCACGTTGCAAGGCATCCCAGATATTCTCCATAATGTTCACGTCTGGGGAGTTTGATGTTTTACTGTATTCCTGATATTCACGGTACGCTCGTGAAATGGTCGTACAGGAAAATCCCCACTTCATCACTATCTCGGAGTTCTGTGTCCCATCGCTCATGCTCCGACTGTAACAAGACGTTCAAACTGACTTAAATCTTGATAACCTGCCATTGTAGCAACAGTAACCGATCTAACAACTGCGGCAGACACTTGTTGTCTTATACTGCCGTTGCTGACCTCAGCGCATATTTTACCTATGTACATACCTCTTTATTTGAATACAGATGCCTGCTTATAACAGTTTCTTTGGAGCTTTTTAGACACCTTTCATGGTAGGCAATTAGAACTTTAAACATTCAGTAGTTATGCTTAAGCTGTAAGTTCACGGTATAAATAATGTCTGTGTGTGTGTGTGTATGTGTGTATGTGTGTGTGTGTGTGTGTGTGTGTGTGTGTGTGTGTGCGTATGTGTGTGTGTTTGAGTGAGTGAGAGTTCCTGTTTGTATTTTAGATTTGGAAATACCGCCAAATACATCGTTTCTGTGATTTTTTGGATAAATATTTTTGCAAATAGCACAAAAACACAGATTGTTTGGATACTTCTGAGCACAGCCAATATGACTGCGATGGGGCTGCATTATGATTTCACTTTGAAGGCCACTAAATCACTACACAGTGATTGTTTCATTTTAATACTTTGCTGACACTGGCTGTTCAGGCGAGTGGGAGCGTAATAGGAGAGCGAGAGAGGTAGGGGAGGGGGAGTTCATAGCTTGTCACGTGATAGATGACGAGAAAGTCGCTTTTCATGTAATCGATAACGGGAATACGGCTGCCATGTTGGTTTTTTTTTTTTTTTTAATTTCTAATCATACCAGCGACTGCAGTGCCATGACAGCAGCACCCTGGAAATTGAACTGTGCACAAGTTTAGTACAGATATACACTGAAGCGCCAAAGAATCTGGTATAGGCATGCGTATTCAAATGCAGACACATGTAAATAGGCAGAATACGGCGCTGCGATCGGCAACGCCAATAAAAGACAAGTGTCTGGCGCAGATGTGAGATCGGTTACTGCTGCTACAATGGCAGATTATCAAGATTTAAGTGAGTCTGAACGTCGTGTTATGGTCGCCGTATGAGCGATGGGACACAGCATCTCCGAGGTAGCGATGATGTGGAGGTTTTCCCATACGAACATATGACGAGTGTACCCTGAATATGAGGAATCCGGTAAAATATCAAATCTCCGACATCGCTGCAGCCGGAAATAGATCCTGGAAGAACGGGACCAACGACGACTGAAGAGAATCGTTCGACGTGACAGAAGTGCAACACTTCCGAAAATTGCTGCAGATTTCAATGCTGGACCATCAGCAAGTGTCAGCAAGGCCCACTCGTGTACCCATGAAGGGTGCACGACAGAAAGTTTTACGCATCGCGTGGGTCCGTCTACACCGACATTGGTCTGTTCATGATTGGAAACATGTTGCCTGATCGGAGGAGTCCAGTTTCGAATGGTATCGAGCGGATGGAAGTTTAAGGGTGTGGAAACCACCTCATTAATCCAAAGGACCCTGCATATCAGCAGGAGACTGTTCAGGCTGGTGGAGGCTCTGTAATGGTATGGGGCGTGTGCCGTTGGAGAGGTGTGGGATCCCTGATACGTTCACATCCGAGTCTGATAGGTGATACGTACGTAAGAATCCTGCCTGACAACCTGTATCCGTTCAGTTCCACTGTCCATTCCGATGGACTTTGGCAATTCCAGCAGGACAATGCGACACCCCACACTTCAAGAATTGCTACGGAGCGGCTCCAGGAACACTCTTCTGGTTTCACACTTCCTCTGGCCACCAAACTCCCCAGATATGAACATTATTGAGTATGAAACTTCCTGGCAGATTAAAACTGTGTGCCCGACCGAGACTCGAACTCGGGACCTTTGCCTTTCGCGGGCAAGTGCTCTACCAACTGAGCTACCGAAGCACGACTCACGCCCGGTACTCACAGCTTTACTTCTGCCAGTACCTCGTCTCCTACCTTCCAAACTTTACAGAAGCTCTCCTGCGAACCTTGCAGAACTAGAGACGAGATACTGGCAGAAGTAAAGCTGTGAGTACCGGGCGGGAGTCGTGCTTCGGTAGCTCAGATGGTAGAGCACTTGCCCGCGAAAGGCAAAGGTCCCGAGTTCGAGTCTCGGTCGGGCACACAGTTTTAATCTGCCACGAAGTTTCACATCAGCGCACACTCCGCTGCAGAGTGAAAATCTCATTCTGGAAACATCCCCCAGGCTGTGGCTAAGCCATGTCTCCGCAATATCCTTTCTTTCAGGAGTGCTAGTTCTGCAAGTTTCGCAGGAGAGCTTCTGTAAAGTTTGGAAGGTAGGAGACGAGGTACTGGCAGAAGTAAAGCTGTGAGTACCGGGCGTGAGTCGTGCTTCGGTAGCTCAGTTGGTAGAGCACTTGCCCGCGAAAGGCAAAGGTCCCGAGTTCGAGTCTCGGTCGGGCACACAGTTTTAATCTGCCAGGAAGTTTCATATCAGCGCACACTCCGCTGCAGAGTGAAAATCTCATTCTGGATTATTGAGTATATCTGGGGTGCCTTCGAACGTGCTGTTCAGAAGAGATCTCCACCCCTCGTACTCTTACGGATTTATAGACAGTCCTGCATGATTCATGGTGTCAGTTCTCTCCGTCACTACTTCAGACATTAGTCGAGTCCATGCCACGCCGTGTTGCGGCATTTCTGCGTGTTCTCTGGAGCCCTACACGATATTAGGCAGGTGTACCAGTTTGTTTGCATCGTCAATGTATTACTTTAGTCATTTTCCACTTCTGTATGGAGTCGACAGTGTAATATGTATTTGACAAAGTGATAACTGGTGGCCAGATACCCGTACCGACGACACCAAACCCTCTGGCAAGGAATCTGTGTGGTCCTTCTACAATGCATCAGGTTTTCGGAACGTTTACATATCATTTATGTGAGCTGTGACATGGGTATCAGCCCAATATTTATGTAGGTGACTGTGAGAAACCAAGCAAAAACCACATCCAGACTGGCTGGCCCACCAGTCCTCGTGATTAATCCTTGAGGAAGAGTCGTTCTGGGACTAGCTCACCTTCCTGGATCCTGGCAGTGCAGTAATGCGCTTGGCTATCTGGGTTAATTTTCGCTGGCATATGCTCAGTAATGTATTATTCTTTGTACATCAGTCCATATTTTTAAAGTCATAATATTTATTTTGTTGATTTGCAATTTGCTAAAACACGGCCATCTGTTGGTCTCTAATACTACTCTGTTAGCTCTGTATTCACTGGAAATTCCCATGTTGACCAATGCGTGGTGCCGCAAAAGTCTTCCTTACCTAATCACTTGGTCAGATCCAAGCATTGAAGTGCTCATGAAAATAAACGTTTCTTGGGACATGGTTTGTTTTCACACTCATTATGGGACACTGCAAGGAAATGTACAGAAGAGAAAAGAAATATGACTGCGACATGTGGTAAGAATCTACTCACATTGCGACTGCACCAGACCTAGCCCATTTCATGCTCATAAATATTTACAAGGACAAGACATGTTTAGTTAATGATCATGTGCTTTCATCTACACTGCCTGATAAAGAAATTGAAGCACCCAGAAGACAAAGTTCATGTAACTTCATATATATACACAGCACAGACTTGTGTGTAAATAATTACAGTTCCAATTCTCTGTGATAGCTAGAACGGACATCAGTGTCGTTAACGTATAGCTCTGTTACTGGTCATGGTAGGGCATTTTTGGGGGGCACTCATGTGAGACAGAGTTATCATCGCCTAACAGAGTTTGAAAGAGATCTCTCTTACTGGTCTCCATTTGGCCAGCTACTCGAATTGTGCAATTTAGAGTTTCGTAGGGCATTCGGATGTGAACAATGGCACAGTGTTGTGCTACAAGGGAACTTGAGAGTGGATTTCACGTCACCAAGTTTCCGCTCGACTTTGTCACCACATGGGAGACCGGTGTATTGTGCACCATACGCATCGTAAGCCATTCACATCTGCGCCAGCCTTCTGAGAATAAATAATGGTCTCCTTGCAAGATCCTCTGTCTCCCTTTACCACTGGTCGGAAACTACCAGCAACCGGACTATGAAATCAACGTCCTATACGTAGACTACCGTTTACTTCACAACACAAACGGCTGCGTTTGGAGTGGTGTCATGATCGAGAAGGATGGATTGTTGATGAATGGCGTCACATTGTGTTCAGTGATGAATTGCGATTCAACCAGGTGTAGAAGTGTGAAACCGGAATTTCTCTATAGATGGTGCTAGTATAACACCCCCTTGCTTCCCGGGATTTGCGAAATTACAAGTTAACAGTGACCATGAATTATGAATTTTGACCCGTGTCGGGATAAGGCATCCGAATCCGAAGTAAATAATGATTATTTCGCGGAAAACAGGAGACGTTATAACTTGATCGTTATTGACTGAGTAATTTCATTCAATAACGATCGGTAAATGAAATAATGGAAATAATTTGGAAATAAATTTTGCCAGTGGAAATTTTGCCGAAAGAAATGATTAAGTTGTAAAAGCAATTAAAAAATCGGTCGCCAGCTTAACTGATGAACGACAGTACTGTTAAGCACGTGAATAATTGTGTCAAAAATAAAGTTTGCCTGTTTGTAGCGCAGCAGGTGGAACGGGAACTTTTACGTAAGTGCTGTGTCAGGCTCAGTAGTCATATAAAATAATGTCATAACAACCTAACTACACTTAAACATTAATGGTTAACTTTCAATAAGTATTTTGATAATTATTTTGTTCGTGATTTGTCAGCTAAGTGCAATGCTGACAACACAGATAATTATATATCGAGATTTTGAATAATGGATTGTCATTCTGTCTTTAAAATTATGTTCTTTGCTCAGTTTGATCTACTGATAATGAAATATATTGCCAATAATTGATTAACTATGTTTTGAATGATAATAATTCATTAATTGGGCGATTGTCTGGTGGAACAAGCTTTATAGTTTCGTGAAATATCCTTGAACTAACTTCAGCTGAATATGCATTGAAGTAAATCTTGATAATCAAATTTATTACTTCAGTCTATTATTAAGTTACTACGGTTGGCATAAGCTTATTAAGTGCAACAATTATCTACGATAACCAATCGTTCAAAACAGTCTGAAATTTGCTCTTCACCGTCTATGCAAATAATTTGATAATTAACATATTTTCTCTTGATAATGACGTGCACACTCGGTTCAATAAGGTAAGGATCGGAAGGAACCTACTTGGTGTTATTGTCGGGTGGAATGTAACTGCAACACTTCGATTATAAAGTGCTTGTTATTAATTGTTCAACTACAGAGAAAAGCACAGTGCTTCTTATTAATTGTTCAACTTCAGAGAAAAACACAATCACTGGCAAGCCTTCTACAATTTTATCCTACAAAAATTACGTAGATCTTACTTCCCTCGTTGTCGGTGGAACTACGGAAGTCCACGGCGGCGATACAATGTGGCAGCGGGCTTTTACTGTTGCGACTTGGGCCCACAGTGCGCTTCACATTTAAGCCCTCGTTTCTTCAGCACTATGCCCATTAATCCATAATAATTTGCCCGGCCATGCTTCCAGATATTACGACCATTACTTTCCCGTCGTACTTAGATCCACACCCTAGCCGTTAGATGTAACACAGTTAGGAATAGCAGCACTCGACTGTACGTCTTACTCCGAGCACGGCGTCGCTGCTACTACTGCCCGCTGGAGCACTCCCGCGCCCAGCGGCACGACAAAACAATCTCTCTAACTTCAACGTTAAGTAAATACGCCCTGACTTGCCAGTGTTAAATATTACATAATTTAAACATAGTATTTACAATACATATTTACACCAGACAATACATCGTATACAAACATTTTCATGTGTTAAGTAGGCGAAAAAAATTCGTAGCAAGGACTGCGTTGTAGCGTCTCGCTAGCCGTCAGTGTAGGGGCCGTGAGACCACGTCTGCAGCGCCATCTGCTTCCTGTAACGTTTGACGACGAGTGCCAACACACAGTAACCCATGTTACACACATCGGTATCTATTTCAAACCCGTAAAGATGATGAATTTTGTGCCTCCGAACTACCATTTTCGGACAGCATTGATTCTATGTTACCATTTGCAGGAAACTGCTACAGAACCGCATCCAATGATTGTCGAAGCTTTCGGCGGACATGTTCTTGGGAAAACACAGTGTTCCGAGTGGTTAAAAAAAATCAGAAATGGTGATTGTGGCGTGAGGAACGGTGAGCGCGGGAAACCACCGAAAAAGTTCGAAGACAACGATTTGCAGGCTTTATTGGATGAAGATGATACTCAAATTCAGCAGGAACTCGCGGAACAATTGAATACGACGCAGAAAGGCGTTTGTCTTAGGTTGAAAGCTATGGGAAAGGTGCAGAAAGTGAAAAAATGGGTTCTGCATGGGCTGAACGAAAGGCAGCAAGCAAACCAAAAGACCACTTCTGAAATTCTATTCGCCAGATACAAAAGAAAGTCGTTTCTCCATCGAATAGTGACTGGTGATGAAAAATGGATCCTATGCGTTGTAAATCATGGGTGAATCCAGGCAAACCATCGATATCCACTGCAAGACCAAATCGCTTTGGAAAGAAGACAATGCTTTGAGTTTGGTGGGATAGAAGGGTGTCATCTATTATGAGCTGCTATGATTTGGTGAAACCATTAACACTGATCGCTACCAACAGCAAATGATCGATTTTAATCGACCAGTATATGGAAAAAGGCAACACAAAGTCATATTGCTCCTTGATAACGCCCCATCATACACAGCAAAACGGGGCAGGGAAACGATAGAGGCGTTCAGTTGGGAAATACTAAGGCATCCGGCTTATTCTCCAAACTTCGCTCCTTCCGATTATATCTATTTGCATCACTGGTACACGCTCTCGCTGAATAATTCGAATGAAGATGTACGAAAATGGCTCGCTGACTGGTTTTTTGTCGTGGCATTCATAGCCTGCTCGAGAGATGGGAGAAATGTGTAAATAGCAATGGAGATTATTTTGAATAAAATATTGTTTATCAGTTTCAAACAACAACAAAATTCTGGTTTCATACTTCTGCACCTTGTACACTACCCCGTATGACCATTGTTGGCGACTATGGCGTCGACCTGGGAGAAGCCCATTCTTCCAATACTTTGGAGAAGTGCAGCGCGGTTACTCCTGGCGCGATGGAGTGGGAAGCCATCGAGTTCGAATTCAGGTCACGTTTGGTAATGATTTTGGAGGGGGGGGGGGGGGAACTCTCATGGCACAACGGTACTTCACGGACATCATGCATCCTCATGTGTTCGGTCTCACGTGACAGTACCACACTGCCCATTTCAACAAGAAAATGCTCATCCACACACGGCATTTGTCTCTATGAACTAGCTGCATGCTCTTGAGGTACTCCTATTGCCAGCATGATACCCAAATCTGTAATGTGTGGGAACAGCTCGGATTGAACACTGTCCCGGTGGCAGCCTCAATCATATCAAGGAGTAGCTACAACAGTTGTGGGGATCTTACCTCAGGAGAGAATACAGTGGCTCTGAGCCACTCTTACAAAGCGAATCAGTGCATGCATCCAGGTCAGAGGGTGTGCAATGTCAAACTGATAAGTGGGCTCATACTGCCAAGTTCTCCTTAAATTGGAATAACATCACATATGCCCTCAACCCGTAAAGTTTCATTTCGTTTTCTCCACCCCTTCTGGGTGCTTCTCTTTTTCTTTCCAGACAGTGTAAATTAGAAATCAACCATGTATCAGAAAGTTGTCTAGTCAGATTTCTGACACGCGATAAGAATAAACGAAATATGAAGTTATAGCCAAATTAGAAACGACGGAGCATCCGCAGCTGCAATAGTTACTGCTACAAAATATACAACCAAATTGCTTCAAAGCTTTCGTGTGGGGGCCATAGATCATCACTAGCCCCCCATATAGTGAAAAATGTTCTCATCTGTCTCATGCGTGACGGACCGCTTCGTAGATCGCACGTGTGTGGGCTAATCGCACTGATCGGTCCCTATCACACGCAAATCCCAGGCAGTTTGATGGATCGCATGCGATTCGTACTTACAATGTGGCTACTTGGCTGGTTAGCAGCGATGTGTGGTCTCCAGTTATTAGGCGTGCTTGTGCAGCTTTGTCTCGTTTCTCTTCGCCCACGTGTGAATAAGAACTTTTGCGTTACAATTTATGATTATTTGGCGACCATGAACTATGCTGGAATTGAATGGAGGCCGGAGTTGCCGTTCATATTACCTTCGCAATACCAAAGGGGGATGGGGTGGGCTATGTGGGTGGGATGAAGCGATTACTTCGTGCCCAGTTTTTAGAAGTATCGTAATCTAGGCATATACTTTATGTTTTAAATTTCTGAGTAACATATTTATTGTTTTCAATTATTTCTTTTATCAGATTCCGCAACTGTTTTAAATTTTTCAATAAAACGTAACATAAAAATTTAAGGCTTAGTAGTAGTGTGGGTTTTAGCAATAAGTGTCATGTTCATATTTTCAGGTTTAGGACCTTCCTTATAAATCTATGTAAAATTTTTGTATTTTTTGAATATTTTTGTGATGGTCGTAAAGTACCCCTCCAATCGGTGTAAGCATTACGGAAGTGTGTGCTAAAAGATATTTTCAGGTTCTGTACCCTACTTATACATCACCACCCATTTAAAAAGTATATTGTTAATAAAAGTAAACACATTCAATGAAATTTGCTTTTTCAGTTATTTTCGCGGTGGGTGCAAAGTACCTGTCCCCGGGCCCCACTGGTGTTACACGCTATGGAAAATGTGTTGGTATTGTTGAGTTTGAGAAGTAATACAAAATACAGCTTCCGGTTTTTCAGCGATTAGTAATTTTGAATCTTGTGCCGTAGAAGTAAAACTGATGGGATATTCATAGTAGTAGTAACGATATACTGATTTTCAGTTATTTATGAAACAATCATGCGCATTATTATAGTTTATAACTTCTAAACAGAGTGACGTATCGTAATATTAAGATGACATTTCTGTGATACATATTCAGTGCAAATCCCTTATACAGCTATACTCAAGTTACTTGTCGTTTCGCATAATCTACACTCCTGGAAATTGAAATAAGAACACCGTAAATTCATTGTCCCAGGAAAGGGAAACTTTATTGACACATTCCTGGGGTCAGATACATCACATTATCACACTGACAGAACCACAGGCACATAGACACAGGCAACAGAGCATGCACAATGTCGGCACTAGTACAGTGTATATCCACCTTTCGCAGCAATGCAGGCTGCTATTCTCCCATGGAGACGATCGTAGAGATGCTGGATGTAGTCCTGTGGAACGGCTTGCCATGCCATTTCCACCTGGCGCCTCAGTTGGACCAGCGTTCGTGCTGGACGTGCAGACCGCGTGAGACGACGCTTCATCCAGTCCCAAACATGCTCAATGGGGGACAGATCCGGAGATCTTGCTGGCCAGGGTAGTCGACTTATACCTTCTAGAGCACGTTGGGTGGCACGGGATACATGCGGACGTGCATTGTCCTGTTGGAACAGCAAGTTCCCTTGCCGGTCTAGGAATGGTAGAACGATGGGTTCGATGACGGTTTGGATGTACCGTGCACTATTCAGTGTCCCCTCGACGATCACCAGTGGTGTACGGCAAGTGTAGGAGATCGCTCCCCACACCATGATGCCGGGTGTTGGCCCTGTGTGCCTCGGTCGTATGCAGTCCTGACTGTGGTGCTCACTTGCACGGCGCCAAAGACGCATACGACCATCATTGGCACCAAGGCAGAAGCGACTCTCATCGCTGAAGACGACACGTCTCCATTCGTCCCTCCATTCACGCCTGTCGCGACACCACTGGAGGCGGGCTGCACGATGTTGGGGCGTGAGCGGGTGACGGCCTAACGGTGTGCCGGACCGTAGCCCAGCTTCATGGAGACGGTTGCGAATGGTCCTCGCCGATACCCCAGGAGCAACAGTGTCCCTAATTTGCTGGGAAGTGGCGGTGCGGTCCCCTACGGCACTGCGTAGGATCCTACGGTCTTGGCGTGCATCCGTGCGTCGCTGCGGTCCGGTCCCAGGTCGACGGGCACGTGCACCTTCCGCCGACCACTGGCGACAACATCGATGTACTGTGGAGACCTCACGCCCCACGTGTTGAGCAATTCGGCGGTACGTCCACCCGGCCTCCCGCATGCCCACTATACGCCCTCGCTCAAAGTCCGTCAACTGCACATACGGTTCACGTCCACGCTGTCGCGGCATGCTACCAGTGTTAAAGACTGCGATGGAGCTCCGTATGCCACGGCAAACTGGCTGACACTGACGGCGGCGGTGCACAAATGCTGCGCAGCTAGCGCCATTCGACGGCCAACACCGCGGTTCCTGGTGTGTCCGCTGTGCCGTGCGTGTGATCATTGCTTGTACAGCCCTCTCGCAGTGTCCAGAGCAAGTGTGGTGGGTCTGACACACCGGTGTCAATGTGTTCTTTTTTCCATTTCCAGGAGCGTAACTCTCCATCATGCAAGAGTCATGATAACCAGCAGTGCTACTACAGACACATCCAGATTGGAAAACAAATTGTGTGAATACGTGAAGTTAAGTTACGAGACTAATGAAAAATGAATTGAAGGGTAGTAAGCAAGAAACAAATTGTATTAGAATATTGGAAAGATGTATACAACCCGCTTTGTGTCAATGAAGAATGTCACATATCCTGTAAAATAACTTTGAAATGTTCCTTTCTTGGATACTGAGATATTTTTCTGAAAAATATCTCAAATAACCGACGATACATGATATTTGCAAATGATGCAATACTTCGCATGTGTTAACTGTTGCGCCAATGAAGTACGTTCAAATGAGGATGGAACTTTTAACCGTAAAGCGCAAATAAACTGATAAATCTGAGAAATGAGAATTATTAATATTCAGATACACCGCTGTCAGTGAAAAAGATGGGGAGGGGGGGGTGCGTAAAATCAGTGAGTATGTTCGATGATATGGGGCCGATCAAATGAGAGAAAATCTTACGCAAGAAATTACGTAAGACAAAGGAAAATCCAGAATGAGATTTTCACTCTGCAGCGGAGTGTGCGCTGATATAAAACTTCCTGACAGGTTAAAACTGTGTGCCGGACCGAGTCTCGAACTCGGGAGTCTCGGTCCGGCACACAATCTGCCAGGAAGTTTCATATCAGCGCACACTCCGCTGCAGAGTGAAAATCTCATTCTGGAACCATCCCCTAGGCTGTGGCTAAGCCATGTCTCCGCCTTATCCTTTCTTTCAGGAGTGTTAGTTCTGCAGGGTTCACAGGAGAGCTTCTGTAAAGTTTGGAAGGTAGGAGACGAGATACTGGCAGAAGTAAAGCTGTGAGGACGGGGCGTGAGTCGTGCTTGGGCAGCTCAGATGGTAGAGCACTTGCCCGCGAAAGGCAAAGGTCCCGAGTTCGAGTCTCGGTCCGGCACACAGTTCTAATCTGTCAGGAAGTTTCACAAACGAAAATGATCAGCAAATTAATCTCAGAATGGCTGTGTCTTCTGTTAACGAAGAGTTAACGATAGAACATGGTGTTCGGTCGTTTCGTCATCTAAAAATCCCCTCCCAAATTCACGCCGTCCGCCGTTGTAAATTACAAAAATGCAGTGGAAGTTACGGTCATGACAAAAGAAATGAAGAAGGCAGATGATTCTTAAATAATTACACACGACTTAGTGTAATAAATTGGTCAATTATTTCCAGCAAACAGAAAATACATTTCACTTACGTCTGTTCTCTTCGAGCTCACACAGGAAAACGTTACAGAAACGTTTACAACACAAATTAACTTGCCCATTTAATTGTTACAAACAGCATAGAGTCGTGATTCTGTGAAATTGCAGACGGTTGACGACTATTTACTTTGATTATGAAGAGAAAATTTAATTCATTGATTTCACACAGAGTCGTCTATGTAGCAGTTAAAAATGTAATGTTTCGTCATGCAGCTCCAAAGGATAACGTTTCAAAATAATTTTAATAAATTAAACTTTTTAAATTTATTTTTTTCAAATACATGTGGGGATTCTGAGATCAGCTGCAACTGGTGCTGGACATAGTACTTTTCATTTTCCATGCTAGGACCTCTCGACGCAGTGGCGTTTGTAATTAAGACTGAGATTGCTTGCAAATCGCTCGTGGGCGGCAGGATCGAGGCGAGCGACCGATTACGACGGCATCGCATGCGACGGATCGCTGCAATCTGTCTCTCCGGTGTCTAGCAGTTGAGGGGAGGTACCCGTAAAATTTCATCTCGATCATAAAAAAAGTCACAGGGTGCTGACAGTTTGTTTCATAACATCTCTTCGCACGCTGAATTACGCCAGTAAATCAAATCTGCTAAACAAAATGTTTTCATAGTTTTGGATTTTTCAAACCCGTATGTGGAGTTGTTGATTATCATGGAATCTATTAAAAAAAGTTTGAGCCAAAGATGTTTAAAATTGACGGAGGAGTAGCATTTTACGTTTCGGCCATTTTGCTTTTTACGAAGAAATTGAACTGTTGTGACCTCTTTAACACTGTTCACGCATGAAAAGTGTAGATAAATTATAAAAATTCTGCTTTTAAAATACGTGACAAGAATTTAGCGTACAGTAGAATTTCTACTAAACTATACTATGTTTGACCCAGTATTAAAGATAAGTTCGAAAATTATATTCATTATTTTCAGTTTACGTTATACATGCGCGTCGTACATGCGTGTATAATACGGAGTTACATCAAAACAAAGCAGCACCGTAGATTACACTACCACCTTCAAATACAGCTTCTTCTCTTTGATGTTTGGCAAAATCAATTTTTCGGCGAACGCCTTCGTACCTCTTCAAATTTTTCGCTTCATCTTGCTGCAAAGTTACTTTGCCCTTTCGTACTAATGATTGTGCTGTTCGATAAGTATACTTGAGTTCTAATTTTCTGAAAAAACTCTGTGAGAGCCTACGTTGTATCCACAAACACTGACAGGAGTCGCTACTTTTACTCTCATTGCAGAAAAATACTTCTCTTTGAGACATCCATTCCATGTAATGCTGTGTAAACTCCCTTGGCATCTTGTGCTGGATATCGAGCACATCGTGACAGTACTAATTCATCAGTCAAGCGAATGCAAAACGGCAGTATTTTGTCGAAACAAAGTTGATTTATTGGTGTCGTTATATTAGAAGTGTGAGATCCACGTTCTCGCTTCCCACGCCCGGGTTCCCGGGTTCGATTCCCGGCGGGGTCAGGGATTTTCTCTGCCTCGTGATGACTGGGTGTTGTGTGATGTCCTTAGGTTAGTTAGGTTTAAGTAGTTCTCAGTTCTAGGGGACTGATGACCATTGATGTTAAGTCCCATAGTGCTCAGAGCCATTTGAACCATTTGAGATCCACACTCGAGTTCTTTTGCCAATTGTGACGGGTAAAAACGCCATGATGACTTTCCTTACGGGCAGGGGGAGTGTTGAGGACTAATTGCACTAGAAGCGCAATGATATAATGTTGCGGGTATTGTACCTTTCATATTCTGTAATTAATAAATTAGTTGACACTACTGTAGCTGTAAAGTGTCAATCATATTGAAAAGTATGTTTATGTGTACCTTTTATCACCTTTATTTCTAGACACTGCTTTTTTGTAACTTACTGCCAGTTTTTGTATTGCAGCGTTCTTCAGTTGTCAAGGACCCTTTACACCTAACGTAACTTTTCTGCTTCCTTTTTCTTTCACAATATGTGTTATATCTGCAGAGACCCCGCACACTGTAAGTATATCCTATCCGAGTTTTGCGACATAAATAATGAAAATAAAATAGTTGTGAAGTAGATATGAGTACACATCTAAGTATATACAACAAAATCCTTTTTGCAACATAATTCACAGATTCTTCTTTCTGTATTTTATGATTATATCCCTAGAAATTCATAACTTTTGGATATTTTCCATATATTTGTAGCAATCATAGGTTCCAACGCACCAAAGGACCCCGAATGATTGATAGAACATTGATTGGCACAACATTACAACAAAAATTATATCCCGGTGAAACTTCGCGTAATTGAGTTGCTGTTGCCACGCCAGTCTGACAAAACTTTGTTACAATACACATCGACAATGTATCCTGTCGACAAATCAATAACGCTGCCAAAACCAACTTTTGATCGGAAACCTCTAGTTGGCCATGAACCATCGTAACTCATGTCTAAATCTACTTTGTCATCTGAACTTTGCAGTATTATAGCATTTTTGGCAACAATATCATCACTAACCCCATAATCAGAATCCATGTGGGAATTGTCCTCACAATAATTATCAATAAATTCATTATCAGAATCCGATTTGGCGTTTTCCTCAAAATCTTTGTGAATAAGCTCATTCTGAAAATCCAATTTTGAATTTTCATCGAAGTCAATTTCGATAAGCTTGCAATCCAGTTTTGAACATTCATGTGTATTTTTTACTGTTACCCGACATTCATCAAAAGAGACTGTCGTAGATTCATCAACAGCAGTTTCTATGTTTTTGAAAAGGAGAAACAGGAGAAAGATCGCATATTGATAGGCCTCACGAAATGTTGAATGCTCGAACATTTTCTTCCCGCATATACTCGTATAAATGCCAGGCACAGACGCGTATTTACATCAAAAGGAGTTCTGTTGTATTTTGTTTCAAACATTGTCCCGACGTAAAGTATGTGATTTAGAAAATTCATTTCCATGCAGTTCGCTGTAAGAACATTTTAGCGTGTTTCTACGCGAAAAACCCAACATGTTGGCTCAAACTCCAAATTCAAGGTACTTTGGTCGCAATCAACGCATTTCATTTTTGATAATACTGATGACAACAGTGAAAAATCAAGTAGTATATACGAGGTGTGGCTAGAAAAAAACCGGACTAGTACTGGTAAAACAATAAAACGAATGCAATAAGGCTGAAAGTAGCGTGGCCTGTCAAGTGACTCTCGCTCCGCCTACTGCTCGAGTTTCATCTGCCTCCTGCACTCAGTCTGCCCGTGGCGTCTGTCTTAAGTAGTTGACGTTTTGTCTGTGTGTCGGAAAATGTTGAGTGTACAGAAAGAACAGCGTGTTAACATCAAATTTTGTTTCAAACTAGGAAAATCTGCAAGTGAAACGTTTGTAATGTTACAACAAGTGTACGGCGATGATTGTTTATCACGAACACAAGTGTTTGAGTGGTTTAAACGATTTAAAGATGGTCGCGAAGACACCAGTGATGACACTCGCACTGGCAGACCATTGTCAGCAAAAACTGATGCAAACATTGAAAAAATCGGTAAACTTGTTCGACAAGATCGCCGTTTAACAATCAGAGCAGTGTCTCAGTTAACAGGAGTTGACAAGGAAAGTGTTACGCAGATTCTTCATGAAAGTTTCAACATGAACAAAGTGTGCGAGTGTCATCACTGGTGTCTTCGCGGCCATCTTTAAATCGTTTAAACCACTCAAACACTTGTGTTCGCGATAAACAATCATCGCCGTACACTTGTTGTAACATTACAAACGTTTCACTTGCAGATTTTCCTAGTTTGAAACAAAATTTGATGTTAACACGCTGTTCTTTCTGTACACTCAACATTTTCCGACGCACAGACAAAACGTCAACTACTTAAAACAGACGCCACGGGCAGACTGAGTGCAGGAGGCAGATGAAACTCGAGCAGTAGGCGGAGCGAGAGTCACTTGACAGGCCATGTGACTTTCAGCCTTATTGCATTCGTTTTATTGTTTCACTAGTACTAGTCCGGTTTTTTTCTAGCCACACCTCGTATTCAGAGTATTCTGTCTTTCGTTCAGCTTTTTATTTTATATTTATTGCTAGTGTTAGCAACATTGAGTTTGTCAACGCTATTCCTGGCATTACTATCAAATTTCCTTAGTGTTCGTTATGTTTTTCTCATACGATATATTTTCATTGACACTTTCCCTACTGTCACTGACACTTTCTATTTTTCGCTTTTCACATTTTTCTGTCTCTCCTTCACTACCTCACTACAATTACCGAGTGTCTCTTAAGCCGAGATTAGTTATTCTTATCAAGGAATCTGTAAACCCCTCGAACTTGTGCACGCGAACTTGTCCACTGCTGAAAGCACATTCCTGTCTTTGCTGCGCCCACATGGGCGGGTCGTCGGCCGCGGGAATAGCTAGCGACGCGGAGTCAAAGTGGGTCTTTTCTGGCCACCAGAAATCGCCCCCAGTTGATAGACTCGAGGGGCGTTGACTGTAAGAGTGTGTGTATATATCCTGGTATGGACAAAGTTATGTAAAGTAACTGCGTTGGAATGCTGGTCACCTGCTCGCCCTAAAAACCTCACACCCCGCCGCCATCCATCCTGGATCTTTATTAATATTTACTTTCTTGCTTACAGTTGAGACTGCCGCGAACGTAAATCCGAATGTCAGAAAACTGCATTGATTTCAGTTGTACGTATATATTAGGCACATATACATGCACGATTATACATGTACGTACTGATTATGTAGACATATTCATACAAAATCAAAGTTTCAATTAAATTTCTGCGTTGTCCATATCTATCTGCTGACAGAAAACTGACTATTGTGACGGTACAAACCCCCGTTTCTAGATGGATAGGTCTAGTATGCAAGCATTGATCTGTGGAGAGCGAGCGCGCTACATGGTGCGCGATTCGCGGAAGCGCGTGGCGCGCCCGCGCAAGATTTGCAACGGTCGGTGGGACGCCTGTGTCGCCGGGCGGCCACGTGGCCCTCAGCTTGGGGCATTGTTCGTTTTTTCGCGCATTACGCGAAAACTATGTAACTTATGGTGAAGAGCGATGCGGCAGTGGATTGTGGTCAGCAATATGCACCTTCTGAAAGATCGATCTTTATTTCAAGTCACGAGACGCAAACGTTATAATAACTTCAGAATCGGTTAATATCACGAATACTGAAAGATGAATAAAAATAGTAAATAGCAACTTACAGGGATGAGCAAGGACTCGTTAAAAACGTTTCGACATAGCAGATCGAGTGCCGTAGTCATATGTTAAGATTAAAAAATAATTAAGCGCTTAAAGAGCAATAAACAAAGTTTGAGTGAAAATTGTTTATAAAATTCAATAGAAAATTCATGACGTAAAGAACGGCACTATATAATACTTTGGGTGGCATCACACGTATTTTAAACTATTTAAGTTTTGCTATGCACTTAACTTGCAAATGTTTTCATTGTTTGAAAATTATTATTAACATTTATCGCCCATAATTAATTAATTATTACAAATATGAAGATTTTGAGAAGCGCAATGTGTAGATCGCTATAGATTACGTCTAAAGAAGGTGCTATATGCAGTTCTATGTTAAAACTTTGATGCAAAAATGTAAAGAAACAAATTTGCGCTAAGTGGCGAAATTTTGCAAAAACTAAAACTTGATTTACGGTCGATAGAATAATGTATAGAAATTAATGTAACGTAGTAAACAAGATGTACCTTTTAGCACGGTTCCGATGGTGTACTTATTTCTGTCGAGGGATGTATGTATCAAAATTTGTAATCTTAACTGGTGAGACTGGTACTTGCATAATAAGGGGGTTGACATCCGAGCCTATATAAGCAAGCGGCCATCTTGGCCAGGGGTCAGTCGTTGGTCAGTCGTTTTGGTGGGTGGGTGGCGAGCAAGCCCTGCTTGAGGGTGGGCCATGTGGTCATTTGAGAATTCTTTCTCACGCCGATTTATTTCGACAAAGAGCATTGTTTAATAGTGCAAGTGTGCAAGCATATATTTGGTGAACTGGAAGTGCTACGATTATTTGCGTGAGTATGATTTAGGAGTTATACATTGTCGTAAGTGAACATGTGGCGAATTGTGATTTCGCGCCTAAACTGTTAGAACAAAGAGGACAGTAAAATTGTAAACCGTCTCACCAGTGCTAATTTCATTGTCTGAAAAAAAAGGACAACGCCAATAAATAGTGATTGAACTGTGTCGTGAAAAACTGATTTTAGTATAATGTTGTTGTTGTTGTGGTCTTCAGTCCCAAGACTGGTTTGATGCAGCTCTCCATGCTACTCTATCCTGTGCAAGCCTCTTCATCTCCCAGTACGTACTGCAGCCTACATCCTTCTGAATCTGCTTAGTGTATTCATCTCTTGGTCTCCCTCTACGATTTTTACCCTCCACGCTGCCCTCCAGTACTAAATTGGTGACCCCTTGATGCCTCAGAACATGTCCTACCAACCGATCCCTTCTTCTAGTCAAGTTGTGCCACAAACTCCTCTTCTCCCCAATTCTATTCCTCCTCATTAGTTGTGTGATGTACCCATCTAATCTTCAGCATTCTTCTGTAGCACCACATTTCGAAAGCTTCTATTCTCTTCTTGTCTAAACTATTTATCGTCTATGTTTCACTTCCATACATGGCTACACTCCATACAAATACTTTCAGAAACGACTTCCTGACACTTAAATCTATACCCGATGTTAACAAATTTCTCTTCTTCAGAAACGCTTTCTTCGCCATTGCCAGTCTACATTTTATATCCTCTCTACTTCGACCATCATCAGTTATTTTTCTCCCCAAATAGCAAAGCTCCTTTACTACTTTAAGTGTCTCATTTCCTAATTTAATTCCCTGAGCATCACCCGACTTAATTCGACTACATTCCATTACCCTCGTTTTGCTTTTGTTGATGTTCATCTTATACCCTCCTTTCAAGACACTGTCCATTCCGTTCAACTGCTTTTCCAAGCCGGCCGCGGTGGTCTAGCGGTTCTAGGCGCGCAATCCAGAACCGCGCGACTGCTACGGTCGCAGGTTCGAATCCTGCCTCGGGCATGGATGTGTGTGATGTCCTTAGGTTAGTCAGGTTTAAGTAGTTCTAAGTTCTAGGGACTGATGACCACAGATGTTAAGTCCCATAGTGCTCAGAGCCATTTGAACCATTTTTTTGCTCTTCCAAGTCCTTTGCTGTCTCTGACAGAATTACAATGTCATCGGCGAACCTCAACGTTTTTATTTCTTCTCCATGGATTTTAATAGCTACTGCGAACTTTTCTTTTGTTTCCTTTATTGCTTGCTCAATAAACAGATTGAATAACATCGGGGATAGGCTACAACCCTGTCTCACTCCCTTCCCAACCATTACTTTCCTTTCGTGCCCCTCGACTTTTATAACTGCCATCTGCTTTTTGTACAAATTGTAAATAGCATTTCGCTCCCTGTATTTTACCCCTGCCACCTTCAGAATTTGAAAGAGAGTATTCCAATCAACACTGTCAAAAGCTTTCTCTAATTCTTGTTCCCTAGCATAAACTGTACTTATGTCTGAGTGAATAATTAATTAAAAAACTATAACAAATGCGCGGGTGTTGAAGTGTACTGATGCACCAAGTGTGCAAATCATCCCCTGAAACTTACGTGAGAGCCAAAATTTGCAATAACATTTTTTAACCAACATCTGTATATGCATATTTCGTGTGGACACTCTGCAACCGCTCTACTTCTTTATATATACCGCCCTGTCACACTATACTTCAATTAAAAAAAAAAAAAATCAAAGTGGCCACCATAAGAAAATGTTACTCCTCTGTCAATTTTAAACATTTTTGGCTTATATTTTTTTTTGCCAGTACATTCCGTGATAACCAACATCTTCACGTTTGAGTTTGAAAAAATAAGGATTTTTTTCAAAATTCACAAATAATAAAAGTATGAAAAAATTTGTTTAAGTAATTGGTTTTACCCATTTAGTTCTGCATGCCAAGGTATGTTATGAAACACATTTTCAGCCCCCTGTAATTTATATACTACAGGGTTGAGGTTTCACAGGTACCTTCCCTTACGGTCTCCTTGGACGCGTTGTGCATGCGTCTAATTTCAACCTGCCGTTGCACTGCTGAGTGCGTGAGCCGCTGTCACAACTTGGCGGTGAGGTCTGCAGCCAGCCGCGCTGCTCGGGGCTGGTCGTTAGCAGACGGCCCCTGGCGCATCCATCGGCCCCCGTCCCGTCCCGCCTGGCCCGCGTCGTCGTGCACTCGACCAGCGATGGTCGGCGGCCGGCGCCAACTTTAAGCCGGGGCTTATCAGCGCCGCTTATCCCGGCCGACGCTCTCGGGGAGTAATCTGGAGGCCCTCTGGGGCTTCTCGGCCGCTTTCCGCGGGAAATCAGCCGCACCAACTTGCGATCGTAGACCTTCCTGTCGCCCTTCGACCGCCGTATAAGAACGTATTTTACGGGGCCCGAGGTGAAATTAACGACAGCCAACACTAAGTAAAGAACTTTGTGTAACCATATTCGTCGATGGTATGTGTGAACTTCCGATGGTTGTAGCTACACTACTGGCCATTAAAATTGCTACACCACGAAGATGACGTGCTACAGACGCGAAATTTAACCGACAAGAAGACGATGCTGTGATATGCAAATGACTAGCTTTCCAGAGCATTCACACAAGGTTGGCGATGGTGGCGACACCTAAAACGTGAAGACATGAGGAAAGTTTTCAACCGATTATTCATACACAAACAGCAGTTGACCGGCGCTCCATGGTGAAACGTTGTTGTGATGCCTCGTCTAAGGAGGAGAAATGCGTACCATCACGTTTCCGACTTTGATAAAGGTCGGATTGTAGCCTATCGCGATTGCGGTTTATCGTATCGCGACATTGCTGCTCCCGTTGATCGAGATCCAGTGACTGTTAGCAGAATATGCAATCGGTGGATTCAGGAGGGTAATACGGAACGCCGTGCTGGAACCCAACGGCCTCGTAACACTAGCAGTCGAGATGACAGGCATCTTATCCGCATGGCTGTAAGGGATTGTGCAGCCACATCTCGATCCCTGAGTCAACAGATGGGGACGTTAGCAAGACAACAACCATCTGCACGAACAGTTCGAAGACGTTTGCACCAGCATGGAATATCAGCTCGAAGACCATGGCTGGGTTTACCCGAGGACGCTGCATCACAGACAGGAGCGCCTGCGATGGTGTACTCAACGACGAACCTGGATGCACGAATGGCAAAACGTCATTTTTTCGGATGAATCCAGGTTCTGTTTACAGCATCATGATGGTCGCATCCGTGTTTGGCGACATCGCGGTGAACGCACATTGGAAGCGTGTATTCGTCATCGCCATACTGGCGTATCACCGGGCGCCATTGCTACACGTTTCGGTCACCTCTTGTTTGCACTGACGGCACTTTTAACAGTGGACGTTACATTTCAGCTGTGTTACGACCCGTGGCTCTACCCTTCATTCGATCCCTGCGAAACCCTACATTTCAGCATGATAATGCACGACCACATGTTGCATGTCCTGTATGGGCCCTTCTGGATACATAAAATGTTCGACTGCTGCCCTGGCCAACACATTCTCCAGATCTCTCACCAGCTGAAAACGTCTGGTCAATGGTGGCCGAGCAACTGGCTCGTCACAATACGCCAGTCAGTACTCTTAATGGACTGTGGTATCGTGTTGAAGCTGCATGGGCAGCTGTACCTGTACACGCCATCCAAGCTCTGTTTGACTCAATGCCCAGTCGTATCAAGGCCGTTATTACGGCCAGAGGTGGTTGTTCTGGGTACTGATTTCTCAGGATCTATGCACCCAAATTGCGTGTAAATGTAATCACATGTCAGTTCTAGTATAACATATTTGTCTAATGAATACCCGTTTATCATCTGCATTTCTTCTTGGTGTAACAATTTTAATGGCCAGTAGTGTATTTGAAGTAAAGCGACTCGGATATATATATATATGTTTGCCGCGCGGTACTAGCCGAGCGGTCTAGGGCGCTGCAGTCGTGGACTGTGAGGTTGGTCCCGGCGGAGGTTCGAGTGTCCTTCCTCGGGCATGGGTGTGTGTGTTTGTCCTTAGGATAATTTAGGTTAAGTAGTGTGTAAACGTAGGGACTGATGACCTTAGCAGTTAAGTCCCACAAGATTTCACACACACACACACACACATTTATTTTTTTATTT
Source organism: Schistocerca cancellata (assembly GCF_023864275.1). NCBI lineage: Eukaryota > Metazoa > Arthropoda > Insecta > Orthoptera > Acrididae > Schistocerca > Schistocerca cancellata. The sequence goes on from NC_064626.1 coordinate 277,691,802, forward strand.
TTATTTTTTTGCCCTTAAAAAGTACAGTTTTTCTATTTAACAACAGAAGACGCCACAAATGGAGACTAACCATGTAATTTTTCCCTTTAGGCACGATAGTCCAAGCAATATTTTTTTTCTGTGTTAATCTTTTCCATTACGGATACTGTAGGACATCGTGAAGGTATAGTACGAAGGTACTGCAAAATGGAGGTCTACGTTACAATGCACAATAAGAGTGACGCACTGTTAGAAGAGAGTAGCGGAGAGGAGGGCTAAGTAGCCAAGTCAAGCTATTATTATTTTTTAACGCGAGTAAAAACAGGCAGAAAAGCATAGAAATGAGTTATTATAATCTGTAACTAATGAAGTACAGTATCGAATCGTTTAATGATATTATGATCAAATTAAGTGCTTTAAAAAAACTCAAATTTCACAAAGTGCTGAAATTTCCAAATGGTTCAAATGGCTCTGAGCACTATTGGACTTAACATCTGAGGTCATCAGTCCCCTAGAACTTAGAACCACTTAAACCTAACTAACCTAAAGACATCACACACACCCATGCCCGAGGCAGGATTCGAACCTACGACCGTAGCAGTCGCGCGGTTCCGGACTGAAGTGCCTAGAACCGCTCGGCCATCACGGCCGGCGTGAAATTTCCATTTTGCTAAAAAATGAAAGTCAAAAATTAAAAAAAAAGAATTAAACATACGAGGGATATTCGGTAAGTAATTTCGGATCGGTCGCGAACTGAAAACTGTGCTGTCCGGTGTGGCCGAGCGGTTTTAAGGGCTACAGTCTGGAACCGCGCGACCACTACGGCCGCAGGTTCGAATCCTGCGTCGGGCATGGATGTATGTGACGTCCTTAGGTTAGTTAGGTTTAAATAGTTCTAAGTTTTAGGGGGACTGATGACATCAGAAGTTAAGTCCCATAGTGCTCAGAGCCATTTGAACCATTTTGAAAACTGCTGTGAAAATTCGATGAAGCTTTGCTCAGATGTGTGATGGGCAGTGTCTCTAGTACACTCGTTGATTCTGTCATGTCGGCCTTTTTAGTTCTGAGCGCACAGCGAGCACGTAAAGATGGCTAGAAAACAGTGTCTCCCGCCAAGCACGAGGGCCTGGTAAGAAATTTCGCCTGAAGCTATGCAGTCCACATAACTGTCATGTGTTTCCTTCTTCAAGACAATTCTCAGCCGCATTCTGCAAGGGCAACGAAGATGCTCCTGCAGCGTTTTCGATGGTAAGTATTTTATCACCCACAATAAAGCCAGGAATTGGCTTCCTCTCAGATTCATCTCTGCTCAATTGAACTACTGGCTATGAAGAAGCATTCTGCACAGACAACGAGCTGTAGACCAGCGTAGAGAACTGGCGGAAAGCAATGGCGGCTGTATTGTACGTCGAGGATATTGGAAAGTTGGTACAACGCAACGACAGATGTCTAAGTCTGAGCGGTTGCTATGTAGATAAGTAGCTGGAAGTTGTAGCTAAGTGCTGCAAATAAAATTTTCTTGATTTTCACAGTGGTTTCCATTTCGCGGCCAATCGGAGCTTACTTTCCCAATACCCTTACCCTTTTTATTTCATTTTAAAACAGGATTCGAAATAAATTATTTACACTTTTCACAAATAAGAGTCAAACTGTGTTCTTCATTACATGTACAGAGTTCGTGGGCCCAGAAGGAGCACAGCTGACATTACAGGCACTGCTCTTATGGTCTAGGATTTGAAAGATTTTCTTCGCAATACATACACTTTCTGTTATTGTCGTTCTTGTCAAAAGAGCTCTTCTATGACTGAGTTTCCTGCGTTCTTCTTTTTTCTGACACTCTACTTCTCGGCTGCGTTCAGTTTTTCCTCCTATTATTTTCTTTTCCGTCTCGTTCATTATTTCCAGTTTCTAGATAACTCTTATAAGGAATTGTTGTAAGTATCGTCACTTAACGCTTCTTTCGGTGACTGCTTTTACGTTTTCCACCTACACAGTGTGACTGCCGAGATGACCATTTGGCTTACGTTCGCTCCAGTACATAAATGTGTACACCCTTTAAGAGCATGGCCGAAATTTCAATAATTAAAGTAGCATTGTAGACTCAAGATATAACACATTCAACATAATTTCATTGAAAAGACGTAAGTCACTTTTTCTTTCCATATTAAATACATAAACTGATTGCTTACCTTACATCAGGATAACTAAAATCCGCAAGAAATATTATGACTCTGAAGAGTGGCATAACAAACAGCTAAGACTTTGTGTTGTGACTGGACTCCCCGCGCAGAACAAGTTGAAGCATTTCGCGTGCCATGCCAGCACCTTATAGCCCCAGGACCCCAATGACTACTTTTCCCGCCATAACAACTTTACCCGGCTCTCCAGTACATGTTCCAGGTTTCCTGCAAGCATTGGGGATAACGGGAGCATCACAATGTGGGAGTGAAATTGCACAACAACCAGAAACGTACTCCTAAGGTGAAATAAGCGAGACAGTGTCATCATTGTGGGCAGAAAGTCTAAATTACATACAGACTTCGCGTGAAATTCTCACGATGTATGGATCAAATGTGGCATAAGAGTGGCATTTGATCAAGGACGCATAGACTTTGGTAATTAAAAGGTCAGTTTGTTGTAGAATTATGTTTAACGCTCGTGTATTACGACGTTTTTTTCGAAAAGAAAAATCTCCTCTACAAAAATCAACATGGATGCCGCAAAAAGAGATCTCGTAAAACTCAACTCGCTCTGTTCCTCCAAGAGATCCACAGCACTGTTGACATCTTCGCTCATGTTGATGCCGTGTCCTTCGACTTCAGTAAGGCATCTAACACTGTCTCGCACTGCCGTGTAGTTCAAAAAAGGAAGCTTACCGAGTATCGGACGAGATTGACGACTGCGTTCGAGACTTACTTGCAGATAGAAGTCAACACTTTGCTCCTAACGGAAGAAAATCGACAGATGTCAAGGTAATTTCGGGGGTACCCTAAGGAAATGTGATAAGACAGTTACTATTTACACTGTAAGTAAATTATCTAGTAGAATGCGTCGGAAGCTCTTTAAGGCTGTTCACAGATGATGCTGTTCTCTATAAGAAAGTAGCAACGCCAAAAGGCAGTATCGATTTGCACAGTGACTGACCTGCCCGTGATTATGATTGATGTAGGCTCTGGCAGTTGACTCAGAACATGCTGCGAGTACATAGGTAAAAGATCCACTGTTGTACAACGAGACTATTGATGACAAATAGGCGGAAACAGTAACGAATGTAAAAATCTAGGCGCTACAGTCTGGAACCGCGCGCCCGCTACGGTCGCAGGTTCGAATCCTGCCTCGGGCATGGATGTGTATGGTGTACCTAGGTTAGTTAGATTTAAGTAGTTCTAAGTTCTAGGGGACTGATGACCTTAGTAGTTAAGTCCCATAGTGCTCAGAGCCATTTGAACCATTTTGTAAAAATCTCGGAAACTTTGTGGAATGACAACAAAAAGAAACCGTAGGAAAAGCAGATGCGAGACTGAGATTCACAGGCAGAAACTTAAGGACACTTAATTCATCCAATAAAGAAGTGGCTTACAAGGCGCTTGCGCCACAGATTCTTGAGCAATAATCGTCAGTCTGGGACCCTCACCACGTAGGACTGACAGAAGATTAAAGAAAATCCAGCGCAGAGCGGTGATCGTTTAGCAGGCGTGATAGCATAACAGAGATGCTCAACAAATACCAGGGGCATACGCTACAGGGGAGGCGTCGTGCGTTACGGAGAGGTTAACTACTGAAATTTCCAGTGAGCACTTACAGCAAGTTGAAGAAGAAGAGAGAGAGAGAGAGAGAGAGAGAGAGAGAGAGAGAGAGAGAAGTGGTATGTACGTGTGGGTGTGATAAATCCCTTCCTTCAAAAATATTTCTCTTCTTCATACCTGCTCTGTGTTACCACAGATGATGTGCCACTGATCTCATTTGTACTAAGATTGCAGTACACGCGAGGAGCCTATTTACTTCCACCGCCCTGAGTGGGATGCTATGTTCTAATAAATGCTCACCGACCTGCAGTCTTCTATAGTTGTTGTCCCCTGTGCAGAGACCAGCACATAGGTCGTGAATCCGTAATCTTGAGGTTGTAAGAAACTCTTAGCGAGGAACTGTTGTTTTAGAAATGATTAAATTTCCAATCAGTTTGTTTATAATGGATGCCACTCGCATTTTATTGGTAGGACAGGAGAAACTGCACAAATATATTCCACTTTGGAGTCACAAATAATTCCTGTTCCTCAACAAATTAATGGACTGCGTATTTCCGTAATTACAGCTCTCATATTTACAAACTAGACATGTAAGTGAAGTCTTAACTGATACCATGGCAGACATGTCTGTCCTCCGGTACTGCTAAACCAGCCGAACCACTTCGCCCACCATCCATGTTAGGCGCGATCCGAATATCACCGAAGTGCTTCGTCTACCTTTTAGTTTCGAGATGTTTATTATTCTGCTACTTGTGAAATAGTGGAATGATAGCACGCTACTGAGAGATGCTTTAAATATGACATGCAAGTAAATCCACTGTTTAGCTTGGCCAATATTGATAACAGAAGATTGTCATTTTGGCGCGCAACTTCCGAATGCAGCAGCGAGTCGCTGAGAAAGACCACAATTTAGGCAGTCTTTCTCACGATACCCGTACCGAACAAACCATACACCATCGATACCTCACACCACATTACGTCATCTTGCAACTACTGCCTCCTCAACTGCTCTGAGAAGAGCTTCTTGTACCTGAGTGTGATGGCTGCAAAGCCAGAAATGTTACACACTTCCTGGAAACAGTCGGATAACAAATTAGTTCATTACACATAAATCTCGCGAAATGACCACGAAAGGAAAATTCCAGAAATTGGGGCTAACACAGCGGCTTACCGGCCATCATTCTTCCCACGCGCCATTAGCGAATGGAACAGCGGAGGGATCAATTAATGGTACCAGAAGTGCCCTCCTCACACATGGTCAGCTGACTTGCGGAGTGTTGATGTAAGTGTATAGTCCATTTCCGGTAACGTGAAAAAATGACTAGGGAGGAAAGAGAATTTACAGCGATGAGGACTTTCAAACAGCGTTTCTCGAGAGGCTGCGTGAGCTCTCAGTGGGTTGCTAGGACATTCCGACCACTATTCACTGAGACTTGTTGACTATGAAACTTTGAAGTGTTGTGCAGCCAATAAAACTAGTTGCCCAGTCACAATAATGCGTAACTCGCTTTTTAAAGATACCGTATAACTGAACATACGAGGGCTGTTCGGAAATTAACTTCTGATTGATCATTAAAAATAAATAAATGCTTGCACATTCATGGCGCTTCCTTGACCGCAAGTGATATTTTGAACACCACTTTGCGTCAGTCAGTTATCGTTCCGTTCATCAGTATATAAGCAACAAGCGACTGAAGTGGATGGCGTTATTCCGTCTCTTGCCGGTTGCGGGGAACGGTCTGTCATTTGCTTCCTGCAAAGGGAAGAAGCCACTGCCGACGAAATTCATCGTTGATTGTCTCGTCTATATGGGGCCTGATATTAGGCAGGTGTACCAGTTCCTTTGGCCCTTCAGTATAGGTATATGTAACAAAGAAACATTTCAGATGCGACATACATCTTTTATGTTATCCATATGAATTATTTTCTTTATCTGCCCAAGCGGCACACAAATGTTATTGAACCTCCTGACTACTTATTTAATGAATTTACTTCCTATATTTATCAAAATAATATTCCTCAGTTAAGCTAATGAGAGAGAGAGAGAGAGAGAGAGAGAGAGAGAGAGCAGTCCATCCCAGGAGCAGAGTATAAATGATTTGTTTACCAGCGACTTATGACAACATTACTGTTTGCAAGTTGTGCTTGCTACTCCTCTTGACGTGACACACCCATGTTTACAGTACCTTAGCCTTTCCTTCGGCGTCGGCCTTAACAGCTGGTAACCACCTGGTAACCACGTCTCGAGATGCCAGAAGCACTGAACTGCACATGTGCCGTGGGCTCTTCAAATTCCTCCCTAGACGATTCGTTGGCAACCAATTCAGGTGATGTCGTGTATGTTGCCAGACATTTCACAAAATAAACATTATATACGATTTCTTAACTTTAGTTGCTGTACTACAGACATGCAGTTGTACGCAGTCTTCCATGACTTAACTATTCTTTACTTGCTCGCAAAAGAGGTGCCTCTTTTGGTATCTGGTATTCATTCATGGTAAAGACAAACGGCTCCATCTTTATCAGCGCAGTATATTTTAACATCAACAAATTTATGTACACCTCTTATCGACAGGTATACAGAAGGTTCCACTTCTAATGAAGTTCGGTTAAATAATTTCTTTGGCACTACAGCACTTGGTGACGTACTCCATTCAGTTAATACTGACCCTTGAAAGTTGGACGTTAATATTTATTTGGAAAGTTGGCCACCGACTATGCTCTCCATCGACGTAAAAAAGGGAGGTAGGTGGCACTACAGACTTACTATGTACGTTGTTTTGAAGGCAAAGTGGGCGGGGCCCGCCGCCATTCTAAGTAGCCCAAAACATTAGCAGACCACTGCTTATGATTGATGCTTGTTCACTTTTGCAGTCGTGTGCGAGCAACAACTGTTTTAAATACTAAAACTTGTAAAGCTTAAGTGAATAAAATTTGTTAGGAAGGCAATTTCGAACGTTTTTCTGTTCTTTTATGCGTATTTGCTCAAGTAATACGACACGTTTGGCCTCGTTATCGTAACTTGCTTTCTTCTGTTATATTTCGGATAACCAGAAACAGAAGGAAGTGATGCGAGAGACATGCTTTCGTAATCCATTTAAAGACACTTTTAGTATATTCGCATCGATGGCAAATGAAACTGGAACTCCGAAATCAATGGTTGTTTTCTTACTGCTATCGAAACTGCTTCTTGTTTCTTACATTTTCAACTTTCAACTCGCATGCACAACAGTTTTAGAGTTCATGTTTGCAAAGATCATACATGCTTCTTTGTTAGCCCATAAAAGTGTGCAATGAGGAAAGAAGCAAGGCATTCTGTCGCATCTAATTTATATCAACGAAGTCAAAGAAATAGAGCTGCATAGAGGTACACCTCCAAGCAGAATACAGTACTCGTTTATTAGATGTAAGTGCATTAATCTCGCTGCAGTTAATCCATCTCCTCACTTTCAAGCCTTACTTAAGTCATTCCGTGTGTGGCCAACAATACCAACTTAGAGTAAAAAAACGACATATTTTTTAAACGTCTTCCAGCATTATGGAATGCTGTAGATAAGATTAAGGGAATGGTCTCAAACGCTTTAACAGATATGTAACTTTTTACTAAAGATAGCCTAACCTGTGTAAGATGTAGTCTACCTTTTCGTCAGAAGCCTGTTTCCTTTTGTTCCTAGAATATTTCTAGCCAGTAACAGGAATAACCAAACATAGCAGAAAAGGAATGTACGTCTACTTTTTTTTTATCTGCTTGATTTGTGTGTCAGTTAGACCGTCAGCGAGAGCGCACCGCTAGTTCCTGCTACTACTAAGGCGAGTACACCGTTCGTTTGTTACATATTTTTACGAGCTTCAAGCAGGAGGAGTGGAGTAATGGATAGGAACTGTGATTGTTGTGTACAGATGCGAGCTGAGCTGGCGACCCTTCGCTCACAGCTTCAGGATGCGTTGGCTTCCGCCACACAGCTTGAGGCTGCTGCCAAGGGGCGTCACTGTGGGAGATCGGACGCGGGGATGCGAGGGACGTCGAGCACGCCCCACGTGTCCTCCGATCGGTCCACTGCTGTGGCCGCCCAGGGTACTGCCTGCACTGAGGTTGACCCCTCACCCGTGGTCGAGTGGGAGATTTTTCCAAAGTCTGGCAGGCTTTGGATCGGAGCAGATTCTGTCTGATTTCGGGCGGCTAGCGGAAATTGTAAAGACTGCCAGTCTTGCTTCCGAGATCAAGGCTGAGCTCACCATCTGCAGCATCGTCGATAGAACCGACTGTGGTCCTTTGGTGCAGAACCGAGTGGAGGGTCTGAATCAGAGGCTCAGGCGGTTCTGTGACCTTGTAGGCTGCAGATTCCTTGACTTGCGCCATCGGCTGGTGGGTTTCCGGGTTCCGCTTAATAGGTCAGGAGTCCACTACACACAAGAGGCGGCTACACGGGTAGCGGGGGCTATGTGGAAGGGACTGGGCGGTTTTTTAGGTTAGAGGGTCTCAGGGAACCACAGAAGGGCCGTCCGTCGGAAAGTGGGCAGGTAAAACACAGTAAGGTAGTTGTAGAAATGACTGGTATTGTAATTTGTCTTAGCTGTGTTGGGAAAGAACCAGAGCTCCAAGCCCTAATAGAAAGCACTGAAGCTCAAATAGTTGTAGGTACAGAGAACTGGCTAAAGCCGGAAGTAAGTTCAGCCGAAATTTTTTCAAACAATCTAACAGTGTTCAGAAAGGATAGATTGAATACAGTTGATGGTGGAGTATTTATTGCTGTCAGAGGTAGTTTGCCTTGTAGCGAAATTGAAGTAGATAGTTCATGTGAAATATTATGGGTAGAGGTTATACCTGACAATCGGACTAAACTACTAATTGTTTCGTTTTACTGACCGCCGACTCAGGATACATAGTTGTTGAACAGTTCAAAGAAAACTTGAGCCTCATTTTCAAATAAGTACCCCGCTCATACAATTATAGTCGGCAGTGACTTCAATCTACCCTCGACATGCTGGAAAAATTATACGTTTAAAGCCGGCGGCAGGCATAAAACATCATCCGAAATTGTACTGAATGCTTTCTCAGAAAATTAATTTGAGCTGTTAGTTCATGAGCCCACTTGAAGCGTAAATGGTTGCGAAAGCATACTTGACCTTTTAGCAACAAATAATCCTGGACAAATAGTGAGTGTTGTGACGAATACAGGGATTAGCGACCACAAGGCAGTTGCTGCTAGGCTGAATACCGTAACACCTACAACCATCAAAAAGAAACTCAAAGTATAACTATTTTAAAAAAGCTGATAAAAATGCTCTTAACACCTTTTTAAGAGACAGGTATCACTCCTAACGTCGATTTTCAGTAGGGTTTTAGGACATATACTGTATTCGAACATTATGAACAACCACGAAGAAAACGATTTATTGACATAGTCAGCACGGATTCAGAAAATATCGTTCTTGTGAAACACATCTAGCTCTTTATACTCATGAAGTAATAAGTGCTATCGACAGGGGATGTTAAATTGATTCCATATTTTTAGATTTCCAGAAGGCTTTCGACACCGTTCTTCACAAGCGTCTTCTAATCAAACTGCGTGCCTACGGAGTATCGCCTCAGTTGTGCGACTGGATTCGTGATTTCCTGTCAGAAAGGTCACAGTTCGTAGTAATAGACGGAAAGTCATCGAGTAAAACAGAAGTAATATCCTGCGTCCCCCAAGGAAGTGTTATAGGCCCTCTATTGTTCCTGATCTATATTAACGACATAGGAGACAATCTGAGCAGCCGTCTTACCGTCTTAGATTGTTTGCAGATGATGTTGTCATTTACCGTCTTGTAAAGTCATCAGATGATCAAAACGACTTGCAAAATGATTTAGATAAGATATCTGTATGGTGCGAAAAGTGGCAATTGACCCTGAATAAAGAAAAGTGCGAAGTTATTGACGTGAGTACTAAAAGAAATCAACTAAATTTCGATTACGCGATAAGTCACACAAATTTGAGGGCTGTAAATTCAACTAAATACTTAGGGATTACAATTACAAATAACCTAAATTGGAACCATGATATAGATAATAATCTGGGTAGGGCAAACGGAAGACTGCGATTCATTGGCAGAACACTTAGAAGGTGCAAAAGGTCTACGAGACTCCTTACACTACGCTTGTCCACCCTATTCTGGAGTACTGCTGTGCGGTGTGGGATACGCATCATGTGGCACTGACGGATGACATCGAAAAAGTACAAAGAAGGGCAGCTCGTTTTGTATTATCGCGAAATAGGGGAAATAGTGTCACAGACATGATACGTGAATTGGAGTGGCAAACATTAAAACAAAGGCGTTTTTCGTTGCGACGGGATCTTCTCCCGCAATTTATATCACCAGTTTTCTCCTCCGATTTCGAAAACATTCTGTTGGCACCCACCAACTTAGGGAGCAATGAACATCACGATAAAATAAGAGAAATCAGGGCTCGCACGGAAAAATTTAAGTGCTCGTTTTTCCCGCGTGCCTTTGGAGAGTGGAACGGTAGAGAGACAGGTGGTTCATTGAACCCTCTGCCAGGCACTTTATTGTGAATAGCAGAGTAATCACGTAGATGTAGATGTAGGTTTACAATGTATACCAAGCTCTGTGATATACCAGTAGTTAATTACTAAGTTTCATTTTCTGTGTATCATTTGCGCGATAAATCGTAATGATATGGAACGAGTCATCATATACTGACAACAATTTCTTTTTGTAGATACGCCTCCATGCTGATCATTTAGCAGTTTTTACATTTTTTAATTAAAGAAGGACAAATGTTAGTCAGTAATTCTTACCCATCACCATTTGCACATTACAGTAATAGATAACCTTCCGCAGAATAGCAGGAATTATCAACGAGAAACGTTTTCAGTTTAGTTTCAAATATTCCTTTGCTGTGTAAGAGGCGTTTTATATCAGTGATCAAAACTTGGTTGCAGCAATATGAACCGCTGTTTGTGCTACAAACAACCTAAATGTGGCGAATGATTTTTTTTTCTGGTATTGTAATTAAGTACATCATTGTTCCTGTTGAAGTGTAGTGGATTATTTACAACAAACTTCAGGAAGGAATAACTATATTCTGAAACGGATAGATTCCTACTCACACGCCGATACATGGCAGGCACGATGAAGGGAGCGTGCACAGAAATTTTCAGCCTAAGCCTTCTTCAGAAAGGAAGTACAGCACACATGCATGATCATTCAAACATACACACAAAACTCAGGGACACATGACCGAAGTCTCTAGCTGTTCTAGCCAGAATTTTTTTTTAAAAGTGTCAGGAAATGTGAGCAGTGAATAATATTATCGTCGAGAGGAATTTAAGGCATCAGATGTTGCTCCACCAATCACCGCGGTCACGTAGCCGTGTGTTGCCGTTGATACAGTGTTGCTGGATGTCGGAGCGTTTGCGACTTCGAAGGCAATGAAAAACGTAGGGAAAGAGAGAAAGAACGGACACGGAGTAAAGTAAGACAAAGCTGGAGTCAAACGACAGAAATGAAACCATTATAACAAAAGTAAACAGGGCAACAATAATTCATGTGTACAAAGAAAAATATTGCTTGAACTGTTCCACATACGAATGAAATGTGATTCCTTTAAACCTTAGATTACGATTACACTCGTAAACAACGCGAACTGGCATTTTTGATGAAACAACTACTTCTCCTCACGATCAAAACTCCAATATTGTCGAAACTGAGCACGGGCACGTCAGAGTGACGCCACGGGAAAATACCACTTCGGTGATCATAGTGTTTTCGACTAGCATCGACTTGAAGTCTGTGAAGTAATGATACCTTTTTTTCATCTCCGTGATGCTGTCGTGTACATACACCAACTCTGAGTGAGAGATATTATTATCGCAAGAAGCAGCGAGCGAACAGTTGATGAGAGGGGTCGGAGGGCGTCGGACGCAGCGTGCGGTGGAGAGAAGCCGCGCGACAGATAAAATCGCAGCCTGATGTGACCGTGATAATAACGCTGGAGGTGTCTTTGGTATTAACTGAGGATTTTTGGTAATTTGCCTTTTTGCTGCACATAGTTGTTGCTTTATACACTCCTGGAAATTGAAATAAGAACAACGTGAATTCATTGTCCCAGGAAGGGGAAACTTTATTGACACATTCCTGGGGTCAGATACATCACATGATCACACTGACAGAACCACAGGCACATAGACACAGGCAACAGAGCATGCACAATGTCGGCACTAGTACAGTGTATATCCACCTTTCGCAGCAATGCAGGCTGCTATTCTCCCATGGAGACGATCGTAGAGATGCTGGATGTAGTCCTGTGGAACGGCTTGCCATGCCATTTCCACCTGGCGCCTCAGTTGGACCAGCGTTCGTGCTGGACGTGCAGACCGCGTGAGACGACGCTTCATCCAGTCCCAAACATGCTCAATGGGGGACAGATCCGGAGATCTTGCTGGCCAGGGTAGTTGGCTTACACCTTCTAGAGCACGTTGGGTGGCACGGGATACATGCGGACGTGCATTGTCCTGTTGGAACAGCGAGTTCCCTTGCCGATCTAGGAATGGTAGAACTATGGGTTCGATGACGGTTTGGATGTACCGTGCACTATTCAGTGTCCCCTCGACGATCACCAGTGGTGTACGGCCAGTGTAGGAGATCGCTCCCTACACCATGATGCCGGGTGTTGGCCCTGTGTGCCTCGGTCGTATGCAGTCCTGATTGTGGCGCTCACCTGCACGGCGCCAAACACGCATACGACCATCATTGGCACCAATGCAGAAGCGACTCTCATCGCTGAAGACGACACGTCTCCATTCGTCCCTCCATTCACGCCTGTCGCGACACCACTGGAGGCGGGCTGCACGATGTTGGGGCGTGAGCGGAAGACGGCCTAACGGTGTGCGGGACCGTAGCCCAGCTTCATGGAGACGGTTGCGAATGGTCCTCGCCGATACCCCAGGAGCAATAGTGTCCCTAATGTGCTGGGAAGTGGCGGTGCGGCCCCCTACGGCACTGCGTAGGATCCTACGGTCTTGGCGTGCATCCGTGCGTCGCTGCGGTCCGGTCCCAGGTCGACGGGCACGTGCACCTTCCGCCGACCACTGGCGACAACATCGATGTACTGTGGAGACCTCACGCCCCACGTGTTGAGCAATTCGGCGGTACGTCCACCCGGCCTCCCGCATGCCCACTATACGCCCTCGCTCAAAGTCCGTCAACTGCACATACGGTTCACGTCCACGCTGTCGCGGCATGCTACCAGTGTTAAAGACTGCGATGGAGCTCCGTATGCCACGGCAAACTGGCTGACACTGACGGCGGCGGTGCACAAATGCTGCGCAGCTAGCGCCATTCGACGGCCAACACCGCGGTTCCTGGTGTGTCCGCTGTGCCGTGCGTGTGATCATTGCTTGTACAGCCCTCTCGCAGTGTCCGGAGCAAGTATGGTGGGTCTGACACACCGGTGTCAATGTGTTCTTTTTTCCATTTCCAGGAGTGTATATTCAAAGAAGTAACTGCGAATTGTGCGCGAATCACATTAATTTATCAGAACACTAAGAGCAACTGGGACACGCCAAGCTTTACGTGTAAGAAGTTGGATAATCGTTAAAACTAAGCATGGACGTAGATCGGCTTCCCGCTGACATGCATGTGCGGACAACCTGGCAACACCGCGTCAAGTATTTTTCATTTGACTTCGAGCAATCGTTCTTTGGCAACGCATCTATACTGATTTTCCTGGTCTTTTTTGAACACACGGTGGCTAGATATTGTCGATACGTATAACAGATATCCGGTTGTCATTCCAATGACTTCAGCGACTAGTGCCACCATTATGACAGCTATCTCCACCATTGGAATTACAACACATTCTACTCCACATTCAAAAAATTCTTCTTCGGTGATGAAGGAGTTGTGATGTAGACATGATTTCAGTTTGTGTTTGAACTTAATTTAGTTATTATTAAATTCGTTGTATAATTGGGTTGGTGGTCAAAGACTTTTATGGGTGAGTATCTCACTCCTTTCTGTACCAAACTAAGACTGAGAGACAGAATACATCTCCAGAGATACAGTGTAACTTGCAATTAGTGGACGACTACATGCAGACTCAAGCGGCGTATAAAAGCCAGTCTGTTACTAAACTAAAAAGTATGATGAGTCTAAGTATCTAGCAGTGGTGTGGGAGCTGTAACTCAACAAAATTGTCACGCGGATTAAAGCGGAGACGGAGAATCTCATAAAAGCAATTTTATGAATCATCACCTCACCTTCCATTAGGAACGTGTGTGCGCTCAGCGACTGTGATATGTTTTACATACGATAGAGCGCAGCAATCATTCGTCCTTTTTTGAGGGTTTTATTCGGCAAATCTAGATTTCGGTTGGTGTAGCCATTATCAATGCACTATTTCATGGTAGTCTTGAAAGGACTGTTACACACTCCCGAACAATAGGGGCTGACATGCATTGATACTATGAAATAATGCATTGATCATGGCTAGGCACTAGCCGAAATCCAGATATGTTGAATAAAACCTGCAAAAAAAGGACGACAGGTTTCTGTGCTCTATCATTTGTAAATTTTATGAATGTATTCGTCGAGGACGTTGACCTAGGTCCACCAATAAAATATTTTCTACGCCAACAGAGAAGCAGTTAGGTCACGGATCGACATCGTTCTCGTAGACCTTGTCTGACCACAACCAGAGCGCCTCACACTCTGAGACGAACAATGTCGTAAAGGACAGATTGTTCCAAGTTGTTCAGTGTTTCTATTACAATTTCAGCAAGAGCATGTGGCTGTGTGGACTGCTATAACTGGCAAATTTTCTGACAGTTGTGACCTCCAAGACATATGGAAAGTCACATAACACTGATTTTAAGATGATGAGGCCAGATGTTGCCATGTTTTGTGGTACATCTATATTGGTTCTGTGTCAGTCTCTATCTTTTCGACCATCGTAGAGCTGAACTACCATTTCATCTCCCGAAGTCTTTCGGTGTAGTTTTCCGGCTCCCTTTCTCCCTTCTGCGACCAGAGGTTATCCGGAATCTAATACTGCCCAGTAGAACAAAGACATTAATTGGACCGCGGAGCAGTAAGAAACTGTGCAACGTTTGGCGGTGATGTCGGGGGAATATTGATGAGGGAGCTCGTACGCATTAAAGCTGCTGTGGCTGAGCGCGTTCGCAGAAGTGGCAGAGCAACCAATGCGTAGAATGAGTTACACAATTTTGTGGAAACGTGTTGAGCAAATTCTTATACGTAGCGACACGTGACGTAATAACTCAACCTGTACAGATGATATGTGGCTGAAAACTAAATTGCAACCCAGTAATTGAGCAGATGTGTGAAAGAATCTGGTGAAAATGGACCACAAGCACACCCTACACATTAATCTCTAAAACTTTTATAAAAGACGTTCCATCACTTTTTGGTTAACTGCACCGCCGGAAAAAATTAGTACACCCATTCAGAGGTTTCCAGTTCACTCAAAATTTACTGTTGCATTAGTGCATGTGGAGTACACGAAATGATTACGTTTTCAGATCAATAGTACAAGCGGTTCTGAGGCACCAAGTGTCCACCCATGCCGCAACAATCATATTAGTGAGTGTTGTAGACTCCACTGACAGCAATGCAGGCGCTGACTCCTGCATCCATTCGATCACACAGAAGACGAATACTGTCCTGCGATATGTAATGTGACACTTGCTCGGCCCGTTCACGCCGTTCTGCAAGAATTGTTGGTTGCCAAGTCGCACGAGTCACTTCTCTCCCCATCAGATCGTGCTGGCCAGGAAAGTTGCTGCACGTATTCTAGCGCACGATGAGTTTCACAGGCAGTTTGTGGGCAAGCCTTAATTATCCTGTTGAAACAACTTATCACCTCCCTGCAAAAGAATGGGTATAAGAACGTTCAGCACGTACCAAGAGCATGTTAGCGTCCCATTCATGAACACCAAAGGTGTTCGAGAGTTGTAGTTATTGCTCCACAGACGATATGGTAGAGAGTGGAGCATGTGCGTCTTGGACGAATGGTCTCTACAAGACAGCGCTCACCAGATCTAGGTCGTACGTGCAAAGGGCTGTCGACTGGGTGCAGGTAGAATATGCTTTCATTACTGAAGACCACGGCGCATCATGCCATCTTCCAAGTGATTCCCTGACGGCGCCAGTCGATGCTGTGGCTTGAGTGGAAGACGGACTAGAGGTGTGCGTGCCCGTAGTCCCACTGGCAACAATCGTTTCGCAACAGTTCGTATTGACACGTCTGGGCTCTTATCTGTACTGTGGTAGCAGTACGATCTGCCACTGTTGCCCTGACGGGCGTCTGAGCTGCGTGGACTTCCAGAACCATGTCTACGGGTGTGAGTAAGGTCACGTGACGACTGATACCAGCATCGTTGCATAACTGACGCAGCACGTTCAACCTGTGTGGCAATTCCTCGAAACGACAAACCTTCCTCTCGCAAGCCCATAACTTGACCCCTTTCAGGCTCGTTCATTTGGCTTTAGGAAACACGAGTGCGTCTCCATGGTCTAGTTGCCTGCATGCTGCACACATTTGCACCAGACTGAACATTTTGGCTGTATTTCCTATAAATAATAGACACAGATGGCGCTCTGGTAGCGATGCCATTACGATATCGGTGGGCGGACGAGGTAGAAACCATTATTAATACATCTACTACCCCCCAGTGGCATAGCCGCGCGGGGTAGCTTCGCGGTCTGAGGCGTTTTATCACGGGCGTGCGGCTCCTTCCATAGGAGGTTCGAGCCCTCCCTCGGGCATGGGTGTGTGTGTCGTCCTTATCGTAGGTTAGATTAAGTAGTGTGTAAGCTTAGGGACCGATGACCTCAGCAGTTTCGTCCCTTAAGACCTTACCGCAAATTTCCAAAAAATTTCCCGGCGGCATATGCCGTCATCGAATAAAAATCGCCGTCACCTTTCTAGGTACACTAATTTTTTCTTGTAGAGTAATTTGTAATCACGAAGTTGGGAAGGTACAGTTGGTTGTAAAAACTCGGATTTTCTTCATAGTTAAAGAACTCATGCAACTTTCTTTCTTCTTCCTGTTCTCGATTTTCCTGAAGACTAAATGGCTCTGAGCACTATGGTACTTAACATCTCAGGTGATCAGTCCCCTAGAACTTAGAACTACTTAAACCTAACTAACCTAAGGACATCACACACATCCATGCCCGAGGCAGGATTCGAACCTGCGACCGTAGCGGTCTCGCGGTTACAGACTGAAGCGCCCAGAACCGCTCGGCCACGAATGGGCCGGCGATTGAAGACTCATTTTGGATTCAAGGGAATAACGGTTTTTTACATCGTTTCCAGGATTATGAGAAATCGAGCTGGCCTATTGGTGTACGTAATACACCGCTTGGAATATGTGTCTATTGTTAAACTGCGAGCAGTTTAAAAGACTTGCTAAAAATAAAATGTATTAATGGACCACCTACATGCTAGCTTTGGTTCCTTCAACAAGTAGGCTTCTCATTACAAATTTTATAATAGGTTCATGTTATTGTTCTTAATGATGAAGCTTCTGGAAGACACATTTAAACCTTTAATTTTTATTTGAAATGAAATTTCACTTCCAGCGGTGCATGTAACATTATCTGGTTAGATTGCTTAACTGCTGTAAGGAACACAAATGAGTCAGCTTCCCAACCATTAAAAGTAAATATAAATGGCGATGAAAAAGTTTCCGGTTTAGGGCCTTGCTTCAGCGCATATACAATCTAGCGCGGCTCCAATGAGCGTATATAAGCACCGACATATAGGCAACGGATTAGTAAGGCATTCTTATCTTTCCGGCGTTCGTGCGTTAAATGCGGAAATGTGAACTATGGCGACGTTACTATCAAACGCATCAGAACACGACCAAGATGCTGTTATTTTTTTCTTAGCTGCCGAAGGAGAAACACCGGTAGACATCCATTGGAGTACGAAGAACGTGTGTGAGGCAGCATGTCCGTCGAATACCACTTTTGTGGAATGGTGCGCCAATGTTATGCTACTTCATGATAACGCACGTCCCCATGTCGCAAATTTCGTAACGCAGAAGTTATGTCAAGTGGGAGACCTCGAGCGTCTGCCCTATGGTCCCCATATTTTTACGCCTTCGGTCGCTTAGAGAAGGCGTTGAAGGGTCGATGGTTATTGTCGGACGAGGATGCTGCAGGCAGTTACGGACTTCTTTACGCAGCAGGACACGGTGCTTTATCAAACGAATATCTTCAGTCTGGTGAGTCGATAGGATGATTGCCTCATTGCCCACGGCGATCTTGCCTGGCTGGCATACCGATTCTGGACTTTACGGCCTTCGAACTTCGAACGGAACCTTTTGGTCCCTCTTTATGTGTAATATGTAACGAACAATAACTGTCAGTGATAAAAACAAGCAAAAAAACCTTCACATTAAATTACTGATCCGATATTGACAAAGTGGCCCATTTTGTGATTTAACACTGTTGTGTTGGTAAATATATTTAGAAAGTGTGCAGATAGTGTTAGCAATATTGGATGTCTAAAACGCAAAAAGTTAATGTGTGGTTTGTTTAAATATGGGTAAGAGAAACTTCCTGGCAGATTAAAACTGTGTGCCGGACCGAGACTCCAACTCGGGACCTTTGCCTTTCGCGGGCAAGTTCGAGTCTCGGTCCGGCACACAGTTTTAATCTGCCAGGAAGTTTCATATCGGCGCACACTCTGCAGCAGAGTGAAAATCTCATTCTGGAAACATCCCCCAGGCTGAGGCTAAGCCTTGTCTCAGCAATATCCTTTCTTTCAGGAGTGCTAGTTCTGCATGGTTCGCAGGAGAGCTTCTGTAAAGTTTGGAAGGCAGGAGACGAGGTACTGGAAGAAGTAAAGCTGTGGGGGCGGGGTGTGAGTCGTGCTTGGGTAGCTCAGTTGGTGGAGCACCTGCCCCCGAAAGGCAAAGGTCCCATGTTCGAGTCTCGGTCCGGCACACAGTTTTAATCTGCCAGGAAGTTTCATATCGGCGCACACTCTGCAGCAGAGTGAAAATCTCATTCTGGAAACATCCCCCAGGCTGAGGCTAAGCCTTGTCTCAGCAATATCCTTTCTTTCAGGAGTGCTAGTTCTGCATGGTTCGCAGGAGAGCTTCTGTAAAGTTTGGAAGGCAGGAGACGAGGTACTGGAAGAAGTAAAGCTGTGGGGGCGGGGTGTGAGTCGTGCTTGGGTAGCTCAGTTGGTAGAGCACCTGCCCCCGAAAGGCAAAGGTCCCATGTTCGAGTCTCGGTCCGGCACACAGTTTTAATCTGCCAGGAAGTTTCATATCGGCGCACACTCCGCTGCAGAGTGAAAATCTCATTCTGGAAACATCTCCCAGGCTGTGGCTAAGCCATGTCTCCGCTATATCCTTTCTTTCAGGAGTGCTAGTTCTGCATGGTTCGCAGGAGAGCTTCTGTAAAGTTTGGAAGGCAGGAGACGAGGTACTGGAAGAAGTAAAGCTGTGGGGGCGGGGTGTGAGTCGTGCTTGGGTAGCTCAGTTGGTAGAGCACCTGCCCCCGAAAGGCAAAGGTCCCATGTTCGAGTCTCGGTCCGGCACACAGTTTTAATCTGCCAGGAAGTTTCATATCGGCGCACACTCTGCAGCAGAGTGAAAATCTCATTATGGGTAAGAGAGTTTGTCTTAAATTTTGATAGACGAAAGGAATAAAAATCAGAAAAATTTTACCGATGTTAAATACTGCTTTTGGTGACTCTCATATGATTAAAACTACCATTTACGAGTGAAATAACCGTTGCGAAGAAGGCAGTGAAGACACTGCAAGTGACAAGCGCCCTGGACGTCGCAGCGCAACATTGGTAATTTATATTTATATGGTGCCTGTTTTTTCGGATATGTCAGGAGAATTTATTTCATTTTATCACACCAATAACTGAGGAAATGAGTGAAATAAAATATTATGAAGAACGCTGGATCACGTCCTTGATGATGTTAGCATATGGCTTAGTACATTTCATAAATTTTTTGGAAGTTTTCGGTATGATATGCGTAGATCAAAATTTATTCCAAACTTGTTGATTTAAAAAAAAAAAAAGAAAAACAGTAGCGAGTGCAGGGGAGGTGGAAAATGATGGCTGTCTTCCCCTGCTTGATGTGTTAGTCAGAGGAATGTTGATGGTATGTTGGGTCATGCCGTTTATAGGAAGCCAATTCACACACTCATCTGCAGGCTAATAGTAGTCACCATCACAAGATGATGTCAGAATCATGTAGAACTACTGAACCGTTATGATGAAAAATGTGTTTACGGCTAGATCGTCGAAACTAAGGTTCATTCGTTCCTGTGGAACCATTCTGCATCGCCAAGACCGAAAAAAGCTCGGTCAAATGTGAACGTTACGCTCATTTATTCTTCGGTTTTAACGGCATATTTCACCATTATTTCTACAAGGTCAACAGATCAATTTTAACGCCGTTTGCGTGAAGGAAACCGAAAAATATGGCTGGCTTTTGCATCAAGACTATGCACCTGCTCATACAGTGTTACATGCTGGGGAATTTTTGACCAAATCACCCACATTTGCGAGTCAAGGCCCCATGTGATTTCTTTCTGTTCACCAAAAGATAGAAATCGTTAAAGAGCTGTAGTTTTAAAAGCATAGTTAACCTTAAAAAGCGCTTCGCTGAGGGAGCTAAAGGCTTTCCTAAAGATCAATCGCGAGAAGTATTTCGAGTATTGGAAAAAGGGCTTGCATAAATCTTGTAATACGTCGCCTTCAGATGTTCAGTACAAAGGGACTCAGCTTAATCCACAACTGGACGTAGTGATACTTTCCCGAAAGCCAGAAGGTACGACAACAGTGTTTGCTTCGCTCTGAAAAGGTTGTCCTGTTTAGAGACTGGCGACAGAAGGCTACCGGCGAGCTTCAAGAGCATCACTTGATTTAATTAGACTACATTATCCTCGTTTTGCTTTTGTTGATATTGATCTTATATCCTCCTTTCAAGACACTTCTCTTCCAGGTCCTTTGCTCTCTCTGACAGAATTACAATATCATCAGCAAACATCAAAGTATTTATTTCTTCTCCTTGGAATTACTACTCCAGATTTTTCTTTTGTTTCCTTTACTGCTTGCTCAGTATGCAGTTTGAATAATATCGGGGATAGGCTATAGCCCTATGTCACTCCCTTCCCAACCACTGCTTCTCTTTCATGGCCCTCGAATCTTATAACTGCCATCTGGTTTGCGTACAAATTGTAAACAGCCTTTCGCTTCCTGCATTTTACCCCTTACAAATGCTATAAACGTAGGTTTGCCTTTCCTTAACCTATCTTCTAAGATAAGTCATAGGGCCAGTATTGCTTCGCGTGTTCCAGCATTTCTACGGAATACAAACTGATCCTCTCCGAGGTCGGCTTCTACTAATTTTTCCGTTCGTCTGTAAAGATTTCGTGTTAGTATTTTACAGCCGTGACTTATTAAACTGATAGTTCGGTAATTTTCACACCTGCCAACACCTGCTTTCTTTGGGATTGGAATTATTATACTCTTCTAGAAGTCTGAGGGTATTTCGCCTGTCTCATACATCTTGCTCACCAGATGGTACAGCTTTGTCACGACAGTGACAGATGTAAATATTTCTTGTATTTATCACTTTCAAAGTCAGTTTATCTCATTTTATTGCCTAATGTGGGATCATTTGGATATAAATTTTTGTTATAGTATATAGTATCTAACGGGATGTATTCTGAAGGGAATAACTTGATGTTGTTATTGTTCTTGTGATCTTCAGTCTAAAGACTTGTTTCACGCAGATGTCCATGCACCCCTATCCTGCGTAAGCCTCCCCATCTTCGAATAACTACTGCAGCCTACATCTATCGGAATCCGCTTATTGCATTCATCTCTTGGTTCTCTCTACTAATTTTAGCCCCATTCCCTCCACTACTATATTGGTGATCCCTCGATGTCTCAGAATGTCTCCTTTCATCCGCTCCCTTCTTTTAGTTAAGTTGTGCCACAAATTTGTGCCTTCTATTCAGTACCTGTCCTGTTAGACGATCTACCCACATATCAAAAGCCTGTATTTTTCTCCAAAAGCCGCTATTTTCTTCTTGTCTAAACTCATTATCTTCCATGTTTCACTTCCATACATGGCTAAACTCCAGACAAATACCTTCAGGAAAGACTTGTAATTTTTATATCTGTATTCGATATTAATAAATTTATCTCCTTCACAAAGTCTTTTCTTGTCATTACCAGTCTATATTTTACATCCTCTCTATTTCGGAGATCATCAGTTAATTTGCTGCCCAAGTAACAAAACTCATCTGCTACTTTTAGTGTGTGGTTTCCTAATCCAATTCCCTTAGCATCATCTGACTTAATTCCAGTACAGTCCATTATCATTGTTTCGCTTTTGTCGATGTTCACCTTATAGCCTCCTTTCAAGACGCTGCCCATTCCTTTCAGATGCTGTTTCAAGACCTCTGCTATCTCTGACAGAATTGCGTCATCGGTAAATATCAAAGCTTTTGTTTCTGTCTCTCTGAACGTTAACTGCTACTCCATCTTTGATGTAGACAAATAAAATAAATTGATTATGATGTACAACAATTAATCACAAAATAGTTTTAGGTTACTTTATTCAAAATGTTCCGTTACCAAATTAGAATTTACACTATTCATCGTTAGACGGTCTTCATGCTTTCGTCCAAACGTTTGTTGCGTTGGTTTACTGCTGAGTTGCACGTAGGATGAAAGAAGATTCCTTGTTAGAAACGTGTTATGAAGAACATTGGGCTACCGAATGTGTTAGACTCCAACTTACGTGAAATTTCTGTCACGAGCACTTGTTTTCACGGCTTACCTCCAGTATTCGTAATGTTGGCAGTATTTTCACAGTCACATACATATCTTAGAATTATTAAAACACTTTAGTTTGGTCAGAAAACAAATTTCCTATGCGCACTACAGGGTTTGACTCTCTTACAACATATGAAAGCACGTGTGTACTAAAGATGCTGCGATGCAGTTATATACTAAAAGATATGACATTTTGGGAAAGGAAGCGTACATTACCGCTATGTTAAATGGAAACGTATTTTACATTAAATGTAGGACATTGAATTACAACGTTACAAACCTATTTTACAAAATGGTAGAGGAATAAATACTGATAAGAAAGTATGCGTGAGTCCTTATGTACTATTTTAACAATGATGATGATAGCACATTTAAATATTTTCATATTTAGTGCCAAATTATTAGTGGTACATGCAGTATTACAAGATTTGTTACTTGATATACAGATAGGTGTAGAGAAATTATTTATATTGGTGTGTTTAAAATAAAAGGACTGTTAGCAACTCAGTCAGCTCATTAAGGATATTTTTACGAGATCTTTTGTGGTTCAAATGGTTCAAATGGCTCTGAGCATTATGGGACTTAACTTCTGAGGTCATCAGTTCCCTAGAACTTAGAACTACTTAAACCTAACGAACCCAAGGACATCACACACATCCAAGCCCAAGGCAGGATTCGAACCTGCGACCGTAGCGGTCGCGCGGTTCCAGACGATCTTTTGTGTGTGGATATCCTTAATGAACAGTTTTATTACACGTTTGTAACAGTGAATCAGTATTTATCCTAGGTCAACTCACCAGTAAACCAAGGCATTATATTTTTTGACAAAAGCGCGAAAGATATCTTACAATGAACTGTATAAATTGGAAACTGATAGCATAACTTTTTGAATAGAGTAACGTAACACCAATTTGTGCGTGGCTGATGTACACCATCGACAATTTATCTAGACGGCGAGGGAAAGGGGTGTCGAATTAGACGCTTGGTTGCATTTTTCTGGAACAACGTCGTTCCTAGAATACAAAAAAGTTAAAAATGGCAACATTGTACCTGTGAGACAATTTATTGCATAATGTATGTCGGTAACGAAGTACAGTAAGGTATGAAAAACTACTCTGAGCGAACTGAAGCAGTACTATTTCTAGAGAAAGGCTTTTTTCCGGTATTGTTATCTTTCTCAACAATCGTTATTCTTTTTCGGAGATGTTGTTTAGGGGTAGCGTCTCTGATTAGTAATCAAAACGTACTCGGTCCCACGTCCGAATCCAGCCACTACTTAAATTTTGATTAATAATCAGCACTGGCGGCCGAAAACTTCCGGCATTCTGCCAATGGCCTCACCTTGACAAAGAGGGCGGGTGGGGCGGGGGGGGGGGGGGGGATCGAACAGAGGATCAGGGCATTCTCTTGTCTTAGGGATGGGAAACTGCCCCTAAAAGCGGAAGAGTTACCAATAATCAAGGGAATGAGGCTGCAGAAGGCAATGGAAACCACTGCATTAAAGACACGTAACGTGTATCGACAGGACATGTGGCCTGCAATTGAAAAAAACGTCGTGATGATCTCTCCACTGGT
Source organism: Schistocerca cancellata (assembly GCF_023864275.1). NCBI lineage: Eukaryota > Metazoa > Arthropoda > Insecta > Orthoptera > Acrididae > Schistocerca > Schistocerca cancellata. The sequence continues at coordinate 277,715,955 of NC_064626.1, forward strand.
AAAGGATTCCGGAATAGTCCCCCATTCGAATCTCCGGGAGGGGACTGCCAAGGGGGAGGTGGCCATGAGAAAAAGGCAGAATAATCAACGAAAGGATAACGTTCTACGAGTCGGAGCGTGGAATGTCAGGAGCATGAACGTGGTAGGGAAACTAGAAAATCTGAAAAGGGAAATGCAAAGGCTCAATCTAGATATATTAGTGGTGAGTGAAATGAAATGGAAAGAAGACAGAGATTTCTGATCACATGAGTATAGGGTAAAGTCAACAGCAGCAAAAAATGGTATAACGGGAGTAGGAGTCGTTATGAATAGGAAGGTAGGGCAGAGATTGTGTTACTGTGAACAGTTCAGTGATAGGGTTGTTCTTATCAGAATCGACAGCAATTCTGAGAAACCGACGTCGGAAGCTGAAGACGAAGAGATAGAGAATGGGTATTACAGTACGTAAAGGCAGATGAAAATCTAATACTCATGGGGGATTGGAATGCAGTTGTAGGGGAAGGTGTAGAAGAAACGGTTACAGGAGAATACAGGACTGGGACAAGAAGTGAGAGTGGAGACTAATACTCTGTTCAAGATCACGACAGGAGGAGGTATACTTGGAAAAAGGTGGGTAATACGGGAAGTTATCAATTAGATTCCATCATGGCCAGACACAGATTCCGAAATCAGATCCTGGATTGTAAGGCATACGCAGTAGCAGATAGAGACAGAGATCGCAATGTAGTAGTGATGAAGAGTGGTATGAAGTTTAAGACATTAGTCAGGAATAATCAGAACGGAAAGAAGTGGGATACGTAAATATTATGAAATGACTAGCTACGCTTGAAGTTGTCTAAGGCTATAGATACAGCAACAACGAATAGCTCAGTAGGCAGTACAGTTGAAGAAGACTGGACATCTCTAAAACGGACACACACATCAGTTGGAAAGAAAAACATTGGTAGAAAGAAGGTAACTGTGAGGAAACCATGAGTAACAGAAGAAATATTTCAGTTGATCAGTGATAGAAGGAAGTACAAAAATGTTCCGGGAAACTCAGGAGGAATGAAATAAGTAGGAAGTGCAGGGAAGCTAAGAGGAAAAAACTGCATGAAAAATGTGAAGAAATCGAAAAAGATGTGACCGTCGGAAGGACAGACTCAGCTGAAGAAAAGTCAAAACACCCTTCGGTGACAGTAAAAGCAAGGGTGGTAACATTAAGACTACAACTGACATCCCAAATGCAGAGGAGAGAGCGGATAGAAGGAAAGAGTATACATTGAGGGCCTCTATGAGCTTTGGAGGACTTAAGATAAAATAAGGCAGAGGGGATAAATAACATCGGAATTTCTAAAGCCACTGGGGCAAGTGGCAAAAAAAAAAACTATTCACGTTGGAGTGTAGAATGTATGAGTCTGGCGACATACCATCCAACTTTCGGAAAAATATCATTCACAAAATTTCGAAGACTGCAAGAGCTGACTAGTACAAGAATTATCGCACAATTAGCTTAACAGCCCATGCATCCAAATTGCTGACAAGACTAATACTGTATATAGAATAGGATCTGTCGACCTGGAAAAAGCGTTCGACAATGTAAAATGGTGCAAGATCTTCGAAATTCTGAGAAGAATAGGGGTAAGCTATAGGGAGAGACGGGTAATATACAATATGTAGAAGAACCAAGAGGGAATAATAGGAGTGGACGAGTGATAAGGGTGTAAGACAGGGATGTAGTCTTTCACCCCTACTGTTCAATCTGTCCTTCGAAGAAGCAATGAGAGAAATAAAAGAAAGGTTCAGGAGTGGAATAAAAATTCAAGGTGAGAGGATATCAATGATATGATTCGCTGATGACGTTGTTATCCTGTATGAAAGTGAAGAAGAATTACATGATTAGTAAAGTATATGGATTGAGAGTGAATTGAAGAAAGACGAAAGTAATGAGCAGCAGCAGAAATGAGATGAGAAACTTATCAGGATCGATGGGTCACGAAGGAGATGAGGTTAGGAAATTCTGCTACATAGGCAGTAAAATAATCCGTGACGGATGAAGTAAGGAGGACAAAAGTAGCCGACTAGCCCTGGCAAAAGGCGCATTCTTGGCCAAGAGAAGCCTAATTTTATCAAGCATAGCCTTAATTTGAAGAAGAAACTTCTGACAATGAACGTTTTCAGCACAGCACTGTATGGTAGTGAAACATGGACTGTGGGAAAAAGGAGAGGAAAGGAATATAGGGGAACACTGACAAGGAGAAAGGACAGGATGATAGGACATCTTAAGAGAATTCGAAATAACTTCCATGGTACCACAGATAGCTGTAGAGGGTGAAAACTGGAGGAAGACAGAGATTGGAACACAGCCAGCAAATAACTAAGGATATAGGTTGCAAGTGCTACTCTGGGACGAAGAGGAGGGAAATTCGTGGCGGGTCGCATCAAACAAGTCATAAGACCTATGACTCACAAAAAAAGAAAAAAATTATTCTGCGACTTCTCCACTTTTACGCAACTGCTGCTTTATTGGGGCTAGCTGAGAATCCCCACCACGTTGCTCCTCCGATCTCCAAACAGTCCCAGAATCTCCCCTGACACCGCTCCCACGGAAACATGTCCCTCTGTTCATTCATTCCATTTCTTGTAATCCGAATTTGGCCATCGGGCACATGATTATCCGTCCACTTAATGTGACGTATCAAACCAGTCACAAGAGCGATGACTCAAAAAAAAAAAAAATACAGTGATGCACCCGAATTACATGATCTGCTGAATGGAATGAACAATCTAATGAGTACAGAACATAGATTAAGAATAAATCGAAGAAAGACGAAAGTAATGAGAAGTAGCAGAAATGAGAACAGCGAGGAATTTAATATCGTGATTGATGGTCACGAAGTAGACGAAGGAACAGAAGAAAATCGAAGCATTTGAGATGAGGTGTTACAGACGAATGTTGAAAATTAGGTGGACTGGTAAGGTAAGGAATGAGGAGGTTCTGCGCAGGATCGGAGAGGAAAGAAATTCGTGGAAAACGCTGACACGGAAAAGAGACAGGATGATAGAACAGCTGTTGAGATATGAGGAAATGACTTCCATGGTATTAGAAGGAGCTGTAGAGGGCAAAACCTGCCGAGGAAGACAGAGCTTTGAATGCATCCAACAAATACACTCCTGGAAATTGAAATAAGAACACCGTGAATTCATTGTCCCAGGAAGGGGAAACTTTATTGACACATTCCTGGGGTCAGATACATCACATGATCACACTGACAGAACCACAGGCACATAGACACAGGCAACAGAGCATGCACAATGTCGGCACTAGTACAGTGTATATCCACCTTTCGCAGCAATGCAGGCTGCTATTCTCCCATGGAGACGATCATAGAGATGCTGGATGTAGTCCTGTGGAACGGCTTGCCATGCCATTTCCACCTGGCGCCTCAGTTGGACCAGCGTTCGTGCTGGACGTGCAGACCGCGTGAGACGACGCTTCATCCAGTCCCAAACATGCTCAATGGGGGACAGATCCGGAGATCTTGCTGGCCAGGGTAGTTGACTTACACCTTCTAGAGCACGTTGGGTGGCACGGGATACATGTGGACGTGCATTGTCCTGTTGGAACAGCAAGTTCCCTTGCCGGTCTAGGAATGGTAGAACGATGGGTTCGATGACGGTTTGGATGTACCGTGCACTATTCAGTGTCCCCTGGACGATCACCAGTGGTCTACGGCCAGTGTAGGAGATCGCTCCCCACACCATGATGCCGGGTGTTGGCCCTGTGTGCCTCGGTCGTATGCAGTCCTGATTGTGGCGCTCACCTGCACGGCGCCAAACACGCATACGACCATCATTGGCACCAAGGCAGAAGCGACTCTCATCGCTGAAGACGACACGTCTCCATTCGTCCCTCCATTCACGCCTGTCGCGACACTACTGGAGGCGGGCTGCACGATGTTGGGGCGTGAGCGGAAGACGGCCTAACGGTGTGCGGGACCGTAGCCCAGCTTCATGGAGACGGTTGCGAATGGTCCTCGCCGATACCCCAGGAGCAACAGTGTCCCTAATTTGCTGGGAAGTGGCGGTGCGGTCCCCTACGGCACTGCGTAGGATCCTACGGTCTTGGCGTGCATCCGTGCGTCGCTGCGGTCCGGTCCCAGGTCGACGGGCACGTGCACCTTCCGCCGACCACTGGCGACAACATCGATGTACTGTGGAGACCTCACGCCCCACGTGTTGAGCAATTCGGCGGTACGTCCACCCGGCCTCCCGCATGCCCACTATACGCCCTCGCTCAAAGTCGGTCAACTGCACATATGGTTCACGTCCACGCTGTCGCGGCATGCTACCAGTGTTAAAGACTGCGATGGAGCTCCGTATGCCACGGCAAACTGGCTGACACTGACGGCGGCGGTGCACAAATGCTGCGCAGCTAGCGCCATTCGACGGCCAACACCGCGGTTCCTGGTGTGTCCGCTGTGCTGTGCGTGTGATCATTGCTTGTACAGCCCTCTCGCAGTGTCCGGAGCAAGTATGGTGGGTCTGACACACCGGTGTCAATGTGTTCTTTTTTCCATTTCCAGGAGTGTAATTGACGACGTAAATTGCAAGTGCTACTCTGAGGCGAAGAGGTTGGCACAGGAGTGGTATAAATAAATAAAATCTAACAGAATAGTATACGCGAGATATACTCGAATAGCCTCCAGTTCATATCAGATTTGTTTTAAAGTCCCCTCAGAAGTAAATTCACTAGTTGGAAAACGTAAGAAATGGCTATCGCAACGGTATCATTTAACAAAATCTGTTCGAGTATCCGTTTCCGACAGTAAGTTGGTCCTTAGTCCGGTTCTTGTCAGAAACGAATGCAAGATTTGCCTGATGCCTCATGTTTTCGAACAAATCAGTGCCCGTCCCAGGCAAGCAGTTGCATGTGTCCAGCATGGAGGTATGTCAGGTATGTTTTAGTCCAGAATGAAACAGATGCCGGACGCTTCTCATCACTTCAAGGGTTTTTAGAGAATTGTCCGGTATCGGAGCAAAATAATTCTACCCATTTTTTAGCCCTGCATTCAACATGACGGTTTCGTTCAAAATGGCTCTGAGCACTATGGGACTTAACATCTGAGGTCATCAGTCCCCTAGAACTTAAACTAATTAAACCTAAATAACCTAAGGACGTCACACACATCCGTGTCCGAGGCAGGATTCGAACCTGCGACCGTAGCAGTTGCGCGGTTCCGGACTGAAGCGCCTAGAACGGCTCGGCCACCGTGGCCGGCGATGGTTTCGTCTTATGAGATAGTAAGCACAGCAACCTCACCATGGCCGCGCGGGATTAGTCGAGCGGTCTGAGGCGCTGTAGTCAGAGACTGTGCGGCTGGTCCCGGCGGAGGTTCGAGTCCTCCCTCGGGCGTGGGTGTGTGTGTTTGTCCTTCTGATATTTTAGGTTAAGTAGTGTGTAAGCTTAGGGACTAGCAGTTAAGTCCCATAAGATTTTACACACATTTGAACAAGCTCACCTTGCCAACACTTTGCTACAGCAGGCGGGTATCAACCGAATGGAAATGCCTGCAGTAGGTCTGAGCAAGGTTTGGACCAGTGAAAATCTGTTGTGAGCTCTCACACACTGTTGGACCTCTGCAGTGCCGCCGTCGAAGAGTGTGACTAGCTTTAGCGGCAAAGTCTCCAGCAGCATGTGGATAGCGTGCCAAGGAGGCTCTAAGAATGTCATACGACACGAGGTGCAACAGTACGATAGTAAATGTTATCCAGCAGCAGATCTTGATTTCGCAGTTGTGCAAAGTTGTATACTGTCGAACAGAATACTTCATTTTTGTTTTTTATTGCATATGAAAAATTCTGTTAAAATTTAAATGGAATTATTATTTCGGTCCCTGCTCTCCTTGAATCTAATCCCACACAGAAAGAGCAGAGGTGGTTAAAAGTTTTTGATTTCTTTTTTTTCGGATGGGTCTTCAAAACCTGACGCCTCCTGTAAATTGCGGATCTCAGAACACTGGTGTAAATAAGATCCTGTGCGAGAGTGCACGTTATTACATCAAGAGTAGACTGCGCACTGTGGCACAAAGCCGGAGGAACACTAGAGCTGTTTACGTTTAAATGACACAGTGATATCTCCTCTAGAAAGTGGACATCCTCGTGTACATAGCACACTGAATTCGACTTCTTGAACAGCGTCATAACAGCGGTATGAGGATTCATGTCCATCTGGCGGGGCGGCTGCCCGTATGGCCAATGGAGGAAACGATTACTAGGCGGATACAACAACGACGAATGGAGTAAGACGGCTATGCCTCTCTGAATATTGGAACAATGGTACATCTTCACAGTCACCATACACGTCAAAGATTGCCATCCAGAGTAGCTGAGAACCGCGATTCGTCACAGAATGCAATGCGACACCATTCATCAGCATTCCATGGTTCCTAGTCATGGCACCACTCCAAATTCAGCCGTATGTGTTGGGTGTTAATGGTAGCCTACGCATGAGATGGTAAGTCCATATTCCCACTACTGCTAGTGTCTGACCAACGGTGCGATGTGAAGGAAGTGATCCCAGTTGCTGTAGGGGAATTGGGAGTACAAAGGTCAGGATGAAGCACTACTTACTTCATTTGGACGTGGTTTAATAACAGTGGTGGTGATTTGACTCGAGCGGTGGAACACTAGTCAGCCATCCCTGTAATTAGTAGACTTCTATCCATGTTATGTGCAGAGGAGTGGTCGACCTTGGAGTGGAAGCTATTGGTCCTGATTATCGCAGTGAGACCTTTTCCTTATGAAGATTTTTTGCTGCACAGGCGCCAGGCAGTTTAAGGTGTAAGTAGCCTGTTTAGGTTTTTATGTTGGTAACGCCACGTAGCGCTCTGTATGAAAATCACTGGCTGTGCTGTGTGAAGTCTGTGGCTGGTTTGCATTGTTGGAATTTGCTATTGTAGTGTTGGGCAGTTGGCTGTTACAGGGTGTTTCAAAAATGACCGGTATATTTGAAACGGCAATAGAAACTAAACGAGCAGCGATAGAAATACACCGTTTGTTGCAATATGCTTGGGACAACAGTACATTTTCAGGCGGACAAACTTTCGAAATTACAGTAGTTACAATTTTCAACAACAGATGGCGCTGCAAGTGATGTGAAAGATATAGAAGACAACGCAGTCTGTGGGTGCGCCATTCTGTACGTCGTCTTTCTGCTGTAAGCGTGTGCTGTTCACAACGTGCAAGTGTGCTGTGGACAACATGGTTTATTCCTTAGAACAGAGGATTTTTCTGGTGTTGGAATTCCACCGCCTAGAACACAGTGTTGTTGCAACAAGACGAAGTTTTCAAAGGAGGTTTAATGTAACCAAAGGACCGAAAAGCGATACAATAAAGGATCTGTTTGAAAAATTTCAACGGACTGGGAACGTGACGGATGAACATGCTGGAAAGGTAGGGCGACCGCGTATGGCAACCACAGAGGGCAACGCACAGCTAGTGCAGCAGGTGATCCAACAGCGGCCTCGGGTTTCCGTTCGCCGTGTTGCAGCTGCGGTCCAAATGACGCCAACGTCCACGTATCGTCTCATGCGCCAGAGTTTACACCTCTATCCATACAAAATTCAAACGCGGCAACCTCTCAGCGCCGCTACCATTGCTGCACGAGAGACATTCACTAACGATATAGTGCACAGGATTGATGACGGCGATATGCATGTGGGCAGCATTTGGTTTACTGACGAAGCTTATTTTTACCTGGACGGCTTCGTCAATAAACAGAACTGGCGCATATGGGGAACCGAAAAGCCCCATGTTGCAGTCCCATCGTCCCTGCATCTTCAAAAAGTACTGGTCTGGGCCGCCATTTCTTCCAAAGGAATCATTGGCCCATTTTTCAGATCCGAAACGATTACTGCATCACGCTATCTGGACATTCTTCGTGAATTTGTGGCGGTACAAACTGCCTTAGACGACACTGCGAACACCTCGTGGTTTATGCAAGATGGTGCCCGGCCACATCGCACGGCCGACGTCTTTAATTTCCTGAATGAATATTTCGATGATCGTGTGATTGCTTTGGGCTATCCGAAACATACAGGAGGCGGCGTGGATTGGCCTCCCTATTCACCAGACATGAACCCCTGTGACTTCTTTCTGTGGGGACACTTGAAAGACCAGGTGTACCGCCAGAATCCAGAAACAATTGAACAGCTGAAGCAGTACATCTCATCTGCATGTGAAGCCATTCCGCCAGACACGTTGTCAAAGGTTTCGGGTAATTTCATTCAGAGACTACGCCATATTATTGCTACGCATGGTGGATATGTGGAAAATATCGTACTATAGAGTTTCCCAGACCGCAGCGCCATCTATTGTTGACAATTGTAACTACTGTAATTTCAAAAGTTTGTCTGCCTGAAAATGTACTGTTGTCCCAAGCATATTGCAACAAACAGTGTATTTCTATCGCTGCTCGTGTAGTTTGTATTGCCGTTTCAAATATACCGGTCATTTTTGAAACACCCTGTAACAGCGCGTAGCGTTGCACAGTTGGAGGTGAGCCACCAACAGTGGTGGATGTGGGGGGAGACATGGCGGAGTTTTGAGAGCGGATGATGTGGACGTGTGTCATCAGAGACAATAAATTTGTAAGACTGGATGTCATGAACTGTTATATATATATAATGACTTTTGAACACTATTACGGTAAATACAATGTTTGTTTCTATCGAAATCTTTCATTTGCTAACTATGCCTATCAGTAGCTAGTGCCTTCAGTAGTTAGAATCCTTTATTTAGCTGACAGTATTGGCGCTCGCTGTTTTGCAGTAGTTCGAGTAACGAAGATTTTTGTGACGTAAGTGATTCATGAAAGGTATATGTTAATGTTAGTCAGGGCCCTTCTTTTGTAGGGATTATTGAAAGTCAGATTGCGTTGCGCTAAAAATATTGTATGTCAGTTTAGTGTTGATCAGAATAAGTAAAGAGAGAAATGTCTGAGTACGTTCAGTTCTGCTCAGGAAACGTCCCCTTAGAAAAATTTATGAATTACTGTGCTGATAAACCTCTTACATTATTTGATCTTCAAACAGCTGAGCAGAACTGAACGTACTCAGACATTTCGCTCTTTACCTATTCTGATCAACACTAAACTGACACACAATATTTTTAGCGCAACGCAATCTGACTTTCAGTAATCCCTACGAAAGAATAGCCCTGACTAAACATTAACCTACACCTTTCATGAATCACTTACCTCACAAAAATCTTCTTTACTCGAACTACTGCAATACAGCGAGCGCCACTACTGTCAGCTAAATAAAGGATTCTAACTACTGAAGGCACTAACTACTGATAGGCATAGTTAGCAAATGAAAGATTTCGATAGAAACAAACATTGTATTTACCTTAATAGTGTTCAAAAGTCATAATATATATGTCAGTTCATGACATCCAGTCTTACAAATTTACTGTCTCTGATGGACACACGTCCAGATCGTCCGCTCTCAAAACTCCGCCATCTCTCTCCCCACATCCACCTCTGTTGGCGGCTCACCTCCAACCGCGCAACGCTACGCGCTGTTAACAGCCAACTGCCCAACTCTACAATAGCAAATTCCAACAATGCAAACCAGCCACAGACTTCACACAGCACAGCCAGTGATTTTCATACAGAGCGCGCTACGTGGCGTTACCAACATAAAAACCTAAACAGACTACTTACAAAGGCACGAACCTAGGTCGTGGAGCAGCAGACTGTTGCTGCGAGTCAATTACTTGTTTTTAGATATCACTCGCAGACATTAAGGAGTTAGGTGTCCTTGGTGCACAACATGGCCATCCTCCCTTCTGGTGGTCAGACGTGGTCAGCTGGATCCTTGACGACGAATATCATGAGTACGCAGCATCTTTGCATCCTTCACAGCGATCACTCAGCACCTGACGCTGTTCATATACAGAGTGAACCAGAACTCCACCGACAATTTTTCAGGGTTTGTTCAGGAATAAATTCTGGGTGTTCTGGTATAAGAACTTATTACTGAGTAATCCCGGTTCGTTTGGACGACGATAGATTATTCGCGGTTTTCATGTCCCACGTCCAGCTCGCCTCACCAGATATGACACCAATGAACTTTTTCTTCTGGGAGCTCGTGTAGAACCTGGTTCAGGAGAGATAGGTCGATACTTTCACGGACCTCACTTCTCGGATTATGGCAACCGGGGAATTAGTACGCTCAACTCCTAGATTTCTTGAGTAAATAAGACTGTCGATGCTGGGACGATGTACGCCCTGCAGTCATCATCGTCGTCGATATTTTGAACAACACATGTAGGGGAACGGTTCTGTGCTAGTTAAGTACTGCACTGTGCACTGAAAGAACAGGATGAATACACTGTTATGAAAGTATACGTGTTACATCTGAGGGTTGTTGCATTAAGTTGTGTTGGTGTTGTACATTTTGGTCAGTGCATATTACAGGCTTCTTCACTACTGTATTTTCACAGAAACAATGGTGACCTCAGTAACAAAGCGAATAAATCATTATTATATTATTAATCTGTACAAGCCGCCGGAGACTGTGGTACCCTTACATCAAAATAGTGAGAAGATACCCATGGGGGATCTCTGGGTGTTTGTTGGTGGAATTCTGGTTCACCCTTTATACCCTACCAGTCCTGGTGGGAACACTAAACACGAACAAAGCTTATGCACTTTGGAGGGTGTTCCACCTGTCAAAGAGAATTGTATCTCTAATTATTTACAAACCAGACAATGATGTGCACATGTACAAAGTTATATTGAAATATGGCCATGTGTTCTTGCTGCTTCGCTTTTTTTTATCAGGCAGTCTTAACACGTCTAAAAGTCTTCTAAAAATTGTAGTATTTTAAACTTAATCATTGCCTTGATTATGGATTTTCATTACACTATTAGCACCTTATAACTGCCACAGTGAACTTCAGAGATGATGCAGTTATTGTGGAACACAGATTAAAATGGCAGAAGAGTGAAAAACTGAAGTCGCATTCTGACGGAGTAGGGCTGAAAACCCAGTTCGACCACCCAGATTTAGGTCCGTTGTTTCCTTCACTTACGGAAAATTCCGGATTAGTTCCTTTGAAAAGGCCACGGCTCGTTTCCTTTACCATCCTTGTCCTATGCGACTCGGTGCTCCGTCTCTAATGTCTTCATCGCTGACGGGACGTTCAACCTTAACATTTGTTCCTCTTGGTAGAATAAGATTTACGGTTATAGCTAGAATGTTATGGTGTCATGTACCGTGGCTCGGTATAACACATGTGAGGAAGCATCATGTTACATGGGCAGAAAACCTTACGTCTCTGAAAATAGGCGTCGGATCTCGTATATCAGCGGAAATGACGAAACAGATATTCTAAAAAAACTGATGTGTAATACGGAGATTGTGAAGTAGCGAGAGATAAATGTATCACAGTGGGCGGTAGAAAGAAACGAGTGGCCTTTGGCAATGGATTGTAGGAAAGATGCCGAAGACTTTGCACCTGGAATACAATAAATAATGGCCAATGCAAGAGAAAACAAAGCTACAACTCTGAAAAAGTTCAGAAAATGCAGGTATAAACGTGACAAAACATTTTTATTTATAAAGGAAAAGCACCGAATTGTGTACGTTCTGCAATGTTAAATTTGACGAGGAAATTGAAATTCTGGGCTTAACAACAGTCGGGCAATGAAATAAATTCAATGGCGGCAAATGAAAACTTGTGCCACACCGGGACTCGAACTCGCACTTACCGCTATACAAGGGAGGTCGCATAATGCTTCTGGTATCTGAGCATGCTTCACGTCAATCCCAAATTCCCAACTTGTCGCACATTACATACGTATCGTCCTCTGGCCATTTGCAGCTTCACGCTGATTCTAGCAAGAGGATGGAAAAAGAGTGCATTTGAACTAAATGATCATTAATTGCCTTCAAGTCAGATATATTTATACGGATGGTGACCGAACGAACAGACACCACACATATAAAAATATGCCCCTTGACGGTAATTAATGATCATTCAGTGTAGATGAACTCTTCGTCCGATGCCTTTCGGGAATGAGCGTGAGGTGTACATACGGCTGCGGGATCATCAATAGGGTCTGTTCTTTCTGACAGGTCCGAAGAAAACGACACTACACATATAAATGTTTATTCATTAAAGAGATTTTCGGCTTACAAGGCAGTTACTATACTAAACATCGTAGGCTAACTACACAACTGGCCATTAAAATTGCTACACCAAGAAGAAATGCAGATGATAAACGGGTATTCATTGGACAAATATATTATACTAGAACTGACATGTGATTACATTTACACGCAATTTGGGTGCATAGATCCTGAGAAATCAGTACCCAGAACAACCACCTCTGGCCGTAATAACGGCCTTGATACGACTGGGCATTGAGTCAAACAGAGCTTGGATGGCGTGTACAGGTACAGCTGCCCATGCAGCTTCCACACGATAGCACAGTCCATCAAGAATAGTGACTGGCGTATTGTGACGAGCCAGTTGCTCGGCCACCATTGATCAGACGTTTTCAGCTAGTGAGAGATCTGGAGAATGTGTTGGCCAGGGCAGCAGTCGAACATTTTATGTATCCAGAAGGGCCCATACAGGACCTGCAACATGCCGTCGTGCGTTATGCTGCTGAAATGTAGGGTTTCGCAGGGATCGAATGAAGGGTAGAGCCACGGGTCGTAACACATCTGAAACGTAACGTCCACTGTTGAAAGTGCCGTCAATGCGAACAAGAGGTAACCGAGACGTGTAACCAATGGCACCCCATACCATCACGCCGGGTGATACGCCAGTATGGCGATGACGAATACATGCTCCCAATGTGCGTTCACCACGATGTCGCCAAACACGGATGCCACCAACATGACCATCATCTTGCTGTAAACAGAACCTGGATTCATCCGAAAAAAATGACGTTTTGCCATTCGTGCACCCAGGTTCGTCGTTGAGTACACCATCGCAGGCGCTCCTGTCCGTGATTCAGCGTCAAGGGTAACCGCAGCCATGGTCTCCGAGCTGATAGTCCATACTGCTGCAAACATCGTCGAACTGTTCATGCACATGGTTGTTGTCTTGCAAACGTCCCCATCTGTTTACTCAGGGATCGAGACGTGGCTGCACGATCCGTTATAGCCATGCGGATAAGATGCCTGTCATCTCGACTACTAGTGATACAAGGCCGTTGGGATCCAGCACGGCGTTCCGTATTACCCTCCTGAACCCACCGATTCCATCTTCTGCTAACAGTCATTGCTGCTCGCGTTGGTCGAGATCCAATGTCGCGATACGATAAACCGCAATCGCGATAGGCTACAATCCGACATTTATCAAACCGGAAACGTGATGGTACGCATTTCTCCCTCTTACACGAGGCATCATAATAACATTTCACCAGGCAACGCCGGTCAACTGCTGTTTGTGTATGAGAAGTCGGTTGAAAATGTTCCTCATGTCAGCACGTTGCAGGTGTCGCCACCAGCGCTATCCTTGTGTGAATGCTCTCAAAAGCAAACATTTGCATATCACAGCTTCTTATTCCTGTCGGTTAAATTTCGCGTCTGTAGCACGTCATCTTCGTGGTGTAGCAATTTTAATGGCCAGTAGTGTATGATTACTAATAGTGCAAAGACACTTCAGATCTATGTTACACATTCGCACACTTTAAGCCCAGGTTTCCTGCAGACACAATTCTGATTAGGTACGGATAACAGATAAAGGACAGTGTTGGAGTGAAATGGTACGGCGAATCGAAACTGTAGTGCTGGATGAAAAAACAAAAGAAACATTCGCGTTAGCACTACAGTGGCTCCCTGCAAGGCTAAATTTACATCCGGAGGTGATCGAGCGGATACTACAACACACACAACTTTTTAGAGTACTTTGTTAAAACTTGAACGAGATATGATGCTTAACTCGGAAACAGTCGGTATCCACGGGAATGTCACTAGATATTTTTTACCGTCACTGGTTGCTATAAGTTATCAGTTGCTACAATACAAAATGATAGACTCTTCTCAACGTACAACTGACTGTAACTTTTCGTCTCCAGCTCTGACTTCTAAGACAGCTCACGCTACTCTTCCTGAAGATTACTGAGTGGGCTGTGCAGTAATTTCCTCTGACGTAAGTACTCTTCCAGTAGCGGCGGCGTATGGAACCTCTTGAGGGCGTGTAGAGGCCGACGTTTTTCGTTCATTGCTACGTCAAGCAGCGACTTTTCTCACCTGTGGTTCCGTCGTCAGCTACTAACTTTGACATGGGACTCGTTCTTCGGACGACACCACAGAAAAGTACTTCAAAGTTGAAGTACACCAAACAATATGATTCCTTTTGGTTAACTTGATAAATGAATATCGGATCGAATCCGTCTGACGGATTAACGACGAGGATCGGTATAATGGCTAGCTTGGATGTGGCTTTTAGGAGGTTTTCCACATCCGTGTAGGTGAATCCGACCTGGTACCCAGGTCGAGCCTCAGTTTCATGATTCGCAAACATGAAGAAAAACTTTCGCACACTTTAACATGAGTAACACTACACGCAGGTAGTTGGGTATAAGAAATAATCAAGTCACAGCTTTAAAGACTTAAGACTTAGTTTATCTCTTGTGCATATTCACCCATCTGTGGAATATTCTGTCTATTGTTTTAAAATTAAGAACTCAGTACAATTCACCCTTGTTCCTCTTCCTGTTAGAGCGTCCTGGTGAGATGATTCTGTATTTTTTGCTGTAATTACTAATGAATTAATAAAATGCTTAAATGCGTTGTACACTACTGGCCATTAAAATTGCTACACCACGAAGATGACGTGCTATAGACGCGAAATTTAACCGACAGGAAGAAGATGCTGTGATATGCAAATGATTAGCTTTTCAGAGTATTCACACAAGGTTGGAGCCGGTGGCGACACCTACAACGTGCTGACATGAGGAAAGATTCCGACCGATTTCTCATTCACAAACAGCATTTGACCGGCGTTGCCTGGTGAAACGTTGTTGTGATGCCTCGTGTAAGAAGGAGAAATTGGGACCATCACGTTTCCGACTTTGATAAAGGTCGGATTGTAGCCTATCGCGATTGCGGTTTATGTATCGCGACGTTGCTGCTCGCGTTGGTCGACATCCAATGACTGTTAGCAGAATATGTAATCGGTGGGTTCAGGAGGGTAATACGGAACGCCGTGCTGGATCCCAACGGCCTCGTATTACTAGCAATCGAGATGACAGGCATTTTATCTGCATGGCTGTAAAGGTTCGTGCAGCCACGTCTCGATCCCTGGGTCAACAGATGGGGACGTTTGCAAGACAACAATCATCTGCACGAACTGTTCGACGACGTTTGCAGCAGCATGGACCATCAGCTCGGAGACGATGGCTGCGGTTGCCCTTGACGCTGAATCACGGACAGGAGCGCTTGCGATGACGTACTTAACGACGAACCAGGCTGCACGAATGGCAAAACGTCATTTTTTCGGATGAATCCAGGTTCTGTTTACAGCAAGATGATGGTCGCATCCGTGTTTGGCCACATTTCGGTGAACGCACATTGGAAGCTTGTATTCGTCATCGCCATACTGACGTATCACCCGGCGTGATGGTATGGGGTGCTATTGGTTACACGAATCGGTCACCTCTTGTTCGCAATGACGGCACTTTGAACAGTGGACGTTACATTTCAGATGTGTTACGACCCGTGGCTCTACCCTTCATTCGATCCCTGCGAAACCATACATTTCAGCAGGATAATGCACGACCGCATGTTGCAGGTCCTGTACGGGCCTTTCTGGATACAGAAAACGTTCGACTGCTGCTTTGGCCAGCATATTCTCCAGATCTCTCACCAACTGAATACGTCTGGTTAATGGTGGCCGAGCAACTGGCTCGTCACAATACGCCAGTCACTACTCTTGATGAGCTGTGGTATCGTATTGAAGCTGCACGGGCAGCTGTACCTGTACACGCCATCCAAGCTCTGTTTGACTCAATGCCCAGTCGTATCAAGGCCGTTATTACGGCCAGAGGTGGTTGTTCTGTGTACTGATTTCTCAGGATCTATGCACCCAAATTGCGTGAAAATGTAAGCACATGTCAGTTCTAGTATAATATATTTGTCCAATGAATACCCGTTTGTCATCTGCATTTCTTCTTGGTGTAGCAATTTTAATGGCCAGTGGTGTATTTTAAGTCGTGTAATGAGCACCATCCTCCACTAACTCACAAACATTTATATAGTTTCAGACTGTCAATTAGCTGAAAGAGATCGCCTTGGTGACGTAACGATTGGGGCGCAGTAAGTGCATGATCATATCCAAACTTCAACGAACATCATTCGAGCCTGCAGTGTATCATGTTATCTAAGTCCTATCATTGTTACTATTATTATGAAAATAAGGTTTTGCGTTGAAACCTAACATAAAACTCGATTTTGTGTCACCAGACTTTTCCGCTCTCCAGTGATGACTTCTGCGTCTGGTGATTCAGTTTCATAAAGGTAACAGGTACTTAATCATTTAAAAATACTAGGCGAAGCAGGAGAATTTTACTTCAACTCATTAACTCGATAGTCTACATGTTCATGATTTTGTAATTCTCTTGATGTCGTCATAGTGGTGTGATTTTGTTTTGTGAACATTGCATTTTTGATTCTAAAAGATTTAAAAAAGCCACACCGATCGCAACAAGGCAACAGTACATGGGTTACACCCATTCCATCCCGGGGGTTAACGGGGTGGCATCCGGCCAT
This sequence comes from Schistocerca cancellata, assembly GCF_023864275.1. Lineage (NCBI taxonomy): Eukaryota > Metazoa > Arthropoda > Insecta > Orthoptera > Acrididae > Schistocerca > Schistocerca cancellata. The sequence goes on from NC_064626.1 coordinate 277,732,730, forward strand.
CCCTTGTATCAACCAAGCCAGATTCGTAGCCGTGCCTACACTTCACATATGCGGGAAAAAAATTTTAACAAGTTAGTTCTTTTGGTATATAAATATCAAATGGCGACTGTTGAATGAATAGCAATAATAAAATAATATACAGCAAGCTCAGAAATGCGAAAGTCGAAATGAAAATGCTATTTGGGAATTGCGCCAGGTGATTTTATGCACATCCCTATTACCAACATATTCCCTTTCATCACCTCCGCTGTTATCTCATCATTACGAGTTCGTTTTTTTCCTTCTTCCATGCGTCTAAACGGATTTGTTAGTTTCGTCGGGGAAAGTTAACATTTTCTCAGTCTAATTATCCCAGATTTTATCACGTAAATTGTGGGAAGATTTAAAGAAGACGAGTAAATAAAGTTCCTTAACTGATTCTAGAAAGACGGCAGCTTATAGCAAAACGTTTTCGCAACTTTCATTGCGCCCCTGGAGATTACGCTGCTGTCTGACTTTTCTATGGCGCTTCTCTGAAATTCAACTGTCTGGACGCGGAATTGTGTGTCTGCGAAGGATCGCTGCTGACGTTTGTAATTAATAGAAAGTAACTAAACTAACCCTGGAACTTACTAATGTACTTCTGCCCACGCCATTCTGATTTCTTAATACTCTGTTGTGCGTTCGTTTGTTTCGATACGGAAATAACAGTGGGAGTTCTTTTCCATCCCTAATTTATACTTTGTGTTTTACCGAGGTTAAGCTATATTCCTTGCCAGACCACTACACCTGCACGACGAAGATGAATCCATGAAAAACAACGCGGAGATTCAGGTGACATCTGCACGAGCAAATGAGCTATTATGAGCACTGGACAGCTTGCAAATTAAAGCGTAAAGTCCTTCCACAGGCTGTCCATGGTCCCGACCGACCTCCATGTCATCGCCGCCAATGGCGTTTTCAAAATCTTTTATTATAGTAAAACATAATGAATTATAATGCTGATACACACAAAATTACTATCAAACCATCCCTCAGATTGTTACATCAATCAAAAAATTAATTATTGTAAAAAAATAAACAAAACAAGGGGCAGTATGGGTCAATATTCATATTCAGTGCATGAACTGATTTTAACTTCTTCTTCTAAGACATGTTGACAATGCTGACGCATTTCTTGAAGTACTTGTCGATGTTAATGAAGGAGATAATTTGAAAAATGCCACAGAACTTGTCGTATATTTTTTTAAAGTGGGTACTGTTGTTACCCTGTGTTATCCATTCTTTCAGAAAAAGTTTTAAGCATGTTTCCATACTTCTTTTTGTGGTCTGAGCACTTAATAATTTTAAGTAACTAGTACTTCTTACACATATGGAATTCATTTATATTTTCAGCTCCCAGATCATTAATGACGTAGCTATTGAGGCAGAGATTCCACAGTAGCATTCTCATATGGCAACAGAAGGTATGAGGTGGAAATGACACGAACTAGAGTGTTTATCTAGATATATCTGATACCATGCGAAGTTTTGTTATTTTATTTTGTTTGGTTCCGAGCCAAGGGTCCTCACAGTAAACTACATAACAACAGTAAACTACATAACACATGTGGTGTAACGTAATACATAATAACTGCAGGAACAAAATACCCACTATTTACATTACATATTATTAGAACATCATAAAATACAGACGAATACATAGCCACTGATTCAATTAACAGTGGTACAGTTTGACTAGATCATAATCACATTTCAAACAATCATAAGCGCATGAGAGCTAATTATTGGTAACATGCTTCATTATTACTATATAAAAAAACGCTACAATGCCGTGTGACCTGTCTGCATACATGTATAAGTCATTAAATTAGATATTTATAATACCGTTCATAGCTCTCATATTTAATATAGCCGGCTTGGTGACAGTATCAGATTTGGGCGTTTCCGCTTGTATCAGTTGTAGATATATAATAACTGACAAGTCTGGGTGACAGACTAGTAAGAATGTTTGTTGTAAAAATTTTCAGATATACAGTTAATAACTTCTGAAAAGGTATAGACTTTTAAGTTGATGGAAGACCAAGAACGAAGTGCTCAGATAAGGCAGATGTAACAGAGACGTAGCTGACTGGACGCCTGGGTGATGAAGTGGGTCACTTTTAATAACAGCTTCTATTAAAACAAATAAATACTTGGTCCCAATGGCCACTTCACCAAAGAATTTTAATACTGAATTTAACAAGACCAAAAATTTTAAAACTGGGTTTGAAAAGAAGTAGTTTACATGTGAATCTGATTGAAGCAAGAGATTAAACCCATTGATTAGGCAAAATGGCCACTTAACGAAAAAAAAATTTAAAAAGATTGAATTTAGCTATTCAGGCACTCCAGCCACCGGAGGACTTGAGATACAATATCCAGCTCCGATAAACTTAACCTTCGTGGGCTAAATTACAAACACGGAAATTTCCTTCAGAACCTGATTTAAAGGAATTTGAAGTCTTCCGCAGGTGACTTCTGTGTTGCTAACAGTTGTCTCAGGAGCCCAGTTGACATGCCGCGCATTAGCACCACGCGGTGGAGTCTCCTAGTGTTAACAGAGGCGAAGCTGTAGCACTCCGCCGGCAACGGTCGCAGCTGGCCGGCCACGCAGTGTTGACCAGCTTATTCCGTTTCAAGAAGCGTTCTGCCTGAGCGAAAGCCTCACTGCCCCATACACCGAGGTCGTCGCGTGCGTCCTACATGACCGAGGCGGTGAAATTCAAATTGGCGCGCCTGGCATCCGCGAAACGGGGCTGTATACAACGCGGCGCAACAGGGATATGGTCTTTCGATATATTTGTTCAGTCTATACATCACTGAAGGAATACGGAAATAAAAGAAAGTGTCAAAAGTGGGTCTAAAATCCAGAGTGAAAGGGTGTCAATGGTAAGATTCGCTGGTGACATTGCTAACATCGGTGAAAGTGAAGAATCACAGGACGTGCTCAATGGAATAAGCTTTGTAATGACTACAGGATATCGACTGAGAATAGCCCGAAGGAAATGAGATGAGTGATAAACTTCAAATAAAAATTGGCTACCAAAGTAGACAAAAGGATTCTGATACTTTGGAAGCAAAGTAACACGTGACGGACGAGACAAGTAGAACATAAAAAGCAGATTAGAAAACGTAAAGAGGTCAAACAGAAGTCTGCTAGTACCAAACATCGGCTGCAATATGAAGAAGAAGTTTCTAGGAACGTATATTTGGAGCCGAACGTTGTATGATAGTGAAACATGTACTGTGGGGGAAAAAAAAGGAAAATAAGAAAATTGAAGCGCCTTAGATATAATGATACAGAAGGACGTTGACGTTAGATTAATTGAAAAGATAAAGAATGTTGAGGCTCTCCACAAAATCAGCGACCAGAGGAACATACGAAAACACCGACAAGAAGAAGAAACAGGATGATAGGACATCTCTTAAGACAGCAGTGTTAAACTTCCGTCTTGCTGGAAGAAGCTGTAGAGGGTAAAAACTCTAAGTGAAGATGGAGACCGGAATACTTCGTACCAATAACTGAATATTTAAGGTGCAAGTGTTATTCTCAGATGAACAGGTCCGCACAAGAAAGTTATTCGTGGCAATAGGCACACAACCCATCAGAAAACTGACACAAAAAAATATTGTTGAATTTACACAGTCCAGTGAAATTAATGTGACCACCTGAGAGAAGCCTGGACAACAGCCTTCCCCCCGCAGACCACTGCTAGACGTGCAGGAAGAGGGTCAGTGAGGTCCTGGAAGGTACCGACGGGGATGTGGAGGCATGCCGCGGCAGCAGCGCTAGGTTTCTCGGCTGATGATCCATGGCGCGAACAGTCCGATCGAAGAAGTCCCACAGGTTCTCTCTTGGGCTCAAATACGAGGAGTCTGTTGGCCAGGAGAGTACGGTAAACTCATCCTGGTGTTCCTCGAACCACACAGGTACACTGTGAGCTGTGTAGCACATTGCATTGTCCTGCTAGAAGATGCCATCGTGCCGAGGAAAAACAAACTGCATGTAGGGTAAACATTCTTCCCAAGGATAGATGCATACTCCTATTGATCCATCGTGTTGTGATTGTTGCAGGGTCTTTGCGCCGATGGAACATAAAACACGCAGGATGTTTGCGCTGGTGGAACATCAAAGATGCGTAATGTGAAAGTATCACCTGTCGCCACTCAGTGGACGTCCAAATTCGAGCATTCGAAGGACATGAACAGCAGTCAGCATTACGGTATATTAATAATTTTTACACTACTGGCCATTAAAATTGCTACACCACGAAGATGACGTGCTACAGACGCGAAATTTAACCGACAGGAAGAAGATGCTGTGATATGCAAACGATTGGCTTTTCAGAGCATTCACACAAGGTTCGCGCGGTGGTGACACCTACAACGTGCTGACACGAGGAAAGTTTCCAACCGACTTCTCATACACAAACAGCAGTTGACCGACGTTGCCTGGTAAAACGTTGTTGTGATGCCTCGTGCAAGGAGGAGAAATGCGTACCGTCACGTTTCCGACTTTGGTAAAGGTCGGATTGTAGCCTATCACGATTGTGGTTTATCGTATAGCGACGTTGCTGCTCGCGTTAGTCGAGATCCAATGACTGTTAGCAGAATTTGGTGTGAGTGGGTTCAGGAGGGTAATACGGAACGCCGTTCTGGATCCCAATGGCCTCGTATCACTAGCAGTCCTGATGACAGGCATCTTATCCGCATGGCTGTAACGGATCGCGCAGCCACGTCTCGATCCCTGAGTCAACAGATGGGGACGATTGCAAGACAACAACCATGTGCACGAACAGTTCGACGTCGTTTGCAGCAGCATAGACTATCAGCTAGGAGACCATGGCTGCGGTTACGCGAGGACGCTGCATCACGAACAGGAGCGCCTACGATGGCGTACTTAACGACGAACCTGTGTGCACGAAGTGCAAAACGTCATTTTTCGGATGAATCCAGATTCTGTTTACAGCATCGTGATGGGCGCATCCGTGTTTGGTGACATCGCGGTGAACGCACATTGGAATCGTGTATTCGTCATCGCCATACTGGCGTATCACCCGGCGTGATGGTATGGGTTTGCAGATCCTGTACGGGCCTTTCTGGATACAGAAAATGTTCGACAGCTGCCCTGGCCAGCACATTCTCCAGATCTCTCACCAATTGAAAACGTCTGGTTAATGGTGGCCGAGCAACTGTCTCGTCACAATACGCCAGTCATTACTCTTGATGAACTGTGCTATCGTGTGGAAGCTGCATGGGCAGCTGTACCTACACACGGCAACCAAGCTCTTTTTGACTCAATGCCCAGGCGTATCAAGGCCGTTATTACAGCCAGAGGTGGTTGTTCTGGGTACTGATTTCTCAGCATCTATCCACCCAAAGTGCGTGAGAATGTAATCACATGTCAGTTCTAGTATAATATATTTGTCCAAGGAATACCCGTTTATCATCTGCATTTCTTCTTGGTGTAGCAATTTTAATGGCGAGTAGTGTACTTTTTGGACCGTCTACACCTGAATGAAACAAAATTTTCATGCCATACTCGTTTCGCCTTTATTCTGTGCAAGGCATCTTCAGTGGCAGCTTGCGTGGACTATTTTCTGCATATTGCGCTTCTACATATTACGCTTTTTCGTGCCGTTCCTCTTCTTATAAATTCCACTACACAGACCAAAACAGTGCATCAAAACAAACATTCAGTTTCTAGTGTTGTGAAATGTGAGAAAAAACCCGCAAGTGACATCTATAAGAAAAGGAACGTCACGAAAAATGGGCCAGAAGCGTAATATGTAGAAAATCGTCCACGCAATTTGCAACTGCAGATGCCCTGCACAGGATTAAGGCGAAACGCATATGGCATGCAATTTGTGTTTCATTCAGTTGTAGTAAGACGGTCCGAAAAGTAAAAATTATCAGTATACCGTAGTATTACACGCAACTGAGGAAGACAGGACTACAAAAGTTGAAGCAGTCAGCATGGGTGCATGAATCAGGGGCCTGCTGTGGAGGTTCATACGTAACAACTTTCGCTAAATGATCGTTGAGGAGACTCTTGTGTAGCCCCTTGGTTCATCTGGGCGGTCAGGCGTTCAGCAGTTGCACGTCTATTCGCCCGTTGTGCAAGCCTCTCATCTACGACCTATGATGCACTATGCTTCGGCGCCTGGTTTGGACAGCGCCATTTTGCCACTCACGGTATGCTTTAGCCAAGGCGGCATGCGAACAGTTTACAAATTTAGCCGTTTCGGAAATGCTAACTCCCTTGGCCCGAAAGCCAATGATAATACCCTTTTGGACGTCAGAAAAGTCACGCCGTTTCCTCTGTAGTGGCACTAGCCAGTATTTTAAGTAAAGGTGTTAAATCTTTAGTGTTAAGTGACTGAAAGTAGCATGGTAGCTGTCGCGTAGTATTGCGGTAGCAGCGTTGGCCGTGAGTGGAGGCAGGTGGCCGATGTCGCAGCAATCAACAGCGGAGGGTGTGCCACCTCCGCAGCTCGACGTTCGATCCATAGCCTGCAGTGTGGGGTGAGTGAGCCTATTTTGTTCTTGTGTGGTGGTAATTGTGGGGTCGAAGTGTAGAGGGCGTGATTTTACGAAAGTTACCTTTACGAAAGGAGAGGAACCTGTGGATCAGCCCGCCCGATTGAACGTGCGGTCTGACGCACGGCTTTCCGGGCGGGAAGGAGCGGCGGTCCCCGGCATGAATCCGCCCGGCGGATTTGTGTCGAGGTTCGGTCAGCCTACCAGTCTGTGGATGGTTTTTAGGGGGTTTTCCATCTGACTCGGCAAATGCGGGCTGGTTCCCCTTATTCCGCCTCAGCTACACTAAGTCGGCGATTGCTGCACAAACGAGTTCTCCACGTACGTGTACACCACCATTACTCTATCGCGCAAACATAGGGGTTACACTCGTCTGGTGTGAGCCGTTCCCTGGAGGGTCCACTGGGGGCCGAACCGCACGATATCCCTGGGTTCGGTGTGGGGTGAAGTGGACTGCGGTAGTCGTCGTGGGGTTGTGGACCACTGCGGCTGCGGCGGGTACGGAGCCTCTCCGTCGTTTCTAGGTCCCCGGTTCACATAACATAACCTGTGGATCTTTCGCAGTTTAGGAATAGTGGTAAAGATGAATGGTTTGTACCTTTACGTTGCACTCAGTGTAATTTACTCGGGCATTCTGCATCTTGTCCTAAATCAGTAGCGGAACTGCTTTAACTGCAACCGTTTTCGACACGCAGCTAGGCATTGTAGATAGTCCAGGTGGTTCATGATAGAGAGAAGTAACTAACTGTTCTATGCGTATTGTTTTATTGTAGCTTTTATCGTGGGGAATGGATGCAGCGACACGAAGTGTCACCAGTGAAGAAGCGGTGCAAGTCATTAGTGGATGAAGTGGCTCCATTGAGAGCTCATAATGTGGTTATGTTTAGTGAACTAGCAGGAAAGAACCGCGAGATAGAAGTGTTGAAGTCGAAAACTCTAGGAGTGGGTCCGACTGTGGCGAATCTTGTTTCTCCATTCCCCGATAGAGCGTCTGAGGATGTGTTGGCATTTACAAAGGATCTTAAGCCATCAGATGACATAGGGGTTGGTCAGATAAACAATTATTCCAGATCGCAAGCTTACGTTTGTAAGGAGAAGGAAATTATTCGTAAGGGTCACAGAAGCATTGACTACTGAGACACGGCTTGGAACGGCGATACAGGAGGCATAGGTGTACGGTTTTTTCGCGAACAGTTGGTAGTGGTACCCAGGAGACATAATGAGGCAGTAGAAGGCTTTACGGATAGAATTAGGAAAATTAAACGAGGAGGCAAATAAAGAGGTGCTGCAAGAGGCCGCGCAACGAGCTCTCCATGCATCTTTATGGGGTTTGACATGAGAAGTGTGTGGGAGAGCGAGCGGAAACAGCCTTTTACATCAAACAGAAATATTCAAATGTGTGTGAATTCCTAAGGGACCAAACCGCTGAGGTCATCGATCCCTAGACTTGCACACTAGTTAAACTAACTTATGTTAAGAACAACAGACACACACACACACACACACACACATCCATGCCCGAGGGAGGACTCGAACCTCCCACGGAAGGGGCCGCGCAATCCATGACATGGCCCCCCTAGACCGCGCGGTCACTCAGAGCTGCTACATCAAATATTAAATGTTTTAACTGAGGTCGAACGGGGTATGTACAAAGACAGTGTTACCAATTACGGAACCCCTAGCAAAATTAAGTAATAATGGTCGCCAGCAATTTGGTAGAATAGCGGTAGAGGGTTTTCGTCAACGGCAAGGTTATAGGAGTAATGGCAAGGTAGCCTGGGAAATATGAAGGGTTCGTTAAACTTATAAGGGACGAAAAGTGATACTCATCAATGTGGACAATTATGGCTCCAAAGATGTAAAGTTGTTGAAGGAAACGATATTAGCTACACTAGAGATTCCGAATAAGGAAGATGCCACACGGGATGTGTGAGCTATATGGGCGCACAGGACGCTGCTAGTTCTGCATTTCGTGAGAAACTGAAGCATCTGAAAGGAGCAGAAAGACTACAGCTGGAAGACCTGTCGCTAGAATTCCCGGATCTGTGTTCCTCCGAGAAGGCCGTTGCCTGCTACGCCAGTAGTACAACACAGGATTCCAAAAGCAAACGAATCACTGGTATACTGAAGACCATATAAAGTACCACGGTGTTTGCAGCCAGTTTTACAAGAGTTCATAGATCAATAATTAGCTGACAGAATAACAAAAGAAAGTAATACTGCACGGGGATAGCAATTTAATCGTATATAAGAACTCTATGGGCGGTTCGCAGAAGTACCGGTTTTGTTGCGACTGAATAGAAGACTACAACAGATGCATACCCTATACCGAGTATTACAGAGACTATATAGATAACCTAGGCAAAAAGAAGTATTTCTCGACATTGGACTTAAAGAGCAGATACCATCAGTCAGAAGTGACTATAAATATAGACCCAAACCAGCTTTTTAAGCAAATGCGAGACAGTACCAATATAGGAGGATGCCTTTGGGTTGAAAAATGATCTGGCGACATTCCAAAGGTTGCTGGATCGAGTACTGAGAGCATTGAAACCATGCCAGTGCTTAGTATATTTTGATGACACAATTGTACATTCAAGGGATATGCAGGAACGTAGACGACGTCTAAAAGAAATATTCAGCAGGTTATGGGCAGCTCGTGTCAAACTCAACGCTGAAAAATGTCACTTTGCGCTGGAGGAAGTTAATTATTGGGCCGTGTTATAAGTGAGAGTGCAAGATTTTCGAGTACCACAAATTTCTAGGGAGTTATAGTCTTTCCTCGGTCTCGCAAATAGTTATGGGATGTTCGTGAAGGGATCTGCGGATATTGTTAGACCGCTTATGCAATTGTTAAGTTTGTGTGGTCGGAGGAATCTCAGTTGACGAATTAAAGAAGGTGTTGACAATCAGTCCAGTTTTGGTATTTCCATACTTTCGGAAAGAATTTATATTGTCTTGGCTGTGTTTTGATGTTCAAGGCCATTTTGTTGCTTTTGCACCAAAACAATTGAACGATGCAGAAAGCTTTTAAAAATGAGAGAGAGAGAGAGAGAGAGAGAGAGAGAGAGAGAGAGGGGCTCAGTTTGGTATACGGAATGACGTACTTTCAGTGTTATCTGTATGAGAGGAAGATTAAGATGATAACAGACCATGCAGCTTTAAAGAGGTTACTAGGCTTGAAGAACCCTTAGACTGACGAGATAACGATTAAAACTCACTGAATTTGAGTATGAAGTAATCCACCAGCCAGGAAGGAAACATAGAAATGCGGAAGGTTCACATGGTTCAAATGGCTCTGAGCACTATGGAACTTAACTTCTGAGGTCATCAGTCCCTTAGAACTTAGAACTACTTAAACCTAACCAACCTAAGCATATCACACACACCCATGCCCGAGGCAGGATTCGAATCTGCGACCGTAGCGGTCGAGTGGTTCCAGACTAGCGCCTAGAACCGCTCGGTCACTCTGGTCGGCAAATGCGGAAGGGCTAAGCAGAAAGATAGCTGAAATACACAGGGTCACGATCTTGCAGTATGGCAAGTATCGCAGAACAACTCTGAGAAACGTCGGCAGTATAGGAAAGACCAGAAGCTTGCTATGCATGACAAAGTATTGTGCAGAGAGGCAAAATTAGGAATACGAGTGGTGGTGCTGACCAAGTTAAAATTGGCAGCATTACGTGAGATGCATGATCACATTTTGTCAGGTCATGGTGAATGCAGGGCGATGAATAGAAGAGTGGCAGAGAAGTATTGATGAAAAGGAAATAGGATGGCAAGAATCGACACTTCAAGAATTTGTGGATTGTGCACAGAGGGCCAATTTGAGTCGAAATAAGGTATTGTTAGAAAGATTACTAGAAGCAGCAGAACTTTTTAGTTTCGTTGTGGTGGACGTATTAGGACCATTCAGCCGAACGCCAGCGGGTAATTTTTAGAAATTTGTGGTAAGGACTATGAGGCCAAACTGCTGAGGACATCGGTCCCTAGGCTTGCGCACTACTTAATCTAACTTAAACTAACTTACACTAAGGACAACACACACAACCATGCCCGAGGGAGGACTCGAACCTCCGACGGGGGTAGCCGCGCGAACCGTGACAAGACGCCCGAGACCGCACGGCTACCCCTCGCGGCAGCAGGTAATTGTTTAGTGCTGACCATAATGGATCATTTTCTCGGTACGTCGAGATGGTGCCAATAATGGACTAACAGATAGTCGCAGTCACGCAGGCGTTAGTTAATAGTTGGATACTGAATTTCAGAGTGCCACAGACGATGGACCAAGAGACGAACTTCATGTCAGAACTGATGAAGGGATTGTGTTGGTCGCTGACTGTGAAGAGGTTGAGGACTATCTCACTATATCCACAAGCTAATGGAAGGACAGAGAGAGTTCATAGAACAATTGGGAAAATGCTTAGTTACTGCATGGGTTAAAATCGTTCAAGGGGGGATAAATACCTAACTTTTGTCGTGAACGCATATAACTCTAAAGTACGTACTAGCACTGCACTATCACCATTCAAAGTAGTGTAGGGCAAAAAATACCGTCACTCTTCGACATGATTGACCAGAAGAATGGCAGAAAGGAGAAGCAGTCTGCGAGTTTGCAATAAAAGTAAAGGAGGTATGCGACAAGGTACAAAGAGCAGATACGAAGGCTTTGAGGAACTGAAAGCGACAGCGAAGCGCGTGGGACTGTACTGCAATATAAGGTGGACCAAGGGTGATGTTGTGGAGTCCATATACACCGAAGGGAAAGACAAAGAAGTTTTTAACATGGGAGCAGGGTTTGTACCAAGTAGCCGAAACTACGTCACCGGCGAATGTGAAGCTACAGTTGCCAACAAGGACGATGACTGTGGATGTGGGACATCTGCGACCATTCAAGTGTGCGCCAGAGGCGATTCCACGACAAGTGTTAAATGGTTCAAATGGCTCTGAGCACTATGGGACTTAACTTCTCAGGTCATCAGTCCTCTAGAACTTAGAACTACTTAAACCTAACTAACCTAAGGACATCACACACATCCATGCCCGAGGCAGGATTCGAACCTGCGACCGTAGCGGTCGCGAGGTTCCAGACTGTAGCGCTTAGAACCGCTTGGCCACTCCGGCCAGCGACAAGTGTTAATAAAGGCAAGGAAGGATATTAAGAGGTAAAAGCGAAACGCCGTACAGTGAGAGAGGCAAGTCCAAATATCTCAGACTCGTTAAACATTAAGGTAATAAGAGTAGTTATGTGTATCGATTTTGAGCAGTGTAGGACGTAATGTTGATAGTATTATAGGCAGACTTATATATTTATTTGTGATAGTCTTATCAGTAAAACAATAAGATGATTGCTGTTCAGAGGGAGCAGGCTTCCTGGGGGAGGATAGGTGATATGGATCCGTGTCCTCAGGTTGTCGGGTGGAGGGGAAGAAAAATGCTAGTTTTGGCGGTACTATACTTCTTTGCTGGGTGCGGAAGAACTCCCAGAACTATTGGGGTCGGCGGGGAGTATAAACAACTGTCCAGGCTGCTTGCTCGAACTCTTGGACGTTCCATCAGCAAAGAATAATTCGCAATTTGATAAACGCACCTTTCTCTTTTCACTGGCAAACATCAGTATTTCGTCATTCGTTTCTCTGTTGTCATCTGCAAGTAAAAAATCGCTACCAGCACTGACGAGTAAATTATTTTCTTGGACGAATATGCCTCCAGAATTGGTGGGATCTTGTGTAGCTCCCATAAAATTTCGCCTTATGCGATGTAACGACTGTTTCGCACTTCTATGTGATGTTAATGATGTTACTAAGTCGTAGCCTCGATTGAAGAGCTGCCATATTTCTGCAACGTAAACTGATGAAACTGTAGCGTCCGTTTCTTTTGCTCGTTTCTGTACGTTGACAAAATTTTGCACTTCATTTGCTGCTTCACCTGGAATACAAACATAGCTATCTTTCCCTAAAACTGTGTTATTTTCGTGGATAACCTTCCTTTGCATCTATTGGTTTTAAAGTTTAGACAATGCCAGTAAGTCACCTCTTGTTTGTTTCGTTACCCCACAATATACCGATGCCTATTGTAAATCGGTAAATCAGTGAATTACATTAACTGAGCGCTAAAACACGGAACACTACTTACTAGTCAGAGGTCAGCTGTAGTACTGAACGCTGGGAGAAAGCCACGCACACTACGAACTGGTGAGGGGACAGGGAAGTTTGTGCAGGAAACGGGCTTTGGCCTTCCCAGAATATGTTGCAGGTTGCGGCGCACAGGCCAGTGTATCCTACTCTTGGAACACTCTTGTCTACTGCCTAGAGTGTCCTTGGCTCTGTGCAAATGTCAACACAGTCCTTTGTTGTACAAGTGTCACTCCGAGTGTCACAAACTCGGTATTAGGTGCAAGATTAACCTTGACAAGGTTATTACAGTCGCTGTTTGAATGTCATCGTAAACGTTCATTACGTTAACGTCTGAGTGGTACGTCACTGTACAGTGAGAGGCAGAAAGATTGCTTGCCCAAATAATTCAGAGTTCAAGAACAGAGCATTGCACATACCCAAGTTCACAAGTGGCAGTGTTCACAATTCTAGCACTCCGTGGAACTTCAGCTTGGTGTTTACATCGTCAAATAGAAGCAATGTAATAGACTGGATACAGTATAAGCCGATATTCATTCCAGTTTAACTCATCGTATCATTTCTTTTAAAAATCATTCTTCGAGCATGTAGAAATATGTAATATAATAACTCTACGTCGCTAGAATCACTATAAGGAAGAGCGTTTTATATCTGTTTCAGTTCAAATGGTTCAAATGGCTCCGAGCACTATGGGACTTAACAGCTGAGGTCATCAGTCCCCTAGAACTTAGAACTACATAAACCTAACTAACCTAAGAACATCATATACATCCATGCCTGAGGCAGGATTCGAACCTGCGACCGTAGCGGTCGCGCGGTTCCAGACTCAAGCGCCCAGAACCGCTCGGCCACACCGGCCGGCCACTGTTTCAGTTGCTGCATGGATAGGCTGACGGCTTGCGAACGTAAAGGATGAACGTTTGAATGTATGTGAAGCCTTTTTTTAAAATTAGACCCGTGTAGGTAATATTTTAAACCTCAATTTGCTACAAACTGTGTGCAGTAGTAGGCTTTTCTAGGTTCCACTTTCTTTCAAGATTCCATTTTATAATAGTCTAATCGTTACACAAACAGGCAAATTGCCATAGAAAAATAATTTGTAATTACTTCATCTTCCGCCTAGTGTCTCTACAGTTTTCAGCTAAGAGAAGCATATCAGATGATTGACATATTTTTCGAAGTCCTTACGTGCGGTTTACACGAGCGAGTGGATATGCCTTCCAGTATGTATTTCCAGTTCCATATCGTTCTTCAACTACGGTAGTTCCTTGGTAGCGTGTCCGCTTACTGTACTGGTAGCTGTAATATGTGTCGGATCGAATCTCACAGGAGTCTTTATTTTATTTTAATGTTTTTTTTTGTCATGTCGCAGACGTTTCTTGCTTTATTTTTATATTAAATTATGTTTTGTTTTCTTTACGTTTTTCAAAAGTTGGTAAATAAACTGATTATGGTTCGTGAATTTTATGTCTAAACATAATCTTCCTTGGAAGCTACTATTTCTCTGACCTCCCATAACAATAAAAATAATCATCCTTGGAGAATGATATTCATCTGAGCTCCCATAAAAATAAAAATAATACAGTAGCAAATAGATTTGTATATTGAAATTTTGTTGGCCTATTAGGCCTTTTACAGAAAAATCAAATACAATAAAATTGAGAACAGGCTACGTATAGTATTAGTTTTTTGTCCACATGCCATTGGCATCAATAACAGCTCAGATCATTCGAGGCAACAAGTGACTAGTCTGTGGAAAAAGTTCTCCTCCATGGCAATTCTCTCCCATGAAGAATGAACCAAATCCCACAGGGCATTCACAGTTTATGAAGGAGCGTCTGGCTAGTTGTCCCACAGAGTCTTCCCCATTTACATTTCAGTACTCTTCTGTATTCTTCTTCGTGACTGAACTGTTTGTCGTCCACGTTTCATTTCCGTACAGCGCTACACTCCAGACAATTACGCTCAGGAAAGACTTCGTAACAGTTAAATTAATATTCCTTGTTAATAAATTTCTCTTTTTCGGAAATACTTTCCTTGATATTACCAGTCTGCATTTTGTGTCCTCTATACTGCTGTCGATTTCCGTCATTTGCCTGATTTAATCCGACTACATTCCATTACATGTGTTTTAATTTTGTTGACGTAAATCTTATAATCTCTTTTCAAAGTATTATCGAGTCTGTTCAACTGATCTAAGTCTTTTGTTGCCTATAACAGAATTACGGTATCAGCGGTAAACCTAATAGTTTTCATTTCTTCTCGTGAACTTTAGTCTATCTCCCAGATTAATTCTTAGTTTCCTCAACTGCTTGTTCAACGTGCAGGTTGAACAAAATGGGGGAAAGATACAAACCTGTCTCACTTCCTGCTCAACTAGTGTTTCACAATCATGTCCTTCTGTTCTCAAGACTGCAGTATGGTTCCTGTACAAGCTGTAGATAACTTTTTTCTTCTTTATTTCATTAAAGCTATCTACAGGATCACAAAGAGTGTATTCCAGTCTACACTGCCGAAAGCGTCTCTAAATCTATAAACGTTATGTAACAAACAGAATTCAATAATTATTCCCTGCCTTTTTCCTACATTTCTCAGGAACCAAAATTGATCTTTTTCAAGGTCGATTTTTACCAATTTCCATTTCTCTGTATACAATTTGTGTCAGTAATTTGCTATCATGTCTTATTAAACAGGATAGCTGAAGAATAATAATGCCTCTGCGGAAGACGGGATCATTGTAAAACTCTTGAAGTTTGTTAAACGAACATTGAACTGACTCATATAAGTAAAATTTGGGGAAAGAGAAGCACCCAGAAAGATGTACATCGGCAATAATGCATGGTATACACAAAAAAGGAGGTAAACAGTAGTTTGAGAACTACAGAGCAATATCGTTAATACTACAGTGTCGTATAAGATATCTTCGGAAGCATTACTGAACAGAGAGGAAAAGCAATTAAATCCACAAATTTGTGGCTACCAAGGAGGCTCCAGAAAGCGTAGAGCATGCGTGGAATAATTCATGAACTTGAAAGTAATAATTGTGTATCAAATACTGAGAGGCAAGAATTTCATGCTAAGATTCTTAGTCTTTAAGAACGCCAATGATTTGGTAGATAGACCAACACTGTTCCAAATATTGGAGGAGATGAGTTTGGATGGAAAATCCAGTGTGCTGATTAAACAGACCTACTCTCTCACCGACCACTGACAACACACTCCTGCTCGGGGCAGAACAACAGTAACGTCATTTACTCCTAATACAATCTCTCTTAACCAAAGAGTTACATTTCAGCAATGTGATCAGATATCTAAAGATGCCCTTTGTGGCAAATATGTATAATAAAACTATCATAATTGCTGTCGAGATGAATGGGAAATGCAGTAAACAGGTTCAAGATTCCGTTTCATCATTAAAAATTAGTACTCTAATAATATATGAACAGAGAAAGAAAAATGATGTATAATATAATTCTCATAGCTTTCTACAGTGATGTACAAGAAGCCAAGACCAACCAAAAGTATGAGGAAATTAAACGCATAAGTCCCCCTATGTTACGAAACGGATTCGTATTTCGCGAATCCGGATTGATGTCAGCTGTTGGCGACAAATGAAAATTTGTGCCGGACCGGAAATCCAACCTGGTTTTCCTGCTGATCGCGAACTGTCACTTTAAGCACTTTAACTATCTGAGCACGCCTCCAACACTGACACAAAATTCTATATGTAATGGAGTCCACAACCCTTATACTCGCACTTTCGTGATTGCTGTACAGGGAGAGACAAATCTTTTATCGTCATTTTAGCCCGTCGATGCATGGATACGTCAATGACAGTATCAATGTTTGTGTTTGTACAGTGTATCCATCTTCACATTACAACGTCCTTCAGACACGTATCCATGTTTTCCTTTACTGAAGTTGAAGATGTCATAAATCAGGATTCAGGAAACAGAAAATAAACCTCATATATCATAAGTAGATTCATAATTAAATCTACAGAAGTTCAACATAACGAAACCATGCTAAGGAATGTAGTAGCACAGCAGTGTCCAATACTTCTTTGGTACACAGTGTTATGAAGAGATTGCAATATACTACCTGAAGCAAAACACTATAATTCAACGATATTAGAGACATGATTGTATAGCAGAATCTTAACTTCCTGTTAATATTTTGATAGCTGTGACATTTCGTTTTTATGCTGTTAAAAAATAGGAATAGCTGATAGTAGTAGCCATTCTTTCTTTTCTTCTTCGAGCTTCGCTGCTAGGAGGTTGTACCTTTCCTGTACATTAAATAATGTTGTGCAATAACAGCCAGTATTAGCATATTTACATCTTTATTTTGCAGTCGTATGCAAATTCCTGTTCTCCTCTAATAATGAAATCTTCTGCATATTCTTCAGCCTGTTAAATTTGTACGGAGTGGTCGGTTTTTACATATCAGCAAAGACTTCTGGCTCTGGTGTTATCATTTGCATGGTAAGAGAACAAATCTTTTGACAATAAAATTTACTTCATGCAACAAGAAGATTACTCAAAGTTCAATTCACCATTACTACATTTTATAACAATATGTTTTCCATTTCTTACCGACTATTTGACGTATCCTTCCTTCGTCTTTTTACTTTGACATTTATATTTCAAATATATACTTACACGAAGGGAATACGTTCCATTACATATCTATGAGCATTATTCAAGAATAATGTTTGAACATAGTAAGTGAACTGTAATTTTGGGTATGAGGGCTTTTAAATCACTGTGAATTTATTAAAATTTCGTGTATTTTAAGTTAGGTTGTCTAAACGTACCTTCTTTGATTTTTGAATTCCCCTGCATTTTAGAGCAAATGACAAGCGCCCATGTCGATTTTTTTAAAAGTTCGCACCATTTCGTAATATTTTATCATTTTAACCCTTTATTTACAGGCGAAACTTAGAAGTCCTGGCAGATCTATGTGGAATTAGTAACTCAGCAACCCATAAGACATGTATGGCTCGAAATGTTTCATTCCATGCAATTTGTGCTTTCTATACTGGATGTCAGCACAGCCTGCTCACTATCCAAATCCTGTATCACCCTGGAATGTGAACAGCTGTATTGCAAAGGGCCGCCGGCTGTGTGGAAAAATGTTGCAAGGTTACGTAAATCTAAGTAAGTTTTACGTGTGACCTGAGGTGACTGACAATTCCTGTGTAGTTACCTTTACGCATACTGATCATAATTTTTACGAAACATACATACCGTACCTTTGTAATGTTCAGTTACAATGTAAAATATGATTGGAACTTATAAGCCCCGTCTGGTCGAGGGCGGTGACTTCAGAAGTTGCGGTTAAATTGATTTTGGTTGCTTTGCTTTAATTTTTATATCTTTTTCTGCTTTCAGGACATTATTAAATACATATCCTTGCTGACAACAATATGGTATTTCATTTTATAGAGAACAATAGCAACAATGCACAGCTTGTAGAACGTCAATGAACTTAGTTAGATTTTGTTTTGCTTCAGGCTATGCCTGCCTATTACAGAGGATGTCTTACAGTTGAAGGAATTCGTATTAAACTAGAAAATTTTCCAGGTGATATTGATGCCCGACTGCAGTGATGACACTGAATATTAATGATGATTGATACTCTGCAGACTAATAACGCAAAAAATTCTTCGGGTATATGCTTGTACTTCACAAAATGTGACACAACCTGAGCTAAGCCCTAATGAGGAAGAGGAAGGTAGTGAAGAAAATGTTCAAAATGTATATTTTCAGGTATGTGCTGGTACTTCACAGAATATGGATAGACAATCATGCAGTTCACTTTCTAGAATCCATAAAGGTGGACCAAAGTTTGATGTGGAAGCGCTGACAGCTGTACGAGATTATAATGAAGACAGGAAGTAAAAAAA
This sequence comes from Schistocerca cancellata, assembly GCF_023864275.1. NCBI lineage: Eukaryota > Metazoa > Arthropoda > Insecta > Orthoptera > Acrididae > Schistocerca > Schistocerca cancellata. The sequence continues at coordinate 277,751,333 of NC_064626.1, forward strand.
AAAAAAAAGAAATTATAGACTGTTTCAGCAATGGTGAAAATGATCCTTGTGAATTCCTACATTTGATACTGAAACGTAGAAGGGAGACTTCCATTGACTGATTTCAAATGTAGAACTACACTTCGTCTACACACATTTAGAAAGCAACTGTCCAAAAATTGGGGAAGGCCGAAAAAGTTTCAAAATTCTCATCTTTCTACTCCAACGAGGAACAGACAGCATTTTTGGTACCATATGACGTACATTTTCAGAAATCTAGGTATGAAGGGCCAACATTTGTCATTTAATGAGACAAATGTAAACTCTGTTCAACTGCAAAGGCGGAATATAGACGCCATTCAAAAAAGTTGAGAATAATATCTTTTGTATGTTAATGAAAAAAGAAATTTTTGTTAGTATCGCAGCAATAATCCTAGCTGTATGATTCTTTTCAGACTTATCTCTACCTTAATGTTTTTCACCAGAATAATCATGTCAGGACTTACTGGTTCTCTGAACACTTTCGTATCAGTTTTGAAATAAAATAATTTGCTATTTATTCAATAACGTTTCATCAAGCATTAAAGTAAAAATTTTGGATGATGGTTCTATATTTTTTTACAGTTACAGTAAATCTATGGTTAAATTTAGTACAAGTGATTATTTTGTTTATTTCTTTTATCATTTTATATCCCTCCATTTTAAACATAGATCAATCGGCGTAGCTCCGCTGCCTTGTATTGTGATGTCTGAGGAACTAATATCGAAATCTGGCAGTATTGCATGATGTCATCAGAAGAAATTTCACTGCAGGCTTGGGCAGTATAGGTAATTGCCTACTGCTCATGGGATGTTGACACATCAGATAATGCAGTTTTTTGTGAGGAAGAGAACGAAAGTGTGCTGGGTCAAAGAGGTACAAAGAGATATGAAAGTAACGGGAATACAGGATACAGAAGTGTGCAACAGGGTGAGTTTCAAATCAAAACTTCAGCTATCACACTTCTCCAGGACTGTATTAGGCCTAGAGGAAACATATCATGGACAGGAGAGCGAAGAAATTAGCAACGTATAAGAATGAAAGAGTACTGGACAAGCAGATTAAGACCAGAATGTTGTTTCTCAAACTTGATAGTTGATGGTTGGAGAGAGAACATCGCGGTTGCAGGTAGACTGTGAAAACCAGTTACAGATGTTGTCCACTTATGCATCGTGTATACCGATGGTGCTAACCCCTCAGCATCGGCTTAGGCCTGAATACGGCGCACTGAAGCACCGAAACCGGTAGCCATACAATAAATGATATCAGAAGTACGGCTATACGTGTTCCATTTCATTATATAAGTGAACGGCCGAAGTCCCCCAGATCTCCAGTCACAAGGACGGACATACAAAAACGTTGACGTTAATGTCCATCCAATCTATAAAGCAGACATCGTTACTCGTTGGGGAAGGCTACCTTTCCCAAGTCGAGTTGCTGTACTATCGAAAAATTTCGACTATTCTCCTCCGATACACCGTTATTATAAAGAGTTCAACCACTACCCGTCTATTTTAGATCTTCATACGCAGCAGTGTTGCCTGAAAGTTATTTGCTTTGGGTTAGTTGCCTTTTTGGTTATCCTCACAGTGAACTGTCTCTCAGAAACATATTACTAACCGTTTTTCTGAAGGCGTAGATTTCGCACAATTCAGTGGACGCATCCAAATCCGACTGATGGAACAAAAATAGTGGGAAAATCAAATAAAGTTGCCTAGGTGACGGCCTTCTGTTATACACTCCTGGAAATGGAAAAAAGAACGCATTGACACCGGTGTGTCAGACCCACCATACTTGCTCCGGACACTGCGAGAGGGCTGTACAAGCAATGATCACACGCACGGCACAGCGGACACACCAGGAACCGCGGTGTTGGCCGTCGAATGGCGCTAGCTGCGCAGCATTTGTGCACCGCCGCCGTCAGTGTCAGCCAGTTTGCCGTTTCATACGGAGCTCCATCGCAGTCTTTAACACTGGTAGCATGCCGCGACAGCGTGGACGTGAACCGTATGTGCAGTTGACGGACTTTGAGCGAGGGCGTATAGTGGGCATGCGGGAGGCCGGGTGGACGTACCGCCGAATTGCTCAACACGTGGGGCGTGATGTCTCCACAGTACATCGATGTTGTCGCCAGTGGTCGGCGGAAGGTGCACGTGCCCGTCGACCTGGGACCGGACCGCAGCGACGCACGGATGCACGCCAAGACCGTAGGATCCTACGCAGTGCCGTAGGGGACCGCACCGCCACTTCCCAGCAAATTAGGGACACTGTTGCTCCTGGGGTATCGGCGAGGACCATTCGCAACCGTCTCCATGAAGCTGGGCTACGGTCCCGCACACCGTTAGGCCGTCTTCCGCTCACGCCCCAACATCGTGCAGCCCGCCTCCAGTGGTGTCGCGACAGGCGTGAATGGAGGGACGAATGGAGACGTGTCGTCTTCAGCGATGAGAGTCGCTTCTGCCTTGGTGCCAATGATGGTCGTATGCGTGTTTGGCGCCGTGCAGGTGAGCGCCACAATCAGGACTGCATACGACCGAGGCACACAGGGCCAACACCCGGCATCATGGTGTGGGGAGCGATCTCCTACACTGGCCGTACACCACTGGTGATCGTCGAGGGGACACTGAATAGTGCACGGTACATCCAAACCGTCATCGAACCCATCGTTCTACCATTCCTAGACCGGCAAGGGAACTTGCTGTTCCAACAGAACAATGCACGTCCGCATGTATCCCGTGCCACCCAACGTGCTCTAGAAGGTGTAAGTCAACTACCCTGGCCAGCAAGATCTCCGTATCTGTCCCCCATTGAGCATGTTTGGGACTGGATGAAGCGTCGTCTCACGCGGTCTGCACGTCCAGCACGAACGCTGGTCCAACTGAGTCGCCAGGTGGAAATGGCATGGCAAGCCGTTCCACAGGACTACATCCAGCATCTCTACGATCGTCTCCATGGGAGAATAGCAGCCTGCATTGCTGTGAAAGGTGGATATACACTGTACTAGTGCCGACATTGTGCATGCTCTGTTGCCTGTGTCTATGTGCCTGTGGTTCTGTCAGTGTGATCATGTGATGTATCTGACCCCAGGAATGTGTCAATAAAGTTTCCCCTTCCTGGGACAATGAATTCACGGTGTTCTTATTTCAATTTCCAGGAGTGTATTAAAAGTTCTTGACCCATATGCATATAATGTTGATCATAAATCTCCTGTTTATATGTGCGTCAGAGGGACTATACACGAAAAGAAGGAGAAAAGTGTCTAAAATGCACTGTCTGGTCGAGATTCATGCTTTATCTACTAGTTCATTACGTATGGTCCACTCACATTAATTTAACCACCATCTGAGTTAGACATCAATGTCTAATACCTCGTTATAGGCTCAAGTGGGATACTAAAAGTAGAAGGTATATAAAGCATTTGGGGATGGGGGACGCGGAAAACAGTGCAGTCGTTGTCGTAATCCGGAAATGAATTGATGTATCTGTCGCCCAAAAGGGCACGATCATTGGCTTTCGCGCCAATGGTGGAAGCATTTGCAAAACGGTTAAGATTGTTAACTTTAGTTGAAGTATACCCTGGACGACAAACTAGCGCTATCTAAAACCGACAGCGAGGCAAACGTGATGCACCACTGGCCATACAGGGTTGAATGTCGGCTGCAGAGATGTACACAGGAGAACAGCCATGTAAATGTTGGGCAATCGAGCGCCCAGATGAATCAAGGGGCTGTCAACAGTGTCACCCCAAGGACGGTTCAGCGAAAGTTGCTGCATATAAGGGCTCGATTACCCACCCACGCTATTCATCAGCGACAGATATTGGAAGGGCCCAGGTCGGAGCGCATGCCATGGGTATCTCGTCATTCTCAAAGGCGCAGTGGATCAACACAACTATGCTTCTATCCTTGGGAAGCATGTCCACCGCTACATGACATCTATCAGCAGGAGAATGCAACACGCCAGACAGCTCGCAGTGTAAGTGCGTGTTTCGAAGAGCACCCGGATGAATTTCCAGTACCTTCCAGAATATCACTAGCTCTCTTCTTGCACGTCTCTCAGCGTCCATCCTGCAAAAGGTTGATATTCAGCCTTTTGATAGATTCAAATGGTTCAAATGGCTCTGAGCACTATGGGACTTAACATCTGAGGTCATCAGTCCCCTAGAACTTAGAACTACTTAAAGCTAACTAACCTAAGGACATCACATACATCCATGCCCGAGGCAGTTGCGCGCTTCCGGACTGAAGCGCCTAGAACCGCTCGGCGACCGCGGTCGGCTTTTTGATAGATGGTCGCATTAACGTTACTGGACAGTATGTATGTAAACAGTGGCGGCCCTCTATCACTTCCTTGGTTCACTTCCGGAATTACCTTTGCCAGGTCGATTTCGTTTCGTTAAGAGCAACGTGCTGAGTTCTGTCTGCCACCTGTCTCTGAATTCCGTCACAAATTTTAACCTATTTATCGAAAAGTAGTGTTTTGTTATCTGGATCTGTCCCTTAGCCATGCTGTGGCTCGCGTTGGTGCTGTTTGCAGGTTCCCGCCTGCTGTTGAAGGCCAGGCCGTATCCTTTAGTTGGCACAGTTGCGGTTGTTTGTCTTCTTCTCGTCTTGACAGGCGCCACTCGTTTCACAAGCGTTTCCTGTCCGCTAGTGGCAGCAGCGGTGGTTATCGATATGTAGTAACTGTTGCCCTGTCTTTGGGGCGATGTCGTTGTTTTTCCGTGTCGTGTGAGTGTGGCAGTTCGGTTGGGGAGCCAGGTCCGCGCAGTGAGGAAACACAACGGGACCGCTGGCAGTGCGCGTGGATTGCCGGATGGAAGGGCTGTGGTTACGAGGGTGCACGACCTCGTAGTAAACCAGATCCTGCAGGCTTCAATATGAGTGCATTTCAATCCAAGTAGAGAAACATCCACCATTGTGACATTTTGCGAGTCTCCAGTGTCTTGGGTTCGTGTTGCTGCTCGTAGTGTCGCCAAGGCGAAGAGCAGTGAGTGGGGTGCTTGGCGAAAGCGGATCTTATTAGCTTTCCTCGACTTCTTGTTAATATTTACTGCGTTCAGCTTGTTATAATTTGTTAAATTCAACCAAGGGTATTTCTCCTGCCTGGTGGCCGCTAACGCCCCAGTTACCTGCCCTGGGGGTTAGTGTGTGTAACGGCAGTGTACGTTTCCTTGCCTTGCCGCTGCTGTCCAGTAAGGCGTGTAGTTTCGACAGCTTTCTTGATTGCGGGCCGTTTGTGATTCTTCTATTCTGGTGGTAGTGATTCCTTTCTCGTTCCGGGCGCTCGAAGCGCAGTATTCTGGGGGCGTAGTGCAGTCCGCCGGTTCCGGCTTTGGCGTGTTGTTCCATTCTTGCATTTGGTTTATTGGACGTCAAGTAGCTTCAGCAAGATTATGATAAGTCATTCGTTAGACTGCCACTACTGAGTTACCATCTTGTGAAGTGAATGCAAGTCTTGGCTGCCTATCTCATCACTCGCGAAAGTGTTTGTTGCCAGACCTTCTCAGAGGTCTGTTCCTCGAGCACTGTCTGTGACTGGTACTTGTGTTTTATTATTTATTACCATACCTTGTAATGCCTACATTAAAGGTTATGTATGTCTAGTTATTAGTCCCGGTCACCTTCTGGAATAAATCTAGCAGTGTAAGGGTTGTGTTACAAGGTTACCATCATCTTATTTCACCCGTTTGGTGCTCTGTTGCTTTTTTCATTTAATTAACCTTTGCTTGTATTTGCTGTTTTACAGCACGTTTCTACATTTTATTATATAATTGCCGTTCCTGGCATGTAAGGCCTTCAGCTGTGATTGTGGTCATTTGCTTTGAAAAAAACAATTCGGTATTTGTATTTTAGCAGTAAGCCTTACAACCTTATTTACTGTCATTCCTGGCGTCTGATACCTTCTGCTGTGTTTCTGGCCACTTCCTTTTTAATAATTCAATACCTGTAAGTTGTAATTGCAGCGAATTCTTAAACATTCTTAATTTAATGCCATTCTTGGCGTGTAAGGCCTTCAGCTGTGATCACAGTGGCTTGTTTTTTTAAACATTATCTACATCTGTATTTTATGATGATTTCCCAAATTTTAACGCCCTGAAAACACTGTTATTTACACAGTTGTTTATTCCTTCATTAATAACGTGGGGTATTTTTTTGTTTATCGTTGAGTCTAGAATTACTGTTTTAAAAATAAATGTGTGTAACTGTAAAAGGCAACCAGTAGTAACTGATTACGGCCCCGTCGACAATCGTAACCGAATCCTACCTTCCCTTGACTGTTTCAGACTCCAAATTAATTATAGGGATTCGTTTGAAGTTTAATAGTTCCACGCTAAAGAAGACTGATCCTTTTAAAAGTATGTAGAAAGATGTAAAAGTTACTGGTGCGGAAGATGAGATACTGCATGCAGCTGCAAAGTGCGACGGTCAGTCGAACCTTAGGAAACCTCCTCGCTGAACGTTGGTGAGGTAAAGGCTCAGAACGGCATCCTATCAGCCGTCCTTCATCGCTAACGAGATGTCAGGAGCAGCTTACGGTGTTAAACTCTATACCTGCCGCTTTAGTGTGAATTGCGTATCTCAGCCACACACAACTGCAACCTGCCAGCGACGTCAAATCTCACAGCAAGATATCTAACGTTATAGTGTCGACATCCTGTTCTGCATGTAACGTAGAAGTTATAAGTAAACTATATATGTTCTAGCCAATCCAGTGTTCTGAGATAAGAGACGTAGTGTCCCTCCTTAGTCCATACCAAATTGCCGACACTTGTTTTCTGAATCACCAAAGATGAAGACAGCAGAAGATTTCAGATACATAAGATAATTTCCGGAGGCAAATGTGGACACTGACCATACTTTATTGGTTGCAAACTGTAAAAATGCAGAAACTGTAGAACATTTAGGACTTAGGAACAACATCAGGAAGAAATGAAAAAACAAGATGTTTTTGAGAGTTTCAAAAGTAGCGTTAGGAAGCAAGTGACTGAAACAGGGGACCGGAAAACAAAGGAAAATTAAAAGATAGAATTGAGAGATATAGCAGTGGAAACAGCAAATTGTAATCTCTTTCCTCATTCATAATTCCATCTATTGTCCACATCGTCTTTTCTGAAGATTTTAGGAGCGAAGAAAACCTAAACTTTCTAGTTTACTTAGCTTTTCATGTACAGTTGATTTCAGTTCTTCTTGTCTTGGGGTCTGGTTCTTGAAGCTGAAAATGTCACATTTTGGGTCCTCACGATTGGATTGATCTAAATAAATTTGAAGGTTGTTGTTGCAGAATTATTGTTTTTACGTTAATGTATTTTTTCAAATTTTAGCATATCATACAGTCTTGGATCTTTAACATTAACAAAGCCGAAATTACATTGTTCGCACGAAATACAGTTATACGTCCGATCACATCAGAGGCATACTTACGACTCTCACAGTCTGCGGAAATAGCCATATTCCAATGAATTTCTACTAGTTTTCTTTTACATCACTGCTTTCGATTATTGTCTCATAAATGAATCCCGATATAAATATATAAAATAGTACAGGATTGCGTAATTAATAATATAAATTGTAAGTGTACTAATATATCATAATTTCAAATGCTTCTAAACAAAAATAATTTTAACTGTGCATTCAGAGCTAGTACTTATCGACTGTAACATCGAGAGCGAAATATTTTTCCTTTTCAAAAATTTTAGCTTGAAATTTAATATACTGTGTATAACATAATATGAAAGTTTTCAGAAATGCAACTGAGATAACAATGACCTGTCCAAATTTCGAAAAATAATACTGGTATCGACAACATCAGAGAAACTATGAACGGATACTGAAATTCGCTTTACAAATTCAGATCGCATTAAAATCACAAAAAATGGCTCTGAGCACTATGGGACTCAACTGCTGTGGTCATAAGTCCCCTAGAACTTAGAACTACTTAAACCTAACTAACCTAAGGACAGCACACAACAGCCAGCCATCACGAGGCAGAGAAAATCCTTGACCCCGCCGGGAATCGAACCCGGGAACCCGGGCGTGGGAAGCGAGAACGCTACCGCACGACCACGAGATGCGGGCATTAAAATCACATTGTGCCTTGTTCTCTGTTTACCGATGTGCTGGCAACCAAGGATGTGTGCTCGCCACGTTGAACACGAGTTGTCTGCTACAGCTACGGCATGGGTTTACATTTCTCCAGCTGTCTAGGAGGGCTACGAATTTGGCAAAATTTCGACATTTTTTAAAGAATACTAGCAGTGTGCCTTCGTAGCTAAATTTTTAACGTTATGTATCTCGGTATATTCTACCTGTACAAAAAAAAGTTCAGGGCCCAAGAGTAGGTGACATCTCTTCATAAGTACTGAAAGTAGGAGTAACGGAATGTAGTGGAGTTAAATCAGGTGATGATGACGAAATTAAACTATGAATGAAACACTGAAAGGAGTTTAGGAGTAACGGAATGTAGTGGAGTTAAATCAGGTGATGATGACGAAATTAAACTATGAAATGAAACACTAAAAGGAGTTGAATAGTTTTGCTACGCAGCCAGCAAAATGACTGATTATATGCACAATACAGATAATTTAAATTTCAGACTGGCAATAGATAGAAAACATTTCATAAAAAGAGGAATTTGTTAACATCAAATATAAACCTGTTAGAAAGACTACTCTGAAGCTGTTTGTCTGTAGTATAGCCATTTACTGAATTGGGACGGGACGATAAACGATTCAGACAGGAAGAGAATCGAAGCATTTCGTTTGTGGTGCAACAGAATAATGTTGAAGATTAGATAAGTAGATCGAATAACTAATCAGTAAGTACTGAATCGAATGGGAGGAAAATAAACTGATAACCTGACTAAAAATATGGACTAGTTGGTAGGACACTTTCTGAAGCAATAAGGAATCGGCAAATTGGCAGTAGAAGAGTTGCTGGGCTGGGGAGGGGGGGGGGGGGGCTGAGGGAGGGTAAAACTGTAGAGAAAGTCCAAGGGTTGAGTGAGAAGGTTCAAATGAAGGATATAGATTGTCGTAGTTATGGAGAATCGGGAACCATGGACCTTACTGAGGTGAGGCGACTATTGAATTTAGTCTTAAAACTGCTTCAAGTAGTTGGTTCTTCCTTGGCGTCTAGTTTACTACGTGCTTCAAACTAATGTCTTGAAACAGCTGTGAAATGCATTAAGGAGCAGATATTGAGTGGTAGGATACTGGCCATAATTTTGCTAACAAAGTTAATAAAGAACAAACCATTTCACTCGCATAGCAAAAGATCCAAAACATCTCAACGACTACCACCAGAATTTAATTTACTAGTGACTTTTTCTTTTGGACCCAAAACAACAGGTGACGGAATTAAGATATCCTGTTAAATAACATTAAAGAAAAATTTTTAAGAAAAGAAATTTAAGAAAATGTTATATTCTCTTTAGCCTATTTTATGTCGCCTTACATGGGGCCCAATTTTCTTTATTTTGTTAAGATGGATTCTGAATCACGAAACTGACACGGAAACTGGCCTTAACGACCCCTTAACTAAATATTCACTTGGCAAGAGGCGTCTTGTGGGCCTCACGAACAGCAGCGTTCAATGGAAAATTTAACCAACTAGCTAACTGGTTTGTGACCGTGCGTGAAAGATTGTAAGGACTTAAATTTCCGTTCATCCACTCGGCAAAGAATGGTGGGGGCATCAGGCGATTGTGGTGGCGTGAGATATCGCGCTACTAAAGCAGAACGTCTTGAATTCTTTAGAGACAAAGGCTGGCGCACTATCAACCGTTAATATCCAGGATGGCCCAAACATAGCAAATATCCTAGTCAGATGCTCAGTCGTAGTTTACTAGTTTCCCAAATTGCTTGGCATTAGATAGACAAGGTGCCAAACAACACGAAAATATAACTATTCCCTAGGTAAGAGGCCCAGAAATGAAAAAAAAAATTATCCATACGGTTTTCCTACCGAGTTGACGCCAGTTCCATTTTATGCGTTTTCTGATTGGGTTTAGCTTTACAACATTCTTCACGCTGCCCTAACTAACTTCCCAACATCTCTGTTTAGTGTAGGCCAGTTCAGGCGTTGTTTTATCTTCATGATACTCTTATATACCCCCAAATGACCCTCACACAAAGACTTGTGAGAATACTGTGATACGGTAGGAACTAACGCCCTGAGAGCGCACAACTTGCCTTGCCATCATAAGAATTTCGAAAGCAAAGAGTCCACTTGTTACTAGAGGAAAATAGGCATAAGCTATAGGGAGAGATGGGTAATATGCAACATGTACAAGAACCAAGAGGGAATAGCAAAAGTGGAAGACCAAGAACGAAGTACTCGGATTAAAAAGGTTGTAAGAGAGGGATGTAGTCTTTCGCTCCTACTGTCCAATCTATACATCGAAGAGGAAATGTTGGAAATAGAAGAACGGTTCAAGAGTGGAATTAAAATTCAAGTCGAAAGGATATCAATGATAAAATTCGGTGGTGTCATTACTATTCACAGTGAAAGTGACGAAGAATTATAGGATCTGCTAAATGAAATGGAGCCGACCACTGTGGCCGAGCTGTTCTAGGGGTTTCAGTCCGGAACCGCCCTGCTGATACGCTAGCAGGTTCGAATACTGCCTCGGGCATGAATGTGTGTGATGTCCTTAGGTTGGTTAGGTTTAAGTAGTTCTAAGTTCTAGGCGACTGATGACCTCAGATGTTAAGTCCCATAGCGCTTAGAGCCATTTGAACCATTTTTGAATGAAGTGGTATAATGAGTACGGTACATGGATTGAGAGCAAATCGAAGAGAGACGAAAGCAATGAGAAGTAACAGAAATGAGATGAGAAACTTATCAGGATTAATGCTCACGAAGAAGATGAGGTTACGGAATTGTGCTACATAGGCAGTAAAATAATCCATGACGGATGGAGTAAGGAGGACGCAAACAGCTGACTAGCACTGGCAAAAGGGGCGTTCTTGGCCAAGAGAAGTATCAAACATGGCCTTAATTTGAAAAAGAAATTTCTGACAATATACGTTTGGAGCATATAATTATATGGTAGGGAAACATGGATTGTGGAAAAACCGAAACAGAAGAGAACTGAAGCATTTGAGATGTGGTGCTACAGACGAATGCTGAAAATTAGGTGGACTGATAAGGTAAGGAATGAGGACATTCTACGCAGAATCGGAGAGGAAAGGAATATGTGGGGAACACTGACAAGAAGAAGGGACAGGATGATAGGACATCTGTTAAGACATCTGGAAATAACTTCCATGGTACCATGGAGAGCTGTAAAAACTGGAGGAAGACAGAGATTGGAATACATCTAGCAAATAATTGAGGTTGCAGGTTGCAAGTTTAACTCTGGGACGAAGAGATTGGCACAGGAGGAAATTCGTGGCAGGTCGCATCAAACCGGCCAGACTCACCAAAAAAAAAAAAAAAAAAAAAAAAAAAAAAAAAAAAAAAAAAAAAAAAATATATATATATATATATATATATATATATATATATATTCTGTGACCTCTCCACTTTTACGCAACTGCTGCTTTATCGGGGCTAGCTGAGAATCCCCATCCTGTTGTTCCTCAGATGTCCAAACAATCCCGGAATCTCCCCTAACACTGCTCCCACGGAAGCATGTCCCTGTGTTCATTCATTTCATTCCTTGTAATCCGAATTAGGGCATCGGCCACTTGAGTATCCGTCCCCTTAATGTGACGCATCAAACCAGTCAGAAGAGTGATGACTAAAAGAAAGTGACGCACCCGAAAACGGAACACCGAAATTCTTACCGCCTAACTGACTGCACATCCCGCCTTGCGAGGTCAGGCCAAAGAAGCGCACGACAACGCTCGATTTTGTCTCCATGAAGAACAATTTGTGCGCAAGATAAAACTTGAAACATTCCAATCTCAGTAACACCGCCAGAACCTATCTTCAGGTTTAGTTAGAACGTCTTTATAAACAATTTCGTTTACTATTATCCACAAGAAAAAGTCCAGAGGCGTCGAGGCTGGCGAACGAGCCGGCCATGACACTTATCCTTCGCGTCCAATCCAATGATTTGGGAATTTCCAGCCATCAGAGAAAAATGTGCCTGGCAGCCATCGTGTTGATACCACCTTCTGTTCCTTGTTTCTAAAGGTATTTCTTCCAGTAACAGACCTAATGTTTCTCGCTGGAATGTCGTGTACTTCCTCCCATTAAGATTTCCTTTGATGAAATAGGGGCCTATGATTCTGTCCTCCAGAATCACACACCATACATTCAGCGACCACGGTTTTTGGTGTACAACTTGCCGCAGCCAACATGGATTTTCAGTTGCCCCGTAATGCATATTATGCAAATTAAAATTTCCATAGTTCGTGAATGTAGCCTCATCAGTAAATAAAATCAAATTAATAAATGTGTCATCCCTCTGAATCTGAAGTTGAGCCATCGGCGGAATTCAATGCAACGCATACAATCCGTACCAATTAATTCTTGGTGGAGACTGATATGGTAAGGATGATATTTATGACGATGCAAAACACGAACAACACTACTCTGGCTCATGCCAGATTCCCTTGCGATTTGACGCGAACTAGCACAAGGATCTCGAAACCACAGTGGCAAGAGTACCAATTTTCGTTCGTTTCCTCGTTAGTAACTTTCCTTTGCCGGATATGTTTCCGATACGTTAAAGATCCAATTGTTCTCAATTTACCATACACATATTTAAATGCACGGCGTGTAGGGCGAGTATGTTGAGGGTATCTTTCAGCGTATAAGAATCTAGCTCTCACTGAATTTCGCTGGCATTCTCCGTAAATGAGAATCATATCGACTTGTTCTTCAAAGGAACACATCATTCGAATTTGCTTGATTCGACGACACTAGTCTTACCGTTGCTATTAGTGTTGTATTGCGAATCCGTTCCAATGGTGCTTATATGTCCATTGCACGTTAGATAGATACGCCGTATTCGACGAATATTTACTGTTTACACGATATACGAGAGAGAATTGTCAGAGCAGGTGATTCGATAAGTGTCGAAGCGATAAGGAATGCCACCCAATCCATGATAAGAAGATTGCAGCACTACATTGATACCAATGGTCATCACTTCTAACACCTTCTGTAAATGGACGTTCATGCCACCTTTGTGACCTTCGTTGACCTTCAAAGACCTTATTGTTGAACGTCATTTGATTCGTCTTGATAGCCGCTATAAGAAAATAAGTACCATTTTATAGCATCCCATTAAAAAAAAACGAAGTTGACCTTCGTATCTCTGACTCGAACCCACCTAGCAACAAAGAACCAACGCCATATTATGGCCCCCGTTGTCCCATGCAACATTTGTCCCAAAAACTTTGCAGCTACTGTCATACTTTCGGAGTTATTCTCGGTGGCAATAGTTAGTGACTCATCCTGTATAGTAAAAATGTAGCTATCATGCACAGTACACAAAATCTGCCTGTAAGATGACAATGATCTCGGTGTTTCACGTATTCCGTTTTTCCTGGTTCAAATGGTTCAAATGGCTCTGAGCAATATGGGACTTAACATCTGAGGTCATCAGTCCCCTAGAACTTAGAACTACTTAAACCTAACTAACCTAAGGACATCACACACATCCATGTCCGAGGCAGGATTCGAACCTGCGACCGTAGAAGTCGCGTGGTTCCAGACTGAAGCGCCTAGAGCCGCCCGGCCACCGCAGCCGGCCAGTTTTTCCTGTTCTGCACTAATTATCATCTGCTTGGTTTTCAATAAGAAATTTTTAAGCATTGAGCAGTCAGATGCAGTTGTTTGCTAAAACTTTCCGAGCTCTCAGCATGTCAGTATAGCTGAGACTCTGAAGGCTCGTCAGTGTAATAGCAGTACACATAAAATGCAACACTACGCAGCTTATGTGCATGATTATCATTACCAACACCCGGTTGCAGCTACCATTCGATATCTGCATAAATGATAAATGGTAATTTTAATTTTCTGTAGTAAAAGTCAGTTGTTGTACACTTTTCTCTCCTGTGGGTATGATACTGCTAACTGGCTTAAACTCTGTGCATCAGCCGTCTGAGCATCTAACTTTCCTTTGGACTAAAAATAACACAGAAAACACTGACATAAGACAACGGCCGCTGTGACGAACAGTAATTCTACTATGTGCTAACCTCAATATGTTTTTATGCAATAAAAATAGTATACATTGTATGTACTGATACAACCCAAAATTCCTTCTCATGCTCCTTGTGTTCCACAATCATCCACTCATAATAATCAGAAGATTGGGTGCCATAGACGTTAACAGAAATACCATCCTTCTGTTTCTCGGATATCCGTACATATATCATCTCATCACAGAGATTAGTATGCTGGCTAAGTTTAATTTGTTTTCATATGGCAAATGATTATACAAATGTTGCACATCCTCAGTGACAGCATACGATATGGTTAGAACTGCCCACTTGAAACATGCACTGTCCTTTGAGCAAACAATTATTGCCGTATGTTTCCTGCTGTCAATGCTTTGTGTATAATCGTATATAAGAATTCTTATTTTCATTAACATTAACAAGTAGTTGAACTTTTTCCTTTATAGGCCCAATTCGATATTATTGATATTTATAAAAACAAAATAGTAGTACTATAAAACTTTGCTAATCACTTCTGCTGGTGGCAAAGCTGCTGAAACGGTAGAATGGTGATAGATAATTTTCACTTGTTAATAATGAAATTTCATTCCGCCATCCAGCAACAGATTCCCATTAGGCCGACGAGAACGTTTACCGACGATGTAATTTAGAGGCCAGTGACCGATCTCAAAATTACGCAGTTTGCGTAATTACATTGTCCTGATACTGACAGAAAAGATCGGTAAAAGAGATCTCAAGGAGGCTGAAATAAAAGTTTGATAAAGTAAATGCCGATTGTTCACCTTCGATGTAGCCTGGAAATGTTCTAAAATCCAACATAATAAACTGAGATGTGGCATTAATGGAACAGGAAAGCTTCTTGACTTAAACACGGCTGTTATCATTAAATTAACATAATTATTTAACCAAAAGTTACTTATACGAGAGCGACACATTTTGTGAGAAAGCAATCAAAAACAAGCGAGAGACAGAGAGATAGAGAGAGAGAGAGAGAGAGAGAGAGCTCACAGCTCGTACTTTTGCACAGTCCAACACAAATTACGGCGACTGCCTTCAACTTCTTTTAAAGAGCGTAAAGTTTGGATATATAAACATTCCTCGGAAACGTCATTTATCGGAACAACAAAAACACATCCCCTATATTAAATATAGGCCTTTGCTCCTTACTTTGCAGATTTATTTACCCAGAGAAAATTTGTCTTTGAGTGCTAATTAAAGGTTTGTGTGATATTATACTAATTATTCAGAAAGCAACATTTCACCAAGTAGAACGTCGCTCTATAAATATCCTTAACGGGTTGACAGTAACATTAGTTGAGTACATGTCGTCACTTATTTTGAGTGACATTAAACTGGGATTCTTTCTATTTAACTACAGTTGTTTTTCTCATCTGAAGTTGACTGGAGAAAATGATAGACTAACGAAAAACTGATTTTATGATGTTGATTATTTAGACGAAGACACTTCTCAAAAATGTGACAACAGATATCTAGGAAATGTCTAGGCTCTTTAACCCTTTCCAGCCCAAGTTTTATGTTGAACTTTATCAAAAATTAAAATATTATTATTGACATGTAAATCATTCCAGCTATACATTAAACAAGATCTCAATTTCTTTAAGTAGGACAGTTTTTTTTTTTTCTAATGGGTCCATACGGATCCAACACCCATGATTCGGTTAATGTTGCCGTCTAGTGATCTAGTTTACACACCTGAACGCGATGGTGGCATGTGGAACCAGTGGGGTTTCATGGATACCGCAGAAATAAAAACTCTATTAGATCCAAATGGACCCATTGGGTTGGAAAGGATTATACGCAACCCTATTAGATATCACTCCTATACGTATTCGACTTATAAATGCAGACTCAACAGCAACCCATCCCATATTAAAAAAACCGACCTCATACTGACAAAAAGGCCAAGTAAGAATTGTCTATTGCCCACCCAATGAAATACTGACGTTACTGAGGAGTGTCAAATATAACGTCATTTCATAGAAGGCCAAGGTATATCAGATTCCGTGCCAATGTGGCAAGATATATATTCGACAAACAGAGCACACCAAGGAAGACAGATAGCTGCGTGGCGCCAAACACAGAATCCCACGCGGTCGCGTCCTCGGCAGCCGATAAGCGGGGTCCGGTGGCGACAGAGAAGAGTGCGGTTATGAGAGGGAGGGAATATAAGTCGGCCTTTCTCACCCTGGAGGTCAGTTCGATAGTGCATCTGACTATGGCGAGATGTTTGGTCGGCGGAATATTGTGCCCCTTGAACCCTTGAACTATGAACTGGCAGTACACCAGTAGACTGTTCGATCAACAAATACGCCGGGAGAAACTGTTAAACGCACTGAACAGATAGTTCGCTAATTTAGGATGCCAAACGAAACACCTTTCAGCAGTCTAGTTCCACAACTTATTTTATTTGGCAACCAATTTCAGCGTTATACTACGCCATCTTCAGGCCCCTGACCGACGTGTAGCAAGATTCTACTTTGGTTGTGATTAAAGCAGGGGCCACCAATACTGGTACTATTGTTATATTTTTGCTATAGCAAAATGCAGTTGACCCTGCACGTAAAAAACTTTGAAGCAATAAACGAAAGGGCATTTCTCTTGTTTGTGGCAAGTGTCACAGCTCAGATGCCGCTATTTTTTATGTTACAGGGTAAGAAAAGAGAGTTTTCGGCTATTGTACTAAATTTATTTATTGTCGCTTCTCCATATCAGTATATTCTGCTGTGGTCACACTGCGAAATGACTCTCTGTACTATGTCAAAGGGAAAGTGTTCTCGAAATTGAAGTTGGAACTATGATATGCAGCAAATTTGTGATTTTATTACACGTTGAAATATTTTCAAGTTGTGAAAACTAGTAAGCTGTTCAGTTGTTCACATTCTACACATTTATGTATTGACTAGTCAAGCCGGCCGTTGTGGCCGAGCGGTTCTAGGCGCTTCAGTCTGGAACCGCGAGACCGCTCCGGTCGCATGTTCGAATCATGCCTCGGGCATGGATGTGTGTGATGTACTTTGGTTAGTTAGGTTTAAGTAGTTCTAATGTTCAAATGTGTGTGGAATCTTATGGGACTTAACTTCTAAGGTCACGAGTCTCTACGTTTACACACTACTTAACCTAAGTTATCGTAAGGACAAATACACACACACCCATGCCCGAGGGATGAATCGAAACTCCGCCGAGACCAGCCGTACAGTCCATGACTGCAGCGCCTTGGACCGCGGGGCTAATCCCGCGCGGCTAGTTCTAGGGGACTGATGACCTCCGATGTTAAGTCCCATAATGCTTAGAGCAACATTTAACTAGTCAATTAACTATTACTGACGCATCCTGTAAGGTGGTTTTATACAGTCGTAACAAATAATGTGACCATCATTTCCTTCGCTAGTATAACCATCACGCGTACGGATGGTGATGGCGGACCACTGTAAACTTACCACAGGTGAGTCATAACTAGTCATTTATACAACTTGAATAGTGCAGTTGTACACTTTTGTCATTATTGTCAATTTATCCTGAGTTACTACTACGCAGGAAGTTGCCTGTTTTTAAATCACCTTGCAGCGCATTCTGCAGACAGCTCTCTTTCAAACTGACTTGCAGCGTGCTGCGTTGTTACATAGGCCCGTAACGTAGGTCTGTCTATCGCGTTCCCTTCCCTCATGACGCAGCTAGGTATTTCAGACAGTTTTCTAACGTTGTGTCTAGGGGACGAATGATGGCTCTCCTTTGACAACAGAAATCTCTACATTTTTCTCTCACGGAGAGCATTTGCAGGCAGGCAGGCGCTGTTCACTAGCGGCGACTTCAAAGGAAAGCTGACAGCAGCTCAAGTAACGCATGCATGTTACATACAGCAGACCCTGCCACAGACAACGCCTTTGCTTAGGCAATACACACAAGATGTTCTCCCACGTCATATCACTACTACTCTTGCAGGTAGCATGCGAATACTTTCAGTGTCAAATGATATGTCGCCTATGGCATTCATTCTGCATCGCGATCGAGTAAGCAGCTCCATATGACTTAGCTTTTCAAATACGCATCTGCTATACTTCCTTCCATCAGTCCGACTGTTAACATAGCTGTTACACACTGTTGTGTTCTATGTGAGATAATGTGGAGGACCATTCAACATGAATTCACGTGTTTCTAAGACGCGTATGTAAATAAAAGGAGAAACTTCGAGCACAAGAACGTAATCACTGAAATTTAAGAATTGTCATTTTCCTATAATTACGTTCGAATTAACATTGTAATTGTAAAGAAATTACCTCACGATTTTGGTTTTGTCTTTTTATCAGTTATAAATCTGACATTGGAAGACAGTGAAGACGCCTGGCAACATAAAGGAAGCCTGTAAAGAAAAGACACTGCATATTTGTATTTCATATACGTATGATAACACAAAAATTATGTAAATGTGTAGTGTGGAGACGTACGAAAGAACAGACAGCGCACAGAATCCGCAGCTGTGATACATATAATGTAAGCTGAAGGTGGTAGGGGTGATTATGATGATGCTGGTTTGTGGAGTGTTCAACATCGTGGTCATCAGCGCCCTTACAAGTTTCAAATCTTTCCATTTCTGGTCTTGGTACTTCCGGAATGATGAAGAGATGATGAGGACAACACGAACACCCGGTCCCCGGGCGGATAAAATCCCTTACCCGGCCGGGAATCGAACCCAAACCCCATGATCCAGAGGCAGCAACGCGGTGAAAGAGAGAGAAAGGAAAGGAAGGGGAAGGGACTACTGAGCCGGCCACGGTGGCCGAGCGGTTCTAGGCGCTGCAGTCCGGAACCGCGGGACTGCTACGGTCGCAGGTTCGAATCCTGCCTCGGGCATGGATGTGTGTGATGTCCTTAGGTTAGTTAGGTTTAAGTAGTTCTAAGTTCTAGGGGACTGATGACCTAAGATGTTAAGTCCAGTAGTGCTCAGGGCCATTTGAACCTTTTTTTGTGGGACTACTGACGTCAGCTGCATAGAAAATTTACACGGAATCTGCGGGGACAAGTGAAAATGTAGGCCGGGCCAGATTTCGTACCCAGGATCTCCCGCTTCCTGGGAAATTGCGTTACCCACAGTCTCCCATTATGCCCCTCTGCCCTCATTCCCACCCAGAACCACCTATCCGAAGTCTCTGTTCATGTGCCCCATGCTCGCTACTTTGAGATTTTCGCAGAAGGTCGGAAGTAATTGTGCATCGGCACTATAGGTGGTGGATTCCTTCCCCATCGAGGCGAATGAATTATATGAATTTGTGGATGCAACTGACATCGATACTCTCTTCCCCCTTCCTTTACTTTGTCTCCCCTTCACTTTTAGTCTACATAATAACATAAAATGTTAAACAATGTGTGCGATATATCTAAGTGCTTTATAAACATCACGATCGTGATCATCATCATCGTCGTTTCTTGATTAGGACCTTAGGCTAGTTCTGGCCTCAATCCATCTTTGCCTCTGTGTTCTTGGTATCTTTGTTCAACAGGTCTGTACGACATTGCCATTTTCCGAATTCTTCTAAATTCTCTTACCAGTTTCTTCTATATTCGTCCACTTTTCCGTACAGGAAGTATTTTTAACTGATTCCTTATAGCCTGTTTTCATATTTTTCCTGTAGTGTCCTAAGATATTTCATTTCCATGGCTTGTATATGGTTGTTGTCATTTTAATGTCCACGTTTCACTCCCATTTAAAATAACCGACACTGCCATTACCTTGTACAGCTTCCTGTGTTTCAGTCCACGCTGTTTTAGTGTTCTTCCAATAGTTCCTTATATTGCCTAGTATCTTCCTAATTTATTATTTATATCTCTAACATAATTACACGAGATATCAAAGTCTAAATATGATCCAAAATGATTTTTGCTCTTATTGTCTGTTTGCCCTGGAGTGCCACGCTTACTGACTATGAGACTGAAATTTTGAAGTTACATTCTTCATTCATCTTATGTAATAAACAATAGCTCTTTGAAGATTGTCTTCAGTGTTTTGTATTATCACTAAGTCTTCAGTGTATGCTTGCACATTTAAAATGACCCTTTGTATTTCCAATCCAGGCAGTGCCTGTTCCCTACGTCTATACAGGATATCCTCCATACAAGTGTTAAAAAGCGTGGGTTATAATACACACCATTGTGTTCTTCCGTGATTAATAGCAATATATCTTCCATCGTAACTAGGTAAATTGATTGTGTAGTAGCTGCCATTCTATGAACAGTGTATGTGCTGAAAGTAGCATCTAGCAATTATATTCTATAGTTCCGGACTGCTTACCTTAAAGAAGGACTTCCCTAGATCTACAAACGTCATACAGTTGGGCAGATAGCATCCCATTCTTTTCTCATCACATGTTTCATAGTAAATATATTTTAAATACAAGCTCTCCCTTTTAGACATCCATTCCGTTCTTTTTGCAGGAACGAATCCACTATTGCCTTTATTCGGTTATTTAACTTACCAGCGTACTGTTTACTTGTTGAATTTGATAGAGTTCAGTAGTTTCCCCTTTCTTAAATATAGAAGAAACAGGCGCAGTTAACAACAATCAAGCATCCACACTATAACCCAACAGGCGTTTAATACACGAAGAAAGCGGAGTTTGAGTAAAAGTCTTCCATTCTTATGAGATCTGTATTCATGCCCTCTAGTCCTGATGACTTTTTAAACCTTTTATCTTTTTATTACTACCTCTGACTCTCCTGAAGTAAGTCGATATTTTTATTTTTACAATTCTTAGGTCCTGCGTTCAGGATAAGTAGAGACGTTTGCCTCAGGTTTAAAAAAGTTTTTATAATGTTCAATCCATTCTTCATGTGATATCTCGTCTATTCGTGCGTGTCTGTTTCTGGTTTATTTAAATTCTTTAATAATTTACATGCAAAGTCGTGCCTCCCATACAAATAGTGTTCCACGTCACTTAAGCATCCTTTTCAACTATGTGCTCTTCTTCGTAGAGATTTTCCAATATTTCTAGAGACTATATAATGTTGGCTAACTTGCTCTGTTTTCAGCTGTAGTACATTTTATACGATATTTGCTTATCCATGAGGACCTTCTATTTCGTCATTCCTTATTCTCAGACCTTTGTTTCTTTTCCAGATGGTTTGATTGGCTACCGTTTCAGCTGCAGCATACACAGGGTGTAAATTTTAAGTTGACAAACCAGAATAACTCGAAAAATAAGCTTCACACGAAAAAATGTGTAGAATTCAAAGTTTATTTTCGAGGGGGACATCTGCTGGTGCTAAAATTAGCCTGTCACCCCAGCCCCCTGTGGGTGGGGCGGGTGGCAACTTTAAAATTTCAAACGGGAACCCCCATTTTTTATTGCAGAATCAGACTCTAAATAAAAAACTACGCCCATTTTGTCTTAAACATTTATTTTGATTCTTGGTACTTGGCGATGTAATTCAAGAAAATCCATGTTCTCATTTTTGCGTGGAAAATGGTTACGGATAAATAAAAAATACTTATTTACTTCGTAAATTTTGATTCGCTAAAACTAAAACTCTCCGTCTCTGCCCATAGGGTGGGGTTTGAGAGAGAGGAATTATAGTTTTACAAATTTTGACCCGAATATTAATTTTTTTCGCAAACTCGGATAAGTTTTGTTTGTTTAGTGGTAATGAGGCCACACAACTTTTAATTATCAAACACATCATCTGACTAGCTAACTAACTAACCAAATATCCTACTTACTAACGAGTGAACTCATTTTTTATTTATCCGTAACCATTTTCCACGCAAATATGAGAACATGGATTTTCTTGAATTACAGTGCCAACTACCAAGAATCAAAAGAAATGTTTAAGACAAAATGTACGTAGTTTTCTATGTAGAATCTGATTCGGCAATAAAAAATGGGGGTTCCCATTTGGAATTTTAAAGTTACCTCCCGCCCCATCCCCACGGGGCGGGCTAATTTTAGCACCAGCAGATGTCCCCCTCGTAAATAATCAACTGTGGATTCTACACATTTTTTCGTGTGAAGCTTATTTTTCGAGTTATTCTGGTTTGTCAACTTAAAATTTACACACGGTTTTCACTGAAAAAGATGGTGGTGCCTACTGTCAGCGTGCGAACCAGCTCGACATAATAACTCTTTCATTTCCAGAAGTAGAAACCCTTTTTAAGATTGGGACCACATGTCGACCTCGGAGAGGGAAGAAGAGTTGCATTATCGCAGCCGTCATCCCCTACTGACGCCGTCTCACAACCAGAACGTAAGGAGTTTGAGCCGAGATGTGGCACCACGGAGGTCAATATGGAGGTGGTTCATATTCGTTCACTTCAGTAGCGTAGCAGCTGTATCTCTCCCAGGGACGTGTAGAGGGGGGGGGGGGGGGGCGGTATTGAGACGACGGGTCCCAATTTCTTTCTGCAAGCTAGACCTGCTTCAAACATAAGCTACACAGGCCGACTAACATATACTGTAGAACAAATTGATTGGAAATAACTATCAATGCACACCAGGATATAAGCTAAAGAGTGTATTCGTGCGGGAGCTCGAGCGAGAGTCCATTGGCTTTCCAGTCGCCATCACCGCTACCGCTCCAGTTCGCAGACTGCCTGTCCGAGGAAGGGTGCGCCGTTCTTCGACAATGAACGACACCGCCACAGCAGTACCTACGCCGGATGAAAGAATTTGGTGTGCACCAGTCGGCCTTAGACTACAACAATCGCAGGTGAGAATATTATATGATGCTCTCTTGAAGCTGAATATTTATGTGTCACTGAATAAATGTGTGTTATGGAAATATAGAATTATAGTAGCTGTACTTATAAGTGTGCGTCCCTGATGTTTGGTTGGGAGTAGCGAACCTCTTTAGACTGACGTCAGCGGCACCTTGCTATTTCTTGCAACGCACACGTTGGCAGTGAAGTGTATCTATAACAATAACAGCATTCAATTACTTGGTTTATGTATTAAGAAGAAAGAAGATGCCCTTGAATTTAATGTTCATAGAAATGTAGCAACATAAGATGCGTTAACTACTAACGACATCTGTCACCTGAGGACTCAGAAAGAAGGCAGGTTCCGGTGCCTGTTACACAGAGTGGAGAATATACCTTTGAGCGAAGCGGTGGGGACAGCGTACTGTGTTTCAACTGGGCTCTCTGTCACGATCCCCTTGACCCTACAGAGTGGTGTCAAGGGTGCCATGTTGACACAACCTTCATCGGAGGGAATGCCATCGCCGCAGCACGACGTCCGAGCAACAGCCTACAGTGTCTTCATTTGGCTTGAGCGAGACTATTTTTGTTGTTTTGTGGTGATAGTCATGGGGTCGAAGTTTAGGGTGAATGATTACGAGAGGTTGAGCTTTTTCGAACCGGAGGAGCCAGTGGGTTATTTTACAGTTTCAGGGGAAGTCTAGAGATGAATGCTTAGTATCTGTATGTTATTCGCAGTGAATTTTGATTGAGCATTCTGATCCTTGTGCCAAATCTGTAGCATTTATTTGCTTTACGTGCAATGCAGTGAGTCCAGGTGACTCATGATTAGTCAGAAGAAGTGGAAAAATATGTAAAAATCTGCCAACCGGTTGCACAGGTTTTCTATGTACCTTGACCAGGTTTCGTCACCTCTAAGGGTGACTTCATCAGAAGGTAAGGTAATTACCTAAAATGAATATGTCAGATTAAATATCTCATCCAATAAAAGTTTACATTAATGTAAACGAGTGTAAAACAAATAGTACTTACATGAAGAACATATCGTCAAAGATGTACAGTGATTTAAGAGCTGAGTTGCTCAAGTCATACATTAAAATATAAGACATAATGTTCTTCAAAAAGTCAAACATTAAAACATAAGTAACACCGGTGTGGTTTTAGGAGACTGATTGTGTGGCAACTAGCCACGCTGCGAAGTAAACGTAATGTCGGGCGCGCCACAAGCGGGCCACTAGTAACGTGAGCAAAACAATTTTGTATATTACACATTTTCTGAAGTAAATCATACGTATAGCCAATATAGCTTTTGACAAAAATTAATTTTACAAATTATTGAATTACATTTACAAATGAGCTTCAACCGGGATAAAATAGTACAAAGTTCGCTACGTTTTACGTAGCACAGGTAGAACCAGAGTTAAATACGACTGGAATTACATACGTAATGAAGAACATCAGTTCATTATATGACACAAAATTTAAAAAGAAAGCTTGCATAACTAGGGGACAGAGGTCATCTGGTGTGTTAGTAATGAGCGTAACTTAACAGAGGTAAAATAATGTTTCTGAAAAGGAGGAGAGAACCTGAATTATAAGTATCATAAAACTGAGAGCACTGGTTTAAAAGTATTAAAGAAATTTCTATTTTTCAACTGTACTTGTTCATTCAACATGTCATCTTTATTTGGTGTGTGCCTGAAAATTTCAAGTTCTTCTAAGACATCAAGTTTTCTCCTTTTCTTTTCTGTATGCAAATTGTCATTTCGTTTAATTCTTTGGGGTTATGCCCTGTTATGAAAAGATGTTCTGCAAATGTTGAATTGTGCACATTAGTGCCTTTTTTGCCTAAAAGATGTTCTTTGTATCTTACGTTGAAAGCTCTGCCTGTCTGTACAATATAAAATGCTGGAAATGTATTACAGAAAATTTTATATACCCCAGAGCCACGTAAAGGTTCGTTTGAAGCTTTTAGGTTATGAATTAAATTTTTTTGTAATTTATTATGTGTGGAGAAAGCAACCTTGTAGCCGTATTTTTTAGTCAATAGACGCTGAATCCTATACGATATGTTACCTAGAAAGGGTATTGAGATGTACTTTTTATCATTATTATTAGTTTGACCAGTACCTAAAGTGGTGACTCTTTCTTTAGTTTTTTCTTTAAGCATATTTCCATTAGTGAAGGTTCATAGCCGTTATTAAATGCTATTGTCTTAATTACATCAATTTCTCTCTGCAGTTTTTCTGGTGATAAGGGAGTAACCACAGCACGGTGAATTGCTGAATGAAAGAAAGCTTTCTTATGAGATTGAGGGTGTGTCGAGTCTGCAGGTACGGTATGATCAGTACTCGTGGGTTTTCGACAAATGTCAAAAATTATTTTATTCTCTATTATCGCCAACTTCAGATCTAGGAAATTTAATTCGCGGCGTTCATTTTGTAACTCACACGTGAAATTAATTTTTTCATGAAGGTTATTGAACAAATTGAACAGTTGATATACTACTTCATTAGTACCATTGTTTATAATCAAAATGTCATCTACGTATCGCGAATAGGATAAAATACCTAATTCTGTAGAGTCGTACCTACTGAAGAATTTGTCTTCGAGAGAACTGATGAAAATGTCAGCTAAAATTCCCGCTAGCGGATTACCCATTGCTAGGCCGTCAAGTTGTTTGTACAGTTTGCCATTAAACTCGAAGTAGTTATATTTTACTACCAATGACAACAAACGTATGAGATCAGTAATCTGTTCGTCTGTTATATCTTTTTTTTACAGGTACGAAGGTTATACTCCACTATTTCTACTGTATACAGCACCGGTACATTAGTGTAAAGGTTAGTAATGTCGACCGATTTTCACATTGTCTCCTGATTACATTCCAAATTATTTATCTTATTAATCGGTGATTGGCTATTCGTTATTGAATAATTATTCTGAAATACGTATGATTTTTTAATCTTGTCGTGAAGGAACCTGGCTAAATCGTGATATCCGCTACTAATACTGTTTACTATTGGACGGATAGGGTGGTTTATTTTATGTACTTTGAATTGAGGACGAAGTTTGGGAGTCTGGGGGTTCATGATTATCAGCTGTTTCTTTTGAAAGGGCTTTAGCAAATGTTTAGTCTCATTTACAGCACATCTAATTTCTTTTTGTAGACCGGGAGTAGGGTCCTCCTCTATTTCAAATAAATTATTAGCCTCGAAAAATTCTAAGGTTTTACAGATATGTTCATTTTTACTAGAGACAATTATAGCACTGCCTTTATCAGATTTAGTAACTAAGGCGTCATTGTGCTTTAACTTTGCATCGATACTTTTGATTAATTTAACATCTGAATTGTTAGAGGACTGACAAGAAAAATTGTTTTTACTGATAATACTAAAAACATCGTAAGCTGCTCTGACTTGTTGAGCACTTTCCATTTTTATACTATCTAGTCCAATCTTAAGATCTATAACCAGGCTTCCAATTACATCTGGCTCTGAGACATTAGGCATTACATTATATTTAAGCCCTTTCTCAAGGAGAGTACTTTCTTCCCTGGTAAATTGTATTTCCATTTTGTTTATCACTGTAGTAAAAAATTTATGGTCAGACATTTTACACACTGTAACACACGTTTTTCTACTTTGGGTGCAAAACTTTTTATTTTACCTAATTTCTTTTCGTGTCTAGCAGATATTACATTTTTACAATCGTTTAGCCATTCAGTGATAAAGATCCAGAATTCATCTATTTGAAAATTAAATTGTAAACGGAACACTTTAGTTAACTCTAAAAACAGATAATATGCTTCTTCGTTCAAACTTTCTTTCTTTTTATGTAAAGCATTAATTCTGCCTGAAATGATTTTCAGTACTAAAGTTTTGAACATCTTAGGTTCCTTTGCACATTGCTTGATGTTACGAAAGGATTTTATGTAGCTCGGTAGCAGTCCCATTTCCTCACACTTTTTATTAAACGAGATGGCCATTCCTGTGTTTAGGATCTTCTTTCTGATGTCTTTGTACTTTGAGACAGCCTTTGATACATGGGTGGGTAAGAAGCGTACAAGTTTGAACATGGCTGACGTTTGCAGCAACCGTATACACAAATTTGAAAAATATGTAAAAATCTGCCAACCGGTTACATAGGTTTTCTATGTACCTTGACCACGTTTCTTCACCTCTAAGGGTGACTTCATCAGAAGGTAAGGTAATTACATAAAATGAATATGTCAGATTAAACATCTTATCTAATAAAAGCTTACATTAATGTAAACGAGTGTAAAACAAATAGTACTTACACGAAGGACATATCGTCAAAGATATACCGTGATTTAAGAGCTGAGTTGCTCAAGTCATACATTAAAATATAAGACATAATGTTCTTCAAAAAGTCAAACATTAAAACATAAGTAACACCGGTGTGGTGTGAGGAGACTGACTATGTGGCAACTAGTCACGCTGCCAAGTAAACGCAATGTCGGGCGCGCCACAAGCGGGCCACTAGTAACGTGAGCAAAACAATTTTGTATATCACACATTTTCTGAAGTAAATCATACGTATAGCCAATATAGCTACAAACAAAAATTAATTTTACAAATTATTGCATTACATTTACAAATGAGCTTCAACCGGGATAAAATAGTACAAAGTTCGCTACGTTTTACGTAGCACAGGTAGAACCAAAGTTAAATACGACTGGAATTACATACGCAATGAAGAACATCTTCATAAATTTTCTATCGTCCTGTCACTTGTTTTTGTCAGTATTTTCCATATATTCTTTTCCTCGCCGATTCTGCGGAGAACCACCTCTTTCCTTACCTTCTTTACCTGAAATACCCATGATGTATTATTTAGATTGAAGCGACAATTGAGCCAGGATTCAAACCCTGGTCTCCTGCTCACTACGCAGATGCCCTAACCACTACGCCGCTCTCGCAGAGTGGCTTTGCACAGATGCACGGACTGCCCTGCCATAGACCCTCCCTCAAATACCCATTCACATGTCAGCCCACTTAGTATTGCCCACAAATTTGGACTCAGGAGAGAAGCGTGCTAGGGTAGTCCATGCAGTTGCGCAAAGCCACTGTGCTAGCACGGCGCTATTGAGCTGTAGATCCTGGTTAAAATTCCGGCCTTGGTACAAATTTCATTCATCGCTTCAGTCTGCATGTATATGTTATAGGTATCTGAGGACTGCAAAAGTCTCTAGAACCACATAGTTTCACTACTTTAGCTAGTGGATGATTTTTCGGTATCAGGTGCGACCAAGGAGTTGCAATTTTTTCTGGGCCACAAGAATTATTATAGGAAATTCGTGAATAGGTTTGCAGGTGTTGCCTCTATGCTTAGGTTTCAGGCAGGATCCCCCATTTCGTTCGATGCTAAGGCGCTGTTTAAATGCAATTGGAGAACGCTGTTTAGGATTAGACGAAATTCCAAGTGGGCTGAGACGTTAATGGGAATTTCGACTGAGGAGGGAGACTCACCAGGATAGTCCATGCGGTTGTGCAATTCCACTGTGTCAGGGTGGCGTAGTGGTTAGCGTATTTGCCAAGGTAGATGGAGACCTGAGTTCGAATCCCAGCCTTGGTACATATTTACATTTGTCGCTTTAGTCTGCATATAAAATTCAGAATTGGCTCCGAAGGATAGACCGAAACGGCGTTTTCTGCACCCTCGGGACGATAAAAATATAAAAAAAGTCTTTTGGGTTGAAGAATGCTCCAGCAACATTCCAACGGATGCTGGACCGAGTGCTGATAATATTGAAATCGCGTCACTGTCTACTGTACTTTGATAACGTAATCGTCTTTTCAAGGGGTATGCAAGAGCATAGAAAACGTCTGAGCGAAGTATTCAAGAGATGTCTAGCAGTCCATTTGAGACTTAGTATGGCCAATGTCACATTGTTCTGGAGAAAGTGAACTGTTTGGGCCATATCAATAGTAAGGTTGGTGTAAGAACTGATCCTACGTTATCGCAAGTAGCGGAAGATTTTTCGGTATCATGTGCGACCAAGGAGTTCCAATCCTTTCTGGGTCACAAGAATTATTACAGGAAGTTCGTGAAAAGATTTGGAGATATTGCAAAATTATTTACGCAGTTGCTGAAGAAGAATATATGGTTGGAGAAATTTCACAGAGCATCTGTCGCAATTTATAGTCTGTTGATGGTGTTTTCAGACTGTCAAATCGAGTTCACATTCTCATGTGATGCATTAAATCACACTATTGACTGTGCTTTAAGTCATCCTTTGCATCAAGACAGTTGAATGAAGTGGAGAAGAATTATCCATAGCAGAGAGAGGGATGCTTAACTTAGAGTATGGAGTTCAAATGGTTCAAATGGCTCTGAGTACTATGGGACTTAACATCTGCAGTCATCAGTCCCATAGAACTTAGAACTACTTAAACCTAACTAACCTAAGGACATCACACACATCCATGCCTAAAGCAGGATTCGAACCTGCGACCGTAGCGGTCGCGTGGTTCCAGACTGAAGCGCCTAGAACTCCTCGGCCACAACGGCCGGCGAGTATAGAGTAACAAACTTCTTGTGTTATCTGTAGGGCATAAAATTCAAAGTAATGACTTTGAGTGCGAAGTAATCCACAAACCTGGGAAGAAACACGGTAATGCAGGTGGTCTGAGCAGGAACATAGTGTACAAGTTTGTAACATGGTACCAGGCACTAGGCACTAGGTCAGGACTTTGGCGAATGGCAATCAGCACATAGCGCCGATAAGGAGTGTAGGCAGTATGTGCAAGCAACAGCGATGTAGCATGTATGACGAATTATTAAGTGGAGCAGCAACATTAGGACCACGGGTGGTGGTACAAGCCAAGTAGTACGTGGCCCTTAGTGGATGCAGGAATCAGAGAGTGGCAGAAAAGTACTGCTGGGAGGGAAGGAAGAGTGATGTAGATCGGTAAGAGAGAAATTGTGTGGATTATGGACAGTGGGCGGATTTAAATCTTAAATAGGTATTATTACGGAGATTGCCAGAAGCAATGGAACCGTTTAGTTTCATTGGGATGGACGTGTTAGGCCCATTCAACCAAACACTAGCAGGTAATCGTTTTGTGCTGACCAAGGGCGCTACCTAGCACGCCCCAGACGTTTCAGCTGGGAGACTTTCGGGAAACTTAATGACCGAGGTAGCGCTTGGTTAGTACGAAGAGGAGCGGTAGAAGCTCTCGCCGTAAGTCCAGGATAGCCAGCCATGAAGAGCAACGAAATGGGGCGTAGTATAGCATCGACTTACCGCTGTTCTGAAAGGGCGCCGCGCATGGCAACCAAAGGGGTGCTGCTATGAAAAGAAATGACACCTTAGACCATCACTCCTAGTTGTCGGGCCGTATGGCGGCCGACAGTTAGGTTGGTACCCATCGCCTACTGGGACGTCTCCAGACACGTCCTCACTGGTCATCGGAGCTCAGTTCGAATTGAAACTCATCACTCAAGTCAGTTCTTCTCCAGTTAGTGAGATTCCAGATGTGTCTGAAATTGTAATCATTTGTTTGTACTTGTGCATCACAGCTACAGATTTCTGTCCCATTCGGATAATTCCTTCGCAGTGCGTCGTTCCTTTTCTTTTCTTTTTATTTTATTTTCAAAAATTTTTTTTCTTGTGTGTTATGCAGATACAGATGACTTTTAATGTATTACATGGTACAGTGACATCGCGCAGAAAGGTTTCTTCGTTAGTTGTCCTTTCATTTAATTTCTGTGATCAATCTTAATGCCACCTACCAGCGTTCGCTTACTTCTCAAATAGCTTATTCGCCACAGTCAGTTTGACACTGGTTCTCTTGGAGTAGACAATGGCACCGTTAGATACGCCTAAATGAGATCATATCTGTTTTATCTTCAGTCTATCTGCCCACTTTATCGAGCCTTTATTTAAAGTTTGATTTAAATGTAAGTATGAAATTAATTGTAAAAATGTGAAATAATCACTACTGTTCATATTGACGTTAATATGTATATATTTTCTATAATTCATTTCTTTGTATAGTTTATCCTACAGCTTCTACCTGGTGACGAAATTTCGAAATGCGCAACGCTTAGTAAAGAATTGTGCGATCAAGGCTTTTCCATATATCCAAGTTGCGCCAAATGTGAGTTGTCACCTGCCTCTACCACGGATTTAGTGGTATCTGATCTGTGCCGTTTTGGACACGGCACCGTTCCGCGGCTGCCAGCTGCGCAATTTTCAATTTTACGCCTGTGGTACCGAGTGGCGCCTCAGCGATAGAGGTCGCGCGACGACCGTACACTGTGGGGCTGCGAGGTATTCGGGGATAGAAGAACGTTTCTCGGCGCCGAGTGCGGTACTCAGAACTGCACAGCCGGTCCATTGCGAGCGCTGCTGGCAGAGAACAACGGCTTCACCTCTGCCAGCACTTGTAAGTCTTACCGAGTGTGGCGGGGTCCCACTGCGTGGGACAACACAGCTCCTGAGGAAACTGCCAACAACGCAGAACGAATCTAAAGAAAACTACGCTTTACCTTTCAAAGAAAGAAACCTCTAGGTTTGTAAATGTATGAATTACAATTCATCCTGGGAAGATTAAGATTGCTGGAATTAGATAATGTGCTTCTCTTTTGATGGCTGGTGTGCCTGCTTAGTTAAATTCAATTTTAAAACGTTTTTTTGTATAGTAGCTGTCAGGCCTAATCACTAAATTCAGTTCGTTATTCTTGCTGTGGTGCTGCCTGCGGTGTCTCAATGAAATTCGAATTTTAAAGTATTTTGTTCATTGGGTCCAATGATTAACTTCAAATTTTAAGGTATTTTGGTAGGTTGGCGGCTGGGTCTAACTGTTGAATTCAGACTGCTTCTTGGAACAAGCTAAAAATAATAATGCCGCTATCAATATTGGGTTGGCGCATGAGTTCGTAGTGTTTTTAATAAGTTTAATAAACACAACAGAAACTCATAGCAGAGACTTTAGTCATAATTAATATATTCTGCTTCACTTTTTATAAAAATCTGCCAACTTTGGGGTACCTTTTCGACTCCACGACTCTGGAATTCACGTATTTCTGAGGTAAAGAACGCGTCGAGTGCAGTGCTATCCGGAAAGGAATTTCCTTGAAGGTTATGTGATAGAGAGCGGAAAAGGTGGAAAGCTGGGGGCGCTACATCAGGTGACGTCCGAACCCAACTCCTCTATAGTGTTTTTTGTCAGTTTAGCAGCATGCTGACATGCGTTATCGTGGAGTAGCATCGCTTTATGCAGTCTTCCTGATCGTTATTCTTGGACTGCGTGCACAAGACGTCTCAATTGTTGACCATAAATGTCAGCAGTGATTATTACTCGTCGGGAAGCAGTTCGTAGTGCGCCACATCGTTGCTGTTCCACCAGCTACGTGAAATTATCTTTTGTAGATGAGCATAGGTCTTTGTACGCGGAGGTTGCTGCTTAGTCTGGGCTCAACCATTCCTTTCTCTTCCTTACTGAGGACAGGAGTGGTCGGCGTAGTTCACGAGCCAATTGATGACGAGCAAGCAAGATGCACATATGGCTACATGCCGAATTCTTTGATTTTCCATTAGAGTATGCTGTACCGACACACTCGGTTTTTGAGCCATTCCCATTGCATTCAAATGTTGCACGCTGCTGCAATGATCACAGTTCATCGCCTTTGCGTATTCTTGTCATTATTGATTAATGCGTTTAAACGATCTTCATCAAACCCTGGAGCTCTTGCTAAACTTGGAGAGTCACTAATGTTAAAGCGTCCCTCCTTATAACAACATACGAAACAAAAACGCTGCGAACGTATGCACCAACCTAATAGAAGAAGAAGAAGGAGAGGCGACTGTTAGAGACGATCCTGTAGCTCTTTACTCTGAAAGATATGCTTATTACCGTACAAAAACCGGAAATGTTTTTGATGAGCCGAATAACAAAGACTTTTTTTGTGCATTACTCGATGAGAATACGTCTGTATTACGCGGAAAAATTGTGCAGCTGCTACCAGTAAATACTTTTTGGATAAAAAAACGATGCACGGTTATTAATCCATCGGCGTGTAAAAAATTTAAACTCGTCACAATCCTTACGAATAAGCTTTATACAATGTTTTGAAACTTGCACATACATGGGTTGTCCAGAAAGTAAGTTCCGAGCGGTCGTGAAATGGAAACCACAACGAAAATCACAGACATTTTACTTGCAACAGTTATGTACACCTTCCGCCTACTTCTCTACATAGTCGCCGCTCCAACGTAGAGTGTTGTCGTATTGTTGTATCAACTTTCGAATATCCTCGTCACAGAAAGGAGCCGCCTGTGCTCTTGGCCAGTTATCTGCACTGGTCTGCAGCTCGTTGTCTGTGGAAAAATTTTGTCTTCATAGCCAGCGGTCCTTGTGAGCAGAGATGAGACTCAGGGGGAGTCAATTACGGACTGTATTGTGGGTGATTACATACTTCTCATCGGAAACGCTGCAAGAGCGTCTTCATTGCCCCTTCAGTGTGCGGTTGAGAATTGGCATGAAGAAGGAACTCCTCGACAGATGTGTTATGTGGGCTGCATGACACAGGCGAAATCTCTAACCAAGTCCTCATACTTGGCGGCAGACGGTATTCCCTACGCTATTTACGTGCTCACTGTTCACTCAAAACTGAAAAGATCGACGCGACACGATCGACGGACATACTAGAGACATTGCCCAACACATCTGTGCAAAGCTTTACCGGATTTTCCAAGTGGTTTCTATTTCGCGACCGATCGGAACTTACTTTGTGGACATCCCTCGTATTTTCTTTTATTTCATGTTCTCATATGCTGGTACGGCCAGTTTCTGAGCAGTAGTGTTGTATTAGATCTCGTGGCTTAACGAACTTTTCGATAATAATTGTACACTTTTCTACTCAAATACTTTCTGATCATTAATTTTCCTTGTCGCCACTTTCCTATTGAGATGACCTTACGCTGAGCTGCATTTAGCAGTTAATACATTATCACTCGATGCAGTGTCCACTCCTTTGCCATAAGCAAGAGTAGTATTGTTCTAAACAAATTCTACGTTTAATTTAAAACCTTCAGCCACTCTCGGTGAACATTAAATGATGTTTTCCTATGCAAGATTTTCGGAATAACAGACAGACGATGCAGTTTGACGCAACTCTCATATTCACCTTAATACTGCGCTATGGTAGTTCTTCTTCATCTTGAAAAATCTCTTCGTTTAATTGTGGATTTTTTTGTATTCCCACTAGCCAATTAAAAGAAAAATTTGTTCTACAGCACACAGGTTTCTATCACATCAAATAAATATGTTAACATCGTCGCGGTTGACTTGCTGTGTAAGTAACGTAACAATTGAAAGTAATGCATTCCATATAGGGATTCGATCCGACGACCCTCGGGTTACCGTTCTGCGCTCTTTCCGCTGCACCAACCGCTGCCTCGTCCGACCGGCGTCCCACGTCCATCATTTTCATTTCTGGTCAATCCCTTGGTGTACCATAAATCTGAATGAAATCGATCATGAGGAGTCGGTGTAGTGCTTTTGTTAGACTGATTTATAGTACCGCAGAGAATTAATCCAGGTCCGTCAACAAACGTTTGCGAGAAATTTGTGGGGGCAATATTTCACGTATTTTTTCTCACGCACTAAACAGCAGTGAGACTGTGTTCACAGGGGCTCCCAAAACCGGATTACGTATACCGATTTACCAATACAACCTATGACTGGTCACGTAAACACTCCAATATCGACTGCGGAAATACGATGCCAGCTGCCAGAGTTCCACTTCCACATTCGATTTTCGCTCCCATGTTAACACACAACCGTTTTTTGGATGTGCTTAGGTTGTCAGGCTACGCCTTGTTTTTAAAACTTTTCGGTTAATATGTTCATACTTCTTATGTAGTTAACGAGAAGCAGAAATATTTTAGTGAGCGTGAAGTTGTCTACTTCTAACACTCAACAGAAGAGAAACAGCCACTGTGCTTACTAAATCAGAAATAGGAACTGCTAATTTTCAGATGCCACATTTAACCAACCTACCAAGACCGCTCGAAGCCTTAACCTGTAACTAAGAAAGCGAAACACGGTTACCGAGATTCGGTTTTCATTTTCCCGAAGTTGAGTCACATGTAAACGTAATGTCAGAGTGTGTGAACTTTGGCTGGAGGCCCAACACTATGGATGCTCTGTGGACATGACGAGAAGGAACCTCTCGCTGTAAACCTGCATTTTCAATGCAGAGTTGTAGCGCACCCTGCTTTCCAGTAGTGATTGTGACAGTGCGGATACATATATTGTTTGGTACGGCAGTATGTCTCGAGGGCATGACGACCATGGCGAGTAGCTGGCGTTCTCATGCTCTGTCGCTAAACAACAAATCAAATTTTGCACAGAGTTGGTGTCCACCACTTTGACGAACATTCAGCCACTACCAGGTAACACAAAAAAATTTAATATCTAATTTTTACAGGTCACCTTTGGCCTGTAACACAAAGTGAGGATCGCTACACACAAATTATGGGTCGTGGGTACTCCAAGGATTATGCAACAATACTGCGTGCTGCCTTTTTAGAGGCAAGTGGGAGGGCTGTGTCGACACAGGCAGTACGCAGTCGTCTCCACAGGATCAGTTTGTCCCATACGTGTCCATTACGAACAGGAGTACAAATCCCCAGAATGTGGAACGGAACACATCGATCAATGGCGTTAGGTTCTCTTCACTGAGGATTTGTCTGACACCTGACAAACTCCGTGGAAGCTGAGACATTTCAGTCACAATCGAATTTACGAAACACCTAGCTTGCCTGTTGTTCTGATTTTCGTCACACAAATTACTCTATTCGAGTACGACGGCGGCCACTGACTAGTAATTAAGTGTTCTCCCTTTCTAATAGTAACTGTAGCTAAAATATCTTGTTGTCTATCATCTGCATGAAGCAGATGTATATAATCTTCGTGACTCTTCGTGGTGATTCTGTTCGGAATCCTAGTGTCCCTGACGCCAGTTTGAAACAAACTCACGTTCCGCATACGCTTGTAGCTCTATTACAATAGCGTTCGATAGGGGCTCAAAGTAAAACTTTTTTGTAATTGTGTTTTCAAACTTATAATTTGTATTTTGTTCGACAAATGTGCTGTGAAGTACTGTTGGTGACTACCCCATGTGTTTCAGTTGTTTCTGTAAATGAATAATCACAATCCGTTATAAAAAGAGCTTATTTACTATCACCCAGTCTTCTTCTATCCTCCCACATGCGATTACTTACATGTGAGAAATATGCACACCACGCGAT
This sequence comes from Schistocerca cancellata, assembly GCF_023864275.1. Classification (NCBI taxonomy): domain Eukaryota; kingdom Metazoa; phylum Arthropoda; class Insecta; order Orthoptera; family Acrididae; genus Schistocerca; species Schistocerca cancellata. The sequence goes on from NC_064626.1 coordinate 277,787,481, forward strand.
AATTAATATGAAGGTTAGAGAAATGTATGTAATACGAATGAGGGATGTGATATAAGTCGAGACAATATCGACACAATTCTCTGACGTAATGTAAAACGAATGGTGGACGTGAGATAGATCGATATGATATCGATACAATTCCTTGACGTCCCAGCTTTGTTTTGCGTATCCATTGTTATTAGAAATCAATTACCTTCATTGTTGGACCGAATGCGCATATGAATTGCAAAGAAAGGAAAAGCAACTAAACACAATTAACACGCCCCTTTCAAAAGGCGGTCAAGTGCAAATGCGCATCCCATATCAGTACGGAGACAGGTCAGTAATATCTCGGGACGTTGTCTCATAAGGATATCGGACGTCTCTCATCGGTATCGAGAGCTACTTAACGCCTGTCCGTATCGAGACAAGACCGTCCAATCTAATGTTGGGACCTACAGTTAACACTTCAGCGATTGGTTCGGCGTTGAAACACCGCGACGACCTGGTGAACACATTTCCTCATGAGACAGGACTCAACCAAATGAAACGGCCTGCAGCATCCACTAACATGAACAGGACAACAGGACTCAGCATTCTTAGGACCAGTTGTAATCTGCAGTGCGCCGTCGTAGGAACACTCCTCACGTTCTGGATGACGTAAGGAGGGCCATTGTCGAGGTGGAGGACAAGTTTGAGCAACAACGTCTTGACCACTTTAACAATGTCTACTTCACAGATGTGAGGCAGTGGTTCTTAGTCATTACTAATATCCTGAAATAACTGAATTCGACTAAATGATATTGCGCTTGTTGAGCGACGAGTTTCAAGAGAACGAGTTCCCATCTCAAGTTTAAGTGGAACGGAGTACCGTAAGAGTCACCCCGACCCCCCCTAATAAAATATATCCGCCATCATACCTTTCTCTCACGTCCACGAAACATTACAAGTTCTACCGTTACCACATTAAAGTGTAGCACAGTACAACGAAACTAAGCAAACAGTTTCTCACTGCTAAAACATGTCAAACGTGCTGTCCTTGTCAACTGTTCCATGAACCATTAAAAGCGCTCCAGTCCACGTATTAGAATTGAAAGCTACGTTCCATTCTAGGTCAGGGTCGACGTGTGCAAGTGTAATGGTCGTTATGCCACAAATGTTTATTCCCAACAAAATGAGTGAGTGCAGTCCTCGTGCCGCGTTCGGTAGCCGAGCGGTGTGAGGCACCTTGCCACGATTCGTGCGGCTACTCCCGTCGGAGGTTCGAGTCCTCCCTCGAGCATGGATGTGTGTTGTCCTTAGCGTAAGGTAGGTTCAGTAGCGTGTAAGCCTAGAGACCGATAACCTCAGCAGTTTGGTCCCATAAGAACTTACCACAAATAGATATAAAAAAATTGCAATCCTCGTATTTTTCTTCGAGTTCTTAATATAACTAATTGTTGAATTTTACGGCTGTGCACATCACAGTGAGAACAAAAAGCTTTATTACTGGTGGGTCTCCTACCTTGGAGAAGTTGCAGGAAAATGTAAAGGGTCTAACATACTAATTCAAGACTGAGATTAACAGATACATATTTGGTCTAATGACTGACAAAAATCACAATAAATCAATCACTTAATTGGCCTCAGAGTATATGGAATATGAGGTATCTGAGCTTCTCTGTCCTGTAACTCATCCTTCTGCTTCCTCCTCCTGGTATTTTTCCTCGCCATCAGTAACACCGCTCGTGAAATTGCCTCATGGCACACGCTTCAATGGTGGTAGATGCCCGACATGCACAATCGTTGTCCTCGTTGGCAGCTACAGCTTCTCATGTACTGGTGATGTAGCTTTAGTGAATTGTATGAGTCCTGGTACCATGTTACAAACTTCTTCGTTTTTCCCTTTTCAGTATACAGGCTTAAAAACATCACGTATTGGCCTAATCTGCATTGAGGGAATGTTCCCACTCGTTTTACTGCCTCTTCCTTCTCCAGTGCCTTAGAATCTTCTCACTGGAGCTTTTCTTACCGTTCTTGCAAACTCATGGACGTCTCTCTTTTCCTGCCTCCTTTTGGGCTAATAACATCGAATGGCGACGGTATCATTTCCCATACACCACCCTGAATGACGACGACGTATTTTCCCATACAGCACCTCGAATGGTGACAACTCTGTGCTAGTGTGTACTTTGGAGTTGCATACCCTCACTGCGAAGGGTAGATATTTGTCACAGTCTGAATGGTGTGCATTCACGTAATAACTAAATATCTCTTCAATCGTCCGATGAACTCGTTCTGTCCTGCCTTTGCCTTGTGGATGAAACTGACTAGTTCCCAGGTCTTTTTTATTCTTTTAGGAGGCTACACATCTTTTTCATCAGGCCTGACATAAAATTCGTCCCTTAACCTGTAATTATTGTCTCTGGACCTGAAACTTCAATATCCATCTATTAACCATTGTCTGCACGAATTCAGTAGTCCTCTGGTCCAGCACTGGCATCATCTCCAAGTGAAGAGAAAAATGGTCAATCTTGTCAGCACAAAATTCGGAATGAAACTGGTACGATATCCCTCAGGTGGACACGCAACAACTCTGTCAATCAACGCCAAGCCGAATAACTGCTTGCATGTGCGGAAAAATTAGACCTGCGCGTTATTAATTTGCTCAGTTTGTGAAAGCTCTTTCTCTTGAATGAGTCATTCAGTTTTCTGAAACTGTTGTCTGTACATGTACATCACATCTGCCGATTTCTGTCCCATTCGGAGAATTCCTTCGTTTCTCTCTGTCTTAGAGTGTATTTTTAAAAGAAAAATTGTTTTGTTGACAATGGATAATGTCGTAGCCAACTTGACATAGATACATTTACGCTACTTTTACAGAGAAGAAACTCATATGTTGATCTTAGAAAAAATTTACGCACCATGAAATGTACGTCGTTAGGTAGCATCATAAACGACGTAACAGAAATTATTTAATGTGAAGACTCATAAACCTGGATTCACGATACGCCCGATAATTAACGGCGTAGGAAACAAAGGTGAACAACCTTCTAAATAGCTGCTATAGTTATTGCGAAAAAATTTTGTCTATGAAGAAAATTTTACAGTCTCCTATAGAAAAGATTTGGTTCGTCTTCCCGATGGTAAAACTTTCCCATCTGACTCCACTTCGCTCTCCTTAGATATTAAAAATCTGTGTACCTCTGGATGAATCGGTCCTCATCACAAAAGAAAATTTCTTCAGACATCGGCGACTGAGATCAGACGAAGTAGCAAAGTCAATGACTTTACTTAAGTTGCTTACGTCCTGCTATTACTTCGCTCTTAATGGTCAGTATTACAAACAGACTGATGGTTTGGAGATGGGTAATTGTTTAGCGGGGTGTCTAACGGATGTCTGATTTGATAATCATATGGAATCTAAATATTTTAGACAGAATACTGGTCTTTCTCAACGGGTACTGTCTTATGGTCGGTATGTGGATGACATTATTATTGTCTTCAACTGCCCCGTTTCTGATATTACGTTTCTAGTTGAGGAATGAATTTAATGCCTTACACAAAAAGGTGAAGTAATATACAGGCCAGACAGGCAGAAGGTTGAAAACCAGGTTCATGGAGCACTTGTTAACTAAGAAAGGCCTGATTAAAAAAAATTCCGCGATTTTTGAGCGTCTGAAATCCAGTGGGCACCCGTCTCCCACACTAGAGAACCTGAGGATGCTACACCTTGCTCAGAAGGGGAAGAAATTGAATCTACTGGAGGAGCTGTACATTGTTAAAGATCTCGATGCTAAAGAGGACAGGTTACTGAACGATCAAATGACATTGAAGACAGTCTTGAAAGAACTGTAACAGAATCCAGAACAACAGGGGACGATGTACTAGGACATACATTAATACAAAGAAATAGTGCATTGATAGTGGCTAGGCACTAGCCGAAATCTAGATTTGCCTAATTAAAGGTGAAAGAAAAGAATGACTGATTGCCGTGCTCTATCACTTGAAATGCAGACAGTAAAGTATGCGGCTTGCACAGCGGTTTTTTAAGCGTGGCTCTATTTTGTACTGCCACGGTGGAGCCGGCTGGTGTGGAACACTTTTAAGCCGGTTGCTGTGATAGCCTGTCACGATAAAATGGGAGAATTTTTATAATTCTGTGCTTCCATACTGTTACACACGTTTCGTATTACATTACATAAAATACAAACGGAATCTAATACTTCCGAAATAGTATAACCACTATTTCTGTTTTACGCATCCTAAGGCATCAATCTTGTGACAACTCATGATCCTAACTCTGCATCTTCAATCAAAATATAGCGTCTACATCAAGTTAGATTGTTATATGGTCCAGTATTATACCATTACGCTTAAAAACTTTTAGCTGTATTATTAGCTTCTCCTTTATTTGAACTTGTTGCCATTCAATTAGGCTACATAAATGGTTCGTTTGCTTCACAGATAGCTTATTCGCCACAGATAGCTTATTCGTCAGTTTGGCCACGGTTCTCTTCGAATAGTCAAACAGGCCTATATAAGATGAAATATGTATTGTTTTCAGCTCGTATGCTCACTTTCGGGGCCATTTTACTGAAGTTTGGTTTAAATGTAACTATCATATCAACTGCAAAAATTGTAAATTCTGTAAATTGATCACTACTGTGCATGCTTATGTTAGTAGGTATATATTTGACATCATTATTTTCTTTCTACTCTTTGTCGCACAGCATCTGTCTCATGATGAAATTCCGAAACGTGTAACGCTTAATAAGGTTTGTGCGACCATGACTTTTCCATATTTCTACATTCTGCCTCATATATGATAGTTTTACTGTGTTCCAGCTAGGTGATGTTTTATATATGCTGCGGCATGCCCGAGCATCAATATTGCAGCGTTTTTCTGTGTTCTCGAGTATCTGATATTTTCCGGTTGTATCGATTTAGTTATATTTACATTTGTAGATGTTATCTTGGCGCTCATTTCAATTCCAGACCGAGCAAAATAAATGTATCAGTTGCGTGTCCACTAGTAAATTTGTGGATTTACATATCTACATTTCTACTTATAAAGGCAGTCAAATGACAAAGAGACAGATGGAAAAAGAAGAAAGCAAAGTGTCTATTATTTCAAAAGTAATAGCCATAACTGTTAATACATTTCTACTTAATTAAATTATATATAAATGAATATAAACATAATTATTATTACATTTAATACATAATTCTGTCAGAGAAGACAGTCAGTGAAACCACGGAAATCGTGCGGTTGCCTATAAACCATGGCTGTACCCAGGCGTGCACCTCTTCGCCTGAAGTTCATAGACTGCCACGAATGTCTTTCTTCATGGCTCCAAAAATATGGAAATCGCATAGGGATTTGTAAAGGCTACCCAGCGAAATTTGAACCAACTTTGCCAGTATGTGGGCGGTCATCTTCTGAGTCTGTACGAGGGCAGAGTTGGTAGAATAAAGAGCTGTTGTGTGTATTGGCTCTCTGGAGACTTGTTGGGAGTTGACCATGAGATTAATGTTACCAAGTTAAATCCAGTAGTGATTTATTAAGTTTTATTCTGTGTATTTGTTTACCTCGTGCTTAAAAAGGCTTTCTCCAAAGCTATAATGACTATTGTGAAGGACTTCTGTTTGGAATAAAGTTGATTGCAGTTCTGCTTGTTTTCTTTTAATTCTGTAAATTTGTCGTAAGACTGTGCTTTGTTACGATTTACATTCGCCCTTACTAGTGCTGAGCATCCTACACAATAACTTAATAATAACACCTGTTGGTTGCTGTAAATATACGTGTACGATGTATTAAGAAAAAAATATGTTGTAGATGACCCGCGAACGTCGACGAAAAAACAGGTGAGCGCGCGCGACTTCTGCGGTGCAACAACTCGCCTTCACTGGGTCTAGAGATGCTGCCTGAGCGACGTATAGTAGCCAGCCGCTGTCGTAAAGAACCGACAGCAGCAATGCATAATTAATTAATTGTCAAAAGTTGGCGTCGGGCTGCGTCTTTGTTCGTTTTAAATGGTTCCTATGGTATGACATAAAGAGTTAGTTAGTTTACATGTAGACCACTCACCGACTAAGTGGATATATCGGTGTGCGTCTAGGTCCGATAGTAGAGCGATCCACTGCGTGGTGCAGTGAGGCACCGCAGCTGGCGGTTAAGGCTTGTGAGAGGGAAAGGAGTTTGGATTGGTAGTACCAGTACTTTAATTTGGGTACACCTCGTGGAGGCAGCGTGGCTATTTAGTGTGTTAGGCCCCTGCCCATATACGTGGCTCTGACTGTTGTTTCCTCTCAAAGCTGAGCAACGGAATATACAGAGATTCTGTGGGATTTTCTGAACAGTCGCTGGTGATACACCGGTTTTGGTGAATTTAGGTGCACGAGCTATCAATTGATTGTTGGCTTGAGGGCAGTTTCGGTCGTAAAGTTTGCTGTGGTAAATCCAGCGTGAGCCTGGTTAGAGAGAGAAGTAGATTTGTAGGTGCTGAGTTTTTGGGAATCGGTGGAACCGATATCCCGTCCGTGTTGTACGATTAGTGGTCGCGGCTTGCCCAGAGGTAATTGGGTTGTAAGCCGTTTTGTTCAAGTGGTTTGGTAGTGGTTGGTGTGTGTGTGTGTGTGTGTGTGTGTGTGTGTGTGTGTGTCGAGAAGGGAAAGCCTCGAACACATGTTGGTAGTTGTTTAAATATCACTATCTTACAGCGGACCGAGAATTGGCTGGAATAAATACGAACTGTTTCATTTTATTGATAGAGTGCACGAGCAGTTGAGTGGATAAGCGACGGAAAAATAAAGGAACCATTTTACAAGCAGCTCGCAGCGAAACAAAAACTTGATTAGCCAAAGTGACGTGTGGCCGAATTCAAATAGGGAACTTAGCGGGTCGCGTACTGTCAATGCCTGAAGAGGTTCAGAATTGTTTTAAATTGTCAGTTAAGGTTAGATTTAAAGTGGCGCTGGCACTTAGGGGTTTTGTTTAATTTTTTTATTACTGAATTTCCGTATTGTAGGGTGTAGTCTTTGATGACACTCGCTCACTTACGTGAATGAAATTGTATTGAAATACCTAGGGAAAATAAATTCAAGTTTTCTTAGGTTAACATAACCCTTACGCGTATTTAATTAGTATCTGGTGTGTGTGTATATATATTTTACGGGAAAAGAAAAGGGTGAATTCCAAATTTCTTAATACCGCGTTGCAGGACCCAAGTATACGCTGGTATTTGTAAGTTTGCCTAATCCAAAGTGCATTCATTGAGTGGAATCATGATAAACCTACAGAGGGTAGATATTCTAAAAAGTGAAAACGATTTCATTGATGGAGAGAGTGTCTAAGTAAATGGAAGTAGGACTGAAGTTTTCGTAATTTATTACGGAAAGGTCAACGATTACACCACGGACAAAGATTATTAAATATGTGAAGTACGTGACGTCGTATTATTTACATAGCAACGCTGGGCTAAGTGGAAAGAGATTTAGTGGTAGCATAAACTATTTCAATTCTTATCGATAATGGTGGAAGCGTCTTAATACAAACTGGTCATAACACGACGGTATATGGAATAGGAATTAAAAAGTTACGAGTCTTTCCAGAGATAATGTACTGCGTTGTGAGAATTTCGTTGTGTGGGAGAACAATTGCAAGCTAGTTTGGATATCTATCTCGACATAATATAAACAGGTACTGTATTTAAAGAGATTTGACGCTTGGACTCGACCAGTAGCTTAGATAACGAGAGTTTTATCTAAATCGGCCTATCTCGTAATTACTGCTTGATTTTGGTAATCATTGTCATTAGAATGTTTGGATGTGTCTATTCGTAGCGTAATCGTGTCATTGTTAGATCTCGACGTTGTGTAAAGTAAGGGTGCTGTCTTTCATTATTCGATATTCGAGCCGGCAGTAGTAATTATACTAAGGGTGATCTGTCTTCAATTTGTTCCTTGAGAGTGCGATTACGGTACGAGCTAGACTTCGAGCAGCCGCCAAGCGCTCCAAGTATTTTGTGCGGCAGGAAGCCATACATTAACGGCATAGCGACGTTGGTACAGTACGATCCATTGTCGTTGTAAGTTCGATCTTGGGTACCGCCAGTCGGCGCGTTACAAGATCCATGTTAATCACTACGTGCTTTGCTTTCCCATTGTAATTAAATGCAGTTCCTCTACAGTAGGGAAAGTTTCTTTCAACTATTACTTTCGCATTGAAGGTAGTAGTGTATTTACACAAATTATGTCAGGTAACTGTTTAAAGGAATCTTTTAGAAGATGTTAAGTTTGTTAAAGATTGTTTTAAGGCTGTGACTCGGTTATGTTGCGAGTGACAGTTGTGAATGGGATGTGGGACCATACCCCTCGTATTTGGATTCTCAGATGTTCTTTTATTGTAATGAAGATGTCACATATGAGTTGTGCACATCTCTCAACCCAGCATCACAACTCCTACTGTTGTCACCACAGTGACAGATTACATTCACAGTTTATAGCTAAGTGGAGAAAGACACATACAGAAACATCATAAGTTTCCCTGGTATAAATGTCTTGTGGAAGATGTAGCTAAGTCAACCTCGTTGTTACCAAACATTATGTCCAGTTAGCTGGTATGAGACCTCTGGCAACCAAGCGACTGTTCCCTCATTAAGTCTCTAACTTCGTCACACAAACCGGGAAAAAGCTGATACCTTCACACTCAAGTATAGGGAACGCAATTGCCAACTCATTCAATTTACAATATCTAGCTGAAGAATATCTTTATTGACCATTTAGGATCACTAACTTCTGACTACGCACATGCAAATCTTTTAAAACCTGAACTCAACCCCACAGGCTTCACAATTCCTCATCTTTGCGAGCTCCACGAAATTATTTCAACATTCAGGACTTTCACCTTGTCATGGGACTCCGCCTTGTCGAAAGCACCTCTATTGTTATGCCGCAAGATTTGCGCGCTTTCATGAAGTCGAGAACTATGCCCAGCTACCGGCAGGGCCATCTAAGTCGGAATGGCATTGACAGAGGAGCCAAACAAATTGTGTACCACAGCACTGGGCAGAACCCAGGTAGACAGAGTAAGTTATGTTGAAGAAAGAAACAAAGCCAAACAGATAATTGCAGCATCCAAGAAGAAATCGTGGGAAGACATTGGAAACAGGTTGGAGACTATGGGTCAAGCTGCTGGAAAACCATTCTGGAGTGTAATTAGCAGTCTTCGAAAGGGAGGTAAGAAGGAAATGACAAGTATTTTGGACAGGTGAGGAAAACTGCTGGTGAATCCTCTGGATGCCTTGGGCAGATGGAGGGAATATTTTGAAGAGCTGCTCAATGTAGGTGAAAATGCGATCAGTAATGTTTCAGATTTCGAGGTAGAATGGGATAGGAATGATGATGGAAATAGGATCACATTTGAGGAAGTGGAAAAAATGGTCAATAGATTGCAGTGCAATAAAGCGGCTGGGGTGGATGAAATTAAGTCGGAACTCATCAAATACAGTGGAATGTCAGGTCTTAAATGGCTACACAGGATAATTGAAATGGCCTGGGAGTCGGGACAGGTTCCATCAGACTGGACAAAAGCAGTAATCACACCAATCTTTAAACATGGAAACAGAAAAGATTGTAACAACTACAGAGGTATCTCTTTAATCAGCGTTGTGGGTAAAATCTTCTCAGGTATTGTTGAAAGGAAAGTGCGAGTATTAGTTGAGGACCAATTGGATGAAAATCAGTGTGGGTTTAGCCCTCTTAGAGGTTGTCAGGACCAGATCTTTAGCTTACGGCAAATAATGGAGAAGTGTTATGAGTGGAACAGGGAATTGTATCTATGCTTTATAGATCTAGAAAAGGCATATGACCGGGTTCCTAGGAGGAAGTTATTGTCTGTTCTACAAGATTATGGAATAGGAGGCAAACTTTTGCAAGCAATTAAAGGTCTTTACATGGATAGTCAGGCAGCAGTTAGAGTTGACGGTAAATTGAGTTCATGGTTCAGAGTAGTTTCAGGGGTAAGACAAGGCTGCAACCTGCCTCCACTGTTGTTCATATTATTTATGGATCATATGTTGAAAACAATAGACTGGCGGGGTGAGATTAAGATATGTGAACACAAAATAAGCAGTCTTGCATATGCGGATGACTTAGTTGTGATGGCAGATTCGATTGAAAGTTTGCAAAGTAATATTTCAGAGCTAGATCAGAAATGTAAGGACTATAGTATGAATATTAGCATCTCCAAAACGAAAGTAATGTCAGTGGGAAAGAAATATAAACGAATGTAGTGCCAAATAGGAGGAACAAAGTTAGAACAGGTGGGCGGTTTCAAGTACTTAGGATGCATATTCTCACAGGATGGCAACATAGTGAAAGAACTGGAAGCAAGGTGTAGCAAAGCTAATGCAGTGAGCGCTCAGCTACAATCTACTCTCTTCTGCAAGAAGGAAGTCAGTACCAAGACTAAGTTATATGTGCACCGTTCAATCTTACGACCAACTTTGTTGTATGGGAGCGAAAGCTGGGTGGATTCAGGCTACCTTATCAACAAGGTTGAGGTTACGGATATGAAAGTAGCTAGGATGATTGCAGGTACTAGTAGATGGGAACAATGGCAGGAGGGTGTCCACAATGAAGAAATCAAAGAAAAACTGGGAATGAACTCTATAGATGTAGCAGTCAGGGCGAACAGGCTTAGATGGTGGAGTCATGTTACACACATGGGAGAAGCAAGGTTACCCAAGAAACTCATGGATTCAGCAGTAGAGGGTAGGAGGAGTCGGGGCAGACCGAGGAGAAGGTACCTGGATTCGGTTAAGAATGATTTTGAAGTAATAGGTTTAACATCAGAAGAGGCACCAAAGTTAGCACTGAACAGGGGATCATGGAGGAACTGTATAAGGGGGGCTATGCTCCAGACTGAACGCTGAAAGGCATAATCAGTCTTAAATGATGATGATGAGCATTGGGCAGGGAGGGCGCTAGTAGTGTTGTAAAGCCAGTTTCCCTTACGAAATGAATCCCAGAACAAAATCCTGATGGACCAGAAGTAGTAACGTGGCAGCCCCTCTAAGGAGCTACCCCTGCACAGCGCTTGTAGCTCAGCCAGAGGGAAATTAATACAAGTTAGTAAGAGAAGCTAGAAGGCTAAGCTAGATTTGGTTATGTTGTCGGAGACTAAAAAGGAGGAGAAGGGAACAGGTGATATGGGAAATTGTATCTTCATATGTATTTGTGTACCTACTGAGAACAGATCAGCAGCAGAGCAGCTGTTCGAGTAAATGACAAAACGGAGGAGTGGGATAACATATCACAGTTGAGTACAATAAAGAATTGTAACATGTAGATCAAAACAGCTAGAGGATGTATAAGCCTTAGGTCAGTGAAGACCACTGAATAAAGAGAAAATCTGATGAATTTTACAAAAAATTGCAGAATTTCCTTGATTAGATAAAAAGAACGACTGTTTTGTCATCGGAGGAGATATGAAAGAAAGGAGGATGAAAAACTAAATTATTAGAAGATCCTAGCAACAGAAATCTCTGCCAATCACGTATAATGGTAAAGAACTTATGAGCACAACTTCGAATTAGAATGGCATAAACTAACTCAGCTGATTCATAGAGTAGCTGCCAAAAGAAACAAATACAAAGCAAAATAAGGGATTTTACTTTGATTCGTCAGCCTTTTCAATAGTTTGATGCGGCCCGACACGAATTTCTCTCCTGTGCCAACCCATAATCTCAGAGTAGCAGTTGCAACATATGTCCTCAATTATTTGCTGGATGTATTCCAATTTCCCTCTCCTCCCCCTCCCCCCTCCCTCCCTCCCCGATGAACAATGGACCGTGCCGTGGTGGGGAGGCTTGCATGCCTCAGCGATACAGATAGCCACACTGTAGGTGCAGCCACAAAGGAGGGGCATCTCTTGAGAGGCCAGACAAACGTGTAGTTCCTGGGGAGGGACAGCATCATTTTCAGTAGTTGCAGGGGCAACAGTCTGGATGAGTAACTCATCTGGCTTTATAACATTAACCAAAACGGCCTTGCTGTGATGGTACTGCAAACAGCTGAAAGCAAGAGAAAAGTATAGCTGTAACTTTTCCTGACGGCATGCAGTTTTGCTGTATGGTTAAATGGTGATAGCGTCCTCTTGGGTAAAGTATTCCGGAGGTAAAATAGCCGCCCATTCGGATCTTCTGGTGGGGACTACTCAAGAGGACGTCGTTAGCAGGAGAAAGAAAAGTGACGTTCTAAGGATCGGGACATGGAACGTCAGATCCCTCAATCGGGTAGGTAGGTTAGACAGTTTAAAAACAGAAATGGCTAGGTTAAAGTTAGATATAGTGTGAATTAGTGAAATTCGGTGGAAGGAGGAACAAGACTTCTGGTCCGGTGAACAAGGTTGTAAATACAAAAACCATAGGGATAATGCAGGAGTAGGTTTAATAATGAATAAAAAATGGGAGCACGGGTAAGTTACTACGAACAGCATAGCCAAGACAGACACGAAGCCCACGCCTACCACAGTAGTACAAGATTATATGCCAAGTAGCGCTTCAGGCTACTAGAATTGAAGAAATGTATGCCGAGATGACAGAAATTATTCAGATAGTTAAGGGAGACGAAAATTTAATAGTCATTTGGTACTGGAATCCGATAGTAGGAAGAGAAGGAAAAGTAGTATGTGAAAATGGAATGGGGGTAAGGAATGAAATAGGAAGCCGCCTAGTAGAATTTGGCACAGAGCATAACTTTATCATAGGTAACACTTGGTTTAAGAATCATGAAGGAAGGCTGTGTATGTGGAAGATGCTTGGAGACACTGGAGGCTTCAGACAGATTATGTAATAGTAAGACAGAGATTTATGAACCAGGTTTTAAGTTGTAAGACATTTCCAGGGGCAGATATGGACTCTGAGCACAATATATTGGTTATGAACTGTAGGTTAAAACTGAAGGAACTGTGAAAAGGTGGGAATTTAAGGAGATGGGACCTGGATAACATGAAAGAACTAGAGGTTGTAGAATGTTTCAGAGAGGGTATGAGTTAACGATTGACAAGAACAAAGAAAAGAAATACAGTAAAAGAAGAATGGGTAGCTTTGAGAAATGAAATAGTGAAGACAGCAGAGTTTCAAGTAGGTAAAATTACGAGGGCTAAAAGAAATCCTTGGGTAATAGAACAGGTATTGAATTTAATTGGTGAAAGGAGAAAATATAAAAATCCAGTAAATGAAGCAGGAAAAAAGGAAAACGTCTCTAAAATAAGATCGACAGGAAGTGCAAAATGGCTGAGCAGGAATGACCAGAGGACAAATTTGAGGATGTAGAAGCATATATCACTAGGTGTAAGATAGATACTACCTACAGGAAAATTAAAGAGTCCTTTGGAGAAAAGAGAACCACTTGTATGAATATCAAGAGCTCAGATAGGAAACCAGTTCTAAGCAGAGAAGGGAAAGTAGAAATATGGAAGGATATATAGAGGGACTACACAAGTGTGATGTACTTGAGGGCAATATTCTGGAAATGGAAGAGGACGTAGATGAAGATGAAGTGGGAGATATGATACTGGGTGAAGAGTTTGATAGAGCACTGAAAGACCAAAGTCGAAACAAGGCCCCAGGAGTAGACAAAATTCCATTAGAACTACTGACAGCCTTGGGAGAGCCAGCCCTGAAAAAAATTGTGTGAGACAGGTGAAATACCGTCAGACTTCAATAAGATTATCAAAATTTCAGTTTCAAAGAAATCAAATGTTGGCAGGTGCCAAATTATCGAACTTTCAGTTTAATAAGCCACGACTGCAGAATACTAACACGAGTTCTTTACAGACGAATGGATAAACTGGTAGAGGCCGACCTTGGGGAAGATCAGTTTAGATTCCGTGGAAATGTTGGAACACATGAGGCAATACTGACCCAACGAATTATTTTACAACATAGGGGTCAAATATAGGGAGCGAAACGCTATTTACAATTTGTACAGAAGCAAGATGGCAGTTATAAGAGTCGAGGGCATGAAAGGGAAACCGTGATTGGGAAGGGATTGAGACAGTAGCCTACCCCCAACGTTATTCAATTAGTATACTGAGAAAGCAGTATAGGAAACAAAAGAAAAATTTGGAGTAAGAATTAAAATCCATAGAGAAGAAATAAATACTTTGAAGTTTGCTGATGACATTATAATTATGTCAGAGTTAGCAAAGGACCTGGAAGAGCAGTTGAACGGCGGATATAAGATGAACATCAACAAAAGCAAAACGGGGATAATGAAATGTAGTCGAATTAAATCAGGTGATACTGAGGGAATTGGATTAGGAAATGAGGCACTTAAAGTAGTAAATGAGTTTTGCTATTTGGGAAGCGGAATAACTGATGATGGTCGAAGTAGAGAGGATATAAAATGCAAACTGGCAATGGCAAGGAAAGTTTTTCTGAATAAGAGTATAGTTTAAGTGTCAGGAAGACTTTTTTGAAAGTTTGTAGGCGTGTAGCCATGTATAGAAGTGAAACATGGACGATAAATAGTTTAGATAAAAAGAGAATATAAATGTGGTGATACAGGAGAATGGTGAAGATTAGGTGGGTAGATCACGTAATTAATGAGGAGGTACTGAATAGAAATTGGGAGAAGAGGAATTTGTGGCACAACTTGACTAGAAGAAGGGATCGGTTGGTAGGACGTGTTCTGAGACATCAAGAGATCACCAGCTTAGTATTGGAAGGAAGCGTGCAGGGTACAAATCGTAGAGGGAGACCAAGAGACTAAGCAGGTTCAGAAGGATGTAGGTTGCAGTTGTTACTTAGAGATGAAGAAACTTGTAAGAGGGTAGAGTAGCGTGAAGAGCTTCATCAAACCAGTCTCTGGACTGAAGACTACAACAATACACTCCAATCTCTGTCTTCCTGTACAGTTTTTGCCCTCTACAGTACCATGGAAGTGAGTCCCTGATATCTTAAAAGATGCACTAGCATCCTGTTCTTCCTGCTTGATAGTGTTTTCCACATATTCGCTTCCTCTCCGATTCTGCGCGGAACCTCCTCATTCCTTACCTTATCAGTCCACGTAATTTTCAACATTCGTCTGTAGCATGACATCTCAAATGCTTCGATTCTCTTCACATTTTCCCACAGTCCATGTTTCACTTCCATACAATACTGTGCTCGAAACGTATATTCTCAGACAACTCATCCTCAAATTAAGGCCTATGTTTGATACTAGTAGACATCTCTTGGCCAGGAATGCCGTTATGGCCAATGCTACTCTGCTTTTGATGTCCTCCTTGTTCCATCAGTCATTGGTTATTTTGTTGCCTAGGTAGCAGATCCCCTAACTCCATCTACTTCGTGACTCGCTGTTGTTATTTTTGCTACTTCTCATTACTTTCGACTTTCTTCAATTTACTGTCAATCCATATTCTGTACTGATTAGACTGTCCATTACATAAGCAGATTATGTAATTCTTCTTCAAATTTGTTCAGGATAGCAACGTGATCAGAGAATCGTATCATTGATGCCCTTTCATCTTGAATTTTAATTTCACTCCCGGACCTTTCTTTTATTTCCATCATCGCTTCAACGATGTACATATTGAACATTAGGGGAGAAAGACTACATCCCTGTCTTAAACCCTTTTTAATACGAGCACTTCGTTCTTGGCCGTCCACTCTTATTTTCTCTCCCCATAGCTTACCCCTATTTTACGCGTAATTTCGAATTTGACATTTTACGTTGTCGAACGCTTATTCTAGGTCGATAAAACTTATGAACGTGTCTTGATTTTTCTTTAGTCTTGCTTCCATTATCAACCGCAATGTCACAATTACCTGTCTCGTGCCTTTACTTTTCCTAATGCCAAACTGATCGTCATCTAACACATCCTCAATTTTCTTTTTCATTCTTCTGTATATTGTTCTTGTCAGCAACTTGGATGCATGAGATGTTTAGCTGTTTGTGCGTTTATTCTGGCACTTGTCAGCTCTTGGAGTATTCGGAACTGTGTGGCTGATATTTTTCCGAACGTCAGACGGTATATTGCTAGACTCATGTATTCTACACACCAACAAGAATAGTTGTTTTGTTGCCACTTCCCCTATTGCTTTTAGAAATTCTGGTGGAATGTTATCGATCCCTTCTGCCTTATTTGATCGCAAGACCTCTAAGGCTCTCTTGAATTGCGAATCTAACACTGGATCCCGTATCTGTTCTAAATCGACTCGTGTTTCTTCTTCTAACACATCAGATAAAACTTCCCCCCTATAAGAGGCCAACAATGTTCTCTTTCCACTTATCCACTCTCTCCCCTGCATTTAAAAGCGGAATTACCGTTCCACTCCTAATGTTACCACCGTTGCTTTTAATTTGAACGAAGGTTGTTTTGACTTTCTGTATGCTGAATCAGTCCTTCGGCTATCATTTCTTTTTCGATATCTTCACATTTCTGTCCTCTTAGCTTCCCTGTCCTCTTAGCTTCCCTGCACTTCCTGTTTACTTTATTCCGCAGCGACTTGTATTTCTGTACTCCTCAATTTCCCAGAAAATTTTTTTACTTTCTTCTTTCATCGATCAACTGACATATTTCTTCTGTTACCCATGTTTTATTCACAGTTACGTTCTTTGTACCTATATTTTTCTTTCCATATTATGTGAGTGCACTTTTTAAAGATGTCCAGTCCTCTTCACCTGTACTGCCTACTGATCTATCCCTTATTGCTATATCTGTAGCTTTAGAGACCTTCAAGCGTGTCTCGTTATTCGGTAGTACTTCCATACCCCACTTCTTTGTGTATTGATTCTTCCTGACTAATCTCTTAAGCGTCAATCTACTCTTCATCACTACTACATTGTGATCTGAGTCTATATCTGCTCCTGGGAACGCCTTGCAGTCCATTATCTGATTTCGGAAACTCTGTCTGACCACGATGTCATCTAACTGAAATCTTCCCATATCATCTGGCCTTTTCCAAGTATACCTGCTCATCTTGTCATTCTTGAACAGAGTATTCGCTATTACTAGCTGATATTTATTACAGAACTCAATTAGTCTTTCTCCTCTATCACTTCTTGTCGCAAGCCCATATTCTCCTGTACTCTTTACTTTTATTCCTTCCTGTACAACTGCATTGCAGTTCCCCACGACTGTTAGATTTTCATCTCCCTTTGCATATTGTATCACCCTTTCAATATTCTCATACACTTCATCTCTTCATCTTCAGCTTGCTATGCCAACATCTGTAATTGAACTATCATCGTTGGTGATGGTTTGCTGTCGATTCTGATAAGAACAACCCTATCACTGAACTGTTCACAACAACACACTCACTGCCCTACCTTCCTATTCATAACGAATCCTACTCCCGTTATGCCATTTTCTGCTACTGTTGATATTACCGTAAACTCATGTGACCAGAAATCCTTGTCTTCTTTCCATTTCACTTCACTGATCCCTACTATACCTAGATTGGGCGTTTGCATTTCTGTTTTCAGATTTTGTATCTTCCGTACTATATTCAAGATTCTGACAGTCCACGCCCCGACTTGTAGAACGTTATCCTTCCGCTGATTATTCAATCTTTTTCTCATGGTCACTTCTTCGTTGGCAGTCTCCTCCCCGATATCCGAATGGGGGACTATTCCGGTATCTTTTGCTAATGGAGAGATCATCATGACACTTTTTGAATTTCAGGCTACATGTCCTGTGGATACACATTATGTGTCTTTAATGCAGTGGTTGCCATTGCCTCCTGCATTCTCGTGTCGTTGATCGTTGCTGATTCTTCTGCCTTTAGGGGCAGTTTGCCACACCAAGGACAGGAGAGTGCCGTGAACCTCTGTCCTCTCCTCCGCCTTCTTTTACAAGGCCCTTGGCAGAATGAGGGTGACTTCTTATGTCTGAAAGTATTCGGCCGCAAATGCTGATTTTCAGTCAAAATTTAAGCCGTGGCGGGTTTCGAACCCGAGACCTTGGAAGTTTTAATTATGTTTCAAAAAGGCTATCCTTTTTTTTAAAGGAAACCTCTGTGCCCAAAGGGAGGTGTTGTGGCAAAGTGGGGAGGGGTCGCAAGCCGAGGCCTGGCCATGATGTCCCGTTCCCACTCTCCAGAAATCAAGGAAAACGTAGGGAATGTGGAGCAGAGGTGCGAAGAACATCGTTTCTTTATTTATTTTCCTTTTTATTTTTTATTCATTTATTTAGTTTTGGCATTAATACCACCGAGAATATCAGGAAATCGGCATCCCGCGAGGAGGGGGGCGTAGCAAGAACTCAGAAGAACTTTCCGATTACCAGTAAATATATCGGTTCTAAGTGTGGAAGAGACGGGGATCAACTCTTCATGACAGGAACACCCCAGATCTGGGGTGGGTTAAGGAAGACACTGCAGAAGAAATTGGAGAAAAATTGTCTGTGTTTTGGATTGCGGAAAACTGCATAGGTCGTTTATTAAGGAACTGCCGAAAGTCAAGGACACATTTCTCGCCATCAGCAAACAATTAATGTGCTGCGGGCACCTCACCGAGTTCGTCTTTGCTTGCGGGAAGTATCCCGCGTCCAGAAAGAGTAGCAGTTGAGTAGGTCGTACGGGTAATTAGGGACAACATCTGTCGCACCAAGAAGCAGACACCTCTCTCCGATCTGCAAATCAGGCGGTGCTCATCTGTGTTCGTAACATCACAGTCGACACACAACGGGGTATCTGCGAAGTGAATCATGTGAATGCGAGACCGGCATAGTTCTTCCCATTAACAGTGAGGTACCATGAAGGCTGGACGTCAGTGTCAAGATGAGGAGCGCACTCCGATCGCCAAACGGCACGCCAGTCGACTTGGAGAAGCTTCCCCTAAACCACCTGCGGTTACCTCTGCTGAAGGAAACCATAGGTCGCTTTCACGGATGTCAACTGCGCCGGCAGTATCACAGGACGGACGTAGCTCAGTTCAAGGAAAAGGTGGCGGAAGTAAAAGAAGGGCGGCGGGACTTCAGATAGTTGGACAGGTGCAGCGAGAGAGTGTGGTACAAGGAACTCCAGCAGGCTGGTAAGGCACGAAAGACTGCGGTGCCACAACGTCATGGGAGAGTCAATGCAAAGGCTACCACTCTGTCAGGCACTTGATACAGACTTAAACCGCCCCTGCACCGCGGGAGGGTGAGGGTTTCCTACCTTACCTTCAATAGCAAGCCGTGGCAAACAAATGAACCCAATGCTGTTAGCATGTGGCGGGCAGTGGATGATGGAAGCGTCTGTACCACATGGGGGGTTACGTGACGCCAAATACACATTTACGTATTGTGCGCGTTGCACAAGATCGATTGCTCATAAACGGTGATCTAAGAGCCCAGCTCGTAGTTGGGAAAGTAGACGTCTGCAGTTGACGGCAACTGTCCGCCGTAGATGACTTGCGAAAACAAGTGCTAAGCATCGGAGAGTATCAGCTACACGCAAAGGACAACACTGCCCGCAGGAAGTCCCGCAGCTACAGGATCGATTTGCAGACGTTAAGACAGCTACCAGAAGCTTCGCCGTAGGTGGTAACCCATGCCTGTTACTCCCTCACCTCAGCACCGCTACGAAGAACGATGACGAGATCGTCTGCGTATGCAGTGCAGCTGAATACATGATCACTGAGAGACTTCCCCGAGAGGCCTTTGCGGAGGCCGCACAACGTCGCCATATCGCAACCTCCCTTCCGTAACCAATTAAGGTTCAAATGGCTCTGAGCACTATGGGACTTAACATCCGAGGTCATCAGTCCCCTAGAACTTAGAACTACTTAAACCTAACTAAGAACATCACACACATCCATGCCCGAGGCAGGATTCGAACCTGCGACTGTAGCGGTCGCGCGGTTCCAGACTGAAGCGCCTAGAACCGCTCGGCCCCACAGGCCGGCACCAATTAAGGTCTCGCGGAGATCAGGCTTTACACAGAGCACCCACCATGACAGGGCAGACTGATAACCATCACTGCGTCGACGAGAAGCTGACCACGTGGTTTAGATGAGCTGCCGGCAGTCGGGTGAAGTGAGGTGGACCGTGTTCAGTTTCCATGGTCCACGGCCGCGCCACACCCTTTGACGGCAGAGACTGATGGCGAAAATGTGTGGTTCATGGTCAGAGAACGCAGTGGGCCAGACTTCAGCAGCCTGCACCCCACTGACAATACCGCGGGAGACGTAAACACGATCGAGTCGACTAAAGAATGGCTACTAAAATGTGTAAACCCCGCCAATCTCCATGAACATTAATATCAGTGTAATGTAAGCGTGAGATAAGCCATTAAAAATGTGAAATGCTGGTACAGTAATAACCGGTGTAACAGCCAGAATGTGGAATCCAAACGTGCATCCATTGTGTGGTACAGGTGCCAGATGTCAGTTTGTAGGATGGAGTTCCAGTCCTGTTGCATTTGCTGAGTGAGTACATGGACGGTTAATGCTGTTTGTAGATGACACTGGAGTTGTCCTATGATGTCTTATATGTGCTCGATTGGAGACAGACCTGATGATTGAGCAGGCCAAGACAACATGGCGGCACTCTGTAAAGCATGTTGGCCTACAACAGCAGTGAGTGGACTATCATTAACCTTTTGGTAAACACCCCCTGGAATGCTGTTGTGTGCTTCGTGGTCAGAGAACGCAGTGGGCCAGACTTCAGCAGCCTGCACCCCACTGACAATACAGCGGGAGATGTAAACACGATCGAGTCGACTAAAGAATGGCTAGTAAAATGTGTAAACTCCGTCAATCTCCATGAACATACTCCCAAGAATCCACTAGGCTGACGTGCTGGAGACTAGTCGCTAGCGCCGTGCACAGAGTGTGACATGGTAGTTGGTCTTTGGATGTCTGTGTGCAGTTGAAGTCGCCTCCCATGATCAATGCATCCTGCCGACCTAGGAAGAGAAGCGTGACTGACTCTGAGAAGAAGGTGGAACGTTCGCGGCGGCTACCCGAACCAGATGGCGCATAGACATTGACGATCCTGACTCCACAAAACGTGAGAGCCATACCTCTGGGAGATAGGTAAGTGCGTGAGCGACGATACCGTCACGTAAGAGGATGCCACCAATTGCCAGTAGAGGAAGCACGAGAGACATGTGCTGTAAAACCATGGAGAACACAGAAAGATGCACCTGCTGAAGGAGAGCTACGTCAACGTTCGCGGCATACAGCAAGGATGTCATGGAGTAAAGCCAGTTTGTGGTATACGCGAATAGTGTTGACATTGACCGTGGCTGTGCGGTAAGTCTGGAAAGCTACCATCGCGAGGAGGACAGGCAATTCAAGCATGAGTGAGGGCCCCACGGAAGGGCACATCACTGTGATGGGGAGCGAGCCGACCCTGGCAAGGGAGGCGTTCTGTACACCTCCAGAATGTCCATCCTCAGCATCGACATCGTCCGCCGAGGAGACAGACTATCACCGAGCCGGTTCAGTGGAACATCATCAGAGGTGCGCCCACAGGTAACGTCAGACACAGAAAGGGAGGCAACCGCATCAGAAGCAGGAAGGGGAAGGACGGTGTCCGGAGGTGGACGCTGGATGGAGATGGAGGCGGGGAAGGACTTCGCTTCGTTACATATCAGGTCGTCATAGGACTAGCAGAGTCGTCATCCTGTGCAGGCGTCCGATGGACGCCGTCGTCAGAAAGAGTACGGTGTTGTCTCTTCCGTTTCCTCGGCGACCGTTGCTTCCTAACATGCCGTTCCGCGTCGGATGGCGGGCGGCTATCGTCCGACATGTGGCCAGATGGCAGAAAGGCGGAGGCAGGTGTAGCTCCATGATCAACAACCATGGGGTCGAGGCAGACAGCTTGTGCCTGCTGACGGTCGTCGTTCATTTGCACTACCTCCGGCAGGGGTGTAGGAGAGACAGACGAAACGTCCCTCGCGTTGTCGAGAGGAGCCGACGCGGGTACCGACTTATCCAGAGAGGGCCTAGCAGGCAGCACCGCCGCAGATACTTAAGAGAGAGATAACACAGTGGGCGCCACAGAAGGAGAGGTGTCTCCGATCGGAGTCTGAACCAGTCTACGCCGGAGGCATTCGGAACAGGCATGGCCATCGTACTTGACGACAGCCCTGCAGCCGGCAGTAACCAAGTAGGAAGGCACGTCTTCAATTTTTATCTGACGGACACCATTGAGGGTGAGCCGTGAACGGCTCGTGATCAGGCCATTTATTGTTTTTATCTTTTATTACGGTACTGCCGCCTCGTTTTTTTTTATTCCATTTGCTGAATTTCCTGCCTCACTTTCCCGTGAGCGGCAGCAGCAGTGCGTATCGATAAGTGGACTGTCGTACCATCTCTGCGACTGATAGTATTTCCGGGTCGTCGTGTGTCTACCAGTCAGTTGGAAACGGACCAGCAGTGCAGTCGGCACGCAGCAGCAGTGAAGTCGGGGACGGAGCGCCGGTGAGGCGCGGACAGCCAGTGCTCGCCGACCGCTGGCGACACACATGAACTGTCCGACGAAGGGAGGTTGGTTGGTCGTTCGGTTGGTCCTCTCATCGGCCGACGTATAATTGGTCCTTTCACCGTTTCCGGACCTGGGCAGTTGGTCGGTCGGCGTGGAGCAGCGAGGAAGTCTCCGTGGCGCGTGTCCGGCCGGCGCCTCTGGCGGGGTCCACGCGCGCTCGGAGTGTGAGGGGCTGTTCTCACTGCTATAGGTCCGTGGCTTGCCGATCCCGGAAACGAAAGTTGAGTCTTTACTTAATCTACCAGCCAGCCCCAACTGTTCACACTGTCTCGTTTCAAATTCGTTGTGGGCTGTTGGGACATTCCTGCAAGCAACAACGTGTGTTTTCAAGTTGCCCAAATTCTAGCCGCCCCCTGTGGAGTTTAACTTGACTTGATTATTTTTGAAGTGCACCAGCGGAATCTTCTGCCTTGAGGGCGTTAACGTTCCGGTGAATTGCCCTGGCCGTTGACGTAAATTCAGGCAGTGTATTTTCCTCGTCATGTCGTGGCTGTCCAGCACGGCTTGTAGTTTGACAGCTGAATGTGTAGTTCGTTGTGGGGACGATACCTTCTGCGTAGCTCCATTGAACTCACTGTTGTGTGCTGGTCGGGTGGAGCGGAAGTTATCATGTCGCTTGGTCCGTTGACTGTCGGTTGGGTTGCCGTCGCATTGAGAATTGTTGGGCCGACTGCCTGTGTCACCTAGGCGAGCGTTAATGTTTGAATTCCAGGCCGACTCTTGGAAACTTCTGAGAGCCGTTTGATGTGCTGCCTTTTCTTATTTGTTCTTGTTGTTTGTTTATGTATGGCTTCTATCCGATTTTAAATTAAAGTTGTTTTGCCCTTAATGCGTGAGATTGTTTGGGCCTTCAGCCTGATTTAAAGAAAGTCTGCCTTTTAAAATTCAAATTCTTGTTTTGAGTCTTAAGTTATTGGCCTTCAGCCGATTTTAAATCAAAGTTGTTTTGCCCTTAAGGCGTGAGATTGTTTGAGTCTTCAGCCTAATTTATAGAAATGTTTTAAGGTGAGGTCTTCTGCCTTTTAAAATTCAAATTATTGTTTTTGAGTCTTATGTGATTGGCCTTCAGCCGGTTTTAAGTTAAAGTTGTTTTGCCCTCGATGCTTGAGCTTGAATGGCGCATTTAGCCGGGAATTAAGTTCTAAAATTAATGTTTGGCTTGCTCTGTTTTAATGTTGTAATGTTTGTCAAATGAATAAAGTAGTATATTCGAGTGCAACTGAGAGCCACTCATTTTGGCCCCTTTCCACAAATTAAACCATCTGTCCTGTCCTTCGGGTGTAGCAGGGGATCTCAGAGGGCACGATACTTTTCGAACGTCTTCCACGTTTTAGCCAAGCGACTGGCGACGTTGCCGCAAGATCTGAAAGCGGTCGCCACACCGTCCGACGGTACTTCAGTCGGGAGTTCCGAAAGCCGCAACGTTCGGAAGCCAAAAGCAGCGTGATCAACCACTGCAGTCACTGTATGTCCGTCAAAGTATCGAAACGTGGTATCGTTAGCGTTGAGCCACACAACGTCGGTGCACAGCCCATCATTCGTCAGCTTTATGTACACAGTAGTACTAGGGACTGAAAAAATGTAGCCGCGCGGGATTAGCCGAGCGGTCTCAGGCGCTGCAGTCATGGACTGTGCGGGTGGTCCCGGTAGAGGTTCGAGTCCTCCCTCGGGCATGGTTGTGTATGTTTGTCCTTAGGATAATTTAGGTTAACTAGTGTGTAAGCTTAGGGACTGATGACCTTAGCAGTTAGGTCCCATCAGATTTCACACACATTTGAACATTTTTTTGAAAAATGTATTGGAAGAACATCTTGTGGCGAGAGACACATTACATACCGTATAAGACATTAAACTTCGTATACCTTCGGTCGTTCGTGATCTAATGGAAAATTTATTTTAATTGTGGCTTGGCAGTAAAAAAAAAATGCCATGATGTTCAATGCAGTCGTACTCTGAAACTAGCTGCTACGCCGAAGTAAACAAACGCGCGCTCGCTCGCAAGCAGCACAACATGCGAAACGGAAACAAGGCGTGTGCGCCTCACCACAGCCAAAGGTCGACTGCCCTCGACCACGAGTACTTAGTATTAAGAATTATGAGTTATAATAAGCTGTTCAACGGAAAAACAATCTGTTTGATAGTGGTCCACGCCCAAAATTCCCTCGACATTGGAGGACTATAAAACATAAATAACATAAACAAAGAAATTAGTAAGAGGTACACATGTGAAAACTCGGAAGGACGTGTATCTAATATAGAAAGAAATGAACGCGGCCATCAGTCTGCTGCATTCATAATAATGAGTCATCTAAACAAAGGAGAGCAGTAACTTCTAAATAGAGACGACTGGGAGATTTTCTGTAAAAAAAATTGTGGTCGCAGGAAGGCGAAGCTGAGGAAGTAGACGAAATGAACAAATGAAGATGTCAAGTTAAACACCTTTCAGCCGTCAATTTTCAACCTAATTTTAATAGGCAATCAGTTTCGGCAATTTACTACACCATTTTCAGGCCCCTGACCGACGTGTAGGAATAATCTACCTCGCTTGTGATTGAAGCAGGGGCGACCAATACTGGTATTAGTAAGTATCTACTAGGTACAGTGGCCACTTCAGACATCACCCTCTTCGATCACAAGCGAAGTAGATGATTCCTACAGTTCGGTTAGGGGACTGAAGGTCGCGTGATATAATTCCGAAACTGGTTGCCTAATGAAATAAGGTTGAAGACTGACGGCCGAAACGTTTTTAATTCGACATCATCAATCGAACAGCCGAGTCCCGCGACCATCGCTAAAAAAATGGACATTCGCAGAAATGAACTAATGTCGTTCGCAAATTGATGAAATAGAATTTAAAGAATTTCAGGAAGCCTTTAAAAACTCTAGAAATTGAAAAGCTCCTGGAACTGCGAACTAAGTGTAGAATTAGATATAATTTTAAGATTTTTTTAAATCAATGCTGGTAGTAAAGGAAAATATCAATGAAATGGAAAAAAGCTGTAGCAGTACATATATTTAAAGCAGGATCAAGAATAGACTTGGAAATTATAGAGGTATCTCCTAAATACGGCATACAAAATGTCTGAGACGGCATTACGAAGTATTAACGAAGCATTAAAGAGAAGCATTGTGGACAGTGTACTGCTCGAAGAACAAACAGGGTTTTCAAAAGTAACGAGCGGTTCTAGGCGCTTGACCGCTACGATAACAGGTTCGAATCCTGCCTCAGGTATGGATGTGTGTGATGTCCGTAGGTTAGTTCGGTTTAAGTAGTTCTAAGTTCTAGGGGACTGATGACCTTAGAAGTTAAGTCCCATAGTGCTCAGAGCCATTTTTTTTTCAAAAGTAAGGCCCTGTTGAGACAACATTTTGCCATTAAAACAAATAATAGAAAAAAGAAGAGAATACATTTAAAAAAACTATCTTGTGTTTACAGACTGTAACAAAGCTTTTTACTGTGTGCACGGAGGAAAACTTTGGTATATTACAGAAACAGGTGGAATACCACTACCTCTGACTGAAGTTATCCAAAATACACTCCAGAAATTGAAATAAGAACACCGTGAATTCATTGTCCCAGGAAGGGGAAACTTTATTGACACATTCCTGGGTCAGATACATCACATGATCACACTGACAGAACCACAGGCACATAGACACAGGCAACAGAGTATGCACAATGTCGGCACTAGTACAGTGTATATCCACCTTTCGCAGCAATGCAGGCTGCTATTCTCCCATGGAGACGATCGTAGAGATGCTGGATGTAGTCCTATGGAACGGCTTGCCATGCCATTTCCACCTGGCGCCTCAGTTGGACCAGCGTTCGTGCTGGACGTGCAGACCGCGTGAGACGACGCTTCATCCAGTCCCAAACATGCTCAATGGGGGACAGATCCGGAGATCTTGCTGGCCAGGGTAGTTGACTTACACCTTCTAGAGCACGTTGGGTGGCACGGGATACATGCGGACGTGCATTGTCCTGTTGGAACAGCAAGTTCCCTTGCCGGTCTAGGAATGGTAGAACGATGGGTTCGATGACGGTTTGGATGTACCGTGCACTATTCAGTGTCCCCTCGACGATCACCAGTGGTGTACGGCCAGTGTAGGAGATCGCTCCCCACACCATGATGCCGGGTGTTGGCCCTGTGTGCCTCGGTCGTATGCAGTCCTGATTGTGGCGCTCACCTGCACGGCGCCAAACACGCATACGACCATCATTGGCACCAAGGCAGAAGCGACTCTCATCGCTGAAGACGACACGTCTCCATTCGTCCCTCCATTCACGCCTGTCGCGACACCACTGGAGGCGGGCTGCACGATGTTGGGGCGTGAGCGGAAGACGGCCTAACGGTGTACGGGACCGTAGCCCAGCTTCATGGAGACGGTTGCGAATGGTCCTCGCCGATACCCCAGGAGCAACAGTGTCCCTAATTTGCTGGGAAGTGGCGGTGCGGTCCCCTACGGCACTGCGTAGGATCCTACGGTCTTGGCGTGCATCCGTGCGTCGCTGCGGTCCGGTCCCAGGTCGACGGGCACGTGCACCTTCCGCCGACCACTGGCGACAATATCGATGTACTGTGGAGACCTCACGCCCCACGTGTTGAGAAATTCGGCGGTACGTCCACCCGGCCTCCCGCATGCCCACTATACGCCCTCGCTCAAAGTCCGTCAACTGCACATACGGTTCACGTCCACGCTGTCGCGGCATGCTACCAGTGTTAAAGACTGCGATGGAGCTCCGTATGCCACGGCAAACTGGCTGACACTGACGGCGGCGGTGCACAAATGCTGCGCAGCTAGCGCCATTCGACGGCCAACACCGCGGTTCCTGGTGTGTCCGCTGTGCCGTGCGTGTGATCATTGCTTGTACAGCCCTCTCGCAGTGTCCGGAGCAAGTATGGTGGGTCTGACACACCGGTGTCAATGTGTTCTTTTTTCCATTTCCAGGAGTGTAGATGTACAGGAACACAGATAAATATAAAGCTAGAATCTGGAAATATCACCCAAGGAAATGTTAATAAGTAGAGCAGACAAGTGTGTTCTATTTCACTGATAATCTCTGAATTATGTGGATGACGTTGGGAGGGAATGGAAACAGAGCCATTACTGCTGCAGCTATCGATGTCCGAGAGCTCTTGCTGAAAGCGCTGTGATTGAAGAGAAGCCTTTCTGGCCAACAGCTAAGTGGCACTGAGGAGGAGTGAGCATTCAGCACAGGATCGACAAAGAAGCAACACTGCAGAACGAGAAGACAGGCAGTCGTTGTGCCCCTGCTATCCACCTGTGATCGACTGAGTAGCAGACATGTTGGACGGTTCTGCAGCTAAACTAGCTACGGTATTCATCAAAAGTTTCATTTGATTTAAGACCTCAGCCATAGAATCTTTGGATTCTCCCTGGCTAGCATCTACCGTTTGCCGTGGGTTTTGTTCATCACCAATGGACAGCACATTCGCTTCCTGTTACCTCTGGATCTTAAACTGTGATCTGATTTGAACCATAAGAATTCGATTGTTCACTGTTCTTTTAATTGCTTTACTCTGGACACATTTCAGCTTTACCCCACAAAAATACACATCAGATTCTGTACCTCAGAATATCTCTCCACATCTGTGAACACATAAAAAAACACATATCACTCTGGATATACTAAAACATAATAACTAACGCTACAAATATTCCTGATCCCGTCGTTATCTACAAAGACCAGACTAATGTGTGGAATGAGTTTGCATGTCATTCTTGTGCTTGCCTTTACTGTACAGTAGAACCGCATAAAGTTCATGTGTGATGGGCCAGCGTTGTCGTGACTGCCTGATGCCAGATGTAGCTCACATATAATGATTCCATCAGTCGTACATGAAATTATACAAAGCACAACATTAGTACATATACATAACATAAAATACACATTTATGACAAAAAATCACAATAGATACTAAATACATATAACTGAATGATCATGTATTAATTTGTTTTTGGTCATAAAATAGTTGACAGTGTCAGTGTTTCACTCCTTGTAGGTCCTGTCACGTTTTAGCCATTTTTACTATATTTTACTGCTCAAAAGAAGAATTTAACTTTTTTCAAGCTGGTAATATTAAACTCGTTGTTATTGAACTAGTGTGTGTAGTGTGTCTGTTTGTATGTCCGTGAAAGAAACTATCTTGACCGGCATCGACTACTCCCACAGCATACGTAATTTCGTACACGTAGAGAAGTTAATCTCGTGGTGGAGAAGCAGAAGCCGACTCCAACGGTTACCTGTAAAATTCATGAAATGTAAGAGAAAGAAAACTTCTATAGGATCTTCTCGAATTGGAACCCTGCCATTCAAATTTGATCATTCGATGATTGCGAGCGAAATGAGTTCTTTTTAGCAGAGAAAACTTTCTATTCTTTTGACCGCGTTATTGAAGCAGGTTCTACGGCAAACATCGACCAACAAATGTTCGAAGTCCTATACAAGCTTGTAGTACATAATAGTTCATCAAAGAATCCCTTGATCAAAATTAAATACTCGTAATTACCTTTGAAATGCAACAGACTGTATTATGAACGTTACACAACACATTAACACTACATATCGCTTGCGAATCTCAAAAACACAAATTACCCAATATGGCGGCTAACAATGACTGTTTCATTTCACACACTCTCTACATGTCCTCTCGTTATCCTGTCTCGTAACTAAGTCCCGTCACATGGAGCAACTCTACGTCACGGAAGAAATATTTCGCTCGTGCAGGCGAAACGCGCCATCTCGCGATATACAGTATGTTCACTTTAAACCAATAAACCTTTAAACCAAAAACCTTTAAACCAATTAACCGATCAGTTTCTTCCGCCAGCTAGTATGGGTCAAGGGATATTAGACCCAGCTAAAAAAGTTTTGCATCACATCGGTTCCTCGAGTTCTGGATCCTGTACAAAAAAATTAGAATAGAGATCAACATAAACATCATTTCCGCCCTTCTTATTGTTCATGAAAATCACACATTGTGTGTTGTACCGCCATACAGCGAGACCTTCAGAGGTGGTGGTCGAGACTGCTGTACACGCCGGTACCCCTAATACCCAGTAGTTCTCTTGCATTGATACATGCCTGTATTCGTCGTGGCATACTATTCACAAGTTCATCAAGGCACTGTTGGTTCAGATTGTCGCCCTTCTCAACGGCGATTCGGCGTAGATCCCTCAGAGCGGTTGGTGGGTCACGTCTTCCATAAACAGTCCTTTTCAATCTATCCCAGGCATATTTGATAGGGTTCACGTCTGGAAAACATGCCGGCCACTCTAGTCGAGCGATGTCGTTATCCTGAAGGAAGTCATTCACAAGATGTGCACGATGGGGACGCGGATTGTCGTACATGAAGAGGAATGCCTCGCCAATATGCTGCAGATATGATTGCACTATGGGTCGGAGGATGGCATTCACGTATTGTACAGCCGTTACGGCGCATTCCATTGCGTACGTCAGCCCCACATAATGTCACCCCAAAACAGCAAAGAACATCCACTTTGCTGCACTCGCTGGACTATCTGTCTAAGGCGTCCAGCCTGACCGGGTTGCCTCCAACCACGTCTCCGACGACTGTCTGGTTGAAGTCATATGCGACATTCATCGGTGAAGAGAACGTGATGCCAATCCTGAGCGGTCCATTCGGCATGTTGTTGGGCCCATCTGAACCGCGCTGCATGGTGTCGTGGTTGCAAAGAAGGACCTCGCCATGGACGTCTGGAGTGAAGTTGCGCATTATGCAGCCTATTGCGCAAAGTTTGAGTTGTAACACGGAGTCCTGTGGCTGCACGAAAAGCATTATTCAACATGGTGACGTTGCTGTCAGTGTTCCTCCGAGCCTTAATCCGTAGGAAGCCGTCATCCACTGCAGTAGTAGCCCTTGGGCGGCCTGAGCGGGGCATGTCATCGACACTTCCTGCCTCTCTGTATCTCCTCCATGTCCGAACAAAATCGCTTTGGTTAGCTCCGAGACGCCCTTGTTGAGAGCCCTTCCTGGCACAAAGCAACAATGCGGACGCGATCGGACCGTGGTATTGACCGTCTAGGCATGGTTGAACTACAGACAACACGAGTCGTGTACCTCCTTCCTGGTGGAATGACTGGAACTGATCGGCTGTCGGAGCCACTCCGTCTAATAGGCGCTGCTCATACATGTTTGTTTACATCATTGGGAGGGTTTAGTGACATATCTGAACAGTCAAAGGGACTGTGCCTGTGATACAACATCCACAGTCAACGTCTATCTTCAGGATGTGTGCATATGGCGCCCCGTGGGAGCAAAACCTTTTTTGCAACTTTTTGCGAACACACTCTGCACTAGCCGCATGCAACTGTCCTTACTCCAGGTCGGACTACGTTCACCAAACACTGTTGACAATAGGCGATTGGTAGGGTCATGGTCCTTTTAGATTTCGGACCTCCACATCTGGGCAATTCCTCCACGGGAAACCGTGGAAAACCGGGAGTGAGGTCAGCCAACCTGGTTTCCAAATCCCACATCGCATTGTGGTAGTTTTAACTGAAATTTCTTAATTTAAAGTACAATCTTATTGTTCAGTTTTTTCACAATTAGTTATTGCATAGAAGCTGGGTGACGTCGGTCGATCTCGCAGGAAGCTGGGCGCTGCAAGGATGGTTGGTCTCGAGTGATGACTCTCTCCCCCACGACTGCTATCGGGATGCGTAGTCGATGGATCAGGATCGGGTTGCCTTTCATGGTGGACCAGGTGGTTACGGGCTCACATAGGGATCAGGAATGGGATGTGGTGGACAGAAACAGAATGACCAGTCTGAGCCTTCTGACCCCTTACTCTGAATATCTTCTCGGCCCAAATTGTTGGTAGACTGGCATGCTAACATATTTCTGCACTGCCATGATCGATTAGCATAGAGTTTTTCTTTGTTCATTTTTCACCATTCTTTCCCATTTGTAACGCTTTTGTTAAATTTCGCTGTTTTTATATCCTAATTCATCGAATTCCACCTTGGATCAGTCTCAACACAATATGAATTCTCATTATGTTCCTAATTATGGTGTATTATTTGTACCCTATCAACAGTCGCAGTTTATCCATGGGCACGCACAATTACATTGCACTTATATTTCGATAACTTCATTTGCAACCTACGTCTTCAATTGTTTGCTGGATGTATTTCAATCTCTGTCTTCCACTACAGTTTTTGCCCACGATAACTCCCTGTAGTACCACGGAAGTCATTCCCTCATGTCTTATGTCCTATCATTCTGTCCCTTCTCCTTATCCGTTTTTTCAACATATTCCTTTACTCTCCGCTTCTGCGCAGAACCTCATTCGTTGCCTTATCAGTCCACCTAATTATCAACATTCGTCCGTAGCAACACATCTCAGATTCTTCGATTCTCTTCTCTTCCGGTTTTCCCACAGCCCATGTTTCACTGGCATACAATGCTGTGCTCCAAACATACATTTTCACAAATTTCTTCCTCAAATTAAGGTCTGTATTTGATACCAGTAGACTTCTCTTGGCCAGGAACGCTCTTTTTGGCAGTGCTAACTAGCCTGCACTTGACTTCCTCCTTATTCCGTCCGTCATTGGTTATTTTGTTGCGCAATTAGGAGAAATACCTAGATTCATCTACTTCGTGACCATCAGTCCTGATGTTCAGTTTCTAGCTGATCTCAGTTGTTTTATTTCCATTATTGTTCCTTCGATGAACTGATTGAACAGTAGTGACGAATGACTACCTCCCTGTCTTACACTCTTTCTAATCCGAACACTTCGTTCTTAGTCGTCCACTCCTATTATTCCCCTTGGCTTTTGTACAAGTTGCATATTATCCGTGTCCCCCTATAGCTTACCCCTGTTTTTTTTTCATAATTTTGAACATCTTGCACCATTTGACACTGTCTAACGCGTTTTCCGGGTCCATCCTATGAATGTTTCTTGATTTTTCCTCAGTTTTGCTTCCATTATCAACCGCAACGACAGAATTGCATGCCTGATGCCTTTACCTTTCCTAAAGCTAAACATCCTCAATTTTCTTTTCCATTTTTGTGTATATTATTCGTATCAGGAACTTGGTTCAATTAGCTGTTAAGTTGATTGTTCGGTAATTGTCACACTTGTCACTTCTTGCAGTCCCCGGACTTGTGTGGATGATATTTTTTCGAAAGTAAAATTTATTTCCTTTACTCTGAGACAAAAGTCAATGTGTATTCCAACACAGGTATATGTAAACAGGCAGAATACGGCGCTGCCGTCCTCAACGCCTACATAAGACTAGCGTTGGGCGCAGTTGTTAGATCGGTTACTGCTGCTACCGTAGCAGATTGTCAAGATTTCATTGAATTTGGTGTTACAGTCGGCCCTCGATCGACGGGACACAACATCTCCGACGTAGAGATGAAGTAGGATTTTTCCCGTACGACCATTTCACGAGTGTCCCGCGAATATCAGGAATCCGGTAAAATATCAAATCTCTGAAATCGCTGCGGCCGCAAAAAGAACCTGCAAGAAGGGGACCAACGACGACTGAAGAGAATCGTTCAACGCGACAAAACTGCAACCCTTCCGCAAATTGATTCAGATTTCAATACTGAGCTATCAACAAGTGTTAGCGTGCGAACCATTCAACGAAACATCATCGATATGGGAATTCGGAGCCGAAGGCCGACTCGTGTACCCTTAATGACTGCTCGACACAAAGCTTTATGCCTCGCCTGGGCCCATCACTCCGACATTGGACTGTTGATGACTGGAAACACGTTACCTGGTCGGACGAGTCTCGAGTGGATGGAAGTGTACAGATATGGAGACAACCTCATGAATCCATTGCCCTGCATGTCAGCAGGGGACTATTCCAGTTGGTGGAGGTTCTGTAATGGTGTGGGGCGTATGCAGTTGGAGTGATATGGGACCCCTGTTACGTCTAGATACGACTCTGACAGGTGACACTTAAACATCCTATCTGATCGTAATCAACCTATCTGATCACTTGCATCTATTCATGCCCATTGTGCTCTCCGACGGACTTCCAAAATTCCATTAGGGCAATGCGACACCCAACACATGCAGAATTGCTACAGAATCGCTGGCTCTAGGAACGGACTACTGAGTTTAAACACTTCCGCTGGCCACCAAACTCCCAAGAAATAAACATTATTTGAGCATATCTGGGATGCCTTTCAACATGCTGTCCAGAAGAAATCTCCACCCCTTCGTACTCACATTTATGGACAGCCCTGCAGGGTTCATGGTGCCAGTTCCCTCCGGCACTACTTCAGACATAGTCGAGTCCATGCCACGCCGTGTTACGACACATCTGCGTGCTCGCGGGGCACTACACGGTATCAAGTAGGTGTACCAGTTTCTTTGTCTCTTTAGTGTATGTAAAAGACCTACCTCTGGATTGAAAATAAGATGTCTTGGTCGTCACCAAAAATTGCAGTGCTAGACTATGAAATGCTTCAATTAAAGCTATGGGAAGAGTGTTCCCGGAAACATCCCTCTGCGGTTGCAGTTCTCTGTTTAGCCAGTGTCTCTGGAAGAAAATACAGGAAGTGGGAGTAAGAGAGGAAGAGAGTTATAGAGATGCTATCCGATATCTTTGCTGCATGTTTGCTACAGTGGCAAATTATCCCAAAGTGTGCTGATGAAACGTGGGTGGTAATAACGCAGGAAACACCCAGTAGAGAAAATGTGATGAAATTCGCAGATTGTATCGTCAATCAATGCATAAGAAATCCTAGTATACCAATGTGGAATGTTTTCAGTCAGGGGCCTAGGACCATGTGGGCTGACCAAGGTTGGTATAGAAAACTAAACTCCTCAAAAAACCAAAAACATCAGAAAGTATACTCCCTGATAAATAAGCTGGAGGAGGAAGCTGTAAAAGCTATGTCTGAAAGTAAAAACAGACTCTATTAACCTGTTACATCAAAAAACAAAACAAAAAAGCCCGTACGTATATCTGGAAGAAAGAGCAACAGACGTTGTAAGAAAATATAACAACTCGAGGGATTAATGATGCTTAATAAGACAAAAAGATTAATCAGTTGCAGTAGTATTGATGTAGAAAGAAAAAAGATAAAAATAAAAATTGGATAGGTAAAAAAATTGTCTTTAAACATGCCTGTATACTGCAAGAAGGGATTATCTTATTATGAAAAGGTTGGCAGAGCTTCGCTCTCCATGCAGCGCCCTGTGATAGTAGGGAAACATCGTTACTAAAATATTCGTTGAAGTCAGAGGTCGCAAAGCCCGTGTCGGATTGTTATTACGCCTGCCTTTATGTGGAAATCACATCGGTCCACAGCAATTTGTGTGATATTACTGGATGCGGCCGCAAGTATTTTATTTTGCTAGAAGCTCGCCTTGATACATCCTGATATCCAGCAAGTAGCACATGGTACAAAAGTGGGGTGAGGTATAAGCGACAGATCGTTCATATGGCTCTAAGCACTATGGTACTTAACAGCTGAGGTCATCAATCCCCTAGCCGGCCGCGGTGGTCTAGCGGTTCTAGGCGCTCAGTCCGGAACCGCGCGACTCCTACGGTCGCAGGTTCGAATCCTGCCTCGGTCATGGATGTGTGTGATGTTCTTAGGTTAGTTAGGTTTAAGTAGTTCTAAGTTCTAGGGGACTGATGACCAAAGATGTTAAGTCCCATAGTGCTCAGAGCCATTTGAACCATCAATTCCCTAGACTTTGAACTACTTGAGCCTAACTAATCTAAGGACATCACACACATCCATGCTCGAGGCAGGATTCGAACCTTCGACCGTAGCATCACCGCGGTTCCCGACTGAAGCGCCTAGAACCGCTCGGGCACAGCGGCCGGCTGCGACAAATGGAACAGTACGTTCGGGTGTTAGCGCCAAAATGCCTAACTTGCCATTTTAATTATGTATATACTTTTCATTGTATTTAACCCAGTTTTCAGTATGACAACCTCTCATGGTTACCCTCCGAGTTTTTGTTTATTAAATTTCACTAGTTACGAAAAACATAAGAATAACGATATTGCAACCGAAGTGCTTCGGACGCCTTCGGGTCGCTTTGGTGCGCCTGTGAGACGAAGTACTTGGGCTGCGCTAGTCACTCGGTTTCGGGCATTCTAGTGGGACGGACATGTAAGCTTTTTCCGGGTATTCTGAAGGTCCGTCACGCAATTCGGTTTTGGCTGTTCTAGAAGAACGGACGTGTAACTCCGTTTTGGGCATTCTGGAGGGCCGGACACGTCTCTCTATTACGGGTTGACATGTTATACTCTATATCGGAAGAGGAGAAAAAAGTTACCGTACAATTAGGAAATCTAAGTCGAGTGTTGTAAAAGACAGCATAAAATGTGTGATTATTTAAAATATAACAGTAATGAGAAGTGTCGCCTACCATCATTGTCAGTGCTACAGATCTTGTCCTCTGTGGAGACTAACCTGGGCAAGTGGCATCCCATAAAAAGCGCAATCGCAGGTTCAAGTTGACTACATAGCAGCCTCCGCCGAAGAAGATCCCACGACCGACTAGCTGTTTTCTGCGCTGGGGACACAACTTTAGAAGATGGCAGGTTGGTGGAAATATCTGTTAGGGACTCTTATTCAGTCTCTCCAGTTCACTCCGGCTTCCACATCTGACTTCAAAAGACACGCGTAATTTATAACTGCCACGTAGTCGGATTAGTGAAACACTGGAAAATTATGTCCCCATTTCTCGGAAACTAGAAAACGGGCGCTGGCGTCGGCAATACCGAGCAGCATTAGCCGACGAACCACCGTGAAATTGTATGTTACCACTTTTACTTCCGTTAATGATATCTCTGGAAGCAGCGATTTCCTGTGATCTAAAAAGTAATGATACTGATACTTACATTACAAAAAGTTAAAGCTATGCAATTTATAAACGATGTGTAAAACTTTTTTCAACCATTTTTTACTCGCATTACTTATTCTCCCTTAAAAATAACAATGATTTTGCGACGTCGAAATGTCTTCGGTGCCGTGGTAATATCGGCATGCTACAGGTCGAACACGTGTCTGTTAGATGTCACCTCGTGACTCTCGATGCTTGAGTGCGACAGCGTGGATCGCATTAATACTTCAGTTCGCTGGGACCCTTGAAAGGGCATAGGGTGAGCGGAAGTGTCCCGAAACGCACTGCGGAGGCGGAGCTTGCCGTGGCTTTACGCCAGTAACATAAAAGTTTTCTGGGTATGGTACCGCGTCATAATGTATAAAATACTGCTGCTGCTGCTGCTGGCGAAAAACCAACGTTTCGGCCACGGTTGAAGCGGTCTTCTTCTGGGTCTACTCAGAAGAACGCCGCTTCAACCGTGGCTGAAACGTTGGTTTTTCGCCAGCAGCAGCAGCAGCAGCAGTATTTTATACATTGTGACGCGGTACCATACCCAGAAAACTTTTATGTCGACTGACTCTGGCCGCGGAAGCATACGCAATTATATTTTACTCCAGTAGATTAAGCTGCATAATTTTT
This sequence comes from Schistocerca cancellata, assembly GCF_023864275.1. Taxonomy (NCBI): domain Eukaryota; kingdom Metazoa; phylum Arthropoda; class Insecta; order Orthoptera; family Acrididae; genus Schistocerca; species Schistocerca cancellata. The sequence continues at coordinate 277,824,422 of NC_064626.1, forward strand.
TTTTTAGTCATCATTATTCTGACTGGTTTGATGCAGGCCCGCCACGAATTTCTCTCTTCCGCTAACCTTTTTATCTCAAGTAGAACTTGCAACCTACCTCATCAATTATTTGAATGGACGAATTCCATTATCTGTCTTCCTCTACAGTTTTTACCTTCTGCTGTTTCCCTCTAGTACCATGGAAGTTCGGCACTGATGTCTTAACAGAAGTCCTATGATTCTGTCCCTTATTCGTACTAGTGTTTTCCACATATTCCTTTCATCTCCGATTCTGCGCAGAATGTCCTCATCCCTTACCTTATCAGTCCACCTAATTATCAATATTCGTCTGTAGCATCACATCTCAAATGCTTCGATTCTCATCTGTTCCGGTTTCCCCGCAGTTCATGTTTCACTATCATGCAATGCTGTGTTGCAAATATATATTATCACAAATTTATTCCTCAAATTAAGGCCAATATGTGTTACTAGTAGACTTCTCTTGGTCATGAATGATATTTTTGCCAGTTCTAGTCTGCTCTTGATGTCCTCCTTTCCCCGTTCGTCGTTGGTTTTTTGCTGCCTAGATGACAGGCGGTAGAATTCCGTAACTTCATCTACTTCGTGGCCGTCAGTCTGATAAGTTCCTCGTAGTTCTCGTTCCGCTATGTCTCATTACTTTCGTCTTTCTTCGATTTACTATCAATCCATATTCTGTGCTCATTAGACTGTTCATTCTATTCAGCAGATCTTGTAATTCTTCTACACTTCCACTGAGGATACTAATGTCATTACTGACTCTTATCATTGATATTCTTTCATCTTGAATCTTAATTCTACACTTCAATCTTTCTTTATTACTATAATTGCTTCTTCGATGTACAGATTGAGCAGTAGGGGCGAAATACTGTATCCCTCTCTTACATCCTTTTTAATCGGAGCACTTCGTTCTTGGTCTGCCATTTTTGTTATACCCTCTTGGCTGCTGTACAAGTTGTTTGTTACCCGTCTTTCTCTATGGCATACCCATATTGTTCTTATGATTTCGAACATCTTGTACCATTTTACATTGTCGAACGCTTTTTCCAGATCGACAAATCCTATGAACGTGTCTTGACTTTTCTTTAGTCTTCCTTCCATTATCAACCGCAACGGTAGTGTTGCCTCTCTCGTGCCTTTACCTTTCCTAAAGCCAATCTGATAATCATCTAACAAGACCTCAATTTTCTTTTCCATTATTTTGTATGTTGTTACTATCAGCACCTTGGATGCATGAGGTGTTATGCTGACTGTGCGACAATTTTCGCTGTTCTCAGTTTTTTCAGTCTTCGAAATGGTATGAATGATATTTTTCCGAAACTCATACGGTATATCGCCGGACTTATACATTCTACACACCAATGTGAACAGTCGTTTTGTTGTCACTGCCCCCAATGACTGTAGAAATTTTGATGGAATATTATCTGTCCCTTCTGCCTTATTGGATCTTAAATCTGCCAAAGCTCTTTTAAATTCCTATTCTAAGACTGTATCCCCTGTCTCTTCTATATCGACGTCTGTTTTTCTTGTAACAGATCAGACGAGTCTTCCGCCTCATAGAGACCTGCATTTAATAGTCGAATTCCCATTGCACTCTTATTGTTACCACTCTTACTTTCAATTTCACCGAAGTCTGTTTTGAGTTTTCTATATTCTGAGTCAGTCCTTCCGACAAAGTACATTAAAAAATGTGTAGCCATGTGGTCAAAGTAGAACATTTTGTAACTTTACGGCAAAGAGTACACAGTATCGCAAATGACCATATTCGCGTGTTCTTAGGGGAAGAAGCGTAATGCGCCCGCTGATATGCTCGGTAAGAACCAACAATTCATGAGATTGAATAAGCGTCTTCCACATAATTTTATATACATATATATATATATACAAAACATACACAATGGTTAATGTTCATGCTCCCACAAACGGAAACAACAAGAAAAACCCCATAGAAACAGAAAAGTTCTGGGAAAATTTGGAGAATATAATGGCCAAGATTCCAAAAGATGATACAAAAGTTCTACTCGGCGATTTTAATGCCCAAATTGGTAGAGAGAAAATCCACCAAAAAACCGTAGGCAAATATCCTGCACATAAATTTACCAATAAAAATGGTACAAGGCTCGTCGAACTATGTAAGCAGAATAACCTGAAGATAATGTCAACATCTCTAAGAAAATGTCCAAGAAAACAAAAGACATGGAGATCTCCTATACAACAAATTGGCGAGTTTCGAATAGATCATGTGGCAATTTCATACCCAGTACAAAAAGAAATTTACGACGTCCAAGTACGCAGAGGAGCAAACATTGATTCAGACCATTACCTAACTAGAATTAAAATCAAGTTTACAGCACGAAGAAGTCATCAGAAGAAAACAGAAATACAGAAATATGACACCAAGAAGATTAAAGAATCTAAAGTAAAAGAAGAATGGGAGAAGGAAAAGGCAAACACATGGGAAGAATTTCATTCTAAAATCACGCGAATAGCTAAGGAAACTATTCCCTTGAAAAAGATATTCAAACACCCTTGGTGGAATTCAGACTGTGAAAATGCATTGGAAAGGAGAAAAAAGGCATTTCAAGAATATAACAGTAAAAAATCACAACAAAGTCTACATTTATTTAACGAGGTTAGAAAACAGGTTTCAAAATCTATTAGGCAAGCAAAAAGGAAGTACACAAAGGCACAACTGGATGCCATAGAAGAAAATTTCCAAAACTATAATACAAGAGAATTCTACAGAACTTTCGCAGATAAAATACGAGGATATATCCCTCAAAATTTATGTTTCAGAAAACCAGATGGTAAATTAGCCCTAACAAACCAGGAAAACTGTCAAGTATTGGCTCAATATTTTTCTAACCTACTAAATTGCCCAGAACCTAGTTTAAGGTTTCCCAAAGAAACCAGTGCCAACGCTCAACCGGATTCATTACCACCAACACAGGAAGACATCAAATGTCACATTAAAAACTTAAAAAATAATAGAACATCTGGTGAAGATGGCATTGTTGCAGAGCTATTAAAAAACCTAGGACCAAAGACGTTGCAAGAGCTCACAAAAATAATAACAAAAATATGGGAAACAGAAAAATTACCAGAGGATTGGAAATGTGCCCTTATTCACCCGTTACATAAAAAAGGAGACAGAACAAATGTCAATAACTACAGGGGAATCTCACTTTTACAAGTCACCTACAAAATTCTTTCAACATGCCTGCTGAAAAGAACACAAGAGCAGCTGGAACGCCAAATTGGTGATTATCAAGCAGGCTTCCGCCCGGGTCGCTCATGCATAGAACAAATATTTAATTTAAAGACAATATTAAAACACAAAGCAATTAGAAATGCCCCCATAATTTGTACATTTGTAGATTTTAAGAAAGCCTATGACTCAATTGACCGGCAATCTTTGTTTAACATTTTAGAGGAATTTGGACTTGACTCCAAAACACTAAGGCTTATCAAAGAATCACTCACAGACACTGTATCTAAAGTTAAATTCAGGGGAGAAATCTCTGAACCTTTTCTCATAAAAACTGGAGTACGTCAAGGTGACGGGCTATCTCCACTTCTGTTTGATATAGTCCTGGATAAAGTCATTAAGGAGTGGGAAAAAGAATTAAAAAATCAATCCTACTGGAAACCAATCCATCTTGGTAGAACCAAAGACATCGTGGAGGTATCTTGTTTAGCTTTCGCGGACGACTTGGCCATACTTGCAGATGATGAAGAAATCGCCACCAAACAAATAGAGATCCTTAAGGAATGCGCGGATAAAGTAGATCTGCAAATTTCGTTTCAAAAGACAGAATTTTTCTGTACGAAATTCCATATACACAGTTTGAACACAAAATATGGAAAAATAAATAGAGTAAAACATTTTAAATACCTAGGTGAAATTTTGGAGCCAACCGGAGGAGAGAAAGTTGCACAGAAGATCAGACAACAGAAAATGAAGAGAGCATATGGTATGACACATGAAATATACAATAAAAAATGCATCTCCTCGAACACAAAAATCAGACACTACTGCGCAGTAATTAAGCCAGCAGCACTATATGCTGGTGAAACGCTCACACTCCACACAAAATGTGACTTAGAAAAAATACTAAAAGAAGAACGCAAAATTATGAGAAAGATTTTAGGTCCAAAATTAACAGAAGAAGGATACCGGATACAATCAAGAAGAACCACAGAAACTATATCAAACCTGGCAGCAGACATAAGAAGGCGAAGATTAAAATTTTATGGACATGTCACTAGACTTCCCCCCACACGACTCACCAACAGAATTCTCACTTACATAGAAAAAGTCAAATCAACAACACTATGGATTAGCCAAGTAAAATTAGATTTACAAAAAGCAAATATTGAACTTAAAGATGTCAAAGATAGAAAAACTTTTAGAAATAAGGTGGAAAAGTGGATTGTATTGTCGGAGAAGGAAGCACTAAAGAGACCAGGAACAAAATGGACAGAAGAAAGAAAAAGAAAACATGGAGAACGAATGAAAGAAGTATGGAAGAAACGACGTCAGAAAGCTTTGCGTGATCCTTCTGGGTCCATTCGCGATAAGTATATATATATATATATATATATATATATATATATATATATATATATATATATATATATACTTATTTGTTTTTGACGGGAACTTATCGTTTCTAACAGTTTTAGAATTTGCAAAACGACTTAATACAAGCAAATGCAGCAGAATATTCGCAAGAGGTAAACGTGTGGCCTAGGACACAAAGTTCAAATATCCATGGTAACTCTATGAAGCTAAAGGAAATGTACCGGAAACGTGAATTCGGCGGTAGGCATTGCAGGTGGTACAGTAGAATTTTTAATGGGAGGATTTGGTGAAACGGCAAATAAGACCAAAGCGTGATGATATATTTTAAGCGTTGCTCCAGTATTCATTGTCCTGCCTAGCTGGCCCGAAGAGACAGCTTAAAACAAATTCTAGTATCGAAACAGATCGGTCTGCCAATGGCAGTGTCACAGGTGTTTAGGGATCCCAAATGAACATCGTTGGAAGGAAGTCGATGTTGTTCCCTCAATCCTTTGTGTGTGAATAAAATCTTCTGAGTTTTCAAGCCGCGCCCATTCGAACAAAGTTCTCGAGCTTTCGATGGCCATCTCCGCCATCTCGTCATGAGCAAAACCACTGACTACCGGGGCTGACACGTTTTTCCGCTTATATAGCCATGATCGCGACCTTTGGCACCAATCAGAGACGGCGAAACTTCGCGTACGCTGAACGTGATTGCGCAGCTCGTAGCAGCTCCGGTCCGTCGCGGGGCCGAGTGACGTTATATGGCACAAGGAACTGAAGCCACGTCGTAAACTGCCACTCCCGCCTCGCTTAAGTGCCAAGCATTCGTCGTTGCTTCATTTCTATTGTGTTGACTATTGGGTAAGTCAGCACAGACTCAAAGAAGGAAAGAGAGAAGTCGCGATGGGCGGTGGCTGGTATCCAAATTGATCTGTACATAGCAGTTGCAGATTAATAGAACTCTTTATTTCTAAAAAAGAAAGAAATATAACTTCTTGTTATGAAGCGGCTTGAGTTACTTCCTGCGTCTCCTAAATGCCTAAATTTACTTTCTATTGCTACTCACAGAATTCAGGCTAAGTGACGTCTTCCTATTACCCAGTAATGATGCTCTCGAAGTCTGCGACCTAACTGGGGCCGACCAACGATGAGCGGCTGGTTAAGTCAGCGTTGACAGGTGCGATGAACTCTGTCTTCCTTGAGGTCTGGCGCTGTCCGCTCTTTCCATTGGCGCATGGGTCAGCGCCTTCTTGACGCCGTTTCGCGGCGCTGGGATGGTCGGTATGCATTCTGTGCTGTAGGACTGCTCACTTTCGACATCCAAGGCGCCCCCACCTCCTACTGAGTGTGTAACCTTGGTCTCTGTTACAACTGTTGCTGTTCATTATAATCTGAGCCGCCTCTTTTATAACGGAAGCCCAGTATGCTGGTGCACGAGCCAAGACTCTCATGTTTCCAAAGAGTATTATGTGTCCGTTTTCCAGGGAATGTTCACCTGTGAGTGTCTTGTTAAGCGTTCTTTGTTTAATATGTTACTTGCGCTTGGTACCACACACTGCAACTGTGCGAATTACCTGACCTATATAGATGCTGCCGCATTTGCAAGGGAAACCACACACACCGGACACTCGAAGAGCTATGTCGTCTTTAAAAGGACGCAGCATAAGTCATATCTTGGGGGTGGGCCATCTAAAACTCTAGAGTTTTATTCGAAGTAACATGGCTTGGAAACCGAGAAGATTTTATTCCCTCATTCCTCTGTTAGGTAGTTTTAAAGAACAAATAGTTCTACAGGTCTCATCGTATCTTCGCGATTGGAGTGAGAGAATGAAATAGCTGAGATTAGGCGGCCGGAGGGGTACTGATAGTTACTTCATATACGTGAATGGATCAGAACAGGAATTTGTTGATATTTCTACGAAATATTCTCCATCAGGCACTGAAATAATGACAACGCATTGGGGAGATAATCTTGAAGTACTTTATTTTTTCATTGACACATGTATGGATTCGATAATGGGATAAGTAGGAGAGTGTAAATGTAGTTAAAGTTTGCAATAGATCGCCGCTATTCTACGCTTGTGAGTGTTCGTGGCTGTTACAGTGAGGCACTAATCGTAGTGAAATACTCGTTTTTGACTGCATGAAAGTTTGTTAACACTGCTCAACCAGCGTAGCGAAGCCAACTCACGAAGTAATTACATAAGAAGAGAAATTACTGCGAGCTTCGGCGCATCCATCATAGCGTATTGGTTGCGCGCCTGACGCGTGCTACAGGTTGTCGACGGACACCCGACCCTCATTTGTTATTTACTGTTTGTCATTTCTGGAAGGCTGTTGTTTCTTCAGTGCTTGTATATTCTGGAACATTCAATGTTTGTTTAAATACCAGAATTGTGGATTAATTTGAACAAACAGCTTGAGGTGGTGCGCTGCTGGCGCCACTCTCCATCGATTGTCATCCCGATCTTTGTGAGTCGATTTTCGATGCCTGCTCGTCTTCTTCGCATCTTTGGCGGATGGCTATTTTACTGCGGCGCGCGCGATCTGCTGGGGCTGGAGTTCGGGTATCAGCTGTGTGAGTGACAGTTACGTGTGGCCCTGTGGATATATGTAGCGTGGCGAGTGGCCGAGTCGCTATGACGGAGGAGCTTGGGCAGCTGCTGCGGCGTGTTTAGCCCTTGGAATACAGATCCGCTGCCGACGGTGATTGGGGTTTCCTTGAGATTTGAAGAAGAGATTTCCTTCGCGTCTGTTACGTGTTACTCAGACTGAATGAACTGGAGTCGCCGAATTGTTCCTTGGTGGGTTCTGCTCATGTTAATTGAATACCCTAGTGCACTGAAAATTATCTTGATTGTTTCAGTTACTTGTCACTGTATTTGGTCTGGCCGCCTGAGATATTGACGGTATTTAAGGGAGTGCTAGCTACGCACAACAAATAGACATGAAGCCGTGCTTAATGCGTAGCTAGAGGTCATACGAAGTAGTGCGTAAGCTTGTGCCTGGCGTTCGAGAACGGGCGGAAATAATTTTCCCTATTTCCTTTTTCTATATTATTATTTTATTTGTTTGTTCTAGAGAATTAGCTAATCAAATTTTAAGAGCCGTGTGTAAGTGGTCACGTAGGTTATTCTGCATGGGTTCATTTTGTGCCGTGTATAATTAAAGGTTAATTTATAACCAGTTGGGTATATAGGTTTTGTGTATCTGATGCGCCAGGATGTTGTCTGCCGCTGATATGTTTATGTTTCAGATAATTGGCAGTGGTCGACGCGAGCAAACTCCGATCGGGGTATCGCGGTGGAAGAGGGAAATTTTAGGACCTGGATCGGTGTCTATGCTTAGTGTCCTGCAATTTCATCTTTCCGGTCGAGCGTTGTGGTTTACCGGAAACTTATTTGTAGCTCAAAGTTGAGTATAGTTCTACTTCACCTTCTGGCCCGTGAATCTCCTGTATCTGTTAGAACTTTTCGATATGCTCACGTCCATCACTAATTTTCAACGTAAAATTGAAACGGCCCCATTTCAAGACTATTTACTATGCTAGTATTATATTCTGGGGATGAAATGTATGTGAACCTCGTACATGTAAGTAATAGTAAAGAGAAGCCTAGTTGAGGGTATTAATCTGATAATACTTTTAATTTGTTACAATTGCTAAAGATCAGTCCATGGAAGATCTCTTAGTTGTTGGAAGCAGTTTTAGAATTTGATATGAGTTATGTGAAAGCCAGTTTCTATCTAAGTCATGAAGCATGTTTAAAAGGTTTGAGTGATTCAGTTATGTCAGTCAAATTTGATTAACGGTGGTTTCAAGAACATTGTTTTAGTTAGTGAAAATTGGTTGAATAAATTGTGAATGAACTGTGTCTATCGGGCTTAAATGGATTAATATTTTAATCTGAGGCCTGCTGGTGGTTCTGTAGGTAAGGTCCTTTTATTATAATCGTGTTACTGTTAATTTTATCAAGAGCATGTGTTTGTAATAAAGAAGTGTATGGCAACTAAAAACTGTTTATGTGTTTAATTTCGATGTGTCGTAAGGAATAACACATCATAGCTGCACTCTCTGTCTAGGAAATCAGTTCTCTTCCAGCTGTACCTTGGTGTCAGTAATTAACTTCCTTTCAGTTATAAGTGATTGTACTTCACTAACGACAATGCCTTCTCATGTGGGCGTGTTTGTGGTTTCGGTGTGACAGTATCAACTAAGTAGCCAAAGCGCCGCCAAGTAGAACAGCTCCTTCCACACTGAGAGCTACGCTAATGCTACTCGGTACCTTTAGTACGTCTCTTTGTGTAAACAGGTTACGTGTGTTTATTACGTTACGATCAAACAGAACCAGGTCTTAGAAGTTGGAAATGGACAGGAATGATCTATGCTCTCCATTTTAATTCAGATATGCATATTATTCCCCTCTCTATTGGCAGTATCATTTCCGAATAATGCGACGGACTTACGCCACCCTACTGGAAAGGCATGTAGGCTAGCATGGTACTACTCTACACGTCGACGTCGGAACCAACGTCTTGCTGGGTCAGCAATATCTGCAAGTTCCATGCAGTGCTTTCCGCGGAGCGCATCCATCATTGTGGCATACAGGTGGAAGTCGGATGGTGCGAGATAAGGAGTGCAGGGTGGATGAGAAAGAACAGTCAGATGAAGATTCGTGACCTCCTCTCAGGTGTGCAGATTGGTGTGAGGCCTTACGTTGACAAGGAGTTGGTATGCATTTTTTGTGACGACGTACACGCTGAATGAGAATTAGAGTGTCCGTACGCTCCCAACTTTGCAGGAGTCGCAACTATGTGTGGCCGGCAGGCACCCGGAGGCCAGACAGGTTTGCGCGACCTTGTTGCGACGATGGTAGACGTCTCGGCCAACGATTCACTGTGCTTTTGTTCACTTCCATGTCTCCGTAAACTTTCTGCAAGGCACTATGAATTTCTGCAATTCTCTATTTTTCTGCCTAAAGAAGGTGAGTGACAGCTCTCTACTTAGAATGCGCCTCCAGTACAGACACCAATTTGAAAACTACGTTTACGGCCGCCACCAATAGGAACTTCATAAAACTTATAGGGACTGACGTAGAAATATTCCATGATGTTCCACAAGAAATTCCACATTTTTTCAACTGGAACTGGCCGAGAAAAAATGTGTTGCATTACATACCGAAAGCTCCTCGTATAACGGAGAACCTTCACGATGCGCGGACCGCTCCAAGGTGGGATGGCTTACGTGCCTTAGTGATACAGATAGCCGCAGGGAACACACACGACACAGATCTGTAAGTCCACGTATTGGTGATAAGTTGAGAAAACCCTCCCGAAACACATGTGCAACAATACGCCACTGTTTCCTGTGCATGTACCCCGACATCAATATGGGATGTGATCACCATGCACACGCACACAAGCCGCACAATGGGTTGGCATGCTCCGGATCAGGTGGTCGAGCAGCTGCTGGGGTATAGCCTCCCATTGTTGCACCAGTTCCTGTCGGAGCTCCTGACGTACCCTAGGGGTCTGAAGACTTGCAGTCATACGTCGACCGAGAGCATCCCAGACGTGCTCGATGGGGTTTAGGTCTGGAGAACAGGCAGGCCACTCTATTCGCCTGATATCTTCTGTTTCAAGATACTCCTTCACGATGGCAGCTCGGTGGGACCGTGCGTTATCATCCATCAGGAAGAAGGTGGGACCCACTGCACCTCTGAAAAGGCGGACATACTGGTGCAAAATGACGTCCCGATACACCTGACTTGTTACAGTTCCTCTGTCAAAGGCATGCAGGGGTGCACATGCATCAATCATAATCCCACCACACACCATCAAACCACGACCTCAGCACTGGTCCCTTTCAAGGACATTAAGGGGTTGGTATCTGGTTCCTGGTTCACGCCATATGAGAACCTGCGAGAATCACTGTTCAGACTATACCAGGACTCGTTCGTGAACATAACCTGAGACCACTGTTCCAATGACCATGTACTGTGTTCTTGACACCAGGCTTTAGGGCTGTCCTGTGATCAGGGGTAAGTGGAATGCATGAGGCAGGTCTCCAGGCGAATAAACCACGTCTGTTCAGTCGTCCGTAGACTGTGTGTCTGGAGACAACTGTTCCAGTGGCTGCAGTAAGGTCCCAGGCAAGGCTACCTGCAGTACTCCATGGCCGTCTGCGGGTACTGATGGTGAGGTATTGGTCTTCTTGGGGTGTTGTATACTGTGGACGTCCCGTACTGTAGCGCCTGGACACGTTTCCTGTCTGCTTGAACGGTTGCCAAAATCTTGAGATCACACTTTGTGGCACACGGAGGGCCCGTCCGATGACCTGCTGTGTTAGACCAGCCTCTAGTCGCCCTGGTATTCTACCCCTCATAACGTCATCAATATGTGTTCTTTGAGCCATTTTCAACACACAGTCACGTGAAAACGTCTGCAAACTTACTCGCTGCACCGTACTCTGACATGCACTAACACATCTCTGCATTTGTGGACTGCTGCTAGCGCCACCGTGCGACGGCCGCAGGTCAAATGCACCGCATGGTCATACCCCAAGGTGATTTAAACCCGTAAACCGCCCACCGGAGCGTTGTTTCACTATGCATAAGTTAGATTAAGTAGTGCGGTAAGCCTAGGGACCGATAACTTCAGCAGTTTGGTCCCATAGTCCTTACCACAAATTTCTAATTTTTCCAGACATGAGAGATATTTGAGAAAGGACCAGACTGACATATAGTTCTTGAAGAAGAACGGCAACCTTTTCAATAGTGACATGGCCTTGTAACATTAGCAGATATAGTTTGGGAAAGGCTGAGAACAACGTGAAACTACAGCCGTTATGTTTACCAATGACATGCAGCTGTGATGGGCACGGCAGCGTTGAATTCGTTTTGAATTTCCTGGCTCTGCCGAGCTACGCCACTGGGAGAAGTAGAGGGCACTACAGTTATCCGATAGTTCAGGCATGCATGCCGACGTCGCAAACTGAAAATGAAGAGACAGAGAAAGTATTTGAGGATATTAAAAGGGTAATGCATTGCGAAAGGGAGATGAAAATCTAATAGTCATTGGGGATTGGAATGCAGTTGTAGGGGAAGGAGTAGAAGGAAATGTTACAGAAGAATGTGGGTTTGAAACCAGAAATGAGAGAGGAGAAAGACTGAGTACTGTAATAAATTTCAGCTAGTAATAGTGAATACTCTGTTCAACTTGGGGAGGTCGAGTGATATGGAAAGACTTCAGTTAGGTTACATCATAGTCAGACAGAATTCCGAAGTGAGATACTGGATTGCAAAGCATACCCAGGAGCAGATACAGACTCAGATCACAATGTAGTAATGATGAAGAGTAGGCTGAAGTTTAAGAGATTAGTCAGGAAAAATCAATACACAAAGAAGTGGGATACGGAGCCATGGACATCTCTAACATGCGCCATCACAGAATCCGGAAAGAAAAACATAGGAACAAACAAGATGACTGCGAAGAAACCATAGGTAACGGAAGAAATACCTCAGTTGATCGATGAAAACCGAAGTACAAAAATGCTCAAGAAAATTCAGGAGTACAGAAATACAAGTCGCTGAGGAGTGAAATAAATAAGAAGGCAGGGAATCTAAGAGGAAATGGCTGCATAAAAAAAAGTGAAGAAATCGTAAAATAAATGATTGTCGGAAGGACTGCCTCAGCATGTAGGATAGTCAAATCAACCTTCGTTCAAACTAAAAGCAAAGGTGGTAACATTAAGAGTGCAACGGGAATTTCGCTGTTAAATGGAGAGGAGATAGCGGATAGATGGAAAGAGTACACTGAAGGCCTCTATGAGGGTGATGATTTGTCTGATGCCATAGAAGAAGAAACAGGAGTCGATTTAGAAGCCACAGGGGATCCAGCATTAGAATCAGAATTTAAGAGAGCTTTGGAGCACTTAAGATCAAACAAGGCGGAAGGGATAGATAACATTCCAATCAGAATTTCCAAAATCATTGGGGAAAGTGGCAACAAAACGACTATTCACGTTGGTGTGTATAATGTATGCGTCTGGGGGCATACCATCTGACTTTTGCAACAAAAAAAAGTCATCCACGTAATTCCAAAGACTGAAAGAGTTGACAAGTACGACAGTTATCGCACAATCACCACAGCAGGTCAAGCATCCAAGTTTCTGACAAGGATATATACAGAAGAATGGAAAAGAAAGTTGAGGATGTGTTAGATGACGATCAGTTCGGTTTTAGGAAAGGTAAAGGTACTAGAGGCAATTCTGACGTTGCGGTTGATAAGGGAAGCAAGAGTAAAGGTTCATAGGATTATGTCGACCTGCAAAAAGCGTTCGACAAAGTAAAATGGTGTAAGATGTTCGAAATTCTGAGAAAAAAGCGGTAAGCTATAGGGAGAGGCGGCAAAGCGCGAAGAGGGAAAAATAAGAGTGCGCGACCAAGAGCAAAGTGTTCGATTAAAAAAGTGTAAGACAGGGATCTAGCCCCAACTGTTCAATCTGTACATCGTAAAACAATGATGGAAATAAATGAAAGGTTCAGGAGTGGAATTAAATTTCAAGGTGAAAGGATATCAGTGATGCGATTCACTGATGACATTGCTATCCTGAGAGCAAGTGAGAAGAATTACATGATCTGCTGAATGGAATGAACAGTCTAATGACTACAGAATATCGACTGTAAGTAAATCGAAGAAAGACGGAAGCAATGAGAAGTAGCAAAAATGAGAACAGCGAGAAACTTAACATCGGGATTGATGATCACGCAGTAGATGAAGTTAAGGAATTCTGCTGCCTTGGAAGTAAAATATCAATGGCGGCCGGAGCAAGGAGTACATAAAAACCTGACTAGCTCTGGGAAAGAGGGCATTACTGGCCCAGAGAAGTCTACTAGTATCAAACATAGGCCTCAATTTGAGGAAGAAATTTGTGAGAATGTAGTTTGGAGCACAGCATTGTAGGTAGTGAAACACGGACTGTGGGAAAACCGGAACAGTAGAGAATCGAAGAATTTGAGATGTGGTGCTACAGACGAACGTTGAAAATTAAGTGGACTGATATGGTAAGGAATATGTAGGCTCTACGCAGAATTGGAGAGGAAAGGAATATGTGAAGAACGCTGATAAGGAGAAGGGACAGGATGATAGGACATCTGTTAAGACATGAGGGAATGACTTCCATGGTACTAGAGGAACCTGTAGAGGACAAAAACCGTAGAGGAAGACAGAGATTGGAATACATCCAGCAAATAACTGAGGACGTAGGTTGCTAGTGATATTCTGTGATGAAGCGGTTGGCAGAGGAGAGAAATTCGTGGCTGGTCGCATCAATTTAGTCAGAAGACTGATGACTCGACAAATAGTTGTTATCACCTTGGCCGAGGCGGACAGATACGCGTCTTCGTTGAGAAGAGGATTGGAGGGGAAGCAACTGGCTGTTGTGAGCACACTGGACTTGATTTTTTAACAGAGACACTGACTGATCTGGTCCTGTGGGCTTCAATAGGTGAGCAATGCGGCGACAGAATGTTATTCAGGTACTCGCATGGCATTTACAAGTACCTTCAGTCGATTGTTGAGCGAAGCAGTCTGATTGTTGATGTCTTCCCGTGGCAGTTACATCTACTTTTAGTCGATCGTTCTGCGGAATAGTCTGACTGATTCATTTCCGTTGACTCCCCTAGTCGCTAGTGACAGTGTGGATTTAAAAATATTTGATCACTGCTGTAATGTTCTGCTGGCGGGTACCTGTTGATGCCATTACTGATTTTTTTATAACAACTGTAATTTTTAAAATAATTTATGACATACATTTATAATTAATGGCTTTTGAAATTATCTTAGGTTACATATTTTGATTTTTAGCAAACATATTGAACTAGTATAGATATTTAAATTAAATTTGCAATCTTTAATGTCCAGTACTATATTTTACAATAATTTGCGTGACCAGAAGTGTCAATTCATCTATTAGTGGACATTAATATGCCTTGTGGACAACCTTCACCTTTACCGCTTACTGAACGCTATGGTGACAATGAAGCGTCTAAATGTTTGGGCAGGAAAGGCAGCCCATTCTTTCTCAAGAGCCAAAACTAGAGAACATACTCATCGTTGACGCCGATGTCTAGACCAAAGTAAAGTTCTGACTCGTCCCGAAGGTGTGTTCCATCGGGTTTTGGTTGAGATTCTGCGCAGCCGAGCCCATTTTATGAATGTTATTGTCCATAAAAAATGATTCAAATGTCTCTGAGCACTATGGGACTTAACTTCTGAGGTCATCAGTCCCCTAGAACTCAGTACTACTTAAACCTAACTAACCTAAGCACATCACACACATCCATGCCCGAGGCAGGATTCGAACCTGCGACCGTAGCGGTCGCGTGGTTCCAGACTGTAGCCTAGAACCGCTCGGCCACTCCGGCCGGCTATTGTCCACAAACCATCGCCTCACAGATACTGCTTACTAACGTGGTGAACTCTCCTGCTGGCACAATCTCCAAACAGCTCTTCTACAGTACGCAGTACACAACGTTCTAAAAGGTGTGTACATTCTTTCTCATTTAGCGATTCCTTAAGCACAGTAAGGCACCACATCGTAACCGCGAAAAGCATCCTAGTATCATAACACTACCTCTCCTGTACACGTTCTCCGAGCAGTCGTCAAACTGTTAGGGTGTAGCATGATTCATTACTCCAAAACACTGGTTTCCAATCATCCAATATCCAGTGATGTTGCTCTTTGCAACAACTGATGTGTCATTTAGTGTTGACTACCGAAATATGTGGCTTATGAGGAGTTGCTCTCTCTTTTCACCCATATTTTTTTTTAACTCGGTACCAAAAGTCATTGTGCTAATTGGACTGTTAGCAGCACTGTGGAACTCACGAGTAATTGCGTCCGCTGATTTCATACGACTTCTTGCAAGACCTCTCTGTACTGCTGGACCGTTACTGTCTGTCAATAGGTGACGTCTGCCGGGTGCTGGTTTAGATGTGATTATTCCTTCGAGTTTCCACTATCAATCACGTCACCAACAGTCGACTTGGGCAGTTTTACAATGGTTGAAATGTCACTGATGGACGTGGTTTTCAGGCGACTCCTAATGACTTGTACACATTCAAAGTCACTGAGTGCTCCTGAGAGGCCCATTCTGTCGTTTCTGCTTCTCTGCTGACAAAGCAACATTTCCCGTCCCTTTTATGCTGGCGCGTCCGTCTCTCGCGACACCTAGTTGTCAGTTTCATATTGCATAGGTTGTGTCCAAATATTGCATCTCTAATGCTGTCTGTAACACGAATCCATGGTACATTTGAAAAAATTTATTTATACACATAATATTTCATTAAGCTGGTGAATGAACAAATCTTTCAAATGTTCCATGGAGTTACACTATGTGATCAAACTTATCCGGACTCCCCAGAAAACATACGTTTTTCATATTAGGGGCATTGCGATCACACCTACTGCCAGGTACTCCGTATCAGCGACGTCAGTAGTCATTAGGCATCGTGAGAGAGCAGAAAGGGGTGCTCCGCGGAGCTCATGGACTGCGAACGTGGTCAGGTGATTGGGTGTCATTTGTGTCATACGCCTGTACGCGAAATTTCCACACTGCTAAACATCCCTAGGTCCACTGTTTCCGATGTTAAAATGGAAACGTGAAGGGACACGTACAGCACAAAAGCGTACAGGCCGACCTCGTCTGTTGTCTGACAGAGACCACCGACAGTTGAAGAGGGTCGTAATGTGTAATAGGCAGACATCCAGACCGTCACACGGGAATTCCAGACTGCATGAGGATCCACTGCAAGTACTATGACTGGTAGGTGAGAAAACTTCGATTTCATGGCCGAACGGCTGCTCATAAGTCACACGTCACGCCGGTAAACGCCAAACCGCGACTCGCCGGATGTAAGAAGCGTAAACATTGGACGATTGGACAATGGAGAAGCGTTGTATGGACTGACGAATCACGGTACACAATGTGGCGATCCGATGGCAGGGTGTGGGTATGGCGAACCCCCGGTGAACGTCATCTGCCAGCATGTGTACTGCCAACGGAAAATTTCGGAGGTGGTGGTGTTGTGTTTTGCGTGGCATTGTCACAGCACAGGCCTACGTTGATGTTTCAAGCACCTTCTTACTTCCCACTGTTAAAGAGCAATTCGGGGATGGCGATTGCATCTTTCAACACGATCGAGCACCTGTTCATAATCCACGGCCTGTGGCGGAGTGGTTACACGACAATACCGTCCCTGTAATGGACTGTCCTGCACAGAATCCTGACCTGAATCCTTTAGAACACCTGGAACGCCGACTTCGTGCCAGGCCTCACCGACCGACATCGCTACTTCTCGTCAGTGCATCTCTCCGTGATGAATGGGCTGCCATTCCCCAAGAAACCTTCAAACACCTAATCGAACGTATGCTTGCGTGCGTGGAAGCTGTCATCAAGGCTAAGGGTGGACCAACACCATATTGAATTCCAGCATTACCGATGGAGGGTACCACGAACTTGTAAGTCATTTTCATCCAGGTGTCCGGATACTTTTGATCACACAGTGTATCTGTGGCCAATGGAGTCGAGGAGAGAGTCACAGCTTTGTTAAGTCTCTCCTTCTACGCGAGTCGTGTCTTGCTTCGTATGAGGCATTGCTGACTTCGAGTAACTGACAAACACACACACACACACACACACACACACACACACATACACACACACACACACACACACACACAGACATATTCACATCTTCCGGCGACAGCCCTTTATTTTACTGTATTATCTATCAAAAGTATGTAAAGGTATGGACACTACTAGTGTAATTTATAAGTTAAGAAGTACACCCGACTATGGGCTCTTAAATTAAGAGTCACTATTTTGTAACTTTTCTACAAATTTTCTACATTATACATAAAAAATACGTAAATATATTGACATTAGTGGTGTAGCATACGGATTGGAATATATTAGCTGTCTCCAGGGGTCTATAAAAATAAACTATGGGACATCTACCGATTGGTACTATGGTGCCAAGGGTCTCTAAAAATGTTTAAAGACTGTGTCTCCATAATTAGCTAGTAAATAATATCAGTACCATAGCACGCTTGTCTTCTTTTTACATATACAAAAGGTAACCAGTAGGGACACAGATATTAAAAGCGAGAGCTACTGATTGATGATGTTGATGTTCTGTCCATGTGTGTGTATGTAGGTGTGTGTGTGTGTGTATATAATCAGGAATTTTGGTGTACAAACATACACATATTTCTTCAGCGTCAAAATGTAGGTGTAAAGGACATTACTAAGAAGAGCGTCAATTCTTATATTTTATGTACAACATTGTTTAAAAAGATCTTCTTTAAGTTACAAAACGTTATTGGGATACTGTGGCATCTCCATATGCGAGCTAATGGCGAGAAATAGAAAATTCAGCAGTGCTGTCGCTCTAAAATGGGTCTGCATCGGTTCTGCTTTTAAAGCTCGAGTAAGTACTTGCGTTATAGGTATTCGTGGCAGGTTCAAGGATCCCAAAAATATTCTTGTCACTTATATCCCAGTATTCACACATTAGGTCAGTCGTCCACTTAAGATAAATGTCTAACTTGTCTATAAATTCCTACTACCGCAGGCAGGTGGGGAGAGGTAAATGCATGTCTATCAGTGTTTGTTGAAGTCAGTGAATGGTATTCAATGTATGTTACAGAACAACTTCTTGAAAAAAAAAAAGACCTGGAAGCTTTCCAAGTTCACGATTATGGCCAGTTGCTACAGAACATTATGAAATCTTGCATTAACGTGAACATAAATAAAGTATTTCATGTGGGAATGCACAGAAAACTACCAAATGTGATTACAAACAGAAAAGCCATGGTAAATGTTGATTCAAAGAAAGGTGACTATTGTTCAAGAAGTCAGTTATAGCCGCTTTGTTCTCAGCAAATGTCAGTGTGAGCAACGTATCTATTCACCCTTTACATAAAAATGCATCACATTTCATAAACATCTCATTTTCTACTCGTTTCAGTCAGGTGAATATATTCGAAATCAAACGACGAAAATGTACCTGTTAACGTGTATGAAATTCAGTACTTTAAGCGTGAGTGGATGGTTACATGAGGGACGGGAGAACACAAAAGAAAGTAGTTAAAAGTAATTCCTTTGTATGTCTTGAAGCAGCATAAATGTGAGAAATATGTGAGTCTGTCAACGCTGCCGGTTCTAAAATACGGAAATTTACCCCTTCGGCTAGACAAAAAGGTTTGCCGGCCAAGACAAAATAATGTTACTGCTCATCGTCTTTCAGTTGAAGTATGTGAGCGCTGTTTGTCCTATTTTCAAAGAAATGAAAAGTTCGCTGAACGTTTAGCTGATCGTTCATCGTTCAAACCAGTCAACCTTGCCGAAAGCAAAGAAAAAAAAACAACATAAAATCCAACTTGTACATCAAACAAATAAAGCTCCAGTTTTTCATATATACAGACATCAAATGCATGCTGCAAACAAGAGTTATTGACAAAATTGATATGCGCAACCGTATAGAATTGGTTTCTATATGCATTGCAGTTACAGCAGTTCACAGTTTCAGCTTTGCCCCAGGTGCTAAATGTATGGAACGTTTTAGCAAACAGATGAATCTCGTTGCTGAGGAGATGAAAAGTTACTTGTTGCAAAACAAGTAGATGACTACTGTTTCTGTAAGGAAGAGCCATTTCTAACGACAGAAATTTGCCACATCTGTAAGGAAGAGCCATTTCTAACGACAGAAATTTGCCACATCTGAAAAGAATGCTTCAAGCAGCCTGGGAATTTTGTAGGATGATAAGTGGAGCTGCACATTATATCTGTAACATATAGGCCTGGTTTTAGGTGCCTGTCGTGTTTCACAATCTGCTCATTTTACAGGTATGAACATACAAAAACGAACGGAAGAAACTGAATAAAACGAAATGCTGAATAAATCCAGGCCTGTTTTTATAATTGCAATAAACCTGGAATAATATAAAACGTTCAATAAATGTATTCCAGTGGGATGGCGCTGTGACACAAAATGACGGTTTATACATTCCTTCTTAGAACAATCTTCTTATACACTTCATGGATGAGACATTTTTGCCCGTTCCATCTTCACAGCAGGCTCCTCCCTGTTCTTTGCTATACTCGATATCTTCTTTCAGTCAGCATGTAATCCAACTCTGTCTTGGGAAGCCTGGTATTTTACATTCCTTGTAGGTAATCGGTACACTTCTATTACCTAATATTTTCTTTTGCGCTGCTTCCAATTTTTGATTCATTCTGAATATAACTCGTATTCTATTCACCGTCGTACATCATTTAATACTCCTCAAAAATCTCATTTCTGCCGATTGTGTACTCATCAAGAAACCACACGGCAATAGAATTTTTGTATTTTTTTATAGTTATGGTACGTCAAGTTCAGAACTCAAATATCAATTTCCAAAAGTAGTTCGCAGCAACTCTCAAAAGTTATCAAGAACATCTATCAACATCTACAAGAACACTCCGCATATCAGACTTAAGTGACTGGCAGAGGGGTCATCGAAGCAGTTTCACAATCATCTCGAAAAGCAGCATCGGAAGAAACGAACACTTAAAGGTTTCCGTGCGACTGACTTTCCTTATTTTATTGTGTTGACCATTTCTCCCTTTGAAGGTCGGCCTCCACAAAATATTTTCATATTCGGGCAATGAAGTTGGCGACAACATTCCGCAGCAGCGATAAATTCCTTTGTTTTAATTACGTCCGCCCCAAATCCTGTATCATGTCAGTGATACTCTCTGCCCTATTTCACAGTAATATAAAACGTGCTACTCTTCTTTGAATTTTCTGGTTGTACTCCGTTAATCCTATCTGGTAAGGATCCCAGACCGCGCAACAGTACTCCAGAAGAGGACGGACAAGCGTAATGTAGGCAGTCTCTTTACTAGATCGGTTACATTTTCCAAGAGTTCTTCCAATAACACGCAATCTTTGGTCTGCCTTCCCCACAACATTTTCTGTGTGATATATGCAATTTAAGTTATTAGTAATTGTAATTCCTAGGTACTTAGTTGATTTTACGGCCTTTTGATTTGATTGAGTTATCGTGTAACCGAAGTTTCCTTTTAGCATTAATGTGGATTACCGAACACTTTTCATTATTTAGGATCAATTGCCAATTTTCGCACCAAACAGATATCTTTTCTAAATTGTTTTGCAAGTTGTTTTGATCCTCTGATGACTTTACTAGACGACAAACGACAGCACCATCTGCAAACCACCTAAGACGGCTGCTGAGATTGTCTGCTGAATCGTTAATTAGATAAGGAACAGCAGAAAGCGTGTAACACTACCTTGGGGAACGCCGGAAATCACTTCTGTTTTACTTGATAACTTTTCGGCATTTACTACGAAATGTGACATGTCTGACAGGAAATCACGAATCCAGTCACATAACTGAGATTATATTCCATGAACGCGCAATTTGACTGCTAACCGCTTGTGTGGTATAGTGTCAAAAGACTTCTGGAAATCTAGAGAAACGGAATCAATTTGAAATCCCTTGTCAATAGCTCTTAAAACTTCGTGTGTGTAAAGAGCTAGTTGTGTTTCACAAGAACTATGTTTTCTAAATTCGTGTTGATATGTAACAGTAGACCATTTTCTTCTGGGTAATTCATAGTGTTCGAAAGCAATATATGCTCCAAAATCCTGCTGCATATCGACGTTAGTGATATGTAATTTAGTGTATTATGCCTACTACCTTCCGTGAATATTGGTGTGACTTGTGTAACTTTCCAATCTTTGAGTACGGATCTTTCGTCGACTTTGAAGTTTTCTGATCTTCTTTATTACTGCAAAGTACGGTTGCGCTTTCGATAAGCGGCATGGCTATGTGGTAGACTGCTCACGTGTTATGTAGTGGCCTGGGTTCGATTCTTAATCTATTCAAATATTTGAACTAAAGTGCATTTATACGAGCGTTTTCATGAAGTGTGAAATAAACAAAGTGGGGAAAAATTATTTTCGGCTTTTTTAAACGATCTTATTATCTACATTCTATAAAAGATCAGTAACTAAGAATACATACAATGAAAAGCGAATTTTTGTATGCGGTGTATACACTAAGATGAAAAAAAAAGATAAAAACGCACCACAAAAAAATTATCCAAATGGGGCGGGAATCGGCAGTGAGATGTACATGTGCAAACATATAAATGATCAATATTTCAGAAAAAAAATTTAATGGTTTATTCTAGAGAAAGAGCCTCACAAGCTGAGCAAGTTAATAACGCATTGGTTCTCCTCTGACCCTTATGCTAGCAGTTATTCGTCTTGGCATTGATTGTCAGAGTTGTTAGGTATCCACCTGAGGCACACTGAGCCAAATTCTGGCCAATTGGAGCGTTAGATGGTCAAAATCCTGAGCTGGTTGGAGGGCCCCGCTGATAACGCTTCCAAGTTCTCAATTAAGGAGAGATCCGGCGACCTTGCTAGCCAGTATACAATTTTGCAAGCACGAAGAAAAGCAGTAGAAGCTCTAGTCGTAGTTTTGGCCTACTAGTTGTATCTGATTTTATAATCTGGAAGTTATAGAGCTGTTATGCAAGTGAATTTTTAATCTGTATGTTGTGTATGTATTATGGCATTGTAATCTGCCATAGAATATTTAGTTATACATTTGAGTGTTCTTTTTGTGATTAATACCTGTTGGGACCTGTTTGAACCTCCATAACCTAGATTATTTCGAGTGATATTTTTCAGAGAGTGCAGGTTTAAGCGCTTGGCTGCGTACACACAATCATGTGCATATGTTATGCAATGTGTGTATGTTTTGGCGGAATTGGGGGTGTAGTGTGTGTGTGTGTGTGTGTGTGTGTGTGTGTGTCACGTTACTGCGATGGCAGCGAGGACACAGACAGATCGAGACTTACCAAAGCTGTGGTTCTGTCGTTATTCTCGCCTTCACACACAGAGACCTTTCAGGGCCAGTGCAGACATTATGCATCTGGTGGAGGATAATGATGTCATCCTTGACATATGAAGCTTTCTGATTACTGGGCTGAGACTGACTGTTTCGTTCGAATGGCTAGTAAAATACAGTGACGTAATTCGAGGAGAGAGGAAGGGGCAGAGAGAAGGGGAAGGGCGTGATGACAACATTGTAAATGTAAAAGCGGCAACTCACCGTCATGGACAGCATCATTGTTCAAGGCTGACCTAAAGATAATTTCCCCTGCCCTCGCAAGTGGGTAACGGAAATGTCAAAGATAACTTCTGATCGAGGATGTCCATTGCCTTCCAACTAATACAAATATTTAGACGGTATTTTGCAATATTTAATGTTCAGTAAATTATAGTAAAGTATTTTACGTGCATTAAACCCAGTTCTCCCACTCCATGTCTGCCAGGTATCGAATCCCAATATAAGAAAGTCTCCCATTAAGATCTCCAAAAGGGAATACTTAGGAGGATATAGTCTCACAAGAGAATCTAGCTTTATGTGGGCTGAAACGTGAAATGTTAGATTTCTGAATCAGGTAGGTAGGTTACAGGTCCTGAAAAAGGGAAACGGTTAGGATGATGTTAATTGAGAATTAGTGAAATGAAGAGGAGAATGAACTGACTTTTAATAAGGACAGAACAGGGTTACTGACACAAAACCAGATAGAGGTAATGCAGTGACAAGAGTAATAATGAAAAAGAAAATAGTACTACGAGCAAACTTAGCGAAAGTAGATACAAAGGAAAACCTACAACATTAATAGAAATGTTTATAGCAAGCAGGTAGACAAAGGAAGAAGTGAGGAAATTACAATGAAACGAAAGTCGTTATAACTATAGTACGTCAAAGAACATGAAACATTAATTTTGAAGGGGACTGGAATTTGCAAGTGAGGACGCTCAGCATTACAATACAGAAATTCTTGTGCGGGGGTATCGAGGAGAACACACGTTGCCAGATAGAATTCGTCTTCGTCTTACAGGCTCGAACCTGGCCTGATGGTGTGAAATGCCACTGGCTGCACCCACACTCACATCTTGTTCGCGTAGGCGATAAAATGGACAGCCGGCGTTATATTCCTGTCTTAAGGTTGGTGCCCTTATCTTTGAGGTCTCCATGATGTTAGCTTGCAACAAGATAAAACAAGATCATATCCTGTCTTTGCTATCCTGATATACCTAGTTATGAGGGTTTTTCACTGTTGCCATGGGCTGCATGTTTTTCAGACTTCTCGGGCATTGAAAACGTCTTGAGATGGTGTGCTAAGACAGTAGCATGCCACCACTCGCAAGCCACAACTATTCATGAACTGTGGTAAGGTAAGCCTTGACGCACATCTGTCATCAAGCTCACTTACATTCAAAGCCCAGCAGCTTTGGAGCCATTATTACCAGATGTGGCAGCTTAACGTACTAAATTTCACAGAGTGTGTATCCACAGAAATGTCTTTTTTTGACTCCACTATCTCCGATCAGTATGCATATGTTCTGTTTTGCTGTCCTTACCGGTGATGTAATGGTCAGCAGTGTACACTATAGAATGTTCTGATGCAACGTGGCGAGACTCATAGTGTGGATCGATCTATAGCTGTCAGAAGTGGATTTACATGCTTCGTAGTGTCACAGCGAGCCGGAGTGGCCGAGGGGTTCTAGGCACTACAGCCTGGAACCGCGCGACCGCTACGGTCGCAGGTTCGAATACTGCCTCGGGCATGGATGTTTGTGATGTCCTTAGGTTTTAGTAGTTCTAAGTTACAGGGGACTGATGACCTCAGCAGTTAGGTCCCATAGTGCTCAGAGCCATTTGAACCATCTGAACAGTGTCAATCTGGTAACATTCTGTAGAGAGCAGCACTCTCCATTTATTCGGGTGAATGTTACGACTGAATAGCTGCTAAACATCATGTAGTCTTGCTGAGAAACGGAACACCCACTGAAGTATTTAGAACTGTGTTGGCAGGTCTCTGAGCTCGACAGCAACGTTTGTCTGGTCGCGCCAACAAACAGCATTATGTTAACAGAGAAAGAGTTCCGCAGCTTCTCCTTTAAGCCAGTTACCTAACGCAGAGACCAGCTCATCGGCAATAGCGCGCCGTCTGGCGCACCCATGTCGAATCATCCTACTGGTCCCCTTCGCTCTCTCTCTCTTTCTCCCTGCAGTTCACTGTCCGGGTCATGAAAATATACTGATGGCGCAGCCGAAGCGGCAGCGTGGTAATGCGAGAGCTGTTAGAGGAGAACGCCAGCTCGCCGATATTGCCTGGCTCCGTCTTCATTGCCGACGCCGCAGCCGCACTCTGCAGAAATGCGCCACCTACCCCCCCCCCCCTTCCCCGCCCCACCTTTACTCCCTCCCTCCGCAGCAAAGCGACGAGGCCCGCACTAAATTCGGCAGGCTCGGTAATGGAGCACGCTGCCGTGCCGCGCTACACCGCTGCTAGCGGACGTTAATACCGGAGTGCGGAAAGAAATGGATGCCCTCTACATCCACGGGGCCTTTCCTTCTATTCCACGCCGCTGGAGCGCTAAAGCACGACCGTCTTTACGCTCCAGCAAAGTGAATAATAATTATACCTCTCGCATAAGGAATTAACTCGCTCTCTACATGGGTAAGATCTGGTGGCCTTTTTCCTAGTAACCTATCTCCTGATGCTATTCTAAAACTGGAGCGCGAACGTGAGGCTGTGCTCGAGCTCTTATAATCTCAGCAAATGAATTCATTTCAATTCTTGTCCGATTAGGTTCTGATAAGGAAATGTTGAGATTAGTTGCAATACAGACAATGCAGCGAACTACTTTGACTTCAGAATCTGCGAAAAAGCAACCATCAAACGTTTGACACTAACGGAAGACCTGTCACTAACGATAACATTACAAATGCCAACTCCTGTTATCCGAAATCACAAAAGCATGCATACTCCCACTCAGTGGTCAACAGACTAATCAATTTACCATTACAAAAACCAGAAGTACAAAAACAACGGCAAATACTCCGTTACATAGCCCAAAAAAAATGAGTGTGACGCAGAAATAGCAAAGCAACAAAATTATATAAGCAACGCATGAACCGCAGTCGCGACACAATGCGATACACATCGACATATATCTGACTAGAGAAACCTAAATTAAACAAAGAACAATATATGTACCGACAATTTACCTAGGGCAAATACCAAACAATATACCCTCATGCTCATAAATTAAGAATAATTGCAGAATGTGGCGCCACACAACGTGGCACTAAACAAAACTGGCGCTAATAGCATAGGCACGTAGGGAACACACATGACACAGACCTGTAAGCCCACGGTATTGGTGATAAGTTGAGAAAACCGTCCCGAAACACATGTGCTACGAATCGCCACTGTTTCCTGCATATGTATCCCGACTCCAATATGGGATATGATCACCATGCACACGTACACAGGCCGCACAATGGGTTGGCATACTCTGGATCAAGTGGTCGAGCAGCTGCTGGGGTACAGCCTCCCATTCTTGCACCAGTGCCTGTCGGAGCTCCTGAAGTGTCGTAGGAGTTTGAAGACGTGCAGCGATACGTCGACCGAGAGCATCCCAGACGTGCTCGATGGGGTTTAGGTCTAGAGAACAGGCAGGCCACTCCATTCGCCTGATATCTTCTGTCTCAAGGTACTCCTCCATGATGGCAGCTCGGTGGGGCCGCGTGTTATCATCCAACAGGAGGAAGATGGGACCTACTGCACCCCTGAAAAGGCAGACATACTGGTGCAAAATGACATCCCGATACACCTGGCCTGTTGTAGTTCCTCTGTCAAAGACATATATGGGTGTACGTGCACCAATCATAATCCCACCCCACACCATCAAACCACGACCTCCACACTGGTCCCTTTCAAGGACGTTAAGGGGTTGGTATCTGGTTCCTTGTTCACGCCAGATGAAAACCCGGCGAGAATCACTGTTCAGTCTATACCTGGATTCGTCCGTGATCATAACCTGAGACCACTGTTCCAATTACCATGTACTGTGTTCTTGACACCAGGATTCACGGGCTCTCCTGCGACCAGTGATCAGTGGAATGCACCTTGGAGGTCTCCGGGCGAATAAACCATATCTGTTCAGTCATCTGTAGACTGTGTGTCAGTAGACAACTGTTCCAGTGGCTGCGGTAAGGTCCCGAGCAAGGCTACCTGCAGTACTCCGTGACCGTCTGCGAGCACTGATGGTGAGATATCGGTCTTGTGGTTCTTGTGGTGTTGTACACAGTGGACGTCCCGTACTGTAGGGCCTGGACACGTTTCCTGTCTGCTAGAATCGTTGCCATAATCTTGAGATCACACTTTGTGGCAAATGGAGGGCCCGTGCTACGACCTGCTGTGTTTGAGCAGCCTCCAGTCGCCCTAGTATTCTACCCCTGATAACGTCATCAATATGTGTTCTTTGAGCCATTTTCAACAGACAGTCACCATTAGCACGTCTGAAAACGTCTGCACACTTACTCGCTTCACTGTACTATGACATGCACCAACACACCTCTGCGTATGTGGACTATTGCCAGCGCCACCGTGCGACGACCGCAGGTCAAATGCACCGCATGGTCATACACCGACGTGATTTAAACCCGCAAAACCGCCCACCAGAGCGGTGTTTCACCATGTATCAGCATTATCCTTAATTTATGAGCATGAGTGTAAAAGTCCTTTTCAGAACCACGTACGTCCAATTGGCCTTCCACGCTAATAACGATCTCGTAACAAAACTGCAGACAAGACCAAAACCTCTAGTTATACCAATCCAGAGATGTATAAAACCGCTTCTGACACCTGCAATAATATTTGTTTCTGCCAAACAGGGCGATGATTCAAAGAACATACCAGAAACATTGACAGTAATCACTACAGCTATTTTTGCATCTAAAAAACCAACACCACACAGCCGAGAAAATTTTTGGGCGTCTCCCAGCAGGGTGGGAACGAAGAACACGGTTAGGGAGGGATCCACCGACTCGGAAGATGTGGCGAAACCATTGTAGCCTCTCTGCCCCAATATTCGACCACTGTGTGGTTTTCCACACCGCTGTTAAAGTTCTTCCTATGTTCTTCGTTCCCATTTACCTTTCATGGTGTTGTAGACGGGTCCATATATCTTTCCAAGTACCTTCCTCTCGAAGCCACAAATTGATTCTTCAATTATTGCTGAAGTTTCCTAGGTCTCACAACCATATAAAAGTACCGGCCGTACTAATATAATGTACAGAAGAATCTTGCCTTGAAATGTCAGCCGGGATTTGAATAGATTGTTTAGGCTGAAGAAAACGCAATTACCGTTTATTATTCGTTGATGCACCTCTTTCGTCACTTCACTTTAATTGGTCAGTATGGATCCCGGGTACATGAATTCTCTTACTCGTTCGAAGGCATGCCCGTCAACAACAATGGAATGGAGAGGAGATATATGTCGCGAAATTACATTTTGTTTTACTCTCGTTCATTTGTTTCACGTTGCGGAGAAGCCGTGAAGTGTCAGCAGTTACTTGCCCCTGGGTGTCGTCGAGGATTACAACATCGTCAGCAAATACCAGGATTGTATCTGTTCCCACCATATTTCGCTGTCTTGACCAGCCTCGCGGCTTACTTTTTGCAAGGAAAAGTTGAATATTATTGGCGACAATGGATCTCCTTGTCGCAATCCATTTTGAATACCGAATGGTGATGATAGCTGACTGCTGAACCTTGTTTGGAAAGTTGATTGGGAGTAGCGTGCTGCTATTAGTCGGTTGTATTTAGGTGGAATGTCGAGTACTTCTAACGCTTTCCATAGCATGGAGCGGTCAGTGCTGTCATACGCTTGTCTAAAATCAATGAAGATGAGATGTAGCTCCCGATCGAACTCGTAAAATTATTCTATTAGCTGCCTCAAGATAAATAAGAGATCAAGAGTCGACCGTTCAGAGATGAAGCCACATTGATAACGGCCTATAATATCTTCATCCAATGGTTTCATTTAGTTTAGGAGTAGCATTATAAATACTTTGTACCCAATCTCAAGTAGTGAAATCCCGCGGTAGCTGGATAATTGAGTCGCACCTTCATTCTTGAAGATGGGACATATAATTGCGCCCATCCATTGCTCAGGAATTTTTTCCACAGTCCAGATGGTGAATATTAACCGATTCTATGCCTCATCAACGATTCACCCCCCCACCCCCATGCATGTGTGTGTGCACTATCCCTTTTCATCTTCTAGTATGTCAATACAATTTTAGAGATAATATTTATGTTTAAAGTTTGTTTGTTCGTTTAGTATCTCGCATGAATAGTTAGGAGACTAACACACAGACTTTGAACATAAATATTATCTCGAAAACTATACTGACGCACTACAATATGAAAAGGGATCGTGCATATTGATAGGCAAACATACTCAGCGAAAACATATAATACACAACAAAATCCAGAAAGTGAAATATAAAATTATCATTCACTAATTACACTTTGTAAACACATAGCATCATAGTAAACGAACGGTAAAATAAATGTCAAACCGTATTTTACAGTTAATGAACTATCAAATATTTGTCAGAACGTATTCCATATGTTCATTATTGCTACTTGTCACTTAATCAGTACGAATTAGACAATGACAGATTACTATAGATGCAATATGGATGTCAAACCACAACTAAGTACAGGAAATATAAATGTAATGTATAATTATTTACGTGACAACAGCCATACAGTATGTATAGAGTCTCAACAATGTTTCAAAAGAATAAATAAATAAAATAAAAAAAAATTGAAATAAAGAAGTTCTCCAATTAATCTGCGACTTTCCTTATCAAAAATTTGATTTTAGAAGCATTGACGTTCGTGCTGTAAAACATAATTAATAAAATATTTGTAGCAATTCTGATCGTCACAGACAGGTGCGGATCCAAAGAGTGCAGGAACGTTTATATCTTTAAATATACTATTTTCCATATTTCACGTTTAGCGTTTGGACAATACAGCAGTACTGAAACTAAGTCTCGAAAATAGCAAGGAATTCAAGAAATCGCAGGATACATTTTAGTTGCCTGCGTGAGATCCGCCCATATGGATTGGCTTTCAGCACGGCCAGAGGTATTGTGAGTTACCTTAGGCTGGTGTATGAAGGTTGTAATTAATGTGCACGCATTTATTAACCATGAACTAAAATTAGTACAGTTTCTGAGGATGAAGTGCTGTACTATGTGATTACAACAGTAATGTCGATTTTTGACGATGCCTACATTATGAAAAATTTCTTGAACATCTGAGTGGCGAGAAGCAGGGAAGTGGTGTGGTAATGTCATACAGTTCCAAGAGGCTATTAGCCCATGGATGGCTAGCGAGGTGCCGTAATGGCACCTGCTCGTGGACGATCAAGACACAGGCCCGTTGAAGGAGGGCCATCAGTACTAGCTGCTAGACAACAGTAGTGGAACAACAAGGACGACACCCAACGTTGCATTGTTGCCAAATTGATTTATGATGGCCGATCCAAAATGACGGCGATAGATATGGCAATGTCGCAATGATATCATGCAGGAAGTTTAAAATTTGGCCAGAAAATAGGTCAATTGGGCTACCTCCACTATCCTAACCCCCTCTTGCCCCCAAGAAAATGGCAGGAAAAAAGGGCTCTTGGGCTACCTCCACTAACCTAAGAAAATGGCGGGAAGAAAGGTCACTTGGGCTACCTCCACTAATTCATCCGACTACCACCTCTTCCTTGCTGGGAAAAAGGACGGCCTGTGCTGGGCTGCTGGACAGGATGGATGTAAGTCTTTATTTTTCAGTCAGTCTTTATTTAAGCAATTTGAGGCAGTTGCTCTGCCCAGTGTATTCACCATGAGGTATAGAGTCCAACTGACCTACTACACAATACTACCACCAGAGGGTGCCATCGTCCCATGGCAATCTGGGGAAAACTGACAGGAAAAGGACTCAGTTTAGCCGGCCGCGGTGGTCTAGCGGTTCTAGGCGCTCAGTCCGGAGCCGCGCGACTGCTACGGTCGCAGGTTCGCATCCTGCCTCGGGCATGGATGTGTGTGATGTCCTTAGGTTAGTTAGGTTTAAGTAGTTCTAAGTTCTAGGGGACTGATGACCTAAGATGTTAAGTCCCATAGTGCTCAGAGCCATTTGACTCAGTTTATTTATTACACTGATACAAAACAATCGCCCTGACGTGCTTTGGGCCACAGTAAATACTCTACAGACCTGCAAACTACTCGCAGATCACCGAAATAATACTGTACTCTGATGTAAAGGCACGAAAACAACTCGTAAATCGTAAAATTAATGCACGTACAATGCTCTGCAAACACGCTTACCAATTGTAAACTGTCGAAATAATGCATTGCACAGCCTACAGGCCTGCAAACTACTCATAAACCACCGAAATAATGAAGTTCACTGATGTGCAGAAACGCAAACAACTCGTAAATTGTCAAAATAATGCATGTAAAACGGTCTGCAGACACACTCAGTAATTATAAAATGTCAAAATAATGCAGTACACTGATGTACAGACAGTCAAACAATTCGTAAATTACTGAAATATTGCACGTAAGAGGCTATGCAAACATGCTCACAATGCTTAAACAGCAGAAAAAAATTGAGTGTACAATCACTTATTGCACTTAAAAAAACGGTTTCGAACTATCGTCAACTACAACGTATCAGCGAACTCGTCTGTGCAGAGCCCCAAGGTATGCACGCCTGGTGGTGCGCTCTTGCCGGTCCCATGCGTGAGATGCCTCTGGGCAGCATGTATGTGTTCACCTATCCACCGTGGGTGAAGCATTCATGCCAGTCAGGAGCCGAGAGAGATGTCCGCATAGTGCCTCAAACTCGCAGACGCAGCTGAAAGGTTCTCAACATTATACTGACCTCACATGTCATGCTACACAAACCTGTTCCAATGATTCCCAGAGTAGTACAGTGTACGTTGTTGTTAGCGACACTAGGGGGACATGCGAGACGCGTCTAGCTGCGCACACATTTACCTGCCCAGTGCGGCTGACACATATTCGCAAAATGTTTACCTTGCGACTCATAATCGCAGGAGCATCTGAAAAGGTCTCGATGTTATACTGACATCATATGGGTATGTAAATAAAGGCCAAGTCTACCTCTCAGAGACTGTAAAGTGCCACAGAAAGAAGTTAATGTTCGCTTTTGTAGGAGCTTTCGTGATGTCTCAGCTTGTCCGCATGGAAATTCTTGCCCTAACAGAACCTGTTTACGAAAATAGCCCAGAATAACGCCGATTGCATTCCTCCTGATGGGCCTAACGTAGCAGCCTGTCCATCACGCGTTACCCTTCCTGAAAATCATCAAGTCCTACGTTCAAGAAACATCTCTGAAACGCAAATTTTCTCACCACTATGTAGAGGCCTCTACGTCATGGGACAAAGGATGTCTTGTCAATGAATGGAGCATTGTGATTGGCTTTTACTAAATTTACCCGCCAAATTACTGATGCTGCCAGTGTGGAAGCACTATCTGCCTTTACCTTTCTGCAGACAAAACAAAACCAATTTGTACAGACTACCATACTGCACTGACAGTTGAACCCTGAAAACGTGGGCTACAGATTGTCAAATTTATACCACGTACTCACCGCCCCACTTTGCAGTGCCGATGGAGGAAACTGCCACCATAAATGCAGCCCATGACTGTAGCTGCAGATGAGCATGTCAAGCAGAGAGAGGTCAGCAGGAGGATCTCAGTGGTAGGAGTTCGAATGCTATCAATACTCCCAAAAAATTCGAAAGTTGTCGTAAGGTCTTATAGGCCCAAACTGCTGAGGTCATTGGTCCCTAAGCTTACTCACTCCTTAATCTAAATCACAGTAAAGACAACACACACACCCATGCTCGAGGGAGAAATCGAACTTCTGATGGGGGGGAGGGGGTGCCGATCGGTCAATACTCCTAGCACAAACATTTGTCATATTGAATCTTCTCAAATTTCCGCAAATTATACAAGCAACTCAATGCAAACTGGGTATTAGTTCACTAATCACCCATCCAGGGGAGCAACGAGCCAAATCAACATAAGCCAGAAGCTTTCTCACACTCTCTGAACCGGTGTACAAAGGATTGAGAAGCCTCAGCTTGGAACAAAGGCGTCCTTTGCAAAGCTGTTTCTGGCTCCGACCTGCTTGCTTGCCGCTGTGCTTTCTACGGACACCTCCATACTCACATATTTTTCAGTGTAACTACAATTAAATATTAGGACTGCTGCCGCAGTCTAACACCGAGCAGTCTACAGGATATGTCTCCTCTTTATGACCGTTGTTCTGGAACGAATCTCAGTATGTATGGTGCACATAATTTTCCACGTAAAATAATTTTTTTTCATTCCCCTTACAACTATCGATGTGCTGAATCGCAGTAGCGAATACCAGACACTCGTACAAACACTGCGAAGACTGTTGTACAAAGGCTGGGTCGGCACCCCTTAGCACAATGGCGTCACTGTTTCTGGCCCCGATCTGCTTGCTTGTTTACTTGCTTTTTACACCCATTCAGAGACTCTGGTATTACAAGAACACATGTATTTTTACATGGTTTGCCAGAATATCATAGCATTTACACGATACTTCTCGATATCAAGCAAATAGCAGTACGCTACCGATCACTCGTGCTACATAATTCCAAAGATATAGAATGGAAATTATTTCTCTAGAAACCCGAAAGTTAAGCGATGTGGAGGATGCTGTAAACCATTGAGTAATTAGAAACGTATCCTGTCTGCCAAGGCCTTTACTTGAAAACTCGAAAAAAATGGAGGAAACTGATATTTCCACTCCCTAATGCCGATGTCGCTGATGTAACAGATTCCAAATCATCCCTATTATTTACAAAGTCAACTCAGATGTTTCTCATCCTAATACCGATGTCGGTGATGTAACAGATTCCAAATCATCCTTATTATTTACAAAGTCAACTCAGATGTTTCACATGTCTAGAGAAACAGCAATCTTGTCTTCTGTCCGTCTTTCAACTGCTAGATGCACACACCACAATCGATGTTCTCTCAACTAAATCAAGGTGTGAAATGTGCAGAACCAGTAAACAGGACACTTTACCTTGGGGGGGGGGGAATAATGGTCTAGCGCATATACTAAGTATTAGTTATCTATACGGCCGTCTAGAGGTCGCCACATTTAAGTCAGCTACATTCGTGCATCCCAACAGGCCTTCCAAATCGGACGGCTTCTGCTCTTAGGGGAAGACTTGAATCATTCCCGCCACACATCCCCCAGACAGAATCGTCCCAAGGAAATCAGCCACATACATACTTCATCACTGCACTTCCAATTACATTTTACGATTGCTGTCTCAATTGGACGACATTTGACAATGAGCGTTCTTGTTGTCCCACAACTGACGGCACTTGTGGACAGGCAGCAACTCAGAGAAGAGTTAGTCTTGTGCTGGACACTCAGAGCCGATCTGGAGCCCGGGTCGTAACCGATCTGAAGAGTGAGCAGCGATCTACATAGTAATCTGTGGAAGACTACAGGTTAGGTGCATGGACGCAAATGCAGTGCTGTTTGCTGCAATCTACACGACACGTGGCAGCGCAGCTTGTGGCCCTGGACTATGTGGTGGCTGCAGAAAGGTTGGCAGTAAACATCTGCCATGCGGAATGACCTCGTGATTTGAGGCGCCATGTCACAGAGAGCGCGGCCCCTTCCACCAGAGGTTCGAGTCCTCACCCGGGGATGTGTGTGTTTGGTTTTTGTAGCATAAGTTAGTTTAAGTAGTATGTAAGTCCAGGGACCAATGACCTCAGCAGTTTGGTCCCTTAGGAATTCGCACACAATTGCATATTTTTGAGTTTACATCTCAGCGATACTTATGTAGACAACAACTTCCAGAGACGAGGCAGAGGCCGTACCTGGCCTGTGAAGTATATCCGCGAGTGTAGTTGTCAATGTATGCACGGGCCCAACCTTGCATTTACTTCACATTCCACCCAGACAAATATGCACATAAGAAGATTTAAGACACGTGATTTCAACATCAAATCCGATGTTGATCGTAAGTCGACTGATAGAAGAAACAAATCACATGGAGTTGAGTAAGGCAAGACAGATAAGAAAGATCCGCCACTGAGGAAAAAGGAAAATAACACACAGCGTTGCCAAGTGGTTATAATTGAAGTGCAGCTATTCACAGACGTCCAGTATGGGTTGTAACTATTGTATGGCAGCGAAGCGTGGAAGATATATTAATGCGTTAAAGCAGAACCCATTTACGCTTGAAAAAGTTAGTTTCAGTTTGGGCCACTAGGTGTAAATATGGCGCTGGGAATGAAGAAAAACCTGTATAAATGTTTCAGTATTCAACGGAATAGGAGCGGGATGTGGGCAGAAAAAGTCAAGCAAGAAAGAAAAGCATAATTCTGATTATTAACTGTCACTTACACAGTTTGTTCAGTATGGGCCCTGGAGACGTCGATGATATGCTGCACCCTTAAAACGACGTGATTCTGGCCTTCATATCTGGTATAGAGCAAACGTCTCTGGTAAAAGCTTAATTTTGGATATCCCGAGAACCAAAAGTCACATGGATTCGGATAAGGTGTTCATTCTGACAATGCATTTGAAAAACCTCTGGAGATAGCACGTTCGTGGAAGATTGCACGAAGCAGATCATTCACTGGGCGAGCCCCACACCGCATGGACGCAATTGTTTTCACCGAGTTGCGCTCTTCCAAAGCAGGAGTCACGTGCTGTGCAACGAGGTCTCACAAGGGAACCTCCCCATCGCACCCACCTCAGATTTAGTTATAAGTTGGCACAGTGGATAGGCCTTGAAAAACTGAAGACAGATCAATCGAGAAAACAGGAAGAAGTTGTGTGCAACTACGAAA
Source organism: Schistocerca cancellata (assembly GCF_023864275.1). Lineage (NCBI taxonomy): Eukaryota > Metazoa > Arthropoda > Insecta > Orthoptera > Acrididae > Schistocerca > Schistocerca cancellata. The sequence continues at coordinate 277,859,906 of NC_064626.1, forward strand.
AAATAAGCAAAATATACAAACTGAGTATTCCTTGCGCAAGATAGGCAACATCAAGGTTAACAGAACTCAGGAGCGCCGTGGTTCTGTGGTAGCGTGAGCAGGTGCCGGACGAGAGGTCCTTGGTTCAAGTCTTCCCTCGAGTGAAAAGTTCAATTTTTTATTTTCAGTTTATGTGACAAACTCTTATGTTTTCATCACTTTTTTGGGAGTGATTATCACATCCACAAGAAAACCGAAATAGGGTAATGTAGAAGAATCTTCTTACCCATTCGCCAAGTGTACAAGTTAGATGGGTCGACAACATATTCCTGTCATGTGACGCACGTGCCGTCACCAGTGTCGTATAGAATATATCAGACGCGTTTTCCTGTGGAGGAATCGGTTGACCTATGACCTTGCGATCAAATGTTTTCGGTTCCCATTGGAGAGGCACGTCCTTTCGTCTACTAATCGCACGGTTTACCGGTGCGGTCGCAAAACACAGACACTAAACTTATTACAGTGAACAGAGACGTCAATGAACGAACGGACAGATAATAACTTTGCGAAAACAAAAAATTAAACTTTTCATTGGAGGGAAGACTTGAACCAAGGATCTTTCATACCGCAGCTACTCACGCTCACCACGGGACCATGGCGATCCTAAGCTCTGTTAACCTTGATGTTGCGTATCTTGTGCATGGACTACTCAGTTTGCATATTTTGCTTATTTTTTCATAGTTCCACACAACTTCTTCCTGTTTTCTCGATTGATCTGTGTTCAGTTTTTCAAGGCGTATCCAGTGTGCCAACTTATATCTAAATCTGAGGGTGGTGCGATGGGGAGGTTCCCTTGTCAGGAATGTGCAGACATCACGATACACTTGCCCCGCCCTCTAGGTGTATTCTCCTCAAGCAAGAACGGACCAAGAATAGAGGTGGCTGTGAATCCGCATAGTCATACAGGGTGTTTCAAAAATGACCGGTATATTTGAAACGGCAATAAAAACTAAACGAGCAGCGATAGAAATACACCGTTTGTTGCAATATGCTTGGGACAACAGTACATTTTCAGGCGGACAAACTTTCGAAATTACAGTAGCTACAATTTTCAGCAACAGATGTGAAAGAGATAGAAGACAACGCAGTCTGTGGGTGCGCCATTCTGTACGTCGTCTTTCTGCTGTAAGCGTGTGCTGTTCACAACGTGCAAGTGTGCTGTAGACAACATGGTTTATTCCTTAGAACAGAGGATTTTTCTGGTGTTGGACTTCCACCGCCTAGAACACAGTGTTGTTGCAACAAGACGAAGTTTTCAACGGAGGTTTAATGTAACCAAAGGACCGAAAAGCGATACAATAAAGGATCTGTTTGAAAAATTTCAACGGACTGGGAACGTGACGGATGAACGTGCTGGAAAGGTAGGGCGACCGCGTACGGCAACCACAGAGGGCAACGCGCAGCTAGTGCAGCAGGTGATCCAACAGCGGCCTCGGGTTTCCGTTCGCCGTGTTGCAGCTGCGGTCCAAATGACGCCAACGTCCACGTATCGTCTCATGCGCCAGAGTTTACACCTCTATCCATACAAAATTCAAACGCGGCAACCCCTCAGCGCCGCTACCATTGCTGCACGAGAGACATTCGCTAACGTTATAGTGCACAGGATTGATGACGGCGATATGCATGTGGGCAGCATTTGGTTTACTGACGAAGCTTATTTTTACCTGGACGGCTTCGTCAATAAACAGAACTGGCGCATATGGGGAACCGAAAAGCCCCATGTTGCAGTCCCATCGTCCCTGCATCCTCAAACAGTACTGGTCTGGGCCGCCATTTCTTCCAAAGGAATCATTGGCCCATTTTTCAGATCAGAAACGATTACTGCATCACGCTATCTGGACATTCTTCGTGAATTTGTGGCGGTACAAACTGCCTTAGACGACACTGCGAACACCTCGTGGTTTATGCAAGATGGTGCCCAGCCACATCGCAAGGCCGACGTCTTTAATTTCCTGAATGAATATTTCGATGATCGTGTGATTGCTTTGGGCTATCCGAAACATACAGGAGGCGGCGTGGATTGGCCTCCCTATTCGCCAGACATGAACCCCTGTGACTTCTTTCTGTGGGGACACTTGAAAGACCAGGTGTACCGCCAGAATCCAGAAACTATTGAACAGCTGAAGCAGTACATCTCATCTGCATGTGAAGCCATTCCGCCAGACACGTTGTCAAAGGTTTCGGGTAATTTCATTCAGAGACTACGCCATATTATTGCTACGCATGGTGGATATGTGGAAAATATCGTACTATAGAGTTTCCCAGACCGCAGCGCCATCTGTTGTTGAAAATTGTAACTACTGTAATTTCGAAAGTTTGTCCGCCTGAAAATGTACTGTTGTCCCAAGCATATTGCAACAAACGGTGTATTTCTATCGCTGCTCGTTTAGTTTTTATTGCCGTTTCAGATATACCGGTCATTTTTGGAACACCCTGTATAAGGCGAGTCCAGTCGCTCTTCGTGCACAACACTCGGTTCATCAGTCCCCCGGTTCGATTGTTCTGTGTATTCACAGCACCCTATAGTGTAAAATGTAGCTCGTCACTCCATAGAATATTACCTGGCCAGATGTCATCAACTAAGATCCGTGCCAGAAACCGAAGAGCGGATTCAGAATATTACTGCGGATTATAAAGTTTCAGTTCCTGCACCATCTGAATCTTGTATAGGTATAGGTGTAAAAGAGACTGCTAAACTTTCCGCACTGTTGACCATCGGGTAGACAATTCTCGTGACACTGCACGAGCACCACGATACGGAGGGTGACCCCCATTTTTCGACCTCGATATTTTAGAGCACTCACCCTCCACTATTGTTTGAAGGCCTCTAAGACATCTCTGTAAAATTTTTGTGTGTGAACGAATCACTGGAATCTGCGCCGACTTGAACACGAACTCCTATGAGGAAAATGATCTTTCACATTCTTCACAAATGTCACGGCGGCGCCACCTCTGGTCATCAGTACATGCATGTGCTGTGTAGTCAGTTGTTTGTTATCCCTACTTAAAATGTCACATCAATTACGCAGTGCCAAGAAACGTGAGTGTTAATAGGAGGTATAAAACACGAAAGAACTGGACGTAAATTATCATCAAATAGACAAGTGCTGGAAGTTTAATTTTATAACATACGGGAAGTAAAATTAATTAATGAAAGTGTTAATCTTGTAGTTTGCAGGTGAATTGTATATTGGGATACAGGAAGGAATCCGACAAGAGCTATTCAACATTGTTCACAATAACTTATTAACTTGCCAGCGGAGTGTAAAAGTGTCAAGATGTGTTTAAGCCCCGTGTAGAACAGTTTATAAATAATTTGGACAATTTATTTGACATGCCAATGCCTTAAAAACAATCGAGATGTAGGAATACAGGATGTTTTCACTTTGACAGAGGGAACCAGGGTGTAAACGTTACCCTACAGGAGTAGACCGAATACTTGTGGATAAAGAAGGCATGGAGAGGCGGGGAAAATTAGAAGAAGTGCACAGCAACTACTGTACTTCTGTATCTTCTGCGACGTGCTTCTTCATCGAATCAAATGACTTATGTTCAGGTTCTGATGAAATTGACGTAGGTGATAATCAGCTTTTAGAACGTACTTCAGAGAACAGTTCTTTGGAGAACGCTGCAAGTCGAGGTATCAAAGATTTTATTACTGAAAAATTAGCGGCTGCCTTGGATAGAGGCCAGCTGCGTCTAAGAAATTCTGCATATATTCTTCAGGCGATTTGGGGCCATTGAGCAGATAACTGACTTTCCAAAATTAAAGAATGGTTATGGTAAAGAGCATGTGACCGCTGTTTGGAATGCATTAAAGTAATGGTGTACTGAAGACAACGTACAAATTCTCTGCATAACAGTGTACTGCATTATTTCGGTGATTTATGAGTAGTTTGCAGGTCTGTAGACTATTTACTGTGACCCCTGCAGCGACACAACAGCCTCAAACACCGGCGGTCTTAATGGGGCATGCGTACTTCAACACAAATTGGACTGAGAGTTGTTGTGTTTGTAATGTGAAGTGAATGGTGTAACAAGAAGCCCTGATATACCAGCTTTCAAAAATTTGAGAGAATACTGGAAAAGTATCAGTACCACCAATTTTTACAGTGGTAAAAAAGATTATGATTTTTTGTAATGCATCAGAAATTAAGGAGATACTAGACTTTTGTGAAGGTGAATTGAATAAAGGAATAGCAAGAGGTGATACCAAGCACTCATAATGTTAAATCCATTTGACCGCTTCATAACAGTTCTGACTATTTGAGGAGGAGGAGATTAGTGTTGAACGTCCCGTCGACAACGAGGCCATCAGAGACGGAACACAAGCTTGGATTAGGGAAGGATGGGGAAGGAAATCGTCCGTGTCCTTTCGAAGGTACCATCCTGGAATCTGCCTGAAACGATTTAGGGAAATCACGGAAAACCTAAATCAGGCTGGCCGGAGACGGGTTTGAACCGTCGCCCTGCCGAATGCGAGTACAGTGTGCTAACCACTGCGTCACCCCGCTCGGTCTGACTATATGACATGTGGTGCCAACAGAAGAGTGGCCTGACAAGGCATGAGGAGGTTCTCCGCAGCGGTGGCGAGGAAAAGAATAAATGGGGAGCACGAACAAGGGGGGACAGAATGATAGGTCATCGGGGAATATCTTTCATAGCATTACAGCAGGCTGAAGAGAGTGAAAGATGTAGAGGAAGATAAAGACTGGAATTGCTGAAGCTGCCATTTTGAATACCGAATATAATTTGATTAATATGATAACATTTCATGCCATACAAGAGGATGATATATACTGAAATGTAGCTATGAAGATCATTTATTGAAAAATATAATTTCGTGGATGGAAAAGGTACGCTCAATTCTTTGGTTATTTTAACTTCTCCCTTGTCTGTGGCTCGGAACACTATTTGGTTCGTCATAAATGGTAGGAAACTTTGTACCCTGGGAAATCAGTAGAGCTGCACCTCAGTCGTTTATGCTCTATTTTGAGACATTAAATTCTGGGCTTTGTCGAAATTGACTTCATACCGAGTGACAGGCAGAGTATGATTATGAACTGTAACTTCTAATCATTTTCTTTTACAGATTAAGAATTAAATTAGGAATTAATTATCTTCCTTGAAGTGTGAGAGATTATTGTGTTAAAATATTGGGGCAGCAACTCCTCTCGCCAAGAAGTTTCCATTCAAGTAACTATATATTATTCAGTCATAATTATTTAACTTCAATTCCATGGGGAGAGAAGTTAAAATAAGACAGGAGAGAAATTTTGATGGACCGCATCAAATAAGTCTGAAGCCTGACGACTAAAAAAAAAATTCATTGTGTTTTCTTGTTTACACTATGCTTACTTACAGTCAGTACTGTAGCAGTTTCCAATTAGAAGTTATCTAATACTGGCCTGTTCTTCCGTCACAGCATGGAGGTGGGGTCTCATGTGACACTGGATATTCGAGGGCTAACGAATAGCATGTCGTCGATTCCGGTTGTATACATTGCCCCGATTACAGCGCTGTCTGTGGCGAAACGAAGGTAATGCTTCAGACAAAACGGATGTAGATTTTTCCGTAGAATCGTTATCTGCAATGAAAAAATGGGGGGGAGTTTCCATCGAAGATTCCAAACTTGTCCCTGCCACCCACGAACGGGATGGGGTGGAGGGAGGGGCGAGTGTGGTATTATTGGATGTCCCCATCCGAGAAAAATTGTAATTGAAACTTTTTTTGAGCCGCTATGTAGCTTTCGAGAGATTTCTATGTCTTCAGTTAAAATGAATATCCTGTATACCTTAAGGGCAGTCCTAATGAAAAAACTATCATTTCAACTTTTATTGTTGTTGAAGGTAGGCGTGATGTTACTAAGGTAGATGAACTCTATACAAAGCGATATCGTGACATCAAACCACATTTTCGGCGGATGTTTTCTCGTCTTGTTGTGGTGCTTCAAGAAACGTTAAATTTCAACCAAAAGCAACGTAATCGTCGTAGAAATTTCGCAGACGGAGCCGCCGAAGTTATTGTTGTTTCTATTGCAATGAACTCATACACGAGAATATATGACATGAGCATAACAGATTTACACACAAAGAAAATTTGCATTACTGTGGAACTTATGTGAAAGAGATAGGCTTACGATGAAATTATAGAATGTTGAAATTATGTAAAATGAAATTAATATTGAAATATTATCAGTTTAAAACAATCTGCGTATACAACTAAATCTTTAAAAAATGTAAAATTATATAAGTGTAATTATGTGACGTAACTACATTACAAAAAACAGCATTTTACATCTATTGTTAATTTGGTTTATTTCCGCTTGAATTTAAACGCATTTGCAGAATCTCTCGTGACGAATATGTCAGCAATGGTCTGTGAACTTCGTTACACATTTAGTATATCGCTATCTTATTAAGTAAAGTATTTTATGAAAGACGTCTTCAGAGATAAACTTACAAAGTCTGAAATGGTAATGATATTATTGTATTGTACAGTATAACACGATAGAGACCAGTTGTACCTGATTACTGCGTTTGTTTCGTAGATACGAACTTACCTGCATTTGAAGCACTCGTGCATTGAGCTTCTATTTGAGAAGCTAGGTATAAGTTACAGCGTTCCTGTCGTTCGTACGTCTCTTCGTACTCCGTCTGCCTTCAAATTAGTCTGAAAGCTATCTTTTTCACATGCTTTTTCAAGCTAACTCATATATCGCTACAGTCAAATTTTTTCCTTCACATGTCTGTGGAAATTTCGGGTGGTCCATTTACAAGAACTGCTATCAACGCAGGCGTTAATTCCATTTGGAATATGGCACCTGACACTTCAGTGAAGATAATAGCATACAGTGATAATACGATTTGTAAAACGTCAGTATGAATTTCAGAGTAGCGTTTGGAACTAAATTAACACAAATTTCCATGCAATCAGTCTCAGGTCCGAAACGGCGTGAGATGCATGTGCGTCACACAGAATAGGATGTACCTATCACAGCACAAGCGCGAGGGTGTACACGCACGCACGCTCGCACACAACACACACACACACACACACACACACTGTGTGTATCTAGGAAGCTAAAAGAGCAATCACCAAGAAAATTTATCGTGAATAATAATCAGTGTCTGATGGAGTTTCATATTAGGATACATTTCTGGCTCACTAAATTCTTTTTATTCACCCCTATGAAAAGGTCTCCTAGGCTGTATTAGAGGTACCGGTGTGTACAGCAATTTGGACCACCACCTCTGAAGGTCTCGCTGTATGGTGGTACAACATGCAATGTGTGGTTTTCATGACCAATGAAAAGGGCGGAAATGATGTTTTTGTTGATCTCTAGTCCATTTTTCTGTACTGGTTCCGGAACTCTCGGAAACGAGGTGATGCAAAACTTTTTAGCGATATTTTTTGTTTCCAACATTAGGCATTGTTGGATTAGCGTGTGAAATTGAGAATAATGTATCATTAATATTTCCATTAAATAACGTTGACAGAAAATACAAATACTGTATTTAACGTTCTTTTACATACCGATTGCTGTGGAAGACAGAAATAAATTTGAGAAATAATTCTCATTAAAATAGTAACTCAGTTACTGACTATCAAATATGTTTTTTTAGGTAATAAGTTTTCATTTTTGAAGGAATTTTCGTAGTCTCGTGAGATTTATTCCACATTTCTTAATGGCCTTTTTCAGTGAACAATGGGCTATTATTCCTTTTGCTGCCTTAGTAGAGGTTTCTTTTGACATTGTGCATCTCTTTGTTTTCTTTTTGTAAATTCCCATATTACATTGACAAGGAAAGTACATAATGAGCAACTGCATGTGACATTGAGCAGGTTGTTATACCACAAAAACTTGTAACAAAAGTAACAAATTCCTCATAAATCACCATTTAAAATTTTTTAAGGTAAGTATTGTAACATATTATCCCATACTTCACCATGGACCAAAATACACAAAAAACGTGCAAACTGTCCATGTTACAGCAAAACCCGAAACCAATTGTCCCCTACATTTATAGCAGAATTATAGCAAATTCCATTCCATATCACAGCAAAATTGTTACAAACTGACTATGGTAGAGCTAAAATGTAGCAAATCGCTCTCCATGTTACAGTAATATTTTAACAAATTGCCTTCCATGTTGCAGCATAGTTGTAAAAATTGGCTCCAAACACCACTATGTAGCTAAATTGTAAGAAAAAAATATAATTACTGTATGTAATTGGGGGTGGGAAGGGGCGGGAGATGAATGAAATTATTGCACAACCTCGCTAAAAGATGGGGGTCAGTTGAGAGGATCAAGGAATTGTGAGTTTAATAATAGTGAGAATTGTTGTAGATAAATGTTGCAGAGGGAGAGCAATGGCTGAATACAGTAAGGATACACAGTGAATGTAGCTGCAGAGGTTACACAGATATGAAGAGACATACTTTTGATAGATTGGGGTAGATAGTTGCAACACGTAAGTCTTCAGCTGAAGTCCACAACAACAGCAACAACAGAAGTTAGACAGGCAAACAACGGTGCAGTTTCTGAGAAAATAATTGTGAGCCTGGGGCTTTAAAGTGAGTGTAGCATGCTTTTAAATATATTTCCTAGATGCAGTACCCAATACCCCACTAAGGGGCAAACAAATTTTGTACCAATTTCCTTCAAGATACTAAAAACTTATTTTCTGGACCAGGCTTTTGAGAGCAAACAGATGTTTATGAATTAGAGCTTCTGCATGAGAGTTAAAATTGCCGCTTTTTATTTTGCTGTTAGTGTTATGAGATTAAGTCTAGTGTCCAGTTGTGATACCTTATTTTCAAGCAGTTTATATAGATGTAAACACAAAGAACTCATTGCTAACCATTTTGTTATATGCAGCTGATCTCTCACATAGTCCTACTCCTAACAGCATCAGCACTGCTTCCTGTATACTGAGCTCTGACCCAGATATACGATACTGCAATTACTGCCTGAATAGTACAGTGACACTTGAACAGGTTATAAAGATGTCTAGGTCATCATCATTAACTATGAATACTGAATGTCGTAGCATGTTTATAAAGAAATAGATCTACGTTAACTGCAAGATGTGCCATTGTCATCGAAAACACTTATTTGAATAACCACTGGATTCTGACAGGTTATATATTATAAACTGGTCCTTTACAAGGACATTATGGTTAGGAATTGCCAATTTTATACTAAATACAATTTTTATCACTGTTGATTCAGGTCCACAGTCTGGAACATAATCTCAACATCTAAAAAAAGGAAAGAGTGATCAATGGAGTTAAAATGGATCTATCAGAACCTCATAGGGTTATTTTTGAATAATAATTCAGATCATGTAATTTCTAAGTGGTTTGCAATATAAAAGTTCCGTGTGTTAAGTACCGTAATCTTGTGCACCTCATCGATTTACATGCAATATGTCACATTTATTTGTAATCGGGGCTAACTGCCAGTCCCTGCAACAATCGTCAATCCTCTGCAGATCTTTCCGCTTTTCGCAAAGGTCCTCTGACATTTGCTACCTTCCTACAGATGATAGCTTCGTCTGCAAAAAGCCTCAACGAGCTTGCGATGTTATCCACAGGATGATCGTTGCAGAACATCAAGAAAATGTGTCCTGTTTATCTGATTATCTGGAATCAAAAGATATTCTGTATTTCTCGACAGCAGCCTAAGTGAAAACTTGTTGGAACAATGCATGGGGAACTTTTTTTCAATTTTGCTACAACATGGGGCCATTCGTTGAAAATTTGCTGTAGAATAGCTGTGTTTGGAGGCAAAATGTCCTGTAGTCTCTAATGTTTGACAGCCTAAGTTATCATAATCAGCAGAAGACGATACTTGCTTAGCACTTCAAGATAAAGTCAACACTAGAATTGCGTCTCTTTACTTTATAAGACTTCTGGGGCCTGCACTCGCCATCATGAGTATTATAGAAATGGGGGAAAGAAGGTGCAATAACTGCCACGATTCTATAGAGTACTTCCATATCTCCCCTCTATTCTCCATTATAACCAAAAACGATAACAACACATATGTAACTGGCCCACAAAAGCACTTCCTATAAGATCAGTAGATAGAACCGTTTACTTTATTACATGGTTTGTGCCTCTTATTTGTATTTGACTCAGGTCAGTGAAGTATGACATGCATTTGCAGGCATCAGTAGGTCTGAAACGTGATGATTAAACATATTTGCTTGTTAGACTAATCGCTTTTGCTTCCCACTACAAGCTGATGGTTGCTACCTCAGCAGTAAAATAGGTATAAAAACGTGGCAATTAGCAATAGGTAGAAAATATCTGATAATGCTGCTGCTGCTACTATCATCTGTGCGTGCATTACCGAATTACGTAAAAATTTAAGTCAATATGCACTACCACCATCACCAATAATATTAATAATAATACTAATAATAAAATATATGTTTTAAGTATCAGTTACTTGTAATCACTGAAGAAAACAGGGGTTATTCTACTTTCATGTTGCATAATTGGAAGCATTTGGGTGGCAGGAGAAGAATAACATATCCTGAAAAACTTTCAGCATTGTAGAAGGGAGAAAGACAATTAAGCCTGTGCACAAGACCCATCAACATAAAATTGCGAGCGGCAGTGGCAATTTGAAGATCTATAAGATATATCTGCCTTCAAGATTCTCAACAACTAGTGATGAAGAACTTGACTTTCTTCAAAGTGACACCCTGGGCATCCTTTTTTGCGGTAGACACATTTGATTTCGAAAATAGTTATAGAAACTGACATAATTTCTTTTTAATATGTTGCTGGTAATATTTGTGTACATAAAATTGCAAATAATGTTTATAAAGTATCAGGAAGCGATTCTATAAGATAAAATAATGTTCTCTCGCTAAACGATGTTGTTGTGGTTCTGTGTTTAATTTACAAGTGAATTTCAATATCACATATAACATTACTAGTTTTGGCTATGATCTAAACACCACTTCGGAAGTACATGTGCAGTTAATATGACTGATAAGGTACAAGTGCTCTGCAGAATCTGAAAACTTTGCTGCATTTTAAATACATGACAGGTACAAAAATAGACTGAAGAGTCTATGACTCGGAATGACAAACTTATTGATAGTTACATTAAGGAAATATTACTCATATTTTATGCTGTTTATCAAAAATGTATTTAAATGTTATTTCGATCTTATTAGGGGAAATATTTGTCATCTGCTAGAGGTGTCACACATATATACTCTAATTGTAACAACCTGTTTCTAGCAATAGATGATATTCTGTAAAGTGAACCAAGGGCGAAATTTTATGATTTTTTAGTAAAGTTATATCTAGAGGGAATTTCTTTGTTTTGTTTCATACCTTTCGAAAATAGTTATAGGAACTGACATAACTTCATTTTTATGTGTTGCTAGTAATATTTGTGCACATAAAATATCAAATAATGTTTATAAGGTATCATGAAGCGGTTCTGTAAGAGAAATTAATGTTCTCTCGTTAAAGGATGACTGTTGTGGTTCTGTGTTTAATTTACAAGAGAATTTCGTTATCACATATAACATTACTGATTTTGGCTATGATCTAAACACCTTTTTAGAAGTAAATGTACACTTAACACAGCTGACCAGGTACAAGTGCTTTGCAGAATCTGAACACTGAAGCATTTGAATTATATGACATGTATGAAAATATTTGTTAGACTGAAGAGTTTATGATTCGGAATGACAAACTGATTGATATTTACATTAAGAAAATGTTATTCAGATTGTATGCTATTTGCCAAAAAATGTATTTAAATATTATTTCGATCGTATTAAGGGAGATATTTGTCATCTGCTAGAGGTGCAAAACACACACACACACACACACACACACACACACACACACATATATATATATATATATATATATATATATATACTGTAATAGTGTCAACCTGTTTCTTGCAATAGATGGTATTCTATAAAGTATTGAAAATGAATCAATATGTTTAATTGTGTGATGAACCAAGGAAGAAGTCTTATGATTTTTCTAGTAAAGTTATATCTAAAGGGATTTTCTTTATTTTATTTCCTTTTCCCCCATTACCTCCGCAGTAGGTGTTATTATTGTGATCAGCATGTAATTAATGTCCACACCATACATGCTTGAGAGCTACAATAAAGATAAGACTGGTATCTAGAAAAAGCAGTAAGATTCTGAATCATTTACGAACAAAATCAGGTAAGGGTGATTTCAAGATGGTAATGCAAAATCATTACTTGTGAGTGGGTTATAAAATAGTGAGAAATTGAATATACTGACCCACCAAGGTATTATTTAACATAAGTATTTTTAGTGGAGTATAATACACAGGTAACGTTTATGAATTAGACGGTGCAGTTTCTGACATTAACATATTTTTGACAGAGTATAGGAAAGAGGGAGATAAAATTTATTGGCGAGGTAGTACAGTATTTGACATGAACGTATTTTTAGTGAGTATGAAAACCGAAATATATATATATATATATATATATATATATATATATATATATATAATGCATTCGAGGAACTTACACAACTATGCGTGTGTGTGTATGTGTGTGTGTGTGTGTGTGTGTGTGTGTGTGTCGTCTGTGTGTTGTGCATACATAATTTTTGATAAATAGTCGAATACTTTTGCGTATGGTGCCAGTTTACGAAATTCATGTGAAGTGCATCTAAACTTTTGGGAATATGTAATATTGTGAATATCTTTGATAATTAATCAAATACTTTTGAACGTGGCAGGCTACATACTGATTGGCTGTTTTGTTTGAGTAATCTCCTCAGCAAAACACTACACTGAGTTTGGTGGTTTCATTTTAACTGATGCACAAAACTCTTAAAAATTTTCTGCCAGGGCCACCTTACCTTTAAAACTTTCTCGTATCACTACTATCTTGCACTTTAATATTTTTCTCATCCTGTACCGTCTTTGATTTGTAAATACCCCATTAGTTGAATCCTGCGTTTTTAAATTTCCCGCCACCGTCATCTCGTTGGTGTCATGTTTTCAGGACTGTTTATGACGTCATTGCTCGTGGCATATAGGTAACCCTCAGTAGCTCTCACTTTGAAGGTAATTTAATAGCAAAGTACCCACTGGCCCCACAGATATACTACTGACATTGGACCAACATTCGAGAGAGCTGAATTCAATTCCCATCCAGTGATACAGTTATAGGTTTTTTGTAGTTACTGTAACCATCCTTAGGCAGATTATAGGTTGGTTCTTTCGAAATGGACACGTTCGATTTCCTGATCACTTTGTTGTCGATAGGACATTACAAGCCCCAATCTATGTCCCTTCTGATTTCCTATCAACTCTCTTTGTCCCTCCCCCTCCCTTACACCTTCTCACAGTTTGTCGGGATTGAGGGTGCCATAGTAACCATGTTCGTTTAGATTTTACGTTTGTCAAGTTTCAGTCAGTTGTGCTGCAAACAGGTCGGGCAGTATAGTTACAAAAATAATAAAATCTGTTATGAAAGACGATGTCTCCTTCTTCTATCCTTTTCTTGTGCCTTTGTACCACTTCGGCACAGATTTGGAATGGCTATGAACAGATTTATCACGATAACTTTAAGAGGTGACGGTATGTTCCTCCTGCCGCCATCCCAGTACTCAAATGTTATTCATATGAAAGCGAGCGAAAGTTCCCTAAATATTAATGAAGCGTGTAACTGAGGCGGAACTTGAGTACCACTCCAGTGTGCACCTAGTGGAGTGTGAAAAACCGTCTAATAACTTCATCTAGGCTTGCCGGCACACCAACTCCCGTTGTTAATTCGCCGGGCAGATTCGATCTGACTATTGATACTCAGTTGAAGTGGTGTGAACACAGAAAGGTACTTGCAGACAGAATGTCATCAGCATGTTATGCCCTTGGAATTCTATCATCAGTGTATAACATGCAGTGTCTTTAAGTTGCATACTATTCATATGTGCACTTAGTTCTTAGCTATGGCATTCTGTTTTGGGGAACTAATGCACAAAATATGAACACAATTTTCAAATTCTTATAGAATTGTAACCAAAAGTAGTAGTCGAGCTCACTGTAAAAATTTGTTCAAAACACTGGGGATTTTAACTGCATCGTGTGCATACGTTTATCAATTAGTTGTACAAATCAAAAATAACATTGTCAATTACTGCTCAAACAGCTCTGTCCATGACCATAGAACAAGAGCTACACTCAACTTACATTTACCAAGGAAAATAAATTTAAAACACGAAACACATTTTCTACCAAGGAATAAAACTGTGCAATAAGTTAACATAAGAGATTAAAGAAATTGCAAAAACACACTTTTTTAAAAAGGCAGATAAAACTACCTGTTATGCAATACATTTTATACATTGAAGGATTACTTAGATAAAACAGAATAGGGGTTTGATAAAAAAAAATGTTATACAAATAAATAATTAAAATGATTATAAAACATCCAACATTCCACATAACACCTTCACACTATGTTTTTTTCCCTCTTTTTTCCTTTTCTATAAATGCTTAGCCCCAGGCTATGCATAGCACTACACTAACACCTCATCCTCTTGCTGAGCTCAACATCTCACTCATCATAGAGGGAAGCTGACTCAGTTTTTCAGGAAAGCAAATGGGAAGTTGTGGTACGGAAAATGGCCCAGAGATCACCGGTGTGTGTGTGTGTGTGTGTGTGTGTGTGTGTGTGTGTGTGTGTTTGTGTGTTTAGTGAGTGAAGTGTTACGAAACAATGTGTGTATAGTGTGTGATAGTGACTGATAGTGAGATATGAGTGAACAGTGTAGCATTACATTATTTAATAAGTTCTTTGTAAAAAAAAATGTATACCAGGAGTAAATACAATGATTGTCACTAACTAGAAGTCTGTAAATGTATGTGTAATCGAATTAGCTTATTTTAAATTGGTTTTAACTTGTTAATACTTTTACATGTCCTATATCCTTGTAAAATGAGATCTACGGATGAATACAGCTACTGCTTCTACTACTACTACTACTAAAACTCCCAACGGTTGGGAGAGTGGGGTGTTTACTCGACGTTCCTCCGTACCGCATCCAATGACACGGCGGCAAGTTGTTACCGATGGGCCCGCCAGGGCCTCTGGACGGAGTTTAACTTTACTGCGCTTTATCAGTGGGCTGTGACATTTTGTTTTGGGTCTTCTAGCGGCGTGTTACGAAACTATGGTCTTAGAATTTCAGTACGTTACAGGCGGAGGTTTATGTGGATAGTAAAAGTAGTATTCGCATCCGCATCTTTATCCTTATCGACATCCGCAAGTTTCTTTTCCGCACCTGCAGTGTAAAAAGTTTGGTAAAGCAGTTATAGCTGCCACAGCTCTGACAAAAAGCTTGTCTCTGTCCAAAATATCGTCTGCTGAAGTCTCCATTCGACTTTGATGCGAGTTAAAGACGGACCTACACTGGTGAGCTAAAACATTATAACCACCTGCTTAATAGCTCGTTTGTTGCTCTTTTGGAGAAATAAATCACTGATTCTGCGTATCAGGAATCCGGCAGTTTGTTGGAAGTTTGCAGAGATATGTAACGTTTGATGATTAGATGTCTACGAATAAGTTATGTAATTCAAATAAATAACAGGCCACTGATTTACGCACGCAGTGATGGTACCCGATAGTAACTCAGATGGGTTCCATAAACCACTGTAGCACGCTCATGATTCCTGGACACGGACAATGGTACTGATAAAAGATGACATCGCTGTCAGGGAAGACATTAAGCATGAAGAGATGCAGGTGGTTCGCAGCTGTCAGTGTGTCCTCGATTATTATCACAGATCCCATGCAAGCGCAGGACAATGTCTCCCATAGCTTAATACTGCTCGCCACCAGCCTACGTCTGTGGCGCGCTGTGCATTTCGAGCCACCGTTCACTCAGAGACGGCGTTTGTGGAGACAAACATCGACCTAGTGTAGAAAAAATGTGATTCATCCGGAGAACAAACACCTTCCATTGATCGGCGGTAGAATCTCGATGGTTTCGGGTCAATTGCAATTGTAACTGACGATGCAGTTTGGTCAATATGTGAACACATGTGGGAGGTCCGTTGCCGAACTTCATGTTCAACAATATACGATGAACAGTGTGCTCTGAAACCCTTTGCCTGCGCCAGTATTATGGTCTTTCGTCAGAGATGTCGTAGATCACCAACTGTCCTACTTTACACAGCAGACAGCCTCCGAACCCCACGTTCTGTGAAGAGTCGTGGACATCTAACCATTTAGCACCTAGTGGTAGTTTCACAGTCCTCCTACCTCTTTCCGTAGATGCTAACGACAGTAGCACGTGAACATTCGACCAGCTTCGCCGTTTTAGAGATATTCGTTCACAGGCTATGTGTAATAATAATCTGCTCTTTGTCAGTGTCGCTTGTCTCCCCATTTGCAGCCCGTATCTTCGCTAGAGTGATCCCCCATCCGTGGGTGTTTCGCTTACGCACTTTCTTTACGCGTCACGTGCCCACAACGCTACCAGGCAGCATCCAACGGTGATCATAATGTTTTGGCTTATAGTGTATCTCAACGAAAATTACACGAAAAATAAATCAATTTATGTGTAAGAGTGACACACAATATATTTGCTCCTTATTTATGTGAGACTGAGGGAATTAGATTAGGAAACGAAACACTTAATGTAGACGATGGGTTTTGTTATTTGGTCAGCAAAATAAGTGATGATGGTTGAAGTAGAGAGGATATAAAATTTGACTGGCAGGGGCAGGGAAAGCGTTTTGGAAGAAGAGAAATTTGTTGACGTATTAGGTGGAGCCGTGTATGGAAATGAAACATGAACGATAAACAATTCAACAAGAAGAGAATAGAAGATTTTGAAATGAGATGCCACAGAATAATGCCGAAGATCAGATGGATTGATCACGTAGCTAAGGAGGAGGCACTGAATAAAATTAGAGAGAAAGGAAATTTGTGGTGCAATCTGACTAGAAGAAAGAATTGGTTGATAGGACACGGTCTGAGACATCAATGGATTACCAGTCTAGTATTTAGGGGAAGTATGGCGCGTAAAAGTCGTAGAGCGAGACCAGAAAATAATACAGTAAGCAGATTCAGAAGGATATAATTTGTAGCAGCTACTCGGAAACGAAGAGGCTTGCAGAAGATAGGGTGGCGTGGGGAGCAACATCAATCTAGCCTTCCAGCTGAAGACCACAACAACAACATGATTACATAGCCTGCCCTGTTCACGACACGGCCGCCAAATAACAAAATACTCTCATAATGAATGAAGCAGACTTTACGAATTTTTCTGTGGATCGTTACAGTGGGAAGTCAGATAAAATCGTGGCACATGTTGACATATATTGCAATATGTCACACGTTAGTGATTCGGTCGCGGCTAAAAAAGAATGTGTGGCCATGTATCCTCAGTGGTACACTGTTTGGCCCATTCATACTAGAGGACAGAATGCCTACTTTTCTTAGAAGGTGTGTTTAGCTTTCAACAATATGTGCCCCTACAGACAAAAGCACCTATGGTATCAACTAGACTGCGCTCCAGCACACTTCTGACTACGAGGACGACAATGGCGAGCGACCAGTTTCCAGCTACATGGATTGGAAGGGGCAGTCCAGTTCCTCGATCAGCACAGTCCCCCAGTCTGACACCACTGGACTTCTTTAACTAGGATATCCTCAAAGAGAATGTTTACAGATCGGAGATAACAAGTGAACAAGAGTTCACTGCAAAGATTCGCGCGGCCAGAGTAACGATGAGTCAGCAAAGATTTTGTAATTTGCAGCGAGAGATAAGACGGCCTGCTGAAGCATGTATTCGTACGAGAGGGGAACCGAGACAAAGTAAGACAAACCAACGACAATGACACATACTTATTTTATTATTAAAGAAATTAGATGAATAAAGTAAAATAAACAACATTAGAAACCGTCAATAGAGATTAGATCTGATAGAAAGGAGAAACTTCACGTTTTGGAGTTGCATACGTACTACTAAAACGGTGATGAAAACGGAAAAATTGTATTAACATTTTTTGTTTCAAATGAGGTCCTCTATCATCTTATCAATGGACTGACCTTTTATTCTGACACACTCTGAGTACTGGTAATCCATACTCTGAAATAAAAAGAAACTGTAATAGTTAAGTTGAATGAAATGTTGTATAGCAGTTCATGCTCGATTAGAAAAGTAGACGTCTCATGGTGAACAACTAAATGATAAGGCACACCTCAGGGCATTGCCACTTGTTTTGAACAATCAAATGTGCCCGCGTGACAGAGCTTTCAGACCCGTCGGCCACGCCTTACATGATCGCCGACCTTATACTCGTAGCGGAAGCCAGAACGTGCTTGCGAGTGTGTACGAAAAATAAGGTGGCGGCGATGCATAAACACGGGTTCCTTGGGTACAGTTAAAGTGGTCGTAACCAGAAGCGAAGGATCCAAACAGACCTCGGCTTATCCTGGATCTTGCAAAGGTCCCAAGAATACTCGCAGACTTCAAATTTTCAGCTAACATTACAACAGACATGCGGTGCAGACTCACGCAATCTCGCTTACTGAAAGCAAGTAGCACAATTTTACTAAAAGAGTATCAGAACGTCGATATTGTCCTCTGATTTTTAACTACCGAACAATTACTGCGGATATCCGCGAATATAGCTGCAGATATTTGCTTCTGCACAGACATTTAGTTCCAGAATTGCAAACCTATTCCTGCCAAAAACGTAAATTACTTACTTAGCTGTATTTTTCCAAAGCATAACCAAATATTTATGATTATCTGTCAGATCGCCTGATTCGAAAGTGACTGCTGTGTGTATGAAAACCAGGCTTTTCCACATGTTCTCGTCCGCACATGCGTTCAGCGCATACGTTCAACAAATCTCCTCCTTCCCCTTTGTGTGCCTCTCTTCCTCTATGTGTTCATCTCATCCTCCCACTTCTATCTTTCATTCTCATAGCTTCTCCTAGTGTTGTATAAAATTTTTATTACTGAAGTCTTACGCAACCCAGTTTTTGAGCTTCAACCCAATCTTCAGGTGCAACATAAATCAGTACTAAGTGTATGTGTCCAAGTTAAGTTAAAAGGCAGCACGTCTGCCATACATGGCTCATCAGAGGGGTTTGGAGAAGGGACTATGCTAAAACTATCTTTGAAATGTGTCTGAAAGTAAGTCAACCATATGTTACAAGTGCCTGCGAGAGCCTAGAGTAGGTCAACTGATGCTAATCTGTCTTTCCTCCTCCCCACACTCTCTAGCTCTTCATATCGTCCTCCCCTCTCTTTCTTCACTTCCTGCCCGTCTCTCTAACCACTTCGTCTCTCTTTCCATCTCCCTCTACCCTCTACCCTCTCCTTCCACCATCTCCCTTTTCCACCTGCCCCCTAACCCTTTACACCTTGCACCTGCCTCATGTACCTCCCCCTCGTCCCATATTTATTTTCTCCTCCCTCTTGCACTGTCCGTCCCTCCTCTGTCCATCTAAATCTCTCTCCAGCCATACTCAAATGGATGTGTATCTCCTGCAACACAGTCCAATAAAGCAAGCTGATACTACTCCCAAAACACATCCGTCAAGCAGGGCAGGCTACAAATCAGGGGCTTAAAAATAATTTATTTGCCTCTGACATACACACCACCGTGCAAAGCAGGGTAGTAAAGCTGGTTGATACTACAACACACCTGTCATGCAGCGCAGCCTACTTGTTGGTGCCCAGAAAATCTTATCTGGCCTCTGTCATGTTGGCTAACCTGCAGATCAAGTTCATTTTGCAGGATGTCACTGTTCCCACACAATACGCCTGTAATTCAGGGCAGATTTTACACCAGGGGAAGAAACGTTTTGGGCCGTATCATTGCTCCTATTAGGAAATCATAAACACCATAGCGAAGCGCACTGTTTCTGTGCCAAATTTGGCTGAAATAGACCCAGGGGCTTAGGAGTAAATCCTGGAAATAACACACATATACACACTTTGAGTTATATACAGAGCATAACAGATAAAAAACGAAAGTGTCGACTTTATGGAGAAGAAACAGAACTGGCCGAAATGAGAAATTTTGTTGTGTCGGAACAAGCAAGGGAAACACAATTACCGTTTATGTGGCTCGCGGCACTTTAATTCCGGACATTAGTGGGCACGGGCGGCGCTACTTGGAGCTGTCTGTTATCGGGCGGGCGCGGCGCGCGTGACAAATGCCCGGCTATCAAGTTAGGCGGCGGATAAATCAGCGCCGGCCGGGCAGAGGCGAACCAGGGCCGCCAACGCCGCGCCATCACTCATTCATGCCGGACTCAATGTTTCATGGCGGCGTCCTGATCGAAAGCGCTTCCTCGCCAAATAACCGGCCCGGCTCCGGCCAGCAGTTTAACTTTAATGTCGCCGCATGAATTTGATGAAAGATACCGGTATCGTTCGTGACCGCGTCCTCCCGCACTGTGTGTGTGTGTGTGTGTGTGTGTGTGTGTGTGTGTGTGTTACGGAGAAGCTCCTGTGGGAATATTTGCTGCGTTTCGGACTGGAAACGATAATACAGTACGACTGCAGAATATCGCGTACCGCTTAATGTAAAGGGGACATTTTCTACCTCGGTGGCCGTATCGGGCCACTGTGTTGCGTTCTGCATCTACATACATACTCCGGCAGTCACCATACGCCGATGGTGGAGGAAACCTGGCACCGCTGCTAGTCATTCCATTTCCTGTTCCCCTCGCGAAACGAGGTGAAGGAAAAACGACTATCTATAAGCTTCGGTACGAGCCCTAATTTGTCTTGCCTCCGCCGTCCTTGCTCTAAATGAACTTTGGCGATGCACTCAGCAACAAACATCAGTTCTCTAAATTTTCTCAGTAGTGCTTCGCCAAATACGGCGTTTCCTTCCAGGGATTCCGATTTCAATTCACAGCGCATCTCCATAGTAATTGCCTGTTACTAGAAGCTAATCGGTAAAAAACATAGCAGGCAGGTCTCAGAACTCCATTATAGATGAGCCACACTGTCTTAAAATTCTACCAGTGAACCGAAGTTCACAATTGGCCTTACCTACCGCCGACCTTACGCACTCGTTACATCGCATTACTTTGCAACATCAAGTCTAGGTATTTAATCTAGGTGAGTGTCAAGCAGTACTCCATTAATACTGTATTCGAACATTACTGGATTGTTTTTCCTTCTCATTCATATTGTGATACGTTTTTCCACATTTACATCAAGCTGCAGTTAATGAAATTAAATAAAAAGCCTTATTATGTTATTATACAAAGTCTGTGTTGACAATTCACGTTATACACGGCTTTTTATACAGGGTGGTCCATATATAGTGACCGAGCCAAATATCTCACGAAATAAGCATTAAACGAAAAAACTACAAACAATGAAACTCGTCTAGCTTGAAGGGGGAAACCAGATGGCGCTATGGTTGATCCTCTAGATGGCGCTGCCATAGGTCAAACAGATATCAACTGCGTTTTTTTAAATAGGAGCCCCCCATTTCTATTACATATTTGCGTAGTACGTAAACAAATATGAATGTTTTAGTTGGCTCACTTTTTTCGCTTTGTGGTAGATCACGTAATATTCCGCCAGTGCTTCGTGATACATTACCCGTGTTAAAATGGACCGTTTACCAATTGCGGAAAAGGTCGGTATCGTGTTGATGTATGGCTATTGTCCTCAAAATGCCCAACGGGCGTGTACCATGTATGCTGCGCGGTATCCTGTACGACATCATCCAAGTGTCCGGACCATTCGCCGGATAGTTACGTTACTTAAGGAAACAGGAAATGTTCAGCCACATGTGAAATGTCAACCACGACCTGCAAAAAATGATGATGCCCAAATAGGTGTTTTAGCTGCTGTCGCGGCTAATTCGCACATCAGTAGCAGACAAATTGCGCGAGAATCGGGAATCTCAAAAACGTCGGTGTTGAGAATGCTACATCAACATCTATTGCACCCGTACAATATTTCTATGCACCAGGAATTGCATGGCGATGACTTTGAACGTCGTGTACAGTTCTGCCACTGGGCACAAGAGAAATTATGGGACGATGACAGATTTTTTGCACGCATTCTATTTAGCGACGAAGCGTCATTCACCAACAGCGGTAACGTAAACCGCTATAATATGCACTATTGAGCAACGTAAAATCTACGATGGCTGCGACAAGTGGAACATCAGCGACCTTGGCGGATTAATAGATGGTGCAGCATTATGAGAGGCAGGATAATTGGACCCCATTTCATCGATGGCAATCTAAATGGTGCAACGTATTCTGATTTCCTACGTAATGTTCTACCGATGTTACTATAAGATGTTTCACTGCATGACAGAATGGCGCTGTACTTCCAACATCATGGATGTCCGGCACATAGCTTGCGTGCAGTTGAAGCAGTATTGAATAGCACATTTCATGACAGATAGATTGGTCGTCGAAGCACCATACCATGGCCCGCACGTTCACCGGATATGACGTCCCCGGATTTCTTTCTGTGGGGAAATTTGAAGGATATTTGCTGTCGTGATCCACCGACGACGCCTGAAAACGTGCGTCAGCGCATTGTCAATGCATGTGCGAACATTACGAAGGCGAACTACTCGCTGTTGAGAGGAATGTCGTTTCACGTATTGGCAAATGCACTGAGGTTGACGGACATCATTTTGAGCATTTATTGCATTAATGTGGTATTTACAGGTAGTCACGCTGTAACAGCATGCGTTCTCAGAAATTATAAGTTCACAAAGGTACATGTATCACATTGGAACAACCGAAATATAATGTTCAAACGAACCTACGTTCTGTATTTTAATTTAGAAAATCTATCTGTTACCAACCGTTGGTCAAAAATTGTGAGCCATATGTTTGTGAATTACAGCTCCACCTATCACAAAGCGAAAAAAGTGGTCCAACTAAAACATTCATATTTCTTTACATACTGCACGAATATGTAACAAAAAATGGGACTTCCTACTTTAAAAAAAATATCCGTTTGACCTATGGCTGCGCCATCTAGCGGGCCAACCATAGCGCCATCTGGTTTCCCCCTTCAAGCTAGACAAGTTTCATTCTTCGTAATTTTTTCGTTTGATGCTTATTTCCTGAGATATTTGGCCCGGTGACGATCAATGGAACACCCTGTATATGCGTAAATGTCTGAAGGATCAGAGACTGCATGACAATCCATAACTGCTGGTTAAATATTACGAAATCTGATTCGCAGATTGCGAGTACAAATTGACTTCAGAGATGTACCTCTTATCAGTGGCGTATGAGAACCTGTGCTGGACCGGGACAAGAACCTTGATTTCCCGCTTTACGCGAGTGTTCGTCTAAGCGCTTCAGATATCCGAGCACGCCTTCAGGATCGACTAAAACTTCCATAAGTCACACTTGTCCACTTATTCTAACGTTCGCACATACACTATGTGATTTCCAACAGATTCTCTTCCCTGCACGCGTAATTGAAGGAACTTTGTGTGACACGAATTGTCAACCCAGACACTGTACAATGACATAATAAGTATTATCATGACTCGACAGGTTAAAACGACACTTTACGAGTCTCTCTCTCTCTCTCTCTCTCTCCCTCTCTCTCTCTCTCTCTCTCTCTGTGTGTGTGTGTGTGTGTGTGTGTATGTGTGTGTCTCTCTCTCTCTGTGTGTGTGTGTGTGTGTGTGTGTGTGTGTGTGTGTGTGTGTGTGTGTGAGAGCGCGCTCGCGCGCGCGTGCGCGAGCATTAGGAAATGTAGCATATGGAACTTTGGGTCGGTCCTGGAGGTGTTCTCGGGTAGCCGAAGTAGTTAAGCTGACTGCTCGGGTAAGCCGGCCGCGGTGACCGAGCGGTTCTAGGCGCTTCATCTGGAACCACGCGACTGCTACGGTCGCAGGTTGTGATGACCTTAGGTTAGTTAGGTTTAAGTAGTTCTAAGTTCTAGGGGACTGATGACCTCCGATGTTAAGTCCCATAGTGCTCAGAGCCATTTGAACCATTTTTTGTTCATGTACAACGGGATATCAGGGATCGAGTCCGGGTCCGTCAAAAAATTTCGTGTGTCACCAATAAATATTACAGCTGAATTCAATTTAGATCCGCAATTTGCTAATCAGACTTCGTAATTGACTGAAATTCTGCCAAAGTCTTCTTGTACCCGTCCTTCTGTCACTCAGTGGCGAAGCTGAACAAGTATCAGTCTCCTGATATAATTCTCATGAATCAACAGCTTTTTATATTCAAAGAACAACAGCAAGTATACGAAAAACAGCTGGTCGATTGCTTCAGACTGTAGTCTGAAATTAGTTGTCATCTGACGTTTAAGGTCCAAAGTTGTGACGTGGTCACGACATGCACAGTCTGCAGGCAGCTGCCACAGAGCTCCGTGATAGTGATAGTCATACTAAACCTACTAGAAAATTACATAAAAGTCTGAAAGTAGCAGATAGTACGGATTTTTACTGTGTCCTCTCCCTCTATTTCCCTTTTTCCCTTCTTTCATCTCACACTGTAAAAAGCACGAAAATAAATGTACATGAGTTTCCTTCTACAATAGTTGACAAGGATCTGGCAGGTATAATGCTTGATACTCTGGAAGAGGCAAGACGTTCCCACTGATGTGATGTTTGCGGGATCGGTTCAGGGCGATAGCTGTCGAATGTCAACTAATTTAAATCGCATCATAAAATTTTTTCACGGCAGCCGCAGTGACTAAGACTGTGGCGTACAATTACAACTGCCTACTGCGGTAGCACGACAACGTATCTATTGCAGTGGTTAGTGTTCTGTAGGCAAAGGCTACCCACCGGAATGGAGACACTGGCTGCAGCAAATGATAAACGTACACAGAGGGTGTAAGCGAAGTCGAGAAGAACAAATTAATATAGAACACTTGCGGTCTATAAACCCGGAAAACAGCCTCAAACTGGACTACACTATCTACAAAAGTTGCAGCGCTTGCGCGACGTGTGAGATTTTCCGTATCTTTCCACTTCGTAACGCCGCCGGCTTAGTCAGCTACTTCGCTAACAATATCAATGTAAACTTTCCCTACAGGGCAATGGAAGAAAAAAAGACTTTTGTAAACATCACGCAAAACTACGTTTACAGTTCGATTTAAACTTAACCCTTACATTCACAGTAGCTCCGTAGTAAGACAAACATAACGTTCAATTTTAAACTGTTAAAACTTACTATGTTTTGAGGTAAAATTTACACAGTTGTCTATTTTACAAGTTTGTTTGCGTGGTCATCCTCCGCAGCCAGCAAAGAAATATTTGTTTTGTAAATAAAAAACGCCTTCTCTTGATGCACTGTATGTTATTTCTCCCAGATGCCTTCCGCCTTTTTTCACTTTAAGGCGGCGCATTGCCGATTCTCGTAAGAGTTCGGGCACTGTT
The DNA here is from genome assembly GCF_023864275.1 of Schistocerca cancellata. NCBI lineage: Eukaryota > Metazoa > Arthropoda > Insecta > Orthoptera > Acrididae > Schistocerca > Schistocerca cancellata. Next base: position 277,885,360 of record NC_064626.1, read on the forward strand.
TGTGCATTCACACAGAATAAGAAGATGGTCAAGTGGCCGGTGAGCCTTAACTGCAGGGCTATTACAAATGATTGAAGCGATTTCATAAATTCACTGTAGCTCCATTCATTGACATATGGTCACGACACACTACAGATACGTAGAAAAACTCATAAAGTTTTGTTCGGCTGAAGCCGCACTTCAGGTTTCTGCCATCAGAGCGCTCGAGAGCGCAGTGAGACAAAATGGCGACAGGAGCCGAGAAAGCGTATGTCGTGCTTGAAATGCACTCACATCAATCAGTCATAACAGTGCAACGACACTTCTGGACGAAGTTCAACAAAGATCCACCAACTGCTAACTCCATTCGGCGATGGTATGCGCAGTTTAAGGCTTCTGGATGCCTCTGTAAGGGGAAATCAACGGGTCGGCCTGCAGTGAGCGAAGAAACGGTTGAACGCGTGCGGGCAAGTTTCACGCGTAGCCAGCGGAAAATTGGTTCATGCCACAACTGGAGACCGACAGCGCCGACTTCATCTTTGAACAGGATGGTGCTCCACCGCACTTCCATCATGATGTTCGGCATTTCTTAAACAGAAGATTGGAAAACCGATGGATCGGTCGTGGTGATCATGATCAGCAATTCATGTCATGGCCTCCACGCTCTCTCGACTTAACCCCATGCGATTTGTTTCTGTGGGGTTATGTGAAAGATTCAGTGTTCAAACCTCCTCTACCAAGAAACGGGCCAGAACAGCGAGCTCGCATCAACGATGCTTTCGAACTCATTGATGGGGACGTGCTGCGCCGAGTGTGGGAGGAACTTGATTATCGGCTTGATGTCTGCCGAATCACTAAAGGGGCACATATCGAACATTTGTGAATGCCTAAAAAAACTTTTTGAGATTTTGTATGTGTGTGCAAAGCATTTTGAAAATATCTCAAATAATAAAGTTATTGTAGATCTGTGAAATCGCTTCAATCATTTGTAATAACCCTGTATATATATATGCTAAGATGGTATCTGTTCTTTAGCACGCGAGTAATTAGTATAATGGGCGGGGGCACTACGAATGTAGTGCGGGACAGTACGTTGAGAATGTGGGTATTGCGGGAGGCGTGCCAGAGACAAATCCCTGCAGTCGCGCTATCCTCTGTGTCCTCGGTGGCTCAGATGGATAGAGCGTCTGCCATGTCAGCAGGAGATCCCGGGTTCGAGTCCCGGTCGGGGCACACATTTTCATCTGTCCCCGTTGACGTATGTCAACGCCTGTAAGCAGCTAAGGGTATTCATTTCATTCTAAGTTACTGGATTCCTGATATTCACGATATACTCGTGAAATGGTCGTACGGGATGATCTCCACTTCATCGCTGCCTCGGAGATGCTGTCACATCGCTCGTGCGCCGACTGTAACACCACCCTCAAACTCACTTAAATCCTGATAACCTGCCATTGTAGCAGCAGTAACCGATCTGCCCCAAACACTTGTCTTATATAGACTTTGCCGACAGCAACCCCTTATTCTGCCTGTTTACATATCTCTCTACTTGAATACGCATCCCTATACCAGTTTCTTGGGGGCTTCAGTGCAGAATCTACGACAACGCTCCTGACAAAGAATGTTACGAAGAGTGACTGGATACAGATGTCAGAGTATCTGAGCCGTCAACATCAAACATTCGTTGATGAGGACGAAGATACGTAAAACAAACGGAAAAATTCAAAGGAATCGTGGAATATGTACTGGACAAATATGTTCCGAGTAAGGTCTTAAGGGGTGGGAAAGACTCACAATGATATAACAGACGTGTTAGGAAACTGCCACGTAAACAAAGAGAACCTCACCTCCGATTCAAGAGAAGTAGAAACCTAGCTGACAAACAAGAGCTGAACGGAGCAAAAATGAACTAACGAGAGCAATGAGAGAAGCATTCAATGACTTTGAAAGTAAAACTTTGTCAACCAATCTGAGTAAACGCCCTAAGAGGTTTTGTTCGTATGTAAAATCAGTAACAGGGTCAAAATCATCCATTCATTCACTCAGTGACCATACTGCCAAGGAACGGAAGAT